>NC_089839.1:112162639-113362639 GCF_035609145.1 Eleutherodactylus coqui | reverse complement strand
TTCTTAAGATATCTACATGCTGCATGTTTTTTGCACCACAACTGCTGCCTTCATCACCTTTTTCCAAGTGTCTACATCTAGTGGTTTGATCTGGATCCAGACCACGGTGGGCGTTGCAGGATACCTGTTCAGCCTGATTGGACTTATGTAGTGCTGCTGACAAACCTATTGTTTCTGTATGCTCTTTGATCCTCGCCAGCATGCACGGCTATTGAACAGAAATGGAACAAGACAACCTTGATATCGGTGCACTGGGGTCCTCCCAAACCTTATGGTATTCTGATGCTGACAAAGCTCGAACTTCGCAGGCATGACATACGATGGCACCTTTCTCAACACTCCCACGATTGACATCTTATCCCGCAAATGGGAAAACGAGAAGAAAAGGTACGTGTCCCTCAACCTTCACATGGTGACACTGTCGGAGTATTTCAAATCTAACCGTATACCACGAGGGCTATGGTCACATCTGCGTCCCACATTAATGCCCGACAATGAAGCATTTTGTCAGAAATTTGAAAACATTTCTAACCGTTACTCCTTGGATATTATGCTCTTAAATATTGAGTATCTACAAATGGAAGTATCAACATGCATGATGAACATTGAGAAGATAGAGACGCAGATCATGGCAAAAATTCCAGCCAATGAGTGGACGCAAGTTCTAACTAAGACAGACATCTTGTTACAAAAATATAAGAATGACATCGAGGCCACTAAGAGAACTAAGTGGCATCGTGATCTCGATGACTACGAGAAGGGCCGTGTGTACAATTGGCATATGGTCCGTAATCGTGATAATCAAGGTACCAGGAGGGCCAGGAGACCAAATACAAGGAATCGCAATAAGGACTTTAATAAGTTTGGATTCACGTCGGCTGCGTCAGATTCTACAGATGAGTCTACGCATAATCCTGCAAGATCTACGAACTTTTTAGGACAGCGCCAATTGAAACACACGAGATTGAGAACAGACGGCCCAGATACCAGCGAAGAGGGGTCCGGAAGCATAATAGGTCCCGCAAAAGGGTCGCAACTGAGGACTACGCGGTCCAACAGCAAGAGGCCACCACTACATCCAATGACATGAACACAGTGGTAAATATTTCATCTAGGGCTCTCACGGCCCTGGGGACCTTGGTGCTTTCTAAAGGTTTATCGTTTTGTCCTACTCCTGTTATTGACTGGTTTCATTTGGATCTGGACTAAAGGAGCTTTTATAGAAGGCTCAGATTAAAAGCTCTTTTTTCCTCTGTGTCATTGGTACCGCTTAACGAGGATGCTTCTGTCGTGTCACCTACTGACAAGGCTACATTCACCTTGCAGGAAACTGGTTTGCGCAATAAAAGCACCTTTTAGCCATCTAACAATGTGCATGCGGTTGAGACATACATTGAACTTGTGAATCGTGATATACAATTTCTAAGGTTAAAAAATAGGATATGTAAATATAGGAGTAACTTGAAGAATGCTGAACGTTGTGCGTTGGACACACTATCCCGTGACAGGTCCATCACTATTAAACCGTCCGACAAGGGCGGCACGGTTGTAGTGATGGACTCTGTCAAATATGAACAGGAGATACTCAGACAGCTGAGTGACTGTGCGGTTTATGAATTACTTCCGCACAATCCCACAGTCGGCTATCAAACTTTACTAAGGGTCATCTTAAATGACGCACTACAGGAGGGTAATATCGATTTACCATTGTCCAAATATTTGTATGTGGAATCGCCATATGTGCCTACATTGTATACTCTGCCAAAAATCCATAAGCATTTAACTGAACCCCCTGGACGTCCGATTGTTTCAGGACGTGGCTCTATCTTTAATCATATCTCAATTTTTCTCAATCGAATTTTACGAGATTTTTCGACCGGTGGCAGTTCTTACATTAAGGACACTAGAGATTTCCTATTAAAACTAAAATCTATCCCTTTCCATGATAATGTCATTCTAGCATCTTTTGATGTTACAGCCTTATACACGTCTATTTCCCACGAATGTGGCCTTGATGCAGTGAGGCAGAGATTGCTCTCTGCACATTTATCCATTGAATGCGAACATGTAATCCTGACTCTTTTGGAGTTCGTTCTCACCAAGAGCTACTTCGTATTTGGAGGTAAATACTATAGACAGCGCCAGGGGACTGCCATGGGGGCCAATATGGCACAGACTTATGCAAACATATACATGGGCATCTTTGAAGATCAACACGTATATGCGTCGGCCTATTGGCCCCTGGCGGTCTCTTGGCTTCGCTACATTGATGACATCTTTGTTGTCTGGTCTGGCATGGTGGATGAACTAAACTCCTTCCATAGTGAACTAAACAGTGCTTGACCGGAGCTACAATTTACTCTGAAGTACTCCACCAGTAGCATAGAATTTCAAGATGTAGTGATAGCGAAAACCAGATCGGGATTTACAACTGACTTATTTACGAAGCCGACCGATCGTAACAATTTACTGGATTACACAAGCTTTCACCCTCAAACAACTATCAACTCCTTACCGTGGAGTCAGTTTTTGCGGGTGAGACGCATCACTGATGAGGAGAAAGTGGACGAGCGTCTTACCCAGATGTGTCAAAAATTTCTGAACAGGGGCTATCCGGAAAAATTAGTTTTTGAGAAAATGGAGAGAGCAAAACTGTTATCTCGGGATACGCTCCTTACACCACAAAATAAAACTACTAAAAAAGAATGCATACCGTTCATATCTATGCACAACCCTATGAGTAATTAGTCCATTCCACTTTTGAAAAAGTATTACCAACGGGATCAAAAACTGTTTTTCCTACCAGGATGGGTAATTATCCATGTCTAGGTTGTTCCAGTTGTTCAAACCTAGTAAAAGGTGACACATTTTTCCATTCACAGACAGGGGAGTGCTACCAAATCAAGGGTCGGTACACATGCTCTTCAGCATATGTCATATATCTACTTACCTGCCCCTGCGGTCTACAATATGCTGGTGAAACCATCCAGGAAGTAAGAAATAGAATTTCTAGCCATAAAAGCTCAATTCGTACCAAAAAACTTGATTTACCGGTACCACGTCACTTTCATGACAAAGGCCATTCAGTTAGCCAACTAAAATTTCGGATAATTGATTCTGTTCCAGAGATGCCTGGGGGGGGGGGGGGGGGGGGGGAGATAGATTGAGATTGATGTTAAAAAAAAGATTGGATATTCGTATTGGACACCATGGCCCCTAAGGGCCTGAACCATGAGTATAATGCCACCATGTTCCTGTGAAATGTTCTTGCTATTGCACACATTAGTTACGCCATTTTATATTGCTTTTAATTCACATATATGTTTTTTTTGTCTTCACAGCGCATTCGTGGGGTTATCATGGCATTGGTGAAACTACATACCTCTAATCGGTATTTATATCTATGTATATTTGTGTGTCATGTTCTAAAATATATATAGTTGGACTATCATGATTGGACAAATCCTTCAATTTGATTTTCTCGTTGTGATACTACGTATTGTTCTTTTCTTGTGAATCATCATTGATTATTAATATTAACTATTGGCTACAATAGATATATGTAGAAAAAAGGCAGTTCACGCGAGAGATATCATTCTACATAATACTTGTATTGACGATCACAATAACATGGATGTGCCGATTGCCACTATATGCATTGACATGATATTTGTATAGACTTCAACAACAATATACTACTGTTTGTATATGACGCCGTATCACATGTGCACATGTATTTAAATCTTTGTTATAAGTATTGATGTATTAGAGTCTGTATCCTAAATGTGCCCCATATGTATATTCATCAGACAGAGATAAGAGGTGGCACTTGATGTTGGACGACGCCTACATAGGAGAGTTTATAAGCCGGCCTCTCATGCAGCATCATGTGACCATTTACACGTCACCTGACGTGATGGCGCCGCGGGTGACGCGGCATGTCAATGTCACGTGATCACTTATGCCCAACATGACGCGATGACGTCAGTAATGACGCAGGACGTCCGTACCATGTGACCTTACACACTCCACTCGATACATGCATTGGACCTGTCGGCGTCATGACATCACTCAATGTTACAAGATCATGTGACTGATCTGAAGACCCGGATGTGCGCCGTCTCAATCAGGAGGATAATGAAAATCACCCTCCAGCGTACCATGATGACGAAACGAATGCAGGTGATTTTAATCCTGCAATTTTGTATAGCATTGTGATAGGATGAATTTGTGTGCAAAGTACTATATATGTGTTTAGTGTTCACATGTCTTGTATACTTGACAAAGACTCGTTGAGTCGAAACGTCGTTGTTGCTGCATGTTTTCGGAGGAATAAAAAACTATCTGTTTTTTGCACCGCAACTGCTGCCTTCATCACCTTTTTCTAAGATATGTGCATTGGCATGTAAAGGGCTTACAGAGGGAGCACGCTCCCTCTGTGATGTCATTAGACCCACTTGTATATAAAATAAAACGGAGGTAAAATGCTTATTTTATTCATTTTGCTTCCCAAAAAATACAATAAAAGTGATCAAAAATGCCATATGTACTTCAGAACGGTACAAACAAAAATTACAGCTCGTCATGCAAAATTAAAGTCTTCCCAGAGCTTCGACCATGGAAAAATGAAAAAATTATGGGTCTTTGAATGCAATGTAAAAATAATAATGATTTCCAAAAAATACGGTTTTTATTGTGCAAAAGTGCAAAAACCTAAAAAAATTTAATATTTTTGGCATCACAGTAATCGCACTTATCTGCAGAAAAAAATGTGTCATGTTATTTATGCTGTATGATTAATGCTGTAAAAAAAAAAACAATGACAGAACTGATGCTTTCTCTACCTGCTCTAAAAAAAAAAAAAAAAAAAACCTTTCACAATACATTTTATGAACCCAAAAATGGTACCAATAAAAGCTACAATTTGCCACGCAAAAAAAAAAACTAGCCCTCGTATGGCCATGTTGACAGAAAAAAAAATTGCGTCCTCATAGCCAAAATATGGTGTGTCCTTTAGGGGTTAAAGTTACATCTGGCTCTGGGTCGGCGTCAGCACCCAACAAACCCAGGCAGTTGATAGGGCTACCCTGTACTCAGGAGGGCGTACTCAGACATGGGATTAAAGTCTTTGTTCTGTTAAATCAGTTATGTCCATGTCTTAAACATGTGGCACATTAGACTATGACAGCGGCAGCACAGCTTCTTGCTCCATTGAACCTTCTTTGTCACATAGGCAGTGTGATGATATCATCATGTCACCTGTGTCATTCTGCATGATCCTGGCCAGAAGAGACTAAGGCACAAGATGGAGAACATCTTCTGCAAGCTAGCCCTTTTCTGGGAGAAGTGTTTTACCACCCTCCCCTTTTAAAAAAAACACCTTAAACTGCTATAACAAATGTCTCCAACAGTGCTGATAAATACGTGAAAGCATCAAAATGAAATTAGTCTGGTAAAAGGAAAGTTTATAATTTTTAGCTTGCTGTTACAGTAAATACAAGTAAGCTGTTTTTACAATGCACTGTACATTCACGTACAATAAAAAAAAAATCTGTGCAGATTTTGTGCGGACTTCAGAAATTAAATAGGTTGTCTAGAGACCAAATGTTTTTGCTTGAAGGACAGTGACTGCTTCTAAAATAGTAAACAAGCCTACATTTACCTATTTCTTTTCTCCTGACAGGTCCACCCCCCTCTAGTCTGCACTCACCTTCAGGCAAATTTCATGCCAGTAAAGAATTCGCCCATTGTGGTCAATCACTGGTCTCATCGGGGACGACCTCAATCCTGAAAAAAATCCTGATACTGTTCTTTTTGATGCACTGTAAGTTTTTTTCTGATGTTTATGTTGGTAAAAATATGTAAAAATGTGTTCTTGCAAGTATTCTTGAATTATTTTCTAAAAGGAAAGCTGCATATTGTAGATGTCATCTTATCTATAGGCAGCACAGTGTAGAGGTAGAGGAGATGAGTTAATTTATATATAGTTTTGTGGCAAAAATAAAGCATAACTTGTATTTTACTAATTTAGCACATCAGTTGGCTGATGTGTTAAAACAACAAAAACATGGGTGTTTACTAGAGATGAGCGAGCACCAAAATGCTCGGGTGCTCGTTACTCGAGTCGAACTTTCAGTGATGCTCGAGAGTTCGTTTCGAGTAACGAACCCCATTAAAGTCAATGGGTGACTCGAGCATTTTTGTATATCGCCGATGCTCGCTAAGGTTTTCATTTGTGAAAATCTGCAAAACACAAGAAAGTGATGGAAACGACACAGAAACGAATAGGGCAGGCGAGGAGCTACATTTTGGGCTGCATCTCAAGTTCCCAGGTCCCACTATTAAGCCACAATAGCGGCAAGAGTGAGACCCCCCCCCCCCACTGTCAGCATAAAGATCGTTCTCCTCTGCCACAGCTGTAACAGAGAAGAACGATGTTAGCCCATTGAATTCAATGGAGCCGGCAATACAGCCGGCTCTATTGAAAGCAATGGGTTGCCGGCGTACGCGGGATGAATTGTAGGGAAGGGCTTAAATATATAAGCCCTTCCCTACAATTCATCCAGAAATGTGTAAAAATAAAAAATATATATATACTTACCTGGTCCCGGCAGAACGATGTTAGCCCATTGAATTCAATGGAGCCGGCAATACAGCCGACTCCATTGAAAGCAATTGGCTGCCGGCGATCGCGGGATGAATTGTCGGGAAGGGGTTAAATATATAAGCCCTTCCCTGCAATTCATCCAGAAATGTGTAAAAATAAAAAATATATATATACTTACCTGGTCCCGGCAGACGGAGTTCAGCGCGGCAGGCTGCAGTTCTCCTGAACTGCTCTAAACAGCTGTGAGTAGTATTCAGCAGCCGGGGATTTAAAATCCCCGCCTGCTGAATGAGATGCCTCTGATTGGTCACAGCCTGACCAATCAGAGGCATCCCTCACTCACACCCATTCATGAATTCGGCGTACACCGGCAACCCATTGCTTTCAATAGAGCCGGCTGTATTGCCGGCTCCATTGAATTCAATGGTCAGTGCTCGTTTAATCGAGACGAGTACAGCGTGGTGCTCGTCTCGAGTAACGAGCATCTCGAGCACCCTAATACTCGAACGAGCATCAAGCTCGGACGAGTATGCTCGCTCATCTCTAGTGTTTACCCATCCTCTGCCTCGATGATCCAGTACTGCAGCCGTGCAGCCCTCCCAGCTAATCAGAGGCTACCCTGATCAGATGCCCTTCTGGCATCATGACTCCCTGCATCTGAGTGGTGATTGCAGAAGGGTGGAACTTGACCCCTGTGGCCTCTGATTGGCTGCAGTAGTCAGGTGGTATCCTTTCCACAACAAAAACTAGTAGGACTGCGGGGCTGCAATGCTGGAATGCCAGGACAGAGGAGATGTAAGTACATCTGCTTTTGTTATTTTAGCGCATTTGAGCCTATACTTAAAAGAAAATCAGCTGAAAACCACACAACCCTTTTTAAATCCAAGCTCTTTCTATGCTTAGGAGTCCAATGGGTACATCGAAATAGTTCAAATCAAACTGAAACTCTAGTAATACCCCTAGAACTGGTGTATAACACTGTATAGGAGCTATAAAAGCCCCGTACAAGGCTCTTGGGCTACCTAGTAGGGTATCTAAGTAGTTTTGAACTGTTTTGAAGGCAAAGTTAATCACAATGTTACGGCAACATGTATGGCTATGGGTAGATAGATGGTACCCGGTGGGAGCTAACAGCTTGTTTAATAACATACAATCACTAGCGGATTTTTTATGCTTTTTAAAAGTAGAAAAAGGTCCGAAACGTAACACTTTTTGGTGGCAGATATCTGCCGGTGTTTATACAAACAGAGTGCTAACATAAGAAACAATGGCTTTTTCCAAGTGGTCAAAAAAGTATCCCTTTTTGGAAATAGCAACATGTTTTGCAACTGCAAAGGGAAGATGAAGCAATGGCTTTTTGCAAGATGTCAAAAAATTATCCCATTTTTAGGAGTAACAGCAGTATTTGTGTCCTGGAAAGTAAAGAAGAAATGGCTTTCTTACAACTAAAAAGCCGGAAAAAAAAAAGATCTCTTTTTGGGATCATCTGGTTGATCTGCGGTTGTGTAAGCGTTGTAGTAGCAGCAGCAGAGGTGATGGATGGTAGAGTAACTGCATCAGCAGCGGCACAGGATTAAGCAATGGACAGGAGGTCTCGGGTTGCATAGGCCTGTTAGTAGTCGGTGGCTACAGCTGTTCTGGATTGGTGATAGTAGCAAGTTGACAGATGTAATCAGCGGCATCAGGCACAGTGGTTTTAAAATCCTTAGCAATCCGTGCCTGATTATTTTTCACAAGCTTTTGGCAGACAATCTTACTCGCTAGGGGTGACAACACCACTTGCTGCGCTGAATACCCATACTGTTGCTACACTGGGGGATAAGCTGTGGTTGAAAGCACAGTGCTATGAATTAAATACTGTGAAACCTACACGTCAAAAGTTCAAGTGCGTAGGGTAAGGTGATGGACTAGAAATCCATTGGGGTCTCCCTGCGCAGGTTGAAATCTTTGCCACGATGTTTACATTTGCTGCTTTTCTAAATAAACAACCTCAAATGTAAATTTTAACAAGTACGCTTAAGTGCCTTGAAAATGCTTCTTCAAGTCATGGGAAGACTACTTTAGCCTAAAAACATTGCTTTACTGAAAAAATGAGTTCAAAGCATGGAAAATATTGAGTACTTTTTTTTACATAACAAGGTTTCCACTACTGTTTATCATGCAGGTTCTAATACTGCCGACTACACTTTTCTTTGCTGCTCTTCTTCAACCATGAAAGTCAAAATAAACAAAGGAATAACTTTCAACAAATATGTCCCTTGGAAAGTCTTCCCTAAGGGCTTAGTCAGACGGGCGTTTTTTCCCGCGATTTGCGGATCGCATGACGGATGCGCATCCGCAAATCGCGTGACCAGTGCGCGCAAGTCGCCCGCAAATCGCCCGAAAATCTGCTCCTAGCCGCGTTTCATTAGAAACGGGCCGGAGCTGTCCAGCGCATTGCATTCAATGGAGACGGCAATACAGCCGTCTCCATTGAAAGCAATGCGCTGCGGGCGAGCCCGGGATGAATTGTCGGTAAGGGCTTAAATATATAAGCCCTTACCTGCAATTCATCCTAAAATGTGTTAAAATAAAAAAAAATTGCATTCTCACCTTCTGCCGGCAGCTCCGAGCGGCCGTCCTGCAGTGGGTGTGAAGGGGGTGTGAGTCAGACCTGCCCCCTGATTGGCTCAGCGCTGAGCCAATCAGAGGCATGCCTCACTCATACCCATTCATGAATTCATGAATGGATGTGAGTCAGACCTGCCCCTGATTGGCTCAGCGCTGAGAGGCAGCAGTCACTCACCCATTCATGAATTCATGAATGGGTGTGTGAGTGAAACCGGCCTCTGATTGGTCAGGCTGTGACCAATCAGATGCAGATCATTCAGCAGGCGGGGATTTTAAAGCCCCGCCGGCTGAATAGTGCCGAGAAGCAGTTCAGGAGAACTGACAGCGGCCGCGGCTGGACTCTGGCTGCAGCGGGAAGGTGAGTATACAATTTTTTTTTATTTTAACACATTTTAGCATGAATTGCAGGGAAGGGTTTATATATTTAAGCCCTTCCCGACAATTCACCCAGCGCACGCCGGCAGCCCATTGCTTTCAATGGAGCGGCTGTATTGCCGCTCCATTGAATTCAATGAGCAAACATCGTTCTTCTCTGCCACAGCTGTTACAGCTGTGGAAGAGAAGAATGATTTGTCTTCTATATGTTCTCAATGGGGTCGGCGCTGCTGCCGCCGGCCCCATTGAGCGCATATACAGAAGCGAACAGAAATCGCAGATCGCAGATAGGTGCGATCTGCGATTTTTTGTTCTATAATTTTTCGGACGAGCGCATAAAAAGCGCTCATGTGTCCGATACCATTGCGAAGCAATGGTTTTAAAAAATCGCCGGACGCATGCGCATGCGCAAATCGCGGCAAAAAAACGCCCGTCTGACTAAGCCCTTAGGCACAGATGGAATCGTTCAGCTTAAAAAGTTTGCTGAAGTCATGGAAAAGGGTTACAGTGTGGAAATTATCTAGCGCCTTTTGGATAACAAGCTTTCCACCAGTACAACTTTTTGGCATATTTTATTCTGTCATTTGTGTTTTTTTGTTTTTTTTCCCATGGTTCCATGGTGCAATGGTTAGCACTCTGGACTCTGAATCAACTGATCCAAATTCAAATCTTGGTAGAACCTGTATGTTCTCTTTAAAGGAGATGTCCCGCGCCGAAACGGGTTTTTTTTTTTTTAAACCCCCCCCCCCGTTCGGCGCGAGACAACCCCGATGCAGGGGTTAAAAAAACCACCCGCACAGCGCTTACCTGAATCCCGGCGGTCCGGTGACTTCAATACTTACCGCTGAAGATGGCCGCCGGGATCTTCTACCTTCGTGGACCGCAGCTCTTCTGTGCGGTCCACTGCCGATTCCAGCCTCCTGATTGGCTGGAATCGGCACGTGACGGGGCGGAGCTACACGGAGCCGCTCTCTGGCACGAGCGGCTCCATAGAAGACTGCTGAAGACCCGGACTGCGCAAGCGCGGCTAATTTGGCCATCGGAGGCCAAAAATTAGTCGGCTCCATGGGAACGAGGACGCTAGCAACGGAGCAGGTAAGTAAAAAACTTTTTATAACTTCTGTATGGCTCATAATTAATGCACAATGTACATTACAAAGTGCATTAATATGGCCATACAGAAGTGTATAGACCCACTTGCTGCCTCGGGACAACCCCTTTAAGTACACATGGGTTTCATGACTTTTGTTAATGCTGTATACTCATATACCCAAGTCTATCTATTAAGTAGCTATAATGCAAAGGAGAAGATTAAAAGGGGCTTGTTCAAAGAAAAAAAGTCTTTAATGCCACTTTGAGCAATATTATTTTATCACCCTAAATATTCAAAGGCTTGAATGGGCCCAACCAACATTGCATAATGGGTAGCACTCTTAAAGAAACCAACAGAGTTTAAATGTTAGTGCGACTTGGAGTTTTGTTGCTAATAGATATTTTCTATTTTCTGAGAGGTGATCCAGAAGGATAAGAAGTGTTCGAAAGCACAGTGCTATGAATCAAAAGCTGTGAAACCTACATGTCAAAAAATTCATGCATCTAGTTTTTGCCAAGTAATTAAGGCGATTGCCTAGAAATCCATTGGAGTCTCCCCATGCTGCTTCAAATCCTGCTGACTACATTTACAGTTGCTGCTCTAAATAAATTAGTGGCATCAGGCGCAGGGGTTTGAAAATCCTTAGCAATCCATGCCTAATTCATTTTCACAAATGTGAGTTTTTCAAAGCCTTTGGCAGAGAATCTTACACTCTTAAGGCTGACAATGCCACTTGCCACACCGAATACCCTCTCTGATGCTACACTGAGAGATAGACAAGATAGTATACCCATGGCAAACTGGGATAGTTCTGGCCAAGGTTTCATTCTGATAACCTAGAAATCGGTGGGGTCTGAGCTTAGGGTATATGCTTGAGAAAGGGCAAAATCTATGTATGACTGAAACTAATTGTTCAGGTGGTGGTGGTGGTAAACATCCCTTTGGTGATGATGATGATGTGTGTTAGGTCAGCATATTGGATGTAAAAGGTTGCCATCATGTTCTCCAAACTCAATGGACTCCTTGTATGTGTTGGAGCGTTAGTGCTAGCAGAAGCATTGGGGCATTGCCTCAGCTGACTGTGAAGAGTGCACCCCTTGTCAGACAAGCTTGCAGTAGGTGTCTGACTTTGAAAGTTATGGCAAGCTGGCTGCATAACTTGTCTTCATAATAAGCCCAATTTGCCTCCCACTTAGAAGGTGGAAAAAATAGCCTTTATTTCCCCAACCAGGACCAGATATCCTTTGGATCCAGAGCTCTCCAGAGATTAGCAGAGTTTGCCGCGGACTCAACTCTCATTGTGGGGAGAGACTTCAACCTGGTCATGGATCCAACCCTGGACGCCTCCTCGGGCCGCTCCTCCATGTCCTCCTCAGCTATACGAAAACTCAAAACACTTTTGGTGAGTCTCCATTTAGTTGACCTATGGAGAATCTTACACCCCTCTTCGAGGGACTATACCTGTTTCTCGTCGGTTCACAACACATACAGCAGAATTGATTATATTTTCGTCTCACAGAGTCTCTTAGAGGGTGAGCCAAAGTGTTCCATGGGTAACTTTCTATGGTCTGACCATGCTCCCATCTACGCAAAATTGAGGCCCAGGGGACGGACCCCAGGGGGGTATAATTGGAAGTTGAATGATAATCTCTTAAAAGACCAAGCTTGTATGGCAGATATCTCCAAAGTGATTGAAACATTTAGAGAGACTCACGAGTTTCCAGAGGCTCCCCTTCCCCCCCCCCCCCAGGCACTTCAGGCCCATATTGTGGTGATCTTGAAACCAGGAAAGGATCCCTTATCTTGTAATAGCTACAGACCCATCTCCCTCATAAACGGTGACCTCAAAATCTTCTCCAAAATGTTAGCCAATAGACTCAACCCCCTCATTCCACAACTCATCCATGAGGATCAAGCCGGGTTCGTCCCGGGCAGAGAAGCTCGTGACAACATGATTAAAACATTATCCCTAATAAACAAAGCCCGCAGCTCCAGGTCTCCCCTATGTCTACTGGCGGTAGATGCAAAAAAAGCATTCGATAGGGTGAGCTGGAGCTTCCTAGAGGAAACGCTTAGGGAGGTGGGCCTGGGCTCTAGATTCCTTTCCTGGATCATGGCACTATACAGTACACCCTCAGCTCGGATTAGGGTAAATGGACTCCTATCGGAGACCTTTAGGATCCAAAACGGCACCAGACAAGGTGCCCCCTATCGCTGTTGCTCTACATCCTAGTAATGGAGCCACTGGCAAATGCCCTGAGAGGGAACCCCCGACATCTGGGGGATGAGATGTGGGGATAGGGAGCATAAGTTATCCATATTCGCTGATGACCTGCTGATTTATATCTCAAACCCTCGGGTCGGCTTTCCGGGAGTACTGTCAGAGCTAACCAGGTACGGGAAACTAAGTAACTTCAAGATGAACTCACAAAAATCTGAAATTCTCAATGTCACTTTGCCCCCCCCCCCCCCCCCCGGAGGTCGAACAACTTAAGAAAATCTTCCCTTTCCAGTGGAGAGAGAAATCATTAAAATACTTGGAGGTCCAGATACCCTCTGACCCCTCCCAGATATACGAACTGAACTATAGCCCTTTCTTGGCTACCCTAGACTCGGAGCTGGAGCAGTGGTCCAGGATCAACCTGTCTTGGTTTGGTAGGATTAACTCCCTGAAAATGAACATTCTGCCTAGAATATTATACACCTTCCAAGCCTTACCCTGGGACCTACCCAGACAATTCTTCACACGCTTCAGGAGATCAATGATAAGATTTGTATGGCAGGGGTCTGTCCCCAGACTTATAAGACCCTGACACGTTCTAAAGATGAAGGAGGAGCGGGCCTACCAAATATAGAATTATACCACAGGGCGGTAATTGGCAGCTGCATCTTGGACATCTTCCATCATGCAACCACTAAGGCTTGGGTGGCCCTAGAGAGAGACCAAAACCGGTTCGACCTGGGCGGAGCTTTTTGGGTACCAGATGGGACAGCCTGGAAGGAGACAGATGTAACTCCCCTTACGCTAAACCTGATGCGGGCCTGGAAACGCCTAACTAGAGGGGGATGGGTGGTGTCGATTCCCGGACCAATGACCCCACTCGTGGGGAATCCGCAGATCCCAGCTATGGTTGCATTAACACGCCTCTCCTTCATGCCGAATTCGGCCACCCCACGGATCAAGGAGGTGATGAGCCCGGGCGGCGTACGCTCCCTGGCTGAGCTAGGGGAGGGACCCAACCCTAAACCAGGGGCCTGGATGCAATATCTACAAGTTAGGAACTACATTAATTCACTCGGATGCCAGGACAGGCTAACGGCGGACCTCACCCCCTTCGAGGGTCTATGTGTAACAGTTGAGCCCCCTACTCATAAAATCTCTCTGCTGTATGGGTTGTTGCTCCGCGAGACGACACAAGTCGAGAGACCAAAATAGGAGACATGATGGGAGGAGGCTCTGGGGAGAAGTATCTCTGGGGAGCTCTGGACCAAATCCTACATCTTGACCCATAAGTTATAGATATCAGCTAAAGCCCAAGAAACGAACTACAAGATAGTGACGCAGTGGTACAGGACTCCAGACAGAATACATGGAATCTTCCCGGAGGTGACAAACATATGCTGGAGGTGCGGATCTGAGGTAGGCACAATGTACCACATATGGTGGACTTGCCCTCTCATTGCTTCACTATGGGACGACGTGGCCCATCTGTACGAGGTGGTGAGCAGAACGCCCTTGAGCTTGCCACCAGAGATGGCCCTCCTCTCGGTGTTCCCGGGTCCCATCTCAAAGGTCAAGAAGAGTCTACTGAGCCACTTTATAATGGCTACACGCCTCACAATTCCCAAATTCTGGAGGAAGGGGGGTGCAATCCCAAGATCAGCCTGGATCGAGACCCTAGACCACATCGAATATATGGAGGAGCTCAGGAGCTCTGACTCAGAAAGGAACAACCCAGGTTGCAGTATGGAACAACTTCAGAAACTCTCCGGCCTTTCTTAGATGGCTGGAAGAGGGCCAGCTCTGATTGGTACTTGGAACCCCTGTACATCTCGCTCTACTAAGATCTAAAACGTCAAAGACAAGAAAGACCTCTCCTCAACCTCCCTCCTTCATCCCTTACACATGACCCCTTCATGTACTTTCCCTAATTTCTTCTCTCGTCCTTTTTTTACACTCTACCTCCGAACCCCGCCTTCTCCCAAATTCTTTGTTCAGTTGGTAACGGTTTAAACGACTGCAACACCTAGAGAGCGCCTCCTCAGCCCATCGGGCCTCCCTAAACCTAGTCCGCCGCTCCTTGGCGACTCTCTCCTCTGCTTCTCCAACATCTGTCCCTCTCCCTACGGCTCACCTTGGGGAGAGGTGATTCTCATACAGTCTGGGAAGCACCCCATGGGCATGGGGTGGAGGGAAGGAGATAGCTCATCCTCAAGTTCTAGAAAGGTTATATTTCCAATGTTGTAGCCTTCTACAGCTATTTTCTAATGCATGTTTGTTTTTCTATGAAAATAGCGATAATAAATACATTTTTGAAAGAAGGTGGAAAAAATTCCCTGATTTGGTTTTATATAGAAGATCTTAAAATGTGGCTGTCCAGTAGTCATCTTTCTTTCATACTAATGATACAGCTTTCAGTGCAAAAGCAACAAAGCATTCGGCTTGCCATCCTTACCAACAATTAAGAGGGTTTGGTTGCCAAAATGCTTTTGAGAATTTGTAATACTTACTTTTAGCTTTGTGTAATAATTCTTCATTGCAATAATATAAAAGGAGGTGTTGATAGTCTTGATCACATTGTACACACTTCCACAAAAGAAAAACAAGGAAACAGCCATTCATGAACTGCATTGACATAGCCGGCATTGCGCCATACGTAGTGTTTTTGTTGAAGAATACTCACTGGAATGTGAATATAAAGAAAACCAGAAGACAAATCTTTTTTACTGATCTAGCTGAAGATTTTGTTCTGGAAAATATTAGAAGAAGGTCAAAACAGGGGCTGCAGAAAAACATCAGTCAGTCTATAGAAAATGTTGTTTCTCCTCATGCCGGGGAAATCTCACCTGTTGTTATGTCAGATACGCAGAAGAAAAGAAGGTGCCAATTATGTGATTTCAAGAAAGAGTGTCAAGGACCACTTATAATGTGTGTTAGTGATATTCCCAACCACTTAATGGTGAAATAACAGAAAGTAACAAATGGTTAAGAAAGGGGACATTTGAAACCACATTGGTTACAAAATGCACAATACAGTGCTCATAATTAATTGCAAGTCTAACAGACTCTTGTTGGGGGTCCACGTGAATCAAAAACCTAAGGAGTTCCAGGATTATGAAATGTGTTATGAGCAGATTGATCCCGTGTGCCATGCATGCAGCATGTGTCATGTGACCTAGAAGAAGTACTGTAATAATACTGTTAAAGTTTTCAGCAACCACATTGCCCTCAGAAAATTTGCAAGGAGACGGTGTGAACCCAGCCATGTAGGAGTCATCCATATACGCTGGTCCCAAGCCTGGATAAATGGGGAGGGTTAGGAAAAGACTTGGCAACCTACCCTGTAAAAACTTTGCCTTGGAAACCCTTTGGAAGAGCTCTCAAATTACTCAGATATGGTATCCAATGTCAGGCCCCTCAGGCCAAAGGATTCTCTAAATGCTACTGGCGAAGAGCAAGGTCTGAGTACAAGTAGTCAGGATTTTCCTCATGACGCAACTGGGGGAAAGCCCTCAGGAACCCCCGCTGCTCATGCACCTCATAATGAAAGGAATGTGTGTGGCATGAGTCTAGGGAAATTGGACATTGTGAAATGTGAAATGACAAGACTTAACATTGATATTCTTGGAATTAGCAGATTACACTGGACTGGTAATGGATATTTTCAGTCTGATGACTTCACATTGCACTATGTCGGACACGAGGAAATCAAAAGAAATGGAGTAGCCTTTATTACAAACAAGCAGCCTCAAAGGCAGTAGAAATTTTAAGAACAATCAGCGACCATTTATTTGACTTCCAGATACGTGGTAAGCAAATAAGCATCTTAATCTTACAGGTCTATGCCCCAACAACTGATGCGAATGAGGAAACCTTTAACCACTTCATAACGCGGCCCCTTTTTTTTCCCATTTTCGTTTTTTCCTCCCCCTTTTAAAAAAACCATAACTCCTTTATTTATCCATCAACGTCACTGTATGAGAGCTTGTTTTTTGCGGTACGAGTTGTAGTTTTCAATAGTGCTATTTAAAGTACCATATAATGTACTGAAAAACTTTTTAAACATTCTAAGTGGAGTAAAATGAAAAAAAAAAACGACATTCTCGCATCTTTCAGTGTGTCTTGTTTCTACAGCGCACAAACTGCAACAAAAGCAACATGATAACTTTATTCTATGGGTCAGTATGATTGCTACTAGGGATGAGCAAGTATACTCGCTAAGGCACTACTTGCTCGAGTAATGTGCCTTAGCCGAGTATCTCCCTGCTCGTCCCTAAAGATTCGGGGGCCGCTGCAGCTGACAGGTGAGTTGCGGCGGGGAGCAGGGGAGAGCGGGCGGGAGAGAGGGAAAGAGAGAGATCTCCCCTCCGTTCCTCCCTGCTGTCCCCCGCAGTTCCCCGCCCCGCGGCGGCACCCGAGTCTTTCGGGACGAGCGGGGAGATACTTGGCTAAGGCACATTACTCGAGCGAGTAGTGCCTTAGCGAGTATACTCGCTCATCCCTAATTGCTACGATACCAAACATGTACAGGTTTTTTTTTACTATACGACTTTTTTTTCAAAGACATTTAATTTTGTTCAATTATTTTCTGCGGTCATCTTGTGCGCGCAATAACTTTTTTATTTTTCCGTCAACGTAGTTGAGCGAGGGCTCATAGATATGGCAAAGGGGGGTGATTTCAACTTTTATAACTTTTTTTTACAACTAAAAAAACTTTATTGATCTTTTTTAAAAAATTTACATTCAAGTCCCCCTGGGGGACTACAATATGCGATGCTTTGATCGCTCCTGCAGTATGACGTAATGCTACAGCATTACGTCATACTGCAATTTGACAGGCAGCCTATCAAGCCACCCCACAGGGATGGCTTGATAGGCAGTCTCTCAAAGCAGCCCTAGGGCCTTTCAGAAGGCCCCAGCTGCCATGACACCTGCACGGCTCTCGGATCTGACAGCGGCATTTAAAGGGTTAATAGCCGCGATTGGCCGAACGGCCGATCGCTGCTATTGCCCGCGGGTGTCAGCTATAATAAACAGCTGACGCCCGTGCTGTATGAAGAGAGGTCGCCCTGTGCCGCGCGAGCACGTTGGAGCGGCCCCTTCAACGGGACAGAAGAGGCAGACTGCGCAAGCGCGTCTAATCGAGCCAGGAGAAGGATTCAGTCGGTGCCAGGGAGACGGGGACGCCAGCACAGGGGGGGTGGGGGGACCCCCTGTAGGTAAGTAAATAACTTCTGTATGGGCAATATTTAATGCACGATGTATATTACAAAGTGCATGCATATGGCCATACAGAAGTGTTTAACTTTACTTTATTTTGCGGGACAACCCCTTTAAGAAAGGTTCTTCATTGAGAAAATTCGACACCTCAAACATCCCCCAATCATACACTATTGAGGTAGCAAACTGATTTGAACTGCTTGACATGTCAGAAAAGCATCCAGAGGAACTAGGGCATGATATACAGTCCACAGTTATGGAAACAGCCATAAAGCATCTCACTTATGAGAAGCAGGAAAAACTACGCTTTTGGTTGTCTGAACAAATCCTCAGAAAAGCTCATAACAGAACAGCAGCAAAGGCGGTCGGCAAAAAAGACGAAGTTCGACAACTTAGTGCAGATTTTTAGCGAGTGGCAAGGAAAGATAAGGAAATGGACTAGAATGAGCGTTGCAAACAACTTGAAGCAGAAGCCAAAATAGCCCGAAAACCTTTCTTGGCATGCAAAAGCACAAACAAGGGCAAAAATGGGAAGGAACTGAATGACCAACATAGTATCAAGGATAAGTGGAGGGAATACTCACAACTATTGGGACACAGATTGGTTTGGGTTTGGCAAAGTCGTCCAACAGGGCTGTATCCTCTCACCCTTCTTGTTTAACCTATATGCAGAAATGATCATATGTAAAATGGAAATAGACAAATTGGAAATCGGGGTGAAAATAAGTGGAATAAACATCAACAATCTCCATTATGTGGATGACACGAATCTGCTTGCAGAAACAGAAGCAGGTATGAAGCAGCTGATATGTAAGATTAAAACTTAAAGTGAAAAAATGGGCCTCTACCTGAATTTAAAGAAGACTAAAATTATGACAACTGCAAAGATGACCAAATTCAAATCCAAATCGACAATGAGGTCATAGAATGTGTGCAAGACTTCATCTTACTTGGCTCAAAAATTGACCAGGCTACAGAATTTATGCCAGAGATAAAACGTAGGATAGCATTGGGTCGAAGCGCAATGCTAAACATGGATAAAATCTGGAAAAGTAGGGATATGGGTGTAGCAACTAAATGCAGGATAGTGTTAACAACCATTTTCTCCATAGCCATGTATGGATGTGAAAGCTGGACTGCAAAAAAAAACTGATAGAAGGAGGATTGATGCATTTGAGATATAGTGCTCGCGAAAACTACTGCGTATGCCTTGGAAGGCAAGAGTAACAAACAGAGAAGTTCTGAATCATATAAGACCCACAAAAAAGTTAAAAAGCAGCATCCATGGGGTGTTGCAAATGAAATCACTCACATCATCCAGTGAAGGTCATCTTTATTGTGCCCAGAAACATTGTTTCCTAGTGTTATCTGTGTGTCTGCTCTACCAGATAATGCATTTGTGAAATTAAAGGTCATCCTAATTCTACCTCAAAAACTGTGTGAAAATCCACAGCTTTTTGCCCTGTCAATGGGCAAAATCCAAGTGCAGAATTACGACATGGAAAATCATATTTCCGCATCAAGAAGACATGTCACTTCTTCAAGCTTAAACACACGGAAACCCATATGCAGAATTTGCTGATTGACAAGGCAAATTCTGCACACTGATCCCTGCAAAAATAACATTGATTTTGCGGTTCTTGAGGCAGAATATTCCCCTATTGTTTTCTATATATATTGTATATTGAGAGCAGGCTTTTTGGGAAAGTGTTCAGCAGAGAAGGGGTCTAGTCTGATTATTAATCAAAAAATACTTGTATGGGTGTGACTGGGGGAGAAAAAAGCTTCAGACTTGCCGAGCTCAATTCCCATTCTGTTCCAGTGGAGAACAAGCATTGGTCTAGAGTGAAACTCAGGCTGCTACTTAGGAAAACCATGAGTCTGACAAGGGTAGACAGTCCTTTGACTGGCAACCTGGATGAGTAAAAGGCCTGTATGGTAGACAGGGTAAAACCTATGTTATTTAGTAGCCAGACAGCCAGGGACTTGCCTATGTTTCTGTACACTGTGACGAAAAACAGCAGTGTGAAGATTGAATTATGATTTCTGTTGATTGACCACAAATAAGGATGGATTTCCTAAGTTTGTAACAAATTTCTGGCCTAGACGTAGTTTACTGGCATGCAACCATCCATCTGGTGGAGGAAAGATGGCGATCGAATGAGCCAACAACCCCCAAGTTGCCTGTTAGAGCCACTGTTCAGACTAGCTCCTCTTTCCCTGGCTCTGGCAGATGTGGTCGTCATCCTGCTCTCCCTGTAACCTGAGCTTATTCTCACCTGCTTCTAGTTAATTGCTTCAGGCCTCTTCTTCTCAGCTGTAGGCTCTTTGCCAATCTACTTCCTGTATAGCTGAACTGAGACTTTCCCTTAGTGCTGCAGAGTTGTTGTTTGAGTTCTGCTCTCTGACTTCCAGCTTAGCTCCTGTCTGTACAGTTATCCTGGTTGCATTCTGTGTCCTGTGCTTTGTTGTTCTGTCTGTTCTTACTTTCCTTTGTCTATAGTCTTCACCTGTTCCTCTGTGTTTACTTGCAAACCTGTCTCTCCCCTTGCCTCTTTATTTACCCCCGTCTTGTTCTGTCTTTTGTTGTACAGGTATTCTGTCCTGCCAGGGTCAGCTAGCGCCTAAAGGAAGACCGCGGGGTCATCCTCATCAGGATGTCAGCCCTGCTTATAGGCAAGCTATTCCTTCTCCTTCATACTAGCTCAGGACTAGGTAACTTCCCTAATTCTCACCCCCAGACTAGGTTAAATCCATCGGGCACCTCTCCTGTGCATGCTAGAGGATCAGCTGTCAGGCTTGCTGGATCGGATCTTCACATATCTGGCAGGTTGATGCAGTGGATCAACGTCCACATTCCTAACATTGCCACAATGTGTGTGAATGTATATACACTCTTTATAAAAAAATAAAATAAAATAAGCCCCTAGAAGGAGTTGCCTCTTTGCTGCAAAACTCATCATGCAGTTACGCCCTAGATAGATATGCAGGTGATTAGAATTGTGACATAGAGGCTACTTGTGACATAGACCTCTTTTTATGCATGTGCAGAGCTTGTTAACCACTAGACATGCCTCTGCAATGTAATCAAAGGGATTTCATCAATTAAACAGAGTTTAAGAGGGGCCGCACTATTGGAATGCGAGAAGCTGGGTGGTCATATTGACAAATTGCCCACCACCTGGACTGTTCTGACCAGAAGCTTAGGAGGTGTTGCGACCAGTGGATGTGTGAAGTCACACACACAAGGTGACTGGGTTCAGGACGCCCTTGACAGACCACTAGTAGAGAATCTGTTTGGCCAATAAGCACAAAGTTATGTGTTTATTCATCCTGGTCTCTTTAGATGCTTCCCATTCTTCCTTAAGAATCTCATTTCGCAATATTTCCCAACCTTCTTTGACATTTCTGTGCTCAAGAACATCCAGCCATTGGATTCTTCCTACCCTCTTTAGGAGTCAATTAAAATCTGCCTTTCTGAAATCCAACCTTGAGGTCTGAGTTTTCTCAGGTCTTCCTCCCCTTTTTATCCATAATTCAAGGATAGCATAATCACTGCCTCCTAAGGTCCCAGCCACTGTTACTTCCTCAACCATCAAACTACCAATAACCACTTGTCTGTATGTATGTGTGTGAATTTTTCTTATGCTTCACCCCTGGTAACGTCATCTCTCCGCCCCTGGTGACTCCATTGAAGGTCCTACAACATATATAAAACACAGAGACTGACCGACAGAAGAACAACACCCAAGACTGCGTCGGTAACAAGAGCACATCCGCTATGTCTAGAAGAAAGCAGGTTTCATCACCAACACAGAAGGGAATTCTTTACTGTAAGAGCAGTGAGACTGTGGAACTCTCTGCCTGAGGACATGGTGATGGCAAAATCCATAAAGAAGTTTAAGAGGGGACTAGATGTTTTTCTAGAGAGCTGTGATATTACAGGATATAGGCATAAGGTAACCAGCAGGTTGTTGACCCGGGTCTTACAGACAGGTAGGAACTTTCAGAGGTTGATCCAGGGATTATTCTGACTGTCATTATAAAGTCGGTAAGAAAATTTCCCCCAAAAAGGCTAATTATCTTCTTCCTTTGGGAGTTTTTGCCTTCCTCTGGATCAACATGGAGGTTGAAACAGGCTGAACTAGATGGACATTGTCTCCATTCAGCCTAACATACTATGTTACTATGTTACAACACAGAGTTCTTGGAAGGGGGGGGGGGGAAATAACACACTGAGAATACAATTAAGCTGTTATTATCTCAGAAGACACAATTCGGCAGTCCTGACAGAAGACAACAACCTAATACCACCACAGAGATCCAGTGAGCTAAAGGACCTGTGGTGATATCACTGCTATGGGAGGAGCCAAGCTGTGTGTGTGGGGTGTAGTAGAGCTGTGTGTGATGTGTGGGGATCATAATGCATGTACCATGTAGCATAGCTGTGGGGCGCATTCCATCACCAGAAACACTGGTAATATAATTTTCTACACAACTCAGCAGTCCTGACAGAACACATTGACCTACCACCACCACAGAGATCCAGTGGGCTAAAGGACCCGTGGTCATGTCACTGCTGTGGGAGGAGCCAAGATGTGTTTGTATTTTGCAGTAATCAAGCTGCTGTGAGTGTGATGTGCCTCCAGAAACGCTGGGACTATAATGTTTTAATAATTACTAGTTCACTTCCTGTTGGTAAGAATTAGGTTCAAGATAGCAGATCCCTTTGTTTTCTCTTCTACCTTTTGGAAGATAAAGTTGTCAGCAAGAGCGGATAGGAAATACCTAAAAGAGAGATTCCCAACAAATGTCTGGATAGTTAAAATCTCCAATGATCACTATGTCATGCTTTTTTGAGAGCTTGGCCATCTGATGTAGAAAGAGTTCGTCAATATCTTCTGCTTGTCCAGGTGGCCCATAGTAAATGCCTACAATAGTGTCCTTTCTGTTGTTCTCTCCTTGTATTCTTACCCAAACAGTTTCTAGAGAACTACCATGCTCTGAAGCTTGAATCTATGTGGAGATGGATGTTTTCCTAACATACAACGCAATACCTCCTCTCCTTTTTTTAGGTCTGTTTCTTATAAATAAGTTGTATCCTTCAAGCCTTGTATTGTACTCATATGTATCATTCCACCAAGTTTCCATGATGCCTATGTCATCATATTTCTTTTCCTGTGTTAGGAGCTCCAATTCTCCTTGTTAGTTTCCCAAGCTCTGTGCATTTCTGTAAAAACGTTCTGGTTTTTGATCGGTGTTTCTCGTTCCCCTACTTTCCTTCAGATTTTTTTTTATCTTTGTTCTTTCTTTCCACTTCTAATAGCAGGATTCTCAAATGTATTAATTAGCTGTATATTTTTACCTGGCCTTTCACTTCCCTTCCCATATTGTTTTAGTTTAAAGCTCTACTAGTGAGTGAAGCAAGGCGCCCACCAAATATATGCTTACTTGTTTTTGTAAGGTGCAACCCGTCTCTAGCAAGCAGTCCATCAATATAGGTAATGCACTTCATCGTCTAGAAATCCAAATCTTTATTGATGGCACTATCGACTTAGCCAGTTGTTCACCTCTAGAATTCTGTTCCATCTTCTTATTCCATGGCCATCCACTGGGAGGATAGATAAGAAGATCATCTGTTCTCCTAGTACCTTCACCTTCTTCCCAAGGTCTTCAAAGTCTCTGCAGATAGTTGCAAGGTCCTTTTTGCAGTGCCATTTGTCCCTACATGTATTAGTGGGGATGGGTGGTGTTCTGTAGGACTGAAGAGTCTTGAAAGCCTATCAGACAAATCTTTGGTTTGTGCACATGGAAGACAGCACACCTCTCATGAAATGTTAGGTCTGCAGACAGTGGTCTCTGTTCCTCTCAACAGGGATTTCCTCACAACCACCACTCTCCTTTTTTCCTTCACAACAGCACATTTTTCTCTGTTTAAGAGGACTCTGTGTGCTTACTCCACAGTTCTTTGTGGGTAAAGTCATTTCTTGCTGTACCTGTTCATTGTTCTCCTGCATGAGAACCTGATACCGATTCCCGAGCAGTATGGGTGCTGGCTGTCTCTTCATCCTCCTGCTTCTTTGGGTCACATGCTTCCATTCCTCTGCTTCTGCAGGTACACTGAATATTTCTTTTCATTCAACATTTTGAAGACTTTCTTCTGCTCTGTCAAAGAAATCTTAACCTTCCCTAATGAGTTTCAATGTAGCTATTCTCTCCTGAAGACTATGCACCTTTTCCTTCAGTAGAGAAGCAAGCTTGCATTTCCCGCAGGTGACGTTTGGCTTTTCCTCTGGTAGGTCTGTAAATATATAGCATACGTTGCAGCTCACCATATGGCTCCTCTCCTTTTCCATATTGTCAGTTGATGTCCACTCCCTAATTTCTAAAAGACAAGGATTGTAGGAAATATATATAACCTATAAGATACTGCCAAGTGTTGTGGCTCCAATCTCTGGTCACAGGCCCATAGATTAGTTACACAGGCCCCTGTGTCAGTTAGAACCATTTCCAGCTGCTTGGCTGAAGGACATTTGGTCTCACAGTGCCCATTATGTGTACTGCCTTTGGCCCACACAATTGCACGATGAAATTGGACTGCTACAGAGTGGAACCAGGTTGTCTTTAGCACTGAATCCATGTTTAGTTTAGGCACTGACGACGACCGAGTTTGTGCCTGTAGACAAAGTGGTGAGCACCTCAATCCTGCCTTTGCTGTGGAGAGGCACACTGCCCCCACTGCTGGTGTGATGGTCTGAGGGGCTTTCACATATGACAATCGGTCACCCCTAGTAGTTGTATGTGGGACAATGACAGCTGAGCAATATGTTCAGGGCATCCTGCAACCATGTCTGTTCTCTCTCATAGCAGGACTTCTTATAGGATAATGCTCATCTACATACAGCAGTGGGTCACAAGAATGTCTCCTCAGCATTGTCACAGTTCTGTGGCCCGCTCGTTCACCAAATTTATCACCAATAGATCATGTATGGGACTATACTGGTAGCCAACCTCATCAGCCTACAAGTTTGCATGATCGAGAGGCTCAGTTACTGCAAATGTGGAGCGATATGCATCCTAAACTATGCAGAACCTCCCTTCAAGTATTCACTTTTCCACAATAAATTATCCTTTTGCTCTGATATTGTAATCACTTACTTCTTCTAGGGGAAGGAATTTTTTTGACAATCAGTTTATGTATATATAATTTTTTTTAAAATATATTACAGTTACTTAAATGTTAATAAAAAGAACATTGAAAAGAAATAAAAAAAATGACTAATACCTAAAAGGCAATATAATAACTATGCATTAATGTATCAGGGGGTCAATGCAGAGATCTCTCCTATGACGCATTCATACATGATAAAAGAGTTCTAAGAGGGGCTTGGATGCATTTCTTGAATGTAAGAATATTACATGTTATAATCTCTGATTACTTCAGAAGGGTTGGTGATCCGAGATTATTCTGATTATCAGATTGGAGTTGGGAAGGAGTTTTCCCTCCTTGAATGAGGAAAATTGTCCAGTGTTGCATTAGATATTGTATGTTGGACTGTGCAACAATATTGCATCTTGGACATTGTTATGTTCTTCACACATGGCATTATAAATTATCTCTTCCATATGTATTGAGCTACAATTAATTTGCTTGCAAGTATGTCTGAGAATAACCCAAGTATAGTAGTGTTAAAACGTAAATGTTAAAAGCACATCATTCCTGCATCCATTTTGTCTTGCTTCACAAAGCAAAGGTCAGCAGTAGAAAAATTCAATTTATAAGAATAATGAACTCTTCTTCTAAGCAGATGTCCTTGTGTTTGTGCTTCTAGATATTTTTAAATTCT
The DNA here is from genome assembly GCF_035609145.1 of Eleutherodactylus coqui. Taxonomy (NCBI): domain Eukaryota; kingdom Metazoa; phylum Chordata; class Amphibia; order Anura; family Eleutherodactylidae; genus Eleutherodactylus; species Eleutherodactylus coqui. The sequence continues at coordinate 113,336,666 of NC_089839.1, read as the reverse complement.
TTCTATTGTTTATGTACTGGCTGCTCTTCCTTCAAGGATTATATTTCTTCACATAATGTTTATGAAGTAAATGTGCCCTTTCCAAGGATTGTTTTGCTTCCAATAGAATAATTTTGTAAAATATTTTTTTTTACCCTTACATACGAGTAGAGATGAGCGAACGCGTTCGTCCGAGCTTGATATTCGTGCGAATATTAGGGTGTTCGGGATGTTCGTTATTCGTAACGAACACCATGCGGTGTTCTGGTTACTTTCACTTCCTTCCCTGAGACGTTAGCGCGCTTTTCTGGCCAATTGAAAGACAGGGAAGGCATTACAACTTCCCCCTGCAACGTTTAAGCCCTATACCACCCCCCTGCTGTGAGTGGCTGGCGAGATCAGGTGTTCGCCTAATATAAAAGTCGGCCCCTCCCGCGGCTCGCCTCAGATGCCTGGTGAGTTAGATGAGGGACAGTGCTGTTTATACCGGAGCTGCTGTAGGGAAAGAATTGGTAGTTAGTGTAGGCTTAAAGACCCCCCAAAGGTCCTTATTAGGGCCACTGATAGCTGTGTGTTGGCTGCTGTTAGCAGTGGCATTTTTTTTTCCTCAAAATCGGCTCTGCAGAGCGTTGCACCTGGCATTAGGGACAGAAGTGCTGCATAGGCAGGGAGAGTGTTAGGAGTGAGTGTAGCCTTCAAGAACCTCAACGGTCCTTTCTAGGGCCATATTTATCCGTGTGCAGTACTGTCCAGGCTGCTGTTAGCTGTGCTGCATTTTTTTTGGGCTTCTCAAAATCGCCTCTGCAGAGCATTCCACCCTCCATTGATACTGCAGGGAAAGAATTGTATAGGCAGGGCCACAACACAGTTATTATTCATAGAATATACGCAGTGCTGCCTTTTGGTGGAAAAACAAGTGAAAACAAATCTATTTGTCCAGCCTCTGTCCGTCCTTACGGGCGGTGGACATGTGTGAGCTGCGTGAAAAACATTGCTAAATCATACGCACCCAGCTACGCTTTACTGCTGGCTTCGCCATTTGCTTTCCTTAATTGGGAAAAAAAATACCTGCTCTGCCAGAGTTATAATAACTCTGCTACCCTCACGTTCTGTGACACATTAGCAGGGACACAGCACAGTTATTAAACTTCTCATGTTCATTGAATATACGCAGTGCTGCCTTTTGGTGGAAAAACAAGTGGAAACAAATCTATTTGTCCAGCCTCTGTCCGTCCTTACGGGCGGTGGACACGTGTGAGCTGCGTGAAAAACATTGCTAAATCATACGCACCCAGCTACACTTTACTGCTGGCTTCGCCATTTGCTTTCCTTAATTGGGAAAAAAAATACCTGCTCTGCCAGAGTTATAATAACTCTGCTACCCTCACGTTCTGTGACACATTAGCAGGGACACAGCACAGTTATTAAACTTCTCATGTTCATTGAATATACGCAGTGCTGCCTTTTGGTGGAAAAACAAGTGGAAACAAATCTATTTGTCCAGCCTCTGTCCGTCCTTACGGGCGGTGGACACGTGTGAGCTGCGTGAAAAACATTGCTAAATCATACGCACCCAGCTACGCTTTACTGCTGGCTTCGCCATTTGCTTTCCTTAATTGGGAAAAAAAATACCTGCTCTGCCAGAGTTATAATAACTCTGCTACCCTCACGTTCTGTGACACATTAGCAGGGACACAGCACAGTTATTAAACTTCTCATGTTCATTGAATATACGCAGTGCTGCCTTTTGGTGGAAAAACAAGTGGAAACAAATCTATTTGTCCAGCCTCTGTCCGTCCTTACGGGCGGTGGACACGTGTGAGCTGCGTGAAAAACATTGCTAAATCATACGCACCCAGCTACGCTTTACTGCTGGCTTCGCCATTTGCTTTCCTTAATTGGGAAAAAAAATACCTGCTCTGCCAGAGTTATAATAACTCTGCTACCCTCACGTTCTGTGACACATTAGCAGGGACACAGCACAGTTATTAAACTTCTCATGTTCATTGAATATACGCAGTGCTGCCTTTTGGTGGAAAAACAAGTGGAAACAAATCTATTTGTCCAGCCTCTGTCCGTCCTTACGGGCGGTGGACACGTGTGAGCTGCGTGAAAAACATTGCTAAATCATACGCACCCAGCTACGCTTTACTGCTGGCTTCGCCATTTGCTTTCCTTAATTGGGAAAAAAAATACCTGCTCTGCCAGAGTTATAATAACTCTGCTACCCTCACGTTCTGTGACACATTAGCAGGGACACAGCACAGTTATTAAACTTCTCATGTTCATTGAATATACGCAGTGCTGCCTTTTGGTGGAAAAACAAGTGGAAACAAATCTATTTGTCCAGCCTCTGTCCGTCCTTACGGGCGGTGGACACGTGTGAGCTGCGTGAAAAACATTGCTAAATCATACGCACCCAGCTACGCTTTACTGCTGGCTTCGCCATTTGCTTTCCTTAATTGGGAAAAAAAATACCTGCTCTGCCAGAGTTATAATAACTCTGCTACCCTCACGTTCTGTGACACATTAGCAGGGACACAGCACAGTTATTAAACTTAGATTATTCATTCACTAGAGGCAGTGGGGCCTTACGTTTTCCAAAAAGGGAAAAAATTATATTTGGCCTGCAGTTTTGCGGCAATTTATTTCCTGCCTGTGAAATCAAATCACTGGTAATACAGCATGCTGAGGGGTAGGGGTAGGCCTAGAGGACGTGGACGCGGCCGAGGACGCGGAGGGCCAAGTCAGGGTGTGGGCACAGGCCGAGCTCCTGATCCCGGTGTGTCGCAGCCGACTGCTGCGCGATTAGGAGAGAGGCACGTTTCTGGCGTCCCCACATTCATCGCCCAATTAATGGGTCCACGCGGGAGACGGTTATTAGAAAATGAGCAGTGTGAGCAGGTCCTGTCCTGGATGGCAGAAAGTGCTTCGAGCAACCTATCGTCAACACGCAGTTCTGCGCCGTCCACTGCTGCAAATCCGAATCCTCTGTCTGCTGCTCCTCCTTCCTCCCAGCCTCCTCACTCCACTACAATGACACCTGCTCAGGAGCGGGAACACTCCCAGGAACTGTTCTCGGGCCCCTGCTTAGATTGGGCAGCAGCGGTTCCTCTCCCACCAGAGGAGTTTATCGTCACTGATGCCCAACCATTCGAAAGTTCCCGGGGTCCGAGGGAAGAGGCTGGGGACTTCCGCCAACTGTCTCAACAACTTTCTGTGGGTGAGGAGGACGATGACGATCAGACACAGTTGTCTTGCAGTGAGGTAGTAGTAAGGGCAGTAAGTCCAAGGGAGCAGCGCACAGAGGATTCGGAGGAAGAGCAGCAGGACGATGAGGTGACTGACCCCACCTGGTGTGCAACGCTTACTCAGGAGGACAGGTCTTCAGAGGGGGAGTCAAGGGCATCAGCAGGGCAGGTTGCAAGAGGCAGTGCGGTGGCCAGGGCCAGGGGTAGAGGCAGGGCCAGACCGAATAATCCACCAAGTGTTTCCCAAAGCGCCCCCTCGCGCCATGCCACCCTGCAGAGGCCGAGGTGCTCTAAGGTCTGGCAGTTTTTCACAGAGACGCCTGACGACCGACGAACAGTGGTGTGCAACCTTTGTTGCGCAAAGCTCAGCCGGGGAGCCAACACCAACAGCCTCACCACCACCACCATGCGCAGACATATGATGGCCAAGCACCCCACAAGGTGGGACGAAGGCCGTTCACCGCCTCCGGTTTGCACCCCTGCCTCTCCCCCTGTGCCCCAACCTGCCACTGAGATGCAACCCCCCTCTCAGGACACAGGCACTACCGCCTCATGGCCTGCACCCACACCCTCATCTCCGCTGTCCTCGGCCCCATCCAGCAGTGTAGTTCAGCGCACCGTTCAGCCGTCGCTTGCGCAAGTGTTCGAGCGCAAGCGCAAGTACGCCGCCACGCACCCGCACGCTCAAACGTTAACCGTCCGCATAGCAAAATTCATCAGCCTTGAGATGCTGCCTTATAGGGTTGTGGAAACTGAGTCCTTCAAAAGTATCATGGAGGCGGCGGCCCCGCGCTACTCAGTTCCCAGTCGCCACTACTTTTCCCGATGTGCCGTCCCAGCCCTGCACGACCACGTCTCCCGCAACATTGTGCGCGCCCTCACCAACGCGGTTACTGCCACGGTCCACTAAACTACGGACACGTGGACAAGCACAGGCGGGCAGGGCCACTACATCTCCCTGACGGCACATTGGGTGAATTTAGTGGAGGCTGGGACAGAGTCAGAGCCTGGGACCGCTCACGTCCTACCCACCCCCAGAATTGCGGGCCCCAGCTCGGTGCTGGTATCTGCGGAAGTGTATGCTTCCTCCACTAAAGAACCCTCCTCCTCCTCCTCCTCCTCTGTCTCGCAATCAAGATGTGTTAGCAGCAGCATGTCGCCAGCAGTCGGTGTCGCGCGGTGTGGCAGCACAGCGGTGGGCAAGCGTCAGCAGGCCGTGCTGAAACTACTCAGCTTAGGCGATAAGAGGCACACGGCCCACGAACTGCTGCAGGGTCTGACAGAGCAGACCGACCGCTGGCTTGCGCCGCTGAGCCTCCAACCGGGCATGGTCGTGTGTGACAACGGGCGTAACCTGGTGGCGGCTCTGCAGCTTGGCAGCCTCACGCACGTGCCATGCCTGGCCCACGTCTTTAATTTGGTGGTTCAGCGCTTTCTGAAAAGCTACCCACGCTTGTCAGACCTGCTCGTAAAGGCGCGCCGGCTCTGCGCACATTTCCGCAAGTCCCACACGGACGCTGCCACCCTGCGCACCCTGCAACATCACTTTAAGCTGCCAGTGCACCGACTGCTGTGCGACGTGCCCACACGGTGGAACTCTACGCTCCACATGTTGGCCAGGCTCTATGAACAACGTAGAGCTATAGTCGAATACCAACTCCAACATGGGCGGCGCAGTGGGAGTCAGCCTCCTCAATTCCTTTCAGAAGAGTGGGCCTGGTTGGCAGACATCTGCCATGTCCTTGGTAATTTTGAGGAGTCTACCCTGGTGGTGAGCGGCGATGCTACAATCATTAGCGTCACCATTCCTCTGCTATGCATCTTGAGAAATTCCCTGCAAACCATAAAGGCAGCTGCTTTGCGCTCGGAAACGGGGGCGGGGGAAGACAGTATGCCGCTGGATAGTCAGGGCACCCTCCTGTCTATTTCTCAGCGCGTACAGGAGGAGGAGGAGGAGCATGAGGAGGATGAGGAGGAGGGGGAAGAGACAGCTTGGGCCGCTGCTGACGGTACACCGGCTGATTGCCTGTCATCCTTTCAGCGTGTATGGCCTGAGGAGGAGGAGGAGGAGGAGGAGGAGGATCCTGAAAGTGATCTTCCTAGTGAAGACAGCCATGTGTTGCGTACAGGTACCCTGGCACACATGGCTGACTTCATGTTAGGATGCCTTTCTCGTGACCCTCGCGTTGCACGCATTCTGGCCACTACGGATTACTGGGTGTACACACTGCTCGATCCACGGTATAAGGAGAACCTGCCCACTCTGATTCCCGAAGAGGAAAGGGGTTCGAGAGTGTTGCTATACCACAGGACCCTTGCGGACAAGCTGATGGTAAAATTCCCAGCCGACAGCGCTAGTGGCAGAAGGCGCAGTACCGAGGGCAAGGTAGCAGGGGATGTGCGTAGATCGAGCAGCATGTACATCCCAGGCAGTGCAACAGTCTTTAAGGGCCTGGCCAGCTTTATGGCTCCCCACCAAGACTGTGTCACCGCTCCCCAGTCACGGCTGAGTCGGCGGGAGCACTGTAAAAGGATGGTGAGGGAGTACGTAGCGGATCGCACGACCATCCTTGGTGACGCCTCTGCCCCCTACAACTACTGGGTGTCGAAGCTGGACATGTGGCCTGAACTAGCGCTGTATGCCCTGGAGGTGCTTGCTTGTCCTGCGGCTAGCGTGTTGTCGGAGAGGGTGTTTAGTGCGGCTGGGGGAATCATCACAGATAAGCGTAGCCGCTTGTCAACCGACAGTGCCGACAGGCTAACACTCATCAAGATGAACAAAGGCTGGATTTCCCCAGACTTCTGTTCTCCACCAGCGGACAGCAGCGATACGTAAGCAATACGTAGGCTGCACCCGCGGATGGAAGCTACGTTCTCTCTCACCATCCAAAACGGGGACATTTCTGCTTCATCAATCTGTGTCTAATATTCCTCCTCCTCCTCCTCCTGCTCCTCCTCCTGAAACCTCACGTAATCACGCTGAACGGGCAATTTTTCTTAGGGCCACAAGGCTCACTCAAATAATTTTTCAGAACAATTTTTATAAGTTTCAATGCGCTTAAAAGCATTGGAACTTTAACTTGAACCAATTTTTCGTTACACTGGGCTGCCTCCAGGCCTAGTTACCACTTAAGCCACATTAACCAAAGCGATTAATGGGTTTCACCTGCCCTCTTGGCTGGCCATGGCCAATTTTTGGGATGTACATTAGTACTGTTGATACAGCAATTTTTGTGGGCCCTCGCCTACAGTGTAATCAAATTAATTTTTAGCCCACCTGCATTACAGCTGACGTTACCTCAGCTGTGTTGGGCAATGCAATGGGATATTTTTATGTACCGCCGGTGGGTTCCAGGGAGCCACCCATGCTGTAGGTGAACACTGAGTTTTTAATACATCTGTACACTTCTAAAGAACCCGTCTGACTGGGGCATGCAGTGTGGGCCGAAGCCCACCTGTATTACGCACGACATTACTACCTCAGCTGTGTTGGGCAATGCAATGGGATATTTCTATGTACCGCCGGTGGCTTCCTGGCACCCACCCAGGCAGTGGGTCCACAGGGAGTTTAACCTACATGTGTCCACTTGTAAAGAACCCCAGTCTGACTGGGGCATGCAGTGTGGGCCGAAGCCCACCTGCATTAACCCTTTCCAGTCCACTGTGTGACCTGTGAAGACATTAGGGTTTAAGGCTGTACAGCTCCGTTGTTGGTAGACGTCCGTCGGGGTTCTCTTACTGTATATTGCCAGGCTCTCTGCTGTCGGAGCCTATCCTACGTGTCAGCTCATGCAGTACTGGCTTTAGCCAGCATATAGCGCCGTTGTATAACAGCAGAAAAAGAGTAAGCCCCCTAGGAAAACCATATACAAATTGGATTGGAAAGGGTTAAGCACAACATTACTACCTCAGCTGTGTTGGGCAATGCAATGGGATATTTCTATGTACCGCCGGTGGCTTCCTGGCACCCACCCATGCTGTAGGTGCACACAGAGTTTTTACTACATCTGTACACTTATAAAGAACCCCAGTCAGACTGGGGCATGCAGTGTGGGCCGAAGCCCACCTGCATTAAGCACGACATTACTACCTCAGCTGTGTTGGGCAATGCAATGGGATATTTCTGTGTACCGCCGGTGGGTTCCAGGGAGCCACCCATGCTGTGGGTCGACAGGGACTTCACAATAGGGAGTTGTACCTGCCTGTGTCTATGAATTAAAAAGCCCGGTCTGACTGGGGCATGCAGACACCTTGACAGAATGAATAGTGTGTGGCACATAGGTTCCCCATTGCTATGCCCACGTGTGCAGCTCCTGATGGCGGTGGCACAGGATTCTATTTCTCATTGCTTCTGTACAGCATTGTGGGCTATCGCTCCGCCACTTTTAAAGAGGGTCGCTGCCTAGCCGTGCCAACCTCTGCAGTGTGTGCCTGCGGTTCCTCGTCATGGCAGACGCAATTCTAAATAGACATGAGCGTGGTGTGGCATGAGGGCAGCTGAAGGCTGCCCAGGGACACTTTGGTGTGCGCTGTGGGGGGGGGAGGGGGGGCGGTTGGGCAGCATGTAACCCAGGAGAAGTGTCAGTGGAGTGTCATGCAGGCAGTGATTGTGCTTTGTTGGAGGTAGTGTGGTGCTTAGCAAAGGTATGCCATGCTAATGAGGGCTTTTCAGAAGTAAAAGTTGTTGGGAGGGGGGGGGCCCACTCTTGCCGGTATTGTGGCTTAATAGTGGGACCTGTGAACTTGAGATGCAGCCCAACACGTAGCCCCTCGCCTGCCCTATCCGTCACTGTGTCATTCCCATCACTTTCCTGAATTGCCCAGATTTTCACACATGAAAACCTTAGCGAGCATCGGCGAAATACAAAAATGTTCTGGTCGCCCATTGACTTCAATGGGGTTCGTTGTTCGAAACGAACCCTCGAGCATCACGGGAAGTTCGTTCCGAATAACGAACACCCGAACATTTTGGTGTTCGCTCATCTCTACATACGAGCTATAGATACATGAATATGCAATTATGGAGGCCTGAACTTTACTATGATTTGCTATGAAATGCCTAACATACTGTATTTTGATTGGTTGTTGAGGGAGTGTAGCAGCTTGTGATCACCTCCTGACAAATGTTTAGAATAATTTGGCCATAAAAACTTTTTAAATAATAAAACACCTCAAAAGAACTAGGATACATCACCTGAGTGTTTCTCATTGTCTCTTCTCCAATGCATTAGTCAATATTTAGGCATACCCGATTGATACCCGTTGAGTATGCTGTGCTGTCTGAGGTATATAAAAAAAAGTATGAATGTCTTATTTGGATGCGTTATTTGTTTAAGCTATTAACTTGGTTTCATTTTCTGATGATAGTGTATGATAATTTACCTTATCTTAAGACTGAATTGCATATATCATAGCCATATATGCTCAAAGGTTGGAAAAAGTGACAAATAAAATAAGAAAAATACCTAGACTACAGTTGTCAAAGTTGATTTTCCTTTCTAAAGATGTTCCCCCAAGTAAAATACTACAGTGCTGCAAGAAATTGCAGATATTGAATATCCTAAATATGAGGGGGTGCTGATAAATCTTTGGCTTTAACTACACTGTGGAGAGCCACCATCCAGAGCACAGGAGGTCCCAGGTTCAAATCCTGACACAGTTTGCTCTTGGTGATGACCACTGTATAGAACAAGGCATTGTCATGCAAGACAATGACACCTTTTAGACTTCAGTGCCTCCTTCAATTTATCCAGAAGTACTGTGTAATATACATCCATAATAGTAGTCCATAATCAATATTCCATCTTCATCGCAGAAAAGAGGCGCCATCACCTTGGATAACGACTGCATTCTGAACTTCTTTGGGATACGGACGATCACTGTGACTTCATTCCTCTAACAACTTTTGTTGAAATCCATGCCTCATCCATTTTCTCCAGTTGATACAGGAAATCATCCTGCTTAAAACACTTCAGAATTCCCTAGGAGGCTTGCCCTGAGGCATGCTTTTTATCTGCTGACAAACATGTATTGACCCACTGAGCAGACACCTTTCTTATGACTAGATAATCTTAAATTATGAAACCAACTCTTTCTCTGGAAATATTCAGAACCTCAGCTATTATCTTACCAGAAAGTTGCTGTTCTTCGAGAATCACAGTTTGTGCCTTAATATCTTTAGCCAAATTAAATAACTTAAAGGGGTTTTCTAGGCAGCACCTCCTGTCAGCGCAGGATACACAGGGGTCAGAGCGGAAGCAGCTCCTCCGACCCCTGTAATGGTCAGTGTTTGTAATTGCAGGCACAGCTCCTTTAATTTAACCCTTTAGTGACCACCCATACATGTTTTCACGTCCTCGGTGTCTGGGCTTTAATCTACAGACTAAAGGCACAGGGTGTGTGTGAGACAGTTCACTGTTATCAGCTGCCAGAGCTTTCTGATAGCCTTAAACTGTTATCCGGGGTGCAGTGTGCAACACCAATCATACAACCACCGTTATCAACTGCATAACGGTCATCACATGAAAATTTTTTAAAAAGTTAAAGTTTTATCTCCATGATATGATCTGGGAGGGGAGCTGAAACTACTCACCTCTGGTATTCCTGATGTCCAATGGCAATCTGGTCTTCAAAGGACCAGCCTCCACCTTCTGCACATACGCACCAAAGGTAAAATTTGGGCGCATGCGCAGAAAGCCAGAGGGCCCATGAGATTTTAAATCTCCCTGCTCCCAGATAGCAAAGATAGCCAAGAGCAAAGAGTTGTCACTAGGGGCGATGGTATGTGGTCTCCAGTCACGTGATCGCCCTTATCCAACGATGATCATGTAAATTTAAAAAAAAAAGTTTAAAAAGCTAAAGTTTCAACTCTCACAGATCGTATCCGTGAGGGAAGATTAAATTACTTACTTAAGGCCCCTTGATTTGACCCCCGACAGGATCTTTATCTGCCGACCTTTCCCCGGCTTCTGCACATGTGCCATCGGCAAAATGGTGGACGCATGCGCAAATTGCCCAACAAATTAAAAACCTCCCTGCTCCTGGCTAACAAAGGTAGCCAATAGCTTGTAGATTTCATGGGGGACAGGGTATGTGGTCCCTTGTCACGTGATTGCCGTTATGCAATGGACAAGCAACAATCATATAAAAGTAATTAAAAAAAAGTTAGTTTCACCTCCCCTCATGGATCAGATCCATGAAGGAAAGTCATTTAGGCAAGTAATTAGTCAAATTACTTGCCTAAAGCCCCCCGGATTTGTCCCCTGACAAGATCTTTATCCATGGACCTTTTCACGGTTTCTGCACATGTGCCCATCGCCAAAATGGCGGATGCAAGTGCAGAAGCTGCAGAGGGCCCAGGAAATTTTAAAGTTAAAAAAAAGTTGAAGTTTAATCTCCCCTCACCAATCGGTGAGGGCAGAAGAAACTTCTTACTGGAGTCCTCTGCATTTGAACCCCGACGCGATCATCCTCCCTGCTTCTGCACATGCACCCACTGGCAAGATGATGGACACGTGTGCAGAAGTCGGGGAGGGCCTGGGAAGTTTAAAATCTCCTTGCCCCTGTCTATCAAAGGTAGCCAAGAACCTAGAGCAGTGACTGGAGGCCTTGTTGAGCAGTACCCGGTCACATGATCGCCATTATCAAAGTTTATGTACCATTGTACATACAGACATAATATCAGGACCACAATAAGTATGTTTCTGAACACAGGACAAAAAGAGGTATCCATTTTGGGGTGCAAATCCTCATTTTCATGTTTACTATAGAAAAAAAAACCTGTCTTTAAAATTACATATTTGCAAAAAAATGGAAAAAGCCTGTGGGGTCAAAATACTTTTGACGCGCCTCAGTGAATATATTAAGGGGTGTATTTTTTTAAAATGCGATCATTTGTGGGGTTATCTATCATTCTAACACCTATGGCCTGGTGTGGGAAAACAACATGTTATCAACTAATATTAAATTTGTACGTCTCCTAAATGCTTAAAAAAACTAAAGTTTCTCAAATGTGCTTCCAGAATAAAGTAAACTGATGGAAATATATATGTTATCAAAAATTTGTACAGAATGTTTGCACTTATTTGAGATATTGCAGTTAAAAAAGTGAAAAAAATGAAATTTTTTTCAAAATGTTTCCAATTTCGTCACTTTTAACAAATATACAAAAACTCTATTGGTCTATTTTTACCACCTAAGTGAAGTACAATATTTGTTAAAAAAAAAACAGTGTGACAATTACTTGGATATGCAAAACTTTTACGGAGTTATTTTATGTTAAAGTGACACATGTCAGATATCCAAAATTTGGCCTGGTCACTAAGGCCCAAACAGGCTTGGTCACTAAGGGGTTAAATTAGACCGAAGCCTATAATTACAAGCACCGACCACTACACAGGCTTCTGCTCTGAACTCTGTGTTTCCGGACACTGACAGGTACGTATACTTATTGCCAATTCTTTTATCAACTCTGTCTCTAGTAGTGTCTGCTTTTAAAGAATCTGTCATTCCCATGAAAATTAAAATGTAATTGAATATGTCTCTGAAAACACCTTCTCGATAATATAATTAAATATAGGCCATCATTTAAAATACATCACAGTTGGGTGCATTCAAAATCTTGTAGTTTAATATACTCAATATATTCTATTTATTCGGCTCTGTCAGGTCCATGCTGGGCCAAATACATTACAAACACCAATAAAATATTACCAATAAAACACATTGAAATTTGTGCTTTAGACCTCACTGACATCGGCATATATGAAAACACTGCATAAAATATTGCATTGCGTTATTAATCGTGAATTATGCATTTGCTGGGGGTGGGAGCTTGGTTTGTGGCATATGCCTGTGTATACACTGTGTATTTTACACGTACAAAAAAAAAGAAAGTAAGCAAATGGTGTCAGAACTGGCCCAACCCACGGGAAAGACTCATAAAACCACACAGACACCCTTTTCTTGTGCCTTGCTGCATTTTGGTGAGAGTTCTGAGGTAGCTGTGGTTTGGAGATAATGCCTTCTTTTGAGGATGATGTGCTTTTGGCTTAGCTACTTTCTTTCACCTTTGCAGAGCCTCGTCCGATGCTGGAGGTAGACCCTAGAAGAAAGAAGGTTCTGGGTTTATCCTTTGGTGTCACAGAGAGGCTGTAATGGCCACTTTGCAAGCCTTTAAAGTGATTTGAGAGCACATCCAGAGAAGTTCACTGCCTTTAGCCATTTATCAGTGACCTTATTCAATAAGTTACTGGAGGTGGTGTGCTTTGGACTGAGCTACACCAACACCAATATATGCCAGTGTATCTCTCCAGAGGAACACCTTGTGGTCACCCAGAAGTAAGATTTGTTTTTGAAATGTAAAATGTACACTGTATAGTCCCCTTTTCCTTATCATGTGCTCCCTAGGTAGTGTAATTTAGGTTTGTTGCCTATTGTTTTTTAGCCCCTTCCCCCACCACCAGGAACTCATTTGCATCATTGAATTTTGATTTCTTGTTGGGCCACTCCACCATTTCTGGAACCATCAGGAAGACCTGCGATGTTTTTTGGACACAGCTGAAGCCCTGGATGAGAACAAAAACATTTTTTTTGTGGGCGTTGGAGGGGAAGGGGGGTGACTCAAGGGCCCACTAGGGTTAAATTGTAACCAATTCCACCACAGCCTTTGCCATAAGCTGAAACCCACAGTTTGGTTCACTTAAAAAATAACCTTTATTGATATGTTGTAAAATATATTACAGCAACAATGAATTAGAAAATCAGAGTCTCAATATAGTGTGAATGGGTGTAATATATTAGGCAAAACCAGTCTAAGGGCTCCTGCACATGGCAGAGCCAAATTCCAAATGCGGAATCTCGTAGCGGAATCCGGCCCTGGGAGCAGCGGCATCCGCAAGTACCTGGTACTTTCAGTTTTCGTCTGTGCTGCAGATAGTCTGCACAGCGAGCCGCTGGACATGCGCAGTACGGATTTTTTTTTTTAAACTACTGCTTATCCCACGTCATCGTCTAGCGATGACCCTGAATCCGTGACCTTTTCACAATGTCATTGTGGAAGGGCCGCGTATCAGACAGCTTCCATTGACTTCAATGGAAGCCATCCAAGCAGAATCCGTGGAAAAATGGAGCATGCTACGATTTTTCCTCCACTTGCGGAAACCGGATCAATGGTGAGGTTGCCCACTGCGGATTCTGCAGCAAATATCCGCCTGTGGGCAGGAGCCCTAAGAGAGACACTATCGTGCTGCTAATTATATACAAATATCAGGGTCAAGACTGACACTTGCTGCAGTTGGTGCATGCTGCCATACAGCAATACACTATTATATACTAAAGATATATCCCTGCATGAACTGCCAGCATGTATGATAAGATGCTCCCAGATAAGCAAAGTCTGAAATAAGCTTAGCAGGATAGACTACATGAGTTTGGTAATTAGGGACATAGGAAACAAAAATTGCATGTACCAGCCATCGGCTGACTATAGGAGTCAATTATATAGCACATCCATGACATCATCATAAGTATGGTTCACAAAAATCAATAATAATAACGATGATTAATCCCTATGTACCTAACAAGGTGGTGTTAGATCGCATCAAACCGAAAACATCACTACAGGGCAAAATCATCAAACAGCGGCTCTCCTTTTTGGACATGTCATGCACGTTAACTCACTGATGCTTGGCAAGGTCAGTGGAAAGAGAAGATCAGGACGATAAAGAACAAGATGGCTAGATACAATTAAGGCCACCATGAACATGTCAATCGCAGAACTGAAAGAAGCCGTGAAAGATAGGAATGCGTGGAGAATATTGATCCACAGAGTGACCGAAGGTCGGATAATCATCATCATTATGTCCCTAATTACCAAATTGAAATTTTAAATTTCAAGAGAGAAGTTTGATTTTTACTTTCTAATTTTTATTCTTTACAACCCTTTATCATTCTGAACTTATATGTTCAGAATACTGATTGGATTTGCTATACATATGGGAACATGACATTCACATTTCTGTGCAGGCATTATAGCACATTTTCAGTGGGCTTCTGTGCCCTCTGTGGTCTATTCAGTCTCTTTTTACATTCCAAACATCTTAAAATGCTAAGTGCATCTGGTGTGCATGTGGGAATGTAACACTGAAATCTTTGAGCAAGTATTGGCAGCACATTTCTAGGGGGGGGGGGGGGGAGCCCCTGTTGTCTATCAGTTACTTCTCTGCTACTGCAGATGTGCAACTTTTTTGCTGCCTTTGTGGTCTATTAGTCACTTTTCTGCTACTGCGCATGTCCAACTGCTGTGATGGTGTTTCTTAGATGACGCTTCATTGGCTGTTGCAAATGTTCGTTGTGATTGGCTGAGATAGCAGTATGTAAGAGAAAGAATCCTGAGTCTTATTGGCTCAGTCATTATGACATTGTGTCATCTCATTGGCCACATGCATGCTATTGAGCCCGCCCTCCATCTTTATTATTTCCTGTCAAAAGCTGGGCTTCAATTATATCTCCTATACCCCTCTTGACGCCAGAGTTCTGGGGAAACATGTTGGGGGAGCTGTTCTTTTATGTACAAAGCCTCATGTAGTCTATCCTGCTAAGCTTATTTCAGATTTAGCTTATCTGGGACCATCTTATCATACGTGCTGGCAGTTCATGCAGGCATATATCTTTAGTATATAGCAGTGTATTGCTGTGTCATAGTCTTGACTCTGATGTTTTGTATATGATTAGCAAGGCAGGATAGTGTCTCTCTTAGACTGGTCTATTCTAATGTATTAGACTGAATCACACTATATTGAGACTGATTTTTTGTTGCTGTAATATATTTTACTACATATCAATAAAGGTTATTTTTTTAAGGGGACCCAACTGTGGGTTTCAGCTTATGGCAAAGGCTGTGGTGGAAGTGCTTTGAAGCCCTGGATGATGCCTTCACTACCTCTGCAAGGCTGGATGGACATTGCTGAAGGTTTTCAAGCTGCAGCACAGTTTCCGAACTGGATGGCAAGCACATCTGTGTGAAGAAGCTGGCGAACTCAGGGTCCTGATATTACATTTATGAGCAGTACTTTTCTGTAGTTGTGTTGGCTCTTGCTGATAGTAACTATTGGTTTATAATTGTTGATATTGGGTCCTATGGAGGCATTGTGGATGCTAGCATTCTCAGGGCTTCTAGAATGGATCAATGGCTTCTTTCCAAGCAGATGTCCCTGTGAGAGTCACTTGTGCTTCCTGGTTCTTTAGGACCATAAGCTCTATTCGTTATTGTGGCTGATGAAAGCTTTGATCTGACAACTGAAATTCTATGCCTCTTAGCACATAGAGGATTGAACATCAAGAGATGTGTTTCTAACTACTGTCTCACAGGGCTTGGTGTTTCATCCAAATGTGCCTTTGGGATTCATACTAGCAAATAGTGGGTTTTCTTGGGCATTATTCAGATGGAACCCAAGAAAGTGTGTTTGATAATTGAAGCAACCACCGTAGTTCGGCATAATTTTTTCTGGACCAACAATGCTGGTTGGAATATGGGAAATGATTACATTTCAACAACTTCTCAAGTTGTTGAAGTTGATCAGACTCCACAAAGTAGGCCTGCAGCCTCTGGACTTCAAATCAGAGACATCTTTTTGGATGACTTTCTGTCCTCTTAGGAAACAGTTCCATGGCAGATGGACTCTGTATGAGGAGACAGATGATCTGGACTGTCTAAGCACATCATTTTTTTTTACTGGCTTTTCATTTTATTTTTTTAGTTAGGGACTCACAAGACAATGAGAACTTTTACACTTTGGTAAAAATGTAAACCATAAGCTCATTACTTTTTTTATTGCTTTTAAAGGTTTTCAGTTTTTTTCCCTTATGTCCCGAGACACTAAGTCACATGGAGGAGTGTAGCTACCGGTGGCATAGGGGGATTGGAGAAGCTGCTTTACATAAGTGTTATTGCAGATATGCTCTTAGGTATAATGTTGGTCCCAGATTATATACGGTTAGTACGAGCTCGGAGCAGCCAGTGAATAATATGCCATTATAGTGTGTGTACCACAGGACATCTGTTTTAATTTTGGTGGAAAAGAGCTAATATTGTAACACACACAAAAGAAGGTGTGACATTAAAATACATTACAACATATTGTGTGCTGGCAGGTCATTCTAATGAGAAGTGTTTATGAGGTAATTTTAGACAGTAAGAGGGAAGATTAGTAGACATCCTCAGTAGGATCTTGCCACATGACAGAGTTAACATTTGGTTCAATGTCTTTGGTTCTTTGGTCATATGGAGGCGGGGTTTCAGTGGCATCAGTAGTAATGCTATGACTACTGGGGCCGATATAGGGGACACTATTACTAATAGTATCCCCTATATCAGCCCCAGTAGTAATATTGACACCCCACAGCAGCCCCAGTAGTAATAGTGACATCACACAGCGACCCCAGTAGTAATAGTGACATCCCACAGCAGCCCACAGTAGTAATGGTAACATCCCACAGCGGCCCCCAGTAGTAATGTTGACATCCCACAGCAGCCCCAGTAGTAATAGTGACATCACACAGCGACCCCAGTAGTAATAAGTGACATCCCACAGCAGCCCACAGTAGTAATGGTAACATCCCACAGCGGCCCCCAGTAGTAATGTTGACATCCCACAGCAGCCCCAGTAGTAATAGTGACATCCCACAGTGGCCCTCAGTGGTAATAGGGACATCCCACAGCGACCCCAGTAGTAATAGTGACATCCCACAGCGGCCCCCTGTAGTAATAGTGACATCCCACAGTGGCCCCCAGTAGTAATAGTGCCCCCCTGAGACCCATATACTTACACCCTCCTCCTCATGGAAGCGTCGCTGCTCCTCTGCCTGGCGCTACTAGCAGCACTGATCCCAGGTGCACACTGTGATGTCAGTGTTCTGCCGTTCGCCTCCTTACCCTACTCTCGCGGAACAGGAGACATCAGGTGAGGGGGGAGGAGGATCTCGGCTGCACACTGATGTTACAGTATGTGCCGGGATCAGCGCCACTAGTAGTGCTGCTCAGTGAATATCAGCAGGAGAGCCGCAGCCCCTGCCCATATTCACTACTAACGTGATGAGCGTCCGACCAGCAAAAAAAACACAACGGCCTGGTCCTGGTCCGCGGACCGGTAGTTAGGGACCCCTGGTATATGTAATTTAGACTGAAATACAAACCTAATTATAAAAGAATACAATTTCTAATATATGAAAAAATACATACACAATAATGAACTTTTCTGTCATCTTCCACCATAAGTTTTTGTTTATTTTGAGGAGGGAAAAGTTTTAATTAATATGCCACAAAGACAGTGATTGCCATGTGGATAGAGGTATAGCGGGCTGAGCCTTGATCCATGCTGCTTGCCTTTCATTTATTTGATCCATGCTGCTTGCCTGCCATTAAAAATGCTGTACATAACAGGTTCCTTTTTCATCTAAAAAAACTTTATGAATCGAAAATATTATCAAACTACACATCGTTGCATAACAATTTAACATTTATTAAACATAAAAAGACCATGCACTAACATAACCAAATGACATAATTGAATGGGTGTGATTGGCTAACGCAGCTCCAGCTTTCATTGGCTGACGCCACGCTGAGTTAGCCAATCAGAGCATTAACTTTCTGGAGGCGGGGCATTCAAGCCCCGCATCCAGAAAGCAATGCTCTGTCTGTGACGAGGAGGGAGCGACAGCCTGCAGCAGTGCCGCAGAACGCCGCGGAAGGTGAGTATTTTTTTTTCTACAGATTATACCCGGCATATAAGACGACCCCTGACTTTGGAGAAGATTTTCCTGGGTTAAAAAGGTTGTCTTATACGCCGTAAAATACGGTATATAGCTTTGGGCCGGCATGGCAAATTTGAAGGAAATATTTCTTCTTACTGATTAAGTGAAGCCATCCGACAGGTCCACATGTTGGCATGTCTGTAGCAACTCTATGACACTTGTCTGCACTTATGTAGTGACACTTGCTGCTGCCTCCATGGCAGCTGTAGTTTCTGTAGCTGATGGCTTATTCTGTCTGCTGCTTTTCTTTAGTAGAGGTGCTGTACCCAAATGGGCTGTTGCTATTGACTGCAATGTTCCAGAGAGTTCATCATGTGAAACTGAGTGGTGTAACTCGACAAGTGATATTAGCAGCTATTCAATTGTTTCCTCCTTCTCTTCTTCGTTAGGTTCCAGACTGTGAGGGGTACTGTGGTGAATGGGAAAAAAATGTTTTTTAGAATATGCATGTGTAGGATTATTAAAGAAAAAACATCCTACCAAAAAACTTACAGATGCAGGTCAACAGTTCTGGCTAGAAATATTAATTGCTGAAAGTAGAAGTAGGGCCGTTTCTTATTTAACCCTGATGCACTGCATTAGCAGTCGCTGTATTCCCATCTAAATTGTTACCTTGCGCTTCTTCATTTTATTTTTAAGTAATCCACTGAAAAACATTTTTAAAGAGGAACTTATAAAAACCAATAAAACTTTAACACCTTATGTCATCACATTTCAAAAACCGCCTGAAAAAAAAATCAATATTATTATTGATATTTTATCATTGCAATTAAAACTTGTGTAGCCGCTGAAGTAGTGAGAAAATAAAAAAAAAATAGATCACATTCACCTATGCTCGGGCCCCGAAAACGCAACTGAGCTGCTCATGTGGCTCTGGAAACAGCTTCCAGGTAGACACATAGCCAAAAGCACATTACAACTGTGACCAATCAGAGGACACATCATAAACGGTCCAAAAATCCTGTCATTATAGCGCCTAGGATATGCGCAGTGATGCCAGGAGTCCCGCTGGTAATGCTGCAGCCCATGATCATGGGATCATGTGGTTCCAGCTACCCATCTATATGGAAGCCATTGTCGGGGCCATGAGAGTAGCTCAGCTGTGTTTGGATGTGAGTATAATCTATTTTTACTTTTTTTTGGGTCGAGTGTGTGAAAATGTTTTATAGTGCTGATTAAATACCTTTAACCCCTTAGGGCATGGTTCTATTTTTTTTTTTATCAATGTTTGGGTTCTTCTCCCCACTTTAAAAAAACAGTGAATCTTCCATTGATGCAGCTGTTTGAGGGCTTGTTTTGAAAAACATACCACATTATTATCAATGTACAATTTTTCTTGGAGGCAAGGTGACCACTGAACTTTGTACTTTTTACATTAATTGTCGCTGTCAAAAATGACAGCCAACATTTAAAAAATCAAACGTTCACGCTAAACTTTACTGTTGTGAGTGGGTGTCCGGTGTAAAAAATAGCCGTTACCTGCATTGTATGGAACAGGATGAGCTCCCAATTCTTCTCCATGCAAACCTCATACTTCTATTATATAATTATACATAATAAGGGTTTAAAAAATGCATTTACTCAAAAATGTGGGAAAAATTGAAATTTGCACTATGCTCTTAACTGCACAAGTGAAAAACTCAAAAGGTTAATTTACAAATGTCATCTTTCTGCTTTGCTGATGCAAAAGACTAGACGTCTGGATTCATTTATTGTGCAATTTCTTCCCAAGTGAACCGATCTTTAAACTCCACACAATTGGAATCCTAAATAACAACGTTTTGCTTCTTTAGGGCAACTTGCTTCCCCGTAGCTACAGGAGCCATGTTTACAACAAACGCTGTGACTGTAGACAACTTCCTGTGCTTTTTTCTCTCTTCTAGCAACCTGCATAGGAATTGCATCAAATACACATGTACATATGTATGTACTGTGTTTTTTACGCACCCATTTACTTCTATAGGTGAATAGGACATGCTGGGTTTCTTTTGCGCGCACAAATTACACACATGAAAAATGCATGTGTAAGTGGGCCAATTTAAATCTATGGCATATTATACACACAAAAAATATGTGCATAATATGCAGCAAAAATACACCCATGTCAGTCAGCCCTTGCCATACCATATGTGGAGAGACTTGTGCACAAACTAATAGATTGCAGTTTATAATTATGAGTTCATCAAGTCAATGACCCCTACTTACTAGCTTCATTGTAATACTGTCTTACAAAGTTCTATATCAATTTTTGCTCAGTCTTCAAGCCTTATAATGGCATTGCTTACATGAACATCAGGGAATCAGAAACGCTAAGTGAATCACACATGGACAAATACTCCTGGAATTTAGCTGGAAAGTCCAGCTCAATTGATTCCTTCGATTTGATATCGCTGTACATTGCTATCTCAATGTGCTCCATTGTGTATCCCTTGAAAAAGCACTGGGCCCATGACTTTCACTTGCAATTGCAGTTGTGTACCTCTAGATCTCCCCAAGTGTACAGTACTACAACTGTGAGGTATTTCTGGATGTCAAACAAAAAGGCTGCTGAATCGGATTCTGGTATACATCGTTTCAGATTATCCTGAGAGAGTCCATATAAAATCAGATTAAAATAACTATTCTAAACACACTTCTCCTGCTTTGTCCTTAGGGTGGGCTCACACGGCAGTATCATAATACAGAGCGTGAAATTCACAGTGTTTTACCCAGGTATGTGTATGTTTTTGCACGCTTATACTTGCATATTTAGTGCATATGTTACGTGTGAAAAAATGAACGCAAGCAGGGAATGATGTCAGAAGTTACCCAACCCCAGGGAAACACCCTTCTAGTGCTCACATGATCGCATAGGCACCATTTTCTTGTGCTTTCCTATGTTGGTGAAACTTGTTAGCAGCACTCTGAGAACCATGTCTTCACTAGAGGATGATGCTGTCCTGGCTTGCCTAGTTTGTTTCACTTTTGCACAGTCTGGCTCAATGCATCAAAGCAATTAGTCTGCCTATATCAAAAGTTGTCATGGTATGTATATAATGGTCTCAAATATACACAGACCACATCTTGGATCGATCGTGCCCCCTAGAGACGCCTGCACTGTCTACCTACAATTTACTGGTTTCCCTCACCTCTGTGATTTTATGTAATTTATAGTGAGTTAGCGTAGGTACTGATGGAAGCGGTGTGGCCTCGGCGCGGCCCGGCAGCCTATACTTTTCGGCCAAAATGCAGTACCAACACCCGCATTTTATTAGTATGCATTAGTATTTTTGTATGTAGTTTGCTAGTTGGTGGGGGAGCCCAAGATGTCAGCCAGTGTGGCCCACTTTAGAGATACAGGGCAACCCGCTGTTATATCAGCCAGGGTTAATATCCTGTATGGTGGGTCACCATCCATCTATGGCTGGCATCTTTGGTATCGTTCACATGTGCAGGCTATTAGTATATGCAGTCTCCCCAATCTGGGCTGGGTTGAGTGGGTGACTGCATATTAGCCTGCCAAGAACAAGCTGCTCCTCCACTTTATTGTCTGGCTGACTGCATATCTCTAGGGCTTACGGCCATTGCGCCTGCCCTACGGCGGTTGTGCCTGCCTTATGGCGATCGTGCCTATGGCGACCGTGTCTGCTTTGCAGACCTTTAGGTATTGTATTTTTGGCTTTTTCTGTGAATAATGTCTTTGTTTTTTTCCCTCACCTCTGTGATTTTATGTAATTTATAGTGAGTTAGCGTAGGTACTGACGGAAGCCGTGTGGCCTCGGCGCGGCCTGTCAGCCTATGCGTTTTGGCTTAAATGCAGTACCAACACCCGCATTTTATTAGTATGCATTAGTACTTTTGTATGTAGTTTGCTAGTTGGTGGGGGAGCCCAAGATGTCAGCCAGTGTGGCCCACTTTAGAGATACAGGGCAACCTGCTGTTATATCAGCCAGGGTTGATATCCTGTATGGTGGGTCACCATCCATCTATAGCTGGCATCTTTGGTATCGTTCACATGTGCAGGCTATTAGTATATGCAGTCACTCCTCCCCAATCTGGGCTGGGTTGAGTGGGTGACTGCATATTAGCCTGCCAAGAACAAGCAGCTCCTCCACTTTATTGTCTGGCTGACTGCATATCTCCAGGGCTTATGGCCATTGCGCCTGCCCTACGGCGATTGTGCCGATGGCGATTGTGCCTGCCTTATGGCGATCGTGCCTATGGCGACCGTGTCTGCTTTGCAGACCTTAAGGTATTGTATTTTTGGCTTTTTCTGTGAATAATGTCTTTGTTTTTTTCCCTCACCTCTTTGATTTTTTGGTTTATTTTTTAGCATCCTCTGCATGTAGAGACATGCGTAAAAAATGTAACAAATATGCAAAGTAATTGCGCTGCATTTAGAACACACCCATAGAGAATAGAGCTCTTATGCGTGTAATACACGGAAAAATAGGACATGCTGCAATCTTTCTTCAGCTTGTAACATATGCATTAAATATGCGCAAGTGTGAGTGGAACAGTGAAAAGCAATGTACTTTGGTTTATGTCATTTTGCACATATTATATACGCATATTGTGTGCGTAATATGCAATGGAAATACGTTTGTTTGAGCCTGGCCTTAGTAGAAAAACAAACATGTAAACACCTGAAACAATCAAAATATTTCCACATTTATAGGTAAATATTTACCAAATAGGGGATCTTTAGTGGCCATAAAACATATTGACTGCCATGTTTTGAGGTTTTTCTTTTTCTTTCTTTGGAAAACTCTTCCATTTTAATGGCAGGTTGACCTCTAAGGTCACAATTCCAATTAACACCTAACCCTGATATAGCTTAAGTGTGTTCTATCTGTAAAAAAGAAATCCACCAACTTAATGAAACTGAAAACTGTAATAGAAGTCGGAATTTATTGGGAATAAACAGAAACATATAGAAAGAAAATTACTCACATTATAGTTATAGCATATTAGTTTGTCAAATAATTGTTAGTTCCTCTTGAAATTCTAGCTGGTTTAATTTATTTTTGAGTTATAACACTGAAAAGAGAATCAGGAAAATAAATTAGAAACAAAGCTTGAGGATTGCAGACTAACAGCAGTGCTAGACGGTCTTGCTGGAACAAAGGCCAGAGCTACAGCTCTATCAGGAGGTGATAATGATGACAATGGAATACACCTATGGTGCTGTGACTCGAGACAAGGAGGGGGGGCGCGCAGTGGACGTTTTTTTTTTGGTTACTCATTCTGTATGTTGTTTCTGCATGTCTGTTTGATGACAGCAAGGCCATTGTTCCCAAGTTAATGCCAAGACTATTTGTGCTAGATGCAGATGACCTGCAATGGATCCTTCTGTGTGGCGAAACATATCAAACTGGTAGTATGCACAAAATGGCACCAGTACTTCCTGTAGTTCTGCTTTACCCTCAAGAAACTTGTTCAACAAGAAAGCATGAAACGGCTCTAGTAAAAATCACTTCTGACTACAGGATAGGTCAGTTAACAAACTTTATATGTGAAGTGGGAATTTTTGAATTCTAATGTATTGCCCCCTCCCAAGTATCAATAATATCAACAGTTTAACAATTCCCACTAAATCATGATTCTTTGCTTCAACGTCATTTTAAAGGGTTTTTCTCGTAGGGACGGAGGAAGATTACCAAGCACATTGATCCCCCTCGGTCCCACACAAGAGAATGAAAGGAGATTGAGCATGTGTACTGCTGCTCTATTCCTATGGGGTATTTAGGTGCACCAGTCTTGAAATAGCTGCAGGTTCCAGTGGTCATGCCTCCAATGATCAGAACCCTATCCCCTATGCTTTGGATCTAGAGCTGGGGGTAAAGATGACTGGGGAAGGCAATGGCAAACCACCTGGCAAAAAAAAGTCTAGGAGTCAATCACAACTCAGTGCACCAGGGGACTTTACCTTTCTTATTCTGTGGATAGGGGCTAAGTGTCTTTAATGGGGAAACTCTGTACCTGCCCCATGTCAATAAGATAGTTCTCACTTAACTCTTTAGTGACCAAGCCTATTTGCGCCCAAATAACCAAACCAAATTTTGGAAATCTGACATGTGTCACTTTAGCATAGAATAATAAGGTTTTGCAATGTAACATCACCAAGCTAGCCAGGAGCAGAGAGATTTTAAATTTCCTGGGCAATCCTTGACTTTTGTGCATGTGTCTGCCACCATGCAGATGGGCGCATGCGCTGAAGCTGGGAAAGGTCCACGGATAAAGACCTTAGGTATGTAATTTTATCTTGCCTCACAGATACGATCCATAAGGGGAGATGAAACTTTAACTTTTTTTTTACACTTTTTAACTTTAAACTTTAACATTGGATAACGATGATCATGCGAGCAGGAACCGCATATAGTGGTCCCCGGTGACATCTCCCTGCACTCGGCTTTCTTTGACAGCTGAGTGCAGGGAGATTTTAAATTTGCAGAGCTCTGTGGCCTTCTGCTCATGTGCCCCACATTGGCGCATGCACAAAAGCCTGCGGCTGGTGCAGGACATCATGCTGCGGGACATCACGGAGGACAGGGGTGAGTATTTTCAGCTGCCATCATGGATCCGATCAGCTGAAACTTTAAGTTTTTTTAGACTTTTTTTTTCACTTTTCTATGATCACCATTATCCATCCTTGTGAGTCTGTCAGTGATCCCTGTGAGTCTGCTTTTCTGTTTATCCTTGTCAGCTTGTTCCTGTTTTTGTACTCCCCGGTCTTTTGTTTATAGGTGTTCTGTCCTGTCACGGTCAATCTGCACCTAGAGGAAGACCGCAGGGTCGTACTTTTCAGGACGCCAGCCCTGCTGAAGGCAGGGTATTCCCTCTCCCTGTTACCAGCTCAGGGCAATATACTTTCCCCAGTTTCCATCTGGTATCTTACCTCTAACACCGGGGTTGGCTGTCAGCCATGCTAGATGGTCATCACCCAACCAGGAGGTTGACACAGTGGTTCCAAATCCACAGTCATTACATAATGCTATTTTAGCAGCAATATTATAGCTATGCAGCTTTAGCAAACCAAAACTTGATACTAAACACATTAAATACCCTACTGCAGCAAACCTTAACTGACTTTTTAAATGACTTTTGTTGTGTTGTCAATTTATACTTTGCTGTAAAGAATTTAATATGCTAAGTGTCAAGTTAAGGTTTCATCTAGTTCACTTGCATCCATACATTTTGAACCCTTCATTATGTCAGCTGTGTCATGTAATCCTCAATGTGACCACTGCTTGCTCTTTTGTATAAACAGTATGCCTGTCTCCCTTATGTGTAGGACTTCCTGAGAACTATCCCCATCCCTGGGGAAAATATGGGTTGGTTGAGGGGAATTAAAGGGGTTTTCCCGCGAAAGCAAGTGGGTCTATACACTTCTGTATGGCCATATTAATGCACTTTGTAATGTACATTGTGCATTAATAATGAGCCATACAGAAGTTATCAGAAGTTATTCACTTACCTGTTCCGTTGCTAGCGTCCTCGTCTCCATGGTGCCGTCTAATTTTCAGCGTCTAATCGCCAGATTAGACGCGCTTGCGCAGTCCGGTCTTCTTCTTTTTTGAATGGGGCCGCTCGTGCCGGAGAGCGGCTCCTTGTAGCTCCGCCCCGTCACGTGCCGATTCCAGCCAATCAGGAGGCTGGAATCGGCAATGGACCGCACAGAAGAGCTGCGGTCCACCGAGGGAGAAGATCCCAGCGGCCATCTTCAACCGGTAAGTAAGAAGTCACCGGAGCGCGGGGATTCAGGTAAGCACTGTGCGGTTTTCTTGTTTAACCCCTGCATCGGGTTTGTCTCGCGCCGAACTGGGGGGCTATTGAAAAAAAAAAAAAACGTTTCGGCGCGGGACAACCCCTTTAATGATGATGTTTTTTCATTTTAATTTGCCTCTGTTGTGTTGTGGTTTGTCAGATCCTTGTGATTTTCTTGCTTATGTGTCAGTTCTCTTTGGGAACATTAGCTTCTCTATTGCCCTGTTAGTCTTTTCAATGTTCTTTTCAATTCCTCTATTAGTTAGCATTTCATATATTTGAAGAGAGCAACTATAGCAGAAATCTTAGAATCTGAGAAATGCAATTCTAGAAAATGTTTCCATTTTTTAAAATGGTGTTTTTACCCTTTTTCCTTGTTGCACTCCATTTCTATTCTTTCTAGTATCATTACATGTATTTTGTTTCTACTTTGTTGTGTTTCTACTTCCATTACATCTGGCATTGTTCGTTCTAACCAGTGCATTTGGCTGCCAAGATAAAAATATGTAGGAAAGGTGGTAATGACTGTTGGTCTAGCATGTCCATCGTCTGTTGTGGTTCAGCGTGAAATAGTATGGATTGTATATCTACCGATATTTTCATCTTCCATTTATTCAAGATATGTTGTGCTATGGTTGTCCAAAATGCATTTACATATGTGCATGACCATATGCCATGTTTATATCCAAATCATCAACCAAGGTGGAGAGCAGCACTACTACAGCAGTAGGAGTGGATAGACAATTGGTGCAGGATCCAAGGAGGGTCTGGACTTGTAGACCCCAACAAGTAGAGTAAAAGTCAATTGGCAGACAGGATCAGCACACTGGAACTGTTATTAATCCAACTTCTTTATTTCCCAGTAAAAGACATAAAAGGCTTGACGCTTGAAAATCCTGGGCGCTTTGGCCTGGCGCTTTGCCATTTGCCAGAGTGGTTATGGCTATCTTAATTTCTTCTTCTATTTCGCTTTCATTTAAGGTTTGTAATTGTTCTGGACTAAGAGAGGTTAGTGGTAGATTTTTAAGGAATTCTATCCCCTTCTCTATATTTTCTGATGGGGCCTTGTAGATTTCCGCAAAATATTTTTGCAGTATTGTGTTTATCTGTCTTGGGTGGTTCTGTAACTCTCCTGTCCTGTCTTTCAAAGAGGAGATGTTTGTTGGGCCATAGTGGCCTTTTGAAAAACATGCTAGCAAATGTCTTGTCTTATTGCCATGTCTGTATAAGTTGGCTTGTAGATATTTGTTGGGTGTCCTCTCTTTCCTGCCTAGCCATAAGTCAAATTCTGTGTTGGCTAAATACCACTTCTCTTTGTTTTGTGGCATTAGTAACTGTAAGTAGGCGGTGTAGGCATTGTGTAGTTCAAGACTGGTTGCGTCATACTGAGCATTAATTTTTTTTGCAAGATTTGACATACATTTCATTAAGTTGCCTCATAATACAGCTTTCGCTGTTTCCCAGTGTTATATGTTCTTTGTTATAAGGGTGCCTACTAGAGATCAGCGAGCAAACTCGTCCGAGCTTGATGCTCGTTGGCTCTGATTGGCTCGCCCTGCACTGAGCCAATCAGAGGCAGCACTCACTCACCCATTCATGAATTCATGAATGGGTGTGAGTGAGAGCTGCCTCTGATTGGTGAGGCTGTGACCAATCAGAGGCAGCTCATTCAGCAGGTGGGGATTTTAAACTTATATTTTTAAGCCCCACCCGAAAATTCATCCCGCGCTTGCCGGCAGCCCATTGCTTTCAAAGGAGCCGGCTGTATTGCCGGCTCCATTGAATTCAATGGGCTAACATCGTTCTTCTCTGCCACAGCTGTTACAGCTGTGGCAGAGGAGAACGATCTTTATGCTGATAGTGCGGGGGGGGGGGGGGGTCTCACTCTTGCCACTATTGTGGCTTAATAGTGAGACCTCGGAGCCCGAAATGCAGCCCTGCATGTTGCTCCTCGCCTGCCCTATCCATTTCTGTGTTTTTTACATGACTTTGGTGATTTGCTAAGATTTTCACAAATGAAAACCTTAGCGGAGCACCAGTCATATACAAAAATGCTCGCGTCGCCCATTGACTTCAATGGGGTTCGTTACTCGAAACGAACTCTCGAGCATCACTAAAAGTTTGACTCGAGTAACGAGCACTTGAGCATTTTGGTGCTCGCTCATCTCTAGTGCCTACCCAATAGCGTTTTTTTTTCCTGCGATGCGAGAGCGATAATTATGAAACCAATGATTTTCAATTGTTTCATATACATTTGCGTTTTTTCCCTGCAGCCTCACAGAGCAGATAAAAAATTCTGCGATATCGCTCATTGTTTTCAATGGGGCCAGCGGCAGCAGCGCTAATCCCATTGAAAACATAGGGAGTACATCACAAACTTCTGCCACAGCTGTCACAGCTGGGACAGCTGTGGCAGGGGTTTCCCTCATCACTGTGGCAGACGTCCAGGATGCTATCCCATTGAATGCAGTGGGTTGCAGGCAACCCCCGAAGCGATGATTTTCGGGGAAGAGCTTAAAAATATATGCCCTTCCCTAAAAATCATCCCTAGCTGGTGAAAAAATAAAAAAGTCTTATAGTCACCTCTCTGCCGCTCAGGTGCGTCCTCTGGTTGGCTCCCTGTCACTGCTGTGAAGCTCTTTCAGCAGGTGGGAATTTAAAAATCCCCCCTCCTAAAAGGGCTATCACAGGCAGCGCTCAGCCCCCTCCAAAAAATTGTGCAATTATTTTTCTTTTCAATTTTACCCCATTCAACATTTTTTAAAAATATTTTCAGTAGATTATGTTGTATATGGAATGGTAGCATTAAAAAATACAACTCCTCCCACAGAAAACGATCCCTCAAATACAGCTATATGGATGAAGAAATAAAGTTATGGTTCTTGGAAGGCTGGGAATAAAAACGTATATTTAAAAATGCGATCTGTCAAGTATTAAAGGTCTTAACACGGAGATAAATGAATGTCCCAGATATTCTCTTATTTAAAATGTATACATTTTGTCATTTTCAGCTAGTGAACAGTAGATTTGGATTGATTTTCACAGATTTTTATATAGTTTTCTGTTAGAGGGTTGCCCCCTTTCTGTAGTTCGCCTCAGACAGTAGGGAGGCTAGGATCAACCTAATGTCACATTACTTTCCCATGCCTCCTACTTGTGATTAAAAGATTTTGCTAGTCAGGTGAGAACAGTGTGAGGCTACATCAAATATAAGAGTTAGGGCGAGCACCCACTGGCGTTTTTTTACCTGCGTTTTGCGTTTTTCCTGCACAGGCATAGAGATAAAGTGTGCTCATGTCCACTGGCGTTTTTAAAATCGCCCCGCCCCGCAAAATCGCATCGCAGCTGTCCTTACACTCTGGCTCCTTTTTTTAATCTAACTTCTCCCATGGTTTTCAATGCTCCCGGAAAAAACGCAACGCAACGCAATTCGCACGCGCCGCGTGGCGTTTTTACAGACAACATTACTGAAGACTGTGGAAGGGCGGGCATTCTTCACAGGTGCTGTAGGGTGTGTTGGTATAGAAACGCTATGCAACGTTTTAGGATGAGACATTCTCCGCGTTTTGCGTTAAAAAAACGCAGCGAAAAACGCGCGAAAAACGCAAACGCGTAGATGCGAAATCGCTGCGTTTTTCACGCACTAACAACGCAAACGCCAGTGGGTGCTCGCCCTTAGGGCTTCAACAGATGAACGTATGTGCAAATACACTTGTCACAACGGAGTGTATTTCAGTGTAATCAAGAGTTGTCCGCAGGGTCACACCCTTCCCCTTGAGTTTTTTAACGTAACATAAACATATGCAGCAGCTTTCTGGGTCTATGTAGCCAGGTTTTGCCGTCATAAGTTTAACGCGCACAAAAATATGTGCAAACGCATTAATCTGTTTAGGCTCTTAGGGTACTTTTAGATAGAATGAATATTGTTCAAAAAATCATTCAAATGAGTGAAATTGAACGATAATCATTTAGTCTAAACACAAGCCAATAACTTAATGGTGAATGAGAATCATTTGCTTCTCGCTCATCGTTCGTTTTATACAGGCATAAAAATCTTTGTTGGCTTGTTTGCTTCTCGTTCCGCTTAAACACTGATTGTTCAGTGTTTCACACAGTGAATGTGAACTGAAGAAAACTGAACGGTTCTTGTTAAACAAGTCAATGATGAATCTGTCTGTCTAAATACGCTGCACGAGAGCGAATGAGCTATTGGTGACGTGATTGGCTCATTCCTTCGTGCAAACAAGAATCGTCCAGTCTAAAAGTACCCTTACGCTGGGCTCACGCAAACTGATTGGACTCTGCATGCAGATTTCTGCAGCGAAAGACCTACAAAACATCGTGGAAGGTAATTGCGAATGGTCATGGAAGATTATGGATGCCCGCGTTTTTCTGCATAGATGTACGCATATGCACAGCATTTCTTCCATGCGGAAAAAAAAAAGATAGGGAAAACTTAGAAATCAGACTTTTCTCTGTATTCTCATACCTACAATTCCGCCGCTCATACACAATGTTAATTGCGTATGGGCTATAGATAGACATGAGCGAGCACACTCGGATAAAGCAGTTACTCGAGTGAGCATCTCTTTTCTGAAGTAACTGCTTACTGGTCCGAGCAGGCTCAGGGGGGCAGCGGGGGTGAGCAGGGGGCGGCGAGGGATAGCTACCCCCCGCTAACACCCGCCGCCCCCCTGAGCCTGCTCAGGCCAGTAAGCAGTTACTCGAAAAGAGCGATGCTTGCTCGAGTAACTGCTTTATGCGAACGTGCTCGCTCATCTCTAGCTATAGAGCATACACGACTATTGACTTCAATGGAGGCCATCAACATGGAATCCACACTAAAATAGGACATGCTGCAATTTTTCTTTACGCAATTTTTTACCCCCCAAGTGTGACTGAAAATTTAAAAATACATACCTTATGATGACTGCATTTTACCATGGATCTTCTGTGCGGAATCAACAATTCAAATCCATTCACCTTAGAGGACAGATCTGCCACTCATCTATCCCTTGCTGCCGTTAGATAAGATTTAGAGCAGAGCAACTGTAATGTGATAACGGCCCTTTTACACGCAAAGATAATTGCTCACACTGCGACAGATTGAAAGATTTAGCAACGGTTTTGCAAAAAATTACATGCACAGATTATCACTCTATTTCACTCATTAGCTAAGTGTTTTCCTCCATGAGTTGTTTGCTCAGCCGGACATGTGTTTAGGCATTTCATAAACCCTTCACCCAGCTGAGCAAACATCTGGCCGACACATTCCATTGTTCTCCTTGAGGCTAGTTAATAAACTCAGTAGCAGCATGGGGGTTTATTTAGTCTTAGGGATTATCTGCCCAGCAGGATTGTATTGTTCTTTCCTGGCATGTTTGCCTTGCATAATCAATGAATTCTTTTTGTAAGGTAAACACATCTATCATGGAGTCTTTTGAAAGACCCAGTGAAATGCATTGAAATGAAGGCAATTAGCTCAGTCTATCAGTGGCTTCAACAATGGATTTCATGTGGACTGAAATTCATTGTTAAAAGAAAAGTGCATGACTGCCTGCATTTGCATGTAACGATTATCACTTGCTTTCGGTCATTTGAACGAATTATGAGCAATAATCGCTGTGTGTAAAAGGGCCTTAAGAAACACCCCCTGTGTGATAAGGCTCTGCTTCCTTTGTCTTTGCAAAGCCGGAGGCATAATGAAAAATGCAGGCTGCAGAAATGCCCATGAGACTCCATACAGGAAACCATACGAGATGGAAAAAGGTGCCAGGATGGCAGATAGCCCATTTATGGTACATCAATTAAAACAGGATACACAAGAAATATACAAAAGTCGCTACATTATTTTTTAATAACAGCCTGTGTGATTTTGTAGGAAAAAAATGTTGGAGTGCTTTTAATAAATACTTTTATTCTTCATGAAATAACAATTCTGCGGCCCATTTTCTTAGAACTCTGTATTGTGTCATTCTTCTATTATTCCCCCTGGAAATGTTTGAATAATTTGACAGCTGAGCACTACTGTTTCCCTTGTCAATGGGCTTGTATATATACACCCTGACACAGTTCAACCAAAGCTAATAGTGTCACATTGTTTAGGGACACATCACATTGACATAGGGAATGGTAACAGACAGTTGTCAATTTATACATTTCCAATCTGAATAACAAAAGAATGGCACAGCACAACAAGTAAATATAATCTGCACCTAAATTGTTATTGAAATTAAATCTTTTTGCTATAAGTAAGAAAAACTTAATAATCTTATAGATATGATTCCATTTAGTGGCTAACAAAAACAATTGATGTTAGGGCTCCTTCACATGGGCGCTATGGTTCTCAGCCGCCCGTGTCACGGCCGCATTGCGGAAGAAAATAGCATGTTGCAGATGCATCTCCCGTTTTAACACCCGTTTAGACAGGCTGGGTGCGGCATATTTACACCGCAGCCTGGAATACTGTTGGGCGGGAAGAGAGAGTTTAGCTCTGCTAAACTTCCTCCCTCTTCCCTCACTCTCTCCACCCCTTACTGACTGCCAGCAAAGGGAGGTGGCGAGATGGGGCGGGAGATTAGCACACTAGCTCTACTAAGCTCTTGTCCCATCCCGCCCCCTCCCCTTGCCGGTAGCCAGCAAGGGGCGGAGAGGGGGTGGGAAGAAGAAGGGAGTTTAGCAGATCTGCTGCTAAACTCTTTTCCACCTCCCTTTGCCGGCAGCTTTCATAGGCTCCCATAGAAGTCTATGGGAACAACCGGCATATTCCAGCAAAAGACAGGTACAGACCTATCTTTTTCCGGTCAGCATAAAAGTGGCCGCCCGGAATGCGCTCCGTGTGTGCTAGCCGTGATAAAACGCTTGTGTGCCTGAAGCTATAAACAGTCAGATTTTGAGACTACTTAGCTTTCCTCATCAGGCAAGGTATAACAAAATATTGTGTGATAAATTGTCCTTTAATAAACAACTGGATGAGCTTGGAGAGTACATCCTTAATTAGTCCACAAACAAGAGTTGGAGTTTTATTGTCTTGGAATGGAAGTAGGCTCAGAGACCTAATGCCCCCACTGTTTCTGCAGCAGATTTCTCAAATATTGTAGCCTGTCATAAATCCTTGTGACACAGCCTATGCCATGTTGAGAATAGCAAAGATCTCTATACATTTGCATCCCCACACTCTTCTTGAATAGGGTCATACACATGAGCGATGTTCTCCTGAATGGCACCGCGATGCTATGCGGGAAACATATTGCAGCATGTTCTATATGGCTAGGTGATCTCGCATTGCTTTCAATAAAAACAATGGGGCTGCAATGCGAGTAACTTCACAATCCTCTGCCGCGGCTGTGACAGACGCAACGAAAGATCCCTACATCCCTAAAGTGGTACAAGGCTGTTTTGCTATGAAAACGCCTCGCATCCACTGGGATTTCACATGGTGGTGAGCGCGATATGGGGCAGGATTCACGACTCCATATTGTGCTCTCCCATTGGAAGTGAGCCTAAGGGCTCCCACCCACTGGTGTTTTTTTCTCCACTGCGATGCGATTCTAAAGTTAAAGTCTCGCATCGCAGTGCGAGAAAAACGCAGGCTGATATCCCAAAATCGCTGGGATATCGCTGCGACATCGCCAGTCTTTTCAATGGGGCCAGTGGCAGCAGTGCTAGCCCCATTGAAAAGATGTGGAGAATGCCACTGACTTCTGCCACAGCTGTGACAGCTGTCACAGCTGTGGCAGAAGTCAGCGGCATGCTATCCCATTGCTTTCAATGGGATCGGCACTGCTGCTGATCCCATTGAAAGCAGTGGTTTCTGACAAGCCCTGCAGTATGATTATCGGAGAAGGGCTTGAAATATAAGCCCTTCCCCGATAATCATAAAAAAGTGGTTAAAAAAATATTTTAAAAGTTACTCACCTCTCCTGCTGTCAGCTGCGTCCTCCGGCTGGCTCCCCGGCACTGCTACTAAGCTCTTTCAGCAGACGGGGATTTAAAAATCCCCGCCTCCTGAAAGGGCTGTGCAGATTGGCTGAGGGCTCAGCCAATAGCAGCTACTGCTTAGCTATTGGCTGAACGCTCAGCCAATGGCAGATGGCTCTTAGCTATTCATTCATGAATAGCAATATCTTAGCTATTTGCTGGATGGTTGTGTGCTCAGATTTATTAAGGTAGCGGGACCAGTATGTTACACTATGTTGCTTTGTCTTCCACAAACTGTTTCCCCATATTCCTATCTTGGACAGACTATTCTTCATGCCCTGCCATGCTGACTGCTTCCCATCACCTCCTCTCACATATAGATGCAGAGTGGAAAAATGGTTGGCACAAAACTTCTATAGTAGGAGTGGCCCAAAGAAAAAGCAAGGGCAGTATGTGTTTGAAGTGTACAAGTCATTACGGAGGTGCTGCCAAGCAGATACTGCGCCACACAAATGGGCATGGGTGAATGGTGAGAAAAAAAAAACTGTTGGTCCAGAAGCAATCAAATTACTTGCGCAATTAGGTTCAATTTCTCCTCTTTTTGTGATTTAGACAACTAGCATTTTGGCGCGAAACTCCTTCATTAGTTCATCTGGATTACATACTAAAAATAGACAATGATAGGAGAAGAATAAGATTGGAGCAAAAGACTAAGGCCACTTTCACGCAAGCTTTGTTTTACAGCAACAAAAATGCCATGTGTGAATACAGCCTAAGACTGGGCTCACACAGCCGTAAGC
This sequence comes from Eleutherodactylus coqui, assembly GCF_035609145.1. Taxonomy (NCBI): domain Eukaryota; kingdom Metazoa; phylum Chordata; class Amphibia; order Anura; family Eleutherodactylidae; genus Eleutherodactylus; species Eleutherodactylus coqui. The sequence goes on along the minus strand of NC_089839.1, from coordinate 113,302,159 downwards.
GGAATCTGCTTGCAAAGGCCTGCAGAAGATTCCAGCTGTGAGCCCAACTGTGACCCTGGAAATGGTTGCAAAATTGTACTGCACATGACCGCATACTCATACAGCTTTTTATTTCTTGTTTATATTTCCTGCGCCGTTGCTTAGCGATTACGTGGATACCCGACGCCCATATGCAATGTTATTGCATATGGGCTGTGGACATATCCTTGAGATCAATGGGCTCTGTGTCACGGATATTCATGGTAAAATAAAACATGCTCACATTAGATTACGCAATTCCTAATGTCATTGGAACTGCGAAATTCAATGCATTTGAATGATCTGCATATTACCGTGGATCATACACTCGTGGAATCCGCAATTCAAATCCGGTCATGTGAGACTGACCTAAAAGTAGAGATGGCTGGTCTAATTCAGTAGAAATGAAGGAATTGGAAGACAGATTAATACAATGTTTATTATATAAGTCTACCACATGATCTAAACTGCTGCCTACACAAACACAAGAGTTATCGATTAGGTAGACCACATTATTATATTACATTCAATTCATAGCACATCTCTCCATAGAGTGCCCACACACAGTGCCCACACACAGTGCACCCCCCACAATGACCTCCCCACTGTGCCCTTCACAGTACACCCCCTCAGTGCCCCCACCACACACATGCCCCTCCACAGTGCACCCCCCACAATGCCCCCACCACAGTTCCCCCCTCCAGTGTCACCCCCATAATGCACTCCCACAGTCCCTCCCACAGTGCACTCTTGCATCCACCTCCGCCAGAAGTTTATGTTTCAGCACATCCATCTCTGCCAGAAGTCTGTGACAGCACATCCACCTCCGCAAGAAGTCTATGTGACAGCACATCCACCTCCGCAAGAAGTCTATGTGACAGAAACACCACCTCTGCAAAAAGTCTATGTGACAGCACATCCACCTCTGCAAGAATTCTATGCGACATCACATCCACCTCCGCCAGAAGTCTATGTGGCAGCACATCCACCTCCACAAGAAGTCTATGTGACAGCACCCTCACCTCCACCAGAAGTCTGTGACAGCACCCCAACCTCCGCCAGAAGTTTATGTGACAGCACATCCACCTCCGCAAGAAGTCTATGTGACAGCACCACCACCTCCGCAAAAAGTCTATGTGACAGCACCACCACCTCCGCAAAAAGTCTATGTGACAGCACATCCACCTCCGCCAGAAGTCTATGTGACAGCACCACCACCTCCGCCAGAAGTCTATGTGACAGCACCACCACCTCCGCAAGAAGTCTATGTGACAGCACATCCACCTCCGCAAGAAGTCTATGTGACAGCACATCCACCTCCACAAGACGTCTATGTGACAGCACCACCACCTCCGCAAAAAGTCTACGTGACAGCACATCCACCTCCAGCAGAAGTCTATGTGACAGCACCCCTACCTCCGCCAGAAGTCTATGTGACAGCACATCCACCTCCGCAAGAAGTCTATGGGACAACACCACCACCTCCGCAAAAGTCTATGTGACAGCACATCCACCTCCGCTAGAAGTCTATGTGGTAGCATATCCACCTCCGCAAGAAGTCCGTGTGACAGCACATCCACCTCCGCAAGAAGTCTATGTGACAGCACCACCACCTCTGCAAAAAGTCTATGTGACAGCACATCCACCTCCGCAAGAGGTCTGTGACAGCACATTCACTTCCGCCAGAAGTCTATGTGGCAGCACATCCACCTCCGCAAGAAGTCTATGTGACAGCACCACCACCTCTGCAAAAAGTCAATGTGACAGCACCCCCACCTCCACCAGAAGTCTATGTGGCAGCACATCCACCTCCGCCAGAAGTCTATGTGGCAGCACATCCACCTCCGACAGAAGTCTGTGACAGCACATCTACCTCCGCCAGAAGTCTATGTGGCAGCACATCCACCTCCGCAAGAATTCTATGTGACATCACATCCACCTCCACCAGAAGTCTATGTGGCAGCACATCCACCTCCGCAAGAAGTCTATGTGACAGCTCCCTCACCTCCGCCAGAAGTCTGTGACAGCACCCCAACCTCCGCCAGAAGTTGATGTGACAGCACATCCACCTCCGCAAGAAGTCTATGTGACAGCACCACCACCTCCGCAAAAAGTCTATGTGACAGCACCACCACCTCCGCAAAAAGTCTATGTGACAGCACCACCAACTCCGCAAAAAGTCTGTGACAGCACATCCACCTCCACAAGAAGTCTATGTGACAGCACATCCACCTCCGCCAGAAGTCTATGTGACAGCACATCCACCTCCGCCAGAAGTCTATGTGACAGCACATCCACCTCCGCAAGAAGTCTATGTGACAGCACCACCACCTCCGCAAAAAGTCTATGTGACAGCACCACCACCTCCGCAAAAAGTCTATGTGACAGCACATCCACCTCCGCCAGAAGTCTATGTGACAGCACATCCACCTCCGCCAGAAGTCTATGTAACAGCACCACCACCTCCGCAAGAAGTCTATGTGACAGCACATCCACCTCCGCAAGAAGTCTATGTGACAGCACATCCACCTCCACAAGACGTCTATGTGACAGCACCACCACCTCCGCAAAAAGTCTATGTGACAGCACCACCAACTCCGCAAAAAGTCTGTGACAGCACATCCACCTCCGCCAAAAGTCTATGTGACAGCACATCCACCTCCGCCAGAAGTCTATGTGACAGCACATCCACCTCCACAAGAAGTCTATGTGACAGCACATCCACCTCCGCAAGAAGTCTATGTGACAGCACCACCACCTCCGCAAAAAGTCTACGTGACAGCACATCCACCTCCAGCAGAAGTCTATGTGACAGCACCCCCACCTCCGCCAGATGTCTGTGACAGCACCCCCACCTCCGCCAGAAGTCTATGTGACAGCACATCCACCTCCGCAAGAAGTCTATGTGACAGCACCACCACCTCCGCAAAAGTCTATGTGACAGCGCATCCACCTCCGCTAGAAGTCTATGTGGCAGCACATCCACCTCCACCAGAAGTCTATGTGGCAGCACATCCACCTCCGCCAGAAGTCTATGTGACAGCACATCCACCTCCGCCAGAAGTCTGTGTGACAGCACATCCACCTCCGCCAGAAGTCTATGTGACAGCACACCCACCTCCGCAAGAAGTCTATGTGACAGCACCACCACCTCTGCAAAAAGTCTATGTGACAGCACCCCCACCTCCGCCGGAAGTGTATGTGATAGCACCCCCACCTCCGCAAGAAGTCTATGTGGCAGCACATCCACCTCCGCCAGAAGTCTATGTGGCAGCACATCCACCTCCGCAAGAAGTCTATGTGGCAGCACATCCCCCCCCCCCCCACCCGCAAAGTGACAGGCCCGCATTGCACCGCACTCCCGCACAGATCTTCCCCACCCCCCCAAAGTGACAGGCCGGCAACGGACTCCTGCACCGCCCCCCCCCCCCCCCTGCAAAGTGACAGGCCTGCACCGCACTCCCGCACAGCCCCCCTCCCCCCGCAAAGTGACAGGCCCGCATTGCACCGCACTCCCTCACAGATCCCCCACACACCCCTGAAGTGACAGGCCCGCAACAGACTCCTGCACCGCCCACCCCCCCCCCCCCCCTGCAAAGTGACAGGCCTGCACCGCACTCCCGCACAGCCCCCCCTCCCCCCCCCCCCCCGCAAAGTGACAGGCCGCCCGAGCCCCGCACCACCCCCCATCCCCCGCAAAGTGACAGGCCGCCCGAGTCCCGCACCGCCCCCCCTCCCCCGCAAAGTGACAGGCCGCTGAGTCCCGCACCGCCCCCCCTCCCCTCAGTGACTTACCCAGAAGGATGGTCCTCTTCTGCCGGAGCCAGGGGAAGCCGCTCCTCTTCTTCCGGAGCCAGGGGAAGCCGTTGCCATGGGGCAGGAGAAGACTCATTCACAGGGTCCTGACCAGGCAGGACCAGCTACAGAGCCTGCGCGACGGTTAGGAGAAGAGCGACCACTGGAATCGTCGGAGTCAAGGCAACGGAAAGGTAAATATAGGGGCGGGGGGGCACCAGATCAGGTATGTATATATCTTCTGTATGGCATAATTACAAAGCACACATTATATTACAAAGTGCTTTGTAATAGCCATACAGAAGTATATAGATACATTTTGCACAGTAGGACAACCCCTTTAAGTAATCGTGATGCCGTAACCCCTTCAGTGGCAGGTTTATTATTACCATGTCAGCGCAGCAAGCCCCAGAGATTTTCCTGAGGTAATTCAAAGTGGCAAATCTGTACAGTGGCACAATTACTGTGTGTCCTGGCCAGAATTTCAGCACTAGAGCTGTCCAAAAATCACATGAACGGGCGCACAAATCTGCCCCTTGTGCGCCCGTTCAGACAGTTTGGGTCCGGCGCATATATGCCAAGCCTGGATTGCTGTCAGGCAGGAGAAGACAGTTTAGCTCTGCTAAACTGTCTCCCCTTTTCCACCACCTCGCCGACTCTCGGCAAGGGAAGGGGGCGGGAGCTAGTGTGCTAATCTCCCGCCCACTCTCTGCCCCTTGTCAGCTGCTAGCCATGGGAGGGGGTGGAATGAGGCTTAGCAACTAGCCCCCGCCCTGTCCTGCCCCCTCCCATTGCAAACAGCCACAAGGGCGAAGAGAGGGGGCAGGAGTTTAGCACACTTGCTTCCGCCCCCTTCCCTTTCCACCTCCCTTCTCCGGCAGCTACCATAGGCTCCCATAGGAGCCTAATTCCGGCCAGGAAGATAGTTCCTGAACTACCTTTCCTGACTGACGTAAAAGAGCCCAACTTAAATGCGCTCGTATGCGCTATCTTGGCCGTCTGGGCGCTTTTACGACGCGGGAATGCGCCCAACTGAATTGATGCATTTTAAATCAATGCATCAAATGGGCAGCATATATTGGCCGGGTGTGAATGCATGGCCGATAATACGCTCATGTGAATGAAACCTTAGGCCGGGCTCACACAACCAGATTTGTATTGAGGATTCCAAGATCGCCATCCGTGCATAGGATCCGTGGTAAAATGCAGATGTTGAAAGGCATGCATTTTTTATTTTTCCTTCACTCTTGCATATACAAATTGCATATTCGGTGAGTGAAAGAGAAATCGCAGCATGCTCTTTTTTGCCACGGAATCCACGTGGATGGCCTCTATTGATTTCAATGGAGACATTCAACCGGCAGCCCATACGCAATTAAATTGCGGCTATCCGCATCATCACTAAGCAGCAGCACTGGAAATACATACGAAAAAAACTGTACTGCTTGTGACCGCCTGTGAGCCAGTTAAGGGAGGTACACAGGGTCACTGGCTAAGCTCATAGCCGAAATTTGCTGCAGTCCTCTTGCATGTGGAACTCGACCCGTTCATGTGAGCCCGGCCTTATAGTGATCATTTTGGATATTTTTTGTTTTATGTACCTCTTGTGTACGTTGCAGTTTCATTTTTGTGGTGTTCCGCTTACCCCCTCTCATTTTATTTTATTTTGTGGTTTAATTTTCATCTACACATTACTGTCAGTTTAAGCAGTTTTATGCTGCGATTTGGCTTTTAAACATTTTTTGGAGACATGCCTATTCTTTGTACTGCAATTTTATGTCATGTACGCCTTTCTGTAATATATGTTTTATTAATATTTTTTGTTATAAACACTTTTTCATTTCAATTGTTTATTTGATTTTGCAACTGTAATTTTGCATTCCTGTTTTGGTATGTCACACACCAGTGTTTTTGTATTTTATTTTATCTTTTCTAATTCTTTAGGCAACTTACACAAAAGCATATGTAAAAACACAGCCTTTTTCACACAGCATTTTACTGTGTGCAGAGCTGCATTTTTGTGCGCATGTACATGCGTTTTACTGCATTTTTTATGCAGTAAGGGCTTATTTACACGTATATCGGCCAGTGTTCTCACTTCCGGATGATATATGTTTCCATCTGTGCAATCACCCCCTCCCTCCTCCTCACCGGCTCTCTGCTTCTTTCCTCCCTTCTGAATGGTTTGCAATAGGACTGGGTGGGACAGAGCAGGGCTTAGCAACGCCCGCCTCGCCCCCTCCCATTGCAAACATCGGAATGGAGGAGAGAGGGGGAGGGAAGGGGGGGGGGGCACTGCGCAGATAGAAGATAGAAGCGTTTTCACGGCCGGCCGATATACGTTCGTGTAAATAAGCCCTAAGGCTGGATTCACACGGCTGTTAGCATTTTTACATGTGACTGCCTGCAGTTCAGTGCGCAATTTCATGTGGACAGCATGTGCATTTGCGCACCCCCATGGACTCCTATATTGCCTTGGGTGTGCAAATGTGCACAAAAATAGAGCATGTTGTGTATATTTTAGAGGCAAAACACAGAATGTGAGGGAACCTATTGAAATCAATGCACAGGAAAAGGGAGTAGGTCCAGTGTAGGCTAGACCAAGATAAGGGTAACATTCTTGCCTGAGGGCGCCCACCCACTGGCGTTTGCGATTTTCGTGCGTTTTCACGGCTTTTTCCGTTAATTTACATTGACATTCATGGGTGCATTAAGAGAAAAATAAGGACACATATGCAACTGACAGTTCCTATGTTAAAAATTGCAACGGACTGAAAAAAAAAACGCCAGTGGACAGGAGTACATTCAAAACTAATTGCTCTTGAGAAAAAACGCAAAACGCAAAGGAAAAAAAATCGCCAGTGGGTGGGCGCCCTGAAGCATATAAAAAGGCACATCCTTCTTGTTCCTCCGTGTCTGTCTGGATTTTTCAAAAAGAGAAAGAGTTTTTTACCCGCCTGCTGAACTTACTCCATTTCCCTGTGCATCTGTTGTGATTTCTAGACAGTCCTTGTGTCGGAGTGACTGCAGAGAAGCTGTTTTCTGGTTTGTATTTTCATTGAAATCAATAGGTTGTATTGTCTGCTGTTTCTGCGAACGATGTTGCATTTGCGAACATGTGCGCAAAAATGCTTGTCTGCAGAAGCCCTAAGTTTAAAATAGAGTATTCAGTAGCATGATTACTACACAAATAAAATATTAGGGCATAATTGAACTATTTGGAGTCAAAGTTATGAATATTTACTGCAGGTTGGAGAACCACTTGAAATATCAATGGTTTTATGAACAGTAATAAAATTTTTATATTTAAAAATAGGTCTACAAATAATTTCTATTCTCAGAAAGAAAATGAAGGTGCTACCAAGAATTAGGAATTACTGGAGGTTTCATATTTTCTTTATAAATGTGTAGTAGATTCCTATAGCCTGGAGATGCCACTGTTGTCACTGATGTATATATGCAGCAACAAAACTACGTGGCTCTTAGATACATTCTTATGCCAAGTTTTTTTTATTTTTCTTCAGCAGTTTTGCTTTTCTAAATCTTAATTTTATTAGCAAAACATTGGCAATTAAAATATTATAGAAAATAATGTTTAAAACAAAACTAAAATAAAGTCTCCAGCTCAGCCTCATAGAGTCAGCTTTCTTGTAAAAGCCTAGCGCTTCCAGACAAAAGCTAGTCTTCATTTTGAATTGCTCTCATTACATCGGAGCTATATAAACAGTTCTTATATCTCTCAGAATTTAGCATAATGCTTCAATCAACATTTATGTTCTTCACAGAACTGTTACAGATGCAGCAAATTTTAGCTTGATTGTGATAGCACAGAAAGTTATCTGATCTTAACCCATTAAAAACCTATTGTTCTTGTATTTTCACACAGCAAAGCCCATTGTAAAGTAATTCAAGGTGTAATTAAACCACCCTGATAGCACAGTACACAATGATATCACATGGCATTTATATCCAATGTAGTTCACTTTTTTTTAACAAAAAGATGATACATAGCTACTGTACATACAGCAAACATCAGTACTAGCCTTAAAGGGAACTTGTCACTAGTGATGAGCGATTAGTGCAATAATATGTTTGTGTCGGTATCAGGCCATCTTCTCGAAAATCATCCTGATTCAAGACAGTCGATTCCGATTCCCATTGAAATCAATGGGAGTAAAAATTTTGTAATTTGCCCTCCGGAAGGTTATTAATGCAGCCAAAGCTCCCTAAATTGCATGGGAGTACAGCTACACATCTGGAAAATACTTTGCTTCTCCCAAAAATTGGTAAAAGTAGTGAGCAGTGGTCAACCGTAGCACAGGGATCTCACTGAAAACCAAAAAAGGCCCCACATAGGGTCTTCTAGATAAAAAATTTCACGAAAGAAGACAACAGATGTAGTGCTTGTTTAAAAATAATGTCATAAGTTTTCAATAAACAAATTCTACCAGATGAACAGAACAGCCAAGCCTGGGTCTTCTACACAGAAAACCTTTAGGCCTCATGTCCACGGGGAAAATCGGGCCCGCTACGGATTCTCCATGGAGAATCTGCAGCGGGTCCCTCCTGCCCCGCGGACATGAGCGCCGAAAAGGAGAATAAATGAGAATAAACTTACCTCCGATCCGCTCCGTTTCTGCTCTTCGCGGCGGCGTCATCTTCTCTCGTCGCGGCCGGATCTTCATTCTTCGGCCCGGCGGATGTGCACGATGAGGTCGGTGACGTGCCCCGCGCATGCGCCGGGCCGAAGCAAAATTATCCGGCCGCGGCTGAGAGAAGATGGCGCAGCGCCGAAGAGAAGAAACGGAGCGGGTAAGTAAAATATGATTTTTGTGTCCCGCGGATCCGGACGGCTTCCATAGGCTTCAATAGAAGCCCGCGGGAGCCGTCCCCGCGGGAGACCCGCATGAAAATGGAGCATGGTCCGGATTTTTTCATGCTCCATTTTTTTTTAAATCACTTTTATTGACGATCCGCGGGTATTTATGTACCCGCGGGTGGTCAATGCATCCCTATGGGGTGCGGATCCGCGCGCGGGAGATCCGCTGCGGATCCTAAATCCTATTTTCCCCGTGGACATGAGCCCTTAGAGCCACAGTTGTTTCTTGTGCTTAAGAAAATCTTTGTTTTCAGGGAATGAGGAAGAGGAGGAAAAAGAATGAAAGCAGGAGAAAGAGAGCAGCAATACCACCAGCAACAGTACCTTGAGGCAGAGTGTGCTCCTTGTGGAAACATGAGAGCTGTCGCCCCATATTTCCATATTTTTCATTTGGGATGGAAGTAAGAGAAGGAAACATGGTGTAAGCAGGAAAATGAGGACAGCAGTACAACCACCAGCAACAGCACATTGAGGGCACAGTGTGGTATTTGATAAAACTATGTTCAATCATATGTAAATAAAGATTGCTAGTGTGCTAATTACTGTAATCTACCTTGGGATTGCAGAAATCAGGTAAAATCTAGGCTTGGTTCATTTTTATAAATGTCAGGCAATCTACACTGTGGGTTAGCATAGAGCATCATATTACAGAAGGCGTCTGTGTCCACTGTGTCTGTGTGCAATGCTTGCATTCAGACTCTGTGATGGTGGATCGTTAGAGTGGTATTTTGTTTTACGTTCCCATAGCTGGGGGATGGAGGGCTGGCTGCTGACCTGGGACATACTAAGTATCACAAGCAGGTTATCAGCAGCACTCAGTTCCAGCACCTTTACCAGGGGAGGCAGTATATCTGTAAAGCTGCTGCAGGGATCATGGACAATGAATCCCCATACAGCAATCCAAGACAACAAACTTCAGCGACAGCAGTAGTATGGTGCAAAAAAAATATTTATTCCATGATAAAATGTAACGTTTCGACCGCCATATTGTCTTTTTCAAGCATGCTGTCGAAATGTTGAATTTTATCATGGAAGAATAAATATCTTTTTATATTTTTTTGCACCATACTACTGCTGCCACTGAAGTTTGTTGTCCTTGACCTGGGACATACTGGCATATGGGGTAGATGTTAATGTCGGTGAAGGTAGTGGTGATGGTGACAGCAGAGGAGGTGCTGGATGCAGGTGTGCTACTGTCTATAGGCCTACCATCAGAGGTCGCTGGGGTCGACCCGCCCCCTGTGCTGAGGGGGCCCAAAGGCCGCCTCCGCCATGTACATATGCACATTCAGTGCATTACCAGCTGGTTGCTCTGTCTGCAGCACCTCACCTATCACACAGCAGGCAGTGCGGCCAGCCTGAGAGGAAGCAGACAAGAGCAAGGGGGAGGGCGAGGGAGGCAGCTACATGGGCCGGCAGGGAATTGAGCACAGAGATGATGTCAACATCGTGCTGCCCCTGTCTCCTGCTGGATGGCGACTGCTGCGTCTACCTATCCTGCTGCTATCACAAAGAGAAGTGGTCTGGGCCCCGGGGTATGTGTATATGTGTGTGTGTGTATATATATATATGTGTATATATATATATATATTGGAGGCATGACTGATCAGAAAGGGTTTTAATTTAAGAGATTGCTCAGATTCAGTAGGTAGAGTCATAGCAAGTAAATAAAGGTGTCTGGGTTGTTGTGCACAGAAAATTTGACATCTCACAAGTGGCGTCCTTAAGAGATAATTAATATTTGCTTTTGTATTCCGATTTTTTGCAAATATATCGAGAGGTATTAGAGTGTTAAAATCCAGTCTAAAACTTTCCAAAGTACCTGATTTACATTTGTCGCAAATATATTTAGATATGTTGGTTTACTGAAGTACACAGAGCCCTTGTGCCTGTCGAGCTTAGGAGGAGGACAGCAGGGTCTGAGCAGTTACCAAGCAACCAGTAGCTGAGACAGCAGTCATGCCTTAGTCTGCTAGGGAGTTTTAGCATCTGATTTTTTGTGAATATGTTAAGAATAGTAGGTCGTTGAGAGCTGGAACCTGATCTAACACCTTCTGAAGTGCCTGATTTACACTTACCTATGTGGCAAATTGAAATTTGGAATGAGCATTGATTATGTCATAAATAGGAAAAGTTAATGGGTCCCAACTCGATTCTTTGATTCTAAGCGCAAAAGAATTAGCGTCCAAATTTTATGTACGGAATCTAATTTTCTCACTTCCCAATGTCATAGAAACTTGAAATTTGGAACGAGCATTGATTATGTCATATACTGTATAGGAAAAGCTAATGGGTCCCAACTCGATTATTCAATTCTAGCGCTAAAGAACTGGCATCCAAATTTTGCATATGTAATCTAATTCTCTCACTTCCCAATGTCATAGCAATTTGAAATTTGGCACAAGCATTGATTATGTCATAAATAGGAAAAGTTAATAGGTCCCAACTCGATTATTCAATTCTAAGTTCAAAAGAATTAGCGTTTAAATTTTACGTACGTAATCTAATTCTTTCACTTCCCGATGTCATTAAAACGTGAAATTTGGCACAAGCATTGATTGACATGGTGTTTCCTGGGTAACGCAGAGGACTATGCAAAATGGTCAACATATTTTTCCTCGGTGTCTCTAAAGTAACCATGACTTCATAAGATTTTCCGTGTGAACACCAGATAAACACCAGTACCAAATTAACGCGGGCAAAGCCGGGTATATCAGCTAGTCTATCTATATATATATAAAGACGAAAGCCCTCACTGACTTACTCACTGACTAACTCACTCACTGATTGACTGACTGACTCTCCAAAAGTTCTCCAACTTCCCGATGTCGTAGAAACATGAATTTTGGCACAAGCATAGATTATCTCCAAAATAGGAAAAGTAATTGGGTCCCAACTCGATTATTCAATTCTACCGCAAAAGAATTAGCATCAAAATTTAACGTACATAATCTAAATCTCTCATTTCCCAATGTCATAGAAACTTGAAATTTGGCACGAGCATAAATAGGAAAAGGTAATGGGTCCCAACTCGATTATACAATTCTAAGCGCAAAAGAATTAGCATCCAAATTTTACGTACAGAATCTAATGCTCTCACTTGAAATTTGGCATGAGCATTGATTATTATAGCATAAATAGGAAAAGTTAATGGGTCCCAACTTGATTATTCAATTCTAAGCATAAAAGAATTAGCGTCCAAATTTTACGTACGGAATCTAATTCTCTCACTTCCTGATGTTATTTTATATAAAGGAAACATCACATGGTTACCTCCAGGTGGTGTTTCCTGGGTAACGCAAGAACCACGCAAAATGGTTGACATATTTTTTTCCTCAGTATCTCTAAAGTAACCACGACTTCATAAGATTTTCCGTGTGAACACCAGATAAACACCAGTACCAAATTAACTTGGGCGAAGCCGGGTATATCAGCCAGTATATTATATAAGCCCTCAATGACTGATTGACCCACTTACTGACTCGCCACTAATTCTCTAACTTCCCAGTGTGGTACAAAAGTGAAATTTAGCACGACCATTGTTCAGGCCCTAAATAGGAAAAGTAAAGGGGTCACAACTTGATTATTCAGTGCTAATTGCAAAAGTAAGAGCACCCCTATGTAATGTACCTAATCTAATTCTCTAACTGCCTGGTGTCATATAAACGTTAAATTTGGCACGACCATCATTTAGGTCCTAAATAAGAAAAGTAAACTGGTCACAGCTTGATTATTCAATTCTAATTGCAAAAATAAGTGCACCCCTGGGTAATGTACCTAAACTAATTCTCTCACTTCCCGATGTTGTCAAAAGTTGAAATTTGGCATAACCATCCTTTAGGTCCTAAATAGGAAAAGTATAGGAGTTACAACTTGATTATTCAATGCTAATTGCAAATAGAAGTGCACCCCTATGTAATGTACCTAATCTAATTTTCTAACTTCCCGCTGCCTTACAAACATAAAGATTTGGCATGACCAATTCTTGGGTCCTAAATAGGAAAAGAAAAGGGGTCGCAACTCGAAAATTCAATACTAAGTGCAAAAGTAAGTGCACCCCTAGGTTATGTAACTTTCTGGTGTTGTACAAACTTGAAATTTGACATGACCATTCTTTAGTTCCCAAGTAGGAAACATAAAGGAGTCAAAACTTGATTATTCAATGCCAAGAGCAAAAGTAAGTGCACCCCTATGTTATGTAACTTCCTGGTATCATTCAAACTTTAAATTTGCCATGACCAATCTAATAGGAAAAGTACAGGGTTGCAACTTAAATATTCAATTCTAAGCATTAAATACTGGGAAAATCCATGAAACATGACATAGCTCTTTTCTCAGAAACTATAAAGCCTAGGGAAATGCCCAGTATAATGAGGAGAATCTACCTCACCTTTATGTGTATATACCCAGCAGAATCTAACACTCCTCTATGTGTATATACTGAGAAAAATTTAATGGTCTTCTATGTGTATATACTAAAGAGAATCTAACTGACCTTGGTGTGCATATACTGAGGAGAATATAGCTCACCTCTATGTGTATATACCGAGGAGAATTTACCTCACCTTTATGTGTATATATTGTGCAGAATCTAATACTCCTCTATGTGTATATACTAAGAAGACACAGGTTGTCAGAAGCACAACCAAGAGACAACACTCTGTAGGGAAGTTTTCTATTGTGGTATGCGCTCCAAAGCAAGGCTTCTGACCCGTCAGCCTTCCATGGGGCAAATACATTTATAAGAAGGGAGCAGCACTGAGGAATGCGATCAGTACTCTATGAACATAAAATAATAAACTGTATTTACACTATCAAAACATTCCCTTCTTTATGGAGTAAATCATTGAATCATAGAATGGTAGAGTTGGAAGGGACCTCCAGGGTCATCGGGTCCAAACCCCTGCTCAGTGCAGGATTCAGTAAATCAATCCAGAGAGATATTTGTCCATCCTTTGTTTGAACACTTCCATTGAAGGAGAACTCCCCACCTCCCATGGTAACCTGTTCCACTCATTGATCACCCTCACTGTCAGAAAGTTTTTTCTAATATCTAATTTGTGTCTCCTCGCTTTCAGTTTCATCATATTGCTTCTAGTCTTTCCTTATGCAAATGAGAATAGGCCTGATCCCTCTGCACTGTGACAGCCCTTCAGGTATTTATAGACCGCTACTAAGTCTCCTCTCAGCCTTCTTTTTTGCAAGCTAAAAATTCCCAGATCCTTCAACTGTTCCTCATAGGGCATAATTTGCAGACCGCCCATCATCTTTGTAACTCTTGCAGAGCTTGCATTTCCTTGTTAAATACCCGCTGTTCAAGCTTTTCTAGATCCTTTTTAATACTCTCCCTCTCTTACCTAGTGTTAGCCATCTCTCCAAGCTTCTTGTCATTGGCAAATTTGATCAGTTTCCCATCAATTCGCCCCTCCAGATCATTTATAAAAATATTGAACACTGGGCCTAGGACAGAGCCTTGTGGTACCCCCTTTGATACATTTTTCCACTTAGATGTGCAGCCATTTATGACCACTCTTTGAGTACGATCACTCAGCCAGTTGTGAATCCACCTAACAGTTGCCTTGTCAATCCCATATTTGGTCGTTTTTTCAATAAGTATGGTATGAATATCATCAAATGCTTTACTAAAGTCAAGATATACTATATCCACCACATTTCCCTGATCAACCCAATTGATGATTCTGACATAGAAGGAAATTAGATTCGTCTGGCATGACTTGTTTGTTACAAACCCATGCTGGGTCTGGTTAATTCATTTTTATCCAAATACTTGCAAACATGCTGTTTAATAATTTGTTCAAAGATCTTTCCCAGTATAGAAGGAAGGCTCACAGGCCTGTAGTTTCCTGGGTCCACCTTCTCCCCTTTTTCCAATCTTCTGGGACTTCTCCTCTTCTTCAGGAATTATTAAAAATTATGGCGAGTGGTTCAGCAATTCCCTTTGCTGCTTTCTTTAGTATATTAGGATGTAATTCATCTGGAATTTATTTAAGTTAGCTAAGTTTTCCCTCACCATCTCTCTGCTTATAGATAGCCAGCATTCTTTTATTCCCCCAACAGCGCAGGGAAGATCAGTGTATATTACATCTACTTTCTGAGAGAAAACAAATACAAAATAGGAATTTAAAAGTTCGGCCTTCTCAACATCATTCTTAACCAATTCACAATTTTCATCCTGTAAGCATCCAATAGCATCTTTGACTTTTCTTTTGCTTTTGACATACCCCCCAAATCCTTTTTATTGCTTTTGGCCTTTGTTGCAAGCCTTAATTCATTATTAGCTTTTTTGACACTTACTCTGCAGTTTCTGCAGACTGCATAATATTCTTCTTCATATAATTCCCCCTCTTTCCATTTGATAAGCATATTTTTCTTTCTTTTTAACATGTGTGCAGGTTCTGTGTTCATCCATTCTGGTGTCTTTAAATGCTTCCCATTTTTTCTTTCTTTTAGGGATTGTTAACGATTGTGCTTTAAGAATTTCATTTCGTAATATTTCCCAACCTTCTTGGACATTTCTGTCCCTAAGAACATCCAAGCATTAGATTCTTCCTATCCTCTTTCTGAGTTCATTAAAACCTGCCTTTCTGAAATCCGACCTTGAGGTCTGAGTCTTCTCAGGTCTTCCTCTTCTTTTTATCCATAACTCAAGGATAGCATGATCACTGCCTCCTAAGGTCCCAGACACTCTTAGTTCCTCAACTATTCCTTCCCTGTTGGTAAGGATTAGGTTCAAGATATCAGATCCCTTTGTTTTCTCTACCTTTTCAAAGATAAAGTTGTCAGCAAGAGCGGATAAGAATTTGTGGGATCCATTACTTTTACTTAAGAGAGATTGCCAACAAATGTCTGGATATTTAAAATCTCCCATAATCACTATGTCATGCTTTTTTGAGAGCTTGGCCATCTGATGTAGAAAGAGTTCATCTATATCTTCTGCTTGTCCAGGCGGCCTATAGTAAAAGCATACAATGGCGTCCTTTCTGTTGTTCTCTCCTTGTATTCTTACCCAAACTGTTTCAACAGAACTACCATGTTCTGAAGCTTGAATCTCGATGGAGATGAATATTTTTCTAACATACAATGCAATACCTCTTCCGCTTTTTTTAGGTCTGTTTCTTATAAATAAGTTGTATCCTTCAAGCCTTGTATTTAGAGATGAGCGAGCACCAAAATGCTCAGGTGCTCGTTGCTCGAGTCGAGCTTCCCGCGATGCTCGAGCGTTAGAGATGAGCTAGTGTACTCGGAAAAGCACTACTCGCTCGAGTAATTTGCTTTATCCGAGTATCGCTGTGCTCGTCCCTGAAGATTCGGGTGCCGGCACTGAGCGGGGAGCTGCAGGGGAGAGCGTGGAGGAACGGAGGGGAGATCTTTCTCTCCCGCCCGCTCTGCCCCGCTCCCCGCTGCGACTCACCTGTCAGCCGCAGCGGCACCCGAATCTTCAGGGACGAGCACAGCGATACTCGGATAAAGCAAATTACTCGAGCGAGTAGTGCTTTTCCGAGTACGCTCGCTCATCTCTATCGAGCGTTCGTTTCGAGTAATGAACCCCATTGAAGTCAATGGGCGACTCGAGCATTTTTGTATATCGCCGATGCTCGCTAAGGTTTTCATTTGTGCAAATCTGCAAAACCTACGAAAGTGATGGAAACGACACAGATACGGATAGGGCAGGTGGGAGGCAACATGCTGGGCTGCATCTCAGGCTCCCAGGTCCCACTATTAAGCCACAATATCGGCAAGAGTGAGCCCCCCTCCTAACAATTTTAAGTTCGAACAAACCCTCATTAGCAAGGCACACCTTAGCTAAGCACCACATTACCTCCAACCAAGCACAAGCACTACCTGTGGGACATATCGCTGCCTCTTCTCCTGGGTTACATGCTGCCCAACCCACCCGCACGACCCTGCATCCGCAGCACACACAAAAGTTTCCCTACGCAGCCTTCAGCTGCCCTCATGCCACACGCTGGCCTCATAGCCACACCACCCTCATGTCTATTTACAAGTGTGTCTGCCATGAGGAGGAACCAGAGGCACACACTGCAGAGGGTGGGCAGGGCCAGGTAGCGACCCTCTTTAAAAGGGGCGGAGCGATAGCCCACAATGCTGTAGAGAATCGATGAGAAATTGATGTTCGATCTTCATTCCAATCCTGTGCCACCTCCGTCAGGAGCTGCAAACGTGGGCATGAGTTACATAGCTATGGGGAATCCATGTGCCCACACAGTATTCATTCAGTCTAGGTGTCACATAGCTCAATCGACACCGCAAGGGGAAAGCCATCTGCACTCTGTCCCCTACCCAAGTCAGTCAGTGTCTTTGTGCCAGACAGGTCAAATACCGCGATGGGAACTAAGTGTGCACTAACAGCATAGGTGGGTCCTAGGCAACCCAAGACATGAACAATAAATAAATCAGAGCGGCTAAACATGGCAGACTTGCACCGCGCCGATGACATAGGCCTCGGCCCACAGCTTCAGCAATCATAGGCATGAAGCGGACTTCGATGCTAGTTCATCTGCAATGGGCTTATTAAATCAGTTAGCTTTCCTTTCACCGCTCCAATGACTGGATTCGCAGGAAAAAGCTCCACAGCCCCAACCTTGTGTACTTGCACTTCCCCCAGGACATAGGCCTCAGCCCACACCCTCAGCAAATGCGGACATGAAGCGGACTTCGATGCTAGTTCATCTGCGACGGGCTCAGTAAATCAGTTACCTTTCCTTTCACCGCTCCAATGACTGGATTAGCCAGAAAAAACCTGCACAGCCCCAACCTGACGCAGTTGCAGTTTCTCCGGAACATAGGCCTCGGCCAACAGCTTCAGCAATCGTAGGCAGGAAGCGGACTTTCACTGCACTCAGGACATAGGCCTCTGCACAAACCCTCAGCAATTATGGGCCTAGAGCGGACTCCAATGCTAGCATAGCTGTGAACGTCTCATTAGCGCTGTATTGCTCCACTTGTTTGTCGCAATGCAGTGCCCCGGATAGCTGAGCTAACGTGAGATCAAGTACAGGTTGGCTTCAGCCCACATTGCATGCCCTAGTCAGTCTGGCCTTTTTTCATAGTCACAGGCAGGTACAACTCCGCAATGGTAAGTCTGTGTGCACCCACAGAATGGGTGGATCCCTGGAACCTACCGACGGTACATAAATAAATCCCACTGCAGTGCCCTGGTTAGCTGAGCTAACGTGAGATAAAGTACAGGTTGGCTTCAGCCCACACTGCATGCCCGAGTCAGTCTGGTTTTTTTTAATAGTCAAAGGCAGGTACAACTGCGCTGTGGCAAGTCTGTGTGGACCCACAGCATGGGTGGGTCCCAGGTAGCGAACCGACGGTACATAAATAAATCCCATTGCAGTGCCCCGGATAGCTGAGCTTACGTGAGATAAAATACAGGTTGGCTTCAGCCCACACTGCATGCCCGAGTCAGTCTGGTTTTTTTTCATAGTGCCAGGAAGGTATAACTGCGATATGGGAAGTCTGTGTGGACCCACAGCATGGGTGGGTCCCAGGAAGCCACCGACGGTACATAAATAAATCCCATTGCAGTGCCCTGGATAGCTGAGCTAACGTAAGATCAAATACAGGTTGGTTTCGGCCCACACTGCATGCCCTAGTCAGGCTGGCCTTTTTTCATAGTCACAGACAGGTACAACTCTGCTATGGGAAGTCTGTGTGCACCCACAGCATGGGTGGGTCCCAGGAAGCCACCGACGGTACATAAATAAATCCCATTGCAGTGCCCCGGATAGCTGAGCTAACGTGAGATCAAATACAGGTTGGCTTCGGCCCACACTGCATGCCCGAGTCAGACTGGGTTTTTTAAATACTCACAGGCAGGTACAACTCCGCTATGGGAAGTCTGTGTGGACGCACAGCATGGGTGGGTCCCAGGAAGCCACCGACGGTACATAAATAAATCCCATTGCAGTGCCCCGGATAGCTGAGCTAACGTGAGATCAAATACAGGTTGGCTTTGGCCCACACTGCATGCCCTAGTCAGGCTGGCCTTTTTTCATAGTCACAGGCAGGTACAACTCTGCTATGGGAAGTCTGTGTACACCCACAGCATGGGTGGGTCCCAGTAAGCCACCGACGGTACATAAATAAATCCCATTGCAGTGCCCCGGATAGCTGAGCTAACGTGAGATCAAGAACAGGTTGGCTTCAGCCCACACTGCATGCCCGAGTCAGACTGGGTTTTTTTAATAGTCACAGGCAGGTACAACTCCACTATGGGAAGTCTGCGTGGACCCACAGCATGGGTGGGTCCCAGGAAGCCACCGACGGTACATAAATAAATCCCATTGCAGTGCCCCGGATAGCTGAGCTAACGTGAGATCAAATACAGGTTGGCTTCGGCCCACACTGCATGCCCTAGTCAGTCTGGGTTTTTTGGGGGGCCAGATACATAGAACACCGCGATGGTAAAACTTAGTGCACCCATACTATGCACAGACCCCTGTGATATTCCTGTAGCAAAGGTATAAGCTTACCCTACTAAGAGTTATGTTGCAGAAGCCTAGGTAGACCCCAGTAACATTTCTGTAGTTACAGTATAGACAGACCCCAGTAACATTTCTGTAGCAGCAGTATAGGCAGAGCCCAGTAAAATTCCAGTAGCAGCAGTATAGGCAGAGCCCAGTATTAGTAACATTTCAGCAGTAACAGTATAGACAGACCCCAGTAACATTTCCGTAGCAGCAGTAAAGGCAGAGCCCAGTATTAGGTACATTTCAGTAGTAACAGTATAGACAGACCCCAGTAACATTTCAGTTGCAGCAGTATAGGCAGAGCCCAGTATTAGTAACATTTCAGTAGTAACAGTATAGACAGACCACAGTAACATATCTGTAGCCGCAGTATAGGCAGAGCCCAGTATTAGGTACATTTCAGTAGTAAGAGTATAGACAGACCCCAGTTACATTTCAGTTGCAGCAGTATAGACAGACCCCAGTAACATTTCAGTAGCAGCAGTATAGGCAGAGCCCAGTATTAGTAACATTTCAGTGGTAACAGTATAGACAGACCCCAGTGACATTTCAGTTGCAGCAGTATAGGCAGAGCCCGGTATTAGTAACATTTCAGTAGTAACAGTAGAGACAAACCCCAGTAACATTTCAGTTAAAGCAGTATAGGCAGAGCCCAGTAACATTTCATTGGCAGCAGTATAGGCAGAGCCCAGTATTAGTAACATTTCAGTAGTAAGAGTATAGACAGACCGCAGCAACATTTTAGTTGCAGAAGTTTACGCAGACCCCATAAACATTTATGTAGCAGCAGTATTGGCAGGCCCCTGTAACATTTCTGCAACTGAAGTATAGGCAGACCCCTGTAATGTTAATGCAGTTACGCTGCTCTCTTTTGGCCCAAACAAGTTTCTCCGATAACTGTGGTAACACGAGAGAAAATACATGATGCGCATTGCTGATCCCCTGACCCCAACCGGGAGGAGGAGGTGGCATTACAAGGCCAAGACACCATGACCAGGACCCGCTATAGTCTGTGTGGGAAGCATGTTAGCGGGCCCAGGGTCAGGCTCATTTCCAAGCCTATACCTTGAATTTTGCCCCCATGGGCAAAATCAAACCTTCAGATACGAATAAGAGCCAATGGACAAAAGTAAAGCCACAGAACAAAAGTGGAAGCGACAACAGCTATGTGAAAAAGCTAGTATTTTCCACGACAAGAGGGGCATTTGATAGTAATGAAAAGGATATTCTAGGTACTAAAAGTCTGAACTGCACCTCATCTCAATCAGTAATATGGAAAGGCTTCATTCATATGTTTTCTGTTGACCATTTCAAAGTGTTAGCAATGCAAGTTTCTGGCTATACCATTCATCTTTGTCAGGAATTACCAAAGATGATCACAAGTAAAGGCCTCATCAATCAGTCCAAAATCAGTCCGGGAGTATGTGGATCTCAGCTGGCCTGCTTCCACCAAGGATATGTGCCTGCTGCTACTCTGTCACAAGCCCTGCAGAGATGCTGTGTTCTATAGTCGGCTCTATTCCTACCTCAGCTGTACACTGAAATATGAATTTATTATCAGTACCAACAAGATGGAATGCTTCAGCTAGGAGTAATCAAATACGATCCCTGTTGTATTTAGTTTGTTTTCAGAACTGTGGCCATGATTAAGAGGGACGGCCGGGGGTATTCCTATTGTGCCGGTTTAGGTGAAATTCTTGGACTGGCGCAAGACGGACCAAAGCAAAAGCATTTGCAAAGAATGTTTTTATTGTTGGAGGAGGAGGAGGGGGAGGGTTTAGAGGAGGTGGCATAGACCGCCGCAGATACCAAAACCGAGGAAGGACCCGCAATTCTGTGTGTGTGTGGGATGTGTGCGGTCCCAGGCTTTGACTCGGTCCCAGCCTCCACCAAATTCACCCAATGTGCCGTCAGGGAGATATAGTGGCCCTGCCCGCCAGTACTTGTCCACATGTTCGTGGTTAAGTGGACCTTCCCAGTAACCGCATTGGTGAGGGCACGATTGATGTTGCGGGAGACGTGCTGGTGTAGGGCTGGGACGGCACACCAGGAAAAATAGTAGCGACTGGGGACCGAGTAGCGTGGGACCGCCGCAGCCATCATGATTTGAAAGCCTCAATTTCCACAAGCCTGTACGGCAGCATCTCCAGGCTGATCAATTTGGCAATGTGCACATTTAATGCTTGAGCGTGCAGGTGAGTGGCGGCGTATTTGCGCTTGCGCTAGCGACAGCTGGACGCTGCGCTGAGAGACATTGCTGGATGGGGCCGAGGACAGCAGAGTCTGCCTGCTCATCAGAATGTGTCATTTTCATGGAGTGAGGAAGCTGGGAGGAAGGAGGAGCAGCAGCGAGAGGATTCAGAGTTGCAGCAGTGGACGGCGTAGAAGACTGGGTGGTTGATACATCGCTGGATGCATTTTCTGCTATCCACGACAGGACCTGCTCACACAGCTCATTTTGTAATAAAGGTCTACCACGTGGCCCCAAAAATTGTGATATGAAGCTCGGGACCCCAGAAAATTGCCTCTCTCCTAATCCCGCAGCAGTCGGCTGCGATTGACCTGGACCAGGAACTCGGCCTGTGCCCACACCCTCACTTGGACCTCCGCGTACTCGCCCGCGTCCACGGCCACGTCCTCTAGGCCTACCCTTATCCCTCAGCATGGTGTATTTTGAATACAGCAGACACAGAGCGTTGTAAAAAATTAGGCGATTATTGACCTGCACTTGGAGGCTGACAGCGGTACTGTAACGCATACTGTAGGCCAAAAAAATTATATGCTTGCCTGCAGAAAGGCCAAGCTGGCTAAGTAAATCACTTACGTTTTCTTTCCTTGCTACAATGACTGGATTAGCCAGGAAAAAGTTTCACAGCCCCAAGCTGGCGCAGTTGCAGTTCCCCTGGGATATAGGCCTTGGCCAACAGCTTCAGTAATCATAGGCAGGAAGCGGACTTTCACTGCACCCAGGACATAGGCCTCTGCACAAACCCTCAGCAATCGCGGGCCTAGAGCGGACTCCAATGCTAGCGTAGCTGTGAACGTCTCATTAGCGCTGTTTCACTCCTCTTGTTTGGCCCAATGCAGTGCCCCGGATAGCTGCGGTAACGTGAGATAAAATACAGGTTGGCTTCAGCCCACACTCCATGCCCTAGTCAGTCTGTTTTTTTTTTAAGGGCCAGAAACGTAGAACACTGCGATGGGAAAATGTAGTTCACCCATACTATGCACAGACCCCTGTAATATTCCTGTAGCAAAGGTATAAGCTGATCCAACTAACAGTTATGTTGCAGAAGTCTAGGGAGACCCCAGTAACATTTCTGTAGTTACAGTATAGACAGACCCCAGTAACATTTCCGTAGCAGCTGTATAGGCATAGCCCAGTATTAGTAACATTTCAGTTGCAGCAGTATAGGCAGAGCCCAGTAACATTTCAGTAGCAGCAGTATAGGCAGAGCCCAGTAACATTTCAGTAGCAGCAGTATAGGCAGAGCCCAGTATTAGTAACATTTCAGTGGTAACAGTATAGACAGACCCCAGTAACATTTTAGTTGCAGCAGTATATGCAGAGCCCAGTAACATTTCAGTAGTAACAGTATAGACAGACCCCAGTAACATTTCAGTAGCAGCAGTATAGGCAGAGCCCAGTAACATTTCAGTTGCAGCAGTATAGGCAGAGCCCAGTAACATTTCAGCTGCAGCAGTAAAGGCAGAGCCCTGTAACATTTCAGTAGCAGCAGTATAGGCAGAGCCCAGTATTAGTGACATTTCAGTTGTAACAGTATAGACAGACCCCAGTAACATTTCAGTAGCAGCAGTATAGGCAGAGCCCAGTATTAGTAACATTTCAGTAGTAACAGTATTGACAGACCACAGTAAAATTTCAGGAGCAGAAGTATAGGCAGACCGAAGTAACATTTCTGTTGCAGAAATACAGGCAGACCCCTATAGCATTACTATGGCAGAAGTATAGGCAGGCAGACCCGAGTTACATTTCTGTAGCAAGAGTGTAGGCCAACCCCTGAAACATTGGTGTACCATGAGTGTAGGCGAAGGCCAGAAAAATGACTTGGATTACAGTGTAGGCGAGGGCCCAAAAAATTAGTGTACCAACAGTACAAATGTACCCCAGAAAAATTGCTCAACTGAGAGGGCAGGTGAAACCCATTAATATTTTAGCTTACTGTGGCTTAATTTGTAACAGAGCCTGGAGGCAGCCCTGTTAAAAAAATTGGTTCATGTTGAAGTTTCAATGCTTCAGTTAGAAACGTAGAAATATTGTTTGAAAAAAGTTATATGAGCCTTTTGGGCTGCAGAAAAATTGGCAGTTCAGCGTGATGACATGATGTTTCAGGAGGAGGAGCAATATCATACACAGATTGACAAAGGTAAATGTCACTTTTTTTTACGGTGATAGAGAACAATGCTTGCATCAGCGGTTGCAGCGAAAAGAATGTTTAGGTAACGCTGCTCTCCGCTGGTGGAGAAGAGAAGTCTGGGGAAATTCAGGCTTTGTTCATCTTTATGAGTGTAAGCATGTCGGCACTGGCAGTTGACAGGCTGGTATGCTTATCCGTGATGATTCCCCCAGCTGCACCAAACACCCTCTCTGACAAGACGCTAGCGGCAGGGCAAGCAAGCACCTCCAGGGCATGCAGCGTATGTTCGTGCCACATGTCCAGCTTTGACACCCAGTAGCTGTACGGAGCAGAGGCCTCACGGTGGATGGTGGTACAATCGGCTACGTACTCCCTCACCATCTTTTTACAGTGCTCCTTCCGACTCAGCCTTGACTAGGGAGTGGTGAAACAGTCTTGCTGGGGAGCCATAAAGCTGGTAAAGGCCTTGGACAGTGCTCCCCTGCCTGCGCTGAACATGCTGCCTGATCTCCACGTCTCCCCTGCTACTTGACCCTCAGAACTGCGCCTTCTGCCACTAGCGCTGTCAGATGGGAAGTTTACCATCAGTTTGTCCACCAGGGTCCTGTGGTATTGCATCACTCTCGAACCCCTTTCCTCTTCGGGAATGAGAGTGGAAATGTTCTCCTTATACCGTGGGTTGAGCAGTGTGTACACCCAGTAATCCGTAGTGGCCAGAATGCGTCTCACGCGAGGGTCACGAGAAAGGCATCCTAACATGAAGTCAGCCATGTGTGTCAGGGTACCTGTATGCAACACATCGCTGTCCTCACTAGGAAGATCACTTTCCGGCTCCTCCTCCTCCTCCTCCACAGGTCATACATGCTGAACAGATGAGAGGCAAGCAGCATGGGTACCCTCTGCAGTGGGCCCAGCTGTCTCTTCCCCCTCCTCCTCCTCCTCTGGCTCCTTCCCCTCCTCCTCCTCCAAAACGCGCTGAGATATAGACATGAGGGTGCTCTGACTATCAAGCGACATACTGTCTTCCCCCGTCTCCTGTTCCGACCGCAAAGCGTCAGCCTTTATGCTTTGCAGGGAACTTCTCAACAGGCATAGCAGAGGAATGGTGACGCTAATGATTGCAGCATCGCCGCTCACCATCTGGGTAGACTCCTCAAAGTTTCCAAGGACCTGGCAGATATCTGCCATCTAGGCCCACTCCTCTGTAAAGAATTGAGGAAGCTGACTCCCACTACTCCGCCCATGTTGGAGTTGGTATTCCACTATAGCTCTACGCTGCTCATACATCCTGGCCAACATGTGCAGCGTAGAGTTCCACTGTGTGGGCACGTTGCACAGCAGTCGGTGCACTGGCAGATTAAACCGATGCTGCAGGGTCCGCAGGGTGGCAGCATCCGTGTTGGACTTGTGGAAATGTGCGCAGACGCGGCACACCTTGCCGAGGAGGTCTGACAAGTGTGGGTAGTTTTTCAGAAACCGTTGAACCACCAAATTAAAGACGTGGGCCAGGCATGGC
Organism: Eleutherodactylus coqui; assembly: GCF_035609145.1. Lineage (NCBI taxonomy): Eukaryota > Metazoa > Chordata > Amphibia > Anura > Eleutherodactylidae > Eleutherodactylus > Eleutherodactylus coqui. The sequence continues at coordinate 113,277,052 of NC_089839.1, read as the reverse complement.
ACGTGCGTGAGGCTGCCGAGCTGCAGAGCGGCCACCAGGTTACGGCCGTTGTCACACACGACCATGCCCGGTTGGAGGCTCAGCGGCGAAAGCCAGCGGTCAGTCTGCTCTGTCAGACCATGCAACAGTTCGTGGGCCATGTGCCTCTTCTCTCCTAAGCTGAATAGTTTCAGCACGGCCTGCTGACGCTTGTCCACCACTGTGCTGCCGCGCCGCGCGACACCGACTGCTGGCGACGTGCTGCTGACACATCTTAATTGCGAGGTAGAGGTTGCGGAGGAGGAGGGTGAAGGTTTAGTGGAGGTGGCATACACCACCGCAGATAGCAGCACCGAGCTGGGGCCCGCTATTCTGGGGGTGGGTAGGACGTGAGCGGTCCCAGGCTCTGACTCGGTCCCACCCTCCATTAAATTCACCCAATGTGCCGTCCGGGAGATATAGTGGCTCTGCCCGCTTGTGCTTGTCCACGTGTCCGTTGTTAAGTCAACCTTCCCAGTAACCGCGTTGGTGAGGGCGCGTACAATGTTGGGGGAGATGTGGGACGACACACAGTGAAAAATAGTGGCGACTCGGGACAGAGTAGCGCGGGGCCGCCGCCGCCATCATGTTTTTGAAAGCCTCTGTTTCCACAAGCCTGTACGGCAGCATCTCCAGGCTGATCAATTTGGAAATGTGCACATTTAAAGCTTGAGCGTGCAGGTGCGTGGTGGCATATTTGCGCTTTTGCTCCAACGCTTGTGATAGCAACAGCTGGACGCTGCGCTGAGAGACAATGCTGGATGGGGCCGAGGACAGCAGAGGTGAGGGTGTGGGTGCAGGCCGGGAGGCGCTCGTGTCTGTGTCCTGAGAGGGGGGTTGGATCTGAGTGTCAGGTTGGGGCACAGGGGGAGAGGCAGTGGTGCAACCCGGAGGCGGTGTATGGCCTTCATCCCACCTTGTGGGGTGCTTGGCCATCATATGCCTGCGCATGCTGGTGGTGGTGAGGCTGGTAGTGGTGGCTCCCCGGCTGATCTTGGCGTGACAAAGGTTGCACACCACTGTTCGTCGGTCGTTCGCGCTCTTAGTGAAAAACTGCCACACCTTTGAGCACCTTGGCCTCTGCACGGTGGCTTGGCGCGAGGGGGTGCTTTGGGAAACAGTTGGAGGATTATTCGCTCTGGCCCTGCCTCTACCCCTGGCCACCCCAGTGCCTCTTCCAACCTGTCCTGCTGCTGCACTTGCCTCCCCCTCTGAAGACATGTCCTCAGTTGGCTTATCAAACCAGGTGGGGTCAGTCACCTCATCGTCCAGCGGCTCTTCCTCCGAATCCTCTGTGCGTTCCTCCCTCAGACTTACTGCCCTTACTACTGCCTCACTGATAAACAACTGTGTCTCATCATCATCATAGACCTCCTCACCCACTGAAAGCTCTTGAGACAGTTGCTGGGAGTCCCCAGCTTCATCACCCGGACCCCAGGAACTTTCAAAAGGTTGGGCATCGGTCAAGACAAACTCCTCAGGTGGGAGAGGAAACATTTTTTTCCAATCAGGGCAGTGGCACGAGAACAGTTCCTGGGAGTCTGCCTGCTCATCAGAATGTGTCATTTTCATGGAGTGAGGAGGCTGGGAGGAAGGAGGAGCAGCAGCGAGAGGATTCAGAGTTGCAGCAGTGGACGGCGTAGAAGACTGGGTGGTTGATACATTGCTGGATGCACTTTCTGCTATCCACGACAGGACCTGCTCACACTACTCATTTTGTAATAAAGGTCTACAACGTGGACCCAAAAATTGTGATATGAAGCTGGGGACCCCAGAAACTTTCCTCTCTCCTAATCCCGCAGCAGCTGGCTACGATTCACCTGGACCAGGAACTCGGCCAATACCCACACTCTCACTTGGAACTCCGCGTCCTCGCCAGCGTCCACGTCCTCTAGCCCTACCCCTACCCCTCAGCATGGTGGATTACGAATAGAGCAGACACAGAGCATTGAAAAAAATTTTGTGAATTATTGGCGTACAGTTGGAGGCAGACAACGGTTATGTAACGCAAACTGCAGCCAGAAATAAATTATACGGAAGGCTGCAAGCAGGCCTAGCTGTGCAATATGCAATAGTGATGCACCTGAACTCCCACCAGCTACGTAGTGAAATGCAGACGGTCACAGGTAGCCGTAAGACGGATTTTTTTTTTAATTTTTGGGAAATGCAATGCAGGCTATATAGCGTGTATCTGACTTGCCCTCTATCAGGGGCTGTCGCCGAACGCTGTGCATGTAGTTGACGGCAGACACAGAGCAGTGTAAAAAAATTTTGAATTATTGGCGTGCAGTTGGAGGGAGACAGCGCTTATGTTACGCAAACTGCAGCCAGAAAAAAAATTATACAGAAGCCTGCAAGCAGGCCTAGCTGTGCAATAGTGAGGTACTAGAACTCCCAGCAGCACACGGTCACAGGTAGCCCTAAGAAGGACTGTTGGGGTTCTTGTAGACAGGATTCCAAACTACCATTTTCCCTGCCTGACCAATACTGCCCCTATGCTATGTAGTACAGACTGCAGCCTGAGAACGCTATAGCCTGCATGTCCGATATAAAAAAAAAAGAGCAAAACTGCTACCAGCAGCCACAACAGTAATGCACATGGTCAGATGTGGCCCGAAGAAGGACCGTTGGGGTTCTTGTAGACGCTAACACTATCCCTGAATGAGCAACAGCACCTTCCCTAATCTCTGCCAGCGTGTGTGTGAGGCGAGCCACAGGCGGGACCACTTTATATACTCGGCGGTCACTTGATCTCACCAGCCACTCACTGCAGGGGGGTGGGATAGGGCTGGAACGTCACAGGAGGAAGTTGTTATGCCTTCCCTGCATGTCTATTGGCCAGACAATGGCACAAAACCTTCAGGGAAGGAAATGGAATTGACTCAAATACCGCGTGGTAACGAGCATCTCGAGTACCCTAATACTCGAACGAGCATTAAGCTCGGACAAGTACGCTCGCTCATTTCTACTTGTATTCCAATCATGTGTATCATTCCATCAAGTTTCTGTGATGCCTATGACATCATATTTCTCTTTTTGCATTAGGAGCTCCAATTCTCCTTGTTTCTTTCCCATGCTCTGGGCATTTGTGTAGAAATATTTTAGTTTGTGATCGGTGTCTCTTGCTCCTCTACTTTCCTTCTGAATTTTTTGTCTTTGTTCTTTCATTCCACTTCTAATAGCGAGGTTCTCAAATGTATTAATTAGCTGTATATTTTTACCTGACCTTTCACTTCCCTTCCTATGTTGTTCTAGTTTAAAGCTCTCCTAATGAGTGAAGCAAGGTGTCCACCAAATATGTGCTTCCATGCTTTTTACAGTGCAACCCATCTCTAGCAAGCAGTCCTTCGTATAGATAATGCACTCAATTGTCTAGAAATCTAATGTCAGGACAGTGTCCGGGATATGGGGTACCCTGAGAAATCCCGCAACCCCTGTCCCTGCCTACTTGCCCCCCTGGGCTAACCCCCAGGGCGACAACTGGGCGGCGGTCCCTACCCTCACTAGGGAAGCGGGACACGGGAAGACAAACAGACACTGAAGACAAACAAACGGTAGAATGGTCAGACAATCCGGGTCGGCAACAGGAGGGTACGCAGTACAGAGGGGAAGGCAAAAACGTAGTCAAGTCCAAAAGCAGAGGTCAGAAAAGCCGGGGTCACAAGAGCAGTCAGAATAAACGCGGGTGCAGTTGGAGAACCAAACTAACACTGGCAAGGGCTGGAAGGAAAATACACACATTTAAATGCTGTCAGAGTTCCCGCCCCAGCAGCTGATTGGGGCGGGGAGCCTGACAGCAGCAGGGCCCATCAAGGAGGTGCTGGGGACACACACCCCGCCTTGCTGAAAAGACAGTTACCAAGAAAGCAGCTTGGTAGTCAAGGAATTAGAGAAGCACCTGCTGCCTCCCTAGCAACCCGGCGGCGACCAGTTTTACAGCGGCCCGGGGAGATCACTAGAAGCGGGGCTCCCCTACGCCGCACTCCTGTAACGCGGGTGGCAGGACCGGTGGTGTGGGCCCCGAGAGTTGCTGGTTCTGACAGTACCCCCCCCTTCTACTGGGGACACCGGACCAACATGGCCAGGAGCGGGCTTGAGCGGGAAAGCCCTGTGGAACGATTGGACTAGGCGTGGCGCATGAACATCCCTGGCAGGGACCCACGTCCTATCCTCAGAGCCAAACCCTCTCCAGTGGACCAGGTACTGCAGCACACCTCTAACCTGTTGGGCATCAACAAGCCTTTCTACTTCATACTCCAGTTCCCCCTGTACCAGAGAAGGAGGGGGCGGGTTCTGGGTGGGTAGAACTGGAGTCATGTACTTTTTAAGCAAACTTTTATGAAAAACCTTGTGGACCTTCCAGGAGTCAGGAAGTGACAACTTATACGACACCGGGTTGATAACCTGCGAAACAGTAAATGGGCCAATGAACCAGGGAGCAAGTTTCAGGGAGGGAACCTTAAGTCTCAGATTCTTGGATGACAATAAAACTTGCTCCCCGACCACAAAAGGTGCCGAGATAGTACATCTTTTCTTAGCGTATTTACGCAGTTTCTCTTGGGAACCCTGAAGGTTCTTACGAACCTGGGCCCAAACAGTGCACAGTTCCTCAGAGGATATGTCCGCGGCCAGATTGTTTGAGACAAAAGCAGTTGAAAGCGAGAACCAGGGATGGAACCCATAGTTACAAAAAAAAAGGTGACAATTGGGACGACGAGTTAACATGGTTGTTAATAGCAAATTCAACGAGAGGTAAGTAGCTGGCCCACTGAAACTGGTTATCGGAGACAAAAAGTCGCAGGTACTGGATAAGTTCTTGATTCATCCGTTCCGTTTGTCCGTTACTCTCGGGATGGAAGGCGGAGGAAAAAGACAAATTAATATTTAGATTTTTACAGAAAGCTCGCTAGACGCAAGCGACGAACTGTACCCCTCTATCTGACACAATATCCTCGGGGACCCCATGTAGCCGAACAATCTCCTTGATGAACATTTCAGACAGATGTTTGGCGTTAGGCAACTTGCAAAGCGGAACGAAATGTGACATTTTAGAGAAACGGTCAACTATGACCCAAATGACCATATTCCCCATCGAGGATGGCAGATCAGTAATAAAATCCATGGACAAATGGGACCATGGCCTGGACGGAATGGGAAAGGGAAGAAGAGGACCCTCAGGACGTCTCCTGAGATTCTTCCCCCTTGCGCAAACAGGGCACGCGGACACAAATAACCGTACATCCTTGGCCATATGCGGCCACCAATAGACTCTGGCTACTAACTCTAGAGTACCCCTGATACCGGGGTGACCAGCTAGGACTGAAGCATGTGTCTCCTCTAACACTTTCAGTCTCAGTGACAACGGAACAAAAAAATTTGCCTTCCGGAAGGGCTTCAGGGGCGGATTGTTGAGCGGCGTGTATGGGAGGTGAAAGGTCGGAGGAGACAGCAGCGAGCACCACCCCAGGGGAGAGAATACTCTCAGGCTCAGACTCGGAAGGTTCCGGGGAACCAAAACTCCTAGACAGGGCATCTGCCTTGACATTCTTTGAGCCGGGTCTATAGGTAACAACAAAATTGAACCGAGAGAAAAACAAGGCCCAGCGGGCTTGCCGAGCATTTAACCTCTTAGCGGAATCTAAATAGGTGAGGTTTTTATGGTCTGTGAGTACCGTGATCTGGTGACGAGCTCCTTCCAAAAAATGCCTCCACTCCTCAAAAGCCCACTTAATAGCCAGCAATTCCCGGTTGCCTATGTCGTAGTTCCGTTCAGTGGAGGAGAACTTTCTAGAAAAATAAGCACACGGTCTAAGGTTAGTGAGTGTGGAGGGACCTTGGGACAGTACCGCTCCCACACCAAACTCTGAGGCATCTACCTCCACAACAAACGGGCAGGACAGATCCGTTTGTACTAGGACGGGCGCTGAAGAGAACGCCGCCTTTAGGGTATCGAAGGCCCTAAGAGCATCAGAAGACCAGGTACTCACATCTACTCCCTTTCTGGTGAGGTCCGTTAGAGGTTTAGCCACCACGGAGAAGTCTTTAATGAACTTGCGATAGTAATTGGCGAAGCCGAGGAAGCGTTGAAGAGCTTTCAAGGTACCTGGCCGGGCCCACTCCGTGATGGCTTTCACCTTCCCAGGATCCATCTAGAAGTCACATGACGTGATGATATACCCTAAAAATATCTTTTGTACCCCGAAAACACATTTCTTGAGCTTAGCAAACAGCTTGTTACGTCTGAGTCGAGCTACCACGGTCTGAACATGAGTACAGTGACTCGGCAAGTCGGAGGAAAAAATCAGAATGTCGTCTAGATATACAACAACGAACACCCCCATGATATCCTGAAACACAGAATTCATGTACCCCTGAAAAATGGCGGGGGCGTTACACAATCCAAAAGGCATTACTAGGTATTCAAAATGACCGAGAGGCGTATTGAAGGCGGTTTTCCACTCATCCCCCTCCCGAATGCGAATGAGGTTGTACGCTCCCCTGAGGTCAAGTTTAGAAAACCATTGGGCACCAGCGACCTGGTTGAGGAGGTCAGGAATGAGCGGAAGAGCATACTGGTTTCTGACTGTGATTTTATTTAGCTCTCTATAATCTATACAGGGCCGGAGACCCCCATCCTTTTTCTCGACGAAGAAAAACCCGGCACCCACCGGGGATTCTGAGGGCCGGATGTGCCCCTTGGCCAAGCTGTCCTGGATATAGTCCTTCATGGATTCTCTCTCTGGAACAGGAACATTATAAATGCGGCCCTTAGGAAGTTTGGCCCCAGGAATCAAATCGATTTTACAGTCCCATTCTCTATGAGGGGGCAGGGCTTCAGATAATTGCTTGGAGAAAACGTCCGAGAACTCGGAGAGGTAATCTAGTACAGGAATCCCCTCGCAGGTGGAGATACCCACCTCCACTGGACGGAGGTGGTCGGCACAGCGGGGACCCCACTCTACCAGTTCTAACATATCCCAATTTACTACAGGATTGTGCAACCGGAGCCAGGGGAGACCTAGGACAACATCCACAGACAAATCTCTCATCACCAGAAATGTGCAGGTTTCAACATGTAGGGCTCCTATAGTAAACCTTACCTCAGGGGTAACCAGATTAACTACCCCTGCCTGCAATGGAGTGGAGTCCACTCCTGAAACAAAAATCGGAGTCTCTAAGCGTAACAAAACCTCGGACAGTTGAGCAACGAAATTAAAATTAACGAAATTTGCTGCAGCCCCAGAATCAACGAAGGCTTGCCCAGTACAGTAGAAAGAATGGAATTCTAGGGTGCAGGGCAATAACATTTTGGACAACACAGGGAGTACCTTGGCTCCTAGACAGTCCTCCCGACAACTGCCTAGGAGCGGAAGTTTTTTCTGCTGTGGCTTCTTGGCGCAGGTTGCAATGCGGTGACCCGGCTCCCCACAGTAGAAGCAGAGATTCTTCTTCAGGCGATATTCCCGTCGTTGCTTGGGGTTCATGGCTCCCAGCTCCACGGGCCCGGTGGTGGGAGGTGAAAATGTCGGGTCAGTAGAAGAAGTGGGCGTGGGGAGTGGAGTGGTCCTAGCGGCGTGTCTGGCCCTCAAACGTCGGTCGTCCCGAATAGCCAGCGACATGGCTTGCTTCAGGGTTCTTGGCTCCTAGTGGGCCACGAGTAGGTCCTTAAGACCCTCAGACAGACCGGCCAAAAATAAGTCTTTTAGGGCGGCATCATTCCACCCGGATTCCGTACAATGTTGGCGGAATTGGGAACAGTAGTCCTCCACCATCTTGCAACCCTGGCGCAGGGCCAGAAGCTTGGAGACTGCGTAGCCGGCCCGGTCGGGTTCATCATAAATTTGACCCAAGGCGAAAAAAAAGGCGTCAAGGGATAGTCGGGCGGGTAATTACAATTCCCACTTTCTGGTATTCAGTACCAGAGGAGTGGGGTCGGAGATCAAAGTAGAGCTTGCAGCTCTCTCTGAATGCAAAAAACTGACCTCTCTCTCCAGAGAAGCAATCCAGAAGCGTGGCTCAAGGTTCTGACATCGTCCCTGGAGCGGAAGGGGGCTGCATGGGACCTGCAGCCGCCACTTGTTCCTGTAGCTGCAAGCGGGCGGTTAGGTCCTGGGCAAGGTTTGTAAGGACCTGGACCTGGTTTGCTAAAGCCGCCACGGCCTCCATCGAGGGGTTCAAAGTTGCCAGGCGGATACAAGGGTCTGACTTTCCTTCGGCCAGTGTTACTGTCAGGACAGTGTCCGGGATATGGGGGTCCCTGAGAAATCCCGCAACCCCTGTCCCTGCCTACTTGCCCCCCTGGTCTAACCCCCAGGGCGACAACTGGGCGGCGGTCCCTACCCTCACTAGGAAAGCGGGACACGGGAAGACAAACAGACACTGAAGACAAACAAACGGTAGAATGGTCAGACAATCCGGGTCGGCAACAGGAGGGTACGCAGTACAGAGGGGAAGGCAAAAACGTAGTCAAGTCCAAAAGCAGAGGTCAGAAAAGCCGGGGTCACAAGAGCAGTCAGAATAAACGTGAGAAATTTACTACGTGGACCCCTCAAACTAATAATCTTAAAATATAACTTTTATTATAAATAGCTAAAAAAGGAGAAGAACAAACACAAATACTGGATAGATAGAAGAAATCAAAGAACTAGGCTGAATCAATGCCACTCTAATTAGCAGATAAAGACCAAGCACGCTGAATGAAAAGGATCTATCCAGCTATTGCATATCATTGGTCTTGAAGGAGACTCGTTAGTCTGAGATATGTCGCAATTTGTTACGCAGGTGTCATTCTAGTGGGAGAACCATGACATGTGCGAACACTAAGCATATTACGTAACCCAACGCGTTTCCCCCACACAGTGGGTTCTTCCGGGATTTCGAATATATTAATTCCCAGAAATAAACTGGGTAGTGGCTACTGAACCACTACAATGCATCTATACCAGCGTTTCGGTGTCACATGACACCTTCTATGACGCGCGGCGTCACATGACAAGTCGGACGCACCGGGACCTGCCGACGTTACCATGGTCACGGAGGCCATTTGTATATATTCACATGACGAGGCCCTTCAACACGCTACCAGGCTTTCTCGGCGCATTCGTTCCGCCCCTCGTGCGTCACGTGACTATATTCTTATGAATCTATATAACAAGGAGAATCTAACTGACCTCTGTGTGCATATACTGAGGAGAATCTTCCTCACCTCTATGTGAATATACTGAGGAGAATATACTGAAAGGCTGTAAAGTACATAAAGAAGCAGCCATGGACTACAGGGCTCGAGCATTACTTTAAGACTGCAACCTGCATTCCGGGGCTAAAATTGAATAAAAAAAGGTGTTACCTTTAAAGGTAAAAAATGAGGAGAGTGGGAGGTGTGGCACATTCTGCAGAGGGACATCAGTACAAGGAATCTGAGGAGAATCTAATGTTCCTCTATGTGTATACATATTTTATTCCTTAATTCCTTTGAAGTAACAATTACTCATAAAATTATCAGTGTGAGGAACAGGTAAACACCTGTACCAAATTAACTCGGGCGAAGCCGGGTATATTAGCTAGTCTATTTTATGTACCAATATGGTATTTTTGAAATTGTTTTTAGAAAATCTGTGTCTGTCCTTTCTAATTATGATTAACTATTGTTCTATATGTATTGTGAGCTGCTTTGCCATTTTTACACATTGCTTTTTCTTTTGTATCAATACGTTTTTATTAGTGTGTGGCAAGTAGAAGTGCCTAATATATCTCGGCAGTGCCAGCCTTTGTTAGAGTTATATTATTTATTAGCATGGGTGCACAATTTCTTATGTCAGTTCTGATTTAAATTTATTTTTGTTTCACAGGAAAACATAAGTAATAATAAACATGGTGAATATATGAAAATTATACTATTTTGCTTCAATAAACCGAAAGTTAACAGTATTTCCATGTTGCAGAAATAAACTTTAAAATGATGTGGAGTTATAAAAGAGAGATTGGAAGTCTCAGCTGAAGCTTGAAATACACAAACTGAGTTGCAAACCACTGTTAAGTGATCTTTAAAAGGGAGTTTTGTTTATTAATGAAAAACGATAATGGATGAGAGAACTTTTATGGCAACAAAGGCACTTGTTTCATGAAAAATTCATACTGCTACAAGTCATTTAAAGGTCCTCATATGCTTGAAAAACATGAATTTTTGGGTTTAGAATACGCAACCTTTGAAATCATGTATATACATATGTAGAAAAGTTTAACTGAACTCTTAGGGCTCCCACACACTTGCGTTTTTTTAACGCGATTGTCAATGGGACTTTCTAATGTTAAAAATGCATTGCACAAAAATTGCAAAGCACCAACTTGCGATGCGTTTTTAATAGAGATGAGCGAGTATACTCACTAAGGCACATTACTCGAGCGAGTAGTGCCTTAGCCGAGTATCTCTCCGCTCGTCTCTAAAGATTCGGGGGCCGGCGCCGGTGACAGGTGAGTTGCAGCGGGGAGCAGGGGGAGCGGGGGGGGGGGAGGGGGAGAGGGAAAGAGAGATCTCCCCTCCGTTCCTCCCCGCTCTCCCCCGCTGCTCCCTGCCCCCCGCCGGGCCCCGAATCTTTAGAGACGAACGGAAAGATACTCGGCTAAGGCACTACTGGCTCGAGTAATGTGCCTTAGCGAGTATACTCGCTCATCTCTAGTTTTTAACATTAACAGTCCCATTGACAATCGCATAAAAAAAAAAGGTGTGTTTGAGCCCTTAATGTGTTAAAATAAAGCTTTGTGCCAAAGTTCATTTGCCCCTTAGATTGCCTTGCAATGACGTCTGAATTTTGTTGTGCTATGATAATATAATATAGCAATAGATATACAGGCACATTAACATTTATATGTGCTAGCCAGTTTCAATCATGTTCTAATTTTCTGAGGCTTCTGATGTAACAGAGAGGTTTCAATGGCCACCAGGTATTTTATTTAGAGGTGCTATAGTAGGGCACAAACATAATAGAAGAAAAAGTTCAACAAAGTCTACAGAAAAAAAATCCAAGGTGAAAGAAAGAAAAAAACTAAACTCTTTTGCTTTGTTTACAGAATTGTTGTAGTTGCAGCTGTAACAACCAAAGCTATAAAATATTATTTATTCTGCATGGCAAAAATGCATCGCACAAAAATCGCACGTTTGTGCAGTTACGATTTTTGTGCGATGCGATCTTAACATTAGAAAGTCCCATTGAAAAAAACGCAGCGATATCGCAGCGATAAAAAGAAATGCTAGTGGGTAAGAGCCCTAAAGGTGAAACAAACATATCAAATGACGCATGATTTTGATAAAAAGTTGTTGCATCTTTAAATATGCGTAGAGATGTAGAGTCACTGTGTACACCACCTAGCTATGAAAGTGAGACTGCAACAACTTTTCTAACTATAAAAAAAAAAAAAATGTCATACATGTTTCTATAACATTCTATCCACTCAAACCCCCTCCCATTTCTAGAAACTTTTGAAAAGTGGAGTAACAGATGTAACTTCAATGGTAAATTGCTTTAAATCAATTTGCACTGGAAAAAGGTACAATTTGGGCCAGAATTTTGGTACAGTGCCTGTAATAAATGTGCCTCATTGAGTTTATGCAAGAGTGCTTTTAGCATGCTCTGTGACCTGTGACCTATCTAGAGGTCACTGTGAGGGAAGGGGGAGGAGATGGGATACTCGCAAATGTGTTTCTACTGCAGAAGCAGACCTCGCCACTATATTCAACCTCTCTCTGACATCTGACATTTTCCCCTCCTCATTCAAACATGCTATCATATCCCTACTGCTAAAGAAACCGACTCCTGACTCGACCGATACTACCAACTACTGAACCATCTCAAATCTTCCCTTCATCTCCAAACTATTGGAGTGCCTGGTTTACTCCCTCCTTAGAAGCTATTGCTCAGAAAACTCTCTTCTTGACCCCATACAGTCCAGCTTCCATCCTCAACACTCGACAGAAACCGCCATAACAAAAGTATCAAACGACCTCTTGACAGCTAAATCGAGGGCTAACTACTCCCTACTGATCCTCCTCATCCTTTCTGCAGCATTTGACACTGTTGACCACAAACTCCTCCTCAATATGCTTTACTCCATCGACCTAAAGGACACTGCTTTTTCTTAGTTCTCCTCCTACCTATCTGTCCTCTGCCCCCTCCTCCTGTTTATCTACACTGCCCCTATTGGACAAACCATCAGGATATTAGGCTTTCAGTACCAACTCTATGCAGATGACACCCAGTTATACACCTCTTTCCATTACATTACATCACCATTCCTTCAAAATGCCACCGACTGTCTGTTCGCTGTCTCTAACACTATGTCCTCTCTCTACCTAAAACTGAACCACTCAAAAACTGACCTCCTGTTTCTGCCCTCTACTAACCGATCTCATACTGACATCTCCATCTCAGTGTGTGGCACCACCATAACTCCCAGACAGCATGCCCGCTGCTTGCGGTTATATTAGACTCTGATCTCTCCTTTACCCCCTACATCCAATCTCTTGCCTGAACATGTCACCTGCACCTCAAGAACATCGTAAGAATCCACTCCTTTCTCACTGTGGACATGCTAAAAACGCTCAATGTTGTCCTCAGCCACTCTTGGCTTGATTATTGCAACTTGCTGCTGATTGACCTCCCTGCACCAGACTCTCCTCTCTCTAGTCCATCCTGAATGCATCAGCCAGGATCATCTTTCTGTCCAGCCACTACTCAGACGCTTCTGCCCTGTGCCAGTCATTGCACTGGCTGCCCAGCAAATGCAGAAATTCAATTTAAACTCACTACCCTCATCCGCAAAGCTCCTTATAGCACCGCGCTGCCCTATATTGCATCCCTCATCTCAATCCACCACCCTGCCCACACCCCCCGCTCCGCTGAGGAAATCAGATTAAGCATCCCTTTAACTCGAGCCTCTCATTCCTGCCTCCAAGACTTCTCAAGAGCAGCACCAGTCCTCTGGAATGCACTACCCAAAACTATCTGAGCAATCCCTGACACACAAAACTTTAGGCGTGCTCCCAAAACACACTTCAGGGAGGCATACCACATCTCCTAAACCAAACCCCTCTGTACTCCACATGATAACATGCTCCCTGTCCTACTGATTGCAATTCCTGCTAGCCATAATCAACTGCCCTCTGCTGTCATACCAATTCAGCCACTGTACGGCTTACGTCTGACCATTGTCTATGTGTATAGCATCCCACACTCTACACCTCGCCATATCTTGCACATCTCCAGCCTCTTTACCTTCTGTATCACCCATTATTTGTAGTATGTAAGCTCGTTGGAGCAGGACCCTTACCTCTACTGTCTCCATCAACTGATTACTAGATGTAACTGTGGTTTTGTTTTTTGTTCCCCTGTTTTGTAAGTGCTGCAGAATATGTTGGTGCTATATAAATAAAGATTATTATTATATTATTATTACTTTAGAAGCCGACTATGCGGCTGCTTTGTGACCCACAGAGAGGGAGGACAGCAATGTTAGTTCTACCCCTTTCCTACTGGGTGGCTGCAGCCAGTGCAATACTCTGCTTTCAAAAGTAACTGAATTGTTCAAAAACAAAGTGGTTGGAAAACATTTTATGGAAAGGGAATGGAAGGGTAAAAAAAGCCAAGAGCCTTTTGTCCTGGGTGCCAAAATCCGGTACCTTAAAAATAGCCCATTTTTTTCTTTTTATGGGGTGCCCTCTCTTCTGTGACACCATTGGCTACTGTGTTCATATAATCTATTGCCCATAATGTGATCCTGTGTTATCTGACTTTAGCTTTATAATACAAGTGTTACCTTCTTATTGTAATTCTGCCTGTGATGAAAATAAGTTAGAGATGTTTTCATCCTTAATAGAGATGAGCGAACGTACTCGGTAAGGCCGATTTCGCAATCGAGCACCGCGATTTTCGAGTACTTCACTACTCGGGTGAAAAGATTCGGGGGGTGCTACGGGTGAGCGGGGGGTTGCAGAGGGGAGTGGGGGGGGGAGAGGGAGAGAGAGAGAGCTCCCCCCTGTTCTGCGCTGCTACCCCCTGCTCCACCACGCCACGCCCCGCCCCCCGGCGACCCCCGAATCTTTTCACCCGAGTAGTGAAGTACTCGAAAATCGCGGTGCTCGATTGTGAAATCGGCCTTACCGAGTACGTTCGCTCATCTCTAATCCTTAATTTTTCTTGAATAGAGTTAAGTTTCAGCACCCAATTTGTCATGATACTAATTCACTGCAATCTTGCACATCCAATAAAAAAAATACTATGTTGAATGTATACTTTTTACAAGATGGGAGCCTTTGAGTGACAGATGGCATCAGTCGAAGACATCCATCACAACCATCCAGTAAAAAAGTTAATGTTGAACGTATACACTTTTTTGACATATTCATTCATTGCACATATGCTGTGCGTTTTTTTCTCATGCTTATTTATAGTAGCATCTCACAACATACATTTGAGTATATGTTGGATTTACGAACAAGTTAAGGAAAGATACATCTGTAACTGCTCTGTATACTGATTTGTACTGAATAGGAATGGTCAATGTCAAAACTCCAAGTTTTTAGGATTTCCTTAAATATAGATAAGGAAATGAAAAATTTGAAAAAAGCATCAAACATAAAAAATAAAAGCATGATTTAGACAATAGGAGCTTTTCTATCAAAATATTCCATTTTAAAATGCCTTTTTTCCCATTAGAAAAAATAGCAGAAACAGTGCTTCATAGTGCAGAGGGATCCAAATAGAAAAGAATAATCACATATAAGGAATATTGGTACCTCCTGAAGCTGTGCAACATGTATAAGAGCCTGTCAGCACACCAACAGCCAGTCTGGGATGGAATAACCAAAGCGTCCGAAGATACAGGAACCAAAAAAACTGAACTGATAAAGGTGCCATTCCAGCACCAAAACACATTGCTGAATAAATTTAATCCACTACATTTTCTCAGTTCTTCCTTTTGAATGGCTCCATGGTCCCACTTTACCCTTTCTCCTGGTTCCTTTTTTCCCCCTTTGTCAATCTGATATGCTTAAACATTTTTTTTTAAATTGAAATTTCCTTTGGTCATTAAAGTGTTCAAGTAGAAACACCATATTGAGTAGTGAAGATTAGGTTTACATCTAAAATAATCATTTCCGGTTGTCTATTCCATCATATGAACCGATAACCGAAAATGATGGAGAGCTAGATCCATCATATGAAAGACACTAATAGACCATCACTAACTTACAATGGGTTCCATAATTTTACCGGAAAAAGTAGTGCTGCATGCTGGACTATTTTTACCAGCAATTTTGAGAGAATCTGCGACGGAGGCTCCGAGCAGAGCCACCAACACATATGTAAATCTAGACTATGGGAGTCAAATTACTTTTTTCCTTTGACAAATCTTGTGTGATTATTTTGTTTTCTCTTGTTTATTCCTTTTGTTTAACGTAAGAACAAATATCATTTGGCATTATAATAATATAATAGGTGACATCTAGAAGGAGGTAAACTTAGATATCAATGTTTTTGTTAACTTTCAATTAGAGATTATAAATAAGATTAGAATGTGTATAATCATAAAATAGCTTGATGCCTGTTAATGTTTTTAGCTAGGATACTTGAGTGCAATATTCTGTTACCAAATGCAATATAAAATATTAATTTCCCCTGAAGCAAGAATTGTTAGTTTACACTATTATCATTTATCAAAGTCAGTGCATTAAGTAAGAACATTGTTCAAATCAGCATACTGTAGTCAGAGAGAATGAAAGCCTTCGATTTCTGTGTGTGGATATTAACACTATGCAGAGTAAATACTGTATATAACAAAGCCTGGAATAACTCATTTTTGACCAAATATTTAAATTTGAGGTTTAGCTATTTAGTATTTGCAAACAGATGCACTTCCTGCTATTCTCAGTTTAAAGGTACACTATCTGAAAAATGTCACGTTTAAAAACATGTTTTGAAAATGTTATGGTCTTATTATTTTCTTGAGCCCATTTTGATTTATTTGTCAAAGAATATTGTCATAGGCTTGATCCATAGCATACATACAGAATAATGAGCTCAGAGAGATGTAAATTTAGGGCTTTTACCCACTAGCGTTTTTTTTTTACACTGCAATATTACTGCATATTTTTCAATGGGACTTTCTAAAGTTAAAGTCGCATCACACAACAATCACAAAAGCACAAACTTGCAATTTTTGTGCAATGCAATTGTAACATTAGAAAGTCCCATTGAAAAAAATGCAGCGATATCGCAGCCTTATATAAAGACACTAGTGGGTAAAAGCCCTTAAAGGTATGTTCTGGGCACAGACTAAAGTTTTAATATCTAATGTACACTCGTAAAAAAAAAAAAAAAAAATCAAGCACGTAGAATTAATTGTTGGAATTGAATGCAACTATCGTGGCTCGAATCCAGAACCTCCGGTTCCCAGACCAGAGGCTTTCTCTGTTGAGCCATCCAAGCCTTTGTCTTGAGCAGACTTTCTATAGAAGCCTGGCCTTGCCGCTTGCTCAGTGCAAGATTATTATGCTCTTTGCCTTGATCAAACGGCACCTCCTAACCCTGCTCCTCTACTGCAAACGTGACTACCCGATAATGACTCGTGGCTTCCATCTGACTACGCTTCCTGCCTCCTCCATCTGTACTGCAAACGTAACTACCTGATAACAACTCCCGGCTTCCTCCTGACTACAGTCCGATCCCGCACGCCTATCACATGCATGGCTCCTATCCAGCACTGGTAAGACATTGCAGCAACTTTCCCTGTGTGATTGTAATCTGTATATATATATATATATATATATATATATATATATATATATTTAAAAAAAAAAAAAATATATATATATATATATATATATATATATATATATATATATATATATAAAAATAAAGGTGAAACCACTCAGTGACTGACTGCCTGACTCTCCACTAATTCTTTAATTTCCTGCTGTCGAAAACAACTTCATTATTCAATGCTAATTGCAAAAGTAAGTGCACCCCTATGTAATGTAACATCCCGGTTTCGTACAAGAATGAAATTTGGCACTATAATTCTTTTGGTCCTAAATAAGAAAAGTAAAAGAGTCCCAACTCGATATTCAGTGCTAATTCAAAAGTAAGTGCACCCCTATGTAATGTAACTTCTGACTCACTGACTTTTGTCACGACCATTCTTTAGGTCCTAAATAGAAAAAGTAAAGGGGTCACAACTTGATTATTCAATGATAAGTGCAAAAGTAAGTGCACCCATGTGTAATGTACCTAATCTAATTGTCTAACTTCCCGATGTCATACAAACATGAAATTTGGCACAACCAAACTTTAGGTCCTACACAGGACAAGTAAAGGGCTTGCAACCTGATTATTCAATGCTAAGTGCAAAAATTAGTGACCTCCTATGTTATATAACTTCCTGGTGTCGTACAAGCGTGAAATTTGGCACGAGCATTCTTTAGATTCTAAATAGGAGAAGTAAAGGGGTTGCAACTTTATTATAAAATTCTAAGTGCAAAAATAAGTGACCCCCTATGTAACATACTTAATCTCATTCTCTAACTTCCCGGTGTCATACAAGCATGACATTTGGCACGCCCATTATTTAAGTGCTAAACATGTGTATATATTGAGAATAATATAACTGATTGCTGTGCGTATATTCCAAGAACAATCTAACTGACCTTTATGTGCATGTACTGAAAGGCTGCAAAGTACATAAGGAAGCGGCCATAGACTGCAGGGATGGAGTATGCCTTTAAGGCTAAGAAGGGACTGCAACCTCCAATCTGGGGTTAAATTTGAATAAAAAGAGGCATTGCATTTAAGGCTAAAAAGTGAGGAGAGTATGAGGGGTGACACATTCTGCAGAGGGATATTGGTACATGCAGTCTGAGGAGAATCTAATGCTCCTCTATGGGTATACATATTTTATTCCTTGGTTCCTTTGAACTAACCATGACTTCATAAAATTTTCTGTGTGAACAACAGGTAAACACCTGTACCAAATTAACTTGGGTGAAGCTGGATATATCAGCTAGTGTTGATATACGTAAGTGATTACAAAATCAGAGCAAAAGGAGAATGTATTGTGAAAAACTGACCCCTTGAAGGGAGGCTTTAATTCCCTGTTGTATCGCCTCTAGCTTGGATGCAAGATGTGATACATGGGCATGGAGGCTCTAGTACCCTGTTAGGCTGCCTGTAGCTTTGATACAAGATGTGATACAGATTGGCATAAATGCTTTAGTAATCTTTTGGGCTGCCTCTAGCTTTCGATAAAAGATGCCATACAGATGGGCATAGAGGCTCTAGTATCCTGTTGGGTCTCCACTAGCTTGGATACAAGATGTGATATGGGCGGGCATGAAGGCTCTAGTACCCCATTGTGCTGCCTGTAGCTTGGATACAGGATATGATACAGGTGGTAATGGAGGCATACAGGTTCTGTATGGTATCCCGGGGAATATTGGTCCACATTTGCTGTAACTGAGCATCTAAATCATGCAAACTAGTAGGCTATCAAATTTGGTTTTCCAGATGGTCCCATACATGTTCTATTGGTGATAAATCATTTGACCAGGCAAGACATGAAAGTGTGACAATGTTGTGGGAATATTTCTGTGACAGCCTTGTGTGTGCAGCCAAGCATTATCCTGCTGGAAAATGCCTCTTTGAAGCTGCCATGACAGGCAATACATGTGGTTTCAGGATGTCCTGAACATATTGCTAAGCTGTCATTTTCCCTGTTATATGCAATAACCCCCCAGACCATTACACTGTCTGTATGCTTCAGTAGGCTTTCTTTGGCACGCTGAGTGAGATGGATGTTGGTGCTAGTAAGCTGGTGGACCTGTGGGCAGAGATACAGCGCTGATCGGGAGTAAAGCTCTATGCATGTTGGAAGTTGTAGGTAAGTCTGTTGCATGTGCGAAGCAGCAGATCAGTGGCTGCACATAGTTCAGAAGAGTGTCCAGAATGGCAGATAAAAGGTACAGGTTGCCACTACTCAGTTATACCTCCTACAGTTCAGCATTTTTTTAGAATTTCAATTTTGTGCCTGGAAAACCCCTTTAAGTAAGTGGATATCAAGGAGTTTCAAAATATATAAATCATACCATGCATGTATCACAAAATTATAAAAGTTTCATCCAATATCAAGTTGTTGCCTACAAAATATGTCACTATGGAAATTACAGTCAATATAAGAGAGAAAGAAATACCCAGCAGCAAAACAGGTGCAAATTCAACCCCCAAATGGGGCAACTTTATTTTCTTTACAAACCAGCAGCAACGTTTTGACCCCAATTCTGGAGACTTTGTCAAGCTGCTTGTGACTACACAGTATACCGACTTTATACAGAATCCCAACCAACTTAATAATACTTCAACCAATAAAATCAATCATTTTGGACAGAGTAAGTACCACCTACAGGTGTGACATGATAAGGTATCCAATCGCCACCATGTCCCGCTTCCCTCCCATGCGTGGTCACCGGCTTCTACATGGATCAACTGCACATAACCGAGAATGATGAGAATGCCATAGAATTCAATGAATGGCCAAGCACTACCTGTGATTGGCTGAGTGCTGTGACCAATCACAGGCAGCACTCAGCTGTCATTCAATGAACGTCTGAGAGCTGCCTATGATTGGCTGAGCGCTCAGCCAATCAGATACAGCTATTTCAGCTCCGCCTGCTGAAAGAGCTTCAGAGCAGTGCAGGGAGAAGACAGGCTGGACGCGCCTAAGCCCCGGCAGCTGAGGAGAGGTGAGTATATATATTTTTTTATTTTTACCACATGCTAGGGATAATTTTCAGGGAAGGGCTCATATTTAAAGCCCTTCCCTGAAAATCCCTGCAGGGCTCACAGCCGCCGATTGCTTTCAATGGGACTGCAGAAGTGCCGGTCCCATTGAAAGCAATGGGAGAACATTGCGATCCTCTGCCATAGCTGTAACAGCTGTGACAGTTGTGGTAGGGGATTCTTTACTCCCTGCGGGGATTCCCCTTGGCACTGATCACTGTGACAGTGCTGTCACAGTGTTCAATGGCAAGGGGACTTGCGTCGGGAATATTTACACGACAGCGGCGGAGAGGGGAGTATATATATATATTTTGTTTTTTTAATTTTTTACACTAAAAGGGATGTTTTTCAGGGAAAAGCTTATACTTAATATCACCATTGGGATATGTTTTGCGTTGACCCCACCTATATAGGTCCAAAAAGGAGATAAAGGTGAAAATAAACAGAAAGATGGTAAAGACCACAACCCACAACAGCCTTTAACTCATCAAATCAAAAAAATTAAGAATGAGAATTCCAATTGCTAATGTAGTTTTTATTTTTAGATGGATTCAAGTATTACAAGATGGGTCATGCAAGACAGGATATGCACTGACTATGCAAAGTAAGGGTGGCTTCAGAGGAGCGTCTATTAGCCCTAATGCATTCCCAATGGTGTGTGCACATGTCCGTGCTTTACAGGCGTGTGCCTGCAAAGATAGGACATATGTGCACCATGGTGAATGCACGCATTGTTTTCAATGGAGCCACGACTGCTGCCAGCGGCTCAATTGAGAACAATGGTCTGCCGGCACCCCTGTATTGTTTTTCAAGGAAGGGCTTTACATATAAGCCCTTCCCTGAAAAACAAAAATTTTTGTGTAAAAAATAAATAAATAAAAAAATAAACTTACTTGTCCGCCACTGCTGTGCCACCTGCGGGATGTTTCCTTCATCCCTGGTAGTAAAAAGAATCCCCTGCTGCTACATCTGCCACATCTGTGACAGATGCAGCAGAGGAATTCTTCAAATCTCTACCGCAGCTGTCACACATGACAGCTGCAGTAGAGGATCCTGCTGCTGGCACCCCGTCAATTGATTTCAGGGAAGGGCTATAACCCCTTCCCTGAAAATCCAGTAAAAGTGCTGTAAAAAACAAAAAAAATAGATACTCATCTTGCTTCAGCTGTTGGGGCTCAGCAGCATCTTCTCCTGCTGTCCCCTGCTCTGTGGTGCTGATCTATCAGCAGCAGGGATTTAAAATTGCCACCCGCTGAAAGAGCTGAATGTGATTGGCTGAAGAAGCTCTTGCCAAATGAATGATGGGCGAGGACTGCCTGTGATTGGCTGAGCACCTCAGCCAATCACATTCAACTCTTTCAGCAGGCGGGGATTTAAAATCCCCGCCTGCTGATACATCAGCACCACAGAGCAGGGGACGGCAGGAGCCCGGCAGCTGAAGCAATGTATCTATTTTTTTTGTTTTTTACAGCACTTTTACTGGCTTTTCAGGGAAGGGCTTATATTTGAAGCCCTTCCCTGAAATCAATTGACGGGGTGCCAGCAGCAGAATCCTCTACCGCAGCTGTCATGTGTGACAGCTGCGGTAGAAAATTTAAGAGTTCCTCTGCTGCATCTGTCACAGATGTGGCAGATGTAGCAGCAGGGAATTACTTTTACTAGCGGGGATGATGGAAACATGTGCCGCATGCATTGGCGGACACGTAAGTTTTGTTTTTTTTTACACTAAAAAGTTTTGTTTATCAGGGAAGGGTTTATATGTAAAGCCCTTCCCTGAAAAACAATGCAGGTGTGCCGGCAGACCGCGGTTTTCAATGGAGCCACTGGCAGCAGCCGCGACTCCACTGAAAACAATGCAAGGACATGCATTCACGCGTGTTTTTGCACTTATGTACGCACCTATGTACGCACAAAAACACGTTCGTGTGAAGCCACCCTAAAGTACTACTATGATAACCACTCTTCCTAGTAGTTAGAAATGAAAGCATTCACTGAAGTATGTAGGATGGCTGAAGGTAAAAGGTAAGCTGCACACAAGTTCCAGGTACTCTTTGGGAATTGTCCCGCAATTATGGGCCTATTAGTGTAGCAGAAGCTTTGTGGGATCTTTTGGTAAACCAATATGGAACGCAAAAGCAGTGTCTTTGTTGTACAAGGCCTTAGCTCTTCCAAAACAGGTAGGCATTATCAGAGTCCAAGCTCAAACCAAGGAGACTACACCTGAGGGCCTAGAAAGCCAAAACAGCAGCCTGACTCCCCTTGAATAAGGTAATGGCTATTAACCTGGTTGTAACCAAACTGGATATCTGGAGGAAAAGTAATCACATATGCTTCCCTTCAATGCTCTACTCTGTGATTTCCCATTTGAGCTACGGACTAACTCACAAGTAGAGATGAGCGAGCATACTCATCCGAGCTTGATGCTCGTTCGAGTATTAGGGTGCTCGAGATGCTCGTTACTCGAGACGATCACCACGCAGTACTCGTCTCGATTAAACGAGCACTGACCATTGAATTCAATGGAGCCGGCAATACAGCCGGCTCCATTGAAAGCAATGGGCTGCTGGCGAGCGCGGGATGAATTTTCGGGAAGGGCTTAAAAATATAAGCCCTTACCTGAAAATCATCCTTAAGGGTGCGTTCAGACGAGCGTGTTTTGGTGCGTGCATACGCACGCACAAAAACACGCTTGTATTTACAACACTGCATTCCCTATGGTGTGTGCACATGTCCGTACTTTGCAGGTGCGTGCCTGCAAAGATAGGACATGCGTGCACCATAGGGAATGCACGCATTGTTTTCAATGGAGCCGCGGCTGCTGCCAGCGGCTCCATTGAAAACAATGGCCTGCTGGCTCCCTGCATTCCTTTTCAGGGAAGGACTTTACATATAAGCGCTACCCTGAAAAAGAAAGATTTTAGTGTAAAAAAGCATAAAAATGCAGGCATTCTCTTCAAGGGAGCCGCTGCTGCTGCCGGCGACTCCATTGAGGACAATGGTCTGCTGGCACACCTGAATTCTTTTTCAGGGAAGGGCTTTACATATAAGCCATTCCCAGGAAATGAATTAAAAGTGATTTAAAAAACAAAAAAAATAGATACTCACCTCCCTTCAGCTGCCGGGGCACAGCCGCGTCTTCTCCTGCTGTCCCCTGCACTGTGGTGCTGAACTGCTTATCTATCACCAGCCGGGGATTTAAAATCCCCGCCCGCTGAATGAGCTGCCTCTGATTGGTCACAGCCTCGCCAATCAGAGGCAGCTCTCACTCACACCCATTCATGAATTCATGAATGGGTGAGTGCTGCCTCTGATTGGTCCCTGCGCTGAGTCAATCAGAGGCAGCACTCACTCACCCATTCATGAATTCATGAAGGGGTGTGAGTGAGAGCTGTCTCTGATTGGTGAGGCTGTGACCAATCAGAGGCAGCTCATTCAGCAGGCGGGGATTTTAAATCCCCGGCTGCTGAATACTACTCAGTGCAGTTCAGAAGAACTGCCGGCCAGACGCGGCTGAACTCCGGCTGCAGTGGAAAGGTGAGTATACATTTTTATTTTTTTTTTACACATTTTAGGATGATTTTCAGGTAAGGGCTTATATTTTTAAGCCCTTCCCGAAAATTCATCCCGCGCTCGCCGGCAGCCCATTGCTTTCAATGGAGCCGGCTGTATTGCCGGCTCCATTGAATTCAATGGGCTAATATTGTTCTTCTCTGCCATAGCTGTTACAGCTGTGGCAGAGGAGAACGATCTTTATGCTGATAGTGCGGGGGGGGGGGTCTCACTCTTGCCAGTGAGACCTCGGAGCCCGAAATGCAGCCCTGCATGCTGCTCCTCGCCTGCCCTATCCATTCCTGTGTTTCTTACATGACTTTGGTGATTTGCTAAGATTTTCACAAATGAAAACCTTAGCGGAGCACCAGTCATATACAAAAATGCTCGAATCGCCCATTGACTTCAATGGGGTTCGTTACTCGAAACGAACTCTAGAGCATCACTGAAAGTTCGACTTGAGTAACGAGCACTCGAGCATTTTGGTGCTCGCTCATCTCTACTCACAAGTCAAATGAGGTTATGTGTGGTATAGTCTTCTGCTTGGATTTCCCAGGGGTTCATTAATACTGCAACAAGGTTTGTACAAGCCAGCATGGTCTGTGCCTGTCACAGCACAGGTAAAATGTTAAAGTTACCTGCCCAATGTGCTATATGACCATCTTACCCATTCCAGAGACTGCAAGTGGGCTTCATTCAACTGCTAGAGGTGGACTGATATGTCTGTTTTGATCTCTTTTAAGTTGTGACCACAGCTACGGATAAGAATATGACTAAGCAGCTATTGTCTGAGGTAGTATATCAAAATGAAGTCCCTAAGGATGATAGGAGATCACATTTTGTTAATAGAGTTTTGAGAGGATTCAGAGTCTCTTGATTGTTATACAAGTGTCTCAAACTTCACATTTTTCAAAGTAGGGGCAAGGAAGAAAGGCTCAATGGGAGCCTGAAACTTTATGATTAGTGAGGCCAAAGAGAAGAAACAGAAACCATTAATAATGTCTACTCATTACGTTATACTCTATCAGGAACAAACCAAATAAATATATGTCACTTAATTCTTTGAGATTTTGTTTGGCTAGGCCCCTGGTATAGAGTTGTGCTTCCCACAACAGACACAAACTATACACACAAGAATGGTACAAAGCCCCTGCATTTCATGATGACTTATAATTAGAGATGAGCGAGTATACTCACTAAGGGCAATTGCTTGAGCGAGCATTGCCCTTAGCGAGTACCTGCCCGCTCGAGACAAAAGGTTTGGGTGCCGGCGGCGGGCAGGGAGCTGTGGGGGAGAGCAGGGAGGAACGGAGGGGAGATCTCTCTCTCCCTCTCCCCCCCCACCCCCCCCTGCTGACTGCCGCTACTCACCACTCCACCGCGCCGGCACCCAAACCTTTTGTCTCGAGCGGGCAGGTACTCGCTAAGGGCAATGCTCGCTCGAGCAATTGCCCTTAGCGAGTATACTCGCTAATCTCTACTTATAATCGAACCCTATAAAATTGGGTTAGAGACACTGCAAGATGATTTTTCTGGAATTATATACATTAGTTTAGGCATTGATAACATTTGAGGTCAGTTTCACGGTTATTAAAACACTGAAATTGTTACTGACTTAAAAAGGTCCTACTCTGTATTATCTTGGTGTATTGAACGCAAATATGACCATGAACATTTTTTTATTGGATCTCGTTTTGAAGATATTTCGTATAGTTCATTTGCTGTGTTTCACTGTGTAAATTTATCCAGTAGGACTGTAACAAGATCCTTACAGTTTGAGCTAGACGGCAGCTGTGTGCTTACAGGAGCTGTGAAGATGTCACATCATGTGATCAGTCACTGCCACTGAGCTCATTACCTCACACCTAATCCCAACATAACCAATACACCATGTTAACTCCCACATTACTAGTGTACGTATCCGTATCAACACCTAATCGCTAATAAAGCCCAGTCGGAAAGGTTGAGCATTTAAAATATTTCATGCTTCGTGGGATACAGTTTAAGCTGCTGTTACGTAAAACTGTTATTTTTTCCATTTAGTTACAATGAGAACACTAATGCCTCGAAAATGCGTAAATATCTTGGACAATTTTTGCTATATTTGTGGGGAAGTGACATTTACCAACCAGAAAAAAAACATCATTTCTCAAGTGAAGAAGGCATATAATCTTTACTTTGGATGCAAGATTACCGACCAAGACAAGCCTTGGGCCCCGTATGCATGCTGTGCTACATGTACAACACAGCTTTCACAGTGGTTGAATGGCAAAAGACCACCAATGCCGTCCCCATGGTGTGGAGAGAGCCAAGCAACCACACAAATAACTGTTACTTCTGCTTGTTTCCTCCTCTTTCCGATGGGATAATGAAGCAAAATAAGTCGAGAATACTCTAGTCCCACATTCCGTTTGCATTGAGACCAGTTCCATGGGATATACAGAATACATGTGTTTCTTATGAGAGTGAGATAGCTGAGCAAGGGAATTACGCTATCTATGGAAAGAATGGACTCACAGACAAAATATAGCAGTTGGAGAGAAGAATATCCAGCACCCAGCTTTGGTCGCGGCTCATAAAATCATGCTAACACCCCTTTACATAAAACTAGGTTTGATGAAGAACTTTGTTAAAGCTATGGACTGGACTTTGTCAGCTTTCCAATACCTTCATAAAAAATTCCCTCAACTCAGCGAGGCAAAGATTAAAGAGGGAGTTTTTGTGGGTCCTCAGATTCGAGAGCTCTTCAAAGATGACCGGATCAACAACTTGCTGCAGGGTGATGTGAAACAAGCATGGAATGCTTTTTGCCTAGCGTCTACAACCTTTCTTGGGAATGTTAGGGCAGAAAACTACAAGGAAATAGTACAAGACATGCTGATGCAGTATCAGAAACTTGGCTGCAATATGTCTCTAATAGAGATGAGCGAGCACCAAAATGCTCGGGTGCTCGTTACTCGAGTTGAACTTCCCGCGATGCTCGAGGGTTCGTTTCGAGTAACGAACCCCATTGAAGTCAATGGGCGACCCGAGCATTTTTGTATGGGACCTATGCTCCGCTAAGGTTTTCATTTGTGAAAATCTGGGAAATTCAAGAAAGTGATGGGAACGACACAGAAACGGATAGGGCAGGGGAGGGGCTACATGTTGGGCTGCATTTCAAGTTCCCAGGTCCCACTATTAAGCCACAATAGCGGCAAGAGTGCCCCCCCCCCCACCCCCCAACAATTTTTACTTCTGAAAAACCCTCATTAGCAAGGCATACCTTAGCTAAGCACCACACTACCTCCAACAAAGTACAATCACTGCCTGCATGACACTCCGCTGCCACTTCTCCTGGGTAACATGCTGCCCAACTGCCCATTTCAGTAATAGTAGCAGTCCCCAGTAACAATTTCCAAGCAGCAGTATAGGGGGAGCACAGTATTAGTTCCATTTCAGTAGTAGTAGCAGTCTGGACAGGCCCCAGTAACATATCACTAGCAGCAGTATAGGGGGAGCACAGTATTAGTTACATTTCAGTAGTAGTTGCAGTCTAGACAGGCCCCAGTAACATATCACTAGCAGCAGTATAGGGGGAGCACGTCCTCTAGGCCTACCCCTACCCCTCAGCATGGTGTATTACGAGTAGAGCAGAAACAGAACGCTGTAATTAAATGTGCCGCTTATTGGCCTGTGGTTGGAGGCTGACTTCGCTTACGAAACGAACAGCAGAGCCAGGAAACAATTATGCGCAAGCCTGTAGTTAGACCTAGGTGCATATGACTGAGCTACTGGAATTCACAGGGCAGAACCAGTCAAGTATTTTGCTTCAATTTTTTAAAATGGTGAGGTGAAAAACCAGACAGACACCATATGCAGCGTATATATATACTCTTTCCCTCTGGCGGGATGACGGCGATCATGTAACGGACACAGCAGAGCCAGGAAACAATTATGCGCAAGCCTGCTGTAATGCTTAGCTGGGTAATAATGAGCGACTACTACCCCCAGCAGACACGCAGTAAACTGTACACGGTCACAGGCTTGGCTGGGTAATAATGAGGGACTACTACCCCCAGCAGACACGCAGTAAACTGAAGACGGTCACAGGCAGCCCAAATATAGTATTTTTTTCCAATTTTTGGGAAAAAGCCCACTGCCTATATAGCCTGCATATGGATTTCCCTGTTGGAGGATGACTGTGGTTATTGAAAGCACAGTGCAGCCAGAAAAAATTATGCGCAAGGCTGGGTATTAATGAGCGACTACTACCCCCAGCAGACACGCAGTAAACTGTACACGGTCACAGGCTTAGCTGGGTAATAATGAGCGACTACTACCCCCAGCACACACACAGTAAACTGAAGACGGTCACAGGCAGCCCAAATATAGTATTTTTTTCCAATTTTTGGGAAAAAGCCCACTGCCTATATAGCCTGTATATGGATTTCCCTGTTGGAGGATGACTGTGGTTATTGAAAGCACAGTGTAGCCAGAAAAAATTATGCGCAAGACTGCAGTAACACCTAGCTGGGTAATAGTGAGCGACTACTACCCCCAGCAGACATGCAGTAAACTGAACACGGTCACAGGCAGCCCAAAGATTTTTTTTTCCAATTTTTTTGAAAAAGCCCACTGCCTATATGGCCAGTATATCTCTTTCCCTGTACCACTGTCCCTGCCTCACCAGTACTGCCCCTATACTCAGTAAAATGACTGCAGACTGAGAACGCTATGGTCCGCACGCCCAATATACAAAAAAAAAAAATGTGCAAAACTGCTAAAAGCAGCCTCAACAGTACTGCACACGGTCAGCTGTGGCCCTAAGAAGGACCGTTGGGGTTCTTGAAGACGAAGATAACAGCCTAACACTATCCCTATAGCAGCTACAGCAGGACAGCACTTTCCCTAATGTCTCTCAGCGTGCATCTGTGGCGAGCCGCGGCCAGCCCCAGTTTATATACTCGGGTGTCATCTGATCTCCCCAGCCACTCACTGCAGGGGGTTGGGATAGGGCTGAAACTTCACAGGAGGAAGTTGTAATGCCTTCCCTGTGTTTCTATTGGCCAGAAAACTGCGCAAACTTTTCTGGGAAGAAAATGGAAGTGACTCGAACACCGCGTGGTGCTCATCTCGAGTAACGAGCATCTCGAGTACCCTAATGCTCGAACGAGCATCAAGCTCGGACGAGTACGCTCGCTCATCTCTAGTCTCTAAAGATCCACTTCTTTCATTCCCATCTGGATTTCTTTCCAGACAACTATGGTATTGGTTAAACATGGCAAATGTTTTCTTCAAGATATCGTGGCAATGGAACAAAGATACTAGAGAAAAATTGTCCACTACCATGGAGGCTGACTACTGCTGGACACTCCACAGAGATGCTCCCGAACTGCTGTACAAGACACAGGCAAAGAAATCTAAGACAAAGTCTGTGACTTGATTTGTTACAGGTATTAACCATAGGCCTATTACTACTGGCATTGTGGGAAGACAGCTCGGTAGAGTGTGGGTTTGCGGGGTGTTCAGCAGTCAGAGACAGAGACACATTTTAAAGTCCAAGTACAGTCGTGACCTGTGTTTATTTTTCAGTCCAATAAATCAAAGCAAATACAGCCTTGGCTTCAGGCATGAAAACAACAGTCCAGCTTCTCCAGCATTAATTTCACAGAGACAGTCCTTGTCTGTACAGGTCACTTGCTGCAGGTGTACAAAACAACAAGACTTACCTTCAGTAGGTCTAACAGGCCGCCTGGGTCCAGCAGCCATCCAGTCTCTTTTGTGTCTGTGAAAACTGCCACTTATATACCTCTTCCTGGCAAATTCTTAGCACCTGTGCTGATTAACCCGGAGTGGAGGAAGTGGAATGGATGGCCCCACTACCAACCTGCTATCCACTACAAAAATCCAGGCCCAAAGACTTTTAAAGAAAACATCTCCAGCAACTACTTGCTGGAGATTACATTGCAATCCTGGACTTTCATATCTCAAACAGTAGGACATGAACTTCCTCCAGCCCCACTAGGCATAATAGCTAGAGATGAGCGAACGTACTCATCCGAGCTTGATGCTCGCTCGAGTATTAGGGTACTCGAGATGCTCGTTACTCGAGACAAGCACCACGCGGTACTCGAGTCAATTCCATTTCCTTCCCTGCATGTTTTGCGCTATTTTCTGGCCAATAGACATGCAGGGAAGGCATTACAACTTCCTCCTGTGACGTTCCAGCCCTATCCCACCCCTCTGCAGTGAGTGACTGGTGAGATCAAGTGACCGCCGAGTATTTAAAGAGGTCCCGCCCACGGCTCGCCTCACACACACGCTGGCAGAGATTAGGGAGAGTGCTGTTCCTGCTATAGGGAGAGTGTTAGGCTACTGTTTGTGTCTTCAAGAACCCCAACGGTCCTTCTTAGGGACACATCTGACCGTGTGCATTGCTGTTGTGGTTGCTGTGAGCAGTTTTGCACAATTTTTTTTTTCATCTTGGGCTGTGCAGACTATTGCGTTCTCAGTCTGCAGTCAATTATACAGAGTATAGGGTAGTGTAGAATCCTGTCAACAAGTACCCCAAAAAAACTGCTTCTTAGGGCTACCTGTGACCTTCGCTGCTAGGAGTTGCCTCACTATTACCCAGCTAGGCCTTTTTGCAGCCTTGCTTATTATTTTTTGGGGACTGCAGTGTGCGTTACATAACCGCTGTCAGCCTCCAACTGCATGCCAATAATTGCATAATTATTAAGACCGCTCTGTGTGTGCCTGCAAATTCACGCACAGCGTGCGGCGACAGCCCCTGATAGAGGGAAAGACATATACGCGCTCTCTAGGCTGTTAGCTTCTTCAAAAAAATTAGAAGAAATGCACCTTCTTAGGGCTACCTGTGACCGTGTGCATTATACTGCGTCGCTGCTGGGAGTTGCCTCACTATTACCCAGCTAGGCCTTTTTGCAGCCTTGCGTATAATTTTTTTGGGACTGCAGTGTGCGTTACATAACCGCTGTCAGCTTCCAACTGCACACCAATAATTACATAATTATTCAGACTGCTCTGTGTCTGCTCTATTCGTAATCCACCATGCTATGGGGTAGGGGTAGGCCTAGAGGACGTGGACGTGGACGCGGGCGAGGACGCGGAGGTCCATGTGAGCGTGTGGGCACAGGCCGAGTTCCTGGTCAAGGAGAATCGCAGCCGGCTGCTGCGGGATTAGGAGAGAGGCAAGTTTCTGGGGTCCCCAGCTTCATATCACAATTTTTGGGTCCACGTGGTAGACCTTTATTACAAACTGAGCAGTGTGAGCAGGTCCTGTTGTGGATGGCAGAAAATGCATCCAGCAATGTATCGACCACCCAGTCTTCTATGCCGTCCACTGCTGCAACTCTGAATGCTCTCGCTGCTGCTCCTCCTTCCTCCCAGCCTCCTTACTCCATGAAAATGACACATTCTGATGAGCAGACAGACTCCCAGTAACTGTTCTCGGGCCCCTGCCTTGATTGGGAAAAAATGGTTCCTCTCTCAGCTGAGGAGTCTGTCGTGACGGATGCCCAACCTTTGGAAAGTTCCCAGGGTGCGGGTGATGAGGCTGGGGACTTCCGGCAACTGTCTCAAGAGCTTTCAGTGGGTGAGGAGGTCGATGATGATGAGACACAGTTGTCTATCTGTGAGGTAGTAGTAAGGGCAGTAAGTCCGAGGGAGGAGCGCACAAAGGATTCGGAGGAAGAGCCGCTGGACGATGAGGTGACTGATGCCACCTGGTTCGCTAAGCCAACTTAGGAGAGGTCTTCAGAGGGGGAGGCAAGTGCAGCAGCAGGACAGGTTGGAAGAGGCAGTGCGGTAGCCAAGGGTAGAGGCAGGGCCAGAACGAAGACTCCCACAACTGTTTGAGAAAGCACCCCCTCGCGCCAAGCCACCCTACAGAGGCCTAGGTTTTCAAAGGTGTGGATGTTTTTCAGTGAGAGCGCGGATGACCGATGAACAGTGGTGTGGAACCTGTGTCGCGCCAAGATCAGCCGGGGAGCCACCAGTATCAGCCTCACCACCACCAGCATGCGCAGGCATATGATGGCCAAGCACCCCACAAGGTGGGACGAAGGCCATTCACCGCCACCGGGTCGCACTACTGCCTCTCCCCCTGTGCCCCAACCTGCCACTCAGATCCAACCCCCCTATCAGGCCACAGGCACGAGCGCCTCCTGGCCTGCACCCACACCCTCACCTGCGCTGTCCTCGGCCCCATCCAGCAATGTCTTTCAGCGCAGCATCCAGTTGGCGCTAGCGCAAGTCTTGGACCGCAAGTGCAAATACGCCACCACGCACCCGCACATTCAAGCTTTAAACGTGCACATTGCGAAATTGATCAGCTTGGAGATGCTGCCATACAGGCTTGTGGAAACGGAGGCTTTCAAAAACATGATGGCGGCGGCGGTCCCACGCTACTCGGTCTCCAGTCGCCACTATTTTTCCTGGCGTGCCGTCCCAGCCCTACACCAGCACGTCTCCCGCAACATCAATCGTGCCCTCACTGGGAAGGTCCACTTAACCATGGACACGTGGACAAGTGTTGTCGGGCATGGCCACTATATCTCCCTGACGGCACATTGGGTGAATTTGGTGGAGGCTGGGACCGAATCAGAGCCTGAGACTGCTTACGTCCTACCCACACCCAGAATTGCGGGTCCTTCCTCGGTTCGCGTATCTGCGGTGGTCTATGCCACCTCCTCTAAACCCTCCCCCTTCTCCTGCTCCTACGCAACCTCTACCTCTCAATTAAGCAGGCCATGCTGAAACTACTCAGCTTAGGTGACAAGAGGCACACGGCCCCCGAGCTGTTGCAGGGTCTGACTGAGCAGACCGACCTCTGGCTTTCGCTGCTGAGCCTCTAACCAGGCATGGTCGTGTGTGACAACGTCCGTAACCTGGTGGCGGCTCTGCAGCTCGGCAGACTCACACACGTGCCATGCCTGGCCCACATCTTCAATCTGGTGGTTCAGCAGTTTCTGAAAAACTACCCGCACTTGTCAGACCTGCTCGGCAAGGTATGCCGCGTCTGCGCACATTTCCGCAAGTCCACCACAGACGCTGCCACCCTGCGGACCCTGCAACATCGGTTTAATCTGACAGAGCACCGACTGCTGTGCGACGTGCCCACACAGTGGAATTCTACGCTCCACATGTTGGCCAGGCTCTATGAGCAGCGTAGAGCAATAGTGGAATACCAACTCCAACATGGGCGGCGTAGTGGGAGTCAGCCTCCCCAATTCTTTACCGAGGAGTGGACCTGGATGGCAGACATCTGCCAGGTCCTCGGAAACTTCGAGGAGTCTACCCAGATGGTGAGCGGCGATGCTGCAATCATTAGCGTCACCATTCCTCTGCTATGCCTGCTGAAAAGTTCTCTGCAAAGCATAAAGGCTGACGCTTTGCGGTCGGAACAGGAGACGGGGGAAGACAGTATGTCGCTTGATAGTCAGAGCACCCTCATGTCTATATCTCAGCGCGTTTTGGAGGAGAAGGAGGAGGAGGGGACAGCTGGGCCCACTGCAGAGGGTACCCATACCCATGCTGTTTGCCTCCCATCTGTTCAGCGTGTATGGCCTGTGGATGAGGAGGAGGAGGAGGATCCTGAAAGTGATCTTCCTAGTGAGGACAGCCATGTCTTGCGTACTGGCACCCTGGCACACATGGCTGACTTCATGTTAGGATGCCTTTCTCGTAACCCTCCCGTTAGACGCATTCTGGCCACTACGGATTACTGGGTGTACACCCTTCTTGACCCCCGGTATAAGAAGAAAATTTCCTCTCTAATTCCCGAAAAGGAAAGGGGTTCAAGAGTGATGCAATACCACAGGGCCCTCGTGGACAAACTGATGGTGAACTTCCCATCTGACAGCGCTAGCGGCAGAAGGCACAGTTCCAAGGGCCAAGTAGCAGGGGAGGCGCGAAGATCAGGCAGCATGTTCAGCGCAGGCAGGGGAACACTCTCCAAGGCCTTTGCCAGCTTTATGGCTCCCCAGCAAGACTGCATCACCACTCCCCAGTCAAGGCTGAGACAGAGGGAGCACTGTAAAAAGATGGTGAGGGAGTACGTAGCCGATTGTACCACCGTCCTCGTGATGCCTCAGCTCCATACAGCTACTGGGTGTCAAAGCTGGACACGTGGCACGAACTTGCGCTGTATGCCCTGGAGGTGCTTGCTTGCCCTGCCGCTAGCGTCTTGTCAGAGAGGGTGTTTGGTGCAGCTGGGGGAATCATCACGGATAAGCGTACCCCCCTGTCAACTGCCAGTACCGACATGCTTACACTCATAAAGATGAACAAAGCCTGGATTTCCCCAGACTTATCTTCTCCACCAGCGGAGAGCAGATGGCATTGCAGTTTAATCCTCCACATGAGCTTGCATCCACAGCGTACTGAAAATCTTTCCCAGTGCATTGTCCAGCTGTCCCCATCCCAGATGGGGTAAGGTGCTCCCCTTCGCCTACTTCACCGACGGGAGCTCCGCGACACCGTAGGCTGGTCCTTCTGCCTCCTGACGTCAGATAGAGCGACACCGCCCTCGTGCAGAGCGGTCCCTGAAAGAGGAGCGTCCCTCTCCTCTTGTCCTGGGGGTTCGGGTCAACCCGCCTTTGTCCAGGAGTACTGGCAGAGAGCTGGCGGTCTTTGACCTATTTTCTCAAATCTCTGAGAAGGAGTGGAGATGCACACACTGGAGTCAACGCACCGCCTCCCTTTGGGACAGAGCCACAGAGTCCCCAAGTCCCCACTCTGCCTTTCTGCCCGCGTTAGCTGGCAGGCGTCTGTCTGACCCTGGCACCCCCTCCGAGTGGCTGGGCACACAATGACGCCTCTGGCGGTTGAGGAAGCGTGCAAGGAGAAAAAAAAAAAAAAAGAAAAAAATCTCTCCCCAAGGGGCTTGTTAACCAGTGTCCCAGGGAAAGACATGAACTGTAAAGAAATTAGTGGCCAGATAGTTACCACGCTGGGATACGTTTCCATACGCCATGTAACCCTTTTAAAATTGTGCTTCATAGCTGACAAATCGCAGACAAAAATAATGTATGATTGTAAGTGCCATCCCATGCCACCTCCGTCGCAGCATTTCATTAGCCACAAATGCCAGCATAGGGGGGACTCAGAGGCCAGTACTTCTAAATCTTTAATGAAGAAAACAACCCATTTTAAAAAGAATTTTTTTTTTACCAACATTGCAGGTGACACGCCGAAAGATTCTTTGAGCAAGAGTGCAGGGTATTTGTTTACCAGGAGTATAGGTGAACCCCTGAAAGATTAGTTTACCAAGAGTATAGGCGAACCCCTGAAACATTTGTGTACCAAGAGTATAGGTGAACCCCTGAAAGATTTGTTGACCAAGAGTATAGGCGAACCCCTGAAACATTTGTGTACCAAGACTATAGGCGAACCCCTGAAACATTTGTGTACCAAGACTATAGGCGAACCTCTGAAACATTTGTTGACCAAGAGTATAGGCGAACCCCTGAAAAAATTTGTGTAACAAGAGTATAGGTGTACCCCTGAAAGATTTGTTTACCCAGAGTGCAGGTGAACCCCTGAAATATTTTTTTGACATAGAGCTCGTACTGGCTTCATGGGATCCAGGTGGCGATCCACCGACAGACAAGCTACCGCCTGTTGTAGTCCCTACCTCTCCCCAAGGGGCTTATTAACCAGTGCCCCAGGGAAAGACAGCATGTACTATGAAGAAACTAGAGTGGCCAAACCAGGCACAGTATCACCCCTTCCAGGTCCTTGGCCTCTGCCCACACCCTCATTCGGGCGCCCACGTCCACATCCTCATCCTCGACCCTTACCCCTAGTCTTCGTCATGCTGCATAATGCACTGTGTCAAAATGCTACGCAAACTGCGAGGTATTTTGCGTACGCTTTAAGCCAAAAATAGACAGTGTAAAATGTGTACAGTCTTGTTATATGGTGTGGATCAACAGGGCACACACTTGGGCCTATTATGCAAATGCTTTCAGCCAAAATTAGACAGTATAAAATGTGTATGGTCTTGTGTGTCCTCTTGATCTGCACTATATAACACTTGGGGCCATTATGCAAATGCTTTCAGCCAAAACAAAAACAAATGAAAAATGAGAGGAGTTTTGTTAGTTCTAGAGATGAGCGAGCATACTCGTCCAAGCTTGATGCTTGTTCGAGTATTAGGGTGTTCGAGATACTCGTTATTCGAGACGAGCACCACACGTTACTCGAGTCAATAACATTTACTTCCCTGAAATGTTAGCACCATTTTCTGGCCAATAGACATACAGGGAAGGCATTACAACTTCCTCCAGTGAGGTTCCAGCCCTATCCTATCCCCCCCTGCAGTGAGTGGCTGGCGAGATCAGGTGACCGCCAAGTATTTAAATCTTTCCCGCTCGCTGCTCGCCTCAGACACACGCTGGCAGAGATTAGGGAGGGTGCTGCTGCTATAGTTAGAGTATTGGCGTCTTCAAGAGCCCCAAGGGTCCTTCTTAGGGCCACATCTCACCGTGGGCATTACAGTTGTGGCTGCTGTGAGCAGTTTTGCATATTTTTTTTCTTTTGTAGTGGACGTGCAGGCTATAGCGTTCTCAGGCTGCAGTCTGTACTACGTAGTATAGGGGCAGTATTGGTCAGGCAGGGACAGTGGGTAGTGTACAAGAACCCCAACGGTTCTTCTTAGGGCCACATCTTACCGTGTGAATTACTGTTGTGGCTGCTAGGAGCAGTTTTGCACCAATTTTTTTTTTCATCTTGGGCTCTGCAGCCAATTATACAGAGTATAGGGGCAGTATTGGTGAGGCAGGGGCAGTGCTACTGTAGAATACTGTCAACAAGTACCCCAAAAAAGCACCTATTTAGGGCTATCTATGACTGTCTGCATTTAACTCCGTGGCTGCTGGCAGTTGTAGTACCTCACTATTGCACAGCTAGGCTTCTGTATTATTTTTTTCCTGGCTGCAGTTTGCGTTACATAAGCGCTGTCTCACTCCAACTGCACGCCAATAATTCAAAAATTTGTTACACCACTGTGTGTCTGGCATCAACTGCACGCACGGCGGCAGACCCCAATAGAGCGAAACTCAGATAGAGGTGATATAGCCTGCATTGCATTGCCCCCCCCCCCCCAAAAAAAAAAAAACAACTTCTTACGGCTAGCTGTGACTCTCTGCATTTCACTGCGTGGCTGCCGTGAGGTCAGGTGTATTAGTATTGCATATTGCACAGCTAGGCGTGCTTGCAGGCTTCTGTTTTATCTTTTTTCCTGGCTGCAGTTTGTGTTACATAAGCGCTGTCTCACTCCAACTGCACGCAAATAATTCAAAAATTTGTTACACCGCTGTGTGTCTGGCATCAACTGCACGCATGGCGGCAGACCCCGATAGAGCGAAACTCAGATAGAGGCAATATAGCCTGCATTGCATTGCCCCCCCCCCCCCAAAAAAAAATACTTCTTACGGCTAGCTGTGACTCTTTGCATTTCACTGCGTGGCTGCTGTGAGGTTAGGTGTATTAGTATTGCATATTGCACAGCTAGGCGTGCTTGCAGGCTTCTGTATTATTTTTTTCCTGGCTGCAGTTTACGTTACATAAGCGCTGTCTCACTCCAACTGCATGCCAATAATTCAAAAATTTGTTACATCGCTGTGTGTCTGGCAGCAACTGCACGCACGGCGACAGACCCAGATAGAGCGAAACTCAGATAGACGCAATGTAGCCAGCATTGCATTGCCCAAAAATAAAAAAAACACTTCTTACGGCTAGCTGTGACTCTCTGCATTTCACTGCGTGGCTGCTGTGAGGTCAGGTGTATTAGTATTGCATATTGCACAGCTAGGTGTGCTTGCAGGCTTCTGTATTATTTTTTCCTGGCTGCAGTTTGTGTTACATAAGCGCTGTATCACTCCAACTGCACGCCAATAATAATCCAAAAATTTATTTACACCACTCTGTGTCTGCTCTATTCGTAATCCACCATGCTGAGGGGTAGGGGTAGGGCTAGAGGACGTGGACGTGTACACGGGCGAGGACGCGGATTTCCAAGTGAGGGTGTGGGCATAGACCAAGTTCCTGTTCCAGGTGAATCGCAGCCGGCTGCTGCGGGATTTAGGAGAGAGGAAAGTTTCTGGGGTCCCCAGCTTCATATCACAATTTTTGCGTCCACGTCGTAGACCTTTCTTACAAAATGAGCAGTGTGAGCAGGTCCTGTCGTGGATGGCAGAAAGTGCATCCAGCAATGTCTACAGCAACCTGTCTTCTATGCCGTCCACTGCTGCAACTCTGAATCCTCTTGCTGCTGCTTCTCCTTCCTCCCAGCCTCCTCACTCCATGCAAATGACACATTTGGATGAGCAGGCAGACTCCCAGGAACTGTTTTGGGTCCCCAGCGCTGATTGGGAAAAAATGGTTCCTCTCCCACCTGAGGAGTCTGTCGTGACCGATGCCCAACCTTTGGAAAGTTCCCGGGGTCAGAGTGATGAGGCTAGGGACTTCCAGCAACTGTCTCAAGAACTTTCGATGGGTGAGGAGGTCGATGATTATGATGAGACACAGTTGTCTATCAGTGAGGCAGTAGTAAGGGCAGTAAGTCCGAGGGAGGAGCACACAGAGGATTCGGAGGAAGAGCCGCTGGACGATGAGGTGACTGATCCCACCTGGTTTGATAAGCCAACTGAGGACAGGTCTTCAGAGGGGAAGGCAAGTACAGCAGCAGGTTGGAAGAGGCAGTGGGGTGGCCAGGGATAGAGGCAGGGCCAGAGCGAAGAATCCCCCAACGGATTCCCAAAGCACCCCCTCGCGCCAAGCCACCGTGCAGAGGCCAAGGTGCTCAAAGGTGTGGCAGTTTTTCACTGAGAGCGCGAACAACCGACGAACAGTGATGTGCAACCTTTGTCATGCCAAGATCAGCCGGGGAGCCGCCACTACCAGCCTCACCACCACCAGCGTGCGCAGGCATATGATGGCCAAGCACCCCACAAGGTGGGACGAAGGCCGTTCACCACCTCCGGGTCGCACCACTGCCTCACCCCCTGTGCCCCAACCTGCCACTCAGATCCAACTTCCCAACTTCCCTCTCAGGACACAGGCACGAGCGTCTCCCGGTCTGCACCCACACTCTCACCTCCGCTGTCCTCGGCCCCATCCAGCTATGTCTCTCAGCGCAGCGTCCAGAGGTCGCTAGCAGAAGCGTTGGAGCGAAAGCGCAAACACGCCGCCATGCACCCGCACGCTCAAGCTTTAAACATGCACATTGCGAAATTGATCAGCCTGGAGATGCTGCCGTACAGGCTTGTGGAAACGGAGGCTTTCAAAAGCATGATGGCGGCGGTGGTCCTGCGCTACTCTGTCCCCAGTCGCCACTATTTTTCACGGTGTGCCATCCCAGCCCTGCACGACCATGTCTCCCGCAACATTGTACGCACCCTCACCAACGCGGTAAGTGGCAAGGTTCACTTAACAACGGACACGTGGACAAGCATAGGCGGGCAGCGCCACTATATCTCCCTAACGGCACATTGGGTGAATTTAGTGGAGGCTGGGACTGAGTCAGAGCCTGGGACCGTTCACATCCTACCCACCCCCAGAATTACGGGCCCCAGCTCGGTGCGGGTATCTGCGGTGGTGTATGCCACCTCCACTAAACCTTCCTCCTCCAACGCAACCTCTACCTCGCAATCAAGAAGTGTCAGCAGCAGCACGTCGCCAGCAGTTGGTGTCGCGCGGCGGGGAAGCACAGCGGTGGGCAAGCGTCAGCAGGCCGTGCTGAAACTAATCAGCTTAGGAGAGAAGAGGCACATGGCCCACGAACTGTTGCATGGTCTGACAGAGCAGACCGACCTCTGGCTTTCGCTGCTGAGCCTCCAACCGGGCATGGTCGTATGTGACAATGGCCGTAACCTGGTGGCGGCTCTGCAGCACGGCAGCCTCACGCATGTGCCATGCCTGGCCCACGTCTTTAATTTGGTGGTTCAGCGGTTTCTGAAAGGCTACCCACACTTGTCAGACCTCCTCGGCAAGGTGTGCCGGGTCAGCGCACATTTCCGCAAGTCCAACACGGACGCTGCCACCCTGTGGACCCTGCAACATCGCTTTAATCTGCCAGTGCACCAACTGCTGTGCGACGTGCCCACACGGTGGAACTCTACGCTGCACATGTTGGCCAGGCTGTATGAGCAGCGTAGAGCTATAGTGGAATACCAACTCCAACATGGGCGGCATAGTGGGAGTCAGCCTCCTCAATTCTTTACAGAGGAGTGGGCCTAAATGGCAGATATCTGCCAGGTCCTTGGAAACTTTGAGGAGTATACCCAGATGGTGAGCGGCGATGCTGCAATCATTAGCGTCACCATTCCTCTGCTATGCCTGGTGAGAAGTACCCTGCAAAGCATAAAGGCTGATGCTTTGCGGTCGGAACAGGAGACGGGGGAAGACAGTATGACGCTGGATAGTCAGCGCACCCTCATGCCTATATCTCTGCGCGTTTTGGAGGCGGAGGAGGAGGAGGGGGAGGAGCCTCAGGAGGAGGAGGGGGAAGAGACAGCTGGGCCCACTGCAGAGGGTACCCATCCTGTTTGCCTCTCATCTGTTCAGCGTGTATGTCCTGTGGAGGAGGAGGAGGATCCAGAAAGTGATCTTCCTAGTGAGGACAGCGATGTGTTGCGTACGGGTACCCTGGCACACATGGCTGACTTCATGTTAGGATGCCTTTCTCGTGACCCTTGCGTGAGACGCATTCTGGCCACTACAGATTACTGGGTGTACACACTGCTCGACCCACGGTATAAGGAGAACATTTCCACTCTCATTCCCAAAGAGGAAAGGGGTTTGAGAGTGATGCTGTAACACAGGGCCCTGGTGGACAAACTGATGGTAAACTTCCCATCTGACAGCACTAGCAGCAGAAGGTGCAGTTCTGAGGGTCAAGTAGCAGGGGAGACGCGGAGATCAGGCAGCATGTTCAGCGCAGGCAGGGAAACACTCTCCAAGGCCTTTGCCAGCTTTATGGCTCCCCAGCAAGACTGTGTCACCACTCCCCAGTCAAGGCTGAGTCGGAGGGAGCACTGTAAAAAGATGGTGAGGGAGTATGTAGCCGATCGTACCACCGTCCTCAGTGATACCTCTGCTCAACACAACTACTGGGTGTCAAAGCTGGACACGTGGCACAAACCCGTGCTGTATGCCCTGGGGGTGCTGGCTTGCCCTGCGGCTAGCGTCTTGTCAGAGAGGGTGCTTAGTGCAGCTGGGGAAATCATCACGGATAACCGTACCCGCCTGTCAACTGACAGTGCCGACATGCTTACACTCATAAAGATGAACAAAGCCTGGATTTCCCCAGACTTCTCTTCTCTACCAGCGGAGAGCAGCGGGACCTAAACACTCTTTTCGCTGCAACCGCAGATAAAAGCACTCTTCTCTATCACCGTAAAAAAAGGAACATTTACCTTTGTCAATCTGTCTATGATACATTAGTCCTCCTCCTCCTAAAACATCCTGTCAGCACGCTGAGCTGCCAATTTTTCTGCGGCCCAAAAGGCTCATATAACTTTTGTCTAACAATATTTCGACTTTTCTAACTGAAGTATTGAAACTTCAACATGAACCAATTTTTTTAACAGGGCTGCCTCCAGGCTCAGTTACAAATTAAGACACAGTAAGCTAAAATATTAATGGGTTTGAACAATTTTTCTGGGGTACATTTGTACTGTTGGTACAGCAATTTTTTGGGCCCTCGCCTACACTGTAATCCAAGTAATTTTTCTGGCCTTCGCCTACACTCATGGTACACCAATGTTTCAGGGGTTGGCCTACACTCTTGCTACAGAAATGTCACCCGGGTCTGCCTGCCTATACTTCTGCCACAGTAATGCTACAGGGGTCTGCCTATACTTCTGCGACAGAAATGTTAGTTCGGTCTGCCTATACTTCTGCACCTGAAATGTTACAGGGGTCTGCCTACACTGCTGCTACTGAAATGTCACTGGGCTCTGCCTACACTGTTGCTAATGAAGTGTTAATGGGGTCTGATTATACTGTTACTACTCAAATGCTACTGGGTTCTAGCTATACTGCTGTAAATGAAATGTTACTGGGGTATGTCTATACTGCTGCAAATGAAATGTTACTGGTGTCTGTCTATACTGCTGCAAATGAAATGTTACTGGGGTTGTCCATACTGCTGCAAATGAAATGTCACTGGGGTCTGTCTATGCTGTTACTGCTCAAATGTTACTGGGTTCTGGCTATACTGCTGTAAATGAAATGTTACAGGGGTCTGTCTATACTGTTACTACCGAAATGTTACTGGGCTCTGCCTACGCTGCTGCTACTAAAATATAACAGGGGTCTGTCTATACTGTTACTACAGAAATGTTACAGGGGTCTGTCTATACTGCTGCAAATGAAATGTTACTGGGGTCTGTCTATACTGCTGCAAATGAAATGTTACTGGGGTCTGTCTATACTGCTGCAAATGAAATGTTACTGGGGTCTGTCCATACTGCTGTAAATGAAATGTTACTGGGGTCTGTTTATACTGCTGCTTAAGAAATGTTACTGTGGTCTGTCTATACTGCTGTAAATGAAATGTTACTGGGGTCCGTTTATACTGATGCAAATGAAATGTTACTGGGGTCTGTCTATGCTGTTACTACTCAAATGTTACTGGGTCTGGCTATACTGTTGTTAATGAAATGTTACAGGGGTCAGTCTATACTGTTACTACCGAAATGTTACTGGGCTCTGCCTACGCTGCTGCTACTGATATGTTACAGGGGTCTTTCTATACTGTTACTACTGAAATGTTACTGGGGTCTGTCTATAGTGCTGCAAATGAAATGTTACTGGCGTCTGTCTATACTGCTGTAAATGAAATGTTACTGGGGTCTGTTTATACTGCTGCAAATGAAATGTTACTGGGGTCTGTCTATGCTGTTACTACTCAAATGTTACTGGGTCTGGCTATACTGTTGTTAATGAAATGTTACAGGGTCAGTCTATACTGTTACTACCGAAATGTTACTGGGCTCTGCCTACGCTGCTGCTACTGATATGTTACAGGGGTCTTTCTATACTGTTACTACTGAAATGTTACTGGGGTCTGTCTATAGTGCTGCAAATGAAATGTTACTGGCGTCTGTCTATACTGCTGTAAATGAAATGTTACTGGGGTCTGTGTATACTGCTGCAAATGAAATGTTACTGGGGTCTGTTTATACTGCTGCAAATGAAATGTTACTGGGGTCTGTCTATGCTGTTACTACTCAAATCTTACTGGGTTCTGGCTATACTGCTGTGAATGAAATGTTACTGGGGTCTGTCTATACTGTTAGTACCAAAATGTTACTGGGCTCTGTCTACGCTGCTGCTACTGAAATGTTACTCGGGTCTGTCTATAATGCTGCAAATGAAATGTTACTAATACTGGGCTATGCCTATACTGCTGCAACGGAAATGTTACAGGGGTCTGTCTATAGTGTTACTAACTTACTACTGAAATGTTACTGGGGTCTTCCTAGACTTCTTCTGCAACATAACTGTTAGTGGGGTCAGCTTATACCTTTGCAACAGTAATATTACAGGAGTCAGTGCATAGTATGGGTGCACTACGTTTTCCCATCGCGGTGACAGAGTAGCAGCAGGCACATATCCTTGGTGGAAGCAAGCCAGCTGAGATCCACATACTCCCGGTCTGATTTTGGACTGATTGAAGAGGCCTTTACTTGTAATCATCTTTGGGAATTCCTGACAAAGATGTGTGGTATAGCCAGAAACTTGCTTTGCTAACACATTGCAATGGTCAACAGAAAACATAAGAATGAAGCCTTTCCATATTTCTGATTGAGATGAGGAGGATTGCCAACTTTTAGTTCCTAGAATATCCTTTTCATTGCTATCAAATGCCCCTCTTGTCTCAGAAAGTACTAGCTTTTCCACATAGCTGTTGTCACTTCCGCTTGTATTCTGTGGCTTTACTTTTGTCCAGTGGCTCTTAGGCGGATCTGAAGGTTTGATTTTGCCCATGGAGGCAAAATCCACGGTGGAGGCCCGGTACCCAGCCTAAATCTGGGCCCGCTAACATGGTTCCCACCAAGACTATAGCGGGTCCTGGTCATGCTGTCTTGGCCTTGTAATGCCACCTCCTCCTCCCGCTTGGGGTCAGGGGGTCAGCAATGCGCATCATGTATTGGGATACAGTAATGTACAGTCAGTGGGTTCCAGGGAGCCGCCCGTGCCGTGGGTGCACACAGAATTCCCATAGCTGAGTTGTACCTGCCTGTGACTATTAATAAAAAAACAAAACAGTCTGACTGCGGCATGCAGTGTGGGCCGAAGCCCACCTGTATTATATCTCACGTTAGCTCTGCTGTCCGGGGCACTGCAATGGGATTTATTTATGAATGGTCGGAGGCTTACT
Source organism: Eleutherodactylus coqui (assembly GCF_035609145.1). Taxonomy (NCBI): domain Eukaryota; kingdom Metazoa; phylum Chordata; class Amphibia; order Anura; family Eleutherodactylidae; genus Eleutherodactylus; species Eleutherodactylus coqui. The sequence goes on along the minus strand of NC_089839.1, from coordinate 113,233,270 downwards.
AGGACCCACCCATGCTGTGGGTGCACACGGAATTTCCATTGCGGAGTTGTACCTGCCTGTGTCTATTTATAAAAAAACCCAGTCGGACTGGGGCATGCAGTGTGGGCTGAAGCCCACCTGTATTCTATCTCATAATAGCTCTGCTGTCCAGGGCACTGCAATGGGATGTATTAATGTACGTCCGTGGGTTCCAGGGAGCCACCCATGCTGTGGGTGCACACGGAATTCCCATAGGGGAGTTGTACCTGCCTGTGTCTATTTCTAAAAAACCCCAGTCTGACTGGGGCATGCAGTGTGGGCCAAAGCCCATCTGTATTCTATCTCACAATAGCTCTGCTGTCCGAGGCACTGCAATGGGATTTATTAATGTACCGTCGGTGGCTTCCTGGGACCCACCCATGCTGTGGGTCCACACAGATTTCCCATAGGGGAGTTGTACCTGCCTGTGACTATTAATTAAAAAAACCCAGTCTGACTTGGGCATGCAGTGTGGGCCGAAGCCTACCTGTATTTTATCTGACGTTAGCTTAGCTGTGCAGGGCACTGCAATGAGATTTATTTATGTACCGTCGGTGGCTTCCTGGGACCCACCCATGCTGTGGGTCCACTCCACACAGACGTCCCATAGGGGAGTTGTACCTGCCTGTGACTATTAATTAAAAAAACCCAGTCTGACTGGGGCATGCAGTGTGGGCCGAAGCCCACCTGTATTTTATCTGACGTTAGCTCAGCTGTGCAGGGCACTGCAATGGGATGTATTTATGTACCGCCGGTGGGGGGTTCTTGGAAGCCACCCATGCTGTGGGTGCACACAGAATTCCCATAGGGGAGTTGTACCTGCCTGTGTCTATTTATAAAAAAACCCAGTCTGACTGGGGCATGCAGTGTGGGCCGAAGCCCACCTGTACTTTATCTGACGTTAGCTCTGCAATCGGGGGCACTGCAATGGGATTTATTAATGTACCGTCGGTGGCTTCCTGGGAGCCACCCACGCTGTGGGTCCACTCTACACAGACTTCCCATAGGGGTGTTGTACCTGCCTGTGACTATTAATTAAAAAAACCCAGTCTGACTGGGGCATGCAGTGTGGGCCGAAGCCCACCTGTATTATATCTGACGTTAGCTCTCCTATCGGGGGCACTGTAATGGGATTTATTAATGTACCGTCGGTGGCTTCCTGGGAGGCACCCATGCTGTGGGTGCACACGGAATTTCCTAGGCAGAGTTGTACCTGCCTGTGACTATTTCTAAAAAAACCCAGTCTGACTGGGGAATGCAGTGTGGGCCGAAGCCCACCTGTATTTTATCTGACGTTAGCTCAGCTGTGCAGGGCACTGCAATGGGACTTATGTACCGTCGGTGGGTTCCAGGGAGCCACCCATGCTGTGGGTGCACACAGACTTCCGATAGGGGAGTTTTACCTGCCTGTGACTATTAATGAAAAAAAACAAGTCTGACTGGGGCATGCAGTGTGGGCCGAAGCCCACCTATATTTTATCTGACGTTAGCTCTCCTATCGGGGGCACTACAATGGGATTTATTAATGTACCATCCGTGGCTTCCTGGGACCCACCCATGCTGTGGGTACACACGGAACTCCCATGGCGGAGTTGTACCTGCCTGTGACTATGAAGAAAGGCCAGACTGACTAGGGCATGGAGTGTCAGCCGAAGTCAACCTGTACTTTATCTCACGTTAGCTCAGCTATCCGGGACACTGCATTGGGACAAACTAGAGGAGCAATACAGCGCTAATGAGAAGTTCACAGCTACGCTAGCATTGGAGTCCGCAGTAGGCCCGCGATTGCTGAGGGTTTGTGCAGAGGCCTATGTCCTGGGTGCAGTGAAAGTCCGCTTCCTGCCTATGAGTGCTGAAGCTGTGGGCCGAGGCCTATGTCGTCGTCGCGCAGTGCAAGTCTGCCATGTTTGGCCGCTCTTATTTATTTATTGTTCATATCTTGGGTTGCCTAGGACCCACCTATGCTGTTGGTGCACACTTAGTTCCCATCACGGTGTTTGACCTGTCTGGCACAAAGACACTGACTAACTTGGGTAGGGGGCAGAATGCAGATGGCTTTCCCCTTGCAGTGTCGATTGAGCTATGCGACAAAATGAATACTGTGTGGGCACATGGATTCCCCATTGCTATGCAACTCATGCCCACGTTTGCAGCTCCTGACAGAGGTGGCAAAGGATTGGAATGAAGATCGAACGTCAATTTCTCTTCGATTCTCTACAGCATTGTGGGCTATCGCCCCGCCCCTTTTAAAGAGGGTCGCTACCTGGCCCTGCCAACCCTCTGCAGTGTGTGCCTCCGGTTCCTCCTCATGGCAGACGCACTTGTAAATAGACATGAGGGTGGTGTGGCTATGAGGCCAGCGTGTGGCATGAGGGCAGCTGAAGGCTGCGCAGGGACACTTTTGTGTGCACTACAGACGCAGGGTCGTGCGGGGGGGGGGGGGGGGCAGCATGTAACCCAGCAGAAGAGGCAGCGGTGTGTCCCGCAGGCAGTGCTTGTGCTTGGTTGGAGGTAGTGTGGTGCTTAGCTAAGGTGTGCCTTGCTAATGAGGGTTTGTCCGAAGTAAAAATTGTTAGGGGGTGGGGGGGCTCACTCTTGCCGCTATTGTGGCTTAATAGTGGGACCTGGGAGCCTGAGATGCAGCCCAGCATGTTGCCCCTCACCTGCCCTATCCGTATCTGTGTTGTTTCCATCACTTTCGTAGGTTTTGAAGATTTGCACAAATGAAAACCTTAGAGAGCATCGGCGATATACAAAAATGCTCGAGTCGCCCATTGACTTCAATGGGGTTCGTTACTCGAAACGAACCCTCGAGCATCGCTAAAAGCTCGACTCGAGCAACGAGCACCCGAGCATTTTGGTGCTCGCTCATCTCTAGTTAGTTCCTATATAGTCTGTGTACACCAGTAGCAGTATACTGTATAGAAATGGCAACAATATGCAGTATTCAGCCGGGATGCTTGTAAATGCTTTGTGCGCACTACTGGTCCCAGGCAGCCAAACTGATTATGCATAAAAGTGGAGTTGTAGTCCTAAAAAAGGCTGTTGGGTTCCAATAATTCCAATTCCATGCCACCTCCGTCACAAAATTTCATCAGCCACAAACGTGGGCGTAAAGGTGACTTTACTTCTACACATCTCCACAATTCAACAACCCATTCTAAAACAAAAGATTTTTTTACCCAGAGTGTAGGTGAACCCCTGAAAGATTTGTTTATTAATAGTATAGGTGAACCCTTGAAACATTTGTGTACCAAGACTATATAGGCGAACCCCTGAAACATTTGTTGACCAAGAGTATAGGCAAACTCTGAAAAATTTGTTTACCAAGAGTATAGGCAAACAGTGTATACTGTTGTTAGATAGCGTGGATTGACAGGACCCAAACACAGGTATATAGCGTATGTTTTGAGACCCCAAAAAGTAAAAAAATGAAAAATGATAGGAGTTTTGTTACTTCTTATCTAGTCTCTGTACACCACTAGCAGTATACTGCATAAAACCGGTAACAGTATGCAGTATATAGCCAAGATGCTTGAGAATAGTTTGTGTGCACTACTGCTCCCAGCCAACCAAACTGCTGATGCACACAATGAGAGGAGTTGTAGTCCTAGAAAGGAATGTTGGGTTCTTGGAACAAGTATCCCTGCCTAACCGCAACCTCTAACCTACACTATCACTTACCCTGAATAGCAGCAGCTCTGTCCCTCAGCTAATGCAACATGCCTGTGAGGTGAGCTTCAGGTGACCAGAGTTTTTATACTTGGAGGTCACCTGATCAGGCCAGCCAGTCACTGCTATAGATGTGCACAGGGTTGGCACGTCACAGCAGGACGTGCCAAATCCTTCCCTGCATGTTTATTGGCTAAAAAATGGCACTTAACATGTGGGAAGGAGAGGATGAAATTTTCTCAAGCACCGTGTGGTGCTCGGCTCAAGTAATGAGCACCTTCGAGTATGCTACTGCTCGAACGCGCATCAAGCTCGGATGAACATGCTCGCTCATCTCTAATCCTTACCCTCTGTCATAGCTATAATCTGCATCATACAGCGCTCAAGGTTTTTCTTACCTTGAGGAGTTCTCAAATTGAGAAATGGAGTGAAGACAAATCCTCCATTAATTTATATAAATTGCAACCATGATAAGAATATTAGGAGTAAAAAACACGGCATGACATGATAATTATACTTAGAAAAGAAAAGCAATAAAAACTATGCATCTCTCAATACAAAGATTTCACAGGAAATATAAACTCCTTAGTTTTGACAGACGCATTTAAATGTCCCAAATGTCCCATTCCCATATCATGGTAGCTTTTTTAAGGTCCCCAGGGTTGCCATATAGATCTGCCTATTAAGACAGCATGTGATACATCTTAATAAAATGCCTGCAGAAATACAATATACTGCAAAACTGAAGTATTGTAACATATTGTATAAGTGGTCAAACTATCACTGGTTCTAGTCATCTTAAACACTAAAAATAGTAAAAACAAGTGAAATAAAGTTGTTTAATTATTATAAAAAATTTAAAAAAGTTAAAAGTCTATTTTCTTATATTTATGATAAAAAATTAAAGCAAGCAGAAGCGTATTTTACTGCACGATAAACACCATCAGAAAACAAAAACGCCAGAATTGCACTTTTTTAGTCACTTTTTCTCCAAGAAAAAAAAAAACAATCAAAAGTTTATATGTATCTCAATAGAAACCACAGTTTATCTTTCAAAAAACAACCCTACACACAGCCGCATTAATGGAAAAATAGACAAGTTATGGTGGTCATAATAAACCACAGACTTCTTTTTACAAAAATATTTTATTTTTAAAAAAAACGATATCATATTTGTTCGGGCCCACAGAATAAAGTTATCATGTAATTTTTTCAGCAGTGTGTACACTATAAAATCAAGACCACCCAGATCAATTGCAATTTTTTTTCCATTTCAGTTTATTCAGAAATTTAGAAGTAACTAGTACCACTGAAAAAAAACAAGTTTGGAGGATTATGCAAAAATGAAAAAACAAAAATCTATGTGTCCTCAAGCTATTTTAAACTGAGAGTGAATTATCGATGGTTTAAAACTATAACTGATAACAATCATATTAGCTTTACAACATTAAAGAGATTCTGTCTCCGTGTTAATGCAGTTTGATTCGGCACTAAGCTCCGAGTCACAGAGGCTGGCCATGCCAACTTCTCCCTGCCCATACTATGCAGACTGACAGATCTCTCCTCTTCTATGTATAGGAAGAAAGCTGTCACATTGTATTCTGTGGGCAGAGAGAGGCCAATACAGCCTGCCTCCATGACTTGGAGCTCAGCTCCAAGTTAAACTTCATGAACCTGGTAATAGGATTCCTTAAAGAGTAAAAAGACTAAAGGCCCATTTACACACAACGATTCTCACTCAAAATTCACTCAAAGCCATCTTTTGAGCAATAAACGTTGCGTCTTAATGCACGGACACTGTGCAGTTTTCGTGCACTATTCGTTCCTCGCTCAATTCTAGTTTTCTAGAATTGAACGATGAACTCTTATCAGTGGTGCAGGTTGTTATTACAGTCAGTAGCACTGATAAGATTCAACCCGTGTTTCACTGGTAGTTCACAGTGAGACGTGAGCTGTAAGCACAGAGAACAATGCAGCTGTTTGCTTATGCAAAACAACAGTATTGTTCGCCGAGGGATAGCAGCGGTTTCCTGCTCTACCTGCATAGCTCTTTAGTAGCTAATTAGCTACTATAGACTATGCAAACATGAGCACTCAAAACTGTCACTCAAACTGTCATCTGAGCGATTTTTGAGCGATCATCTTTCAGTGTAAATGGGGTCTTAAATACTAAACTTATGATTTTTATGAGAAACTATAATATTATCCCCAGTTGTTTGAATTAATGAAAATACGTATCTCTTGGGATGCGGTTTCTTCGCTTTGTCAAATGAAGAAGAGATCATCTATTGACCAGCTGAAAAGTACTATTTTGTCTCTGTATTTTTTATAGATATGCTTCCCATAAATACATTAACGTTCAAGGGTGCTACCTTGGTATCCAATGTGGTACCAAGGTGCTGGTGGTATAATAACCTCTAATATGTGAAACAAATATTAAAGATAATGAATATGTCACAGCAGCGGATGTTTTTCCGCTGTGCCTCTAAACCCATTTGGCTTAGAGCTAAAGCTATGGGCTGCACCTGAGATTCCCTAGCTTTCACCTTTTAACCTAACTAATTGGGATCCTCACTATGGGGGATCCAGAACCTTTACCCCATAAATACTCTAAGAAGCCGCTGACACAACTTGGTCAGGTTTACCATATGCAGTACCAGTTCAAAAAAAGATTGAAGTTTTGCTACTGCTCTTACTTCTGATGTTTGTTTATGTTTTTTACATTGTAGTTGAAAATTCTTTTTAGGCTTGGGCTCAACAGTAAGTCACAAATGCCATCAATACTTTAGTATGAGAGGATAAGGATGAGGGCAACTTGTGGTGATTGCAAGATTTTGGATCATAATAGAATTCTTGCCTTAAGGCCCTGATCAAAATGTCAGCCAAAAATGACAGCAATTTTGTCTTATGACCTTTTTAAAGCATAGGTACAGAACAAAGAATAAATACACGAATCGTATGCAGCAGGAGGTTTTCATGGGTATTTCCATGTCATCATTGCCACAATAAGAATATGCCTCTGTGTATTGCAGCCATGGTGGCTGGGATTACAAAAGAGTTGCGCATAATGAATAGAGATGAGCGAGCACCAAAATGCTCGGGTGCTTGTTACCCGAGACGAAATTTTCGCGATGCTCGAGGGTTCGTTTCGAGTAATGAACCCCATTGAAGTCAATGGGCGACTCGAGCATTTTTGTATATCGCCGATGCTCGCTAAGGTTTTCATTTGTGAAAATCTGGGCAATTCAAGAAAGTGATGGGAACGACACAGCAATGGATAGGGCAGGCGAGGGGCTACATGTTGGGCTGCATCTCAAGTTCCCAGGTCCCATTATTAAGCCACAATAGCGGCAAGAGTGCACCCCCTCCCAACAATTTTTACTTCTGAAAAACCCTCATTAGCAAGGCATACCTTAGCTAAGCACCACACTACCTCCAACAAAGCACAATCACTGTCTGCATGACACTCCGCTGCCACTTCTCCTGGGTTACATGCTACCCAACCCCCCCACCCCCGCACGACCCAGTGTCCACAGCGCACACCAAAGTGTCCCTGCGCAGCCTTCAGCTGCCCTCATGCCACACGCTGGCCTCATAGCCACACCACCCTCATGTCTATTTATAAGTGCGTCTGCCATGAGGAGGAACCGAAGGCACACACTGCAGAGGGTTGGCACGGGCCAGGCAGCGAACCTCTTTAAAAGGGGTGGGGCGATAGCCTATAATGCTGTACAGAAGCAATGAGAAATCCAATCCTTTGCCACCTCCATCAGGAGCTGCAAATGTGGGCATAGCAATGGGGAACCCATGTGCCACACACTATTCATTCTGGCAAGGTGTCTGCATGCCCCAGTCAGACCGAAGTTTTTTATAAATAGTCACAGGCAGGTATAACTCCGCAATGGGAATTCCGTGTGCACCCACAGCATGGGTGGCTCCCTGGAACCCACCGGCTGTACATAAGTGTATCCCATTGCAGTGCCCAGCACAGCTGAGGTAACGTCAGGTTTAATGCAGGTGGGCTTCGGCCCACACTGCATGCCCCAGTCAGACTGGGGTTCTTTAGAAGTGGACACATGGAGTTACAACTTCGTGTGGACCGACAGCATGGGTGGGTCCCAGGAAGCCACCGGCGGTACATAAATATATCCCATTGCATTGCCCATCACAGCTGAGGTAACGTCCGATTAAATGCAGGTGGTCTTCGGCCCACACTGCATGCCCCAGTCTGACCGGGGTTTTTAATACATAGACACTGGCAGGTACAAATCCCTAATGTGAAGTCCCTGTGGACACACAGCATGGGTGGCTCCCTGGAACCCACCGGCGGTACATAAATATATCCCATTGCATTACCCATCACAGCTGAGGTAACATCAGGTTTAATGCAAGTGGGCTTCGGCCCACACTGCATGCCCCAGTCAGACTGGGGTTCTTTAGAAGTGGACACATGGAGTTACAACTCCGTGTGGACCGACAGCATGGCTGGCTCCCTGGAACCCACCGGCGGTACATAAATATATCCCATTGCAGCGCCCCTCACAGCTGAGGTAACGTCAGCTGTAATGCAAGTGGGCTAAAAATTCATTTGATTACACTGTAGGCGAGGGCCCCCAAAAATTGGTGTACCAACAGTACAAATGTACTTCAGAAAAATTGCCCATACCCAACCAAGAGGGCAGGTGAAACCCATTAATCGCTTTGGTTAATGTGGCTTAATTTGTAACTAGGCCTGTAGGCAGCCCAGTTAAAATAAAAATTGGTTCAGGTGCAAGTTTCAACGCTTTATTGAATTGAGAATTGAAACATATAAACATTGTTTACAAAAGTTATATGACTGAGCCTTGTGGGCCTAAGAAAAATTGCCCGTTCGGCGTGATTACGTGAGGTTTCAGGAGGAGGAGCAGGAGGAGGAGGATGAATATAATACACAGATTGATGAAGCTAAAAGGTCCCCGTTTTTTATGGTGATAGAGAACGATGCTTCCATCCGCGGGTGCAGCCTTCGTATTGTTTAGGTATCGCTGCTGTCCGCTGGTGGAGAAGAGAACTCTGGGGAAATCCAGGCTTTGTTCATCTTTATGATTGTAAGCCTGTCGGCACTGTCGGTTGACAGGCGGGTACGCTTATCCGTGATGATTCCCCCAGCCGCACTAAACACCCTCTCTGACAAGACGCTAGCCACAGGACAAGCAAGAACCTCCAGGGCATACAGCGCGAGTTCAGGCCACGTGTCCAGCTTCGACACCCAGTAGTTGTAGCGGGCAGAGGCGTCACGGAGGACGGTCGTGCGATCGGCTACGTACTCCCTCACCATCCTTTTACAGTGCTCCCGCCAACTCAGCCTTGACTGGGGAGCGGTGACACAGTCTTGCTGGGGAGCCAGAAAGCTGGCAAAGGCCTTGGACAGTGTTCCCCTGCCTGTGCTGTACATGCTGCCTGATCTCCGCGCCTCCCCTGCTACCTGGCCCTCGGAACTACGCCTTCTGCCACTAGCGCTGTCGGATGGGAATTTTACCATCAGTTTGTCCGCCAGGGTCCTGTGGTATAGCATCACTCTCGAACCCCTTTCCTGGAAAGGTTCTCCTTATACCGTGGGTCGAGCAGTGTGTACACCCAGTAATCCGTAGTGGCCAGAATGCGTGTAACGTGAGGGTCACGAGAAAGGCATCCTAACATGAAGTCAGCCATGTGTGCAAGGGTACCTGTACGCAACACATGGCTGTCCTCACTCGGTAGATCACTTTCAGGATCCTCCTCCTCCTCCTCCTCAGGCCATACATGCTGAAAGGATGACAGGCAAGCAGCATGGGTACCCTCAGCAGTGGGCCAAGCTGTCTCTTCCCCCTCCTCCTCATGCTCCTCCCCCTCCTCCTCCTCCTCCTCAACGCGCTGAGATATAGACATGAGGGTGCTCTTACTATCCAGCGACATACTGTCTTCCCCCGTCTCCGTTTCCGAGCGCAAAGCGTCTGCCTTTATGCTTTGCAGGGAACTTCTCAAGAGGCATAGCAGAGGAATGGTGACACTAATGATTGCAGCATCGCCGCTCACCATCTGGGTAGACTCCTCAAAGTTTCCAAGGACCTGGCAGATGTCTGCCAACCAGGCCCACTCTTCTGTAAAGAATTGAGGAGGCTGACTCCCACTACGCCGCCCATGTTGGAGTTGGTATTCCACAATAGCTCTACGCTGCTCATAGAGCCTGGCCAACATGTGGAGCGTAGAGTTCCACCGTGTGGGCACGTCGCACATCAGTCGGTGCACTGGCAGATGAAACCGATGTTGCAGGGTGCGCAGCGTGGCAGCGTCTGTCTTGGACTTGCGGAAATGTGCCCTGAGCCGGCGCACCTTTCCGAGCAGGTCTGACAAGCGTGGGTAGCTTTTCAGAAAGCGCTGAACCACCAAATTAAAGACGTGGGCCAGGCATGGCACGTGTGTGAGGCTGCCAAACTGCAGAGCCGCCACCAGGTTACGGCCGTTGTCACACACGACCATGCCCGGTTGGAGGCTCAGCGGCGAAAGCCAGCGGTCGGTCTGCTCTGTCAGACCCTGCAGCAGTTCGTGGGCCGTGTGCCTCTTCTCTCCTAAGCTGAGTAGTTTCAGCACGGCCTGCTGATGCTTGGCCACCGCTGTGCTGCCACGCCGCGCGACACCGACTGCTAGCGACGTGCTGCTGCTGACACATCTTGATTGCGAGACAAAGGTTGCGTAGGAGGAGGAGGGTGGTTTAGTGGAGGAAGCATACACCGCCGCAGATACCAGCACCGAGCTGGGGCCCGCAATTCTGGGGGTGGGTAGGACGTGAGCGGTCCCAGGCTCTGACTCTGTCCCAGCCTCCACTAAATTCACCCAATGTGCCGTCAGGGAGATATAGTGGCCCTGCCCGCCTGTGCTTGTCCACGTGTCCGTTGTTAAGTGGACCTTGGCAGTAACCGCGTTGGTGAGGGAGCGTTAAATGTTGCGGGAGACATGGTTGTGCAGGGCTGGGACGGCACATCGGGAAGAGCAGTGGCGACTGGGAACCGAGTAGCGCGGGGCCGCCGCCATCATGTTTGAAAGCCTCTGTTTCCACAAGCCTATACGGCAGCATCTCCAGGCTGATCAATTTGGCTATGTGCACGTTTAACGCTTGAGCGTGCGGGTGCGTGGCTGTGTACTTGCGCTCAAACACTTGCGCTAGCGACGGCTGGACGGTGCGCTGAGAGACATTCCTGGATGGGGCCGAGGACAGCGGAGGTGAGGGTGTGGGTGCAGGCCGGGAGACGGTAGTGCCTGTGTCCTAAGAGAGGGGTTGGATCTCAGTGGCAGGTTGGGGCACAGGGGGAGAGGCAGTGGTGCAAACCGGAGGTGGTGAACGGCCTTCGTCCCACCTTGTGGGGTGCTTGGCCATCATATGTCTGCGCATGCTGGTGGTGGTGAGGCTGGTGGTGGTGGCTCCACGGCTGATCTTGGCGCGACAAACCTTGCACACCACAGTTCGTCGGTCGTCTGCACTCTCAGTGAAAAACTGCCACACCTTTGAGCACCTCGGCCTCTGCAGGGTGGCATGGCACGAGGGGGCGATTTGGGAAACAGTTGGTGGATTATTTGGCCTGGCCCTGCCTCTACCCCTGGCCACCGCACTGCCTCTTCCAACCTGCGCTGCTGCTGCACTTGCCTCCCCCTCTGAAGACCTGTCCTCAGTAGGCTTAGCAAACCAGGTGGGGTCAGTCACCTCATCGTCTTGCTGCTCTTCCTCCGAATCCTCTGTGCGCTCCTCCCTCGGACTTACTGCAATTACTACTACCTGAGTGATAGACAACTGTGTCTCATCGTCGTCGTCCTCCTCACCCACTGAAAGCTCTTGAGACAGTTGCCGGAAGTCCCCAGCCTCATCCCCCGGGAACTTTCCAAAGGTTGGGCATCGGTCACGACAAACTCCTCCGGTGGGAGAGGAACCATTGCTGCCCATTCTGGGCAGGGGCCCGAGAACAGTTCCTGGGAGTCTGCCTGCTCCTCAGAATGTGTCATTGTAATGGAGTGAGAAGGCTGGGAGGAAGGAGGAGCAGCAGCCAGAGGATTCAGAGTTGCAGCAGTGGACGGCGCAGAACTCTGGGTGTTCGATAGATTGCTGGATGCACTTTCTGCCATCCACGACAGGGCCTGCTCACACTGCTCATTTTCTAATAAAGGTCTACCGCGTGGACCCATTAATTGTGAGATTAATCTGGGGACGCCAGAAACGTGTCTCTCTCCTAATCCCGCAGCAGCCGGCTGGATCAGGAGCTCGGCCTGTGCCCACACCCTGACTTGGGCCTCCGCGTCCTCGCCCGCGTCCACGTCCTCTAGGCCTACCACTACCCCTCAGCATGGTGTATTACCAGTAGTGCAGAAACAGAACGCTGTAATTAAATGTGCCGCTTATTGACCTGTGGTTGGAGGCTGACTTCGCTTACGGAATGCACAGCAGAGCCAGGAAAGAATTTTGCGCAAGCCTGTAGTGAGACGTAGGTGCGTATGACTGAGCTAGTGGAATTCACAGCGCAGAAGCAGTCAAGTGTCCAAAGGCCACTAGTAGGCCTTAAGTATTTTGCTTCTATTTTTTAAAGGCTGAGCTGAGACAGCAGACAGATACTGTAGGCAGCGTATATATGTATACTGTTTCCCTCTGGACGGGATGACGGCGGTGATGTAACGGGCAACGCAGAGCCAGGAAACAATTTTGCTGTAACACTTAGCTGCGTATTAATTAGGACTACTACCCCCAGCAGAGACGCAGTACACTCAAGACGGTCACAGGCAGCCCAAAGATAGTATTTTTCCCAAATTTGTTTGAAAAAGCCCACTGCCTATATAGACAGTATATCTCTTTCACCTTTCCCACTGTCCCTGCCTCACCAGTACTGCCCTGTACTCTGTACAATGACTGCAGACTGAGGACACAATGCTCTGCACGCCAAAAAATAAATAAATTGTGCAACACTGCTCACAGCAGCCTCAACAGTACTGCACACGGTTAGATGTGGCCCTAAGAAGGACCGTTGGGGTTCTTCAAGCCTAAAATACCTCCTAACGCTCTCCCTATAGCAGCAGCAGCAGCACTGTCCCTGATCTCTGTCAGAATGCGGGGCAGATTTAAATACTCGGGTGACACCTGATCTCCCCAGCCACTCACTGCAGGGGGGTGGTATAGGGCTGGAACATCACAGGAGGAAGTTGTCATGCATTCCCTGTCTTTCTATTGGCCAGAAAAGCGCGCTAATGTCTCAGAGATGAAAGTGAAAGTAACTCGAACATCGCGTGGTGCTCGACTCGAGTAACGAGCATCTCGAACACCCTAATACTCGAACGAGCATCAAGCTAGGACGAGTAAGTTCGCTCATCTCTAATAATGAACTATGCTATTTGCAGAATTCTACTGCCTGACACAGATCAGAATAATTTAAGGGTTAGACTCATGACTGAAGTTCTTGAAGATTATGAAACTGTCCCCTTAAACAATGTATAGTATCTTATAGTGATCCCCTAAGGGGTACTCTTTGGTAAACTTAGGAATGGGGTCTCAGACACTATTCAGATTGAAAAAAGTTGGACCCGTGAACCTTCAAAATTGATTGTTTGTGAGGAGCAAACATAAGGGAACCTGTTACCGTGTTTTCCCGAAAATAGCCCCCCCCCCAAATATAAGGCACCCCCCAATAGTAAGGCATATTAAAGTGTGCAGGCAAGTCAAGAGGCCTGTCCCCTGCTGCCATCCCCGTTGTCTCCTACCTCCAGATGTATAGGTAGATCTGCAAACAGTCTGCTGTTATCCTGTCCCTGCTGTGCTGTACGAGTGTGCTGTTGTGAGCTCCCCTTGCTGGCTGGAAAAGTCCATACTGTACGTTCTGTTCCAGCTGTACATGTCTGCTGTGATGAGCTCCCCCTGGTGGCCGGAAGCTGCAATACCATTCCTGCTTACAAGTGGTACAGGAACTTCTGTCTGCAAAAAGGTACGTTACTTTACAGCCCTTATTTTTTTATGGCTCTGTGTGTGAGTCAGGCAACCTGTGTGTGATTCTTAAGGCTGGGTTCTCACAGAGCGTATTTCAAGCGGAAATCTCGCGGTTTGGCCACAGCGATAAACAGCGAGATTTCCGCTGGGAAAGCGCTGCTTCAAAACCCACGGCAGTCAGCCGCTTGTTTTGAAGCAACCTGGCTGCACGCTTTTCCATTTCTGTGGCCGGTGAATCCACACCACAAACACCGGCTTCTCCCAGCTTTGCCGTGACAGATTTGCTGGACGAGATTTCTGAGAAATTTCGTCCACAAAGCTGGCTAATTGAGGGATTAGCGACCACAGACTGATTTGCCGCGGCGAAATAAGACACCCCCTGAAAATAAGACGTGGCGCATATTTGGGAGCCAAAATTAATATAAGACGCGTCTTATTTTTGGAGAAACGGGGTAGCTTGAACTTGCTTTTCAAACTGCAGGCAACATGTTATAGAGTAGCAGGAAGTGAACAGATTGATATCGTTTTGTGGGGAAAAGATTCAGTATAACGCTACTTTCACATGGGAAATTAAAAAGTTACGTCTGAGATTCTTAAGCACAACTCACATCACACAGCACTCGGACATCTTGTCTATGTGCTGAACACAACACATCGATGTGCTATTCTCGTCCAAAAATTGGACAAGAATAGGACATTCGGTGATTTTTTTTTTTACTTGGACTATTAGTCCTTGTGCATATACCCATTCAAATGAATGGGTGCTATTTCAATCCAATTTTTGAACTAATTTTTAAGACCAAAATTTAGACAGAAAAAACGTCCATGTGCAAGTAGCTTAATTTGTATGTTATTCACTGAATTCTTTGCTCATTCTGAGCTTATAGGTCCAGTGGGTGTTCCTATCACTGACTGTACATAGAGTAATAGGTATCAGTTGCTGGCAGGACTGCCCACTGGACCTTTAAGCCCAGAATGCGCAGAAAATTCAATGAATAAAAGACATGTCATACTTAGAGATGAGTGAACCTACTCAGCCACGCCCCTTTTTCGCCCGAGCGCCGCGATTTTCGAGTACTTCCATACTCGGGCAAAAAGATTCGGGGGGTGCCGTGGGTGAGTGGGGGGTTGCAGCGGGGAGTGGGGAGGAGAGGGAAAGAGAGAGGGCTCCCCCCCTGTTCCCCGCTGCTACCCCCCGCTCCGCTACGCCTCCCCCCACCCCCCGGTGCCCCCCCGAATCTTTTCACCCGAGTACGGAAGTACTCGAAAATCGCGGTGCTCGATCGAGTAATTACTCGAAACGAGTATGCTTGCTCATCTCTAGTATACTGAATCTTTCCCCACAAATCTATATATTAATTTGCTCAGCTACTCTTGCTGTACAACAAGATGTCTGCAGTTTGGTCACCATGCTGAAGCTGAGAGATTCCCTTTAAATAAGTTTTCTGATGTGAATAAAAAGGCAGAGAATGGATAAAGATGGAACATAAAGACATAAGCCTCTGAAATTTCAACTAAGAACTTTACATTTTTATGGATTTGTAAATATAATAGGTATGCAATTTTAATTCAGATGTTAAATATTGTAGAGTGCTGTTGCCACGTTTTTATTAGTACTGTACTGTGATAGCAATGGCTCACGTGTACCTGCCTGCACATTTCATTTTATGTGTAGAAAATGCTGACTAAATTTTTTTGTTGTTTTAAAAATACCCATTCAGTTAACATAGCCAGATCAAATAAAATTTAATACAGTAGAGAGAGTGGAGTTGGAGTAGTGTAGTTTTCTTTTTCTTTTTTTTTTACTCATTCATTTTGGCGCAAATTAAATCAATATCTATGTATATAAAGATGAAAGCCCTCACTGACTCACTGACTGACAGACTCGCCACTAATTCTCCAACTTCCCGTTGTCGTAGAAACATGAAATTTAGCACAAGCATAGATTATGTCTAAAGTAGGAAAAGTAAAGAGGTCCAAACTGGATTATTTAATTGTAGCGCAAAAGAATTAGCGTCCAAATTTTACATGCGTAATCTAATTCTCCAACTTCCTGATGTCATAGAAATATGAAATTTGGCACGAGCATTGATTATGTCATAAGTAGGAAAAGCTATTGGGTCCCAACTAGATTATTCAATTTTAGCGCAAAAGAACTAGCGTCCAAATTTTACATACGTAATCTAATTCTCTCACTTCCCGATGTCGTAGAAACATGAAATTTGGCACGAGCATTGATTATGTCATAAATAGGAAAAGCTAATGGGTCCCAACTTGATTATTCAATTCTAAGCACAAAAGAATTAGCATCCAAATTTTACGTACAGAGTCTAATTCTCTCACTTCCCGATGTCATAGAAATTAAAAATTTTGCCCCGAGCATTGAATATGTCATAAATAGGAAAAATTAATGGGTCCCAACTCGATTATTCAATTCTAAGCACAAAAGAATTAGCGTCCAAATTTTACGTACGGAATCTAATTCTCTCACTTGAAATTTGGCATGAGCATTGATTATTATGTCATAAATAGGAAAAGCTAATGGTCCCAACTCGATTATTCAATTCTAAGCGCAAAAGAATTAACATCCAAATTTTACGTACAGAATCTAATTCTCTCACTTCCCGATGTCATAGAAACTTGAAATACGGCACGAGCATTGATTATGTCATAAATAGGAAAAGTTAATAGGTCCCAACTCGATTATTCAATTCTAAGTGCAAAAGAATTAGCGTCCAAATTTTACGTACGGAATTCAATTCTCTGCCTTCCTGATGCCATAGAAACTTGAAATTTGGCACGAGCATTGATTATATCATAAATAGGAAAAGTTAATGGGTCCCAACTCGATTATTCAATTCTAAGCAGAAAAAAATTAACTTCCAAATTTTACGTACGGAATCTAATTCTCTCACTTCCCGATGTCATAGAAACTTGAAATGACCTGATGTCATTTTATATAAAGGAAACGTCGCATGGTTACCTCCACATGGTGTTTTCTGGGTAACGGAAAGAACCATGCAAAATGGTGAACATATTTTTTTCCTCGGTAACTCTAAAGTAACCACGACTTCATAAGATTTTCCGTGTGAACACCAGATAAACACCAGTACCAAACTAACTTGGGCGAAGCCGGGTATATCAGCTAGTGAATAATATAAATGTAGATAAAAGTGTCTAAACATGCACTACATTTATCATTCATCATGAGCTACTGTGATAATTTTGGTGCATTTCTAGACTGTTTAGTCTATGTTTACACTGTTTAAGTATTGGGTTTAGCAAAGTCATCCCATTGTCTATTCCGTGTACTGTGAAGGATGTATTCTAGTTTCACATATTGGATTTATTTGGATTAGATTTTAATATTCTCTTATTATTTCCTGGTACCTGTTGTTCAATGATATTTTCTTAGTAAGAGATTGATTTAAAAAAATTTGAATTCTGGTTTGAGTTTTAGGAAATAGGAGGAAAATAAGACAGAGCTGGCTTATAGCACTCTGGAAATCTGAACAGCAAGGAAGTAAGATCAAGACCACAGATGAGTGTTATGAAATATATGAGTGGTATTGAAAACTATGATAATTTGTAAAGCTGTCCAAGACCCAAACTGTTGATAGTAATGATAATGGAGCAAAGGGAAGGGCCTTAAAGGCATTAAAAAAAAAAAAAAACAGGGAGTGGGTGAGAGTAAGTTATGCTAATTACATATAATCCTTTTGTTCTCTTATGCATGGAACATTCACTACATTAGGAACGGTCAATCACCTGACAGCACTCTCACAGTCTTCAGTGACAAGGAGACTCTCTATGGGGAGTAAAGAATCGCCTGCAGTAGCTGTGACAGCTGTGATAGCTGTGGCAGAGGATCGCAATATTCTCCCATTGCTATCAATGGAATCGGCGCTTCTGCAGCCCCATTGAAAGCAATGGGCTATCGGCAAGCCCTGCAGGGATTTTCAAGGAAGGGCTTTAAATAAACATACGTGGGTTCACGGTTTTGTGCGCACCTATGTACGCACAAGCACACACTTGTGTGAATGCACCCTTATTGAGTAGGTCTTCCTTATGTAGTGATTGTTCAGTATATAGGATTAAAGGAGATGTCCCGAGGCAGCAAGTGGGTCTATACACTTCTGTATGGCCATAATAATGCACTTTGTAATGTACATTGTGCATTAATTATGAGCCATACAGAAGTTATAAAAAGTTTTATACTTACCTGCTCCGTTGCTGGCGTCCTCGTCTCCATGGAGCCGACTAATTTTTGGCCTCCGATGGCCAAATTAGCCGCGCTTGCGCAGTCCGGGTCTTCTGCAGTCTTCTATGGGGCTCCGTGTAGCTCCGTGTAGCTCCGCCCCGTCACGTGCCGATTCCAGCCAATCAGGAGGCTGGAATCGGCAGTGGACCGCACAGAAGAGCTGCGGTCCACGGAGGAAGAGGCCATCTTCAGCGGTGAGTAGAGAAGTCACCGGAGCGCGGGGATTAAGGTAAGCGCTCCGGTGAGCTTTCTTTACCTCCCTGCATCGGGGTTGTCTCGCGCCGAACGGGGGGGGGGTTGAAAAAAAAAAAAACCCGTTTCGGCGCGGGACAACCCCTTTAAGGACTCATAGTCTTTTCAGATTTTCTGACTGTAAGCAAAAATCAACTGAAGTGCAAAAAAAGTCTTCACTAGCTATATGAAAACACTGGGCAAATCTTAAACACTTTGCTATGCCTAGCATAAAGTCTGAGTTTGCTGTACATGACACTAGGCACAACACAATACATACCTTTTGCATGGAATGTCTCTTTAACAATGCAACAGTGCTCAAAGAATCTAAGGTTATTAAGGCAATCTATGGCTAAGGTAATCTAAGGCAATGAGATGAAGGTAAAATTTAGGCCATTTTAAGTACTTGTTTTCCTTCTACTTCAGATTTTCAATTAGTCACTTAAAAGGTAATGGAAGGCAAAAATAAAAAAAATGATGCTTAAATAACAGTAAAGAGCACTCTTATGTATTCTGTATGGAGTCATACTTGTAAGAATTCTTTGGTAATGTCATTGCAGTGTTTTAATGCATTTAGAAGAAGCAGTTGATAGACATTCTATTTTCAGAATGCCTGAAAAATAATTATATTTCCTATCTCTAAGATTTTTTATGGGTGTGAAAAATGACATTTGCATTATTTTGTCGGCAGCAACATATGAGAAGTAGCTCATGTCAGGGACAAATGGAAAGTCTGCTTAGTAAAATCAAAATAAAAGAAATAATCTAGGAGCACAACTTTGTGTATGGATTGTGAGATTAGGAGTCAAGTTGCTATTAAATCTGTAGTGATTATTTTAACATTGTGACAAATAGACAGATTAAGATCTTGGTTGAAGAATAGAGCACTATAACCATTCATTAGCGTCTGCAAAAGAGAATTTTTGTGAATTTACTTGCATCTCAAAGTACTGCACATAAAACACTTAAATAGCAAATTGGCCACAATACTCTAATAGGTTTTCTATTCCTTTTACACTGAATCTACTTATCTGTTCAGTGCTTCCACTTGATGATTAATATTCTCTGTATGATTTGCCAGATGAAGTAAGGGAAAGCAAATGAAAAGCGCGTGAAAGTGAAAATGCTCAAAGTTCTGTGCAGAGTAATTTTTTCATGAGCATAGGCAAAGATTTAAAACATTACATTCTGGTTGCCTACAGTGTCCATTAGTGGGAGCATGAGAACATAGTGTATAATTTAATATAGTTTTACATTTTATGTCCTCCTTATTACATGTCAAAGGTTTTTCACAAGCACAGTTACACTTTAAAGTGAACCTATCATGTCCTCATGTCAATGGGGCCAGCACAAACTGTAGTTTTGCATCCGTGCCCCCGTTGACTCCAAAAATATCTTTCTTTGGTTTATATTCACTGCCTACCTCATACAGGCTCTTCTTAGATTCAGATCCTGATGCGGAAAATGTGTACGATGAGCCATCACTACCATTCAACAAATTCACAGCTTTGATTATCCGCTCAGTCGCATCCAACCCTCAGTCACTCCATGGATCAATGTTCTCCACACATTTCTGTCTTTCATGGCTTTAATTTTATCTAACCATCTTGTTCTTTGTCGTCCTGATCTTCCCTTTTCACTGACCTTGCCAAGCATCAGTACTGTTTCCAGTGAGTTGGGGCGCATCACATAGCCAAAAAAAAGAGAGCCGCTGTTTGATGATTTTGCCCTCCAGTGATATTTTCGGTTTGATGCGATCTAACACTACCTTGTTTGTTGTCATGGCAGTCCAAGGTATCCGCAGCATTCTCCTTCAGCACCATAATTCAAACGCATCAATTTTCCTTCTGTCTGTTTTTCTGAGTGTCCAATTTTCGCAACCATACATCGTTATGGGAAAGACAATTGCATTGACCAGTCTGGTTTTTGTTGCAATGCTAATATCCTTGCTATTCCAGATCTTTTTCATTCCTTGCATTGCAATCCTACCAAGTGTAATCCGTCTCTTGATCTCAGGTCCAGATTGCCTGTTGCAATCGATTTTGGATCTAAGGAAGATGAAATTTTGGACTGTCTCGACTTCTTCGTTGTTATTTTGTTAATTCTGTACATTCACAGCAGCGGGAGCCAAATACAGGTCAGTATAAGCAAAAGAAACATATCGTTGGAGTCAGCTGGCCTTGCTGACATGAGGATATGGCAGGTCCTATGTAAATCTATGGCTATGCAGAAGATTTGAAGACCCATATCAGAATAATACAGCTAAACTCATTTTACATGGAATGAGAAATTGTTTGCACAAGCGAACGATGAAAGAGGTTACTCATACAGTCACTTTATACAGGCAGATAAGTCTTTCACATTTTCTTCACTCTTCGCTCAGTCGCTCACATTCATTGTACCAGTGATGTGAATAACTGAACGATTGCTGTTCACACACAACAAGTTGTGAACAAGCAAATGATTTTTTTCTATGCCTGCATAAAATGAACAACAAATGATAAGCAAATGAATTATCGTTTGTTATTCAATCACTGGCCATGTTAACACTGAACGATTGGTGTTCAAATTTACACAACCCAACGATTTTTGAACGCTAATCATTCCACACAAAAGGGCCTTCAGACCACTATAAAAAACTGCAGCAAGATGTGACTTTATACCAAAATACTGTAAAGTCTACAAACGCAGTGGAAATATTTATGATGCCTCTTACGACAGAATACTGGATCAAAAAAGTTTTAAATTTGGCGCATATGCCAAATTTTTGAATGTTTACACCAGGTCCCACCACTTTTTCAAAAAGTGGGCAGGGCCCAGCATTAAGAGGTGTGGCCATGTGTGACCATTAGGATTGTGATTTATACAAGAAGCTGGCATAAATTATGAAACCTTATATCAGCTTCTAGTTATAAAAAATGGCTAGCATTACCTTTACATAGTTATTCCTTCCTATTTAAAAAATTGTGGAGCCTTAATCTGCAGGTGAGTCGTGCAATCTAATTGTGACCACCTAGAAATTGCTTGCCTCTTATCTCAAGAAATCACTATTTCAGTCACCAGAATTTGTGTATGATGAAAGTGCACAGACTGCATCACACATGCTCTTTTGGGGGATAAAGGTGTGTGTAAAACTCCTGCTATAGTTACTGCTAATAATTAGAGTATTCTTCAATACTTCGACAAGTAAATTGCAGATTCCCATTAGGATGAGCTCCATGCCTGACAATATCGTCCAGTGTGCTACTTGAGCAATGTATGCGGTCCTTGATCAGCCGATCGAGTGTGCATATTGTTGCGCAAGATGCGTGCTCGTTGCACATTTGCTCGTCGCACATTTGGAAGCCCAAATCCTGGATCTAAATGAGCAACTGGCAACACTGAGATCCATTGACAACATGGAAAAGAGTTTGCTGCTCACTGAGCAGGCACTCGCTGGGGTAGAGGTGGGGGCGAATGGTAGTACAGAAGAACAGGGGGAGCAGGCAGCTAGCTGGGTGACAAATAGAAGGAAGGGTTAGGGGAGCGTGATGGAGGTAGATGCATCCGAGCATGGGGTGAGTGCGGTTTTGTCGTAAGGCTCTGCCTCTTTTGCCAAATTACAGCCGTGTTCTTTCTTTTCCAGGAAATTCAGTCCGGCAGAGAGAAACTACGATATCGGCAATAGAGAATTATTGGCCATCAAATGAGAAGTGGAGACATTTTCTCGAAGGGCCTAAGCATCAAGTTACAGTATATACTGATCATAAAATATTGATATACTTGGAGTCCGCCAAACATCTTAATGCGCAATAGGCCCAGTGGGCCTAAATTTCCTCATGCTTTAATTTTGTCATTACATATATTCCAGAGTCTAACATCAGGGCTGATGCTTTATCTCGCAGTTTTGGAGCTCCCGAGCAGGAGGATTCCCACTCTGAGGGGATCTTGCCACCCTAGATAGTTGTTGCGGCCTTGACGTCAGACATATCCAACCAGATTTTGGCGGCTCAGGCGGATGCCCCGGTTTCTCTTCCAGAAGGGAAAATTTTTGTACCCAGTGCCTGGTTGTTGCAGGTACTGGAGCAGGTCCATACATCAGTCTTAGCGGGTCACCCGGGAATCCGTAGTATGTTAGAATTATGCAGACGTTTGTACTGGTGGACGCGGATGGCCCACAATGTCAGGAGTTTTGTGAAGGCCTGGATCATCTGCGCTTGTGGGAAGAGTAGGAGGAGACGCCCTGAGGGGCCTATACTGCCACTGCCTGTTCCATCCAGATCATGGTGGCACTTATCCATGGATTTCATTATTGATTTACCCGTTTCTCAAGGATATTCGGTAATATGGGTGGTAGTTAACCGTTTTCCTAAGATGGCTCATTTTGTTCCATTGAAGAAGTTACCGTCGGCTCCTGAATTGGCCTCCATTTTCATTAAGGAAGTGGTACGGTTGTATGACATCCCCGATGATGTAGTGTCTGATCGGGGGTTGTGGCCCGTTTTTGGTGTGCGCTCTGTAAGAACTTGGGAGTGGGGTTGTCATTTTCTACGGCCTTTCACCCTGAATCCAATGGACAAGCGGAACGCATGAACCAAGAAATTATTCAGTATCTCAGGCTCTAAGTGAGCGATCAGCAACATCTGTGGGCAGAGTTTTTAGCATTGGCAGAATTTGCTATTAATAACCATTGCAATTCCGCATCCAGTACCTCGCCGTTTTTCTGTAATGTGGGTTATCCCCCCAGATGTTGGTTGGGGGTTTCTTCTGTTTCTGATAACCCTGCAGCTGATGCTAGAATTGCTAAGCTACAAGAGGTTTGGGGTGAGGTCCAACAGAATTTCGAACAGGCCAGGAGAGCTAGGTTAAAGTGTGATGCTAATAAACGCACCATCTCAAATTCTTTCTCCATTGGTCAGTTGGTGTATCTATCCTCCAAGAATTTGAGATTGAAGGTCCCCGCATTGAAATTAGCCCCACGTTTCGTGGGACCTTTCCCTGTTACCAGAGTCATCAATCCGGTGGTTTTTGAGTTGGCGCTACCGGAGTCATGGAGGATTCATAAAGCTTTTATGTGTTCCACCATGGCAAAAGGTTTATCCAAACTTGCTTCAAGTTACTGAAAGACATGGAGACAATTGGCAGTTAGACAAGCCAAAATGTTTTATTTTAACCATGTCTATAAAAATATTCTCACTTAACGTTAGAGGCCTAAATAGCCCATACAAGTGCTCATTATTGTAGAAGGACACTAAGAAGGCAAATTCTGACATAACATGCGTACAAGAATCACACAAAAAATTATTCTCCCAATACCTGCACATATTCTAGACTGATGCAGACAAGAAAAAGCTGGAGTACTCATTGCTGTGAAATCACTTTCTCCCTTTCCAACCTAATTATTGACAACAAAGGCAGATTCATAGCCTTAATTTGCACCATAAATAATTCTACCTATACTGTCATCAATATTTATCTCAAATATCCTTTCTTAACACATTATTAAGGAAATTATCATCCACGATGCTACTCTTGACACAACTTCTAAGAGCAACAAACCACCTCCCCAATTGAGATCATAGCTAGCCAGGGAATACCTATACGACACATGGATATGTTTGCATGCTTCTGAAAAAGACTTTACATACTACTCAGAAAGGCATAACACATATACATGAATTGACATGTTCATCACCAACCAATGGTTTATACCAGACATATGCCACTCTGATATTGGACATATTACATGGTCAGATCACACATCCACAACCTTAACCCCTTCATGACATGGCCTATTTTGAGCTTAAAGGGGTTGTCCCGCGCCGAAACGGGTTTTTTTTTTTTTCAACCCCCCCCGGTCGGCGCGAGACAACCCCGATGCAGGGAGGTAAAGAAAGCTTACCGGAGCGCTTATCTTAATCCCCGCGCTCCGGTGACTTCAATACTTACCGCTGAAGATGGCCGCCGGGATCCTCTGTCTCCGTGGACCGCAGGGCTTCTGTGCGGTCCATTGCCGATTCCAGCCTCCTGATTGGCTGGAATCGGCACGTGACGGGGCGGAGCTACACGGAGCCGGCATCCTGCACGAGAGGCTCCATAGAAGACTGCAGAAGACCCGGACTGCGCAAGCGCGGCTAATTTGGCCATCGGAGGGCGAAAATTAGTCGGCACCATGGAGACGAGGACGCCAGCAACGGAGCAGGTAAGTATAAAACTTTTTATAACTTCTGTATGGCTCATAATTAATGCACAATGTATATTACAAAGTGCATTATTATGGCCATACAGAAGTGTATAGACCCACTTGCTGCCGCGGGACAACCCCTTTAAGGACGCAACAATTTTTGGCGGATTTTCTTCTCCGTTTATCAAAAGTCATAACTTTTTTATTTTTCCGTCGACGCGGCCGTATGAGGGCTTGTTTTTTGCGTGGCAAACTGTAGTTTTTATCGGTGCCACTTTTCGGTACATAGACTATATTGTAAAACTTTTTTTTTTTTTTTTAATGATAGCAGGGAGAGAAAACGCATCAATTCTGCCATAGATTTTTTTATTTTTTTTTTACAGCGTTAATCATGCAGCATAAATGAGACATTCCATTTTTTCTGCGGGTCGGTACGGTTACAACGATACCAAAATTCTTCCATTTTTTTTAGGTTTTCCCACTTTTCTGCAATAAAAACCCTTTTTCCTGGAAATCTTTTTTTTTTTCTAAATCGCTGCATTCAAAGTCCTGTAACTTTTTTATTTTTTGATGTACGGCACTCTATGAGGGCTTATTTTTTGTGAGACAAGCTGTAGATTTTATTGGTACCATTTTGGGGTACATATGGCTTTTTTGATCACTTTTATTGCGTTTTTAGTGAGGCAAAATGCTAAGAATTAGCATTTTGCCTCAGTTTTTTAGTGTTTTTTTTAGCGTTTTTTTCCGTGCACAGTTAAAAGCATGTGCAACTTATTGTACGCGTTGTTATGGATGCGACAATACCAAATATGTGGTTTTTTTTTTTTTTATGCTAATCTGAGAAAAAGCATAAAAAAATGTTTTTTTTTACTCTTTTTTTACATTTTTTTTAATTCATTTTTTTAATCTTTGTTTTTTTACACTATTTGAGTCCCTCTGAGGGACCTTAATCACTGCCCTGATGATTGCTGTTATAAGGCATGGCAGAGCTACTGCTCTCCCATGCCTTATCGCTTATACAGCAATCCTAGGCATAGGCAATACAGGACGCCAGTGTCTGGCGTGGTGCCATGGTGTTGCCATGGTGACAGGCCAGGCTCTCGCGATGACATCGCGAGTTCCGGCCGGAGACACAGAGGGAGCCGCGCTCCCTCTGTGAACTCTTTCCCTGCCGCGATCTACTTAGATCGCGGCAGGGAAGGGGTTAACAGCGGGGGCGCAACTCCGATGCCCCCCCACTGTAGCAGCGGCACGCCGGCTGTGACTGACAGCCGGCTCCGGCTGCGGGATAGCACGAGATCATATGTGATCCCGTGCTATCTCCAGGACGTAAGTTTACGCCCTGTTGCGGGAAGTACCAGGCTGCCAGGACGTAAACTTACGCCCTGCAGCGGGAAGGGGTTAATGGTCCAAACTCCCAAATACCCCAATAATACCTACATCTGGAAAAATAACACCTATATGATGTCTTTAACCCCTTAAGGACATGGCCTATTTTGGGCTTAAGGACGCAACAATTTTTGGCGGATTTTCTTCTCCGTTTATCAAAAGCCATAACTTTTTTATTTTTCCGTCGACGCGGTCGTATAAGGGCTTGTTTTTTGCGTGGCGAACTGTAGTTTTTATTGGCATCATTTTTGGGTGCATTACCTATATTGTAAAACTTTTATTTTTTTTTTTATGATAGCAGGGAGAGAAAGCGCATCAATTCTGCCATTGATTTTTTTTTTTTTTTTTAACAGCGTTAATCATACAGCATAAATGAGACATTCCATTTTTTCTGCGGACTACTACGGTTACAACGATACCAAAATTCTTACATTTTTTTTAGTTTTTTCCACTTTTATGCAATAAAACCCCTTTTTTTGGAAAAAATTTTTTTCTAAATCGCTGCATTCAAAGTCCTGTAACTTTTTAATTTTTGATGTACCGAGCTCTGTGAGGGCTTATTTTTTGCGAGATGAGCTGTAGTTTTTACTGGTACCATTTTGGGGTACATATGGCTTTTTTGATCACTTTTATTGTGTTTTTAGTGAGGCAAAATGCTAAAAATTAGCATTTTGCCTCAGTTTTTTAGCGGTTTTTTTTGCGTTTTTTTTCCGTGCACAGTCAAGAGCATGTGCATCTTATTGTACATGACAATACCAAATATGTGGGGTTTTATTTTTTTTTAAACTTTTTTTATGCTAATCTGAGAAAAAGCATAAAGAAATGTTTTTTTTTACTCTTTTTTTACATTTTTTTAATTCACTTTTTTAATCTTTGTTTTTTTACAACATTTGTGTCCCCCTGGGGGACTTTGACCACTGCCCTGATGATCACTGTCATAAGGCATGGCAGGGCTACTGCTCTGCCATGCCTTATCGCTTATACAGTGATCTCAGGCACTGGTAACACAGGATGCCAGTGTTACCGGAGACACAGAACTCTTTCCCTGCCACGATCTACTTAGATCACAGCAGGGAAGGGGTTAACAGCGGGGGGCACATCTCCGATCCACCCCCCCCCCCCCCCCCGCTGTTGCAGGGGGACGCCAGCTGTGACTGACAGCCGGCTGCCGCTGCGGGATAGCGCGGGATCATATGTGATCCCGCGCTATCTCCAGGACATAAGTTTACGTCCTGTTGCGGGAATTACCAGGCTCCCAGGACGTAAACTTACGCCCTGCAGCGGGAACGGGTTAAAGACAAACACAGAAAGCTATAGCTAATCAACTATCAAAATTCTTCTCTTTCAACAGCACAACAGCAAGCAACTACTTCTATTTATGGAAATCTCATAAAGCTTTTATTAGAGGCATTTTAATCAAACAAGCCCCAAGATTTGAAAAACATACAATAATTATTAGACAACATCAACCTACTTGAGGAAAAAAATTGATTGGTGAGGCTGTGACCAATCAGAGGCAGCTCATTCAGCGGGCAGGGATTTTAAATCCCCGACTGCTGAATACTACTCAGAGCAGTTCAGGAGAACTGCCGGCCAGACGCGGCTGAACTCCGGCTGCAGCGGAAAGGTGAGTATACATTTTTTTTTTTTACACATTTTAGGATGATTTTCAGGTAAGGGCTTATATTTTTAAGCCCTTCCCGAAAATTCATCCCGCGCTCGCCGGCAGCCCATTGCTTTAAATGGAGCCGGCTGTATTGCCGGCTCCATTGAATTCAATGGTCAGTGCTCGTTTAATCGAGAAGAGTACCACGTGGTGCTCGTCTCGAGTAACGAGCATCTCGAGCACCCTAATACTCGAACGAGCATCAAGCTCGGACGAGTATGCTCGCTCATCTCTAGTAAGGACCTGAAGCAACTTTAAGGCACTAAAAGAGACTCTTGAAACTGGAAATACTAAACGAAAAAGAAGCAGAAGGGCAAAACACAGAGGACCGAAAGTATTCCGTGCTTAATTGCTATTAAAGAGCCTGTTTACGTCCAGATGGAAAATCTGCCCTTCATGCCTGCATGTGTTCTAATTGTAATAAGAATTGTCTAAGGAAAATCTACCTCAAAGTTTCGTAACTCTGAGTTGCACTAAGAAAGTAAAGTAACTTCGAAATTCTACTGAGAAAGTTGAAGTCTGTTGTTGTGAAGAAATGAAGTGTTCTATGTTTTCATCGTTGATTCTGCCTCCTGGAGTACCTTCCCACCATTTAACATCTGCACTGAGGTACCGCACTATATTGCAGAGGAAAGAAATGTTTTATTTTATTTTTCCCATTGTTGTATTATTATTTTGTCCAGCACAGGTTTAGGCCTGTATGCAGACTGGCATCATGAATTTGACAACTATCATTTACACCTGTGTAGAACTGTACCAGAACTGCATCTTTTCCTCAGAGAGGAGCAGCGGCGCCACCCTGACAACCAGCTTCTTTTCTGCTGCTGTCATTCCTAGGTCTGGTTCGCCTTGTTGCACATTGACACATTATCAAGCAATATTTCTCAAATATAACTTACTGTAATTATGGTTTCAAATATAAAATAGATATAACATCATGTATATTTTATTAAGTGCCCAATTATATGTGTATATACAGTGTATTGCGCATATATTTTTTACATGCGCAATACACACTGAATGAAATCAATTTTTTTTATGGGTTCATTTCCAGCTGGACACTTTTGATCATAGTAACATAATATGTAAGGCCGAATGAAGACAATGTCCATCTAGTTCAGCCTGTTTATCCTCCTATGCTGTTGATCCAGAGAAAGGCAAAAAACCCCAAGAGGCAGGAGCCAATTAGCCCATTTGGGGTAAAATTCCTTCCCGACTCTCTAATGGCCATCAGACTAATCCCTGGATCAACCTCTAATAGTTCCTACCTGCCTGTATACCCGGATTAACAATTAACCTAAGATTTATATCCTGTAATATCCTTCCCCTCTAGAAAGACATCAAGTCCCCTTTTAAACTCCTCTATGGATTTTGCCATCACCACATCCTCAGGCAGAGAGTTCCACAGTAGAACCCTTTTCTGTGTTGGCGATGAAACCTGCTTTCCTCTAGACATAGCAGATGCCCTCTTGTTACAGTCGCAGTCCTGAGTATAAACAGATCATGGGAGAGATCCTTATATCCTCCCCTCATGTATTTATACATAGTTATTTGATCGCCTCTTAGCTGTCTTTTTTCTAGGGTAAATAATCGCAATTTCGATAACCCCTCTGGGTATTCCAGTCCCTTTATTCCATGTATTAGTTTAGTTGCCATTCTTAACATCTTTGCCCTATAACATCTTTCCTGAGCACCGGTGGCCAGAACTGTACGCAGTATTCCACGTGGGGCCTAACAAGTACCTTATATAGTGGTAGAATAATGTTCTCGTCCCTCGCCCCTATACCTCTTTTATTGCACCCCAAGACTTTATTAGCTTTTGCAGCAGCTGACTGGCATTGTTTACTCCAGTTTAATCTACAATCCACTAGTACCCCCAGATCTTTTTCCATATCACTTTTCCCTAGCAGTACCCCATTAAGTGTATATTGGTGACATCTGTTTCTCCTGCCCATGTGCATAACCTTACATTTATGAACATTAAACTTCATTTGCCATTTTTCTGCCCAAGCCCCTAGCTTATCTAGGTCCGTTTGTAGCCATACATTGTCCTTCGTTGCATTGATTATATTGTATAATTTTGTGTCATCTGTAAATATTGATATTTTACTATGCAGCCCCTCTAATCAGGTCGTTGATAAATATATTGAACAGAATGGGGCCCAATACTGAACCCTGTGGCACCCCACTAGCAATGGTAGGCTAATCAGAGAATGAACCGTTTATTACCACCCTCTGCTTTCTATCTCTGAGCCAATTCTTAACCCATATACACATATTTTCACCCAATCCGAACTGTCTCATTATTTATATCAGCCTATTATGCGGCAACGGTGTCAAATGCTTTAGAGAAGTCCAGATATACGAGATCAATAGACTCTCCCAGGTGCAGCCTAGATCTTACTTCATCTGAGAGGCTGATCAGATTTGTCTGACATGATTGACCCTTCATGAATCCATGCTGGTGAGGAGTTATTCCGTTGTTCTCCTTGAGGTATTCTTGGATGGTGTCTCTCAGAAACCCCTCGAATATTTTTCCAATTACTGAAGTGAGACTTATTGGCCTGTATTTACCAGGCTCACTTTTGGACCCCTTTTTTGTAAATTGGAACCACGTTGGCAATGCGCCAATCCAATGGTACAACCCCGGTCTTGATAGTATCCATAAATGTTGGATATAGCGGCCTAGCTATCACATCACTTAGCTCTCTTAGTACCCTTGGGTGTATTCCATCTGGGCCTGGCGACTTATCGTTTTTAATCTTCTTTAAACGGTTCCACACTTCCTCCTGCATTAGGGATATTTTGTGAGGGGTTCATTTCATTCCCTTGCATCTCATGTGGCATTTCCTTTTTGTTCGTGAATACGCTTGAAAAGAAACTATTCAATAGATTTGCCTTCCCTCCATCATTTTCAATGATTTCTCCTGCATTATTTGCTAAAGGGCAAGTGCTCTCAGTGCAAATCATTTTGCTGTTAATATAGTTGAAAAATAGTTTCGGGTTGTTTTTGCTCTCTTTGGCGATCTCTCTTTCTGCCTCCTCCTTAGCAATTTTGACCTTATCTTTGCATATTTTGTTTTTTTCCCTGTATGATTTTAGCGCTTCTTTGCTGCCTTTTGCTTTAGTAGTTTGAAAGCTTTCTTTTTTCGTTTATTGCCCCCCTTACCATCTTGTCGAGCCACAAGGGTTTCCTTTTACTTAAAGTTCTTTTATTTTTTAAAGGGAATGAACTGCTCACATGAGGTGTTTAGGATCCTTTTAAACTTTTCCCATTTGTCGTTTGTACTGATATTTTTGAGGATGTTGTCCCAATTAATGTTACCGATAGTAGTTCTGAGCTGACAAAATTTTGCTTAACTAAAGTTTAGTTTATTTGTTGCTCCCTGATAAGGCTTCTTATTGAATGACAACTGGAAGCTGATTATACTGTGGTCACTGTTCCCCAAGTGCACCTCAACCTGTACCCCCATTATTCAGTCCGGTTTGTAAGTTAATACTAAGTTCAGAGTGGCCCTCCCTTTAGGTGGCTCCTGCACAAGTTAGATAAGGTAGTTATCTTTAATTGTTCTCAAGAATTTGTCACCCCTATGAGAATTACAGGTTTCGTTTTCCCATGTTATATCCAGATAATTAAAGTCTTCCATGATAATTACTTCATTGCGGATTGACACTTCTTCTATCTGCCTTAATAGTAAGGTTTCGGTTTCTTCTGTTGCTTTTGGTGGTCTATAGAAAACTCCCTATCAGAAAACCCCCATTCCCATTGCTTAGACCCAGGTTGCTAGCTACACTGCCTACCCCATTATTTCTCTTTGCCCTCCCCCCAGTCCCTAGTTTACACACTCCTCCAGCCTTCTAGCCATCTTCCCATCCAGCACAGCTGCACCCTCCCCATTAAGATGCAGGCCATCCCTACAGTAGAGCCTGTAGCCAACAGCAAAGTCAGCCCAGTTCTCCAGGAACCCAAATCCCTCCTTCTTACACCAACTCCGGAGCCACTCGTTTACCCTCCTGTGGCTTTAGGTGCAGGTAGTATTTCCAAGAAAACTCAACACAAAATGTACTATTTTGTGCATATTAATGAAGTCAATGGGCTTGCATAAATACACAGTGAGGGCAAAAACACATGGGCGTATGCGCAACTACACTCACCTCTACTGAGCCTAGTTGTGCATGAACCAGGGGTTTGCTTTTTTGGGGGGGGTTGCGGGGGGCATTTAAGCTCCATGCCATAGAGCACGAGTTTGAAAAAAACTGTGAGAACATAGGTCCTGCCCTATCCTTCTCACATGTGGTATTAACTACGTGCGGGAAAGATAGGCAAGCCCTATCTTTTATCACCCATACTAATAAGGGGCGACAATAACTCTAATGCAAACAAAACCATTGAAAACAATGTGTACTCACTGTGTACTTACAGACTGAAATATGCAATGCAGCTGTGTGAATAAGCCCTAACGTGGACACCTAACAATAATTGGTCATTGTAGGAAAAGCTTTGTGTATTCTGTAGCATATTTCTAGCTTTTGATACAATAACACATAGATACATAGATTTTGATATAAGCCACCATAAAGAGACTTTGTCATCTACTTTAAACCCTACAAAACTATGGGCTAAAGGTTGATGACCCACTAAATTTGGGGATATGTTATACTTACCTCCCTCGTTGTTCCCTTGTTGTCAGCACACAAAGCCACCACTGAATGCATTGAGTAGTGTTTCTAAGTAGTTTGTCCACTCTAATTTTAAAATGGGTGGACTACTCAGCAGCACCACTCAATACACTAACACCGGGAAAATGATGAAGAAAGTAAGTATAACACATCCCCAGACTCAGCGGGTCACCTACTTTTAGCCTATACGCTTATGGCCCTTTTACACATGCCAAGAATCTTGCAATTCTCATTTGCCCAACGATATTCCTATGTGAACCACTGAACGATCAGTGTTTAAATGGCACCATAAGTGCCCGAGTGAGTGCGGGGTTTTAATGCCGGCTGCAGCTAAAGCAAGAACCTCATGATTCTCGTTCATCATTCAGTCATTTACCCATGTTTAAACTGAACAATATTGTTCAGTTTCATTCGTTTGAACGATTTTCTGACCAATAATCATTCCATCTAAAGGGGCACTAGATTATATGGCTTAAAGCAGGTGACAGTTTCCCAATACATATAACAGAGATAAGAAGTTTATCAATCATGCTAGTGTGATCTTTACTGAAATGATTGTATCAAAGCAAATGTCACAGTCGTGATTATTTATAATTAACTGTAAATAAGTGGGTATAAAATAACCAAACGGAAAATGGCAGA
Source organism: Eleutherodactylus coqui (assembly GCF_035609145.1). Lineage (NCBI taxonomy): Eukaryota > Metazoa > Chordata > Amphibia > Anura > Eleutherodactylidae > Eleutherodactylus > Eleutherodactylus coqui. The sequence goes on along the minus strand of NC_089839.1, from coordinate 113,200,572 downwards.
CAGTGTACAGTCCTGTGAAAGGCTAGTTCTCCTAGAAGATTGTATTACCAAGTGCATCCTGACCCAGGAGTTAAGAGTCACTTACTGTACATAGATAATTCCTAACAACAGTTACATGCAGGTGGATGGTAAATGGCATATAAGGCAAGCTAGGAGGCTGCAGAAACACAAAAACTTTTAGTTTACATATTAACATACTTTAGGAGGGCACTATTACTTCAACATTAAGTGCAAAAAATGTCTAGGTAACAAAATGCAGACCATAAGTATCACATCACAGGTCTTGATGCAGGACTGGGATGAGGGGATAGTTGCGTAGAGTCTTCGAAAAGGGTGGAAGGCACAATTTTCTTAAGAAAAAAAAGACTGTAGGTGTTGTTGTGCTGCACCACTTACCAACAGTCCCAGGCATCATGAGCACTGCAGTACTCCAGCGTCCGGACAGTCAGAGGTTAGTCTGAGCTTGCTTGGCACCCAGCTGATGCGCCTGTCCTCACTTACCTTTTTTGTATCCATTTGCAATAAATAAGTCTTGTCAGATTCCGCATGCGAGAGGCCCGGGGAGAAAGTAATTACTATTTCCCGCACCGTCGCTTAGTGATGTGATGGGTACCCACAGCCCATATGCAATATAAATTGCAGTATGGGCAGCAGTTCGGAGGCCGTCCACGTGGATTCCACAGTAAAATTGAGCATGCTGCGATTTTTCTTCCGTTCACGGACCGGCCTTAGTTTACTAGTGAGTGCTGCTTCATCACTCCACTATATCTACTATTGAAAAAAGACTACATTTTTGCTAATGATTGCTGAGCACCTTTGGGTTTATTAAAAAGTTCCCAGCACTGCCCAGAGTTGTCACTTGTGTAGGGGTGCCGACTTCTCCTTATGGATGAATATTCATTTAGGGTCTGGTTTGGGGTCTGTATTAATTTTAAGGTATTACCTGAGGTCTACTGTAATTTTGAAATTTGATCTGTATTAATTTGGAGGTCATGTTTGGATCTGTATTAAAGAAAGCCACAAACCCTGTCTTGCTGCTCTCCTCCTCTCTGCTATATCCAGGGTGTCCAATGTAGCTGAGTTTTATGGAAATAGATGAGCGGACTATTCTGTCTTGTTACCATGGTAATTTCCACATGTTCTGAGATGAGAAGACAGCATAACATGCTGTGCTATACTGTTTAGCTAACTCCCATATACTTCTATGGAAGTTATAGAAAAAATATAAAATGGTCTATTCAATTGTTGCCTCGGAACCCATATCCGGCAACCTGGATGCAGCAGAGAGCAGGAGAGTTGTGAAATGAGGTGAGCACCCTGGTTGGGAATATCCCTTTAATTCTAAGGTCTGGTCTGGGGTCTGATTTTATTATTTTTTTTTTTTTAACAAACCACTTTTTATTGAAGTTTTTCTTTTACAGTGTAATAACAAAGTAGTAAGTGCATTATGCCGGTTGACGGTTAACTTTGAACAATGCAAAAAAGATTGTTTAAAATTTCCTTTTTGGTACAAACATGACGGTACATAATGGTTATATCTAGGGATGAGCGAACGTACTCGGTAAGGGCGATTTCGCAATCGGGCACCGCGATTTTCGAGTACTTCACTATTCGGGTGAAAAGTACTCGGGTGCGCTGTGGGGCGGGGGGGTTGCAGAGGGGAGTGGGGGGTAGCAGCAGGCAACAGTGGGGAGCCCTCTCTCTCTCCCTCTCCCCCCCACTCCCCGCTGCAAACCCCCGCTCACCCACAGCGCACCCGAGTACTTTTCACCCGAGTAGTGAAGTACTCGAAAATCGCGGTGCTCGAGTACCCTTACCGAGTACGTTCGCTCATCTCTAGTTATATCCAATTAATGATCGCGATCACCCCCCCCCCCCCCCCCAAACACAACGCTTGTGCTTAGAGGCTTCATTCTCTGGTTCGGGGTGGGTGGGGGCAAACTTCACATGAAGGTGGATTATGTACCTTAAAAATCTTGTAGAACTTATGAATTGTAAATAGAATAGTAACACTGGGAGAGGGAGGGGAGAGAGGGGGGAGGGGGGAAGGGTACACTTGAGTTGACTAGCTACGAGAGCTGAGCTCCAATCAGCCACGTTTACTTCTTCTCATGGCTCCGTACTCTCAGGGGTGAGCCCGTTATCTGGGTGCTCTTATTTTCTCTCTCAGAGTTTGTATGGTGTCCTGACTAGGCAGAGGTGCTCTTAGAGAAGGTAGGTTGGTCACCGTCCACCGCCGGGGGAGAACAGAGGGGCAGCCGCCCGAGACAGTGATTGGTTAGCAGCATCTTAGGGCGGATCAGACCCGGGAGAGCCGTAGGAGCCCAGCATGGCGGAGCGGAGCGCCGCACTGCCCATGCATTTTTAACAATCAGTTTTTATTTGAGTTTTTCTATATATAAAATTTGCACTAGGTATTCCAGTTGTACAGTATGACAGGATTCATTAACTTGCAATGCATACCTTTCAGTACAGTATGGGCCAGATGTTTTTCTCCCCACATTTGCAGAAATCCGCACGTTTTGGGTCTTCTTGATGCTGTCACTGCACATCTGGATCTCACTTTATTTCTAGTTAAATAGTTAACATTGTACTTCCCCAGGGACAGGGTAAAGAACAGGGGAGGTGTATGAAAGGGGGAGAGGGGGAGAGGTTAAAGGTAAGATGGGAAAAATTAGGTGTTACGGCACTCTGCCCCCCGAGCGCCAGGTGGGGTGCACTGATCTTCCCGCACCCCACTGTCCCTGCCTACTTGCCTCGGCCCTGGCTAACCCCAGGCGGACAACTGGGCGGCGGTCCCTGCGCTGGCTAGGGACCTGGCGACTACCTAGATGGAACTACTAACAGGGGACAGAGTGCCGACAGAAGAGGCAGGTGGAACAGACCAACAAAACTTACAAAGCAGAGTAAGGCTGGAGATGGAGCTCACAGGCAAACTGACAGGATACTGACGAGCAACTAGAGCAGACTGAGACAGACCTGACTAGAGGCTAGCAGAACCAATAACAGGCAGTGAGCTCAGGTCACTGCCAGCCTTTTAACTTAAAGCCTCCGCCCAGGGGCGGAGAGTGGGAGGAGCCGACTCTCCCACTGTTGCATATGGAAGGTGGAGGAGAGCGGGCGGCACCCTACGGGCAGACACGCCCACGCCGCTGCACGCTCGCTGCTCCACGCCGCCGGGAGAGCCCCGACAGCAGAGCTCCGGGACGCCAGAGCCGACATCGGAGCGCCGCGCGCCGGCCGCGGCACCCAGCGCCGCCTTGCATGGTAACATTACCCCCCCCCTCACCGAAGGGACAAAAGGTTTCAATAGCGACTTATGGAATACCCTGTGAACCCTCCATGTGGCTGGCAACCCCAGCTCGTAGGCGAGTGGGTTCACCACACGTTTGATGGCAAACGGCCCCACGTAACGTGGCGCCAGCTTCAACGACGGGACCCGCAATTTGAGATTTTTAGAAGACAGGTATACCTTCTGTCCCACCCTGTAAGGTTCAGACACAGACAAACTCTTCCCACTACGCAACTGCATACGGGCCCCCGCTGCCTTCAAGTTTCTCTGTACCTCTTTCCATACCCCCCGAAGCGTATCTGTGGCGACATCAGCTGCAGGACAGACTGACGGAGTAGGGACTGCTGTAAGGAAGCGAGGATGCTGACCGTATACACAAAAAAATGGCGACACCCCAGTGGAAGAACAAAGGCGGTTGTTTAGTGCAAACTCTGCCCACGGCAGGAACTCTGCCCACTGATGAGCCTTTTCGCTAGCAAACAACCGTAAATATTGCACTAAATCTTGGTTCTTCCGCTCAGTCTGACCATTAGTCTGCGGGTGGAACGCTGAAGAAAAGGAAAGCGACGTTCCCAGGTTTCTGCAGAAGGCACGCCAAAACTGCGACACAAACTGAACCCCGCGATCAGATACAATATTTTGGGGAACCCCATGTAGGCGAATTATTTCCTGTACAAAAATCGTGGCGAATTCTTTTGCCGAGGGTAGCTTTTTTAACGCCACAAAATGTGCCATCTTTGAGAACCGGTCGACCACCACTAAGATAGTGGTGCACTTCTGGGATTCTGGTAGGTCAGTGATGAAATCTACTGATAGGTGCGACCATGGACTGGAAGGAACCGGTAGCAGTCTCAGAGGACCCTCCGGAGGACGCCGCCGACTCTTATTGCGAGCACAGACCGAGCAACCCCTCACAAAGTTGCGGATCTCCTGAGACATGCCTGGCCACCAGAAGTGTCTGGAACAAAGCTCCAGGGTCCCCTGGAACCCTGGATGCCCAGCGAGAACCGACGAGTGAGACTCATCCATGACTCTAGGGCGTAGGGTCTCTGGCACAAACCATCTGCCCTCCGGCACCCCCGAAGGAGCGTCCTGCTGAGCATCCTGTAGTTGAGGGACGAAGTTAGACTCCACAGCTGCCACCACCACGCCGGGGGCTAAGATATTCTCGGGATTCATGGTCTCACTATCCGGTACCCCGAAACTCCGTGACAGGGCGTCCGCCTTCACGTTCTTCTCTCCTGGGATATATGTCACGACGAAATTAAACCTGGCGAAGAACAACGCCCACCTGGCTTGACGAGCTGTTAGTCTTTTTGCATTGGCGAGATATACCAGATTCTTGTGATCAGTATATACGGTAATTGGGTGTCTAGCACCCTCAAGGTGGTGTCGCCACTCTTCCAGAGCCCATTTGATAGCCAATAATTCGCGGTTACCCACGTCGTAGTTGCGCTCTGCTGAATTGAACTTCCGCGAAAAGAACGCACATGGGCTATACCCAGACCTCCCACTGACTTCCTGCGACAATACTGCTCCTGTCCCCACCTCAGACGCGTCTACCTCAATAAAAAAGGGTAGTTGTGCGTCTGGCTGTATTAGCACCGGGGCAGTCGTGAATGCCTTTTTTAGACGGCTTAAGGCCTCAAGGGCTGCAGGCGACCACTTACCCAAGTCAGCCCCCTTCTTAGTCAGGTCGGTCAGAGGTTGAGCAATAACTGAGTAATTCCTAATGAATTTGCGGTAAAAATTTGCAAAACCTAAGAACCGCTGGAGAGCCTTGAGGTTGTCTGGTCTGACCCATTGGGAGATTGCTGCTACTTTATCAGACTCCATCTGAATCTCCGTGGGTGCTATTACATAACCAAGGAAGGATACTTGTTTAGAACCAAATGTACATTTCTCTAACTTGACAAAAAGTTGATACTCGCGCAAACGGGTCAGGACCAACCTCAGGTGCTGCACATGTGAGTCCCAGTCAGGCGAGTACACCAGAATGTCGTCAAGATAGATGACCAGAAATACCCCCAGGAAGTCGTGGAAGACCGCGTTCATAAAACCCTGAAACACAGCGGGGGCATTACAAAGTCCAAAAGGCATGACCAGACATTCAAAATGTCCTAACGGGGTGTTGAACGCCGTCTTCCATTCATCTCCCTCTCTAATGCAAATTAAATTGTAAGCCCCCCGCAAGTCCAGTTTGGAGAACCAGTGGGCTCCTACCACCTGATTCAACAAGTCAGGAATTAGGGGCAAGGAGCACTGGTTCTTCACAGTGATTTTATTCAAGGCCCGATAATCCACACAAGGCCTTAGTGTCCCGTCCTTCTTCTCTACAAAGAAGAGACGCGCCCCGGCAGGGGACCTGGACGGCCGGATATGTCGGTTGGCCAGAGCCTCCGAGACATAGGACTTGAGGGCTTCATGCTCACGGCGTGACAAATTGAAAATGGCTCCCTTAGGGATGGGACTGTCGGGAATCAGATCAATACCACAGTCCCACTCCCTATGAGGAGGCAGAGCCTTAGACAGTTTTTTGGAGAATACATCCTGAAAGTCTGACAAATACTCCGGAATGAGCACCGTATCTGCGGAGCACACAGCTATGGTAGACAGGTGATTATGACAGGATGATCCCCAATGAGTCAATTCCCGAGTGGACCAATCAAATTGGGGATTGTGCAGTTCCAACCAGGGCATACCAAGCACCACATCAACCGACATTTTTTCTATAACCAGGAAAGACAGTTCTTCTGAGTGGAGGATCCCCACCGTGAACTGTAATCTTGGGGTCCTCCATCGTACCAGGCCTATAGAGAGGGGGGTAGCATCAATACTTGTAAAATGAATTGGCGTCTTCAGCGCCACAAATTCCGCCATCAGAGAACGGACAAAACACAGACTTATCAAGTTGGCGGCTGCTCCGGAATCAATAAACGCTCGCCCTGATCGGGAAAAATCCCGGAATCTAACATGACACGGTACCAAAAGTTTAGGAAGTACCTGAAGTCCTAGGCGATCCTCCCTGCAATCGCCTAGGACTCTGAGTTTTCCGCCGGTTCCGGCTGCGAGCGTTGAGACCTCAGTGGGCAGGTTATCATGTCCAGCTTTCCCGCAGTAGAGGCAAAGACGATGCAACAAACGGATCTGGCGTCACTCTTTGGGGTCCAGCGGATCCACCTCCATCGGCTCGGGCACAGGGACTGCTAAGGAGGAAGAGGGACCAGGGCAACCGACCTCCCTGACTCTACGGGTCTGCCTGTCCTGCTTCCTAGACCTGAGCCTCCTATCTGCCTTCACCGCTAGCTCCATAGCCTCCCTTAAGGACCCGGGAACGGGATGGGAAATTAACAGGTCTTTAACACCCCCCGCTGCTCCTGGGCCATTATGCGGGTGGATAAATCCTGGATCACAGGCACCAGGGCCTGCAGCTGGTTTGTGAGGGAACTGATCGCCTCCATGACAAACAGTTTTAAAGGGCCAGTTATTATGTTACGGCACTCTTCCCCCCGAGCGCCAGGTGGGGTGCCCTGATCTTCCCGCACCCCACTGTCCCTGCCTACTTGCCTCGGCCCTGGCTAACCCCAGGCGGACAACTGGGCGGCGGTCCCTGCGCTGGCTAGGGACCTGGTGACTACCTAGATGGAACTACTAACAGGGGACAGAGTGCCGACAGAAGAGGCAGGTGGAACAGACCAACAAAACTTACAAAGCAGAGTAAGGCTGGAGATGGATCTCACAGGCAAACTGACAGGATACTGACGAGCAACTAGAGCAGACTGAGACAGACCTGACTAGAGGCTAGCAGAACCAATAACTGGCAGTGAGCTCAAGTCACTGCCAGCCTTTTAACTTAAAGCCTCCACCAAGGGGCGGAGAGTGGGAGGAGCCGACTCCCACTGTTGCATATGGAAGGTGGAGGAGAGCGGGCGGCACCCTATAGGCGGACACGCCCACGCCGCTGCACGCTGGCTGCTCCACGCCACCGGGAGAGCCCCGACAGCAGAGCTCCGGGACGCCGGAGCCGACATCGAAGCGCCGCACGCCGGCCGCGGCACCCAGCGCCGCCCTGCATGGTAACAGTAGGCTACCAATGTACCTGGGTAGAGGCACGGTGGTGGAGCAGATTTTTGACCGAACTGTTGCCATCTCAGTCCCCTGGGTCTTTTCGTGAGGTGAAGTATTGGGTGGAGGGGGGGGGGGTGAGGGCCGATTCGCCTTATTTGTTGTCCTGCCCGTTGTTCTCTGTTCATCTGTGTCAAGTTATCCATGGGGTCCTTCCCATGTCAACCCAGTGGTCTGATTTTGGGGTCTTTTGCTCGAATAACCCAGGCTTTTCTGGACCTCTCCCCTATTAATTAGTATTCTCAACTCATTCCCATTTGAATACGTTTTTAGGGTATCCGCTTCCAGGGGGTCCACCTCTCTACGAATCTGTCGTGTGTGCCCGCTTTCCAACTAGATAATTCTTCCAGATTATATAGCATGTCCACTTGCTCCCTCCATTGGTTGAGGGTAGGAGGAGTTTTTTGGAGCCAAAGAAAGGGGATTAGTGTTTTAGCCGCATCTATCAGAGTAGCAACTAGTGTGTCTCTAAATGGGTGAAAGTCTTTGGAGGGTCTCCAGAGAAATACTTTGTCAGCTGTTAATTTGAGGTCTGGTTTTATATTTTTCAACACCTTTTCTACCTCTCTCCAAAATTTACCAAGGACATGGCAATGCCACCAGATGTGTTTATAGGACCCCACTGCTGCGTCCCACCTCCAACATCTGTCGTGTGGTGCTAATTTATATGCGAATAACCATTGTGGGGTCCTATACCATCTGGCCATTAGTTTGTAGTGGCTTTCTTGGGACGTCACGCATGGGGTCAGACCATAAGCCACCCTCAATATAGTTTTTATTTCCGTTTGTGTTAGGGATATATCGAGTTCCTTCTCCCATGAACTTAAGAACCCAGGTTTTGAATCTATGGGGGGGTAGATGAATTTCTTGTGTAGTTGAGTAATCAGTTTGCGTTTTGGTACTCCCTCATGTAACATTTTTTCAAACGGTGTTCTGGGTCTGGTGGATTTGAATAATTTGCAAAAAGCGTCTATTGTCTTGGTAATATGTGCTTTTTGCAGGAAGGAGAATGATGTCTCCGGTTTCAGTGTCTGTAGGATTTCTTCAGCTTTTTTATTTTCCTGGGTTTGGACATCTCCCACCGTTAGGCCTGAGAGTTTTTCCCAGATACTTCTAGTTGCATTATCCATGTGAGTACCTATTAATTTGTGTAGAGTGGATATGGGGGTCTCCGGGGATGGATCTGGTGCAAGCTGACTCTTCAGATTATCCCAGGCTTCACAGTGGATTTAATTTAAGTGGATTTAATTTAACTGTGTTATATGTGTACTTGTTGGGGAACCAGAGGTCATCAAGTAACGAATCTCCGTGCGTTTTGGTGGCGAAGGATTGTAGAAGGGGATCTCCTGTAGGACTCACAAGATCAATCCAATAGCAGAGTTGGGTTGTTCGGTATAAGCTGTGTGCGCAAGGCATGTCTATTCCGCCCTCCCATCTTCTTTTGATTAATAGGCTATGTGCCAGACGGGGTCTCCTCCGTCTCCAAACATAACCGGAGAACATAGATCGGAGCGTGCTAAAGAAGGACCTGGGGATGTAGATCGGTAGCATGCGTAATTTATAAAGTATAATTGGGAGGACATATGATTTTAGAATGTTCTTCCTGCCAAACCATGAAATGTATGGTAGATCGTAGGAGCGTAATAATTTTTTTATAAGAGGTAATAGTGGTAGAAAGTTTGTAGAGTATAGGTCCTCTGCTTTTTTCGTAATCCTCACCCCCAGGTAATCTATCGACGTCTCCGACCATGTAAACCCGGATTGTGTTTTTAATATTGTGCTGCGAGCGTAGGGTACTGATATATTTAGGATGTTCGATTTTGCATAGTTGATTTTAAAGCCCGAAATGGCTCCAAATCTGTCTAGGTATTCTATTAGTTTTGGGATTCCCCTCTCTGGGTCTGATACCGTAAACATTATATCGTCGGCAAGGGCCGCTAGTAAGAGCGAGTGTTTGCCTGCAGTAATTCCTTTAATTTCGGGGTGCTGTCTCACTTCCTGTAACAACGGCTCCAGAGCCAGCACAAAGAGGGTTGGGGAAAGTGGACACCTTTGTCGGGTTCCGTTCCGTATTTCAAAAGTTGAAGATAGTGTATTGATCTTCAGTCTCGCAAATGGACTGTCATATAGCGAAAAAATTGCTTTGATGAAAGGTTTGGGGAAGTTAAAGTGAGATAGGACCTTTTTAATATAGTGCCAGTTGATGCGATCAAACGCTTTTTCTGCGTCCGTTCCTATTAGTACTGCCAGGACTCTATGAAGCTGTGCATACCTCGTGGCGTGTAGAAGTCTAATACAGTTGTTCCTCCCTTCTCTTCCCTTTACAAAGCCTGTCTGTTCTCTATTAATCAAGGATGGATCGAGGTTTTCTATTCTTTTGGCCAGGAGTTTTGCCCATAATTTAGTGTCCAGGTTTATTAGGGATATCGGTCTGTAATTAGTGCATAACTCTGGGTCTTTGCCCTCTGTATGGATTAGGGTGATCAATGCTTCTTGGGAATATTTCGTTAGGCTCTCGCCTTGCAGGAGTGCATTGAAGTAATCTTTGAGTCTCGGGGCGAGTGTGGTTTTAAAAGCTTTATAATAGGCAGAAGAAAAGCCGTCCGGCCCTGGGCTTTTCCCAGGGGGGATTGCATCAATCAATTTTTCTATCTCTTGGTCTGTCACCGGGATTGTTAGGGTTTGTGTTGCTTCTTCCCCTAGCTTTGGAAGCGTCAATGTGTTTAAGAAGGAGTCGATTTTTTCGTTTATAATTTGTTCTCTTTCTATTCCCCTGTTTTCGTTTATGTTGTATAGTTGGGTGTAGAAGTGTCGGAAAACTTCAGCTATTTATTGGGATGTTGTGGCCTGCTTTCCCGTTTGATGTTTTATGGTATTTATGAAGTCTTTAGAGCGGGATTTTTTAAGAAGGGCTGTCGTAAACTTACTACCCTTGTTTCCTTGGAGAAAGATCGTTTGTTTTAGAGAGATGTGTTTTTTGTTGAATCTTGATTCTAAGAGGCGCTTAAGTTCCCTCCTTTTAGCGGTTAAATCCTCTAGAACTGTATTTGTTATGGATAGTTTGGATGTTCGTTCTAGTTTAGCAATTTGCGTGAACAAGCTGTCTATCTCCTGTTGTTGCTTTTTTTTTGTCCTTGATCCAAGGGCAATAAGGAGCCCTCGTATGTAGGCCTTGTGTGCGTCCCATATCATTTGAAGCCCAAGATCTGTATCACAATTTAATTTGAAATATTCCTCTATTTTCTCTATCAGTTTTTCTTTTTCTTCTTGGGCGTCTAAGAGGGAATCATTCAAGCGCCATCTCCATTCTTTAGGGTCATTCTTACCCACTATGATATCCACATGGATCGGGGCATGGTCAGAGATCGTCATTATAGCCACCTCGGCTCCTTCCACTTTCTTTAGAAGGCCTGTTGAGATGCAGATATAATCCAGCCTCTGGTATGATGCATGTGGTGTAGAGAAATGGGTGTAGTCCCTTGAGGATGGGTTTAATAGGCGCCAAACGTCCACTACATTCAAATCCTGGAGGGTTTTAGTGAAGGCATTTATTTTCCCCTGTTGGATCTGGGATCTACCCCTCGAGGTATCTAATAGAGGATTAAGGGTTATGTTCCAATCCCCCCTAATATTATATGGCCTTCAGCGAATTCCTTAAGGACTTTGATTTGTTTAATAAGCCATTCGGTCTGATTGGTATTTGGAGCGTATAGATTGGCTATGGTTACTTTGGTGTTATTAAGTATGCCTTTTATGAAGAGTGCTCTCCCCATTTCATGTGAATATTCTGCGTTGCATGTAAAGTTTATGGAACTGTGTATGAGTAGGGAGACTTCCCTGGAAGCCGACAAGGGATATGAGCTGTGGAAGTTCTGGGTGAATAGTTTTCCTGGGAGGGCCAGGCATTTGTTTCCCTTGTAATGGGTTTCCTGTCATAGAATGATTTTGGTGCCATACCTCTTCAGAAGTTGAAGAATGTTGCGTCTCTTCTGTGGTGAATTGAGGCCGCGAACGTTAAATGATGTAATTCGGATCGCCTCCGAGGGCATTACCAGGGGACCGAGATAGGCAACAGCAGGCGTCGATTCAGAGCTGCTAGTGGATACAAAAAGAAAACCGTCTAGAGATTATACAATATTCGACTTATATATTGGTAACTGTTAGCTTTGATAATACAACTTAGTTTTACTCTAAATTCCTTGGACCAGAGTCTGGTGGCTCAGTGAAGAAAATAGTGGAGTAATTGGGGGAGGGGAGAGGTAGGTAGGGGAGTGTTGTTTGGATCGGTAGGGTGGGAGGGGGGGTGGTACAGTAATAATAAACAGATATATGTATAGTAGATTTTGGCTGCGCAAAATAAGTATCCCTCTTAATGAGGGGAGTGACAGGCGATCTCGACTAAAATTGTCGGGAACGCCTGCAAGGGTAGAGCAGGAGTTTAAATAGTAATTCAAAAATTTACTTAAAGGGGTTGTCTCGTGAAATCAAGTGGGGTTCAGCACTTCTGTATGGCCATATTAATGCACTTTGTAATATACATTGTGCATTAATTATGAGCCATACAGAAGTTATACACTTACCTGCTCCATTGCTAGCGTCCCCGTTGCCATGGATCCGTCTAAATTCGCTGTCTTCTGGCGTTTTTAGACGCGCTTGCGCAGTCCAGTCTTCTCCCTGGTGAATGGGGCCGCTCGTGCCGGAGAGCTGGTCCTCGTAGCTCCGCCCCATCACATGTGCCGATTCCAGCCAATCAGGAGGCTGGAATCGGCAATGGACCGCACAGAGCCCACGGTGCACCATGGGAGAAGACCCGCGGTGCATCGTGGGTGAAGATCCCGGCGGCCATCTTGGTAAAGGAAGAAAGAAGTCGCCGCAGCACAGGGATTCGGGTAAGTAATAAACTTTTTTTTTTTTTAACCCATCCCCTGAGTTTGTCTCGCGCCGAACGGGGGGCCTATTGAATAAAAAAAAAAACTGTTTCAGCATGAGACAACCCCTTTAAGCTTTCAAGTCCTGATCGGGTTGAGACTAACAGGCATCTCTAACGTAGGGAATGTTCCAAAACGTCCTCTGCGAACAGATGGGGATTGTTCTTGGGTTCCTTTTCGGGTGACGTTTCTATCCTGGTGCTTGCTCTGAGAGAAGTATAAACAGTCACAGTAGGAGAGGAGGTAAAAAAGAGAGAAGAGAGCAGAAAACAGAGAACGGAAAGGAAAGGCTACCAAGGGTCAACGGTGGCCCGTGGTTAAAGCGGAATGTAATTAGTAACTTTTCTTCAAGTGGAAGGTCAATGTGTCCATTCCTGGTTTGGAGGTTCACTATTGTTTCAGTTGCTATTCAAGTGTCCTCTATCATGCCTTCTTCTCTAGGCTTCTTCCTTTGCTTGCTTTTGGGTGATTTTGCATAATTCACCACTTTCCAGCTTTCCGGTGTTGGTAGTTGAGGAAGATTTGGCATTTCGGGGAGAGGTTGCCAGTTGGGAATTTCTATTGGCTCTAGGTCGAGGTGTTGCCAGCAGTTTTGCAGGTCCTCAGGCGTACGTATGTTGAGCCTTTTTCTTTTGTGAGTAATGCCTAGGCCAAAGGGAAATAACCACGCATACTTGATATTTCTGGATTTTAGTTTGTCCTGTAATGGTCGCATGAGTCTCCACTTGGCTAATGTTGTGGGAGCCAAATCTTGGAATAATTGTATAGGTGCTCCTGCGTGTCTCTGCGGTTTCTTGCAGCCTCCAAGATCGCCACTGCATCAGGGAAGGTAAGTAATTTACAAATAATGTCCCTTGGCGGGTCCCCTGCTGGGGGTTGGGGTCGTAAGGCCCTGTGTGAGCGCTCGATGAGTATTGAAGCAGCTCTATCTGGGCCTAAGAGGGAGATAAAGATTTCTGTCAGTACCTTAGGGAGGGCTTCTGCAGCCCATGTCTCTGGGATACCTTTTATTCTGACGTTGCTGCGGCAGTTGCGATTTTTGATATCCTCTTGCATGAGGAGTGTCCTATTGAGTTGGAAGTGTTGCTCTTTGATAGCTAGCGCCATTCCCTGAGCATGTGCCGCCATTGTTGCTGATGAGCCTTCCAGATCTTCCACGCGTTTTCCCATATGTCTGACTTCTTTGATCTCCGCTAACTCCGCCATTACTGGTCTCATAGTCTGGGTGAGAAGGTTCCTCATAAATCTTTTGGAGATATGCTCTCCCTCTTCTCCTTCAGACGAGGATTCCCCCTCCCCCTCCCCCTCAGTAGCAGTCTGAGCCGCCGGCGCCATCTTGCCTGCAGGGCGGGGGGAGCGTGAGCTCCGGTCTTTTAGATATTTCTGTAGATCCGTCTGCCCCCGTACTGGCCGCGGCGTCCCCTGGTGCTCACCTCCTTTCTCCTTGTTGATTTTCCCCATTTTCCTGTAAGTTTGCTGCTGCTAGATGCCTGTATTCGTCTCTTATCGATGGAGCATGCTAATCAAGCGGCCATCGCTCTCCACGGTCAGGCTCTGCTCTTGTTCAGTTAAATTTTTATCTTAGTTGTGCTTCGCCAGTTTTAGCTACAGTGTTCACTTTGGATCTCCACCTCAAGGAGTTCCAGAAAAATTAGAGCTGGGCTCTCTGTTTTCTTCCTCTGCAGGGAGTTTAGTGTGTGGATGAGTGGTATGAGAGAGGAGGGGGAAGGGGATGTCCCCCTATACAGCTCTGTAATCTTATATTGGGTGCTGAGCTGATGTGGGTGTCTCCCTTTATGCTTAGGGGTCTTTTGGTCTCTTCAGCAGGGTTTTGTGGCACTGTAGGTGCAGGCCCCCCTCTCCTTTGGTGGCTCTCAGTGGTGGTGGTTGTTGGGGGGCGAGGGGGGGGGGGTTAACGTGTCCCCCTGTGGCTCTTTTGCAGCCTGCAGTCTGGGGTCCGCAGCCTGCTGTCTGCTGCCTGTGGTGGGGCCTGAGTGCTGCTGGGCAGGTGTTGTCCCCCCTTCTGTGGTTCAGGGGTCTCCCAGGTGTTTGCCAGGATTCAGTGGCCTTGCTCTTGCGCCCCCCCCCCCCCCGGGTATCTCTCCCCTCTACTCCTCTGCAGCCTCAGGTGGGTAAGCCTCGGTCTCCTCTGGTCCCGGGTCGGGTGTTGCTGTGGTCCGCTGTAAGTTCTGGCCGCTGGAAACGGCCGCGCGCAGTCGTCCCCGCAACTTCCGGTCCGGCGGGGCCTGTACTTTAGCCCGGGGATTCTTCTGGAGGAGTAAGCCGCGATTCGGCAGATGCGGCCAGAGAGCTCCGGGTGGTCTCTATCGTGAGCTCTCCCTCCCGCGGTGTCAGCAGTGTGCTTCTGGGCCTCGGATTACACCTGGGTCGGGTGCAATCTCACTCGGAAGAGCGTCCAGCCCAGGAGCTTCTGATATGACGCCCGTTCCAGCTGCCGGCTAGGCCACGCCCCCGATTTGATTTTTTTTATCTGGGATCTGGAAAAATTTTGGCGTCTAGTCTGGGGTCTGATTTAATTTTGGGGTTTGGTCTTGGGTTTGATGCCTCCATTGTCCATTCTGCATTTTCTAGGAGAAAAGTTATCTCTTTGGCCCTGTATCTTCTAGGCATGCTTCTGTTTTTATTTACATATGTGCCATTTTATTTTGACGTGCATATCATTCAGAGACATCTACAGTACAAAGGGTACAGTAATTGGGTCATTTGGGGCAGCAGCAGGTACAATAGTGATGCTAATGGTATGATGAGATACATATTATGTGTACTATGGACTGCAGAAACAATGAGCCAAAGTTAACAGTGTAACCTGTCTCTTGCAACATAATTCAAGATCTATAACATGACCTCCACCTCTCTTTAAAAATAATGGGACCTAGTGCTAATACTGCCTCTGTACTATTTATACTTGATACGGTCAAAGCTGATACTGGCATGGATATCACACAACTGAAAGAAGCAGTGCAAAACCGAAAAACATGGAGGGAGCTCGCCGAGGGCCGGGAACTATTGAATGGCTAACAACAACAACAACTATTTATATTGCACCTCTGACCAAAGATATCTTTGCACCAAAGTCTTTTTTTTATTGAGCATTATAACTTCAATTAACAATAACAACAAATAATACGTAATCAACATGAATTCTTTATAAAATAGCTGTATAGCGCATTCAAGTAAAGTAGGCTAAGGGTGATTTCACATCTGCACATGGGACTCGCTTTCCTGCTCCATTCGGGGAGCAGGAAAGGAGAATCCCCACGGCCGAATGGCTCCGTCTCTCTGTACTGAACCAAACAGCACTGAATGGACCCCATTGGCTATAATGGGGTTTGTTCACTACCTGCCCAACTGCCCACCTTTTGGACAGAAGAAAAAGCGCTGCGTGCAGATCTTTTTCTTCCTGTATTTTGAGCCAGGTCTGTGACGGAACTTCCAGCCCGAGGTTCCAGTGCAGATGTGAAACCGGCCTAAGTTGGTGTGTTTTGGAGATCTAATTTCCTAAGGGTTTGACCCTCTTCCTATTACTGATGTTAGATTTAACATAGCTGAAGTAATCCCAAGGTACTTTTGTGAGACTCCCTACAGTATCATGCTCTATGGAAAAAGAGTATAACTAAATGAATGATTTCTTGCCTTGTCAAATACTTATAAATGTTTTTCATTTACAAAATTTACTAACCTGTCCTAGGACAGTATAGCCTTGAATTGGGAAAGTATATCTAAAATATCCAGTACTATTGAGTGCAGCCATTTTTTTAACAGTTTCAAGCACTGGGTTAGAGACTCAGGTGTAGTGGCCGCAGGTCTGAGGTGGTCAGGGTACAGCCAGCAAAGGGAAGTCTCAGTGTCACGGTACAAATAGAGGAGGTGGGCAGCATAGTCAGAAGGGTAGCCAGAGGTCGGTATCAGAAGATCTCAGTTGACTAGTAGAAGAACAGGCAGTAGTGGAGCTGATCAATGTTTGGAACACAATAATCATGCAGGGAAGGAATGTCAGGGCCAGGCTTTTATAGGAAGTCCCAATTAGCGGGCGTACTTTTACACCAGTAAAATAATATTAATTATTGCAGGAACCACAACACGCCTAACATTTTTTTCGCTATCCATGGGTCTTGTGTGGTGAAAATGCAAAGAAAAAAATCTCATCCACATTGCAGAAAAAATTTGCCACCTTAATTGATTCTGTGGTGCGTATTTTAAATCTGCAGCATGTCAACTTATGCAAAATGTGATTGTTCCCAGCAAGAGAAACCACGTAATCTTGTAGATATGATACCTTTTGATGGCTAACAAAAATACGTGATGTTAAAGCGAGCTTTCAAACCAACGCAGGGTTCTGCTTCAGGCTTAAATAAAATAGATTCGAAGAGCCATGCATATTTATACACACATACTTGTGACAAGGCACAGGCATGGATGTGAAGCAGATAATTTGCAGTTAAAAGAATACTACAACAGAAATATAAACATCTTTAAATAGTCACTGATAAGGAAGTTAAGATTTTATGGTCCCTGAATTAGTGTTGGGGGAAGGGGAGTCACCAGACCAGCAGTGTTATCTGTGCTATAGATTTCTCTCACATTTTGCTCCACTGGCTAACATGGTACCAACATTTTTCATTAAACTTATGCAAATGAGCAGGCTGAAATCTGCAGCAAATTCTGCATGCAACATATCCTCATTTTGGAGCATAATCACAATGGATTTTTCAGCTGAATTGCAAAAATGCATTTTTAAAGCTAAAATATGTCCCTTGAGAATGTACCCTCAAAGCTGATTATAGATGTAACCACATATTAGTTTTGACCAAGGGCAATCTGCTCTATTGGTCTGAATATCTATCATTTATGCTTGCAAGATGCTATTATTGATAAATTGCTTATTTTGTGATGTACATTGATTTAGTACTAGCTGATATACCCAATATATTGCCAATACTTTTGTAATTAGCATTAAATAAACAAGTTGTGACCCTTTTACTTTTCCTATAGAGCACACATGTAAAACACAAGGCTCGCGGGCCGAATCCTGCCCGCCAACTCATTGTATGTGGCCCGCCGGCTGTGCAGCAAGTTCCCCCACCCTCCCTGCTGCTGTCAGTATCAGATCGTCTATCGGCTTGTTTTGTCTAGTAGACAAAAACAGATGAGTGCTGATAGCACACTGACAACGGCCGTGGAGGAGGGAAGAAGCCTGCAGATTACATGATCACTGGTGCAAGGAGAGAGGCGCTGAGGAGGAGGAGCTGCAGGATGAGAGCTCTCACCGGCCCTCCCTCGGTTCATGGCAGCAGATCTGGGGAGACATCAGGGGCCTAAGTATGCAGGAGGGCCCCAAAAAGGACTGAGAGCAGCCTGTATACCTGCATTGGGACCACATTGGATGCAGGTGAGTATACAGATTGTTCTATCTGTTATATAAGCATATGTGTTTGCATTGTGTATAAAAATGCAAAAGTAAGAGTGTGTGTGTGTGTGCATCTGTGCATGTATATATATTTATATATAAAAGTGTGCGTATATATTATCGTTTGCATATATAAGTGTGCGCCTGTGCATGCGCATATATATTTATATAATCGTGTGCACCTGTGCATGTATTTATATATGTAGAATAGTGTGTGCGCGCGTATACATACACACACATGCATACACACAGACATACACTATTATACATATATAGATACACGCACAGGTGCACACAATTATACATATTTATATACACACATTTTATATATAAATATTAGAGATGAGCGAACGTACTCGTCCGAGCTTGATACTCGTTCGAGTATTAGCGTGTTCGAGATGCTCGTTACTCGTGACGAGTACCACGCGATGTTCGAGTTACTTTCACTTTCATCTCTGAGACGTTAGCGCGCTTTTCTGGCCAATAGAAAGACAGGGAAGGCATTACAACTTCCCCCTGCGACGTTCAAGCCCTATACCACCCCCCTGCAGTGAGTGGCTGGCGAGATCAGGTGTCACCCGAGTATAAAAATCGGCCCCTCCCGCGGCTCGCCACACATTTGTTCTGACATAGAGGAGGGAAAGTGCTGTTGGTGCCGAAGCTGCTATAGGGAGAGTGTTAGGAGTATTTTTGGCTTCAAGAACCCCAACGGTCCTTCTTAGGGCCACATCTAACCGTGTGCAGTAGTGTGGAGGCTGCTTTTTGCAGTGTTGCACTTTTTTTTTTTTTTGTATATCGGCCGTGCACAGCATTGCGCCCTGCAGTAATTATACATACTCCAGGGCCAGTAGTGGTGGTGAGGCAGGGACAGAAGACATATATTTATTGAATATAGGCAGTGGGCCTTTCCAAAAACATTTGGGAAAAAAAATCTATTTGGGCTGCCTGTGACTGTCCTCAGTGTACTGGGTCTGTGCTGGGTGTAGTTGTCCTCCTAATTCATACGCAGTCAGCTAAGTGTTACAGCAGGCTTGCGCAAAATTATTTCCTGGCTCTGTGTTGGCTGTTACATCACATTCCAGTCCACAGTGCAACAGTCTGCAGTTATTTTACATACTCCAGGGCCAGTAGTGGTGACGCAGGGACAGAAGACATATACAGTGTATATAGGCAGTGGGCCTTTGCAAAAACATTTGGGGAGAAAAATCTATTTGGGCTGCCTGTGACTGTCCTCAGTGTTCTGGGTCTGTGCTGGGTGTAGTTGTCCTCCTAATTCATACGCAGCCAGCTAAGTGTTACAGCAGGCTTGCGCAAAATTATTTCCTGGCATTTCGTAAGCGAAGTCAGCCTCCAACCACAGGCCAATAAGCGGCGCATTTAATTACAGCGTTCTGTTTCTGCACTACTGGTAATACACCATGCTGAGGGGTAGGGGTAGGCCTAGAGGACGTGGATGCGGGCGAGGACGCGGAGGCCCAAGTCAGGGTGTGGGCACAGGCCGAGCCAGTGCGGTGGCCAGGGATAGAGGCAAGGCCAGACCGAATAATCCACCAACTGTTTCCCAAAGCGCCCCCTTGCGCCATGCCACCCTGCAGAGGTCAAGGTGCTCTACGGTGTTGCAGTTTTTCACAGAGACGCCTGACGACCGACGAACAGTGGTGTGCAACCTTTGTCGCGCCAAGATCAGCTGGGGAGCCACCACCACCAGCATGCGCAGGCATATGATGGCCAAGCACCCCACAAGGTGGGACGAAGGCCGTTCACCGCCTCCGGTTTGCACCACTGCCTCTCCCCCTGTGCCCCAACCTGCCACTGAGATCCAACCCCCCTCTGAGGACACAGGCACTACCGTCTCCTGGCCTGCACCCACACCCTGACCTCCGCTGTCCTCGGCCCCATCCAGCAATGTCTCTCAGCGCAGCGTCCAGACGTCGCTAGCGCCACTGTTTGAGCGCAAGCGCAAGTACGCCGCCACGCACCCGCACGCTCAAGCGTTAAACTTGCACATTGCCAAATTGATCAGCCTGGAGATGCTGCCGTATAGGCTTGTGGAAACGGAGGCTTTTAAAAGCATGATGGCGGCGGCGGCCCCGCGCTACTCGGTTCCCAAATGCCACTACTTTTCCCGATGTGCCGTCCCAGCCCTGCACGACCACGTCTCCCGCAACATTGTACGCGCCCTCACCAATGCGGTTACTGCCATTTAACAACAGACACGTGAACAAGCACAGGCGGGCAGGGCCACTATATCTCCCTGACGGCACTTTGGGTGAATTTAGTGGAGGCTGGGACAGAGTCAGAGCCTGGGACCGCTCACGTCCTACCCACCCCCAGAATTGCGGGCCCCAGCTCAGTGGTGGTATCTGCGGCGGTGTATGCTTTATCCACTAAACCACCCTCCTCCTCCTCCTACGCAACCTCTGTCTCGCAATCAAGATGTGTCAGCAGCAGCACGTCGCCAGCAGTCGGTGTCGCGCGGCACGGCAGCACAGCGGTGGGCAAGCGTCAGCAGGCCGTGCTGAAACTACTCAGCTTAGGAGAGAAGAGGCACACAGCCCACAAACTGCTGCAGGGTCTGACAGAGCAGACCGACCGCTGGCTTGCGCCGCTGAGCCTCCAACTGGGCATGGTCGTGTGTGACAACGGCCGTAACCTGGTGGAGGCTCTGCAGCTCAGCAGCCTCACGCACATGCCATGCCTGGCCCATGTCTTTAATTTGGTGGTTCAGCGCTTTCTGAAAAGCTACCCACACTTGTCATACCTGCTCGGAAAGGTGCGCCGGGTCAGCGCACATTTCCGCAACTCCAAGACGGACGCTGCCACCCTGCGGACCCTGCAACATCGGTTTAATCTGCCAGTGCACCGATTGCTGTGCGACGTGCCCACACGATGGAACTCTACGCTCCACATGTTGGCCAGGCTCTTTGAACAGCGTAGAGCTATTGTGGAATACCAACTCAAACATGGGCGGCGTAGTGGGAGTCAGCCTCCTCAATTCTTTACAGAAGAGTGGGCCTGGTTGGCAGACATCTGCCAGGTCCTTGGAAACTTTGAGGAGTCTACCCAGATGGTGAGCGGGGATGCTGCAATCATTAGCGTCACCATTCCTCTGCTATGCCTCTTGAGAAGTTCCCTGCAAAGCATAAAGGCAGACGCGTTGCACTCGGAAACGGAGGCGTGGGAAGACAGTATGTCGCTGGATAGTCAGAGCACCCTCATGTCTATATCTCAGCGCGTTGAGGAGGAGGAGGAGGAGGGGGAGGAGCATGAGGAGGAGGGGGAAGAGACAGCTTGGCCCACTGCTGAGGGTACACATGCTGCTTGCCTGTCATCCTTTCAGCGTGTATGGCCGGAGGAGGAGGAGGAGGAGGAGGAGGAGGAGGAGGAGGATCCTGAAAGTGATCTTCCTAGTGAGGACAGCCATGTGTTGCGTACAGGTACCCTGGCACACATGGCTGACTTCATGTTAGGATGCCTTTCTCAGGACCCTCACGTTACACGCATTCTGGCCACTACGGATTACTGGGTGTACACACTGCTCAACCCACTGTATAAGGAGAACCTTTCCACTCTCATACCCGAAGAGGAAAGGGGTTCGAGAGTGATGCTATACCACAGGACCCTGGCGGACAAGCTGATGGTCATCCGACAGTGCTATTGGCAGAAGGCGCAGTTCCGAGGGGCAGGTAGCAGGGGAGGCGCGGAGATCAGGCAGCATGTACAGCACAGGCAGGGGAACACTCTCTAAGGCCTTTGACAGCTTTATGGCTCCCCAGCAAGACTGTGTCACCGCTCCCCAGTCAAGGCTGAGTCGGCGGGAGCACTGTAAAAGGATTGTGAGGGAGTACGTAGCCGATCGCATGACCGTCCTCGGTGACGCCTCTGCCCCCTACAACTACTGGGTGTCGAAGCTGGACACGTGGCCTGAACTCGCGCTGTATGCCCTGGAGGTGCTTGCTTGTCCTGCGGCTAGCGTCTTGTCAGAGAGGGTGTTTAGTGCGGCTGGGGGAATCATCACGGATAAGCGTACGCGCCTATCAACCGACAGTGCCGACAGGCTTACACTCATCAAGATGAACAAAGCCTGGATTTCCCCAGCGGACAGCAGCAACACCTAAGCAATACGTAGGCTGCACCCACGGATGGAAGCATCGTTCTTTATCACCATCAAAAACGGGGACATTTTTGCTTCATCAATCTGTGTATAATATTCCTCCTCCTCCTCCTGCTCCTCCTCCTGAAACCTCACATAATCACGCCGAACGGGCAATTTTTCTTAGGCCACAAGGCTCAGTCATATAATTTTTGTAAACAATTTTTATACGTTTCAATGCTCATTAAAGCGTTGAAACTTTCACCTGAACCAATTTTTATTTTAACTGGGCTGCCTCCAGGCCTAGTTACAAATTAAGCCACATTAACCAAAGCGATTAATGGGTTTCACCTGCCCTCTTGGTTGGGCATGGCCAATTTTTCTGAGGTACATTAGTACTGTTGGTACACCAATTTTTGGGGGCCCTCGCCTACAGTGTAATCAAATGAATTTTTAGCCCACCTGCATTACAGCTGACGTTACATCAGCTGTGTTGGGCACTGCAATGGGATATATTTATGTACCGCCGGTGGGTTCCAGGGAGCCACCCATGCCGTGGGTCCACACGGAGTTGTAACTGCATGTGTCCACTTCTAAAGAACCCCAGTCTGACTGGGGCATGCAGTGTGGGCCAAAGCCCACTTGCATTAAACATGACATTACCTCAGCTGTGATGGGCACTGCAATGGGATACATTAATGTACAGCCGGTGGGTTCCAGGGAGCCACCCATGCTGTGGGTGCACACGGAATTCCCATTGCGGAGTTGTACCTGCCTGTGACTATTTATAAAAAACCGCAGTCTGACTGGGGCATGCAGACACCTTGACAGAATGAATAGTGTGTGGCACATAGGTTCCCCATTGCTATGCCCACGTGTGCAGCTCCTGATGGCGGTGGCACAGGATTATATTTCTCATTGCTTCTGTACAGCATTGTGGGCTATCGCCCCGCCCCTTTTAAAGAGGGTCGCTGCCTTGCCGTGCAAACCCTCTGCAGTGTGTGCCTGCGGTTCCTCCTCATGGCAGACGCACTTATAAATAGACATGAGTGTGGCATGGTATGAGTGCAGCTGAAGGCTGCGCAGGGACAATTTGGTGTGCGCTGTGGACACTGGGTCGTGCAGGGGGGGTTGGGCAGCATGTAACCCAGGAGAAGTGGCAACGGAGTGTCATGCAGGCAGTGATTGTGCTTTGTTGGAGGTAGTGTGGTGCTTAGCTAAGGTATGCCATGCTAATGAGGGCTTTTCAGAAGTAAAAGTTGTTGGGGGGGGGGCCCACTCTTGCCGCTATTGTGACTCAATAGTGGGACCTGGGACTTGAGATGCAGCCCAACATGTAGCCCCTCGCCTGCCCTATCCGTTGCTGTGTCGTTCCCATCACTTTCTTGAATTGCCCCGATTTTCACAAATTGAAACCTTAGCGAGCATCGGCGATATACAAAAATGCTCGGGTCGCCCATTGACTTCAATGGGGTTCGTTACTCAAAACGAACCCTTGAGCATCGCGAAAATTTCGTCCCGAGTAACGAGCACCCGAGCATTTTGGTGCTCGCTCATCTCTAATAAATATATATATATACACACACACATAGGCGCACACTTTTATACAAAAAAAGATATATATATATATATTATATATATAATATATATTTGTGTGGGGTTCACTTTTTACTACTATGGCAATATAGGGGCTACAATAGGAACCCTATTACTACTGGAGCCACAATGGGGATCAATATTACTACTGGGACCACTATGGGACAACTATGACTTCTGGGGCCATTATGAGGGTTACTATTACTACTGGGGCCACTATAGTAGCAGTGACTACAGAGGCCATTATGAGGGTCACTAGTACTACTGGGACCACTATAGGAGCACTATGACTACTGGGGCCATTATGGGTCACTATGGGGGTTACTTACTACTGCGGCCACTATGGGTTACCTTATTACCACTGGGGCCCCTATGGGTGACCCTATTACCACTTGGGACACTATGGGTGACCCTATTACTATACAGTCTTACAATTACAATTGGCCCTTTGAAGGCAACCATAAGGCTGATGTGGCCCTCGGTGAAAATGAGTTTGTCACCCCTGCTATAGAGGACCTAAAGATTGGTTGTGCCAAATTTCCTGTTTGTACAACATCGGGAAGTTAGAGAATTAGATTAGGTACATTACACAGGGGTGCCAATACTTTTGGACTTAGCATTGAATAATCAAGTTGTGACTTCTTTACTTTTCCTATTTAGGACCTAAAGAATGGTCATGTCAAATTTCATATTTCATGTTTGTACAACACCGGGAATTTTGAGAATTAATGACTGACTGACTCACTAACTGGAGAGTCAGTCAGTCAGTTAGTGAGTCAGTCAGTGAGCGCTTTCACCTTTATATGTATAGATGTATCTTTCTCGTCAAATCTTCAGCAACATCATGTGGCTTTTAGCAGCCGTGGCTGGATGGAGTATCAGCCCCAAGTATTTTTTGCTGTGTGGTAGAGATGAGCGAACGTACTCGTCCGAGCTTGATGCTCGGGCGAATATTAGGGTGTTCGGGATGCTCGTTACTCGTAACGAGTACCACGCGATGTTCGGGTTACTTTCACTTTCATCTCTGAGACGTTAGCGCGCTTTTCTGGCCAATTGAAAGACAGGGAAGGCATTACAACTTCCCCCTGCGTCGTTCAAGCCCTAAACCACCCCCCTGCTGTGAGTGGCTGGGGAGATCAGATGTCACCCGAGTATAAAAATCGGCCCCTCCTGCGGCTCGCCTCAGATGTGTTGTGAGATAGCTGAGGGACAGTGCTATAGTGTTGGAGCTGCTGTAGGGAGAGCGTTAGGAGTTAGTGTAGGCTTCAAGAACCCCAACGGTGCTTCTTAGGGCCACATCTAACAGTGTACAGTACTGTGGAGGCTGCCTTTTGCAGTGGTGCACATTTTTTTTTTCCAAATCGGCCGTGCAGAGCATTGCGCCCTGCAGTAATACTACAGGGACAGAAGTGGTTAGGCAGGGAGAGTGTTAGGAGTGAGTGTAGGCTTCAAGAACCCCAACGGTCCTTCTTAGGGCCACATCTAACCGTGTGCAGTACTGTGCAGGCTGCTGTTAGCAGTGTTGCACATTTTTTTTTTTTCCAAATCGGCCGTGCAGAGCATTGCGCCCTGCAGTAATACTACAAGGACAGAATTGTGTAGGCAGGGCCAGAAGACATATATTATTGATTGAATATAGTCAGTGGGCCTTTCCTTAAAAAAAAAAGGGCAAAAATTCTATTTGGCCTGCAGGCTTGCGCCAATTTATTTCCTGGCTGCGAAATCACCGCTCAGCTTCAGTTAATAGCACTGCAGTTCTGTAACACACAGCAGGGCCACAGAACACATTTGTTACTTGATTGAATATAGTCAGTGGGCCTTTCCTTTAAAAAAAGGGCAAAAATTCTATTTGGCCTGCAGGCTTGCGCCAATTTATTTCCTGGCTGGGAAATCACCGCTCTGCTGCAGTTAATAACACTGCACTTCTGTGACATACAGCAGGGCCACACAACACATTTGTTACTTGATTGAATATAGTCAGTGGGCCTTTCCTTTTTTAAAAAAGGGGGAAAAAATTCTATTTGGCCTGCCTCTGACAGTCCTCAGCGTTCTGGGTACGTGTGTGGTGGGTGGAGAACGTCAAAAAAATCATACGCAGCCAGCTAAGTTTAACAGCAGGCTTGCGCCAATTTATTTCCTGGCTGGGAAATCACCGCTCTGCTGCAGTTAATAGCACTGCAGTTCTGTGACACACAGCAGGGCCACAGAACACATTTGTTACTTGATTGAATATAGTCAGTGGGCCTTTCCTTTAAAAAAAAAGGGGAAAAAATTCTATTTGGCCTGCAGCCTTGCGCCAATTTATTTCCTGGCTGGGAAATCACAGCTTTGCTGCAGTTAATAACATTGCACTTCTGTGGCACACAGCAGGGCCACAGAACACATTTGTTACTTGATTGAATATAGTCAGTGGGCCTTTCCTTTTTAAAAAAAGGGGGAAAAAAATTCTATTTGGCCTGCCTCTGACAGTCCTCAGCGTTCTGGGTACGTGTGTGGTGGGTGGAGAACGTCAAAAAAATCATACGCAGCCAGCTAAGTTTAACAGCAGGCTTGCGCCAATTTATTTCCTGGCTGGGAAATCACCGCTCTGCTGCAGTTAATAACACTGCGCTTCTGTGACACACAGCAGGGCCACAGAACACATTTGTTACTTGATTGAATATAGTCAGTGGGCCTTTCCTTTAAAAAAAAGGGCAAAAATTCTATTTGGCCTGCAGGCTTGCGCCAATTTATTTCCTGGCTGGGAAATCACTGCTCTGCTGCAGTTAATAACACTGCACTTCTGTGACACACAGCAGGGCCACAGAACACATTTGTTACTTGATTGAATATAGTCAGTGGGCCTTTCCTTTTTAAAAAAAAGGGGGAAAAAATTCTATTTTGCCTGCCTCTGACAGTCCTCAGCGTTCTGGGTACGTGTGTGGTGGGTGGAGAACGTTAAAAAAATCATACGCAGCCAGCTAAGTTTAACAGCAGGCTTGCGCCAATTTATTTCCTGGCTGGGAAATCACCGCTCTGCTGCAGTTAATAACACTGCGCTTCTGTGACACACAGCAGGGCCACAGAACACATTTGTTACTTGATTGAATATAGTCAGTGGGCCTTTCCTTTAAAAAAAAGGGCAAAAAATCTATTTGGCCTGCAGGCTTGCGCCAATTTATTTCCTGGCTGGGAAATCACTGCTCTGCTGCAGTTAATAACACTGCACTTCTGTGACACACAGCAGGGCCACAGAACACATTTGTTACTTGATTGAATATAGTCAGTGGGCCTTTCCTTTTTAAAAAAAAGGGGGAAAAAATTCTATTTTGCCTGCCTCTGACAGTCCTCAGCGTTCTGGGTACGTGTGTGGTGGGTGGAGAACGTTAAAAAAATCATACGCAGCCAGCTAAGTTTAACAGCAGGCTTGCGCCAATTTATTTCCTGGCTGGGAAATCACCGCTCTGCTGCAGTTAATAACACTGCACCTCTGTGACACACAGCAGGGCCACAGAACACATTTATTATTGATTGAATATAGTCAGTGGGCCTTTCCTTTAAAAAAAAGGGCAAAAATTCTATTTGGCCTGCAGGCTTGCGCCAATTTATTTCCTGGCTGGGAAATCAAATCACTGGTAATACACCATGCTGAGGGGTAGGGGTAGGCCTATAGGACGTGGACGCGGGCGAGGACGCGGAGGCCCAAGTCAGGGTGTGGGCACAGGCCGAGCCAGTGCGGTGGCCAGGGGTAGAGGCAGGGCCAGACCGAATAATCCACCAACTGGTTCCCAAAGCGCCCCCTCGCGCCATGCCACCCTGCAGAGGTCAAGGTGCTCTACGGTGTGGCAGTTTTTCACAGAGACGCCTGACGACCGATGAACAGTGGTGTGCAACCTTTGGCGCGCCAAGATCAGCTGGGGAGGCACCACCACCAGCATGCGCAGGCATATGATGGCCAAGCACCCCACAAGGTGGGACAATGCCCGTTCACCGCCTCCGGTTTGCACCACTGCCTCTCCCCCTGTGCCCCAACCTGCCACTGAGATCCAACCCCCCTCTGAGGACACAGGCAGTACCGTCTCCTGGCCTGCACCCACACCCTGACCTCCGCTGTCCTCGGCCCCATCCAGCAATGTCTCTCAGCGTAGCGTCCAGACGTCGCTAGCGCCACGGTTTGAGCGCAAGCGCAAGTACGACGCCACGCACCCGCACGCTCAAGCGTTAAACGTGCACATTGCAAAATTGATCAGCCTGGAGATGCTGCCGTATAGGCTTGTGGAAACGGAGGCTTTCAAAAGCATGATGGCGGCGGCGGCCCCGCGCTACTCGGTTCCCAGTCGCCACTACTTTTCCCGATGTGCCGTCCCTGCCCTGCACGACCACGTCTCCCGCAACATTGTATGCGCCCTCACCAACGCGGTTACTGCCAAGGTCCATTTAACAACAGACACGTGGACAAGCACAGGCGGGCAGGGCCACTATATCTCCCTGACGGCACATTGGGTGAATTTAGTGGAGGCTGGGACAGAGTCAGAGCCTGGGACCGCACACGTCCCACCCACCCCCCGAATTGCGTGCCCCAGCTCAGTGGTGGTATCTGCGGGGGTGTATGCTTCGTCCACTAAACCACCCTCCTCCTCCTCCTACGCAACCTCTGTCTCGCAATCAAGATGTATCAGCAGCAGCAGCACGTCGCCAGCAGTCGGTGTCACGCGGCGTGGCAGCACAGCGGTGGCCAAGCGTCAGCAGGCCGTGCTGAAACTACTCAGCTTAGGAGAGAAGAGGCACACGGCCCACAAACTGCTGCAGGGTCTGACAGAGCAGACCGACTGCTGGCTTGCGCCGCTGAGCCTCCAACCGGGCATGGTCGTGTGTGACAACAGCCGTAACCTGGTGGCGGCTCTGCAGCTCGGCAGCCTCACGCACATGCCATGCCTGGCCCATGTCTTTAATTTGGTGGTTCAGCGCTTTCTGAAAAGCTACCCCCACTTGCCATACCTGCTCGGAAAGGTGCGCCAGCTCTGCGCACATTTCCGCAAATCCCACACGCACGCTGCCACCCTGCGGACCCTGCAACATCGGTTTAATCTGCCAGTGCACCGACTGCTGTGCGACGTGCCCACACAGTGGAACTCTACGCTCCACATGTTGGCCAGACTCTATGAGCAGCGTAGAGCTATAGTGGAATACCAACTCCAACTTGCGCGGCGCAGTGGGAGTCAGCCTCCTCAACTATTTACAGAAGAGTGGGCCTGGTTGGCAGCCATCTGCCAGGTCCTTGGAAAATTTGAGGAGTCTACCCAGATGGTGAGCGGCGATGCTGCAATCATTAGCGTCACCATTCCTCTGCTATGCCTCTTGAGAAGTTCCCTGCAAAGCATAAAGGCAGATGCTTTGGAATCAGAAACGGAGGCGGGGGAAGACAGTATGTCGCTGGATAATCAGAGCAACCTCATGTCTATATCTCAGTGCGTTGAGGAGGAGGGGGAGGAGCATGAGGAGGAGGGGGAAGAGACAGCTTGGCCCACTGCTGAGGGGACAGATGCTGCTTGCCTGCCATCCTTTCAGCGTGTATGGCCAGAGGTGGAGGAGGAGGAGGAGGAGGAGGGGGAGGAGCATGAGGAGGAGGGGGAAGAGACAGCTTGGCCCACTGCTGAGGGTACAGATGCAGCTTGCCTGTCATCCTTTCAGCGTGTATGGCCAGAGGAGGAGGAGGAGGAGGAGGAGGAGGATCCTGAAAGTGATCTTCCGAGTGAGGACAGCCATGTGTTGCGTACAGGTACCCTGGCACACATGGCTGACTTCATGTTAGGATGCCTTTCTCGTGACCCTCGCGTTACACGCATTCTGGCCACTACGGATTACTGGGTGTACACACTGCTCGACCCACGGTATAAGAAGAGCCTTTGCACTCTCATTCCCGAAGAGGAAAGGGGTTCGAGAATGATGCTATACCACAGGGCGCTGGTGGACAAACTGATGGTAAACTTCCCATCCGACAGCGCTAGTGGCCGAAGGCACATTTCCGCGCCCAGGTAGCAGGGGAGGCGCAGAGATCGAGCAGCATGTACAGCGCAGGCAGGGGAACACTCTCTAAGGCCTTTGAGAGCTTTATGGCTCCCCAGCAAGACTGTGTCACCGGTCCCCAGTCAAGGCTGAGTTGGCGGGAGCACTGTAAAAGGATGGTGAGGGAGTACGTAGCCGATTGCAGCACCGTCCTCGGTGACGCCTCTGCCCCCTACAACTACTGGGTGTCGAAGCTGGACACGTGGCCTGAACTCGCGCTGTATGCCCTGGAGGTGCTTGCTTGTCCTGCGGCTAGCGTCTTGTCAGAGAGTGTGTTTAGTGTGGCTGGGGGAATCATCATGGATAAGCGTACCCACCTGTCCACCGACAGTGCTGACAGGCTTACACTCATCAAGATGAACAAAGCCTGGATTTCCCCAGACTTCTCTTCTCCACCAGCGGACAGCAGCGATACCTAAGCAATACGTAGGCTGCACCCGCGGATGGAAGCATCGTTCTCTCTCACCATCCAAAACGGGGACATTTCTGCTTCATCAATCTGTGTATAATATTCCTCCTCCTCCTCCTCTTGCTCCTCCTCCTGAAACCTCACGTAATCACGCCGAACGGGCAATTTTTCTTAGGGCCATAAGGCTCACTCATATAATTTTTCTAAACAATTTTTATACGTTTCAATGCTCTTAAAGCGTTGAAACTTTAACTTGAACCAATTTTTCGTTCAACTGGGCTGCCTCCAGGCCTAGTTACCACTTAAGCCACATTAACCAAAGCGATTAATGGGTTTCACCTGCCATCTTGGTTGGGCATGGCCAATTTTTTCTGAGGTACATTAGTACTGTTGGTACACCAATTTTTTTGGGCCCTCACCTACAGTATAATCATAGTAATTTCTATGTTCTTCGCCTGCACTCATGGTACAGAAAGGTGTGTGGGGTTGGCCTACACTTTAGCTACATAAATGTAACTGGGGCCTTGTCTATACTGCAGCTACTGAAATGTGAAAGAGACTGTTTTTTCT
Organism: Eleutherodactylus coqui; assembly: GCF_035609145.1. NCBI lineage: Eukaryota > Metazoa > Chordata > Amphibia > Anura > Eleutherodactylidae > Eleutherodactylus > Eleutherodactylus coqui. The sequence goes on along the minus strand of NC_089839.1, from coordinate 113,170,086 downwards.
CTAAACTGCTGCAATGGGAATGTTACTGGGGCCTGTCTTGGGTGCTACTATTACTGAAATGGAACTAAGACTGCACTCCCCCTATACTGCTGCTAGAAATATGTTAGTGGGGCCTGTCCCTAATGCTACCGCTGAAATGTTAATAATTCTGGGCTCTGCCTATACCGCTGCTAATGGTATGTCATTGGGGTGTGGAAACAGAGGCTTCACAAAGACATGATGGCGGCGAGGCCATTTCCCACCAACGCTGTTACTGTTAAGGTGCATATAACCACGGACACGTGTAGAGGACACATAGTGCCTGAAAAACATCCACCTCCTCCTCCAACAATGAAAACATTCTTGGCAAATACCTTTGCATTGATCCGTCTGGTGGCAGTCCAAGAATTTCACCTTTAACGACACAACAAGAGAACACCACCACCATCCCCCCGCCATGGCCCACTTAATCCTGGCCACATTCCGAAAACCAACTACATAAAACCGCGCTACCGGGTCCGCAGTCACCACCACATTACCACCAACGAGGTTACTGTTAAGGTACATATTACCAGTCTGACTGGGGCATGCAGTGTGGGCCGAAGCCCACCTGTATTGTATCTGACGTTAGCTGTGCTAAGTAGGGCACTGCAATGGGATATATTTATGTACCGCCGGTGGGTTCCAGGGAGCCACCCATGCTGTGGGTCCACACGGAGTTGTAACTGCATCTGTCCACTGGTAAAGAACCCCAGTCAGACTGGGGCATGCAGTGTGGGCCGAAGCCCACCTGCATTAAGCACGACATTACTACCTCAGCTGTGTTGGGCAATGCAATGGGATATTTTTATGTACTACCGGTGGGTTCCAGGGAGCCACCCATGCTGTAGGTGCACACGGAGTTTAACCTACATCTGTCCACTTGTAAAGAACCCCAGTCAGACTGGGGCATGCAGTGTGGGCCGAAGCCCACCTGTATTAAGCACGACATTACCTCAGCTGTGATGGACAATGCAATGGGATATTTTTATGTACCGCCGGTGGCTTCCTGGCACCCACCCATGCTGTGGGTCCACAGGGAGTTGTTACTACATCTGTCCACTTGTAAAGAACCCCAGTCTGACTGGGGCATGCAGTGTGGGCCGAAGCCCACCTGCATTAACCACGACATTACCTCAGCTGTGATGGGCAATGCAATGGGATTTATTTATGTACCACCGGTGGGTTCCAGGGAGCCACCCATGCTGTAGGTGCACACGGAGTTTAACCTACATCTGTCCACTTGTAAAGAACCCCAGTCAGACTGGGGCATGCAGTGTGGGCCGAAGCCCACCTGCATTAAGCACGACATTACTACCTCAGCTGTGTTGGGCAATGCAATGGGATATTTTTATGTCCTACCGGTGGGTTCCAGGGAGCCACCCATGCTGTAGGTGCACACGGAGTTTAACCTACACCTGTCCACTTGTAAAGAACCCCAGTCAGACTGGGGCATGCAGTGTGGGCCGAAGCCCACCTGCATTAACCACGACATTACCTCAGCTGTGATGGGCAATGCAATGAGATATTTTTATGTACCGCCGGTGGCTTCCTGGCACCCACCCATGCTGTGGGTCCACAGGGAGTTGTTACTACATCTGTCCACTTGTAAAGAACCCCAGTCAGACTGGGGCATGCAGTGTGGGCCGAAGCCCACCTGTATTAAGCACGACATTACTTCAGCTGTGATGGGCACTGCAATGGGATACATTTATGTACAGCGGGTGGGTTCCAGGGAGCCAGCCATGCTGTGGGTGCACACGCAATTCCCATTGCGGAGTTGTACCTGCCTGTGACTATTTATAAAAAAACACGGTCTGACTGGGGCATGCAGACACCTTGACAGAATGAATAGTGTGTGGCACATAGGTTCCCCATTGCTATGCCCACGTGTGCAGCTCCAGATGGAGGTGGCACAGGATTGGATTTCTCATTGCTTCTGTACAGCATTCTTGACTATCGCCCCGCCCCTTTTATGGGGGGGTCGCTGCCTAGCCATGCCAACCCTCTGCAGTGTGTGCCTGCTTTTCCTGTGGCAGACGCACTTATAAATAGACATGAGGGTGGTGTGGCATGAGGGCAGCTGAAGGCTGGGCAGGGACAATTTGGTGTACGCTGTGGACACTGTCGTGTGTGGGGGGGGGGGGGTTGGGCAGCATGTAACCCAGGAGAAGTGGCAGCGGAGTGTCATGCAGGCAGTGATTGTGCTTTGTTGGAGGTAGTGTGGTGCTTAGCTAAGGTATGCCATGCTAATGAGGGCTTTTCAGAAGTAAAAGTTGTTGGGAGGGGGGGGGCCCACTTTTGCCGGTATTGTGGCTTATTAGTGGGACCTGTGAACTTGAGATGCAGCCCAACATGTAGCCCCTCACCTGCCCTATCCGTTGCTGTGTCGTTCCCATCACTTTCTTGAATTGCCCAGATTTTCACACATGAAAACCTTAGCGAGCATCGGCGAAATACAAAAATGCTCGGGTCGCCCATTGACTTCAATGGGGTTCGTTACTCGAAACGAACCCTCGAGCATCGCGAAAAGTTCGTCTCGAGTAACGAGCACCCGAGCATTTTGGTGCTCGCTCATCTCTACTGTGTGGGAATGCAGCCTGCGTTAAAAAGAAAAATAAACAGCAGGGGCGAATCCAACAATATTCCATTATGTTCACAATTCATAATTGTTTGTTATTGCTTCCATCTTCACATGACTGTGTCAGGAGCTATTTTCTGCTATACAGCAATATATCAATTACATACACAAAAAAGATGATGATATTTTAATTGTAAAATCAAGGACTGAGATCTTATCAAGTTTAATAAATTTTAGGTTATAAATAGAGATGGGCGAGCACCAAAATGCTCAGGTGCTTGTTGCTCGAGTCGAGCTTTCCGCGATGCTCGAGTGTTCGTTTCGAGTAACAAACCCCATTGAAGTCAATGGGAGACTTGAGCATTTTTGTATATGACCGATGCTCCCTAAGGTTTTCATTTGTGCAAATCTGCAAAACCTACGAAAGTGATGGAAACGACACAGAAACGGATAGGGTAGGCGAGGGGCAACATGCAGGGCTGCATCTCAGGTTCCCATGTCTCACTATTAAGTCACAATAGCGCCAAGAGTGCCCCCCCCCCCAACAATTTTTACTTTGGACAAACCCTCATCAGCAAGGCACACCTTAGCTAAGCACCACACTACCTCCAACCTAGCACAATCACTGCCTGCGGGACACACCGCTGCCTCTTCTCCTGGGTTACATGCTGCCCAACCTCCCCGCACGACCCTGCATCTGCAGCGCACACAAACGTGCGCCTGCGCAGCCTTCAGCTGCCCTCATGCCACACGCTGGCCTCATAGCCACACCACCCTCATGTCTATTTATAAGTGTGTCTGCCATGAAGAGGAACCGGAGGCACACACTGCAGAGGGTTGGCAGGGCCAGGCAGCGACCCTCTTCGAAAGGGGGAGGGGGGGGGGCGATAGCTCACAATGCTGTTGAGAATTGATAATAGATTGATGTTCCATCTTCATTCAAATCCTGTGCCACCTCCGTCAGGAACTGCAAACGTGAGCATAAAGGGACTCCGCTGCCAGCCTAGCACTTCTGCACATCTCCACAATGCAGCAATACTCGGTGTGGGAAGTATGTGAGCGGGCCCTGGGTCAGCCTCTGTCCCAGCAAACACCTTGTGTGGCCCAAGGTGCTGCGAGTGACATAGCAATGGGGACTCCATATGTCCACACACTACTCATTCTGTTTGGGTGTCGATACCTCATTGACAACGCAAGGGGTAAACCATCTGCACTCTGCACCCTACCCAAGTCTGTCAGTGTTTTGGGGACAGACAGGTACAACTCCGCTATGGCAAGTCTTTGTGCACCCGCAGCATGGATGGCTAGCAGGTACACACAGACGGTACATAAAGAAATCCCATTGCAGTGCCCCGGATAGCTGAGGTTACGTGAGAGGAAATACATGTTGTCTGCGGCCCACACGCCATGCCCTAGACACTCTGGGTTATTTTTAAAAGTGCCAGGCAGGAACAACTCCGCTATGGCAAGTCTGTGTGCACCCGCAGCATGGGTGGCTAGCAGGTACACACAGACGGTACAGAAAAAATCCCATTGCAGTGCCCCGGATAGCTGAGGTTACGTGAGAGGAAATACTTGTTGGCTGCGGCCCACAAGCCATGCCCTAGACATTCTCAGTTATTTTTAAAAGTGCCAGGCAGGTACAACTCCACTATGGCAAGTCTGTGTGCACCCGCAGCATGGGTGGCTAGCAGGTACACACAGACGGTACAGAAAGAAATTCCATTGCAGTGCCCCGGATAGCTGAGGTTACGTGAGAGGGAATACATGTTGGCTGCGGCCCACACACCATGCCCTAGTCAGTCTGGGTTTTTTGGGCGGGACAGATAGGTAGAACACTGCAATGGGAAGACTTAGCGCACCCATAGTATACACAGACCCCTGTAATATTGCTGTAGCAAAGGTATAAGCTGACCCCAGTAACACTTATGGTGCAGAAGTCTAGGGAGACCCCAGTAACATTTCTGTAGTAACAGTATAGACAGACCCCAGTAACATTTCATTAGCAGAAGTATAGGCAGACCCCTGTAACATTTACGTGCCAGAAGTATAGGCAGACCCCAGTAACATTTTAGTAGCAGAAGTACACGTAGACCCCCTAGTAACATTTGCGTAGCAGCAGTATATGCAGACCCCTGTAACATTTCAGTAGCAGCAGTATAGGCAGAGCCCAGTATTTGTAACATTTCAGTAGTAACAGTATAGACAGACCCCAGTAACATTTATGTAGCAGCAGTATAGGCAGACCCCACCACCATTTCTGTTGTTGAAGTATAGGCAGACCCCAGTAACATTTTTGTAGCAGAAGTATACGCAGACCCCTGTAACATTCAAGTGGCAGCAGTATAGGCAGACCCCTGTAACATGTAAGTGGCAGCAGTATAGGCAGACCCCTGTAACTTTCTCGTAGCAGAAGTATAGGCAGGCAGGCAGACCCCAGAAAAATTTCTGTAGTAATAGTATAAGCCAACCTCTGAAACATTGGGATACCATGAGCGCAGGCGAAGGCCAGAAAAATTAGTTGGATAAGCGTGTAGGCGTGGGCCCCAAAAATTTGTGTACCAAGAGTACAAATGTACCTATGAAAAATTTATCAACTGAGAGGGCAGGTGAAACCCATAAACTTTTTTTTAAAGATACAGCTCACTGTTGCTTAATTTGTTTCAGAGCCTGTAGGCAGCTGTGTTGAAAAAATTTGTTCATGTTACAGTCTCAATACTTTTGAAACTTAGAAAAATTGTAAAAACATTGGTAGATGTAGATGAGCCTTTTGGGCCGCAGAAAAAGTGGCCGTTCAGTGCGATGACATGTTGTTTCTGGTGGAGGAGTAGTAGGAGGAGGACTAATGTCAGAGACAGATTGACAAAGCTAAATGCCCCATTTTACCAGTGACAGAGCAGAGGCATCACGGATGACGGTGGTACGATCGGCTGCATACTCCCTCACCATCCTTTTACAGTGCTCCCTCCGACTCATCCTTGACTGGGGAGGGGTGACGGAGTCTTGCTGGGGAGCCATAAAGCTGGCAAAGACCTTGGATAGTGTTCCCCTGCCTGCGGTGAACATGCTGCCTGCTCTCCGCACCTCCCCTGCTACTTGGCCCTCAGAGCAGATACTAGAACCGAGGAAGGACCTGCAATTCTGGGTGTGGGTAGGATGTGTGCGGTCCCAGGCTCTGACTCGGTCCCAGCCTCCACCAAATTCACCCAATGTACCATCAGGGAGATATAGTGGCCCTGCCCCCCAGTACTTGTCCACGTGTCCGTGGTTAAGTGGACCTTCCCAGTAACCGCGTTGGTGAGGGCACGAGTGATGTTGCGGGAGACGTGCTGGTGTAGGGCTGGGACAGCACACCGGGAAAAAAAGTGGCGACTGGGGACCGAGTAGCGCGGGACCGCCGCCCTCATCATGTTTTTGAAAGCCTCGGTTTCCACAAGCCTGTATGGCAGCATCTCCAGGCTGATCAATTTGGCAATGTGCATGTTTAATGCTTGAGTGTGCTGGTGCGTGGCGGCGTCTTTGCGCTTGCGCTAGCGACAGCTGGACGCTGCGCTGAGAGACATTGCTGGATGGAGCCGAGGACAGCGGAGGTGAGGGTGTGGGTGCAGGCCGGGAGGTGCTCCTGCCTGTGTCCTGAGAGGGGGTTGGATCTGAGTGGCAGGCTGGGGCACAGGGGGAGAGGCAGTGGTGCGACCCGGAGGCGGTGAACGGCCTTAATCCCACCTTGTGGGGTGCTTGGCCATCATATGCCTGCGCATGCTGGTGGTGGTGAGGCTGGTACTGGTGGCTCCCTGGCTGATCTTGGCGCGACACAGGTTGCACACCACTGTTCGTCGGTCGTCCGCGCTCTCACTGAAAAACATCCACACCTTTGAAGACCTAGGCCTCTGCAGGGTGGCTTGGCGCAAGGAGGTGCTTTGGGAAACAGTTGGGGGAGTCTTCGCTCTGGCCCTGCCTCTACCCCTGGCCACCCCACTGCCACTTCCAACCTGTCCTGCTGCTGCACTTGCCACCCCCTCTGAAGACCGGTCCTCTGGCTTAGCGAACCAGGTGGGGTCAGTCACCTCATCATCCAGCGGCTCTTCCTCCGATTTCTCTGTGTGCTCCTCCCTCGGACTTACTGCCCTTACTACTACCTCACAGATAGACAACTGTGTCTCATCATCATCGACCTCCTCACCCACTGAAAACTCTTGAGACAGTTGCCGGAAGTCCCCAGCCTCATCACCCGGACCCTGGGAGCTTTCCAAAGGTTGGGCATCGGTCACGACAAACTCCTCAGGTGGGAGAGGAACCATTTTTTCCCAATAAAGGCAGGGGCCCGAGAACAGTTCCTGGGAGTCTGCCTGCTCATCAGAATGTGTCAGTTTCATGGAGTGAGGATGCTGGGAGGAAGGAGGAGCAGCAGCAAGAGGATTCAGAGTTGCAGCAGTGGACGGCGTAGAAGACTGGGTGGTCAATACATTGCTGGATGCATTTTCTGCTATCCACGACAGGACCTGCTCAAACTGCTTATTTTGTAATAAAGGTCTACCACGTGGACCCATAAATTGTGATATGAAGCTGGGGACCCCAGAAACTTGCCTTTCTCCTAATCCCGCAGCAGCCGGCTACGATTCACCTGGACCAGGAACTCGGCCTGTGCCCACACCCTCACTTGGACCTCCGCGTCCTCGCCCGCGTCCACGGCCACGTCCTCTAGGCCTACCCCTACCCCTCAGCATGGTGTATTTCGAATACAGCAGACACAGAGCGTTGTAAAAAATTAGGCAATTATTTGCCTGCACTTGGAGGCTGACAGCAGTTATGTTACGCACACTATAGGCCAAAAAAATTATACGCTAGGCTGCAGAAAGGCCTAGCTGGCTAATAGTGAGCCACTACAACTCCTAGCAGACACGCAGTTTACTGCACACGCGCACAGGTAGCCCTATGGAGGATTTTTTTCAGATGTTTTTGAAAAAAACAGCAGCCTAGATAACGTGTATATGTGTTTCCCTCTATCAGCGGCTGTGGTCGTACGCTGTGCGTGAAGTTGACAGGACGCACAGAGCGTTGTAAAAAATTAGGCAATTATTTGCCTGCACTTGGAGGCTGACAGTGGTTATGTTACGCACACTGTAGGCCCAAAAATTATACGCTAGGCTGCCACGCAGTAAACTGCAAACGCGCTTTTTTGGGGTACTTGTTGACAGGATTCTGCACTACAACTGTCCCTGCCTGACCAGTACTGCCCCTATACTCTGTATAATTGGCTGCAGACTGACAACGCAATAGTCTGCAGAGCCCGAGATGAGAAAAAAAAAATTTTGGTGCAAAACTGCTCCCAGCAGCCACAACAGTAATGCATACGGTCAGATGTGGCCCTAAGAAGGACCGTTGGGGTTCTTAAAGACGCTAACACTATGCCTGAATGAGCAACAACACCTTCCCCAATCTCTGCCAGCGTGTGTCTGAGGCGAGCCGCAGGCGGGACTGCTTTAAATACTTGGCGGTCACTTGATCTTGCCAGCCACTCACTTCAGGGGGGTGGGATAGGGCTGGAACGTCACAGGAGGAAGTAGTAATGCCTTCCCTGCATGTCTATTGGCCAGAAAATGGCGCAAAATATACAGGGAAGGAAATGGAATTGACTCGGTAACCGCGTGGTCCTCGTCTCGAGTAACGAGCCTCTCGAGTACCCTAATACTCGAGCGAGCATCAAGCTCGGACGAGTACGTTCGCTGATCTCTAGTTATAAAAATGTCAAGTTTAATTTAAGACAAATTTAGGTGCGACTTTAACCACGATTTATAGTGGAATTGTTTCAGGTTATTTCATTTTGGAATGTGTGCAGCATTTATGGCCCCTGTGAAAGCACCTTAAGTGAACAGAATGTTGACTTTTTAAGTTGAAAATTCTGCATTAACATATGTTTATACGAATGGTGTAAAGCTGACCTCACACCAGTGTAAGCGTATTTTGGTGCATTTTTGCGTAATGAAAGTCACATATTTGGACATGCAACTTTATTTTTTACTGTAAATTTTGTGTGCACACTTGCAAAAAATATACACAATGCTCCCAGCCATTGAAATGGCTGAATTCTTTAATGAGCGCCAAAAGTATTCTTTTACTGTGCAAATGCGCAAGAAAATAGAGCGTACTGAAATTGAAATCGAGTGAATGCTCATGTGTGAATCTCCTTAGGGAGAGCATCTTTAAGGTGATTGAGGAGACTTATAAGCCCATGCATGGTCTTCTGGGAAATATGTAAATAAGGAAGATGGAACGATACCTCAACCTACTGGATGGCAGCATTCCTCTAAGTAAATGGTATGCTCTTTATGCAAGCCTTATAATAATGACTGACAATTGAAAATCAAGCCCGAATACCATACACAGACACCTGTTTTGGGGGTTTTGTCAGTGTGCAGTAGGTTTCTGGCTTGGCTAGTGAGAGGCCTATAGACGTGGTATGGTATTCTGGCAATTTATTTCAATAGGTTCTCTAACATTAAAAAAATACAGCATGCTTTATCTTTGTTCGCATTTGCACACCAAAGACCCCACAGGAGTCTATTAGGGATGGGCACCCAATACCCACATAATTGAGCATTGCAATATGCAATTTAGAGAAAATACCAACACACCGGGAACTATTTAGGGCTCCTCCACACTGGCAATCGCAACATTGCTGTGAGAAAATCACGGCAAAATCGCAACTTTTTTCCCACAATGTTTGAGCATCAGTGCTGCTTTTTCTTGCAAAAACATTGCTGCCGCTTGTGATTTTTCTCGCATGTTTTTTTCCTATGATTTTACCGCGATTTTGTACCGTGCAAATCAATAGGACTTTCTAAAGTTAAAAATGCATTGCACTGCACAAAAATCGTGCAGTGCAATGCGATAAAAAAAGAAGGCTACATAGGAAAACATGGGAGACAAAAAAACCCGTAAAACACAGAAAGATAGATTTTTTTTTCTCACAACATCACATCAGTGAAAACATCGCAAATGGGAAGGAAACCCTTGAAAATCATCAGTTTCATGATTCTGCGTTTTCACTCACTCTCGCATTTTATAAAAATTGCTTGATTTTATCACCAGTGTGAAGGCAACCCTAGGCTACACATCATTTTTAATCATAGCACTGATGTGTTCTGGCACCGATGTGAATGGTTCCCGATAGCGCAAAAAGAACAGTGCAATGCGCTATAATGAGCACAAAAAATACTCCCTCACGGCACAAAAACATTCAACTACTGTGTTCGTTTTTGTGCATACGGCTGTGTGGGTCTGCTCTTAGTCTGATGTAGAACTCCAAATTCCCAGCATTCACATAGAGATGAATGCTGTCTTCGGCCACCATAGGTGCTTGTTGCATACTAAATTAATATTCAGTTCAGTTCAGTGAAAGAGTGGCTTTCATCCAAATCCTACATTTTCTCATTTAACTCCAAGTCAATGCAGGTGATTTGAAGCTTTGTATCAGAAAGCATCACGCCAATTGTGACACGCTATCCGTTAACATTAGGCACCTACATGCCATTTTTACACTTTGATCAGCTGCACTATATCAATAGCACGGAGCTTGTGTCACACTACTAATAGCTGTTTGCTTGGTGCTGCTATATTTCTACATCTTCATAGTTGCTGGTGTGATGTTTTCTGATACAGAGCTTCAAATCACCTGCATTGACTTAGATTTAAATGAGGAAATTCTGCTGCCAGCAGTTTAGGATCCGGATGACTGCTGTTCTTACTCTAAGCTGAACCGAATAATACATTAGTATTCAGTAATCTCCTCATCTCCACCTGTGGTGGCTGCAAGCAGCATTCAACTCTATGTGAATATCGCAAAATTGGAGCTTTGTATCAAACACAATTCCCACATCTGTAAACAAATGTTAAGAAATTAATCAATGCAGAACTTTGGTGTTACATCATGATTTGGCTGGCAGTCTGGACTATTCGTCTGCCCATTTCGACTGTTTTGTCATAGTCCAACCCGTTAATCACCTTTCCATCTAAGTACTTTATTATTCCATAGATAGATGTACAGGCAACGTTTCAACCTTTCCGGTCTTTATCAAGCCACTATCAATAGAAGCAGAGCAGTAGATCCATGCTCTACTGCTCTGCTTCTATTAATAGTGGCTTGATAAAGACCGGAAAGGTCGAAACGTTGCCTGTACATCTATCTATGGAATAATAAAGGCTTTTTTATGTAGACAGCCATCTGCACTATTTATGCTGCCATTCTCATCTGATTGAAATTTGGGCTGATGGTTCACAACTAGAGATGAGCGAGTATACTCGCTAAGGCACATTACTCAAGCGAGTAGTGCCTTAGCCGAGTATCTCCCCGCTCATCTATAAACATTCGGGGGCTAGCAAGGGTGACAGGTGAGTTGCGGCGGGGAGCGGGGGGGGGGGGGGGAGCAGGGGGGAGAGAGAGAGATCTCCCCTCCGTTCCTCCACGCTCCCCCCGCCACTCCCCGCCCCCCGAATCTTTAGAGACGAGCGGGGAGATACTCGGCTAAGGCACTACTCGCTTGAGTAGTTAGCCTTAGCGAGTATACTCGCTCATCTCTATTCACAACCCTTACGTCTGGCTTTGCATTGAATAACGTGATTTATTGCTCCCCCACATGGAGTGGGTTATCTAATTGAGTGCTGCTGGACTTACTTTTTCTAAAAACATTTCCATCTAAGTACGATAGTTCCCATGGGTGTTTAAGAGGAGTGTTGAAGTATCTGGTGTCAGCTGTTGGGAATTACCCCTCTTCTCTTACCTGCTGCATCATCCACTGCAGTGCATGTTCTGATTGTCTGGGAAGTAGTTCCCTGGTCGATCGATCATAGATATCGCACTCACCAGTGTGAATGTGGGCTAAATGACTGAAGTAAACTCACATCATGCAAAACATATGGGGCAGTTTTACTTAAATCGGCGTTTCATACACCAGTGTGCAAAGGCTGTGTTGGCCTGAAGTGTGCCAAATGTAATAAGAGGTTCATATGCCGCAATTCCCCAAAAATAAGACATATCCCAATAATAAGCCCTACCCTGATATTACCTTTGAAATACAAGCCCTTCCCTGAAAATACGCCCTAGCTACAGTACATGAAAAATAAAAAGCAATACTCACCTAAAATCATACAGGAAAAAAAACAAAATATGCAAAGACTGCTAAGGAGGAGGCAGAGAGACTGATTGCCAAAGAGTGCAAAAACAACCCAAAACTATTCTTCAACTATATTAACAGTAAAAGGATTTGCACTGAGAGCACTGGCCCATTAACAAATAATGCAGGAGAAATCATTGAAGATGATGGAGGGAAGGCAAACCTATTAAACAGTTTCTGTTCAAGTGTATTCACGAACGAAAAGGAAATGTCACACAAGATGCAGAGGAATAAAATGAACCCCTCGCGAAATATCTGATACCTAACACAGGAGGAGGTGCGAAACCGGTTAAAGAAGATTAAAATCAATAAATCTCCAGGCCCAGATGGAATACACCCAAGGGTTCTAAGGGAACTAAGTGATGTGATAGCTAGGCTGCTATTTCTAATATTTATGGTTACTATTAAGACCGGGGTTGTACCACTGGATAGGCGTATTGCCAATGTGGTTCCAATATACAAAAAGGGGAGCCTAGTAACTACAGGCCGGTAAGTCTCACTTCAGTAACTGGAAAAATATTCGAGGGGTTTCTTAGGGACGCCATCCTAGAGTACCTCAAGGAGAACAATGGAATAACTCCTCACCAGCATGGGTTCATGAGGGGTCGATCATGTCAGACCAATCTGATTAACTTCTACGATGAAGTAAGTTCTAAGCTGGACCTGGGAGAGTCTATTGATCTCGTATATCTGGACTTCTCTAAAGCATTTGACACCATGACGCATAATAGGTTGATATATAAAATGTGGCAGTTCGGATTGGGTGAAAACGTGTGTATCTGGGTAAATAATTGGCTCAGAGATAGAAGCAAAGGGTGGTAATAAATGGTTCATACTCTGATTGGACCACTGTCGCTAGCGGGGTGCCACAGGGTTCAGTATTAGGCCCCATTCTGTTCAATATATTTATCAACGACCTGATAGAGGGACTGCAGAGTAAAATATCAATATTTGCAGATGACACAAAATTATACAATATAATCAATGCAACGGAGGACAATGTACGGCTACAAACGGATCTAAATAAGCTAGGGGCTTGGGCAGGAAAAGGCAAATAAGGTCTTGAAGTGCATTAAAAGAGATATAGGGGCGAGGGACGAGAACATTATCCTCCCACTATATAAGGCACTTGTCAGGCCCCACAGGGAATAGTGTGTACAGTTCTGGACTCCGCTACTCAGGAAAAATGTTGCTGTGCTTGAGGGGGTTCAAAGAAGGACAACTAAATTAATACATGGAATGAAGGGACTGGAATACCCAGAGAGGCTATCAAAATCGGGATTATTTACCCTGGAAAAAAGACGGGTAAGGGGCGACAAATAACTATGTATAAATACATTAGTGGACAATACAAGGATGTCTTCCATGATCTGCTTATACCCAGAACTGCGACGGTAACAAGAGGGCATCCACTAAGTCTAGAAGAAAGCAGGTTTCATCACAAAAACAGAAAAGGGTTCTTTACTGTAAGAGCAGTGAGACTGTGGAACTCTCTGCCTTAGGACGAGGTGATGGCAAAATCCATGGAGCAATTTAAGAGGGGAGTGGATGTCTTTCTAGAGCAGAAGAATATTTCAGGATATCAATTTTAGGTGACCAGCGGGGTTGTTGATCCGGGTCTTACAGCAGACTGAACTAGATGGACATTCTCTTCATTTGGCCTAACATACCATGTTACCTAGTAGATGGCATTTGGGTCCCTCACACTGGGATGCGGCACTGCTGTAGGATTCTGTGTAGTTCTGAACATGGACAGGGCATTTCTTCTTGGTAGCGGGGCTTGAATACCCCGCCTCCAGCAAGTGATTGCTCTAATTCATTTATCGAGCGCCACGTTAGCCAATCAAAGCCGGCGCTCAATTAACCAATCACAGCCATTGTTTGGGGAGCACACCTGCACAGGTGAGGGTTAATTAATCTGGCTGAGTGTGGTTGTGCTGGTCAGCCAATCCCCTGAGTCTGGGTGTAGATATATACCCCAGCCCCTCTACAATGAGGAAGCTGTATTTCCTTAGTCTTGCTTGCTGTGTGGGTAGTGTCTAGTCAGCTTGCTGTGTGAGTAGTGTCTGGTCAGCTTGCAGGGTGCTGTGTGAGTAGTGTCTGGTCAGATTGCAGCTTTCTGTGTGTGTAGTGTCCTGTGCTGCCTTTCTAGTGTTTTGCTAGAGTAGGGATTGCAAGACACGAGGAGCCTTGTCAGGACCTTGCAGCTTAAGTTCATTGGCCAATGTACGAATGAATCCCTCGCTTTGATATTCTGCTTTACCATCTGCTTTAGTGTGTGAGGTTGTGTGATAAGTGAGTTTGTGCATTTAATGTGTCAGTTCTGCCTGTCAGCCAGTGTGGCCCACCTTGGAGATACAGGGCAACCCGCTGTCATATCAGCCAGGGTTGATATCCTGTATGGTGGGTCACCACCCATCTATGGCTGACATCTTTGGTATCGTTCACATGTGCAGGCTATTAGTATATGCAGTCACTCCTCCCCATTCTGGGCTGGGTTGAGTGGGTGACTGCATATTAGCCTGCCAGGAACAAGCTGCTCCTCCACACATTATTGTCTGGCTGACTACATATCTTCAGGGCTTAAGGCCATTGCGCCTGCCCTACGGCGATTGTGCCAGTGGCGATTGTGCCTGCCTTATGGCGATCGTGCCTATGGCGACCGTGTCTGCTTTGCAGACCTTCAGGTATTGTATTTTTGGCTTTTTCAGTGAATATGTGTTTTTTCTTTTTCCTCACCTCTGTGATTTTATGTAATTTATTGTGAGTTAGCGTAGGTACTGACGGAAGCGGTGTGACCTCGACGCGGTCCGTCAGCCTATGCGTTTTGGCCAAAATGCAGTACCAACACCCGCATTTTATTAGTATGCATTAGTATCTTTGTATGTAGTTTGCTAGTTGGTGGGGGAGCCCAAGATGTCAGCCAGTGTGGCCCACCTTGGAGATACAGGGCAACCCGCTGTCATATCAGCCAGGGTTGATATCCTGTATGGTGGGTCACCACCCATCTATGGCTGACATCTTTGGTATCGTTCACATGTGCAGGCTATTAGTATATGCAGTCACTCCTCCCCATTCTGGGCTGGGTTGAGTGGGTGACTGCATATTAGCCTGCCAGGAACAAGCTGCTCCTCCACACATTATTGTCTGGCTGACTACATATCTTCAGGGCTTAAGGCCATTGCGCCTGCCCTACGGCGATTGTGCCGGTGGCGATTGTGCCTGCCTTATGGCGATCGTGCCTATGGCGACCGTGTCTGCTTTGCAGACCTTCAAGTATTGTATTTTTGGCTTTTTCAGTGAATATGCATTCGTTTTTATATATCTAGATAACAACCAATCACAGCGCAGCTTTCATGTTACCTCAGTAGTAAAATATATAACAACCAATCACAGCGCAGCTTTCATGTTACCTTAGCAGTATAAAATATAACAACCAATCACACCGCTGCTTTCATGTTACCTGAGCAGTAAGAAAAATAACAACCAATCACAGCGCAACTTTTATTCTGCCTCAGCAGTATAAGAAATAGCAACCAATCACAGCACAGCTTTCATTTTACCTCAGCATTCTCAATATCCAGCAATTGTCTTGCGAAACGTTCGGCGGATGCATCATTTTCTGGTTGAACACTCATCCCGTTGCTCGTAATGCCTTTTGCTTTCGTGCTTGAGATGGAAATCAAACGATCTTTGTCTGGGGGGGCATAACTGTCGACGATGCTCGCACGCGCGCCACCTATCATAGGATAGTTGTACTATGCCAGTAATCTTCCCAGGAGTGTACTCAACAACTTCCCAAAGTCTCATGGCAATTGGATGAATGGTGTAATAATGCATAAAGGACAGACAGACAGACATACATTAATTTATATATATCAGGAAGTGAGAGAATTAGATTCCATACGTAAAATTTGGACACTAATTGTTTTGCGCTTAGAATTGAATAATCGACTTGGGACCCATTAGCTTTTCCTATTTATGACATATTCAATGCCCGTGCCAAATTTCAAGTTTCTATGTGAAAAAATTAGATTCCGTACGTAAAATTTGGACGCTAATTCTTAGGCGAATGGAATTGAATAATTGAGTTGGGACCCATTAGCTTTTCCTATTTATGACATAATCAATGCTCGTTCCAAATTTCAAGTTTCTATGACATTGGGAAGCGAGAAAATTAGATTCCGTACGTAAAATTTGGACGCCAATTCTTTGGTGCATAGAATTGAATAATCGAGTTGGGACCCATTAGCTTTTCCTATTTATGACATAATCAATGCTCCTGCCAAATATCACGTTTCTATTACATTGGGAAGCGAGAGAATTCGATTCCGTACGTAAAATTTGGACGCTAATTCTTTGGCGCATAGAATTGAATAATGGAGTTGGGACCGATTAGCGTTTCCTATTTATGACATATTCAATGCTTGTGCCAAATTTCACGTTTCTATGACATTGGGAAGTGAGAAAATTAGATTCCGTAGGTAAAATTTGGACGCTAATTCTTTTGCGCATAGAATTGAATAATCGAGTTGGGACCCATTAGCTTTTCCTATTTATGACATAATCAATGCTCGTGCCAAATTTCACGTTTCTATGACACCGGAAAGCGAGAAAATGAGATTCCGTACGTAAAATTTTGGACGCTAATTCTTTGGCGCATAGAATTGAATAATGGAGTTGGAACCCATTAGCTTTTCCTATTTATGACATAATCAATGCTCCTGCCAAATTTCAAGTTTCTATGACATTGGGAAGCGAGAAAATTAGATTCCGTACGTAAAATTTGGACGCTAATTCTTTGGCGCTTAGAATTGAATAATTGAGTTGGGACCCATTACCTTTTCCTATTTATGCCATAATCAATGCTCGTGCCAAATTTCAAGTTTCTATGACATTGGGAAGCGAGAAAATTAGATTCCGTACGTAAAATTTGGACGCTAATTCTTTGGCGCATGGAATTGAATAATCGAGTTTGGACCCATTAGCGTTTTCTATTTATGCCATATTCAATGCCCGTGCCAAATTTCACGTTTCTATGTGAGAAAATTACATTCCGTACGTAAAATTTGGACGCTAATTCTTTGGCGCATAGAATTGAATAATCGAGTTGGGACCCATTAGCTTTTCCTATTTATGACATAATCATGGCTCGTGCGAAATTTCACGTTACTATTAGAGATGAGCGAACGCGTTCGTCCGAGCTTGATATTCGTGCGAATATTAGGGTGTTCGGGATGTTCGTTATTCGTAACGAACACCATGCGGTGTTCTGGTTACTTTCACTTCCTTCCCTGAGACGTTAGCGCGCTTTTCTGGCCAATTGAAAGACAGGGAAGGCATTACAACTTCCCCCTGCAACATTTAAGCCCTATACCAACCCCCTGCTGTGAGTGGCTGGCGAGATCAGGTGTTCGCCTAATATAAAAGTCGGCCCCTCCCGCGGCTCGCCTCAGATGCCTGGTGAGTTAGATGAGGGACAGTGCTGTTTATACCGGAGCTGCTGTAGGGAAAGAATTGGTAGTTAGTGTAGGCTTCAAGACCCCCCAAAGGTCCTTATTAGGGCCACTGATAGCTGTGTGTTGGCTGCTGTTAGCAGTGGCATTTTTTTTTTCTCAAAATCGGCTCTGCAGAGCGTTGCACCTGGCATTAGGGACAGAAGTGCTGCATAGGCAGGGAGAGTGTTAGGAGTGAGTGTAGCCTTCAAGAACCTCAACGGTCCTTTCTAGGGCCATATTTATCCGTGTGCAGTACTGTCCAGGCTGCTGTTAGCTGTGCTGCATTTTTTTTGGGCTTCTCAAAATCGCCTCTGCAGAGCATTCCACCCTCCATTGATACTGCAGGGAAAGAATTGTATAGGCAGGGCCACAACACAGTTATTATTCATAGAATATACGCAGTGCTGCCTTTTGGTGAAAAAACAAGTGAAAACAAATCTATTTGTCCAGCCTCTGTCCGTCCTTACGGGCGGTGGACATGTGTGAGCTGCGTGAAAAACATTGCTAAATCATACGCACCCAGCTACGCTTTACTGCTGGCTTCGCCATTTGCTTTCCTTAATTGGGAAAAAAAATACCTGCTCTGCCAGAGTTATAATAACTCTGCTACCCTCACGTTCTGTGACACATTAGCAGGGACACAGCACAGTTATTAAACTTCTCATGTTCATTGAATATACGCAGTGCTGCCTTTTGGTGGAAAAACAAGTGAAAACAAATCTATTTGTCCAGCCTCTGTCCGTCCTTACGGGCGGTGGACACGTGTGAGCTGCGTGAAAAACATTGCTAAATCATACGCACCCAGCTACGCTTTACTGCTGGCTTCGCCATTTGCTTTCCTTAATTGGGAAAAAAAATACCTGCTCTGCCAGAGTTATAATAACTCTGCTACCCTCACGTTCTGTGACACATTAGCAGGGACACAGCACAGTTATTAAACTTCTCATGTTCATTGAATATACGCAGTGCTGCCTTTTGGTGGAAAAACAAGTGGAAACAAATCTATTTGTCCAGCCTCTGTCCGTCCTTACGGGCGGTGGACACGTGTGAGCTGCGTGAAAAACATTGCTAAATCATACGCACCCAGCTACGCTTTACTGCTGGCTTCGCCATTTGCTTTCCTTAATTGGGAAAAAAAATACCTGCTCTGCCAGAGTTATAATAACTCTGCTACCCTCACGTTCTGTGACACATTAGCAGGGACACAGCACAGTTATTAAACTTAGATTATTCATTCACTAGAGGCAGTGGGGCCTTTCGTTTTCCAAAAAGGGAAAAAATTATATTTGGCCTGCAGTCTTGCGCCAATTTATTTCCTGCCTGTGAAATCAAATCACTGGTAATACAGCATGCTGAGGGGTAGGGGTAGGCCTAGAGGACGTGGACGCGGCCGAGGACGCGGAGGGCCAAGTCAGGGTGTGGGCACAGGCCGAGCTCCTGATCCCGGTGTGTCGCAGCCGACTGCTGTGCGATTAGGAGAGAGGCACGTTTCTGGCGTCCCCACATTCATCGCCCAATTAATGGGTCCACGCGGGAGACGGTTATTAGAAAATGAGCAGTGTGAGCAGGTCCTGTCCTGGATGGCAGAAAGTGCTTCGAGCAACCTATCGTCAACACGCAGTTCTGCGCCGTCCACTGCTGCAAATCCGAATCCTCTGTCTGCTGCTCCTCCTTCCTCCCAGCCTCCTCACTCCACTACAATGACACCTGCTCAGGAGCGGGAACACTCCCAGGAACTGTTCTCGGGCCCCTGCTTAGATTGGGCAGCAGCGGTTCCTCTCCCACCAGAGGAGTTTATCGTCACTGATGCCCAACCATTCGAAAGTTCCCGGGGTCCGAGGGAAGAGGCTGGGGACTTCCGCCAACTGTCTCAACAACTTTCTGTGGGTGAGGAGGACGATGACGATCAGACACAGTTGTCTTGCAGTGAGGTAGTAGTAAGGGCAGTAAGTCCAAGGGAGCAGCGCACAGAGGATTCGGAGGGGGAGCAGCGCACAGAGGATTCGGAGGAAGAGCAGCAGGACGATGAGGTGACTGACCCCACCTGGTGTGCAACGCTTACTCAGGAGGACAGGTCTTCAGAGGGGGAGTCAAGGGCATCAGCAGGGCAGGTTGCAAGAGGCAGTGCGATGGCCAGGGCCAGGGGTAGAGGCAGGGCCAGACCGAATAATCCACCAAGTGTTTCCCAAAGCGCCCCCTCGCGCCATGCCACCCTGCAGAGGCCGAGGTGCTCTAAGGTCTGGCAGTTTTTCACAGAGACGCCTGACGACCGACGAACAGTGGTGTGCAACCTTTGTTGCGCAAAGCTCAGCCGGGGAGCCAACACCAACAGCCTCACCACCACCACCATGCGCAGACATATGATGGCCAAGCACCCCACAAGGTGGGACGAAGGCCGTTCACCGCCTCCGGTTTGCACCCCTGCCTCTCCCCCTGTGCCCCAACCTGCCACTGAGATGCAACCCCCCTCTCAGGACACAGGCACTACCGCCTCATGGCCTGCACCCACACCCTCATCTCCGCTGTCCTCGGCCCCATCCAGCAGTGTAGTTCAGCGCACCGTTCAGCCGTCGCTTGCGCAAGTGTTCGAGCGCAAGCGCAAGTACGCCGCCACGCACCCGCACGCTCAAACGTTAACCGTCCGCATAGCAAAATTCATCAGCCTTGAGATGCTGCCGTATAGGGTTGTGGAAACTGAGTCCTTCAAAAGTATCATGGAGGCGGCGGCCCCGCGCTACTCAGTTCCCAGTCGCCACTACTTTTCCCGATGTGCCGTCCCAGCCCTGCACGACCACGTCTCCCGCAACATTGTGCGCGCCCTCACCAACGCGGTTACTGCCACGGTCCACTTAACTACGGACACGTGGACAAGCACAGGCGGGCAGGGCCACTACATCTCCCTGACGGCACATTGGGTGAATTTAGTGGAGGCTGGGACAGAGTCAGAGCCTGGGACCGCTCACGTCCTACCCACCCCCAGAATTGCGGGCCCCAGCTCGGTGGTGGTATCTGCGGAGGTGTATGCTTCCTCCACTAAAGCACCCTCCTCCTCCTCCTCTGTCTCGCAATCAAGATGTGTTAGCAGCAGCATGTCGCCAGCAGTCGGTGTCGCGCGGTGTGGCAGCACAGCGGTGGGCAAGCGTCAGCAGGCCGTGCTGAAACTACTCAGCTTAGGCGATAAGAGGCACACGGCCCACGAACTGCTGCAGGGTCTGACAGAGCAGACCGGCCGCTGGCTTGCGCCGCTGAGCCTCCAACCGGGCATGGTCGTGTGTGACAACGGGCGTAACCTGGTGGCGGCTCTGCAGCTTGGCAGCCTCACGCACGTGCCATGCCTGGCCCACGTCTTTAATTTGGTGGTTCAGCGCTTTCTGAAAAGCTACCCACGCTTGTCAGACCTGCTCGTAAAGGCGCGCCGGCTCTGCGCACATTTCCGCAAGTCCCACACGGACGCTGCCACCCTGCGCACCCTGCAACATCACTTTAAGCTGCCAGTGCACCGACTGCTGTGCGACGTGCCCACACGGTGGAACTCTACGCTCCACATGTTGGCCAGGCTCTATGAACAACGTAGAGCTATAGTCGAATACCAACTCCAACATGGGCGGCGCAGTGGGAGTCAGCCTCCTCAATTCCTTTCAGAAGAGTGGGCCTGGTTGGCAGACATCTGCCATGTCCTTGGTAATTTTGAGGAGTCTACCCAGGTGGTGAGCGGCGATGCTACAATCATTAGCGTCACCATTCCTCTGCTATGCATCTTGAGAAATTCCCTGCAAACCATAAAGGCAGCTGCTTTGCGCTCGGAAACGGGGGCGGGGGAAGACAGTATGCCGCTGGATAGTCAGGGCACCCTCCTGTCTATTTCTCAGCGCGTACAGGAGGAGGAGGAGGAGGAGCATGAGGAGGATGAGGAGGAGGGGGAAGAGACAGCTTGGGCCGCTGCTGACGGTACACCGGCTGATTGCCTGTCATCCTTTCAGCGTGTATGGCCTGAGGAGGAGGAGGAGGAGGAGGAGGAGGATCCTGAAAGTGATCTTCCTAGTGAAGACAGCCATGTGTTGCGTACAGGTACCCTGGCACACATGGCTGACTTCATGTTAGGATGCCTTTCTCGTGACCCTCGCGTTGCACGCATTCTGGCCACTACGGATTACTGGGTGTACACACTGCTCGATCCACGGTATAAGGAGAACCTGCCCACTCTGATTCCCGAAGAGGAAAGGGGTTCGAGAGTGTTGCTATACCACAGGACCCTTGCGGACAAGCTGATGGTAAAATTCCCAGCCGACAGCGCTAGTGGCAGAAGGCGCAGTACCGAGGGCAAGGTAGCAGGGGATGTGCGTAGATCGAGCAGCATGTACATCCCAGGCAGTGCAACAGTCTTTAAGGGCCTGGCCAGCTTTATGGCTCCCCACCAAGACTGTGTCACCGCTCCCCAGTTACGGCTGAGTCGGCGGGAGCACTGTAAAAGGATGGTGAGGGAGTACGTAGCGGATCGCACGACCATCCTTGGTGACGCCTCTGCCCCCTACAACTACTGGGTGTCGAAGCTGGACATGTGGCCTGAACTAGCGCTGTATGCCCTGGAGGTGCTTGCTTGTCCTGCGGCTAGCGTGTTGTCGAAGAGGGTGTTTAGTGCGGCTGGGGGAATCATCACAGATAAGCGTAGCCGCTTGTCAACCGACAGTGCCGACAGGCTAACACTCATCAAGATGAACAAAGGCTGGATTTCCCCAGACTTCTGTTCTCCACCAGCGGACAGCAGCGATACCTAAGCAATACGTAGGCTGCACCCGCGGATGGAAGCTACGTTCTCTCTCACCATCCAAAACGGGGACATTTCTGCTTCATCAATCTGTGTCTAATATTCCTCCTCCTCCTCCTCCTGCTCCTCCTCCTGAAACCTCACGTAATCACGCTGAACGGGCAATTTTTCTTAGGGCCACAAGGCTCACTCAAATAATTTTTCAGAACAATTTTTATAAGTTTCAATGCGCTTAAAAGCATTGGAACTTTAACTTGAACCAATTTTTCGTTACACTGGGCTGCCTCCAGGCCTAGTTACCACTTAAGCCACATTAACCAAAGCGATTAATGGGTTTCACCTGCCCTCTTGGCTGGCCATGGCCAATTTTTGGGATGTACATTAGTACTGTTGATACAGCAATTTTTGTGGGCCCTCGCCTACAGTGTAATCAAATTAATTTTTAGCCCACCTGCATTACAGCTGACGTTACCTCAGCTGTGTTGGGCAATGCAATGGGATATTTTTATGTACCGCCGGTGGGTTCCAGGGAGCCACCCATGCTGTAGGTGAACACTGAGTTTTTAATACATCTGTACACTTCTAAAGAACCCGTCTGACTGGGGCATGCAGTGTGGGCCGAAGCCCACCTGTATTACGCACGACATTACTACCTCAGCTGTGTTGGGCAATGCAATGGGATATTTCTATGTACCGCCGGTGGCTTCCTGGCACCCACCCAGGCAGTGGGTCCACAGGGAGTTTAACCTACATGTGTCCACTTGTAAAGAACCCCAGTCTGACTGGGGCATGCAGTGTGGGCCGAAGCCCACCTGCATTAAGCACGACATTACTACCTCAGCTGTGTTGGGCAATGCAATGGGATATTTCTGTGTACCGCCGGTGGGTTCCAGGGAGCCACCCATGCTGTAGGTGCACACTGAGTTTTTAATACATCTGTACACTTCTAAAGAACCCGTCTGACTGGGGCATGCAGTGTGGGCCGAAGCCCACCTGTATTACGCACGACATTACTACCTCAGCTGTGTTGGGCAATGCAATGGGATATTTCTATGTACCGCCGGTGGCTTCCTGGCACCCACCCAGGCAGTGGGTCCACAGGGAGTTTAACCTACATGTGTCCACTTGTAAAGAACCCCAGTCTGACTGGGGCATGCAGTGTGGGCCGAAGCCCACCTGCATTAACCCTTTCCAGTCCACTGTGTGACCTGTGAAGACATTAGGGTTTAAGGCTGTACAGCTCCGTTGTTGGTAGACGTCCGTCGGGGTTCTCTTACTGTATATTGCCAGCCTCTCTGCTGTCGGAGCCTATCCTACGTGTCAGCTCATGCAGTACTGGCTTTAGCCAGCATATAGCGCCGTTGTATAACAGCAGAAAAAGAGTAAGCCCCCTAGGAAAACCATATACAAATTGGATTGGAAAGGGTTAAGCACAACATTACTACCTCAGCTGTGTTGGGCAATGCAATGGGATATTTCTATGTACCGCCGGTGGCTTCCTGGCACCCACCCATGCTGTAGGTGCACACGGAGTTTTTACTACATCTGTACACTTATAAAGAACCCCAGTCAGACTGGGGCATGCAGTGTGGGCCGAAGCCCACCTGCATTAAGCACGACATTACTACCTCAGCTGTGTTGGGCAATGCAATGGGATATTTCTGTGTACCGCCGGTGGGTTCCAGGGAGCCACCCATGCTGTGGGTCGACAGGGACTTCACAATAGGGAGTTGTACCTGCCTGTGTCTATGAATTAAAAAGCCCGGTCTGACTGGGGCATGCAGACACCTTGACAGAATGAATAGTGTGTGGCACATAGGTTCCCCATTGCTATGCCCACGTGTGCAGCTCCTGATGGCGGTGGCACAGGATTCTATTTCTCATTGCTTCTGTACAGCATTGTGGGCTATCGCTCCGCCACTTTTAAAGAGGGTCGCTGCCTAGCCGTGCCAACCTCTGCAGTGTGTGCCTGCGGTCCCTCGTCATGGCAGACGCAATTCTAAATAGACATGAGCGTGGTGTGGCATGAGGGCAGCTGAAGGCTGCCCAGGGACACTTTGGTGTGCGCTGTGGGGGGGGGAGGGGGGGCGGTTGGGCAGCATGTAACCCAGGAGAAGTGTCAGTGGAGTGTCATGCAGGCAGTGATTGTGCTTTGTTGGAGGTAGTGTGGTGCTTAGCAAAGGTATGCCATGCTAATGAGGGCTTTTCAGAAGTAAAAGTTGTTGGGAGGGGGGGGGGCCCACTCTTGCCGGTATTGTGGCTTAATAGTGGGACCTGTGAAAATGAGATGCAGCCCAACACGTAGCCCCTCGCCTGCCCTATCCGTCACTGTGTCATTCCCATCACTTTCCTGAATTGCCCAGATTTTCACACATGAAAACCTTAGCGAGCATCGGCGAAATACAAAAATGTTCTGGTCGCCCATTGACTTCAATGGGGTTCGTTGTTCGAAACGAACCCTCGAGCATCACGGGAAGTTCGTTCCGAATAACGAACACCCGAACATTTTGGTGTTCGCTCATCTCTAGTTACTATGACACCGGAAAGCGAGAAAATTAGATTCCGTAAGTAAAATTTGGACGCTAATTCTTTGGCGCATAGAATTGAATAATGGAGTTGGGACCCATTAGCTTTTCCTATTTATGACATAATCAATGCTCCTGCCAAATATCACGTTTCTATTACATTGGGAAGCGAGAGAATTTGATTCCGTACGTAAAATTTGGATGCTAATTCTTTGGCGCATAGAATTGAATAATCGAGTTGGGACTGATTAGCGTTTCCTATTTATGACATATTCAATGCTTGTGCCAAATTTCACGTTTCTATGACATTGGGAAGTGAGAAAATTAGATTCCGTACGTAAAATTTGGACGCTAATTCTTTTGCGCATAGAATTGAATAATCGAGTTGGGACCCATTAGCTTTTCCTATTTATGACATAATCACTGCTCGTGCCAAATTTCACGTTTCTATGACACCGGAAAGCGAGAAAAAGAGATTCCGTACGTAAAATTTTGGACGCTAATTCTTTGGCGCATAGAATTGAATAATGGAGTTGGGACCCATTAGCTTTTCCTATTTATGACATAATTAATGCTCCTGCCAAATTTCAAGTTTCTATGACATTGGGAAGCGAGAAAATTAGATTCCGTACGTAAAATTTGGACGCTAATTCTTTGGCGCTTAAAATTGAATAATTGAGTTGGGACCCATTACCTTTTCCTATTTATGCCATAATCAATGCTCGTGCCAAATTTCAAGTTTCTATGACATTGGGAAGCGAGAAAATTAGATTCCGTACGTAAAATTTGGACGCTAATTCTTTGGCGCTTAGAATTGAATAATTGAGTTGGGACCCATTACCTTTTGCTATTTATGCCATAATCAATGCTCGTGCCAAATTTCAAGTTTCTATGACATTGGGAAGCGAGAAAATTAGATTCCGTACGTAAAATTTGGACGCTAATTCTTTGGCGCATGGAATTGAATAATCGAGTTTGGACCCATTAGCATTTTCTATTTATGGCATATTCAATGCCCGTGCCAAATTTCACGTTTCTATGTGAGAAAATTACATTCCGTACGTAAAATTTGGACGCTAATTCTTTGGCGCATAGAATTGAATAATCGAGTTGGGACCCATTAGCTTTTCCTATTTATGACATAATCATGGCTCATGCCAAATTTCACGTTACTATGACACCGGAAAGAGAGAAAATTAGATTCCGTAAGTAAAATTTGGACGCTAATTCTTTGGCGCATAGAATTGAATAATGGAGTTGGGACCCATTAGCTTTTCCTATTTATGACATAATCAATGCTCCTGCCAAATATCACCTTTCTATTACATTGGGAAGCGAGAGAATTCGATTCCGTACGTAAAATTTGGACGCTAATTCTTTGGCGCATAGAATTGAATAATCGAGTTGGGACCCATTAGCTTTTCCTATTTATGACATAATCACTGCTCGTGCCAAATTTCACGTTTCTATGACACCGGAAAGCGAGAAAAAGAGATTCCGTACGTAAAATTTTGGACGCTAATTCTTTGGCGCATAGAATTGAATAATCGAGTTGGGACCCATTAGCTTTTCCTATTTATGACATAATCAATGCTCCTGCCAAATTTCAAGTTTCTATGACATTGGGAAGCGAGAAATTTAGATTCCGTACGTAAAATTTGGACGCTAATTCTTTGGCGCTTAGAATTGAATAATTGAGTTGGGACCCATTACCTTTTCCTATTTATGCCATAATCAATGCTCGTGCCAAATTTCAAGTTTCTATGACATTGGGAAGCGAGAAAATTAGATTCCGTACGTAAAATTTGGACGCTAATTCTTTGGCGCTTAGAATTGAATAATTGAGTTGGGACCCATTACCTTTTCCTATTTATGCCATAATCAATGCTCGTGCCAAATTTCAAGTTTCTATGACATTGGGAAGCGAGAAAATTAGATTCCGTAAGTAAAATTTGGACGCTAATTCTTTGGCGCATAGAATTGAATAATGGAGTTGGGACCCATTAGCTTTTTCTATTTATGACATAATCAATGCTCCTGCCAAATATCAGCTTTCTATTACATTGGGAAGCGAGAGAATTCGATTCCGTACGTAAAATTTGGACGCTAATTCTTTGGCGCATAGAATTGAATAATCGAGTTGGGACCGATTAGCGTTTCCTATTTATGACATATTCAATGCTTGTGCCAAATTTCAAGTTTCTATGACATTGGGAAGTGAGAAAATTAGATTCCGTTGGTAAAATTTGGACGCTAATTCTTTTGCGCATAGAATTGAATAATCGAGTTGGGACCCATTAGCTTTTCCTATTTATGACATAATCAATGCTCGTGCCAAATTTCACGTTTCTATGACACCGGAAAGCGAGAAAATGAGATTCCGTACGTAAAATTTTGGACGCTAATTCTTTGGCGCATAGAATTGAATAATGGAGTTGGGACCCATTAGCTTTTCCTATTTATGACATAATCAATGCTCCTGCCAAATTTCAAGTTTCTATGACATTGGGAAGCGAGAAAATTAGATTCCGTACGTAAAATTTGGACGCTAATTCTTTGGCGCTTAGAATTGAATAATTGAGTTGGGACCCATTACCTTTTCCTATTTATGCCATAATCAATGCTCGTGCCAAATTTCAAGTTTCTATGACATTGGGAAGCGAGAAAATTAGATTCCGTACGTAAAATTTGGACGCTAATTCTTTAGCGCATGGAATTGAATAATCGAGTTTGGACCCATTAGCGTTTTCTATTTATGGCATATTCAATGCCCGTGCCAAATTTCACGTTTCTATGTGAGAAAATTACATTCCGTACGTAAAATTTGGACGCTAATTCTTTGGTGCATAGAATTGAATAATCGAGTTGGGACCCATTAGCTTTTCCTATTTATGACATAATCAATGCTCGTGCCAAATTTCACGTTTCTATGACACCGGAAAGCGAGAAAATTAGATTCCGTACGTAAAATTTGGACGCTAATTCTTTGGCGCATAGAATTGAATAATGGAGTTGGGACCCATTAGCTTTTCCTATTTATGACATAATCAATGCTCCTGCCAAATTTCACATTTCTTTTACATTGGGAAGCGAGAGAATTCGATTCCGTGCGTAAAATTTGGACGCTAAATCTTTTGCGCATAGAATTGAATAATCGAGTTGGGACCGATTAGCGTTTCCTATTTATGACATATTCAATGCTTGTGCCAAATTTCACGTTTCTATGACATTGGGAAGCGAGAAAATTAGATTCCGTACGTAAAATTTGGACGCTAATTCTTTGGCGCATAGAATTGAATAATCGAGTTGGGACCCATTAGCTTTTCCTATTTATGTCATAATCACTGCTCGTGCCAAATTTCACGTTTCTATGACACCGGAAAGCGAGAAAAAGTGATTCCGTACGTAAAATTTTGGACGCTAATTCTTTGGCGCATAGAATTGAATAATGGAGTTGGGACCCATTAGCTTTTCCTATTTATGACATAATTAATGCTCCTGCCAAATTTGAAGTTTCTATGACATTGGGAAGCGAGAAAATTAGATTCCGTACGTAAAATTTGGACGCTAATTCTTTGGCGCTTAGAATTGAATAATTGAGTTGGGACCCATTACCTTTTCCTATTTATGCCATAATCAATGCTCGTGCCAAATTTCAAGTTTCTATGACATTGGGAAGCGAGAAAATTAGATTCCGTACGTAAAATTTGGACGCTAATTATTTGGCGCTTAGAATTGAATAATTGAGTTGGGACCCATTACCTTTTGCTATTTATGCCATAATCAATGCTCGTGCCAAATTTCAAGTTTCTATGACATTGGGAAGCGAGAAAATTAGATTCCGTACGTAAAATTTGGACGCTAATTCTTTGGCGCATGGAATTGAATAATCGAGTTTGGACCCACTAGCGTTTTCTATTTATGGCATATTCAATGCCCGTGCCAAATTTCACGTTTCTATGTGAGAAAATTACATTCCGTACGTAAAATTTGGACGCTAATTCTTTGGCGCATAGAATTGAATAATCGAGTTGGGACCCATTAGCTTTTCCTATTTATGACATAATCATGGCTCATGCCAAATTTCACGTTACTATGACACCGGAAAGAGAGAAAATTAGATTCCGTAAGTAAAATTTGGACGCTAATTCTTTGGCGCATAGAATTGAATAATGGAGTTGGGACCCATTAGCTTTTCCTATTTATGACATAATCAATGCTCCTGCCAAATATCACCTTTCTATTACATTGGGAAGCGAGAGAATTCGATTCCGTACGTAAAATTTGGACGCTAATTCTTTGGCGCATAGAATTGAATAATCGAGTTGGGACTGATTAGCGTTTCCTATTTATGATATATTCAATGATTGTGCCAAATTTCATGTTTCTATGACATTGGGAAGTGAGAAAATTAGATTCCGTATGTAAAATTTGGACGCTAATTCTTTTGCGCATAGAATTGAATAATCGAGTTGGGACCCATTAGCTTTTCCTATTTATGACATAATCAATGCTCGTGCCAAATTTCACGTTTCTATGACACCGGAAAGCGAGAAAATTAGATTCCGTACGTAAAATTTTGGACGCTAATTCTTTGGCGCATAGAATTGAATAATGGAGTTGGGACCCATTAGCTTTTCCTATTTATGACATAATCAATGCTCCTGCCAAATTTCAAGTTTCTATGACATTGGGAAGCGAGAAAATTAGATTCCGTACGTAAAATTTGGACGCTAATTCTTTGGCGCTTAGAATTGAATAATTGAGTTGGGACCCATTACCTTTTCCTATTTATGCCATAATCAATGCTCGTGCCAAATTTCAAGTTCCTATGACATTGGGAAGCGAGAAAATTAGATTCCGTACGTAAAATTTGGACGCTAATTCTTTAGCGCATGGAATTGAATAATCGAGTTTGGACCCATTAGCGTTTTCTATTTATGGCATATTCAATGCCCGTGCCAAATTTCACGTTTCTATGTGAGAAAATTACATTCCGTACGTAAAATTTGGACGCTAATTCTTTGGTGCATAGAATTGAATAATCGAGTTGGGACCCATTAGCTTTTCCTATTTATGACATAATCAATGCTCGTGCCAAATTTCACGTTTCTATGACACCGGAAAGCGAGAAAATTAGATTCCGTACGTAAAATTTGGACGCTAATTCTTTGGCGCATAGAATTGAATAATGGAGTTGGGACCCATTAGCTTTTCCTATTTATGACATAATCAATGCTCCTGCCAAATTTCACATTTCTATTACATTGGGAAGCGAGAGAATTCGATTCCGTGCGTAAAATTTGGACGCTAAATCTTTTGCGCATAGAATTGAATAATCGAGTTGGGACCGATTAGCGTTTCCTATTTATGACATATTCAATGCTTGTGCCAAATTTCACGTTTCTATGACATTGGGAAGCGAGAAAATTAGATTCCGTAAGTAAAATTTGGACGCAATTCTTTGGCGCTTAGAATTGAATAATTGAGTTGGGACCCATTAGCTTTTCCTATTTATGACATACTCAATGGTCGTGCCAAATTTCATGTTTCTACGACATTGGGAAGTGAGAGAATTAGTGGCAGTGATGGAAATCGAACGATCTACGTGGGGGGGCGTAACTGTCGACGACGCTCGCACGCGCGCCATTTATCGTAGGATAGTTGTACTATGCCTATAATCTTCCCAGGAGTGTACTCAACAACTTCCCAAAGTTTCATGGCGATCGGATGAATGGTGTAGTAGCACATAAAGGACAAACACACAGACAGACAGACACACAGACAGACACGCATACATTCAATTTTATATATATAGATTTGTTGTTAAATAGTAGGCCAATTTAAGAGCAGTGTTTCCTGGCACCAATTTCTGACTTGGTGAATTAGATTCGCTTTATAGTAACCTATAATATTGGGCACTCCCAATCCTCCCCTACTCCTTGGGGCAAATAGTATAGGGGCTGCTACTTGGGGTCTTTTTGTGTTCCAGATAAAGATTGCTACTTGTTTTAGAGTCTTCAATTGTTTTGCTAGGATAGTGGTTGTCATTGTTTGGAAGATGTATAATAATTTGAGTGGTACCATAATGTTGTATATGACAATTCTACCTAGCCATGATGCTTTTACTCTATTGAGGTTCCTCAGTTCTTTTTTATTGTATCAACTAAAGAATCTAAATTAATTGTGGATATTTTATCAATAGACTAGGTTAATTGTATGCGCAAGTATGGGATGATGTTCATTCCCACGAAAAAGGGAATTCTTGTTTTACGTTTTCTTTAAGAGAATTGGGTATGTTCAGTCCTAACAGGCATGCTAGATGTTCCATGTAATGATTCTAGGGGCTTAGTAAGAAGGAGAACAACATCATCCACAAAAAGTACTAATTTATGCTGTCTAAAGGGTAGTGGGATGCCTTCTATGTTAGGATTTGTTCGGATGCTCTCAGCGAAAGGTTCCATAATCAACACAAATAGTAATAGGGAGAGGGAACACCCTTGGCGAGTGCCATTGGTGATCTTGAATTCACTAGACAGGACCCCATTTACTAATACTTCGGCTGAGGGAGATGAGTACAAAGCTTGTATGGCTCTCAGGATATCACACTTAAAGACAAATTTCTGCAATGCTGCTATGGCAAAACCCCAATGATATCTGTTGAATGCCTTCTCAGCATCCAACATGAGGAGCAAAGAAGGCGTTTGAAGATACTCCCCCCTAAATATCACATCTAGGGCTCTTTTTGTACCATCCAAAGTTTGTCTTCCATGTACAAAGCCCACCTGATCACTTTGGACTATTTCAGGTAGGATCTTACACAATCGCTCAGCGGGGATTTTAGCATAAATCTTTGTGGCATTATTCAATAGGGATATGGGTCTAAAATTAGCTGGGGAAGAGGGGTCTTTATCCAGTTTGGGGATGGTTACTATTGTAGCTTGTAACTAGAGATGAGCAAGCACACTCGTTTAAGGCTGATGCTTATAGATGCTTGAGATCTCTCCCCTTCCCGAAAATTCATCCCGCGCTCGCCGGCAGCCCATTGCTTTCAATGGAGCCGGCTGTATTGCCGGCTCCATTGAATTCAATGGGCTAACATCGTTCTTCTCTGCCACAGCTGTTACAGCTGTGGCAGAGGAGAATGATCTTTATGCTGACAGTGCGGGGGGGGGGGGGGAATCTCACTCCCGTGCTCACCGGCAGCCCATTGCTTTCAATGGGCTAACATCGTTCTTCTCTGCCACAGCTGTTACAGCTATGGCAGAGGAGAACGATCTTTATGCTGACATTTTTAGGATGATTTTCAGGTAAGGGCTTATATTTTTAAGCCCTTCCCGAAATTTCATCCTGAGATCGCCGGCAGCCCATTGCTTTCAATGGAGCCGGCTGTATTGCCGGCTCCATTGAATTCAATGGTCAGTGCTCGTTTAATCTAGACGAGCACCGCGTGGTGCTCGTCTCGAGTAACAAGCATCTCGAGCACCCTAATACTCGAATGAGCATCAAGCTCGGACGAGTATGCTCGCTCATCTCTAGTTGTTACGCCATATTCTATTGCTGTGAAATGTGGGAGATAGTTAAGGGTTAGAAAAATGCATGATCTGACTATGTAGTTGTTCCTATCGGGGCTTCTTTTACTTTAGATAATAGAAAGAAATCTAGCAGGAACATGTCATTTTTAGAGAATGTTCTATGTCTTGTGGAATTGAAGGAATACTCTTTAGAATTTGCGTTTAGATTCCTGAAAGAATCATATAGTTCTTCTCTGATCAACCACAGAATTAAGGTGGGTGCAAACATCCTACCCTGGTTGCTGGTATCAAAATCCTTATCAGAGATGATATTGAAGTCTCCACAAACCATTAAATAACCTTATTGTATTTTTTTTGTTTTTCTCATTACTTTCCTTAGAAAACGTGTTTGTGAGGAATTTGGTGCATATACATTAACAATGGTCATTGCAAACCTATTAATTTTACAGACCAGGATAAGAAATCTGCCCCTTTCATCCATTACAGAATCAATGAGCTGAAAGTCCACTGAATCCTTAATAGCTACAGGCACTCCCGCCTTCTTCTTTTTCGAGTTTGCCATAAAAATTTGTCTGAAACTGGCATGAAGGAGCTTGGGGTTGTTGGATTTTTTAAAATGGGTTTCTTGAATGCAGAACACTTTTGCTTTTTGAGATACCGCCTCTTTCCACAGGGCTGATCGCTTGAAAGGAGATTTGAGACCTCTCGTATTTATGGATAAGAAAGTTACACTCATGATGATTCTCCATTGGACTCTACTCTTCTTGGAACAACCTTGAATAGATGAATTGTGTCATAGTAAAGCATGATCATCACTGAAGATATATGGGAAAGGGGGAAAATGCTTGGGATGTTAAAGGGGTTGTCCGGCCATAAACATTAGGTCTCATTACTTCTGTTTGCCCATTTTCATGCACTTTGTAATATACATTGTGCATGGAAAATGAAGCTTTGGACTTACCTGAAGGGATGCCCCCCCCTGTGTTGCTCCTCCGTCGTCCCTGGTTACCACAAGAATCTTCTCTTCTTGTCGGGCCGCAGCAGCTCTTGTCGGCGCGGGAACGAGCCCCTTCTCATCCGCGCATGCGCAGTTCTTCTCTCTGCAGCCGTGAACGATATACGATCTTCTTGTGTGCAGGGGGGGAGGATGGAAGAGCCTCAGAGCAGGAACTGAGCTCCCGCCCCCTCTCTGCCTCCTTTCCGCCCCTCTGCACTATTTTCAATGAGGAGAGGCGGGACAGGGGCGTGGCTAAGGTCCGGGAATTAGCCCCGCCCCCGTCTCGGCTCTCCCCATTGCAAATAGTGCAGAGGGGCGGAGAGGAGGCTGAGAGGGGGCGGGAGCTCAGTTCCTGCTCTGAGGCTCTTCTATCCTCCCCCCCCCCCACCCCTGCACACAAGAAGATCGTATATCGGTCACGGCTGCAGAGAGAAGAACTGCGCATGCGCGGATGAGAAGGGGCTCGTTCCCGCGCCGACAAGAGCTGGGCCGACAAGAAGAAAAGATTCTTGTGGTAACCAGGGACGACGGAGGAGCAAC
Source organism: Eleutherodactylus coqui (assembly GCF_035609145.1). Taxonomy (NCBI): domain Eukaryota; kingdom Metazoa; phylum Chordata; class Amphibia; order Anura; family Eleutherodactylidae; genus Eleutherodactylus; species Eleutherodactylus coqui. The sequence goes on along the minus strand of NC_089839.1, from coordinate 113,136,457 downwards.
ACAGGGGGGGGCATCCCTTCAGGTAAGTCCAAAACTTCTGTTTGCTTCATTTTCCATGCACAATGTATATTACAAAGTGCATGGAAATGGGCAAACAGAAGTAATGAGACCTAATGTTTATGGCCGGACAACCCCTTTAACCGGGTGATGATAACAAAGAATAAAATATCTGACATCAACCCTCTAGATCTTTCAGTAAGAGCGTCTAACCCATTAAAAGATGTGTGAGGGGGAAAAATTAAGTTGTAAAAGAGTTACGGAGGGGTGTATTACTGTTGTTGTTGAAGAGATGTATTTTGCTACGGGCTCTGGTTTCGCACTGTGTGCCACTTTTGGTTTAGGTGGGTTGGTTCTTTTGGCTACAGTTCAATAAGATGCCATTTTTGGAGGAGTTTCTTCCCTTCCTCAGGTAGTGGAGTACATGCGCAGTATTATTCCTTATTATGATGACTTTAGTTGGGTATCACAACATATACAGGATTTTGTTATTTCTTAAGGCCCATTTAGACCCAACAATTCTTGCTCAAAAATCACTCAAGGCCGTCTTTTGAGCGAGAATCATTGTGTCTAACTGCACAGACATTTAGCAGTTTTCGTTAACGAGTTGTTCATCATTCTCTTTCAGCGAGCTGAAAGAGAATGATGAGCCTTATCAGTGCCCCGCGCTGAGTTCTCAGCGGGATACCACTGAAACTATTGTTTCAACTGGTATCCTGCTTGGAGAACACAGCCGGAGTATGAAGAAAACACCGGTCCAGCTCTGTTCTGTATAGCCTGCTCAGAGCGCTCAGCTGTATACCAACTGTGCGCTCCGTGAACACAGCAGAAGTATGCAGAAGACAGCGCTCCAGCTGTGTTCTGTATACTCCGCTCAGAGCGCCTAGCTTGATACCAGCTGAGCGCTCCGAAAAAAACAGCTGTACTGTACACAGAAGACAAGTGGCCCTGCTTGTCTTCTGAATACTCCGCTCGGAACACTTAGCTGTATAACAGCTGAGCGCTCCGAGAAGATAACAGCTGTATGCAGAAGATGGCGGTCTTGCTTGTCTTCTGCATACAGCGTGAGCCTTCATTTACACACTTATGCGAAATGGACGCTCAAAACTGTCACTCAAACTGCCGTTTGAGCGAATTTTGTGTGATCATATTGCTATGTAAATGCACACAACGGTTATCATTCAAAAGATGCCTTTTGAGCGACTTTTGAGTGATAATCGTTGTGTCTAAATTAGTCATTAGAGTCAGTGTTATAGAGGAAGTTTTTTTTCCTGGCTTGTGTGGTAGCTTGTGACACATCTGAAAAAGATCTTTATATGCTCATAAGAGGTAGTAAGATCTTGTAATTTATGAGATGTGAACATCACCAATTATTTAATGTGAAAAAATGTAGTCATGTAGTCGTACTATTACATCTCTGGGTAGGTAGCTTGGAACCTGTCACATCTGTTTCATGAGATCTGTTGTACAACACGTTCACTGGAGCTTTCCTGCTCAGGTGTTGGGGATCGTGCTGGCTGTGCATGTGTGTGACTCCAGTCGCTAATCAGTCTGGGTCAGTACACAAAAAAGCTGTCTTCCCAGGTGTGGGTGTGTTCAGCTCTTCTGTTCTCATCTCTCTCTCTGTGTTGTGTGAGCAGGTTATATGTGTGGTGCTTGCAAGAAAGATTAGTGTCTTGTGGTTTTGTTTGGTTATGTAGCTGGACTCCTGGTTAATGAAGGGACTAGCGGTATTGCTGGGAGCTGTGACGTGGCCTGCTAGCTTCCATATTTTGGCCAAAATGTCAACAAATACCTGACAATTATAGCATTAACATCTGCTACTAGTGTTTGCGCATTGGTTGTATGGTGTGATTTTGTGTCTGTGTGTCTTCTTATTCGGTCCAGTTGTTATAAGTGTCCTAGCCTGGGTGCGTGTGTTCCTAGGGGCAGCAAGGACCAAGATTTGAAGACCGCTGGGCCGCCCCCTATTGGAGTGATGTAACCCGCTCAGGTAGGTCCTTTGTAGAAAATTAGGAGAGGTGTTAATCAGGCGTTGTTTCACCGGGTGTTTCCTATTCCGGTAACAGTCGTGTGGGCCCAATGCTCACTAGCCCAAACGAACGTCGCAGAACCATTTTAGGTCTTGGTAAATGGCTGGCTCTGTCAATGGTTCGTTTTTCTGGTGTTGTTTTAAGTAAGAGGCGTAACATCAGTTGCTGTATGTAATTTTGAAGCTCATGAGATTGGACAAACTCAGCAATTCCCCTAAACTTGAGGTTATGATTTCTGATGTTTTATTTTCGAAGTGATCCACTCATGCCGATTTCAGTAATGTAGGATTTAACACTTGTGTTGAGTTTTGAAAAATCTGAAGAGAGCCTTTAAGAGCTAAAATCATATCCTTTATAAATACTTCCGATGCTGATTCATGTGAGCACCTAATATCAAAAAAAGGATCTCTTGCTATATCCAGTGCAAGCTGTGCCTGTGATGACATTTGCTCTGTTTCAAGCATTTCATTTGCCAGCCTGGGTCTGCTTTTGACAGGGCTGCTGTGTGCTGAGCTGTCATTATCAGGGCTAATGGGGGTTGGGCTACTCCATGCAGAGTTGTGAGCCTCATGGTGGGGGCTGTGAATGGGCACCATCTTAATTCTGCAGTCATGTGCTGCTTTTTCATTTTTCTTTGTGGAGCTGCCCTTTTCTTTTATTAGTAGTGGAACCTCCATTGTGATCTCTGAGAGCAGGTACAGGAGTAAAGTCCCTCTGCTTACTCTGTTTCCTGGAGTCTCCGCTGGCTGCTGCTATCCCCTCTGAACTATGAGCCTCATGGTGTGGGCTGTGAGCAGGCACCATTTTGGGCTACAATGATGTGCTGCCTCCTTGTTCTCTCTTATGGAGCTGCCCTTTCCTCCTGCTCCCGATGTGTGTCTTTTAGTAAGGCCCGAAGGCAGGGGGCTGAAAGAAATCATCTTACCCTGCTCTTGGCTCCTGGAGTCCTCCCCCGACCACTGCCTCCTCTTCTGATGACACGGAGCCAGCTCGGCTTGAATCTCGCGCCTCCATCTCCTCTGCCGCCAAACGCACTAAGAAAAACTTTGCTTTCAATGGGGTGGTAGCAGCACGCCATTGAAAGCAATGGGAGAACATCAGGATCCCCTGCTGCAGGTGTGAAAGCTGCAGCAGGGGGATTCCTTATATGTGAAACCCCTGGATACTGTCACATCCAGGGATTTAACTTTGTTCTCAATGACATCAGCAGCACCAGAGCTGGCTCCATTAAAAACTGAGGAAGAAGATTGCAATCTTCTGCTGCTGCTATGACAGCTGCAGCAGGGTATTACTTAATCCCCATGGGGAGACCCTCATCACTGAACACTGTGACAGCAGTGGCAGGGTGTTCAGCGATGAGGGGACTCCCTGTGGCGATAAAGGAATCCCCTGCCGTTGCTGTCACAGCGGCAGCAGAGGATCACAATCTTCTCCCATTGCTTCAATGAGCCTGGTGCTGCTGCTGCTGCCAGCCCATTGGAAACAATAGGCGAGATTGTAAAAATAATGGACATGCTGCGATTTTGTTTTCACGCTGCACCGTAAGCGTTAAAACATCGCACATTTGAAGTGAGCCATTGGAAGCCATTGGCTTCATAATTTAGTGATTTCTGGCAGCCTCACAGCGCTGGGAAATTGCGTGATTTCATCACCAGTGCGAAGGCGTCCCAAAGGTGTCTTCACACTTGCGATCGCGATATCGCTGCGTTTTTTTAACGCGAATGTCAATAGGACTTTTTTTAATGCTAAAAAAGCATTTGCACAAATATCGCAAAGCACAAACTTGCAATTTTTGTACAATGCATTTTTAACATTAGAAAGTCTTTTTGAGGGTGTATTCACACTTGCAATCACGATATTGCTGCATTTTTTTACGCGGATGTCAATGGGACTTTCTAATGTTAAAAACACAACGCACAAAAATTGACAAGTTTGTGCTTTGCAATTTTTGTGCGATGCATTTTTAACATTAGAAAGTCCTATTAACATTCACTTTAAAAACCGCTGCAATATCGCAATTGCAAGTGTAAAGGAACCCTGACATTCGTGTTTAAGAAATGCAATGATATTGCGATCGCAAGTGTGAAGGCACCCTAAGCTTTTAGGATTTCAGAGTGCTGTCTTTCTCTTAGCCATGTCACTTGATCCCGGACTTCAGCCTCCTCCAAAGTAGTGCTTTCGACCCGCTGTGGAATTTGCTAATGCCATTGCTTCAGGTCGGTGCTGAGGAGCTCAGTTCTATGCGTCTTCTCTCGCCGCCATCTAGGCCGTGCCCCCAATAAAAACTACTTTTACTTGCATCCTATGTATTTTTTTATGATATGATTAAGAATACAAGTAGCATCTGGGGGGCATGGCCTGGATGAAGCCAATGGCAGACGTGATCTGAGCCGCTCCGCTTCAAGCTTCAACTGGAAAAGCAACCTAAAGCCGGCCGAGGGATCTAAATAAGCAGAGGAAGGTGTCTAAAGCTTACCTCCACCCGACAATGTCCCGGAGAAGAGCGGTAAAGACTGGCCCGAAGCGTCTCACGGACTTTTACCGGGCGCGCGGGGCTGAAGAGGAGGACAAGATGGAGCCGACTGCATGCAGCGCCGCGGGAGAGGGAGAGAAGGAGATGACAGGAGCGGAACGAATTGAGGAGAGAGAGAGCGGTAAGATGAACCCATCGGCTCCCCTGTCACCGCTGCCAGTTAAATCAGGCGGCCCCACTCCGTTCTCTCAGGGTTCTCACAGTCTCCGAGAGGGACGAGAAGCAGAAGGAGAAGCTGTCACTCACTGCAGCGGAGGGGAGGAGGAGGGGGGAGAGGAGACAGGGGGACAGGCGCCGTCTTCTCTGCTCCTGCCTCCGATACAGGCAGAAAAGAGAAACATAAGCTCTCCCAGAGTAAGCCCAGAAAAAAGGCGTCCCAGAAGGGAACCTCCTTCACAGGCTCCTGTCTCTGAAGCACTGGGATGGTGTGGGGAGGAGAACTCTACAGACCCCATACCGAATATTGAATGCTCTAACAAGATGGCGTCCGAGTGCTTCATTAGAGATATGGTGCTTGCCCTTAAAGGCTCCATCAGAAAAGACCTTACGGAAATGAATATAAAGTTTAACAACAGTATAGACGAACTAGGTGACAGAGTGGACCACCTTGAGAACAAGACAGGGGAGATAACGAGTTCACATAACGAACTCATAGATGCCCATTATAAGCTTGAGGAGGAATTTGAATCGTTAAAAAACAAAATGGCTGATCTTGAAGATCGCAATCGGCGAAACAATATAAAATTCAGAGGAATTGCCGAAACGGTTAAACAAGAAGATCTGAACAAACATGTCCAAGACCTCATAAGAAGTCTTTTACCAGAGTCTAAAATAGAAGAACGAATCTTAGATAGAATACATAGGCTTCCTAAGCCAAAGAATGTTCCCGAAAGCGCACCTAGGGATGTGATAGCCAGGTTGCATTTCTATCACATCAAAGATAACCTGATGAAAGCAGCCAGAAATCTAAAAGATCTTCCTCCCCCATTCAGTAACGTCAAGCTATATTCAGACTTCTCCCAGACTACAATGGCGGCCCGCAGGAAGCTTGCCCCCATAACAGCAGTCCTAAGAGAAAACAGTATTACCTATAGATGGGGCTTCCCCACCAAACTCTATGTCAATAGAGAGGGCACAGTCTACACCATACTAACTCAAGAAGAGGGCAAATCTCTGTTCCAGAAGTGGAATCTCCCTCCACCTAAAGTCTACAACCCGAATTACATCCCCAAGGAATGGTCACATAAGCAGCCAAGCAGACCAAATAATGACAAAACTCCCAAACGTTGAGCTTTCTCCTCAAGTGCTTCAACTGCTTATACGACCCTCGAGCACAATTTAAACAGAGCTCGATCTTCCAGGTTGAACATTATTGAACCCCAGATAAGACCTTCCCCTAGTCTTTGATTTGAAAAGACGGAAAGGTCCTTTTTCTTTGACTGTTAACTAACGTTTATTTTCAATCCAAGTTTGCTATCCACTTCAATCAAGAAGTTAACCCGCACAGCTCCCCAGCATTATCCTTCTCCTCATCTACACTCATAAACAGGATAAACTGCATCATCAACAAATCTTCCGAACATCACAACCAACTGATAGGAACATCTTAATCCCTCAGCCCATAAACAAGTCTTACAGACTCGCAATCTTAACCAGTTTCTTCCTATGGATATAAAATTAATATCGCTAAATGTAAAGGGTCTTAACTCTCCATACAAAAGAGCTGCCTTATGGAAGGAGGCCCTAACATCCGGAGCGGACATCTTTTGTGCACAGGAAACGCATCTGAACAAACAAAACCCGCCGAAGATAAGCCACCCCAAATTCTCCAGAACATTTATGGCGAATGCCTCAAAGAAAAAAGCGGGTGTCCTGATAGCGGTTAAAGATTCGGTGGACTTTCAACTATTGGAGGAAATCGGAGACGAGGATGGCAGGTTTTTGATGCTAATATGTAAATTGAATGGCTTCCTTGTCACTCTGGTCAACATTTATGTCCCAAATTCAAGACAGTTGAGATTCTTGGGCAGAGTGACAAGGAAAATAAGAAAAGTACAGCAGGGATCATTGATAATATGTGGGGACTTTAATGCCATAGCTGATAGTTCCTTAGACTCAAGCCATACAAAAAACAGCAGAGGATTCACATTGTCGTCGTGGATACACAATAATGATCTTTTTGATGCATTTAGAGTTATGAATGTGAATTCTAGGGAATATACCTTTTATTCATTCAGGCATAAATCCATGTCTAGAATTGATATGTTCATGGTAGACTTCCAAATCCTTCAAAAACTAAACGATGCAAAAATAGGTGTTGCCTAATGGTCCGACCATGCTCCGATTTCAATTAAATTAAAACTCGGCCCCTCTGCCCCAATATTTAACAACTGGAGGAATAACACGTTCCTAATGAAAATCCCAAAATTTCAAAAGAAAATTAAGGAAACGATTGTGGAGTACTTTCATCATAACGATACCCCAGAAATAAGTCCTTTCACGCTTTGGAATGCTCATAAACCAGTAGTTAGAGGCGTCATGATTCAACAAGGTTCCATATACAAAAGAGAGAAAAATAGCCATATTAAAAAGACCTTAGAAGAACTAAAAGCCCTCAAACAATCTGTGTTGTCCAATCCCTCACCATCACTTAGGAAGGATATAAGAGAAGCTAGACTCAAAGTCTGAAATATCTTAACAGATGAATACGAAAAAAGTCTAAAATTACTTAAAAAAACCTACTACACTGATAATAACAGAAACACCAAATGGATGGCTAATAAGGTAAAACGAAAAAGAAACAAAGCTAAAATCCCTTTTATATTAGACCCGATTACCAAAAATAAAATATATAACCCCATGGCTATAGCCGTGGAATTTAGGAAGTTTTATGAGGGACTATATAACCTCAAAGAAGATCCTGAGGTAACCCAGCCTACAGAAGCAGCCATAAACAATTTCCTCTCCTCCCTGCAGCTCCCCAAACTAACGGGAGAACAATTAGAAAAATTAAATCAGCCACTTACCTCCCAAGAGATCCTGCAGGTTATTGACAAAGCAAAAAAAGACAAAGCCCCTGGCCCGGACGGTTATTCGTACAAATTTTTTAAATTACACAAGGATCTCCTGGTGGATCATATGAGGAATCTGTACAACACGGCGATGACGACGGGATCATTACCCCCGGAAATGCTTCAAGCGAATATAGTGACTATCCCCAAGCCCGGTAAAGAAACAACATCTCCAGCAAACTTTATGCCTATTTCGCTTTTAAACAATGACACAAAAATCTATGCTAAAATTCTATCCCTAAGGTTATTAGAGGTTGCCCCGCACCTTGTCCATAGCGATCAAGCTGGTTTCATCAAAGGTAGGCAGGTGTCGGACGCGACGAGACGACTGGTGGATATCGTGGGGGAGGTGGAGTGCTCTCGAATGCCTTGTCTGCTCCTCACTTTGGATGCGGAGAAGGCATTCGACAGAATACACTGGAGGTATGCCTTCTCTGCGCTTGAAAAGTTCCGCCTGAGAGGCAGCATTATGTCAGCCATACAAGCTTTATATGGATCCCCTTCGGCCCGTGTCCTCATAAACGGAGTAGTGTCTAAACCATTCGCAATATCAAATGGAACCAGGCAGGGCTGCCCGCTATCGCCTACACTGTTTATCCTTACAATTGAACCACTAACAGAAGCAGTCCGTGTTCGGGAAAAAATTAAAGGAATACCGCTAGCGGGCAGAAACCATAAAATCGGACTTTTCGCGGACGATATTGTACTTTTATTGTCCTCCCCACTAGACTCTCTTAGAGAGGCCTCGGACCTTCTAAAATTCTTTGGGACAATCTCCTACTACAAAGTTAATCCAGCAAAATCAAAAATTCTCCCAATTAACCTCCAGCCCAAACTCCAAAAGCTAATAAAGGAAGAGTTTCCATTCAGTTGGGACCCTACAGGAATTCAATACTTAGGCATTATAATAAACCTACCACTAAACAACATAATGAACCACAACATAGAACTATTAACAGAAACTCTACAACATGACTTGAACAACTACAATAGAGTGGAGTGGACCTGGCTGGGGAGAGTCACTATTTATAAAATGATGATCCTCCCTAAGATTTTATACATGTTTAGAACAATTCCCCTAAAACGTAACCCCCGACTGCTGAAAAAACTGCAAAACCAACTTATGTCATTCATATGGAATGACAAGAAACCAAGAGTGGCGGCCTCCATCTTATACAGTCCTAGGAGGTTAGGAGGGTTGGGAGTTCCCAACTTAACTGCCTACTATGAAGCAAATATCATTTCTCAACTGAGAAATTGGGGAACCCCAAAGATAGGAATAAGTTGGCCAACTATCGAGCAAAAATCCATGGGAAACAAATCCCTAAAAAACCTACTATTAGCTACAAGTATTAACGTAGATATAGAACCGGTAAAAAACCCGGTAGTTACAAATTCCATTGAAGCATGGAGACATATACTACAAATCACAGAGGATTATGCTCCCAAAATGGTAATCCCCCTTCCAGTAGAAACTATTGAATTCTGCATAGAAAATTGCGACACTAAGACATGGAGGGCAAGAGGTATTAAGTGGATCTCGGATCTAGCGGAGGGACCCACATTGAAATCATTCCACAGTCTCCAGGAGAAGTTCGGGCTACAAAGTCGGGACTTCCTCCTATATTCCCAAATTAGAAGCAGATGGTCGGTGGTGGCGTCTGGTGAGACATCTTTACCTAAGATACTGTTCAATCTTCTCTTTAACCCCTCTTCTCATAAGCTTCCCCTGAGGGATATATATGAGATCTTTTGCGGTGGAGGAGTCACCGAGCAAAACCAAAAGAAAAAAGCTCCTCCTTAACTGGGAGAAAGAGTTGGGAGAATCCTTTACAACAACACAATGGAACAAGGCACACGGATGTGTAAACAAAGCCTCAGTGTGTGGCTCTTTGATGGAGGTTCATTGTAAAACTCTCTCCCGATGGTATAGGTCGCCAGTGAGATTGGCTGATTTCTTCCCAGACACATCAGATAGATGTTGGAGGGGATGTGGGAGAAGAGGCTCCCTTCTACACATTTTTTGGAGCTGCCCCAAAATTCTTTCTACTTGGTGTGAATTATTTCAGCTAATAAACAAAATAACTGGAATAATAATTCCTCCCTCACCGAGTTTGGCAATCTTGCTGTTGGGAATGGAGAACGTCCCCCGAATGTTCAGGAAGTTCACTTCACATGGACTATTGGCCATGAAACTTTTGATAGTGAGACATTGGAGGTCCCATCTCACGCCTACGAATTTACGCTCTTAGACAGAATAGAGTACCAGAGTTCAATATGGTGTGGGACCCCTGGATAGAATATTTCAAAGCAGACCATATGGCCATAAGATTAGTCCCGTAGGAATAATCAAATCCTTGAACACTGGAAGTGTGATGATGAATAAAAGATAAAGCAGAAATGGATACATTTGTGTAACAATGAATAATCATATATCCTGTTATCCTTTCTACCCCCCCCCCCCCACCCATCCCCTATCCTCCCCCCCCCCCCCCCCTACTCCCGTCCCTCCCTCCTCCTCCCTTCCCCCCTAAAGAAGTTATAACGGTAAATACTACTTTTGGGCAAGTTTAGTTACTTTATGCATATTTGTTAAAAGCTAATTCTCATTTGATGTATACGATACTTCAATCACCTTTGTATGTATGAAAATGTTTTGCCTAATGATAATAAAAATAATTGAACAATAAGAATACAAGTAGCATCTCAACTGTGTAAACACGCCAGCTCCCAAGGTTTTTAGGCAATTGTGATTTTTGCAAAGATTGGACACTTTTCTTCAAAACATTTGCAGTATCAAATTAGTTTGCTTTTCTCATCTTTTATTTGTCCCTGGATGTTTTGACAATTTTCTGGGTTAATGAAATATTGGATTTTTGTTAAATTGAAGCCTTGCATTGTTTCTTTTGCCTGCTGAATCCACTCTGTACACCTTCATGGTTTTTAGTGTCTCTGAATATATTTTACACATGTACTGTATGATTAGATGCTTTTTGTTTAAATTTCTGAAAAAATACATAAGTCTGTACTATTTACAGCACACGATGTGTGCAGATGCAGCCAAAATTAAATTGATGGAACACAGTATGGAAACTTCCCATGCCACAGTTAGTTTACCCTTCCAATTGCTTTACAGTTGATGCTGTGCCTTTAAATTGCTTAGGCCGGCTTCACAGGAGAATAATTAACTGTATACCACCGATGAGGTGAAACACAGCAAGTATACAATGATATTGCAAACTTGCTGCGTGCCACGATTTGCCATGCACTATATTGGCATGTGTAATACACGCCAAGATAATGCATGCTGCGATTTTTGCGCACAACATGGCAGCATATGGCAGATTGGTACAGCATATTACGCTATCACCACACGTTCGTGTGAAGGAGCCATTAAGATAATATAACATTGTTGCGAGAAATTATCACAGTCAGGGCCTAAACACATGAGCGTGTCTTTGCCCTGCTATGCTGTCATGAAAATCACAACCGCATAAAATGGACGAAAGAAAACCATTCATTTCAATAGTTTTGTTTTCACTATTTAGATTCTCGTGCGCATATACTATGTGCAAGAAAATATAGGTCTTGCCCTATCTGTCTCCCACATAGTTTATTTTACATGCGAGAAAGATGGGGCAGGGGCCATCTTCCCGTTTTTGTTTTTTTTTTAAACTTGCATGCAATAGCGCAGAGTTTTAATAATCAGAAAAAAGAATCGATTCATGTGCTAATACGCTTCGTAACAGCGAGCATGTTAGCACATGCGTCCATGTGTTTAAGCCCTTAAATTAAACTTAGCTACATCTGTATCTGTTCGGTTAGGCTGAATGCACAGGGGCACAAATTCTATGGCGAGATTTCATGTGGAATTTCCGCCATTGCACACTACCATAGGATTGCATTGGTTTATGCAATCCTATGAAGACAGATGAGATTTTGATTGCAGAAAACTCATGCGATAACAAAATCGCGGCATGTCCTATTTCAGTGCGCGTCTCACAGAGAATCTATCGCAGTCAGAATCTGACCTGGCCATCTGCATTCACCCTTAGGCTGCCTGTCCACAGGCGTTGCGGTATCCCATGGCGGATCTCTGCTGCGGGGGCCGCCGCCAGGGAGCAGGAGCCGGCAGACGGATCTTCACCGTTCAGCCTATCTGATAGATAGGCTGACCATGGAGGACCGCGGAGAATTGCAGCAAATCGCAGCATGCTGCGATTTGCCGTCCGCGAGCGGAGAATCGCAATGATTCTCCGATCGTGGACAGGGGGGAAGCGTTGCTATGGAGAGCTTTCACTGCATTCCCCGCGAACGGATTATTGCCGCAGGGAACCCATTTCACACTCGCTCGTGGACAGGCACCCTTAGGAAAGGAAGGATAACTAGCCCTGTAACAAACAGTGGTAATTTTCATATTTGTGTTCTAGGTTATCTACAAAGCTCATACCATAAAAACCGAGAACCGAGCTTAGTACATATGTCCATTACCAGAATCAAACTGATTATATAAATAGCATACCAGAAACGAGCTCATAACATAAGTATAGCACAGGAATAGAGATGAGCGAGCACCCAAATGCTCGGGTCCACGTTATTCGAGTTGAGCTTTTCGTAAAATTCGAGAGCTCTACTCGAGTTACGAACCCCATTGACTACATTTTTGTATGTGGTACGCCGGGTCCCGAGCTTTTTTTTTTTCTTGGTTCATGTGGTCATTTTGCAGTTGAGCACAAGAACGAGAAGCTGCATGAAGTGAACCTAAAAATAAATAAATAAATAAATAAAAAGGAAATATGACGAATGCAAGAGGGGTGGACATGTTGTTGGTGGTGGGGGAGGTGGTAGAAGATGGGCCAAGTTGGCAATTGAAGTGGCACCCACTGAAACTATAACTCCGCATTCTACAGGAGGAAAGGCAAGCCCACTTCTATTCCTCAAAAGTGTTCATGCCTGTGCATTACATGCACAACATACAAAACAGGTCATAGAGTAGATAACCCAGCATTAGAGATGAGCGAACGTACTCGTCCGAGCTTGATACTCGTTCGAGTATTAGCGTGTTCGAGATGCTCGTTATTCATCTCTGAGACGTTAGCACGCTTTTCTGGCCAATAGAAAGACAGGGAAGGCATTACAACTTCCCCCTGCGACGTTCAAGCCCTATACCACCCCCCTGCAGTGAGTGGCTGGCGAGATCAGGTGTCACCCGAGTATATAAATCGGCCCCTCCCGCGGCTCGCCACAGATGCGTTCTGACAGAGATCAGGGAAAGTGCTGTCTTGCTGGAGTTGCTATAGGGAGAGTGTTAGGAGTATTTTAGGCTTCAAAAACCCCAACGGTCCTTCTTAGGGCCACATCTAACCGTGTGCAGTAGTGTGGAGGCTGCTTTTTGCAGTGTTGCACATTTTTTTTTTTTTGTATATCGGCCGTGCAGAGCATTGCGCCCTGCAGTAATTATACATAGTCCAGGGCCAGTAGAGGTGGTGAGGCAGGGACAGAAGACATATTTATTGAATATAGGCAGTGGGCCTTTCCAAAAACATTTGGGGAAAAAAATCTATTTGGGCGGCCTGTGACTGTCCTCAGTGTACTGGGTCTGTGCTGGGGGTAGTTGTCCTAATTCATACGCAGCCAGCTAAGTGTTACAGCAGGCTTGCGCAAAATTATTTCCTGGCTCTGTGTTGGCTGTTACATCACCGCTGTATTCCAGTCCACAGTGCAACAGTCTGCAGTTATTTTACATACTCCAGGGCCAGTAGTGGTGACGCAGAGAGAGAAGACATGTAAGGTGTATATAGGCAGTGGGCCTTTCCAAAAACATTTGGGAAAAAAAATCTATTTGGGCTGCCTGTGACTGTCCTCAGTGTACTGGGTCTGTGCTGGGGGTAGTTGTCCTAATTCATACGCAGCCAGCTAAGTGTTACAGCAGGCTTGCGCAAAATTATTACGCTCTACTGTGCGTTCCGTAAGCGAAGTCAGCCTCCAACCACAGGCCAATAAGTGGCACATTTAATTACAGCGTTCTGTTTCTGCACTACTGGTAATACAGCATGCTGAGGGGTAGGGGTAGGCCTAGAGGACGCGGGCGAGGACGCGGAGGCCCAAGTCAGGGTGTGGGCACAGGCCGAGCCAGTGTGGTGGCCAGGGGTAGAGGCAGGGCCAGACCGAATAATCCACCAACTGTTTCCCAAAGCGCCCCCTCGCGCCATGCCACCCTGCAGAGGTCAAAGTGCTCTACGGTGTGGCAGTTTTTCACAGAGACGCCTGACAACCGACGAACAGTGGTGTGCAACCTTTGTCGCGCCAAGATCAGCTGGGGAGCCACCACCACCAGCATGCGCAGGCATATGATGGCCAAGCACCCCACAAGGTGGGACGAAGGCCGTTCACCGCCTCCGGTTTGCACCACTGCCTCTCCTCCTGTGCCCCAACCTGCCACTGAGATCCAACACCCCTCTGAGGACACAGGCACTACTGTCTCCTGGCCTGCACCCACACCCTCACCTCCGCTGTCCTCGGCCCCATCCAGCAATGTCTCTCAGCGCAGCGTCCAGACGTCGCTAGCGCCACTGTTTGAGCGCAAGCGCAAGTACGCCGCCACGCACCCGCACGCTCAAGAGTTAAACGTGCACATTGCCAAATTGATCAGCCTGGAGATGCTGCCGTTTAGGCTTGTGGAAACGGAGGCCTTCAAAAGCATGATGGCGGCGGCGGCCCCGCGCTACTCGGTTCCCAGTTGCCACTACTTTTCCCGATGTGCCGTCCCAGCCCTACACGACCACGTCTCCCGCAACATTGTACGCGCCCTCACCAATGCGGTTACTGCCAAGGTCCACTTAACAACGGACACGTGGACAAGCACAGGCGGGCAGGGCCACTATATCTCCCTGACGGCACATTGGGTGAATTTAGTGGAGGCTGGGACCGAGTCAGAGCCTGGGACCGCTCACGTCCTACCCACCCCCAGAATTGCGGGCCCCAGCTCGGTGCTGGTATCTGCGGCGGTGTATGCTTCCTCCACTAAACCACCCTCCTCCTCCTCCTCCCCCAACGCAACCTCTGTCTCGCAATCAAGATGTGTCAGCAGCAGCAGCACGTCGCAAGCAGTCGCTGTCGCGCGTCGTGGCAGCACAGCGGTGGGAAAGCGTCAGCAGGCCGTGCTGAAACTACTCAGCTTAGGAGAGAAGAGGCACATGGCCCACGAACTGCTGCAGGGTCTGACAGAGCAGACCGACCGCTGGCTTTCGCCGCTGAGCCTCCAACTGGGCATGGTCGTGTGTGACAACGGCCGTAACCTGGTGGTGGCTCTGCAGCTCGGCAGCCTCACGCACGTGCCATGCCTGGCCCATGTCTTTAATTTGGTGGTTCAGCGCTTTCTGAAATCTACCCACACTTGTCATACCTGCTCGGAAAGGTGCGCCGGGTCAGCGCACATTTCCGCAACTCCAAGATGGACGCTGCCACCCTGCGGACCCTGCAACATCGGTTTAATCTGCCAGTGCACCAACTGCTGTGCGACGTGCCCACTCGGTGGAACTCTACGCTCCACATGTTGGCCAGACTCTATGAGCAGCGAAGAGCTATAGTGGAATACCAACTCCAACATGGCAACATGGGCGACGTAGTGGGAGTCAGCCTCCTCAATTCTTTACAGAAGAGTGGGCCTGGTTGGCAGACATCTGCCAGGTCCTTGGAAACTTTGAGGAGTCTACCCAGATGGTGAGCGGGGATGCTGCACTCATTAGTGTCACCATTCCTCTGCTATGCCTCTTGAGAAGTTCCCTGCAAAGCATAAAGGCAGACGCTTTGCACTCGGAAACGGAGGCGGGGGAAGACAGCTTGGCCCACTGCTGAGGGTACCCATGCTGCTTGCCTGTCATCCTTTCAGCGTGTATGGCCGGAGTAGGAGGATCCTGAAAGTGATCTTCCTAGTGAGGACAGCCATGTGTTGCGTACAGGTACCCTGGCACACATGGCTGACTTCATGTTAGGATGCCTTTCTCGTGACCCTCGCGTTACATGCATTCTGGCCACTACGGATTACTGGGTGTACACACTGCTCGACCCACGGTATAAGGAGAACCTTTCCACTCTCATTCCCGAAGAGGAAAGGGGTTCGAGAATGATGCTATACAACAGGGCCCTGGTGGACTAACTGATGGTAAACTTCCCATCCGACAGCGCTAGTGGCAGAAGGCACAGTTCCGAGGGCCAGGTAGCAGGGGAGGCGCAGAGATCAGGCAGCATGTACAGCGCAGGCAGGGGAACATTCTCCAAGGCCTTTGCCAGCTTTATGGCTCCCCAGCAAGACTGTGTCACCGCTCCCCAGTCAAGGCTGAGTCGGCGGGAGCACTGTAAAAGGATGGTGAGGGAGTACGTAGCCGATCACACGGCCATCCTCCGTGACGCCTCTGCCCCCTACAACTACTGGGTGTCGAAGCTGGACACATGGCCTGAACTCGCGCTGTATGCCATGGAGGTGCTTGCTTGTCCTGCGGCTAGCGTCTTGTCAGAGAGGGTGTTTAGTGCGGCTGGGGGAATCATCACGGATAAGCGTACCCGCCTGTCAACCGACAGTGCCGACAGGCTTACACTCATCAAGATGAACAAAGCCTGGATTTCCCCAGACATCTCTTCTTCACCAGCGGACAGCAGCGATACCTAAGCAATACGTAGGCTGCACTCGCGGATGGAAGCATCGTTCTCTATCACCATCAAAAACGGGGACATTTTTGCTTCATCAATCTGTGTATAATATTCCTCCTCCTCCTCCTGCTCCTCCTCCTGAAACCTCACGTAATCATGCCGAACGGGCAATTTTTCTTAGGCCCACAAGGCTCAGTCATATAATTTTTGTAAACAATTTTTATACGTTTCAATGCTCATGCAAGCGTTGAAACTTGCACCTGAACCAATTTTTATTTTAACTGGGCTGCCTCCAGGCTTAGTTACCAATTAAGCCACATTAACCAAAGCGATTAATGGGTTTCACCTGCCCTCTTGGTTGGGTATGGGCAATTTTTCTGAGGTACATTAGTACTGTTGGTACACCAATTTTTTGGGGCCCTCGCCTACAGTGTAATCCAATTAATTTTTTGCCCACCTGCATTACAGCTGATGTTACATCAGCTGTGCTGGGCACTGCAATGGGATATATTTATGTTCCAGGGAGCCACCCATGCTGTCGGTCCACACGGAGTTGTAACTACATGTGTCCACTTCTAAAGAACCCCAGTCTGACTGGGGCATGCAGTGTGGGCCGAAGCCCACCTGCATTAAACATGACATTACTTCAGCTGTGATGGGCAATGCTATGGGATATATGCTATGGGATATATGTGCCACCGGTGGCTTCCTGGCACCCACCCATGCTGTCGGTCCACACGGACTTCACAATAGGGAGTTGTACCTGCCTGTGTCTATGAATTAAAAAGCCCAGTCAGGTTGGGGCATGCAGTGTGGGCCGAAGCCCACCTGCATTTAATCTGACGTTAGCTCTGCTGTCCAGGGCACTGCAATGGGATACATTTATGTACAGCCGGTGGGTTCCAGGGAGCCACCCATGCTGTGGGTGCACACGGAATTCCCATTGCGGTGTTGGGGATTCCCAGTTGTATCTGCCTGTGACTATTTATAAAAAAACGCGGTCTGACTGGGACATGCAGACACCTTGACAGAATGAATAGTGTGTGGCACATAGGTTCCCCATTGCTATGCCCACGTGTGCAGCTCCTGATGGCGGTGGCACAGGATTATATTTCTCATTGCTTCTGTACAGCATTGTGGGCTATCGCCCCGCCCCTTTTAAAGAGGGTCGCTGCCTAGCCGTGCCAACCCTCTGCAGTGTGTGCCTGCGGTTCCTCCTTATGGCAGACGCACTTATAAATAGACATGAGTGTGGCGTGGCATGAGTGCAGCTGAAGGCTGTGCAGGGACAATTTGGTGTGCGCTGTGGACACTGGGTCGTGCAGGGGGGGGGGGGTTGGGCAGCATGTAACCCAGGAGAAGTAGCAGCGGAGTGTCATGCAGGCAGTGATTGTGCTTTGTTGGAGGTAGTGTGGTGGTTAGCTAAGGTATGCATTGCTAATGAGGGCTTTTCAGAAGTAAAAATTGTTGGGGGGGGGGGGCACTCTTGCCGCTATTGTGGCTTAATAGTGGGACCTGGGAACTTGAGATGCAGCCCAACATGTAGCCCCTCGCCTGCCCTATCCGTCGCTGTGTTGTTCCCATCACTTTCTTGAATTGCCCAGATTTTCACAAATGAAAACCTTAGCGAGCATCGGCGATATACAAAAATGCTCAGGTTGCCCATTGACTTCAATAGGGTTCGTTATTCGAAACGAACCCTTGAGCATTGCGAAAATTTCGTCCCAAGTAATTAGCACCCGAGCATTTTGGTGCTCGCTCATCTCTACACAGCATCTATTGAATACTGCCACCTCCTCTTCATCCCAGTCGCGGTCACACAGCAACAGCCTGCACCAATTGGTCATGATCATCTCCTCTCTACTTCAACCTATGTCAAAGAGAGGAAGAGGCGGACTTTGTAGGGATGCACCTCAAAACATCAGATCATTACTGGGTGACTACCCTCCTTGATCCCCGCTACTAGGCTAAAATTACAAATCTCATTTTGGCAGTGCACCTGAAAATGCAGCAGTATGAGAACAGGTGGTTAAGCAGCTTGAGCAGTGTATTTCCCCATGGTTGTGGGCATGCATCCGCAATGAACCTTTGCTCTGCGGTTCATAGTGGATGAGGTGGAAGCTTCCATAGCAGCACCAACACAGTGACAGGGGAAGTCTAACAGAGGTGTGGCATAGTTTTTTTCATCCTGTTGCAGCCTACATCAAAAGCACAGGGTAGGACTGACTGTTAACAGCAGCTTTTATCAATAATGTTCCAGGAGTATGTCAACTACCCCGTGGATGAACTCAGATATGTCATTTGCCTCTTTAACTTCTGGATGTCTAAGCTGGACGCGTGGCCAGAGCTTGTACAACATACTTTAGAGGTGCTTGCCTGCCCCACTAGCAGTGTGCTATCAGAAAGGGTGTTCCACACAGCTCAGCTGGGGTGTCGAGCATCTGCCCATCCATAATGAGGAACGCCTGACGTTTATAAAAATGAACCAGGCATGGATTCCACCTGACTTCTGCAAGCCCATGGCAGATTCCACTGATTAGTTAGCATGCTGGCAGTTTTTATTCACATATGACTGAGCATAGTTTTATATCGAAGATCACACTGCGCCCGCAAGGTACTGTTGTTGCAGGTGGTGCTGCTGCTCTTTCCTATTTCCACCATATAATACAATAAATGAAATATGAATTATTCACTACAAGTTTCCTCTCCTCAAAGGATGCTTTACAGAGTAACTTAAAAGTGTAAAGAAAAAATAGTAGATGTTTTGGTCACATCTGTCAATCTCATAAATGCCTGATTAACATTTAAAACGTCACACAGGATTGTGCTTCTCCGACACTTCTAACATGGCCATGGAAAAGTAATGTTGTAATAAATCCACACTCAGCTCGCTTTTACTGCTATTCATACGGCAGACATCTTGAAACAACATTAGAGTTAAATATAGATCGTTCAAGCTGTTTCTCCTTTGTTACAGTGTAATTGTACTTACCAAGAAGAAACAAAGTGTAAAAGAAAACAAGTCGATAATTTATTGTCTAAAAGTCTCTGATGTAGTAATTTGCTTCCTACAAAATTGATCCCAGTGTGTACTTATTTTTGTGACAGTAATGGAGGAAATTAGTTTGTATGCTTCTTTACAACCCTGCATCATATGTGAGAAATTCTTAAAGGGTGAAAAAGCCCAACATGTGATATCAGTGCACAGAGAGCATTAACTGATGATAAGCGATGGAGAATGGTACATTTTTAACCTGAATGTTTTTAGCCATAACATTTTTTTAAGGTACACTGTAATAAAATAACACATAAAGAAAAAATGAACCCCAGAAAAATTCTGTTGTACTTGCTAAATAAATGATTATTATTAGAGATGAGCGAACGTACTAGTCCGAGCTTGATGCTCGCTCAAGTATTAGGGTACTCGAGAGGCTCGTTACTCGAGACAAGCACCACGCGGTACTCGAGTCAATCCCATTTCCTTCCCTGCATGTTTTGCGCCATTTTCTGGCCAATAGACATGCAGGGAAGGCATTACAACTTCCTCCTGTGACGTTCCAGCCCTATCATCTCGGGCTGTGCAGGCCATTACAGCTATAGCGTTCTCGGTCTGCAGTTTATTATACAGAGTATAGGGAAAGTGCTGCTGAGATACGGAAAGTGGTAGTGTAGAATCCTGTCTACAAGAACCCCAACGGTCCTTCTTAGGGCTACCTCTGACCGTGTGCATTACTGTTGTGGCAGCTGGGAGCAGTTTTGATGTTTTTTTTTTTTTTTCATCTTGGGCTCTGCAGACTATTGCGTTGTCGGTCTGCAGCCAATTATACAGAGTATAGGGTCACTACTGGTCAGGCAGGGACAGTGGTAGTGTAGAATCCTGTCAACAAGTACCCCAAAAAAGCTCCTTCTTAGGGCTACCTGTGAGCGTGTGTATTACTGTTGTAGTGGCTCACTATTAGCCAGCTAGGCCTTTCTGCAGCCCAGCATATGATTTTTTCGGCCTACAGTGTGCATTACATAACCGCTGTGACCCTTCAAGTGCAGGCCAATAATTGCCTAATTTTTTACACCGCTCTGTGCGTCCCGTGAACTTCACACACAGCATACGCCCACAGCCGCTGATAGAGGGAAAGACATTTACACGCTATCTAGGCTCCTGGTTTTTTCAAAAACATCTGAAAAAAAAAATCCTGCTTAGGGCTACCTGTGCACGTGTGCAGTTTACTGCGTGGCTGCAAGGAGTTGTAGTGGCTCACTATTAGCCAGCTAGGCCTTTCTGCAGCCTAGCGTATAATTTTTGGGCCTACAGTGTGCGTAACATAACCGCTGCCAGCCTCCAAGTGCAGGCAAATAATTGTCTATAGTTTTACACCGCTCTGTGAGCCCCGTCAACTTCACGCACAGCGTACTGCCACAGCCACTGATAGAGGGAAAGACATATACATGCTATCTAGGCTCCTGGTTTTTTCAAAAACATCTGAAAAAAAAAAATCCTCCTTAGGGCTACCTGTGCGTGTGTGCAGTTTACTGCGTGGCTGCTAGGAGTTGTAGTGGCTCACTATTAGCCAGCTAGGCCTTTCTGCAGCCTAGCGTATAATTTTTTTTGCCTACAGTGTGCGTAACATAACCGCTGTCAGCCTCCAAGTGCAGGCAAATAATTGCCTAATTTTTTACAACGCTCTGTGTCTGCTGTATTCGAAATACACCATGCTAAGGGGTAGGGGTAGGCCTAAAGGACGTGGCCGTGGACACGGGCAAGGACGCGGAGGTCCAAGTGAGGGTGTGGACACAGGCCGAGTTCCTGGTCCAGGAGAATCGCAGCCGGCTGATGCGGGGTTAGGAGAGAGGGAAGTTTCTGGGGTCCCCAGCTTCATATCACAATTTATGGGTCCACGTGGTAGACCTTTATTACAAACTGAGCAGTGTGAGCAGGTCCTGTCGTGGATAGCAGAAAATGCATCCAGCAATGTATCGACCACCCAGTCTTCCACGCCGTCCACTGCTGCAACTCTGAATCCTCTCGCTGCTGCTCCTCCTTCCTCCCAGCCTCCTCACTCTATGAAAATGACACATTCTGATGAGCAGACAGACTCCCAGGAACTGTTCTCGGGCCCCTCCCTTGATTGGGAAAAAATGGTTACTCTCTCACCTGAGGAGTTTGTCGTGACCGATTCCCAACCTTTGGAAAGTTCCCGGGGTCCAGGTGATGAGGCTGGGGGCTTCCGGCCAAGTACTAAAATATGTGGGTGTCCAAGCAGTTCTCTCCAGTTAGTTGTAGATCTAAGAACTGATTGTGTATTCAGGGATCTACAAGGACAATCAGTCTAACATGATTTTGTACTCAACATTATTCATTATTTATAACAATACCACTTTTATCAGAGAGTTTAATGACTACTGATTTATCCTCTACAAGACTGACCTATAGCAGTCTTGCAGAGATTGAATTATACCTACTGTATGTTATGGCAACTCTCTAGTTCCCGTGTTACAACCTTAGTAATAATATCACCCATCAAGGCTATTCTTTCTTGGTGGTGGTAAGCCTATGGAGACTTGCAACACATGTGGCTCCAGGATCTTACATTTTTCTGGATCTTCACTCCTTTCTCTTTTTTTGAGATTCACTTTTTGCTGTATTAAATGCTGCCGGGATCAGATGGTGCGGATATCCCTGCCCTTAATGATATTACTCTTGGATACAAAATCTTTCTTGTATAATTAGATCGGAGTCTTTTGAATTGACCAGATAGTATACTTGTTTTCC
Organism: Eleutherodactylus coqui; assembly: GCF_035609145.1. Lineage (NCBI taxonomy): Eukaryota > Metazoa > Chordata > Amphibia > Anura > Eleutherodactylidae > Eleutherodactylus > Eleutherodactylus coqui. Next base: position 113,114,407 of record NC_089839.1, on the reverse strand, counting down.
ATTTATTATAGTGAGAGCTTTTATACATAGTTGGCTGTTTGTATCTGTGCTTTTACAAAACTTTCTGGTGATCATTTAAAATCTTCCCATCGCGGTCTTCTACCTATCTGGCCCCCCCAAAAAAACAGACTGACTAGGGCATGGATTGTGGGCCAAGGCCAACATGCATTTCCTCTCACATAACCTCAGCTATCCGGGGCACTGCAATGGGATTTCTTTCTGTACCGTTTGTGTGTTCCTGCTAGCCACCCATGCTGCAGGTGCACACAGACTTGCCATAGCGGAGTTGTACCTGCCTGGCACTTTAAAAAAAAGCCAGAATGCCTAGGGCATGGCGTGTGGGCCGCAACCAACATGTATTTCCTCTCACGTAACCTCAGCTATCCGGGGCACTGCAATGGGATTTCTTTCTGTACCGTCTGTGTGTTCCTGCTAGCCACTCATGCTGCGAGTGCACACAGACTTGCCATAGCGGAGTTGTACCTGCCTGGCACTTTTAAAGAAACCACGAATGTCTAGGGCATGGTGTGTGGGCCAAAGCCAACATGTATTTTCTATCACATAACCTCAGCTATCCGGCGCACTGCAATGGGATTTCTTTATGTACCGTCTGTGGGTTCCTGGGGGCCACACATGCTGTGGGTGCACATAGACTTCCCATTGAGGTGTTTTACCTGTCTGTCCCCAAAACACTGACAGACTTGGGTAGGATGCAGAGTGCAGATGGTTTACCCCTTGCGTTGTCGATGAGGTATCCGACACCCAAACAGAATGAGTAGTGTGTGGACACATGGAGTCCCCATTGCTATGTCACTCGCAGCACCTTGGGCCACTCAAGGTGTTTACTGGAACAGAGGCTGACCCAGGGCCCGCTCACATACTTCCCACACCGAGTATTGCTGCATTGTGGAGATGTGTAGAATTGCTGGGCTGGCAGCGGACTCCCCTTTATGCCCACGTTTGCAGCTCCTGACAGAGGTGGCAAAGGATTGGAATGAAGATCGAACGTCAATCTATTATCAATTCTCAACAGCATTGTGGGCTATCACCCACACTTTCAAAGAGGGTCGCTGCCTGGCCCTGCCAACCCTCTGCAGTGTATGCCTCCGGTTCCTCTTCATGACAGACGCACTTATAAATAGACATGAGGGTGGTGTGGCTATGAGGCCAGCGTGCGGCATGAGGTCAGCTGAGGGCTGCGCAGGGGCACTTTTGTGTGCGCTGCGGACGCAGGGTCGTGCGGGGGGGGGGGGAGGGGGGTTGGGCAGCATGTAACCCAGGAGAAGAGGCAGCGGCTTGTCCCGCAGGCAGTGATTGTGCTTGGTTGGAGGTAGTGTGGTGCTTAGCTAAGGTGTGCCTTGCTGATGAGGGTTTTCCAAAGTAAAAATTGTTAGGGGGGGGGGCACTCTTGCCGCTATTGTGACTTAATAGTAAGACCTGGGAACCTGAGATGCAGCCCTGCATGTTGCCCCCCGCCTGCCCTATCCGTTTCTGTGTCGTTTCCATCACTTTCGTAAGTTTTGCAGATTTGCACAAATTAAACCTTAGCGAGCATCGGCCATATACAAAAATGCTCTAGTCGCCCACTGACTTCAATAGGGTTCATTACTCAAAACGAACTCTCGAGCATCGCGGAAGGCTCGAATCGAGCAACGTGCACCCGAGCATTTTGGTGCTCGCTCATCTCTAATTATAATATTAACTGCTGAGTAAAATCCTGACTAAAGGGCCACTCTGGCGAAAACTCGTTTTTCCATCTCTGCCCTCTCACCTGATTACTTGTCACACTCTGGAGGTCTGCCGAAAGCTAGTGAGCATGCACTTCTGAGATCCTGTCCATCAGATTTAGGCTTTATTCACACGAGTGTTTTTACGTGGCTATTTAGCTGCGTTTTCACACCCGGCCGAATATCACACCCATCTGAGGCACTGGATTCTAATGCATTTGTTCACATGGGCGATTTCTTGCCCTGAACAATCGCCTAGTGGGGAAAAATAGCACATATACTGCCGATTCCGGCGGTCACCTTTATGCGCAGCCGGAAAAGATAGTTCTGGTGGCAGGAATATGTCGGCGGCTCTCATAGACTTCTATGGTAGCTGGAAAAATAAGGAGAGAGAGGCAGTTTAGCAGCGTCCAGCGTGGGGAAAGCTTTACAGGTGCCTTTATTTAGGCATTTGAAGCCATTCCGAGGATTTATGCCGAACGAGGGATTCCTGGGATGCAGTGTATTTTTTCGCTAGTACGACACACCCAGCTGTGTGAATGGACGAGAAAACACTAAATAAGGTCGGGACTTGATTGCTTCATTTCTTCATTCATGCGATTTAATGGTGTGCGGGGCGACCATTGAAACACATATGCCATTAGATGAAAGAATTGTGCAAGAGCCGGCATCCTCTGCTTTTCTTTCCGTAGAATAGGTGGCCTGTTTCTCTGGCCACGAGCAGTAAAAAAACAGAGAGGAGGGGAATCAATATCTGCAATATATGGAGAATAGAGCAGTTTGGAAGTAAACATCTTATGAGTGAGTACCCCTTGCAATGAAGAGGGCAAAATCCATAATACATCCACACTACAATCTACCACAAAATCTGCACCATTAGGGCTTCTTCACATGTGCGTATGCACAATTGCGCTTGCCACTACGGAGTGAATGAGTTTTTGTTTGTTCTTCTCGGAGTATTTAAATTCTGCACTACAGCGCACTAGTTTGAATTAAAAAGGGAAGATAGGTCCTGCCCTATCTTTCTCACATGTAGTATTAACTTTGTACGAGAAAAATAGGGCAAGTCCTTTATATTCTCGCCCATACTATCAACGGGCGAGAATACCGTTAGTGAAAACGAAACCATTAAAATCGATGGTTTTGTTTTGTCCCGCTATGTAGCCCTGATTATCACGATTGCATAACTGGACAAAATCACGCCTATCTGTTTAAGCCCTCAGATGCAGATTTTGCCACTGTGGATTGGCTATGAATTTTCCACTGTGAATCTGACTCATGTGATCATACCATAAGCGCATAAACTGCGCGTTTTTACACCTGACCGTATATACACAACCATCTGAAGCATCGGTTTCCAATACATCCGTTCACACGGGCAAATATACGGCACATAAAACTGTTGAACCATCATAAATGGAACACACAGGACTGAAATACGTGCCGACGCATTTACACTGGCAAAAAAATAGTCCTGTAACTATCTTTTGCCCGATTTACGTTGGCAGCTCCCATGGACTCCTATGGGAGCTGAACAAAGAAAGGGAAGGGGAGGCATTTTAGCAGCGTTCAACGCTGCGAAAAGCTTGCAGGTGCCTCTATATAGGCATTGGAAGGCATCCCAAGGATTTTTGCAGAGGTTTGGTTTTCCAGGGTGCAACATTTTTTTTCGCTAAAAACTACTGCTCTAATATGTGTGTGATCAAATGCAGGAAGAAGATTTGTTTAGTAATAGAGAAGCAGTTTAATTAATTCAATTAAAAAAGAACAATTAAAAATGTATTCACTTAGCTAACCAATTTATTTTATTGTTGCAGCGCAACTATAACAGAAATTGAAAAAACTTTGCAACGGTTTTAAAAAGAAGAGAACGTAGTAACACATGACTGCATCAGACTACACATGGTTTGCAGCTGTAACTATGGCATTGCATAGATCTGCATAGGAACTGCATACACAAAACATAGGACTTTTTTTTTTTCAAATTCTTTTAGAAGATTAATCGAATGATTCTACAACCCTGGTGGACTTAGACTACACACAGCCAATATACACATAATAAAGTGGGTGCTGTGATGTAGGACATGAAAAGAAAACATGGAGGAGAGAGGCCCAATGTCCATGTGCAGATTTTATTTTACAAATCCGCACATGGCCCCCGCACAGGAGATCTGTGCATGTTGCTGCCCATAGGGATGCATTAGCATCTGTGGGGCAGCTAAAGGCATGCAGATGCTCCATTTCACGGCTTTCATTGAAGCCTATGGAAGCAGTCTATATCCGTGGCACGGCTGCAGCTGTTTTTGGATACGCGGGAGGACAGGAGTTTAAAAAAAAAAAAGGTGTGCACAGCGCCAGCCAGATGAAATAAGATCTGGCTTGCACATTGGAGAGTCCCATAGCGTCCGGAGAGGTGAGTATAATGTCTTTTCCTTCTCCATGGCCCCAGGCACCTACGGATTTCACTGCGGGATTTAGCAGTGGAATCCGTGCGTGCAAGTGTACATGAGGCCAGAATAAGAGGGGGTGTAACAATAAAGTATCACAGAAGTCATGCTTTGGAAGCTGCTTATGTTCATCTGTGAATAATTAAAAAAGATTGTCTGGAACTTTTTTGATTTTTTTTTTCCAATGGTGACCTGTCCTAAATGCAGTTCATTAATATATAATCAGCAGGTGTCTGCCACTCGGATCCCCACCAATCAGTTGATAACTGACACCACTGTCACTATGGAAAGTGCAGGCAGCACATTGTGCTGATCGTTGTGCAGTGGCCACGGTTGGTATTGCAGGCACAGCTTCCATTGAATTCAATAATGCTGCCTGATATCCCTGATTAATGTTTGGTGTTGTAAGTTTTGTGACTGAAAACGTTCTGGTGGGGGTTAACATTTTAGCTAGATGCTTAAAGGGGTTATCCGGGGACATGATTAATATTCTGTAAAACCTTGCTTAGCCTGCAGCAGTAAAATAATAGAATACATACTCACCCTTCCCCGTTCCTCTGCCCTGTCTGTCCGGTCCATGTTGGTTTTCACTACCAGGGCATGGAGTTGGCGATGACGTCCTCGACAAAAAGGCCATATAGCTGCTGCAGCCAAATCACCGCCAATGAATAGCTGCAGTGCTCACGTGACCCCTTGTCATGTCGTCCTCACTCTCCTCCCAGAAGTGAAGTTCAGCAGGGATCGGAGTGCCATCAAGATGGAAGTGATGGGAGAATAGGGGGAGGTGAGTATGTATTTTATTGCTGAGGGCTAAGCAAGGTTTTACAGAATACTTTGTCCCCTATAGCCCCATTAACCCTTTAGTGACTGAGCTTTTTTGTTTTTTTCTATTTTTGTTTTTTCCAGCCCCTTCATAAGTCCTTTATTTATGCATCGATATAGCTGTATGAGGACTTGTTTTTGCGGGACGAGTTGCATTTTTCAATGGTACTATTTAATGTTTACCATATAATGTAGTGAAAAATGTTTAAAAAATTCTAAGTGGAGAGAAATGGGAAAAAAATGACATTCCACCATCTTTCGGTGCGTCTTGTTTCTATGGTGCACAAACTGCAACAAAAAGGACATGAGGACTTTATTTTATAGGTCAGTACGATTACTACAATGCCAAACTTATATATATATTTTTGCTGTACTACTTGTATTTTTTTTTCAAGATAAAATTTTTTCAAATAATTTTCTCCTGCCATCTTCTGCGCACAATAACTTTTAATTTTTCGGCAATGTAGTTGTGTGAGGGCTCATTTTGTGTGGTACAGATAGAACGGACTTTTGCGGACGCAGTGATACCAAATATGAATTTTTTCTTTATTATTTAGATTCTTGTATTGCATACATGGCAAAGGGGGAGGTTTTTGAACTTTTATTACTTTTGTTTTTTAATAATTAGTAAAACTTTATTGCTCTTACTTTTACATTTTCTTTTTGTCCTCCTAGGGGACCACAAAATGCGATGTTTTCATTGCTCTTGCAGTATGATGTAATGCCACAGCATTACATCATACTGCGATCTGACAGACAGCCTACCAAGCCACCCCACGAGATGGCTTGATAGGCATACTGCCAAGACCGCCCTGGGGCCTTTCAGAAGGCTCCTGGCTGCCATGACACCCACACGGCTTCCTGCGTTCTCATCGCGGGGTTCCGTACGGGACTTCCGAACATTGTTTGGGGGATTTAAATGTTGCTGTAAGAATTGACAGCGGCATTTAAAGGGTTAACATCCTCGATCAGCCACGCTGATTGGTCGGGGCTGTTGCCTGCGGGTGTCAGCTGTAAGAAACAGCTGCGATCTTCCTCCATACAGGTCCTGCAACTGCAGGACATAAAAACATGATTTTAGCTGTTTACAAAAACATGTTCAGAAATACAATTATATATATAATATGGGCTGAAAGTGCACACTCCCAGCTGCAATATGAGAGTTTCCACATCCAAATCGGAGAAAGGGTTTAGGAATCATAGCTCTGTAATGCATAGCCTCCTCTTTTTCAAGGGACCAAAAGTAATTGGACAATGGACTCTAAGGGCTGCAATTAACTCAGAAGGAGTCTCCCTCATTAACCTGTAATCAATTAAGTAGTTAAAAGGTCTGGGGTTGATTCCAGGTGTGTGGTTTTGGATTTGGAAGCTGTTGCTGTGACCAGACAACATGCGGTCAAAGGAACTCTCAATTGAGGTGAAGCAGAACATCCTGAGGCTGAAAAAAAAAGAAAAAATCCATCAGAGAGATAGCAGACATGCTTGGAGTAGCAAAATCAACAGTCGGGTACATTCTGAGAAAAAAGGAATTCACTGGTGAGCTTGGGAACTCAAAAAGGCCTGGGCGTCCACGGAAGACAACGGTGGTGGATGATCGCCGCATACTTTCTTTGGTGAAGAAGAACCCGTTCACAACATCAACTGAAGTCCAGAACACTCTCAGGGAAGTAGGTGTATCTGTCTCTAAGTCAACAGTAAAGAGAAGACTCCATGAAAGTAAATACAAAGGGTTCACATCTAGATGCAAACCATTCATCAATTCCAAAAATAGACAGGCCAGAGTTAAATTGCCGAAAAACACCTCAAGAAGCCAGCCCAGTTCTGGAAAAGTATTCTATGGACAGATGAGACAAAGATCAACCTGTACCAGAATGATGGGAAGAAAAAAGTTTGGAGAAGAAAGGGAACGGCACATGATCCAAGGCACACCACATCCTCTGTAAAACATGGTGGAGGCAACGTGATGGCATGGGCATGCATGGCTTTCAATGGCACTGGGTCACTTGTGTTTATTGATGACATAACAGCAGACAAGAGTAGCCGGATGAATTCTGAAGTGTACCGGGATATACTTTCAGCCCAGATTCAGCCAAATGCTGCAAAGTTGATCGGACAGCGCTTCACAGTACAGATGGACAATGACCCCAAGCATACAGCCAAAGCTACCTAGGAGTTCATGAGTGCAAAAAAGTGGAACATTCTGCAATGGCCAAGTCAATCACCAGATCTTAACCCTATTGAGCATGCATTTCACTTGCTCAAATCCAGACTTCAGACGGAAAGACCCACAAACAAGCAAGACCTGAAGGCTGCGGCTGTAAAGGCCTGGCAAAGCATTAAGAAGGAGGAAACCCAGCGTTTGGTGATGTCCATGGGTTCCAGACTTAAGGCAGTGATTGCCTCCAAAGGATTCGCAACAAAATATTGAAAAAAAAATATTTTGTTTGGGTTATGTTTATTTGTCCAATTACTTTTGAGCTCCTAAAATGTGGAGTGTTTGTAAAGAAATGTGTACAATTCCTACATTTTCTATCAGATATTTTTGTTCAACCCTTTAAATTAAACGTTACAATCTGCACTTGAATTCTGCTGTAGAGGCTTCATTTCAAATCCAATGCGGTGGCATGCAGAGCCCAACTCGCGAAAATTGTGTTACTGTCCAAATATTTCTGGCCCTAACTGTAGAAGAATATCTGACTGTATTTGAGAGGATTGCAGAAAGAATGAAACTCTTAGCCACGGCACTTATGGAGGTTCTTGCACTGTGTCTTATTGCGGAACCCCAAAAAGCTTACCATGATCTCAGTGAGCAAGATATTAAAGACTGTGCAAAGCTTTCTGGTCTAGATGTAATCGCTGCCGTATGTGCCACAGTGGTGCACAACTAGAGTTAGCATGCACGAACCTATTAGTTCCCAGATGTTTGATCCTATCCAGCCCGTCAGGAAGTGGCTAGAGCCAGACATCTGCACGCCAGTCCAGATAGTTGAAAGTGTTAAGTTTTTTTGCTACATACATGCTCTCCTTGTTGAGCTGCAATCCTGGGTCAGTCATGCCGAAACAAAAGACACCAACCAGCTGGTTGACCTTGTGGACAGGTTCATTGCAACATATGATTATCTCAGTAACATCTCTGTGGCCCAGACCTTCCCTAGGAGCACCCAAACTACTACTGGTGAGAGACTTCTGTCCGCTGGGGGAAATGAAAATATGTGGACCAAAGGCGCAACTCTTTTTAACCAGGAAAACATTGAATGAGGAAATGAACCCAATTCTAATTTATTAGTTTATTAAAAACAGACAATATTAACGTGTTTCAACGAAGCATCCTCTTCTTTAGAAAAGTGTTATATACAATAATTAAGATGTAAGAATAAAATAGGAAGTAAAAAGAATAACAAGGGATGGAGAGAGAAAAATACATGGAAAATATATTAAAATTACAAAAACATCAGGGAAAATAACAAAGAAATAATATTTTCTTTAGGGTGAACACCCACTTGCGTTTCTTTAACGCTGCAATATCGCTGCGTTTTTCTAACGCGATTGTCAATGGGACTTTCTAATGTTCTAAAAAGCATTGCAAGTTTGTGCTTTGTGATTTTTGTGCGGTGTTTTTAACATTAGAAAGTCCCATTGACAATTGCGTTAAAAAACCACAGCGATATTGCAGCGTTTAAAAAACGCAAGTGGGTGGTAGCCCCTACATATATGCATATATTTATGTAAAAACACTGAAAAATCTATCCTGTGTTTTTCTTATAACTATATAGCATGACGAGAAGAAATGACTTTGTTAAGAAAAGTCATAGTAACCAACCACAATTTTCATTGTTCTAATATAGTAGATAATAAGATGAAAATAGCATGAAATAGTATTTAAATAAATAAACAATAATTAATGATAATTATCTAAAAGTGAAATAATAATAATAATGGGAGATTGACCGAGGACAAAAACAATATGCAGCTGATATGAGTAATTGGTGCTCATTTGCATTCGGCACCAGTTTGATGTGGTGATTAATTACATTTATTTAAAACACTATTTTATTATTTATTCATCTCATAATCTACAAGGTTGGAACAATGCAGGAAGGGCCTGCATGCCCAAAATGCGTTAATATTGGTAGGTTTTAAATAACTAATAAAGAAGAGTTGTGTTAATTACTAGAGATAAGCGGACACTAGAGATGAGCGAACCTATTCGTTTCGAGTAATTACTCGATCGAGCACCGCGATTTTCGAGTACTTCCGTACTCGGGTGAAAAGATTCGGGGGGGGGGGTGCCGGGGGGTGGGGGGAGGCGTGGCGGAGCGGGCGGTAGCAGCGGGGAACAGGGGGGAGCCCTCTCTCCCTCTCCCCCCCACTGCCCGCTGCAACCCCCCACTCACCTACGGCGCCACCCGAATCTTTTCGCCCGAGTACGGAAGTACTTGAAAATCGCGGTACTCGGGCGAAAAAGGGGAGTGGCCGAGTAGGTTCGCTCATCTCTAGCGGGCACCAAAATGCTCGGGTGCTCGTTGCTCGAGTTAAACTTTTCGTAATGCTCGAAGCTTGTTTCAAGTAATGAACCCCATTGAAGTCAATGGGAGACTCCACCAAAAAAGTAAACCACTGTACACCGCTGATAGCTAGAGCAAATTCACCGCCCACAAAGGCTAGTAGATTTGAAAGGCTTTGAGCAGGGCCTAAAAAAATGAACTCACTGTATAGCGCTGATACCTAGGGCAAATTCACCACCTACAGAGACTGATAGATATGAGAGGCTTTGAGCAGGGCAAGAAAAAATTATACTACTGTATACCCCTGATACCTAGGGCAAATTAACCGCCCACAGAGACTGGTAGATTTTAGAGGCTCTGAGCAGGGCCAGATAAAATTTAACCAAAATAACCAGTGTAAAATGCTGAGTCCTAGGCCTAATTCACTGCCCACAGAGAATGGTATATTTCAGAGACTCTGAGCAAGGCCAGAAAAAATGTAAAGAAAATGACCAGTGTATAACTCTGAGATCTAGGCCTAATTCAGCGCCCACAGAGAATGGTTGATTTGAGAGGCTCTGAGAAGGGGCCAAAAAAATTACACCACTGTATACTGCTGATATCTAGGGCAAATTCACCGCCCACAGAGACTGGTCGATTTCAGAGGCTCTGAGCAGGGCCAGAAAAAATTACACCACTCTATACCGCTGATACCCAGCGCAAATTCACCATCCACAGACACTGGTTGATATGAGAGGCTTTGAGCAGGGCCAGAAAAAATTGCACCACTGTATACCGCTGATACCTATGGTAAATTAACCGTCCACAGAGACTGGTAGATATCAGATGCTCTGAGCAGGGCCCCAAAAAATTACACCACTGTATACCGCTGATTCCTAGGGCAAATTCACCGCCCACAGAGACTGGTATATTTCAGAGGCTCTGAGTAGGACCCGAAAAAATTAACCCACTGTATAGCGCTGATACCTAGGCCTAATTCAGCGCCCACAGAGACTGGTTGATTTGAGAGGCTCTGAGCAGGGCCAGAAAAAAATTACACCACTGTATACCGGTGATACCTAGGGCAAATTCACCGCCCACAGACACTGGTAGATATCAGAGGCTTTGAGCAGGGCCAGAAAAGATTTACCCACTGTATAGCAGTGATACCTAGGCCTAATTCACGGCCCACAGAGACAGGTTGATTTGAGAGGCTCTGAGCGTGGCCAGAAAAAATTACACCACTGTACACCGCTGATACCTATGGCAAATTAACCGCTCACAAAGACTGTTTGATTTGAAAGGCTTTGAGCAGGGCCCGAAAAAATTACCCTACTGCATACTGCTGATTCCGAGGGCAAATTCACCACCCACAAATACTGATAGATATGAGAGGCTTTGAGCAAGGCCAGAAAAAATTAACCCACTGTATAGCACTGATACCTAGGCCTAATTCACCACCCACAGAGACTGGTTGCTTTGAGAGGCTCTGAGCAGGTCCCAAAAAAATTACAGCACTGTATGCCACTGATTTCTAAGGCAAATTCACCTCCCATAGAGAATGGTAGATTTCAGAGACTCTGCACAGGGCCAGAAAACATTAACCCACTGCATAGCACTGAGCACTAGGGCTAATTCACCGCACATAGGGAATGGTAGATTTTATAGACTCTGTACAGGGCCAGAAAAAAAATAACCCACTGCATAGCGCTGAGAACTAGGACTATTACACCTCCCAGAGAGAATGGTAGATTTGAGAGACTCTGCACAGAGCCAGAAAAAATTAACCCACTGTATAGCGCTGAGAACTAGGGCTAATTTACCGCACACAGAGACTAGTAGATTTTAGAGACTCTGAGCAAGGCCAGAAAAAATTTTACCAAAATAAGCAGTGTATAGCGCTGATACCTAGGCCTAATTTACTGCCCACAGAGAATGGTAGATTTCAGAGAGTGCGCAGGGCCAGAACAAATTAACCGACTATATAGCGCTGAGAACTAGGCCTAATTCACTGCACACAGAGAATGGTAGATTTGAGAGACCCTGCACAGGGCCAAAAAAAATTAACCCACTATATAACGCTGAGAACTAGGGCTAATTCACCGCAGACAAAGACTGGTAGATTTTAGAGACTCTGAGCAAGGCCAGAAAAAATTTAAATTGAAAATGGTAAATTCATATGTGCTGTGTGTACACCCCCAGCAGTACACTGCATAAAACCTCAAACAGAGGGCAGAATACAGCTGGGACGCTAGAAAAAAAAATTGGTGCACTACTGGTCCCAGCCAAAATGCTAATGCACACAATGAGAGTAGTCCTAAGAAGGACTGTTGGGTTCCTGCCTAACTGCAACCTAATCCTTACCCTAACGCTTTCCCTATCTCAGCAGCTCTATCCCTAAACTCTGCCAGCATGCGTCTGAGGCGAGCCGCGGGCGGCACCAGTTTGAGTACTCCGCGGTCACCACCAGCCACTCACTGGTGTAGACGTGCAGAGGATTGGCACGTCACAGCAGGAAGTGTTAAAGCCTTCCCTGCATGTTTAGTGGCTAAAAAATGGCGCTAAACATGTGGGGAGGGGAAATGAAATTTACTCGAGCACCGCATGGTGTTCGACTTGAGTAATCTAATACTCAATCGAGCATCAAGCTCGGACGAATATGCTTGCTCATCTCTATTAATTACTAGAGATGAGCGAACCTACTCGGCCACGCCCCTTTTTCGAGTACTTCCGTACTCGGGCGAAAAGATTCGGGGAGCGCCGTGGGGGAGTGGGGGGTTGCAGCGGGGAGTGGGGGGGAGAGGGAGAGAGAGCTCCCCCCTGTTCCCCGCTGCTATCCCCCGCTCCGCCACGCCTCCCCCCGTCCCCCGGCGCCCCCGGAATCTTTTCACCCGAGTACGGAAGTACTCGAAAATCGCGGTGCTCGATCGAGTAATTACTCGAAACGAGTATGTTCGCTCATCTCTATTAACCCCTTAGTGACCACCCTATAGTGTTTTTACGTCCTGCAGCTGCAGGACGTGTATGGAGGGAGGTAGCGCCGCTATCTCCCTCCATACAGCGCGGGCGTCAGCTGTTTATTACAGCTGACACCCGCGGCAATAGACCGTTCGGCCGATCGCGGCTATTAACCCTTTAAATGCTGCTGTCAATTCTGACAGCGGCATTTAAATCCCCCGAACGCTGTTTGGGGGTCCCGCATGGCCCCCCCCCCCGCGGTGAGATCGGGGGATCCGTGCAGGTGTCATGGCAGCCGGGGGCCTAATGAATGGCAGACTGCCTATCAAGCCATCCACACAGGGTGGCTTCATAGACTGCCTGTAAAAAAGCAGTATGACGTAATGCTATAGCATTACGTCATACTGCAGGAGCGATCAAAGCATCACATGTTAAAGACCCCCAGGGGGACTTCAAAGTAAAGTAAAAAAAAAAGATCAATAAAGTTTTTTAAATTGTAAAAAAAAAAAAAGTTATAAAAGTTTAAATCACCCCCCTTTTGCCATATCTATTATTAAAAAATCTAAATAATAAAATAAAAATATGTATTTGATATTGCCGCGTCCGTGAAAGTCCGATCTATCAAAGTAGTGCATTATTTTTTCTGCACGGTGAACGTCGTCCGAAAAAAATAAATAAAGAACGCCAGAAATGCATTTTTTTAGTTACCCTGTCTCCCAGAAAAAACGCAATAAAAAGCGATCAAAAAGTCATATGTATTCCAAATTGATACTATCGGAAACTACAGGACATCCCGCAAAAAATGAGCCCTTGCTCAACTACGTCAATGGAAAATAAAAAAGTTATTGCGCGCACAAAATGACCGCAGAAAATAATTGAAAAAAATTAAATATCTTAAAAAAAAAATACAAGTACTACAGCAAAAACAATACTATATAAGTTTGGTATCGTAGTAATCGTACTGACCGATAGAATAAAAATATCAGGTCGTTTTTGTTGCAGTTTGTGCGCCGTAGAAACAGGACGCACCGAAAGATGGTGGAATGTCTTTTTTTTCCATTTCTCTCCGCAAAGAATTTTTAAAAAGTTTTTCAGTACATTATATGGTACAATAAATAGTGCCATTGAAAAATACAACTCGTCCCGCAAGAAACAAGCCCTCATACAGCGACGTCGATGAATAAATAAAGGAGCTACGATTTTTTAAAAGGGAGTAGGAAAAAATAAAAATGGAAAAAAGCAAAAAGCCCGGTCACTAAGGGGTTAATTACCTTATTTTAATGATTTCTTGGCTAAATAGTTACGGCTATGTTCACATATTTTAATTTTCCTCAAGCTAAATGATTACGTGTCATTTCAAACTGTGGTGAATAGTGGACAGGCACCACCTTATTGTTCCTGAAAAAGGAGAAAAATTTATTTAATTCATACTCCCAGCAGAGGTTACTCCACTCCTTTTTCTCCTTCTCTTTGGATTTTCTATCTGCTGGGGATGGGTTGAAATATGCAGAAATAGGGGTATGGTTTCCAAACATTTCATAACATGGACAAAAACTCCATCATATTAGCTCAATATTTGCTAGTAATCTGCAGCTTTCTTGAGTGTGTGTTCAGGGATTGCCATTCATTACAGACCATCATGCAGTAAAACAAAAGTGGCATGGCTACTACCATGAGATCTAGGATGCCAGACAGCAATGAAAGGATATGCGCGGCAGCATACAGGGTGCAGTTAAAAAACGTATCCTTTATTCCTCCAAACGTTAAAACATACTAACGTTTCGACTCCTTAGAGTCTTTTTCAAGTATGAAGAGATGACACATCTTAAAAGTTTATATACAAATTTACAATAAACAATTAATAAATCACAGTGGAAGTTTCAAATAATCCCCCATTTTGGGTAATCATTACAATCACCTGTGTCCAGAGGAGTTCAGGAGTCTGTCCTCCTGTACAGCATCTATGTGTGTAGCCAGTGCTCATGCATTATGTCTCAGCATACCCCATGGGTCACGTGTATACATGTCATGTGATCAAACATCAGCGCGCGTCTCTATTCCACCGCGCATGCGCATACAGCAAGCAAGGTGCGATGCGTTCCACCTTGTGCATCAAGTTGATGCACAAGCGCAGAAGGAAGGGGACCTGATTTTTATCCAATAGTTGCATGCAACTAGCATAATATATATAGGAGGACGCCCATGTACATATAAAGGCACAACAACTAAACATTTCATATGGAATTTTACAAAAACATTATGTTTGGAGCCATACATCCAATGTCCACAAATAGAGAACAATACTAATATAAGGGAGCACCATAGAAGATGCTACCTCATACACATAAAAATAGGTATGTTGTCTGATAACAATGAGTCATATTGACGGACCTCCCTCCATATACTATAAACATAATTGAAAATATCTCAATTAAACCATCCCCTGTTCATGTCTGCATACAATACGGGACTATAGTCCCTGCATTGCTGGACTATAATCCCTACAGAAACTACATAGTTAACTCAAATATTAATCATAAGGGTATACACTTTTTACAAAATACCAACAAGCAAGACAATGAGCTATGGTTTATAATTTTATTGATTGATTTCAAGTAATATATGCAGTAAAGTCATCCAACCACATCCATATATGAGGAACTTGAATCTCAAAAACAGGACAATGGTGTATGGCTCCACCCACCGCATCAAAGACAAAATCCATATCTTCATTATTGCCAGAGTGATCTAAGGAAATAAACAAACACATAATTAAAATATGCATGTATTCATGCCACAAAATGATGCATTGCATCAGATATGGTAGGTCTACAACGTTTTTGCACCCGTTCAGACAGCACAGCCCCGGGGCATGTACACCGAGGCTACAATGCTATTGGGGCGTGAGGAGACAGCTTATCTGTCTCCCCCTTCTCTCCCCCTCGCCAGCTCACCTCCTATCTCCTTCCCTCTGGCTGTTTGCAATGGGAGGGGGCGGGATGGGGGTAGAGGTAAGATCTGCGTAGATTTGCTACAATGGGTGACTCGTTCATTAGGGATATGAGCGACTTTCGGCCTAAATTAAAGGAGATGAGGATTACAGAGGACCTCATTTTGGCATCATTTGATGTGGTATCTTTATATACCTCTATAACACATGAAAAAGGGTTGGAGGCTGTGAGACGGAGAGTCTCCACGTCTAACCTCCTGGTGGAATGTGAACAGGTCATCTTAACTTTATTAGAATTTGTCCCAACAAACAGTTATTTCATCTTTTCAGGAAATTATTATAGACAATGCCAGGGGACCGGCATGGGGTCGCACATAGCACCTACTGTGATAGACATGATGATTATTTTGGTATAAAATGTCTATCGATTTATATAACCCAAATGTATTTTGCTGTTGTAATGACTTTTAGCTCTGGAGTTTGATCGACACACAATCTAATCATAGTATTTACTAGACAATGGGATGGTGAAGGATGTCTGATGTTAATGTTAGCTAGGTACATAGGAATTACACAAGTTGCACAACCAGCCTCTAAGAGTTAAAGGGCCATAGTGTTGTGTATATCTGTGTTAAACACTGAGTGTTTACCTAGCCCCCTTCCACTCCTCACACAAGCTAGTTAAACAATGGGTTGCCACATACACAGAAACTGCTTAAGGTTGTCTGCATGCTAAAGAAGACAAAGTCCATACTATGGCGGACGTGAGGGAGGGTGGGCAGAGAGGTGGGAGATTCTATATGATCCGACAAATGAGAATCTTATATGTTACTGATGTAATCTGTTGCACGCCCATTGAAGGGCGGTTGTCATGTGTTATAATAAAAGGCTTGAGCCTCTATACATTGTAGAGACTCTCCCGGTTTTAGACCAGCATTTGTGTCTGATTCTGGTCGATGATGTGTGCACACGATGCAATTCGGAAGCGGCAAAATACCCCAAAGCCTGCTGGAGAAAATCATAATCCAGAACAGTGTCGTCCTTGGGTGGGCGAGTGGATCTGTGAGGTCACAGCCTGGAACGTACAGAGATCGGCAGATGGCACGCAGAACTCAGGGGCCCGAAAATCTACAGAACACGGTAAGATTGCTTTATGTAAATCTACCGATGTGATCTGGGTTCTGACTGCTAAATCTGCCTGTATCTGATCCAGACTGGACCATCACTGAAAGACCGGTCTGTCCACTCGAAAAATCACCATGTTACCTGTCTAGGGGTATTTTGTATGCTGTTGTGTCTGAGACGGTTAAACACTGTGTATACAAGACCAAGAGATAAATTCTGTGAGGGTTAATGTGTCAGAAGGGCGGACTCGGCTGTTTAAGTCTGAGGGAGCACGCCGGAAAGACACTTACTCCTAGGTAAAACTAGTGTGAGGTTAGGAAGATTTATGATACGTATACTTACCTTTATGATTGAGCGTGTTATGTTCTCATATGTGGAAAGGTATATACGTGTGAAGTATAGCCGTGCTTTGTGACGGCTGGCTCCAGAAACTCTTGGTCATTGAAAATAATTGTCAGTCCTTGTGTATAGCTAAAATGTTCTGTCCAGACGGATTACTAGTAGAGGTTGGTTGTTATAAAGGTAGATGAGATATATACCTTGAGCCGTTGTGGTTATTCTCCAGTAATCCCCTCTGTTTGGTATTATAGAAAGAATGTGCAGTGTTTATTATTGGGGGGAGGGCTGCTGATAAGAGTGAACTGAAAGCTTTTTCCAATTAACCCTTTCTGTTGCCTTTGTCTTTGTTTTGTAGAATTAATGTGCATTGTAATCTGAGTGGGAAGGAGAGGTTATATTGGAAGGATTTGAAGATAGAATGAGAAGGTTAGGCATAGACGCAGGTTGTTTAGAGAATAGAGTTGAGCAAAGTGAGCAAGGACAAAGGTCATAGAGCTTGTGATCTGGTTGCTGAAGGGAAGGGAGCAGAGTTTACTGAACAACAGGAAAGGACCAGGAAAAGTTGCAGAAAGAAATGTCAGGTCATGGACAGATAAGATAGGCTGTAGAAAGTTTTCAGAAGATGAGCAGGAAGCCTAGCAGAAAGAAAAGCGTTTTTAGCTAGTTTTTTGGTATAACGTAGTTAAGAGATTCAAGAGGGGAAAGCATGTAGTGGGGTATGTGTATTGCTTATGAACAATGTAATGCCTTTGTGTTGACTACAGCCCCTCCCTGTAATGGCGGCCGTGCTTGCAATGTTTACAATCCAACATAGTGTGACTCTGCAGTAAATGTAGTGAGGCCTGCCCCCACCCTGAAGTTACTTCCCCCCATGTGCTCACTTTCAGGGTGTGTGATGTTACTTCCGGTCCCTCCCCATCCGGGACAGGACCTGGCCCCGCCCCTTTCTGCCTCTAGCGGCCATTTTGCCTCACCTGGGAGTGCTGCTGCCCCTGGCCCCGCCCGTTCCTCCGGCAGCCATTTTGCCTCACCTGGGAGATCTGTAGCCCCGCCCCTTTCTGCCTCTGGCGGCCATTTTGCTGCACTTGGGAGGCCTATATTCCCCAATGCCACTGTATCCAGTGCTAACATCATGATTGTCTGAAGTAAGGTTTTGTTTGACCAGACTTTGTTACGCTCCAAGATGTGGCCACTTTGGATGTGTGATAAGTTCAGGGAAACAAACCTTTGTGAAGATGCAGCTTGGGACATAGTAGATGACTAAGCTGGTTTATAGTGCATGGAAGATTGGAGTTGATGCATGGGGGGCAGAGACCAGGAATACATGACAGGGGACGCTCTCTCATGTTCCCAGGGGCTCTGTTTTCCACTGCCCGCTTCTCCAATGGATACTCAGACAGATGATGTTATGGAAGGCTCCTACAGATGAAATAATTTCCCTATAGTCACCCAGCAAACTTTTTCATGCAATTTGGTGAAGTAATTTTACTTTTTATGTGAAGAAAGAGGGACTGAATTGCCCAGAGTAGGATGTTAATTCATCCGTATTCTTTAGTTTTTCTTTAAGTCTTTTGTATATTCTAGTGTCAGTCTACACTGAAGCTATAATTATATTCCGACAGGAGAGTAAAAGCTAAACGCTGGACTTCCCCTGAAGTACTATTACACTGGGTGACGTAAAATTTGACTTGTGTTGCGCCCCCTTGTGTTAAAAAATGCTAACTGCGACCTGAAAGGAAAAAAAAAAAATTTTTGTAAGGAGATTTTCGCTCAGACTTCGCTGCATACAATGTCACCTTGACCTACAAAGTGCTTGTTTTTGTGCCTCTTGGTTTACTAGTTTGAACGTAATTACTCTTTTTTTTCCATTGAGTATTCCGGTTCAAAAGGGGGGAGGCATAGGTGATCTGGGTCATAGATGATCTAGGTGTTGTAGATCAGCTATTGGGCTTTTAAAAAAAAATAAATAAATAAATAAATGATTTTGTGCTACAAGATTCTGAGCCATGTGAAATAGAACATCAGCACGATTATTTAGTACTAATACAGTAAGAAACTGCAGGTATGCAAACAGTTACCAGAACCCCTGTTGATAATGCATATGTTGAGCTTTTTGCAGATGGTACCAGGGTGAGGATTGATGACTCCACATCGGATATGCAGTGGTCACACAACAAGATGTCCTAGAAGCAGAAGCTCTGCCTCCGCATGTCACAGTACAAGAAGCGGAATTAAAGGCCATCACTAAGGCGTGTAGAGTGGTGAGAGGTAAGACGGCAACCCTTTACACTGACTCCTGGTATGTATTTGGCATAGCTCATGATTACGGCCCAATATGGAAGGCCAGACAGTTTTTTTACCTTAGCAGGACAACCAATTGAGAATGGTGCAGCGGTACAGAGTCGCATGGAGGCCCTGCTTCTACCTGACAAAGTTGAGAGTTCGCACCGATTCCTACACTGGAGAGGCGAGAGACGACATCCTTGCTGACAGCGCAGCAAAGGCAGCGGCCCTCAAGCCGTGGAAGAAAGAAGAAAAAGATACTGACGGCATGAGTCAGTGGTAAAAACTTTGGACATTGACAAAAATTTGGACTTTGATATGCTAAAAGACTTTTACAGTTACAAGCCAGCAAGGAAGGAAAGAATAAATGGACTAATATGGGAGCAGCAGAAACAGGACAGTGTGTGGTGAACAGTCAACAGCACTTGCCTACCACAGTTCCTGTATCCCATGATGGCCCAGCTGATGGACGGAAAGACCCACCTAGTAAACCAGCAATAACGACGACGCTTGAAAGACGATGGGCGACTTCTGGGTTCTCTGTAGCTGCTGCATCATTTGTCCGGTTTAGCATGATCTATGCCATAGGTGAGTCAGGGCAGAAGTAAATTTGCCACATCACACTTGCCGGGCCCACTCTACCCATTTCAGGGATTGCAAATTGACGATGTTCAGCTCCCACTTGTTGGGAAGTATGAATACGTGCTTGTTGTTGTTGATGTCTTTGCAGGTTGGAGGCTGACCCTGTTACCAAGGCAAACAAGTAGGTAACCGCAAAGAAGCTCATGAACAAGGTAAACTGTGAATATGGGGTACCAGAAGTGATTCAGAGTCAGACAGAGGTATAAACTTCGTAGGTGAATGTAACATGTCATGTCTGCTCTGGGTGTATCCCAGGCCTTTTACATACTCTACCATCTTTAGAGTAGTGGCAAGGTGGAGAGACGTAGTGGCACGCTAAAAGTAAGATACTTAAAAATGACGCCACTTTGGAAAGACTGTCATCCAATAGCCTTATACAGTGTTAGATATGAACCCAGGGGGGATTATACATTATCTCCCTACGAGATTGTTTGGGCTAGCCCCAAGGCTAGGTCGTTACTATCCTCAGTAGTTACAATTACAATCTGATGTGTTGACTGAGTATGTGATTTCCGTTGTTAAAGAACTAACCAAAGCCTATGCACAGGTGTTCTCTTCCAGACTCAGAGGCAGACACTGGGACACATATCTTGCAGCCTGGGGATTGGGTGCGCATCAAGAAGTTCCCCAGGAAGCACCCTCCTGAGCCCCAATTTGATGGCCCCTACCAGGTGCTTCTGACTACTGCCACAGCTGTTAAACTAGCCGAAAGACTTACATGGATCCATGCTTCATACTGTAAGAAAGCTTCAGATCCGGGAGACCAATCTTAGTTGTGCCAAAGACATTACTCTGGTTAGGGCTAGTGAGAGAGGAGGGTGGCAACTGGAATCCTTAGTCGGAAGAATATGAGGGTATGGTTACCTTCTGGTATAACTCGTTCAATGCTCAAGTAGCCGCATATTCCTTCGACTATTGTACTGTGGTCCCGTGTCTAGGCGCAAGATCCCACCGCAGGCCAGATTTAGCTCAGTCCAGCTGGTTATATGACTTACATACCCGGGGAATACAATATGTTTGCGCCACTGATAACGTCTGGGGAGAAGACTGCCGTTATTGGGTATTAGTGGGATGTAACGCAGGAACAGACTAGTCCTATAAACCGCAAAGTGCCTTAAATAAGAAAGATAAGAGCGGGAAATCCCTAATTAGTCGTATAACCCTCCTTGAGAATAATAAGGACAGCAGGTATTGGAAGGCTGAACTTAGTATGCTGCTTGGTTTTAATGCGGTTTTTACATTAACCATGGGAGATCCAAGCCCGGGGGACAGGGGGGCCTTATAGTCTGGGGACATACCGGTACAGGAGGACAGATCCCTTAGGGAAGTTTAAAATAAGGGATATGGTAGATGCAGCCGAATGGAAGCCTTCACTTAGTCCTGTGCCCATAATTAACCCCCTCCGCCATAAGATAAAGACCTTGACGAACATGATGATCATAGCCGACCCTACCTTTTGAGGACACCTTGACAGTAGCGACTGGCTATTCTGACCAGAATCTCTGGTTGGAGTTGATGAGGTACAATGCTAACAGGAGCAACAAGTCTAACTGTTGCGTGTGCGGTAGTGCCTGACCACACTCGGGGATGGTCCCCCTAAATCTCCCTGTAGATGCTAAAGAGTGGTTTATTAGTCTCTTCACGAACATTTCCGCTAATTACACTGTCCGTGAGAAATGGAAGAAGGAATACTCTATAACTACTTAAGTGTTTTGCACCGGAGAGAGTATTACTGACTACCCTGGAAACTACACCTGCCGGGCAAATAGGCAGGGTGGAGGGAGATTTTTGGGGAACTCACCAACGGGTATTGCTCCTCCTACAGTACGATAGGAGGGGAATGGATGCAGAATCAGGTCCAGTCCTTAGGAGACGTTTACTGGCTTTGTAGTGACATGAGGTAGAGGACCCGCCTGGAGGGTAATTGGACAGGGGAGTGTGCCTTAGTAAAGCCCTTATGCTCCTCCACACCCTTTCGGACAACATTGAGGATAATGAGGTTACCCCCAATAGTTACTTTATCTCGATCCAACTCAGTCTGTGTTTTGTAGTTATCCTGTCATGCTGGTCTATCCTTGTTTTCCGCATAGGTACGGCGGTTCCTTCCAGTCTTGTCACTAGGTAGTGTAGGGTCAGGGTGAGGCGACCTGGACGTGTTCACCATTAGGACTATCTCCAGGAGGGACATTGGTGTGGGTGAAGATTAGGGAGTCCCACGCCGTGCGTACCTGTGCACGCTACTAGTATTGTAACATTATGCTAGAACGAGAAGAGAGACCCCTGGTGGTAGTTTTGATCTACACGTATACATTGACGTCATAGGATAGCCAAGGGGGGTACCTGACAAGTTTTAAAAATTAGAGACCAAGTTAAAACTAGATTCGAGTCCATTTTCCTGATCATTATGGTAAATAAACGTTGACTGGATTAATTATGTTTTTTTATAATTAGCAGTGGTTTATAAATTATACTAGAGACGCCTTATAGGGACTAGTCGACCAATAGGACCTACTTCGACTATGACTTTTTTAAAAATAGAATGACCTTAGATATGACTTTAGCTAAAAAGGGGAGTGTCTATAAGATGATAGGGGAGACTTGTCGTACCTACATCCTAGACGACACGTGACCCGCGGGTAAAGACGCACTTGTCATTAAGAAGCTGACCGCACTAACTAAAAAGAGCTAACTTTTGGGACCAGTACTCGCCATGGATGAGTGGGTGGTAAAGGATCCTGGCACAGACGGGCGTCGCTGTTGTATGTGAACTGATTATCTTTTCTGTTCTAGTCTGCTGTGTTATTCCCTGTGTCAGAGAGGTGAACTGATTATCTTTTCTGTTCTAGTCTGCTGTGTTATTCCCTGTGTCAGAGAGACCTGTGAAACTGATACTGGAAAAGCCGCTCCCACCATGAGCTTGCTGGATGCATCCCCAGAAGGAGTGGACAAGTCCTACACCCCCTTGAAGACCCTAAAACGAACCTTCAACGCGCTCCAGTTATATGCTCATGTGCAGAGAACTGTGAAAATTAGATAGAGAATTAGAGGATAGACATTTTAAGGGGGGATTGTGATAGACATGATGATTATTTTGGTATAAAATGTCTATCGATTTATATAACCCAAATGTATTTTGCTGTTGTAATGACTTTTAGCTCTGGAGTTTGATCGACACACAATCTAATCATAGTATTTACTAGACAATGGGATGGTGAAGGATGTCTGATGTTAATGTTAGCTAAGTACATAGGAATTACACAAGTTGCACAACCAGCCTCTAAGAGTTAAAGGGCCATAGTGTTGTGTATATCTGTGTTAAACACTGAGTGTTTACCTAGCCCCCTTCCACTCCTCACACAAGCTAGTTAAACAATGGGTTGCCACATACACAGAAACTGCTTAAGGTTGTCTGCATGCTAAAGAAGACAAAGTCCATACTATGGCGGACGTGAGGGAGGGTGGGCAGAGAGGTGGGAGATTCTATATGATCCGACAAATGAGAATCTTATATGTTACTGATGTAATCTGTTGCACGCCCATTGAAGGGCGGTTGTCATGTGTTATAATAAAAGGCTTGAGCCTCTATACATTGTAGAGACTCTCCCGGTTTTAGACCAGCATTTGTGTCTGATTCTGGTCGATGATGTGTGCACACGATGCAATTCGGAAGCGGCAAAATACCCCAAAGCCTGCTGGAGAAAATCATAATCCAGAACACTACATACGCCAATATTTATATGGGCTTGTTTAAAGAGAATTTTGTATATACGTCGACCCTATGGCACATGGTGGTCTCCTGTCATAGGTATATAGATGACATTTTCCTCATCTGGAGGGGTACTGAGCAAGAATTGCTAGATTTGCAGGTTGAATAGAACAGTGTGTGGTCTGAGTTACAATTTACTTTGAAATGTTCTCGTGGTAGACTTGAATTTCTAGATGTCTTGGTCATAAGAGAAGAATATGGGTTTGTGATGGACCTACATGTCAAAAATACTGACCGCAATAGCCTGTTGTAGTTCAGCAGTTACCACCTACGAGCAATAATTAATTTGTTGCCGTGCAGTCAATTTTTACGTGTCAAGTGCATTGTGGACGACAATACGTTTGACATGCGTTTGACACAAATGTGTGATAAATTTTTAAAGAAGGGTTACCCTAGAACCATAGTTGAGGAAGCAGCCCTTAGAGTCAAGAATATTAAAAGACATAAAGTGCTTGAGACTAAGGAAAAAACATCAAGCCTTAAAAGGGTGTCATTTGTGTCCACTTATAATCCTATGAGTAGACAAATTGCAACAATTTTGAAGAAACATTGGGGTAGAGGAGTTTAGTAATCCTCCAATTATGTCCTATAGATGCTGTCAGAGTCTCAGGGACAAGTTGGTACATTCTTTGTACAATAACAGGAGTGGTCCAAAACAAACGACACTAGCATCGAGCACAACAGGCAATTTTCCGTGCCTGGGCTACTTGTGCTGCGATAACTTGGTGAAGGACGATAGATTTCATCATGCCCAGACTGGGGTCTCCTATAAGATAAATGGTCACTATACCTGCTCCTCATCCTATATGGTGTACTTAATAACTTGCCCATGTGGGCTTCAATATGTAGGAGAAACGACTGTGGAGGTGAGGAGCAGAATAGTGAAACATAAAAGTACTATTCGGACAAGAAATATGGACCTGCCGATTTCCCGTCACTTTGTTGATAGGGGTCACTCCATCAGTCAATTAAAATTTTGAGTGATTGATGGGGTGCCCATGTCTGCAAGAGGTGGCGATAGAACTAAAATCCTCCTGAAGAAGGAACTTCAAGGGATTTACCAATTAGACACTTTGGCCCCTAAAGGGTTAAACCATGAATATAATGCCTCACGATTCTAGTAGATCTACTGTCTTCTTGCAGTACAGGTGGATGAGGCAGGAAGCCTAGTCAGATGGAAACCAGGAGTCGTTATTGGGTAGTTACGGTTGGAGTAGAGGAGCAGGATTAGGAGGTGCCGCTTGATCAAGGCAAAGAGCACAATAATATCGCACTGGAGTGGCAAGGGCAGGAAATCCACTCAAGATAGAGCCGGATTCAGGACCAGGAGGCAAGAACTGGGTTAACAGGAACATAAAAACAAGCCTAGGGTTTGCAGGAGAATCTGATCAAAGGCTTAGATGGCTCAACAGCAAGAGACGCTGGTCTGAGAATCGGCGGTCCAGAGTTCGAGTCCTGATAAACATTTTCCTGGGCAAATGAGATGGCATGATAATCCCCAGTCCATGAGCAATTAACAATCAACCAGTTGTCACCAAGCCATGCTCTAACAATTATTGGGGCAGTTGTGCTCTGGTGTTTTTATGACAACACAGGGGTTTTGAAAAATTTTATTAAACCATGACCTGATCTCCTCCACAGTATAGCCACAAACGGCATAGAGGAGGACAGTGCAGGAGCATGAGTACACATTCAACAATTATTCAGTTTTCTACATCATCAAATGTTACAACAAGTACTTCATGATTTTTAACAGACTTCACATCATTGAGTCCGTTTGTGTATGGCAGCACATAGCAAAAGTGACAAGAGACTTTTTCTGGTTTAAGAGTGAGGACTCTCTTGCAGCAGCTGATATGTATCCAGTTGTCTTTCCTTCCAATTTGATTGAAGTGGCAGTTGTCAACTGAATCTGGTATGGTCCATCAAATCTCAGTTCCATACTTTTTTTTCCTATATGTACTTTTGAGGACAATACAGTCACCTGAAAGCAAAACTATTTGACTCCTCTTTTGTGTCTGAATCTGGAATCGAGGAAAAGGACAGTTAAGTCCCAATATAAAGCACTCACATGGGAAATAAGGTCCTCATAATACAAGCTGGGATTAAAGATAGTATAGGCTTGTTACAGGGGCCCTACCAAACAAAACTTCATAGTGGCTCAACTCAGTCTTTTGCACAGTTGTGACTGAGTAGAGAGTTAATAAGATGTGTAACTCTATTATTTTCCATGACTTCTGATACACCATATATACAAATTCAACAACTTCTTTGGTGTTGGCATTTTCATTTATTTTATTTTACAAGCCATGCCTCTAGCTAATGTGAGAAGAGGTCTATGTAGACCAACACAAACTGCAATGTTATGTCATTTACACCTGAGGAGATCAGCGTGATCCATTGCCTCAGAATACTGTTACAGATTTACGGAATGTGGATCCACTGGACCAACCAACAAGACCGAATCCTGTCGTGGAGTGGTAGGCAGCTGACTTCTCAGGTAGAGGGAATGCAGCCAGGAATTCAGAATTAACTCAGACTCAGGAATACAGGCAGAACTCAGACTCAGGAATACAGGCAGAACTCCGACTCAGGAATACAGACAGAACTCAGAGAGCAAAGCAGAACTGAGGAGGTATAGCCAGAACTAGGGAACAGACTCAGGAACACAAACTAAGGAATACATACAGAACTCAGACTCAGGAACTCAGAACTGAGGAAAAATATTCAGGAGAGCAGCATCAATTGGAGCTTTTTCAAAGAACAATCCTGGAGTCTTTAAGGAGTAAAATTCCCATTTCCGTCTTTATTGATAAAAGAACTACATTGCCAGAACAGGAGCCTGCAACGTTTCGTCCTGCAAGACTCCAGGATTGTTCTTTGAAAAAGCTCCAGTTGATGCTGCTCTCCTGAATATTTTTCTAGCGTCTGTACGGGATCTTAGAGTCCGGATCTCATGGTGAGCGTGCATCTGTCAGCTTAACGCTGTTTTTCGCTGTCTATTATACCTCCCTAATCGCAAGCTGTGTGGCTTAAGGTGTGCTGCTGAGACTCTCTGTTACTTTACAGGAACTCAGAACTGAGAGATGGATTACATATTCGCAGACAGACTGAGGCAAGACAGATTGCCAAACACCCAAAACACTCACCAGCATACCCACACAAATAAACAGATGGAATTGCTATAATTATGAGGATTTAGTTCGTGGATTGGCCAAGTCACTTAAGCTGCAAGCCCACTTCAAGGGTCCTTGTTGTCTCATGGTCCCTATTCTAACGAAGCAACTAAACTAACCCCAAGATGCCTGCCTGCAAGCAGGGCGATTACCCCAATACAGACAGCCCGCACTGGAACCTAAGGACCTAACCAGCCCTAGATGGTAAATGATCCAAGCTGCACAGGTATACATGCACAAATATACAGATAGAGAATGAAAACTAGCAACAATGCCAGCACAACAGATCAGAAGGCCTAAAACAGGCCCAGCAGAGAGGAAAACCAGCAGACACTGACAAAGGAGCTGCTGTATATATGCAACAGACCTGAGAGATTGGCTCACACCCAGCCAGCCCAATCAACCACACCTCTGAAGCTGAGCTGCTGGGAGATAGGGGGAAGAATTTACAATCTATAACCATAAGATCTGCACAAATGGTTAACTGTTGGTTCATTAAAGGCCTAGTGATCCTAATGCGTTTTTGGGTGTATTCAATTTCTGTTTGTATCACTGTAAGGGCTCTTTCACACAAGCATATATTGGCTGCCGTTTTCACGGCCGTCGGATATACGCTACGATATTATGCATTGGATTCCAATGCATTAGATCACATGGCCGTATTCCAGTGGTGTAAAAGCGCCCGGCTGGGCCAATATAGCACCGTGCGCTTTAACACCGGGCCGGAAAGATAGTCCTGGAACTATCTTTCTGTCCGGAATACATCGGCCGCTGCATGGGCTCTTATGGGAATAAATGACAGCGGCCGGAGAAGGGAAGTGAGAGGGAGTTTAGCAGGGTGACTGCTAAACTACCTCCATCTTCTCTCATCCTCTCTCCTCCCCTCTGGCTGTTTGCAATGGCTGCGGACAAGGGGAGGGGGCGGGAGCTTAGCTCCACCCCATCCCGCTTCCTCCCATTTCAAACAGCCAGAGAGAAGGAGATAGGAGGTGAGCTGGCGAGGAGGAGGGAAGGGGGAGACAGATAAGCTGTCGCCTCAGGCCCCAATGACATTGTAGCCTTGGCGTACATGTGCCGGGACTGTGCTGTCTGAACGGGTGCACCAACGTTAGATTTGTGTGCCCGTTCACACGTCTTTACGGTGCCGGCAGGCGCACTGAAAAGCATCTACGCCTATGTGAAGGAGCCCTAGGTATGTCTAATAAGTTGACTGGGCAGGTCTCTGACACTATAAATCTATGCAAATTATGGTTCTTAATTTGGTTCTGTTTGCAATGCACTCATTAGGTTTGTCAAGTACATAACTATCTCATTTTTGTATCATACTCCAATAGTATTCAAATAGGTAAAATCCAATATTTTGAATACACTATGTATTTGTGTTGTGTATATAACACCCTCTTTTTTTTCTTTCTTTGTTAGACTGGTTGGTATTGAGGAGGGGCAAAACCATTATATACTCTTCTTCCCTCCCTTTCTCTACATCATCTAGCTCCACCCTTGCAGTCTGGCTATTTGTTAAAACCTCACTCTCACACTTCAGATCAAGTGATCCGACAGCACACATCTTCACATATATAACATAATATAACTTATACATTGGCCCTACACACACAAATTCACAAATTCTCTGTGTCTTAGACAACTTTTAAATCACTGTACATAAACATCCTTTCAATGCAACTTCCTTGTTACCTTCTGCACACACTTGCTGAGATACTTTAATTCACTTCATTTTTTCCATCACGATCTGCTATCCAACATTTCACTTCCACCAAGCACTTATAATACGTGCATATTTCTCTGTCTGATTCATTGTGCATAATTCTGCATCAGTAAGACATTTTCTACAGTTATCTGAAGCTCACAGCCCCTCCCTTCAGAATTCACCTTATCTCTGAAGAGAAGCAAGAAGCCATTTACCCTCTCTAATCAAGACTCTATATAAGAAAGCTTCTCCATCTTACATACCGCAAATCCACACTACACAAAAACAAGAACATTTATTCATTCATATTCAGAAACAAGAATTGGCCAAACTGAAGATAATGAACAAAGCACAAATTAGAAAGCAGAGCGGCTTAAATGTAAAACACTAGCCTTTATTCCATCCTTTAAAAAGGTACAGGCA
The DNA here is from genome assembly GCF_035609145.1 of Eleutherodactylus coqui. Taxonomy (NCBI): domain Eukaryota; kingdom Metazoa; phylum Chordata; class Amphibia; order Anura; family Eleutherodactylidae; genus Eleutherodactylus; species Eleutherodactylus coqui. The sequence continues at coordinate 113,085,557 of NC_089839.1, read as the reverse complement.
GCGACGTTTCGACCAGTCAGTGGTCTTTATCAAGCACATTCATTTTACCAAGCACCTCCATCTCTAACTCTCAGATTAATTCAATTCATTCAATTGCAACTGTAGCCTTTCTGCAACAGGTACAGTTCATTCATCATGGTATTCTTTCCTTGTGGTAGCCTGAAGATCATGTACATTCACAGCATGTTTCCAGGTGGCCAAATTCAAGCAGTTAATGCTTGAGCTTGAGGTAGCTTACAAGTCACATATACCATTGAATGTGATAGGAAGTCGTCTGATTTATTAGTTAATCAGCAGAAGTATTTATACAAAGAAATTTGAAATGAGGCTAGAACATGCCTCACTTGTAAATATGTATAATTTATTATAATTGATTTATTATCATTGGTTGTTAAAAACTCAACAAGTACAATGATTTCTCTTTAAAGGCAGGCCAATGGAAGCTATTTCTCATGAGACCTCAGTAAATAGGCTTGGAAAATTGCCTTGCATTTCTGTGATTATTTTTTATCATAATATCTAAATATGTGCTAAGGAAAGACAGAGAAATTGAAAAGAAGAGCAGGTTACAAGACAAAATGGAGGATAGAAAATATCATGGCTTCTCTCACAGTCATGAGCCCAAAAGGACAGTGAGTCTTAGAAATGTTTCCCTACTAAGAAAACCAAGGCTGTTGCAGTATTGGAGTTGCCAAGAGCTGGGTCATATTTCAGCCAATTGCCCATTAATGACAGAGCCCATAGACTGTGACATTAGCCAATGTCAATCTTTGTTGCAGATGCTAGATATATTACCACTTTTGTTCTTACAAAGGGTTACTGACCAACAGGGCAAAAGAGAAAACCTGCCTTTTTAAGCCTGCATACTTTATTTAATTATAAAAACACAGCATTTGGTTTGCAAGGAGCACCTGCTACTTAGTAAACGTTGATGGACCAGATCTTAAGGCCACATTGTAACTATTCAGCTGCATACCTAGACAATGTGGTCATTTTCAGTTCAGATTGGGAAAATCCCCTTTGCATACTACAGGCTGTATTGGGTGCCATAAGTCATGCAGGCCTTACCATAAACCCTGAAAAAGTATGCTTTCGGTTTGGAGGAAGCCAAATTCCTTCGTTACTTCTTTGGTAGGTGGTTAATTAAACCTCAAGTTTAAAAATAAAAGTTCCTGCTGTGTTCCCGAATCTGTCGCATGGTCATTCTATCCCAGTGATCATTCAGTGTCTTGTGGACACCCACCCAATAAAAAATGTTTTGGAGCTTTTTTTGAGTGCCTAATAAATGTATATATTTATATTACAGCCCACAGGAGGTTTACTGAGGAGGAGACTACACAGTTATTGCATCTGAGTCAGATTCAGCAAGAGAGGATGACTTCACTTTTCTGGAGTTATCCTCTATATCACAAGTGTCAAACACAAGGCCCGCGGCCGAATCCGGCCCGCCACCTTACATTCTGTGGCCCGCCAACTGTGCAGTAAGTTTCCTCACCTCCGTGCTGCTGTCAGTAGGCGATCTTCTATCGGCTTTTTCTGTCTAGTGCAGACAGTAATAGAGGAGTGCTGATAGAAGACTGACAACGGCCGCAGAGGAGGGAAGAAAACTACAGAGAACATGATATTTGCAGCAAGGAGAGCGATGCTGAGGAGGAGCAGCTGCAGGGTGAGAGCTTGGTCAGCACTGAACTCCTCTCACCGGCCCTACCTCTGTTCATGGCTGCAGGCCTGGGAGACATCAGGGGCCCAAGAAGGACTGAGAGCAGCCAGTACACCTGCCAGTGGGACCACATTGGATGCAGGTAAGTATACAAATGTGTATTAAAATGCAGAAGCGACCATATATCTATCTATCTATCTATCTATCTATACACACATGTGTATATAATGTGTGTGTGCGTCTGTGCGTATATATGTATAATAGTGTGCGGCTGTGTGCATATGTGCGTAATAGTGTGCGTCTGTTTGTGTGTGTGTGTGTGTGTATATATATATATATATATATATATATATATATTTGTATACATATATGTATAATAATGTGCGCCACTGGCCACTATGGGGGACCTTATTACCTATCGGGCCACTGTGGGGTTCAGTTTTACTATACAGTCTTGCAATTAGAATCGGCCCTTTGAAGGCAACCATAAGGCTGATGTGGCCCTCGGTGAAAATGAGTTTGACACCCCTGCTCTATATCATCAAGCGTGTCTGAATTCCCTGTACCCCAAGAAGGCATCCAAGGACTGCAGCTTCAGAGGACCCCAATCTATCTGATGCTCAGTGGATTACCCCAGAAAATTTCAGACCCCAAGTCCCTGACTTTACTGGGAACTCAGGGATTCAATTTAAGGGCGCCCACCCACTGGCGTTTTTTTTCCCTGCGAAATTCGCAGCATTTTTTTCTCTGCAGGGGTCTATGGGACTTGTAATGTTAAAATCGCGATCGCGCAAAAGCAGCGCTCAGTTTTTTCCCCAGATGACCTTATTGCCTACGTTGTTATCCAAACTAATTTATATGCTTAGAATTTTATTATGAAAATTCCCAACTTCAGTTTTGCAAAACACCAGAAATGGACTCCTGTGGATGCATCAGAAATCACAGAATTTAGGGTATTATATAATGTATTATCTATTAGTAAAACCTTTTAGAGCCTACTGGAATGATATTTTATACCATGCCCCAATGTTCGGCATGGCTATGTCGAGGATGCACTTTGAAGCGATCATAAAATTCATGCATTATAATGACAATAGACAGTGCGCACCCAGCGATGATCCCAATTGTGATTGCTTATATAAAATCAATAAGAAATTTTAATACTAAGTTTGCCCAGGTGTACACCCATGAGGAAATATTTCTGTTGATGAGTTCTTAGTACATTTTAAAGGGAGGCCTAAATTCTGCCAATACCTGCCCAGTACAAGGGCATGGTTTGGCATGAAAATGTACAAGCTGTGAAAGAGTGCATCAGGGCACACCCATAAGTTCCGGATGTATGAAGGGAAGAACACCAAAATTAAGCCTCGAGAATGCCCCTTCTTGCTGGAAATTACAGGAAAAATTGTATGGGAATTGGTGCACCCACTGCTGGACCACAGTTACCACCTCTTACTGGATAATTTTCACATAAGTGTTCCCCTATTTCAGAGCCTCACTTTCAGAAAAACTGTGGCACGTGGCACTGCTAGAAAAAGACAAAAAAGCAATCCCTAAGTTGCTGCTTCAAATTCTTAGAAGGGGTGACGGCAGAGCACTATGCAGCAACAACATATTGTGTGTCAAATAAAGGGCTAAAGGGATGTCCTTATATTGAGCACAATACATGGCCATAGTGGTACCCCTACCCTTTACAGTACAGGTACTAGTACAGTGACCCCTAAGCCAGACTGCGTCGTTGACTGCAGATTTTGCGCAATTTTTTGTGGGAATCTGTGTGCAACCGGCCAATGCATTTTCCACTCAGAAACATGAATTGACATGTCACACAGTGTTCCATAGCATTCCATTAAATGCTAAAATAATGCTGATTCCAAAGCAGGATGCATGCCAAAAATACACCATGTTAATGAAGCCTTGAAGTGTGTTTATATATGAGTACTTATGCTATATGTTTGTAAAGTGTGTGGTTTGTATGTAAAGCACATCACTGTGTGCTGCATGTAGGTGTGTGAAAACATATTCTAATCTTTGGGACATGCTTATAAAATCTGTGATTTAAAGCGGTATTCTGGGAATTTTCTGTTGATGGTCTGTCCCCAGGATAGGTTATCAATAGTTAATTGATTGGGGTCTACCGTTCAAGATCACTGCTGATCAGCTGATCTTATGGCCACTTTTAATGTGGCTGAGCCGAATGTCCACATTGGGATCAAAGCTGGAAATGTAATGGAAGGCATCACTCCAAACGGATGTCCAGCTGAAGTTACCAGAGGATCTGCTGATTGGCAGGGATCTTGAGCAGGGAACTCCAATTGATCAACTATTCATGACCAATCCTGATGACAGACCATCAACAATAAATTACTGGAAAACTTCTTTAAAGGTCTTGTACAAAATAAATGTAAACAAAAATACAAAACAGGTTCCCAATGCCAAAACATAAGAAAGAAGCTTACAGTCATCTCTCCCAGCCGAGGAGACAGCAGGGTAGAGATGTTAACCTTGTCACGGGATTCTACCATCTCCTCCCAAAGGGTGGCTCAGGACCCAGCCTCGTTACTGATGGAGGAGATCACAGGGATAGTTATCAGGGTTTACCTCAAGTCCAATTGTCACTTGTGATGCCACCCTTCCTTCACCTGGAATGGATCTTGTGGCTAATAAAATAGTCCAACACCAGAAGAGTATATTTTGGAACAAAACCTAGAACGGTCGATCTTGTCCATTTGCTTAAACTTCTTAATAAAGTAATATAGCAGTCAGTACAAAGGTATGTAGAATTATCTCACGGTGGAGCTCACGGGATATTGGAACAATCCACAGTCCAAGATATTTGCAGGTTGTTTCAGGTACCACCAGCAATAACACTCACTCTTGCTTTCTTTTCTTCTTGCTAATAAGCATTTTTTTTCTCTCAGTACTCAGCAGTAGTACAGAGGATCCCTGGGTTGAACGGGCCCAGGCTGAGCATTAGACAGTCACTCTGCCTCCTCCATACTCCACACACAGACAGACCTGACAACCTCTCTGTAGAGTCTGTGTCTGACTCCCCGACTGACTCCCTGAATCTTGCATTGCTTTCTTGCAAACACATATATCAAGCATCATCACGTGCTCACAAACGATACACACAAAACAATATATTTTCCAGACAGGACAGAACATACCAGATATTAACCATTTGGCCGCCTGCAGACGGCCAGGTTGGATCCGGCTGCAAGAATTCTCACAGCGGGACCCGACCCGAGTGCCTGCAGAGAGCACCGCGGACTCACCCGCACCCGCAGCTCCGGCTCTTTCATGTGCCGGCTGACGGGCAGCCGGCGCATGCGCAGAGCGGAGCCGGCGGCCGGTGACGTTTCTTTGCGGGGCTCTGCGAGCTCCGCACAGAAGTAGAACATGCTGCGGTTTGTTTGCCATGCGTGATTTCGCGCAGACAAACCGCGGCCATCTGCATAGAATTGCGTGCTGTAATGCAATCCTATGCAGGCGTCCAGGGGCGGAAATTCTGCGGGGAATCCCGCTGCGGAATTTCCCCCCTGCGGGGAATCCAGCCGCGGAATTTCCACCCGTCTGCAAGCGGCCTTTCAGTCCTGCAAACATCTGATAAATATAACTCTAATGCACTGCACAAACAAGACACTGACAAGACAGTGACACAAGACAGACATAGAACATTCTGGAAGGGACCCAATTAACTCTGGGCCACTAAACCTGTTCTGTCCTCCCTGAGTGGAGCATAAGTAAACAGTCAGATAACCTTCCCTGCAACACAATAACGATGGAGTGATGTCCGCTTTCAACTTTATTGCAAGGTAGAGGTAAAACTGTGAAACAAAGAAATAATGCACTTAGCAATGCACACTTAAATAGCAGGACATAGAATACATTACATACATGTGAGAAGACAGGAATCATGTAATACAGCCATGAGAGATGATACGTGCGTACGTGGATACACTAATACACATGCTATGCTATCTGAATAACACACATAAGACTAGAAACTATAAAAGGGGTATAATTATGGAACAGGAAACATAATATACACAAGATGTAAGAGTATGACATCAGGTAGAAGTTCAGACGATGCCACTGTGAGCCTGGATAACGAAGATTTCCAGAGGGTATCCAGAACAGTTCGAACATGAAGAGAATGTACCAGAAAATGGCTACTGTGGGCTGAGCTGATGATGTCACTGAAGTCATGGGTAAAAGATACAGCATCCCTCAGAGGACAAAATAGACTGAGGCTCAGTATATAAATGCCCAAGAGATGGAGCCCTAACAGAAAGTCCAACTAGTAATGGCAGAAATAAACCAATACCATATACATTATACAGTACAGACAATCTTACTGAACAGAGACTGCCAAAGGCACGACAACACCTGTATCTTCCATGATGCAGCTCAGTTATGTGTGTCTGTGTTTATAGCCTGCAGTTATCCTGTGTATGGAGCATTAAAGACTGCTGCAGCCTACAAGCAATGCATCACATGAAGAGCAGAAGTGCCAACGCAGGAGATGTGGGGACCCAGTAGAGGTGAGTATTCGATTGTTTGTTTTATTTTAGCATGTAGAGGCTGTTGTGTGTAGTGTTTTTTTTTCTTTTTACTCACAGACAACCCCTTAAGCTACTTTTAAACTGACAGATTTTCTGCCAGGAATGAATGCCAATAAAGTTTTTGCTTTAATGCTAATGACATATTCTGACAGAGGCAGACATAAAGTCAGTTCTAATTTTGTATTCATGTAGTAAGCTTGATTCTTGTACCATAGCTATGCAGTGAGCTCAGTTCTGGTACTGTATCTAGTAAACTTAAAGGGGTTGTCCGGCCATAAACATTAGGTCTCATTACTTCTGTTTGCCCATTTCCATGCACTTTGTAATATACATTGTGCATGGAAAATGAAGCAAACAGAAGTTTTGGACTTACCTGAAGGGATGCCCCCCCCCCCCTGTGTTGCTCCTCCGTCGTCCCTGGTTACCACAAGAATCTTTTCTTCTTGTCGGCCCAGCTCTTGTCGGCGCGGGAACGAGCCCCTTCTCATCCGTGCATGCGCAGTTCTTCTCTCTGCAGCCGGGACCGATATACGATCTTCTTGTGTGCAGGGGGGGGGGGGGGGAGGATGGAAGAGCCTCAGAGCAGGAACTGAGCTCCCGCCCCCTCTCTGCCTCCACTCCGCCCCTCTGCACTATTTTCAATGAGGAGAGGCGAGACGGGGGCGGGGCTAATTCTCAGACCTTAGCCCCGCCCCCGTCCCGCCTCTCCTCATTGAAAATAGTGCAGAGGGGCGGAAAGGAGGCAGAGAGGGGGCGGGAGCCCAGTTCCTGCTCTGAGGCTCTTCCATCCTCCCCCCCCCCTGCACACAAGAAGATCGTATATCGGTCCCGGCTGCAGAGAGAAGAACTGCGCATGCGCGGATGAGAAGGGGCTCGTTCCCGCGCCGACAAGAGCTGGGCCGACAAGAAGAAAAGATTCTTGTGGTAACCAGGGACGACGGAGGAGCAACACAGGGGGGGGCATCCCTTCAGGTAAGTCCAAAACTTCTGTTTGCTTCATTTTCCATGCACAATGTATATTACAAAGTGCATGGAAATGGGCAAACAGAAGTAATGAGACCTAATGTTTATGGCCGGACAACCCCTTTAACTCAGGTACCTTTTGTATGCAGCAGCATGATTTCTGAAGATTAAAGGTAAATAATAATTGTATTGTTTTTTGGTGATCTTCTTCAGTAAAACTGGACAATTATTGTTACAAGCTCCATGACAATAACTAACCATTTTAAATGGGCATTTTGTGGGTCGTATTCAGTTTGAGTGCCTAGGGTAGCACAAGGTTGACATACAACCCTGCCTACAACTATCTCTGAGGAAACCATCCACCATGGCAATACAAGTGTTGTTTTTAGTGCAGCCTCCATCTTTCACATCGCCTTCACTAGTTTTGATGCAGTGTGTTCGGCTCCTTTGTATATCTTTCTGTCTGTTGCACTTCATACCATCTATTACATCTATTAGAGCTATATACCTCTATGCCTTGTCTGATTTTGCTGCTATGTTATATGAGTCATTCTTAAAATATCTGCATCTTTTATTAGAGATTTTCATCTGTTGCTGTATATATTATCTGGTTAGGCAGGCTATTCCTTGGGTCCATTTCTTATGTTACTGGTTCTGTGAAATGTGTTATTCCTGTGTTGGGATTTAGAAAATGTTTTTATAGTCTTTCTCCGTGCAAGCTTCAATGAATTTTTGTTTTTAAGATCCCTGTGGTACTTTTTGGTGTGTGAGTGATTTTCACATGCTTCGTTCGTGTTTGTTAATTCATACATATTTTGCAACACTTAGCAAAGATTATTACTTAAACTTGACTCTGGGTTCATTGGGGCTCACAATCTATATTCACCTATGGGTATGTTTTTGGAGTGTGGAAGGAGAGTGCAGTACCCAGATGAAATCCACACAAACATGGGAAAAACATACAAACTCCATGCAGATGGTTCTGCACTTAGAACCACAGAATGTTGAGTCACAAGTTCAGAGACTCTGTCCTGGAAGTCTCTCACACTCTTCACAATCCTAACTAATGGCTTGGAAATATCTAGCAGTTTGCTCACCTTCACTTAGCTTCCTCAAACTGGGACACTACTACCGATAGTTCTGGAATAGGATTAGCTCCACTTCTACAGCCCTACAGAATTATTCTTCTGCAATGCTTGTCACAGTCTAAGGCATATAATGCCCCTCTAAATATCAAATTACAATACAAGGAAAATGAAAAAACAAAGAAAAAAAAAACAACTAAATTAACCTGAAACATTTCCACTAATGGGCATATAAAAATATATATAAAATGATATATTGTTGGAAACATAATTTAGGGTAGAATGCAATGTAACACAGTCTGTCCAAGTATTGAATTCTATCCAAAGCTATAGCTAAATAACCAGAAAAAGCAAGCACAAGATCCTCATGTGTTAATGTGAACTGACTGCTTGATTGGAATATAACCAATCAGCATAACTGTTTAGAGAGCCATTGATGTTGCAGTAGCATTCAACTCTCAAGGTCGTGTCTTATAGATGACAGTAGAACATCTGTCTTTGCGTTGTGTGATTTATCAAGTTTGTCACTTTTTAGTTTTCTTTTGTGTAGTGAGCTTGTAGTGATGTGATCATCTGATGGGATACCCAGGACATAGGAAGTGAACAAAGATTTATTTGTGTAAACACAATTTACTCTGAGGGAAGCGTTTATTCACAAATCTCAGAGTGGCTCATTACATCACGAACATAGCTTTTTATATTGAGTAGGCAGGCTTATTAAAAGTCAACACTTATTGGCTCATCCTATCTTTTAACATCAGACAAAGAAAGACGAAAGTATAGTTTTCTTTCACTTACAAGTTTAGAGAAGGGAGGGGTAGAAAATGTGAGTAAAGGAAGGGGGGGGGGGTGTTAGTGGGTGAATTCCAACTGCTGCTGCTGGTATCTGGTTACATAGCTTATCTTAACTACAACTAGTATCACACAGGAAAAGATTAGATACATAGCAAAGCAGACTGCATGTTTAGACAGCTCTGTGTCAAGGGTAAGAAAGCAAATAAGGCTCAAATTATTATACAGTAGAATAAACAGAACAATATATAATATGCTTCAGCCTTTGGTCTGATAACAGAAAAACAATAGCTTATAAGTCCTCGTTCCACAGTAGAACTTGACAAAATGATAAAAACCTGTGAAAAGAGTAGCTAGTCTTTCAAAAAGTGATGTAAAATATTAATTATGCATGAATAAGGCGACACTTATAATGAAATTAGAAAAAAAATTGGTGGAAATTTCCCCAGAGGAGGTATTTCAAAACTTTTTGAAGAGGTATAAGAAGACCCAGTCATTATAAAGCCAGATTGATAAAGGCAGGTAATTATAGAAGAATTAAAGGGGTTGTCCCGCGATAGCAAGTGGGGTTATACACTTCTGTATGGCCATATTAATGCACTTTGTAATATACATCGTGCATTAAATATGAGCCATACAGAAGTTATTCACTTACCTGCTCCGCTGCTGGCGTCCCCGTCGCCATGGTGCCGTCTAATTTCAGCGTCTAATCGCCCGATTAGATGCGCTTGCGCAGAAGGATCTTCTGCCTTCGGCTCGGTCCGGCACGAGCGGCGTTCTGGCTCCGCCCCCTCATATGCGTCATCGCGTAGCTCCGCCCCATTACGTGTGCCGATTCCAGCCAATCAGGAGGCACACGTGACGGGGCGGAGCCAGGGGGAGAAGTGGGTTGGCCAGGGGGAGAAGCAGGGCCACAGCAAATACTCCCCCAACTGTTCCCCACAGCACCTCCTCGCGGCAAGCTCCCATGCAGAGGGCTAGGTGTTCAAAGGTCTGGAGGTTTTCCAATGAGAGCGCGGATGACCTATGAACAGTGGTGTGCAACCTGTGCCGAACCAAGATGAGCAGGGGAGCTGCCACTGCCAGCCTGACCACTACCACTTAGCATATGATGGCTAAGCACCCAACGACGTGGAATCAAGGCCATTCACCACTGCCTCTTCCCCTGTGTCACATCCTGTCACTGACCTCTAATCCCCCGTCCAGGATGCAGGCATGAGTTTCTCCCAGCCTGCACCCACACCCTCACCTCCACAGTCCTCCACTGCCTCCACCAATGTGTCCCAGCGCAGTGTTCAGCTGTCAATAACCCAAGCATTGGAATGCAAGCAGAAATACGCGCCCACCCACCCGCATGCACAATCTTTAAATGTGCATATTTCAAAACTACTCAGCCTGGAGATGCTGCCATATAGGCTAGTAGAAACGGAGGCTTTCCAGAACCTGATGGCGGCAGCGGTTGCTCGGTACTTGGTTGCCAGGCGGCACTATTTTCCTGCTGCACCGTCCCCGCCCTACACCAGCACGTCTCATGGAACATAAACCATGCCCTCACCAACGCGATTACTGAGATGTGGACAAGTGCTGGCGGGCAGGAACACTACATCTGCCCTACGGCACATTGGGTTGACCTGGTGGAGGCTGGGACCGAGTCTGACCCTGGCTCCGCTCACGTGCTACCTACACCGGCAATTGCGGGTCCTACCTTGGTGAAGGTTTCTCTGGCTTATTATGCCACTTCCTCCAAGCACCCCCCTCCTCTTCCACCCCCTCCACCTCTCAATTACCACGTGTGAGCACGTTGCCTGCAGTTGGTAGCTCGAGGCGCTGCAGCACTGCGGTGTGGAAGCGTCAGCAGGCCGTGCTGAAACTCCAGAGCTTGGGAGACAAGAGGCACACTGCGCAAGAGCTGTTGCAGGGTTTGACGGAGCAGACCGACCAGTAACTTTCGACGCTGAACTACCAACCAGGGATGGTCGTGTGTGATAATGGGCGTAACCTGGTGGCGACTCTGCAGCTTGGCAGACTAACACACGTGCCATGCCTGGCCCACGTGTTCAATCTGGTGGTTTAGCGCACATTTCAGGAAGTCCACCACAGATGCTGCCACCCTCAAGACACTGCAACATTGCTTCCAGCTGCCAGTGCACCGACTGTTGTGCAATGTGCCCACATGCTGAAATTCAACGTTGCACATGTTGGCCAGGCTTTACGAGCAGCATAGAGCCATTGTTAAGTACCAGCTGCAACATGGCCAGCAGAATGGTAGTCAGCCTCCAAAGTTCTTTACAGAGGAGTGGGCATGGATGTCTGAATTCTGTCAGGTGTTAGGAAACTTTGAAGAGTCTACACTAATGGTGAGCAGCAATGCAGCCATTATCAGCGTTACAATTTCGCTGCTTTGCCTGCTGAGAAGATCGCTGCTAAGCATTAAGGCTGATGCTTTGCAGCTAGAACAGGAGATGGGCAATGACAATGCATCGCTTGATAGCCAGACCACCCTCACGTCTGTTTCTCAGCGCGTATTGGAGGAGGAGGAGAAGGAGGGGGAAGAGACTGCTGCCCATACTGCAGAGGGTACTCATGCTACTTCCTTCAAATCTGTTCAGCGTGTATGGGCTGAAGAGGTGGAGGACAGTGAGAGTCATCCTTCTAGTGAGGACAGCGATGTGTTGCGTACTGGGACTCTGGCGCACATGCCTGACTTCATGTTAAGCTGCCTTTCCCATGACCCTCGCGTTAGACGCATTCTGGCCAACCAGGATTACTGGGTGTTCACCCTTCTCGAGCCATGGTAAAGGAGAACCTTTCCACTCTCATTCCCGAAGAGGGAAGGGGTATGAGAGTAATGCAATACCACAAGGCCCTGATGGAAAAGCTGATGCTGAAGTTCCCATCTAACAATGCTAGTGGTAGAGGATGTACTTCAGTGGGGCAACTAGAAGGGGAGATGCGGGGAACAGGCAGCATGTGTAGAGCAGGCAGGGGAACACTCTCCAAGGTCTTTGACAGTTTTATGGCTCCCCAGCCAGACTGTGTCACCACTCCCCAATCTAGGCTAAGTAGGAGGGAACACTAAAAAGTTGGTGAGGGAGTACATAGCTGACCATATCAATGTCCTCCGTGATCCCTCGGCTACATACAACTATTGGGTGTCAAAGCTGGACACGTGGCACAAACTTGCGCTGTATGCCTTGGAGGTGCTGGCCTGCCCAGCCGCTAGCGTGTTATCAGAGAGCGCGTTTTGTGCTGCTGGGGGGATTATCACGGATAAGCCAACCCGCCTGTCAACTGACAGCGCCAACAGGCTTACACTCATTAAGATGAACAAAGCCTGGATTTCCCCTGAATTTTCTTCTCCACCATTGGGAAGCAGCGGAACATAAAGATTCTTTAAGCTGGAACAGGAAAACCATGCACCCTCTATCATTCCAAAAAAGGGGAGAAGTAGCTTGGTATATCCTTCTCTGATCTCCCTTCGCCTCCTCCTAAACCAGCATATCAGCACACGGAACAGACAATTCTTCAGAGGGCCAAAAGGCTCTGTTAAAACTAATTTTCTCGGAGGGCTGCCTCCAGGCTCTGTTAGCAAATTAAGCAACTACAAGCTCTATGTTTAAAAAATGTTTGTGGGTTTCACCTGCACTGTGGGTAAACAAATTTTTCAGGGATACACCTGTACTCCTGGTACACCAATGTTTCAGGGGTTCGCCTATACTCTTGGTCACAAATGTTTCAGGGGGTCGCCTATACTCTTGGTACACAAATGTTTCAGGGGTTCGCCTATACTCTTGGTACACAAATGTTTCAGGGGTTCGCATAAAATCTTGGTACACAAAGGTTTCCCAGCGCAGTGTTCAGCTATCTGACACATACACAGAATTAATTGTCCTGCTTTGGCTACTCAAATTTCTTCATGGTTTATGCTGTCCTTGTAGCGATCAAAGGAAGCGTAACTGATTTAGGGCTCATGTCCACGGGCAAAATATGATTTAGGATCCGCAGCGGATTACCTGCACGCGGATCCGCACCCCATAGGGATGCATTGACCACCCGCGGGTAGATAAATACCCGCGGATCGTCAATAAAAGTGATTTAAAAAAAAATGGAGCATGAAAAAATCTGGACCATGCTCCATTTTCATGCGGGTCTCCCGCGGGGACGGCTCCCGCGGGCTTCTATTGAAGCCTATGGAAGCCGTCCGGATCCGCGGGAGACCTAAAATAGGAATTTAAAGCATTTACTCACCCGCAGCGGGCCGGGAAGCTCTTCTCTTCCTCACGGCCGCATCTCCCTTGCTTCGGCTCGGCGGATGTGCCCGGCGCATGCGCGCGGCACGTCGACGACGTGCCGGCGATGTGCCGCCGGCGTCAGGAATTCATCCGCCGGCCGAAAAAGAAGATCCGGCCGTGAGGAAGAGCAGAGCTTCGCCGCCCGCTACGGAAAGGTAAATTCTTATTTATTTGTATTTTCAGCGCTCACGTCCGCGGGGCAGGATGGACCCGCTGCAGATTCTACATGTAGAATCCGTAGCGGGCCCGATTTTCCCCATGGACATGAGGCCTTAATGAGACTTTCACAGGTTCACTGTATACCTGTGGTGGCTACTTTTGCGACACATCCTGCTTCAAAGCAATCTTTTGTTTTACAATGGGTTGTTAAATAGCGCTGATGCTTTGAAGTACTAGCATCCAAATCCGCTTTATAGCCACGTTTGTGGCTCCTGAGAATTTTGTCATAGAGGTAGCACGGGATTAAATTAATTTGAATCCAACAGTCCTTTCTAGGACTAAAACTCCTCTTATTGTGTGCATCATGAGTTTGGCTGCCTGGGACCATTATTGCGCACAAAGCATTCGCAAGCCTCCCGGCTGTATACTGCATACTGTTACGGCTTCTATACAGTATACTGCTACTGGTGTACACAGACTATATAAGAACTAACAAATCTTCTCTAATTTTTCATGTTTTTCGCTGTATTTGGCTGGGATTGGACTTCTGATCATACGTTAAAGGGGTTGTCTCGCGGCAAACATCAAAATTTTACATTACCCCATTCCCCCTGTCACCCCCTGGCATAAAATAGCAATTTAAAGCGGTTTTTAAGCCGCTTGCTACTCACCGATCCGACGAAATATGAACTTTAAAAAATCTTCTGCCTAAGATGGCCGCCGGTCCTTTCCCAGGGATGCACTGCTGTTTTCTCCCATGGTGCACCGCGGGTCTTCTCCCATGGTGCACCATGGGCTCTGTGCGTTTCATTGCCGATCCCAGCCTCCTGATTGGCTGGAATCGGCACACGTGACAGGGCAGAGCTACGCGATGATGCGTAGAAGGGGGCGGAGCCAGAACGCTGCTCGTGCCGGACCGAAGAGAAGCCAGAAGACCCTTCTGCGCAAGCGCGTCTAAAAACGCCAGAAGACAGCAGAATTAGACAGATCTATGGAGACGGGGACGCTAGCAACGGAGCAGGTAAGTGAATAACTTCTGTATGGCTCATATTTAATGCACAATGTATATTACAAAGTGCATTAATATGGCCATACAGAAGTGTATAACCCCACTTGCTGCCGCGAGACAACCCCTTTAATTTATTATTAGAGATGAGCGAGCACCAAAATGCTCGGGTGCTCGTTACTCGAGTCGAACTTTCAGTGATGCTCGAGAGTTCGTTTCGAGTAACGAACCCCATTGAAGTCAATGGGCGACTCCAGCATTTTTGTATATCGCCGATGCTCGCTAAGGTTTTCATTTGTGAAAACCTGGGAAATTCAAGAAAGTGATGGGAACGACACAGAAACGGATAGGGCAGGCGAGGGGCTACATGTTGGGCTGCATCTCAAGTTCCCAGGTCCCACTATTAAGCCACAGTAGTGGCAAGAGTGAGACCCCCCCCCCCCCCGCACTGTCAGCATAAAGATCGTTCTCCTCTGCCACAGCTGTAACAGCTGTGGCAGAGAAAAACGATGTTAGCCCATTGAATTCAATGGCTGCCGGCGATCGCGGGATGAATTGTCGGGAAGGGCTTAAATATATAAGCCCTTCCCTGCAATTCATCCAGAAATGTGTAAAAATAAAAAAAAATATATACTCACCTTGTCCCGGTAGAACGATGTTAGCCCATTGAATTCAATGGAGCCGGCAATACAGCCGGCTCCATTGAAAGCAATGGGCTGCCGGCGATCGCGGGATGAATTGTCGGGAAGCGCTTCAATATATAAGCCCTTCCCTGCAATTCATCCAGAAATGTGTAAAAATAAAAAAAATATATATACTCACCTTGTCCCGGCAGACGGAGTTCAGCGCAGCCGGCCTGCAGTGGGTGTGAAGGGGGTGTGAGTTAGACATGCCCCTGATTGGCTCAGCGCTGAGCCAATCAGAGGCAGGTCTCACTCACACCCATTCATGAACTCCGTCTGCCGGGACAAGGTGAGTATATATATATATTTTTTTATTTTTACACATTTCTGGATGAATTGCAGGGAAGGGCTTATATATTTAAGCCCTTCCCGACAATTCATCCCATGATCGCCGGCAGCCCATTGCTTTCAATGGAGCCGGCTGTATTGCCGGCTCCATTGAATTCAATGGGCTAACATCGTTCTGCCGGGACAAGGTGAGTATATATTTTTTTTATTTGTACACATTTCTGGATGAATTGCAGGGAAGGGCTTATATATTTAAGCCCTTCCCGACAATTCATCCCATGATCGCCGGCAGCCCATTGCTTTCAATGGAGCCGGCTGTATTGCCGGCTCCATTGAATTCAATGGGCTAACATCGTTCTGCCGGGACAATGTGAGTATATATTTTTTTTATTTGTACACATTTCTGGATGAATTGCAGGGAAGGGCTTATATATTTAAGCCCTTCCCGACAATTCATCCCGCGATCGCCGGTAGCCCATTGCTTTCAATGGAGCCGGCTGTATTGCCGGCTCCATTGAATTCAATGGTCAGTGCTCGTTTAATCGAGACGAGTACCGCGTGGTGCTCGTCTCGAGTAACGAGCATCTCGAGCACCCTAATACTCGAACGAGCATCAAGCTCGGACGAGTATGCTCACTCATCTCTATTTATTATCAATTCTTATCAGCATAGTGGGATGTTGCCCACAATTTCAAAGGGAGTCGCTGCCAGGTCCTGCTAACCCTCTGCAGTGTGTGTTTCCTGTTCCTCCTCAACCAATACACACTTATAAATAGAGGGTGGTGTGGCTATCAAGCGACCGTGTGCATGAGGACAGCTGAACGCTGCGCTGGGAAAGATTTGAGTACGCTGTGGACACAGGCTCATGTGGGGGATTGGACAGCAATGTCAGCATGTAACCAAGGAGAAGAGGCTGTGGTGTCACCCGCAGGCTGTGATTGGCCTTCGTTGCACCTAGTGTGGTGCTTAGCTAAGATGTGCCAGCGCATGTGCTTTGCTGATTATGATCTGGCCCAAATAAATTGTTAGGGGGTTGACCGCTAGGCTCTTGCCCACATTTTGACTTAATAGTGAGACCTGGGAGCCTCAGATGCATCCTTGCATGCTTCCCCTGCTGTTCCCTATCCGTTTCTGTGGTGTTTCCATGACTTTCTGATGTTTTCAGGTGATTCACACAACCTCCCCTATGCGAACCATGGGTCACCTTGAAAAATGCTCGAGCATTTTGGTGCTCACTCATTTCTAATGATAAAGCCTTCAAATTTAAGTAAGATTAAGCTCCATGTCATGTTGCTGCTGTTTGCAAAAAGTGGGCTCAGGATAATCATATTAGGTTTTCACGCGTAAGTTCCATATGATAACGATATAGATTGAACTATATTGATGCTGCAAGATTGAAAAATTGCTGCATGTCCTATTTTGGGGCAATTCCTCTAAAGGAATTGCCATAATTTTCTATAGGATCTTTAAAAATGTTGAGTAGAAAGGGATGTATTTAGCTAGTTTTGCATAAGTGTGCAGGAGTGTGCAGGAGTTTTGCAGTGTCTCATTTCAGAATGAAACACTGTAACTTTTCTTGGCTTCCTACTCTATCACCTCCTACACTTATACCTTTATGAAATGGAATTTACTGTTTGACTGGATCATTCAGTGCCTTCTATTTTATTATTTCTCCCTGCACAGGTATCACATATTGTTGATGAATATTTCCCATTATATTTTAGATCTCCTACTTATTAAACTGAACTTCTTTTATTCGAGTACACAAAGAGCATCATTGTGTAAGATGTAACTATGGTGCAGTAAAACTTAAAGGAGATGTCTCGAGGAAGCAGTTAATTTTTTTTTTTGCCCAGTCCCCCCCATTAAACACACATTACAAAGCCCCCCTGTAAATGACATTTCTAGCTGGTTCGTACTTACCGTTCCAGCGTTTCAGCAAGTTATAAAAGTTTCCTCAAGATGGCCGCCGGCTCTTTCCCAGTCGCTCGCTGCAGCCCGACGTGCGCGCTCCCGAGACGCCGCCAGCTGTGTCTCCATGGCAACCGGACGCATCGCAGCCGCCGACCAGACGCCCCGCAGCCGCCGACCAGACAGCAGGTAACCGGCGCTAGCCCCCGGCTCCCCAGCGCTAGCTCCCCCGGCGCAGCGGCAGCCCCCCCGGCGCAGCGGCAGCCCCCCCCCGGCGCAGCGGCAGCCCCCCCCCGGCGCAGCCCGGCGCAGCGGCAGCCCCCCCCGACCCATCACTTACCTGGGAGGCTTCTCAGGGCGGCTGGGCTGGGCTGGGCTGGTCTTCTCCGCTGGGCAGCTCCAGTTTCTGCACCTTCCTCTAACAGAGGATGGTGCAGAATGGCCGCTTCAGCGCGCTCCCGAGCAGTGACAGCTCGTCTGCGCATGCGCAGAAGAGCTGTAGCGGGGAGCACACTGAAGCGGCTCGTGCTGAATGGAGAAGACCGGACTGCGCAAGCGCGTCTAAAAAAGCAAGCTGCCAGCGAATTTAGACGGAACCATGGAGACGAGGATGCTAGCAACGGAGCAGGTAAGTGGAATAACTTCTGTATGGCTCATATTTAATGCACAATGTACATTACAAAGTGCATTAATATGGCCATACGGAAGTGTATAACCCCACTTGGTTTCGCGAGACCACCCCTTTAACCTCAATTAAATATAAAAGGAAACATTTGCTGAATTATCTTGAATTAGTTAGGAAAAATGTGCATAACCTCAAACTTCAATAAAGTAGTAGCAAGAACAAATTCATCCCACTAATCTATAAGAGAACTGCAATATTCTGCATGCCAAAGCGTAGTTTATCTGTCTGCTTTGCTGTTAAATATGGTGACCTCAGCAGAAATATACGCTCTGCAAAACCTTCCCAATGAACATGCCACGTTTTGTATAGGCATATAAACAAGATGCAGCTTCTTTCTCTGGTTACTGCTGTACATACCATTTTAACTTCTCTGCTGGGAGGGCATGGCTTGCCTATGGCAGGATAGAACATGGATCCCCTGAGCTCCTGAATACCTCATTAACAAACCAGAGGCGTAGCTAAAGGCTTGTGGGCCTAGATACAACATTTTTAGCATAGTGGACCATCCACAACTTTACTCTGCATCATTGGGTCTCTTAACCCTTTAATGACTGGTGAAACATCTTTTGACAGCCTCCCGAGCTGGCTCTTCCCTGAACCCCCTGCACCTCCCCTGAACCCCCAGGCAAAAAGCTTCAGTGCAGCTGCCAATCTGCAAAGCTGCCAAATGCAGATTTTGTAAATAGAAACTACCAGGGACCATTGTAATTGGTTCCATGGATGACTGTGATAATCATATCACATAAATCCTGCACTGAGCAGGGGGTTGGACCCGATGACCCTGTAGGTCCCTTCCAACTCTACCATTCTATGATTTTATGACAGCCATATATGGCATTTGTTTTGAGAATTATGCTTTTCTTGAGATGCCTCAGTGTCTTGCATCCCAGGACGTGTTAGGATCTTGTACAATTGTTCTGAGACTTCCCAAGTGTGGGTGAAGTACATCCCTGTATTTTTTTTTCTTGCTCAGCTGCCTATTTTTTCTATTTTCATTTTTGCTGGAAAAGAATTGTACCGAAATGGCATGCAAGAGCAACAGTGCTGAGCTGGCCTGCAGACTGCTTTGCCCCACCACTATGTAAGGCACTTGTCAGGCTCCACATGGAATACTGTGTACAGTTCTGGACTCCACTAGGAAAGATGTTGCAGTGCTCGAGGGGGTCCAAAGAAGGGCAAATAAATTAATAAATGGAATGGGAGGACTGAAATACCCAGAGAGGCTAACAAAATTGGGAGTATTCACCCTGGAAAAAAGACTGGTAAGGGGCGATCAAATAACTGTGTATAAATACATTAGGGGACAATACAAGGACCTCTCCAATGATTTGTTTATACCCAATACTGTGACAGTAACAAGAGGGCATCCTCCACATCTAGAAGAAAGCAGGTTTCATCACCAACATAGAAGGGGGTTCTTTACTGTAAGAGCAGTGAGACTGTGGAACTCTCTGCCTGTGGGCGTGGTGATGGCAAAATCCATAGAGGAGTTTGAGGGGGGACTACATGTCTTTCTAGAACGCTACAATATTACAGGGTATAGACATTTGGTGACCAGTGGGGTTGTTTATCTCAAATATTGATCTAGGGATTACTCTGGCTGCCATTATGGAGTCAGGAAGGAATTTTTTTCCTCCATAGGAGCTAATTGGCTCGCTGGGGGGTTTTTTGTTGCCTTCCTCTGGACCAACAAGGGGAGGTTAAAACAGGCTGAACTAGATGGGCATTGTCTTCATTCAGCCTAGCATACTATGTTACTATGTTGCCCCAGCAGCAGTTCTAGCGAAACTGAGACTGCATCGGAGGCAGAGATAAGTTTGTGTAGTAATGATTCTGTCTCTACCTCTAGCTCCATGGTGGTAGCACCAGCTGTAGAATCGTCAGGCCCAAGTTCTGCGATGCCTCCCGCAACGTAGGGCTTTAGTGATAACATTTTCCCCCAAATACCGCCATTTGTAGCCACTCCAGGGATTAATCTGGATGTCGCAAATTTTGCCCCCATTGATTTTTTTCATTTGCTCATCAATCGCCCTCTCTTGGAATTAATTGTCCAGCAGACAAACATCTATGCTGGACAGTTTATTGCAGAGCACCTCACCCCTGTGCATTATCGACAACGGATCCCCACAACTGTCCCAGAAATTTAACAAATTCTGGGATTATTTTTATTAATGGGTTCAGTTAAAAAATCCTCCATCCGCTCATACTGGTCCACCAGTCCAGTACATGCCACCCCTGTGTTTGCATCAGTTATGCCCAGAGCCCACTTTGAAAGTCTGCAGCATTTCTTGCATTTCACAGACAATTCCCAAGTCCCCCCAATAAATGACCTGCACATGACTGCCTCAATTAACTGAGGCCCCTAATCTCCTTACTCAAAAATTCCTTTAAAAATTTACATATGCCCGATAAAAACCTGTCCGTTGATAAGTCCCTAATGATTTTTAAGGGCTGTCTTTCCTTCAGGTAGTTTATCCCCTCTAAACGTGCCAGGTATGGCGTAAAATTATACAAGGTATACAGGAGCGCTACACCTGCGATTTCTTAATTTATGAAGGCAGGGACCGGCAACCTACTCCCCCAAATTGCCTAGAGAAAATATGCACAAGTGGGAAAATTGTATGGGAATTAATGTCACCATTCCTACACAAAGGATACCATGTCTATACAGTATCCAATTATCTAAAGCCCCATATGATGCAAACATAGGGACCTGCAGGACAATAAGAAAGAATAGATTGGCACAACTGCTGGTGTCCAGGCGAGTGGAAAGGGGGTTGTCATATGCACACGCGAGTGGCCCACTGCTCGCAGCGAAATGGCACCATAAAAAAGAGGTATACTTGCTCTTCACCGTGCACGCAGACAGCTCAGTTGGGTAAGGGAGAGGGGGGTTACCACAGAACAAAGAAAGCCTGTCTGCATCACAGAATACAACAAATTTATGGGGGGGTGTAGACCTTTCTAACCAGGTGCTTCAGCCATACCTGGTAAAGCGTAAGACAAGAGCCTGGTACAAAAAGGTAGCAATCCATCTAATTTAGATTTCTACCTTTTGTCAGGTCCAGCGGCTCTGGGGGTCTCCGTGCCCCCACTACTAGTCTTCTCACCCAGCCTGCGGGGGTGTGGCGCAGAGAAGCCCTGGTCTTGGTGACCCTCCCTGGCTACCGTTATCCGGTATGCCGGCTCCGAGTGCACGCTCCTGTGTGCAGGGGGCGGGCGCCTAGTTAGCCAGGTTGCTTGGGAAGCGCCCTGTTACCGCCCCTTGCCACGTCCCCATTGCCATGACACCCAGGCACACTTGCTCTGCACTCTTTGCTGGATGTCTGCTCTCTGCTCTGCACTCGCTACTTGATGTTAGGTCTTCTGCTGCACTCGCGTTCCTTGGATTTGACCGACCCCCTGTTTGACTTACTTGCTTGGACCCCGACTTTGCCTTCACCTGACCCCTTGTACTGCGTACTCTCCTGTTGCCTACCCGGATTACTTGACCAGCCTCTGTGTTTGTTTGCCTGAGTGTTTTGTTTGTAGTCTGACTCTTTCCCCCTCATCCGTAGAGAGTCTAGGGACTGTTGCCCAGTTGTCGCCCTGGGGCTTAGCCCAGGGGGGCAAGTAGGTAGGGACAGTGGTTGCGGACAGTTTCAGGGACTTTCAGTACCCGGACCCCAGTTCCCTGACATGTATAATGCCCATGTTATATACAAAAAAATCACAGGGAAGGCTGACATTCCTGCAATTCCAGGAGCATTTTGTTGAGAGTCTTATATTTCAGACCACAGCATTATAGTCTGAGAACGCTCGAAGGCTCACAGAGTGCCATTTTTTGCACCCTGTCCCTGCCACTGAGGTTGATAGATACCCCCAAAAAAGTGTTGGGTTTGCAGAAAGCATGGGAGGAGGAGGGATACCCCTTATTATTGCCCCATGTGCCCATCCAAACCAGGCCTCTGTAACCAGCCCTGTTTTGAAACATATCACACAGTTTTACATTATTAATTCTATCTTGGGCTTATAAAAATTATATTCTTTTTTTCCCTTCTGCTTCGCTCCGCTCGCCCAATCAGACGTCCTGGAACTCTGACCCAGTCATTTGTTTCAACAAGGTTTTTATTGAGTATTTTCACAGAAATGGAGTGGCAAATAACAATCTGAAATCCCCTCGCAGGGGGAAAATGAATGCAAGATTAGGATATACATGATATAGGGGGATAACAAAAAACACATAACAAAAGGTCATCAAGGATCCACATATGCCTTCTGTAAGAATTATAATAGAAAGCCAGAGCTAGTTACTAGTGGGTAGGTTAGATAGTTGATAGATTATGCCACAATCCTGGGATTTATAGGCAGTCAATCCAGGACTGCCAAGTATTTACAAAATTGGCCAGTGAATCCATTCAGATTGCATGAATGCTTTCGTAAAGCATTATTGAGGCTATTCTGCTAATGACTTTGGGGAAAGAGAGAGTTGCAGATTTCCATCTGGATGTAATGGGGATTCTTGTGGCCATACAGATGTACTGGATGAGCTTATGGGCTCTAAACCTAGTACTTGGTAGACAATCATCTAAAAGAAAAACTGTATGGCGATTAATGTATTGATCCAACAAACAGACGATTTAATAGCTTACCTACTTGTATCTATAGCCCGATTGCCTCCGGACATGACCACCAGATGTGGAGCATAGTCTCTGTCTCTTGGCATCTGCTGAAACATAGCAGAGATGATGATGGGAATAGGCGATGCACCTTCTGTAGAACCAAATATGTCCTATATAGAATCTTAATTGACGTTTCCATAAGGGAAACCTGGTGAGTACCATTAGCAATTGTGGAGCAACAATGCTGCCACCTTTCTAGAGTTATCTCTATCTCCAGATCTATTTTCTCATGAATAGGAGTTTTTCTTCGCTGACTAGTTGGTTAAACATACTGTAAATACATGAGAGGACACCTCTCTGGGAGGGGGTCGTCGGTGCATAAATTTTCAAAAGGTGTAAGTTTGGGGAGCAAGGAGGGCATGGTCAGGGATCAAATAAAGTGGAAAACCTGGTTGATCCATAGGAATTCGGGTATGGGGGGTTTAAATGTGGCAATAAATTGTTGTATGGTGAAGAGTTTTGACTTATAGAAGTGGCATAGTGTGGTTAGCTGATTGTTTCTCCACCATATAAAGAGAGAGGGCTCCAGGCTTGGAAAAAAGTGTGGGTTAGGGATTATGGGGAGCATCGGGGAAGTCTTAGAAGAGAGTTTATACTTAAACCGAGTGCTTCTCCATGATAAGAGGGGTAATATGAGATGCGGCTCATCCGGTATAGTCCAGGGGAAAGAGACTATGTGGACTCATATGACTATTTTCAATTTCCATCCAGAGAGGGGTATTTGTGTTGCCCAAACAAATGGTGCACTGAGCTAGTTGTGCTGATTTGTAATATTCTGTTAAATTGGGTACAGAGAGGCCTCCCAATTGCCAATGGTAATGCATAGCCGTGTATTTGATCCTAGCATGTTAAAGTTAAAGACTGTGTGTTGGAAATTGCGAAGAGTGGGCTGAGGAACCTGTATAGGTAAGCATCTGAAAAAGTATAGTATGTAAGGTAGAGTAACCATATTGACTGCATTAATTCTACCCACCCAGGATAGATAGGGTTTATCCCATTTCAGTAGGTCAGAAGTCAGTTTCTTAATTAGGGGATGGCAGTTCAATTTATATAGGGAATGTATCGAAGTGGTCAAATTGATGCCCAGGTATGTTATTTAGTGCTGTTTGTGTTGAAATTGAAAACTGAGAATGATCATTTTTTAAAATCTAAATTCACTGGGAATCCTGACATAAGCGCCCAGAAGTCCAGTATGGACATTAGATTTGGCAAAGATGTTAGGGGTTAGGATAGGGTCAATAAGAGATCATCCACGAAAAGGCTTATTTTTAACTCTCCCATGCCCCTTCCTTTTATATTTGGGTTGGAGCAGATGGCCTCTGCCAGCGGTTCGACCCCCAGGGCGAATAAAGCCGGGGACAGGAGGCAACCCTGTCTAGTCCCTCTACATATTCAAATAGGGTTAGCCCTTGTAGTGGGTAATTTGAGGAGCGTAGAGGGTGTGGAATAGAGAGCTGAGACAGCTGAAAGGAAAGGCCCATGGATTCTGAAGCGTCGCAATGCCCAGAATAAGTAGCTCCATGACAAGGTATCAAAGGCCTTTTCTGAGTCCAGTGCCAACAAGGTGATCTAGGTGTTAGATTTGGAGACATGGTCTATAGCATTTAAAACCTTACAGATGTTGTCTAAAGCTTGTCTTATTGCTATAAATCCCACCTAGTCTCAATGGACCAGGGCTGGGAGCAGGGAATTCAACCAGGTTGCAAGGATAGATTTAAAGATCTTTTAGTCTAAATTAAGTTATGATATAGGTCTGTAATTTTTGAGGGACAGGTGTTCTTTGTTTTCCTTGGGAATTAGTGTGAGTTAGGAATCCAGGAATTCACTCCCAGGGGTCTCCCTCTTCAAAAAATTCTGAAATATTATTTTCAGGGATTGGGCTAGGATATCTTTGAATTTTTTGTAGTATAGGGCAATAAAACCGTCAGGTCCAGTAGCCTTTCCCAGCTTGAATTTTTTAACAGTTTCTATAATTTCTTCCTCAGTGACGTTAGCGTTTAACATATCTTTCTGAGAGTCTGTTGTGTCGGGGGAGGGCGCATTACTCCCCTGGGTCTTATACAATGTGTTATAGTAGTCATGGAAAGTATTGTAAATCAGGTCTGGGTTAGAAGTCGTTTTTCCTTGAGGGGTGTTTATTTTAAAGACATTATTGATCCTTGCCCTGTTTCGGAGTCTGGCTGCTAATAAGCAATCCAGTTTATTAGCTAATTTATAAAAAGTATCCCCTGTTCATTGGAGAGCTTATTCGACTTTCTGTGAGAGGAGTGTATTTATTTGCGATTTAGTGTCCCTGATAGCTTTAGTTGTCACGAGGGAAGGGTTTTGCTAATTTTAAGTTTCTAGAAGAAAGAGCTTTCTCTCAAGGGCTAAAAAGCTTGTCCCCTCCCCTTTTTCTTTTTGATGCTATTTTAATCAGGTGGCCTCTTATATAAGCTTTATAGGCCAGCCAGGTCCATATAGGGGAAGAGTCGGAGTGTTCATCGCAAAGTAATCTGAGTGAGCAGGACTGGGTCTCTTAGGAGTGATTAATTTAGGCGCCATCTGGAATTTTGGTGGGTATCTGATGGCCAGATAATAGAGACAATCACCATATCGTGGTCTGACCAGGAGCAAGGAATATGTCTGATTTGAGCTAAAGATGGTAGGAGGGAGGTCAAGATTAGTATGTAGTCCAACTTGGAATAAAGGTGGACTGTTGGGGAGTAGTATGTATACCCACTTTTGGGGCCATGAATTTCTCTCCAACAATCAGCCACCAACGGGAATGTCAAAGCGTTCGGCCATCTCCATCTCTGCACCTTGGGGAATCTGTCCAGGTTAGAACCTGTTCTGTCCAGTCTCACGGAAAATGGGAGGTTGAAATCCCCCGCCCACTGTTAAGTGGGCAAACTTATGGCTTAAGTGTAGAAGGGTCGGGAGATGGTTTTCGAGGGGGTGTAGACATTAATAAAAGCTACCTGTTGGTCATAAAGTGTGCCCGAAATTATACAAAAGCATCCCTCATCATCTGCATCAACCTGATTTATGTGGAGTGGAAGGGAGCTGTGAAAAAGTGTCCACACCGCCTTATGTTTGGTAGATGCGGAGCCAGAGAAGAATCTGGAGTATTGCAGGTGGAAATAGCTAGGAGAGGAGGATTGGGAAAAGTGGGTTTCCTGAAGCATATGACATCTGGTTTCGTGTATGATAAGAAGGCCTGTCTTATTTTAGTCCCAGTACATTATGGGAAAATAATGTTGACCATGGGAGAGGGGTAAAGGTGTCTCTAGACTTGATACCAACCAACCCCTGCGCCCCAGCAACTCAGTAGGAAGTTGTATTGTGGTGGACGACCTTACTGGGAAAAAATGAACCAAAGCTTTTAACCCGAGCAAGGTGAGAACATAAAATACGGAACAAGGAAATGGATCCTGGGACCTAATCAGGGAAGACTGAAAGCGATCCCCTTTAATGGGGACCTGCATTGGCTTTCCCAATAGGTAAACAGTGGTGTGGCTTTACTCTGAAAGACTGGAAAGAGGCCAGCATGTCCCTCCCCCCACACCAAGGGCATCTAGTCCGGGTTGCCTTTCACAGACCACTCTCGACCTAGCCATAAGCCTGGTTGGTCAAGAAGAGCTGCCCACAAAAGTCAAGTAAAACAGATAAAAAACAACATCAACTAGAATATTGTACTAAATATTGATTAAGCTCTAAGAAGCACAGGGCCCCCAGTATTGTGGACAAATCTGACATCTGCCCCAAGGGACCAAAGCCACGGATGTCTTAAACAAAAAGTCCCATGAGGGACCCCCTAAATACAGTAATTCAGCTCATGTGTCAATGCCTGCTCGAGCGCCAGCAGGAGTGGAGATCGATCCAGTTAAACCTCTGGGGCATGGAGGTTGACCTCTCGGGGCAGGTGGTCTTGTCACTGGAATTCACGCAGACTCCGCAGCTTGGATAGCCTCGGCCAGGGATCTTGCTGAGTAAGATCTTCCTTGGTACTGAAAGATGAGGGCGAAGAGGAATCCCCTCTAGTATTTGATGTTAGCAGTTTGAAGTGCTTGGATAAATGGTCAGAGCAATCTGCGTTTCGCCAATGTAGTAGGGGCTATATCTGCAAAAAGTTGGGCTGAGGAAGAAAGACCAGGTAGATCAGTCGCCCTTCTTGCAGCTGCCAGAAGCTGGTCTCGAACTTCGTAATAGTGCAGCTTTAGAATGATGTCCCGGGGTAGGTCTAGATTGGAGGGGAGAGCTAAGGCCTGATGAAATCTGTTCATCCATAATAACTGTTTGTCTGTGTCAGGCAAGAGTTCAGAAAAGAGGGTAGTCACTGTCTCCTTCAGGACAGTCACCATCTTGGAGAGACCACAAATCCAGATATTGGCTCTCCTGGATCTGTTTTCTAGGTCCAATTTGGACTCCAGTTCCTCAATACGGTGTTTGTCATCTTCTAGTACGACGAAAATGTCATCTGTTTTATGCTCCAGCTCATCTATTCTTCGACTTAGGTCCTTTATCTGGTTGTCAAATTCTTTAACTGCCGAGGAAAGCTCTTCTTTGAAGATTGACTTCATTTGAAGTAGCAGAGCCAATTGGGGTCCTGTGAGGGCTGAGCATGCTGGTTCTGGATTTTCTTGTGAGGGGGGAGCATCCTACGTTGAATCAGATCTGACCGGGCCTGACCCTGCATGTATCTCAGCTTGGGATTGGGTTGCAAAAAGTTCTGGAAATGTTCCCTGCGTTATAGTTTGAGAGTCTCTGTAGGTCTTTCCCTTAGTTATGGTCATACTGGTGTTAACGAGGACTGAAATGCGTGTACAGTAGAGCCGTGCTTTGGGAGTTTGGAGGTTTGGCCTAAACGAGGTCTAGTAGGACATTGACATGTCCCCCTCAGACCACTCCTGTGTCACATTGAGGGAGTAAGGGGCGGGTATAATCTATAGCATTCAGTAAGTGGACATGAGAGCCCATAGCAAAGGAGACAGCAGCAAATAGAAACTATATGTAGATCAAGCCTTTGGGAATCAATTGCAACGCCACAGGCAAATCTGAGAAGTTAGTGTTGTATCTTGCGAGTCTCTGCTATCATACTGCAGAAATTCTGTTCTAATGAATGATTGTAAAGATTTCAAGTGACTACCTTTTTTGTCCAGTTTTTCAGATGTTGTTTATATTTCCCTTTTAATATGGCCCTGATGCTCCTATGAAATGTTACCAAGGAAATCTTGCTGTAGTCATCCCCTTTATGCGGGCCTGTGGCTTCTGGTGTTCACTCTGTTCATCAGATTGTCCCCCATAATGTTGGCTGTCTATAACTGCCAGGTTGCTGGGCCTACTTTCTGCCAGTAGGTTGATCCTCCCCCTAGGCCCTCTTGTGGCTCCCTGCTGGCCACTGTAGGTAGCACTGCTGACTGGGACGTGGGCTACACCAGAAATTTGGGCCGTGGATCTATAGGCCTGAATAAGCTGCATGCAGCTATGATCTTGCCAAAGAGGGGGCTGTGACACTGGGCGGACCTCGAACCCTGGAAGCCGATACCTCGTTCGGTGGCCGATCCAGGCACTTCCTCTAGCTTTTGAAGTTTGATCATTTTCTTGGTGCTCAGACAGGTCCATGGCCGACCTCGGCAGTGCTGATCCGGGCACCCTCCAGCTATCTTCTAGATCATCAAGGCCTTCACAGCTGGCGTGTAGCCAGGATTTTGTCATGCACTCCACACATCGGCATGGTGGGCATTTCACAGGGGCCCTGTAGATCCAGCGCCCGGCCTGCCTGTCCAACTTCCTTCCCCGACAGTCGCCAGGGGTTGGGTGCTGGTGGGCAAAGCAATAAGACTCTAAACCCTGCACACGGAAGCCCCTCGCCTTTTGGTAATGATCCACCCACTGATTCACCTACGGAAACCTTGTTACGACTTTTACTCCCTCTAGATTGTGAAGTTTGATCGTTGTCGTGGTGCTCCGCCAGGGCTATGGCCGACCCTCCAGCTACCTTCTAGACCCTGGAGGCCTTCACAGATGACCCGTAACTGAGAGTTTTGTCCTGCACTCCACACACTGGCATGATCCGTGTTTTACTGGGGCCCTTTAGTTTCGGCGCCTGGCCTGCACATCCGCCTCCCTCCCCCCGCCATTGCTGGGGGTCGGGTGTAGGTGGGCAGGACAGTGAGACTTTAAACCCTGCACTTGGATGCCCCTCTACCTCGTGACATGCGTGCCGCCGACTGTAGATGGGTTGGTCATGGGAGAGAGCACATTCTAGACACGAGCACCAACACTGCCCCCCCACCCGGCCGCGCTTCACGTTGGCGTCCCTTGGCTCTCCTCCACAGAGGAGCCTTCCTCGGCCGATGCCTGAAGGGACGGGATGCAGCACCAAAGAGGACCAGCTTTAGGGGGATGAAAGGGAGCCATTAGTGAGAGCGAGACTATGTGCAGAGAGAGGCTGTTGGCAGCCAGACCTCACGTGCGTTCCCTTATCACCACCAAACCTGCAGGACCCTTGCACTGTACCCTCAAGCCTTCCTCCTGTGCCGTTTCCCCCCTGTGGTAACAGCTCATGTCTCGTGGTCATTGCGGGCTCCTCTGGGGCTTCGGGTTCCCCGGACACCTTGACCTCGCCTTCTTGGTAATGATCCCTCCGCTGGTTCACCTACGGAAACATTGTTACGACTTTTACTTTCTTTAGGTAGTCAAGTTTGATCATCTTATTGGTGCTCCATGGCCATTACCAACCCCGGCAGGGAAAATCCAAGGAGCTCAATAAACCATCCAATCGGTAGTATCGACAGGCGGTGTGTACAAAGGGCAGGGACTTAATCAAAATGAGCTTATGGCTTGCACTTACTGGGAATTCCTCATTCATGGGAAATAATTGCAATCCACGATCCCTACCATCGGGATTTAGTGGGTTATCCTCACCTTTCGGCAAAGGGTAGACACATGCTGGACCGTTCAGTGTTGCGCGCGTGCAGCATCGGACATCTAAGGGCATCACAGACCAGATACTGATCGATCTCGCGTAGCTGAAAGCGATTTGTACCTCTAAGAAGCTGGACATGGACCGTCGAGTGTAGAGTAGCTACTTAGCATGGGGGAGTCTCGTTCGTTATCGGAATTAACCAGACAAATCACTCCACCAACTAAGAATGGCCGTACACCATCGCCCACAGAATCGAGAAAGAGCTATCAATTTGTCAATCCTTTCCGTGTCCATACCGGGTGAGGTTTCCTGTGTTGATTCAAATTAAACTACTACCATCAATTCCTTTAAGTTTCAACTTTGCAACAATACTCCCCCAGAACCTGCTCAGCAGGTCACGGGAATAATGCCACCGGTTCACCAGTCGGCATCGTTTATGGTTGGAACTATGACGGTATCTGATCGTCTTCGAACCTCTGACTTTCATTCTTGATTAATGAAAATATTCTTGCCAAATGTTTTTGCTCTGGTTCGTCTTGCACTGGTCAAAGAATTTCACCTCTAGCGGCACAATACGAATGCCTCCGGTCGTCCCTCTTAGTAATGGCCCCACTTCCGAAAACCAACAAAGTAGAAACGGGATCCTATGCCCTTATTCCTATTTGAAACATTCAGATGACCAGCCTGCTTTGAACACTCACATCAGGGTTCCCGCCTGCGTCTTGCGCCTGACTGCTCAGAGGGAGTGCCCAGGACAGCCGTCTGTCGGCCCCTCGGCCGGACAGGCAGAGTGGGAACTCAGGAACTCTGCTCTGCCACAAGGGAGGCGGGTGAGGTACATTGACAGAGAGCAACCCCACTCCTTCTCAGGACTTAGAGAAAAATTGTAAAATTTCTTACCCAGTAGCCCTGACAAGGTGTTCGTCATGACATTTTGCAAGCCCTTATTTTACACCTGTTCTTTCTATTGGGGAAAACCAGCCAACTTGGTCTGCCTTCCTGGAACTGTCGCTCAGCTCGGACCACCCAGGCTTTTCCTCATACCGGTTCTCAGACACCCCACTTCACCTCAGCTCAGCCTGGCCTCCTGGAACTCCCACTCGGCCACAACCTTTCTCCCCACCAACCCCACTTGTATGCTTGCACTGCCGCATGCTAAGTCTGGAATAAGCAGCTCTCTCAAGTCCACCGGCAAAAGCTATTGCTCAGTCCGGCTTCCTGGAACCACCACCCGGCATGGCCCACCTGGTTCATCCTCATAACCTCACGCCTGAAGCATTGGGTCTGACACAGCCACTCGGGTGGCGAGCCCCTGGTTGCCGGCCGCTAACCCTCTTTCACCCATCCAGCAGACCTGTACATAACTGCCGGACATGACTTTTTCCTGACCACCCTCACCCATATTGAATATGTTCAGTCTATGAGGGGAAAATCAGCTGCTTCATGCCAACCTCCTGGAACCACAACCCGGCATGGTTACAAGGAATTTTTCCCATCCCGATTCTCACAACCCTCATTTTTACTCGGCTCTATCTGACCTCCTGGAACTCCAATCAGCCACTCAGATGGCTATCACCCGGTTCCCACCACAAACTGGGAAGCACACAGCAGGACTTGCCGCTCACCTAGGCTGACCTCATGGAACTCTGACACAGCCACATGGGCGGCTATTACCCAGTTCCCACCATAGACTGGGAGGGACTTTGCAATTCCTCCAGGTCCTTGCTCAAGGCAGTCCTGCAACTGCCTCAGGGACTCTGTACACCCCTACCTGGGGCACTGTGTGTTCCTTTAACACTTGCACTTTTTCTCATTGCAGGGGCTCCTGCACAGGTTCAGCCCCACCTCCTGAAACTCTGACACAGCCACTCGGGTGGCCAGCACCTGGTTGCCAGTCACTCACCCTCTATCACCCATCCAGCAGACCTGTACATAACTGCCAGATATGACTTTTTCCTGACCCCCTGTCTTAGACATATTCAGTCTATGAGGGAAAAATCAGCCGCCTCATGGAACCGCGACTTGGCATGGGTGCCAGGGCTTTGTCCCATTCCGGTTCTCAGAACTCTCATTTTCACTCGGCTCTATCTGACCTCCTGGAACTCCAACCTGCCCGCTTGTAAGGCTATTATGCGGTCCCCACCAAAGACTGGGAGGCACCCAGCGGGACTTGCCACTCACCCAGGCCAACCTCCTGAAACTCAAATCTGGCAAATTGGAGGGCTATCATCCGGTTTTCACCAAAGACTGGGAGACACCAGCGGGATTTGCCGCTCATCCAGGCCGACCTCCTGGAGCTCCAACTAGGCCAATTGGAGGGTTAGTAGCCAGTTTCCATCAAAGACTGGGAGACACCCAGTGGAACTTGATGCTCTCACCCAGGCTGACCTCCTGGAACTCCAACTCGGCCAATTGGAGGGTTATTACCCAGTTTCCACCAAAGACTGGGAGACACCAGCGGGATTTGGCGCTCATCCAGGCCGACCTCCTGGAACTCCAACTAGGCAATTGGACTGCTAGTAGCCAGTTTCCATCAAACACTGGGAGACACCCAGTGGGACTTGATACTCACCCCAGGCTGACCTCCTGAAACTCCAATCAGCCACTGAGATGGCTATCTCCCGATTCCCACCAAAGATTGGGAGGCACCCAGTGGGACTTACCGCTCTACAAGGCTGACCTCCTGGAACTCCAACTCGGCCAATTGGAGGGTTATTACCCAGTTTCCACCAAAGACAGGGAGGCACCCAGTCGGAATTGCCGCTTGCCAGTCTGACCTCCTGGAACTCCAACCAGGTTAATTGGAGGGTTATAACCTGGTTTCCACCAAAGACTGTGAGGCACCCAGTGGGACTTGCCACTCATCCAGGCCGACCTCCTGCTACTCCAACCAGACCAATTGGATGGCTATCACCCTGTTTCCACCAATGACTGGAAGACACCAGCAAGACTTGCCACTCACCCAGGCCGATCTCTTGAAACTCCAACCCGACCACTTGGAGGGCTATCACCCGGTCTCCACCAAAAACTGTGAGGAACTTAGCAACTCCTACAGATCCTTGCTTAAGGCAGCCCTGCAACTGCCTCCTCGACTGTGCACGCCTCTTCCTGTGGACTGTGTGTTCTTTAACACCTGCACTTTCCCTCAGCATAGTGGCTCCTGCACAGGTTCAGCACCATCTCCTGGAACTTTGACATAGCCACTTGCACGGCCAGCCATGAATCAATGTGCAGTGTGTAGGTAGGACCTTTGTGCCTTCACCCTATCGGGAGCTAGGGGTGTGACAGGGGCGTTCCTCTTGTCAAACCCCTAGCTTCCGGTTGCATCAAGATACAATAATACTAGCTATGTGTTCCCTCACTATATCTTTGCTTATAGATGGCCTTCAATCTTTTATTCCTTCAATAGCACAGGGAAGATCAGTTGATGTTACATTTACTTTCTGAGAGATACAAACAGATATAAAATAGGAATTTAAAAGTTCGACCTTCTCAACATTATTTTTAAGCAATTCACCATTTTCATCCTGTAAGCATCCTGTAGCATCTTTGACTTTTCTTTTGCTTTTGATATACCTCCCAAATTCATTTTATTGTTTTTGGCCTCTTTTGCAAGCCTCAATTCCTTATTAGCTTTAGCTTTCCTGACACTTAGGCTTCTTTCACACGAGTGCATATTGGGCGGTGTTCACGGCTGGCCAATGTACGCTTCCATCTGGAGCGTTGAAGCTCGTGAACACGACATAGAGTCAGGTGCATATGCACCAAGCTCACCATGCTGTCGCCCATTTCCCTTCCTCCCCATCGCAGGCTCATGTCTCATCTCCTCCCCGCTCGTTCTTTGCAATTGAAGGGGCGGGGGAGGAGCTAAGCGGCGGCCTTCCCCACCTCCTCCCATTGATAGCTATGGACAAGGGACGGGGAGATGGTGGGAGCTGAGCTCTGCCCACATCCCGCCTCTTGTCCATAGCCATCAATGGGAGGAGGCGGAATGCGCCAGAGCTTAGTGCTGCCCCCACCCAGCCCCCTTTCATTGTACAGTATAAGTGGGGAGGAGATGAGAAGTAAGCCTGCATGGGGGGAGAAGAGCATAGAAACCCATGCAGCGGCAGACGTATTCCGGACCAAAAGATAGTTCCAGGACTATCTTTTGGGCGCGACGTAAAAACGCCCCGGCGCTATATTAGCCTTGCCGGGCGCTTTTACGTCTCAGTAATACGCCTATATGTTCTGATGCATTGGAATCCAATGCATCAGACCACAGCGCATATTGGCCGGCCGTGAAAAAGGCCGGCCGATATGCGCTCGTGTGAAAGAAGCCTTACCCTACAGTTTCTACAGACTGCATTATATTTTTCTTTAGATATGCCACCCCTTTCTCCCTTTGATAAATATTTTGTCTTCCTTTTTAGCATGTGTTCATCCAGCCTGATCTCTTTAAATGCTTCCCATTATTCCTTCTTTTAGGGATTGGTAATGATTGTGCTTTGAGAATCTCATTTTGCATTATTTCCCAACCTTCTTGGACATGTCTGTCCTTAAGAATATCCATCCATTAGATCCTCCTACCTTCTTTCTAAGTCCATTAAAATCTGCCTTTCTGGAATTCAACCTTGAGGTCTGAGTCTTCGCAGATCTTCCCTTGTTAACCAAAATTCAAGAGTACCGTAATCCTAAAGTCCCAGCCACTCTTACTTCCTCAACCTTTTCTTCCCTGTTGGTAGAATTAGGCCCAAGGTAGTAAATACCCTTGCTTTCTCTTTTATTTCTATAAGCAAGATAGAGAACAACATCAAGGTGCCCTGACTGCTGATTGGCTATAGTCTGATCACTGAAGCGGGCATTTTAAGAAATTCAGTTTCGACAAAAATCAGGTTGATTCAATCCCATTTGGTATAAATAGGGGTGATTTTTCTGCCCGGCCAATGAAAACAACACTATACATAAAATTGTATGTGTCAGTGACCAGCCTGTATATGTATACTAGCTGATATACCCGGCTTCGCCCGAGTTAATTTGGTACTGGTATTTATCTGGTGTTCACACGGAAAATCTTATGAAGTCGTGGTTACTTTAGAGATACCAAGGAAAAACATATGTTCACCATTTTGCATAGTTCTCTGAGTTACCCAGGAAACACCATGTGGAGGTAACCATGCGACGTTTCCTTTATATGAAATGACATCAGGAAGTGAGAGAATTTGATTACGCACAAAAAATTTGGACACTAATTCTTTTGCGCTTAGAATTAAATAATCGAGTTGGGACCCATTAGCTTTTCCTATTTATGACATAATCAATGCTCCTGCCAAATTTCCCGTTTCTATGACACCGGTAAGTGAAAAAATTACATTCCGCACGTAAAATTTAGACGCTAATTCTTTTGCGCATAGAATTAAATAATCGAGTTGGGACCCATTAGCTTTTCCTACTTATGACATAATCAATGCTCCTGCCAAATTTCCCGTTTCTATGACACCGGAAAGTGTTAAAAAAGTTACATTCCGTACGTAAAATTTGGACGCTAATTCTTTTGCGCATAAAATTGAATAATCGAGTTGGGACCCATTAGCTTTTCCTATTTATGACATAATCAATGCTCGTGCCAAATTTCCCGTTTCTATGACACCGGAAAGTGAAAAAATTGCATTCCGCATGTAAAATGTCGATGCCAATTCTTTTGCGCTAGAATTGAATAATCAAGTTGGGACCTATTAACTTTTCCTACTTATGACATAATCAATGCCCTGCCAAATTTCATGTTTCTATCACATTGGGAAGTGAGAGATTTAGATTCCGTACGTAAAATTTGGACGCTAATTCTTTTGCGCATAAAATTGAATAATCGAGTTGGGACCCATTAGCTTTTCCTATTTATGACATAATCAATGCTCGTGCCAAATTTCCCGTTTCTATGACACCGGAAAGTGAAAAAATTACATTCCGCACGTAAAATTTTGACGCCAATTCTTTTGCGCTAGAATTGAATAATTGAGTTGGGACCTATTAACTTTTCCTATTTATGACATAATCATTGCTCGTGCCAAATTTCCTGTTTCTATGACACCGGAAAGTGAAGAAATTACATTCCGCACGTAAAATTTGGACGCTAATTCTTTTGCGCATAGAATTGAATAATGAAGTTGGGACCCATCAGCTTTTCCTATTTATGACATAATTAATGCTCGTACCAAATTTCCCGTTTCTATGACACCGGAAAGTGAAAAAATTACATTCTGCACGTAAAATTTCGACGCAAATTCTTTTGCACTAGAATTGAATAATTGAGTTGGGACCTACGAACTTTTCCTACTTATGACATAATCAATGCTCGTGCCAAATTTCACGTTTCTATGACACCGGAAAGTGAGTTAATTAGATTCCGTACGTAAAATTTGGACGCTAATTCTTTTGCGCATAGAATTAAATAATCATGTTGGGACCCATTAACTTTTCCCATTTATGACATAATCAATGCTCGGGCCAAATTTTAAGTTTCTATGACATTGGAAAGTGACAGATTTAGATTACGTACGTAAAATTTCGACGCCAATTCTTTTGCGCTAGAATTGAATAATCGAGTTGGGACCCAATTACTTTTCCTATTTTGGAGATAATCTATGCGTGTGCCAAATTTCATGTTTCTACGACATCGGGAAGTTGGAGAACTTTTGGCGAGTCAGTCAGTCAGTCAGTGAGTCAGTCAGTGAGTCAGTGAGGGCTTTCGTCTTTATATATATAGACTAGCTGATATACCCGGCTTCGCCCGAGTTAATTTGGTACTGGTGTTTTTCTGGTGTTCACACGGAAAATCTTATGAAGTTGTGGTTACTTTAGAGATACTGAGGAAAAACATATGTTCACCATTTTGCATAGTTCTCTGCGTTACCCAGGAAACACCACGTGGAGGTAACCATGCGACGTTTCCTTCATATAAAATGACATCAGGAAGTGAGAGTATTAGATTACGTACATAAAATTTGGACACTAATTCTTTTGCGCTTAGAATTGAATAATCGAGTTGGGACCTATTAACTTTTCATATTTATGACACAATCAATGCATGTGCCAAATTTCATGTTTTTTATGACATTGGGAAGTGAGAGATTTGGATTATGTACGTAAAATTTGGACGCTAATTCTTTTGCGCATAGAATTGAATAATGGAATTGGGACCCATTAGCTTTTCCTATTTATGACATAATCAATGCTCATGCCAAATTTCCCGTTTCTATGACACTGGAAAGTGTTAAAAAAATTACATAGCGCAAGTAAAATTTGGACGCTAATTGTTTTGCGCATAGAATTAAATAATGGAGTTGGGACCCATTCGCTTTTCCTATTTATGACATAATCAATGCTCGTGCCAAATTTCCCGTTTCTATGACACCGGAAAGTGAGAAAATTATATTCCGCACATAAAATTTCGACGCCAATTCTTTTGCGCTAGAATTGAATAATCGAGTTGGGACCCATCAGCTTTTCCTATTTATGACATAATCAATGCTCATGCCAAATTTCTCGTTTCTATGACACCGGCAAGTGAGAAAATTACATTCCGCACGTAAAATTTGGACGCTAATTCTTTTGCGCATAGAATTGAATAATCAAGTTGGGACCCATTAGCTTTTCCTATTTATGACATAATCAATGCTCGTGCCAAATTTCCCGTTTCTATGACACCGGAATGTGAGAAAATTAGATTCCGTACGTAAAATTTGGACGCTAATTCTTTTGCGCATAGAATTGAATAATGGAGTTGGGACCCATTAGCTTTTACTATGTATGACATAATCAATGCTTGTGCCAAATTTCCTGTTTCTATGACACTGGAAAGTAAAGAAATTACATTCCGCACGTAAAATTTCGACGCCAATTCTTTTGCGCTAGAATTGAATAATGGAGTTGGGACCTATTAACTTTTCCTATTTATGACATAATCAATGCTCGTGCCAAATTTCATGTTTCTATGACACCAGAAAGTGAGAAAATTAGATTCCGTACGTAACATTTGGACGCTAATTCTTTTGCGCATAGAATTGAATAATCGAGTTGGGACCCATTAGCTTTTCCTACTTATGACATAAGCAATGCTCGTGCCAAATTTCCCATTTCTATGACACCGGAAAGTGAGAAAAGTACATTCTGCACGTAAAATTTGGACGCTAATTCTTTTGCGCATAGAATTGAATAATCGAGTTGGGACCCATTAGCTTTTCCTTTTTATGACATAATCAATGCTCCTGCCAAATTTCACGTTTCTATGACATTGGGAAGTGAGTGATTTAGATTATGTGCGTTAAATTTTGACGCCAATTCTTTTGCGATAGAATTGAATAATCGAGTTGGGACCCAATTTCTTTTCCTTTTTTGGAGATAGTCTATGCTTGCGCCAAATTTCATGTTTCTACGACATCGGGAAGTTGGAGAACTTTTGGCGAGTCAGTCAGTCAGTGAGTCAGTGAGGGCTTTCAGCTTTATATATATAGATGTATGATAAAGTGAAAATTAGGTTACGTGGATTATGAGGGATGCTGTTGGATGAAGAAGGTCAGAATTTAGAATGAAATTGCACTCCATTCAGCCTCCTTTTCACTGCAGGGGGTGCACTAACCCTGCAGCAAGGGGGACGGCGGACATGGGTCTCCCAATCTTCAGATTCCAGAATTGCAGAATTGAGAGCCCCACTGATTAGCAAGTTATCCTTATTCTATGCATATTAGATAACTTGCAATTTTAGTATGACCTCGTTAAAGTTAACCCCTTCCCTCCATATGACGTAAGCGTACGTCATGGCTGCTGGGTACTTCCCGCAACTGGACATACCCTTACGTCATGTGAATAGCACAAGATCATGAGCGATCACTGATAGCCGGCCTCCCGCTGCAACAGCGGGGGTGTATCGGAGATGTGCCCCCCGCTGTTAAGCCCTTCCCTGCCGCGATCTATGTAGATCGCGTCATAGGAAGGGTTCAGAGAGACTTATGAAAAACCCTATGAACCCTCCATGTAGCTGTCAAATTAAGTTCAGAAGCAAGCGGATTTACTACACGTGTGATGACAAAGGGACCCACGTAACGCGGTGCCAATTTCAAAGACAGAACCTTCTGTCCCATCCTGTAAGGCTCAGATACTGACAGACTCCTCCCACTATGCAACTGCATATGAGACCTGTTGCTTCCAGGTTCTTCTGTACTTCTTTCCATACCCCCTGCAGCGCATCTGTGGCGACATCAGCTGCAGGACAGGCAGATGGAGTAGAAATAGCTGTAAGGAAGCAAGGATGCTGACCATATACGCAAAGGAATGGAGATACCCCAGTAGAAGAATAAGTATGGTTGTTTAGCGCAAACTCTGCCAATGGCAGGAATTCTGCCCACTGATGAGCCTTTTCGCTAGCAAACAAACGTAAATATTGCACTAAATCCTGGTTCTTCCGCTCAGTCTGACCAATAGTTTGTGGGTGGAATGCTGACGAGAAGAAAAGCGACGTTCCCAGGTTTCTACATAAGGCTCGCCGAAATTGCGCAACAAACTGAACACCGCGATCAGATACAATGCTCTCGGGAACCCCATGTAGACGAATGATTTCTTTTACAAAAATCTTGGAAAATTCTATCGCAGAAGGTAGCTTCTTTAACGCCACGAAATGTGCCATCTTTGAGAAACGATCTACAACAACTAGGATAGTGGTGAACTTCTGAGACTCAGGTAGATCGGTGATAAAATCTACCGATGAATACGACCACGAACGAAAAGGCACCGGTGACGGTCTCAGAGGCCCCTCCGGACGACGCTGACTTTTATGGCGTGCACAGACAGAGCATCCTTTAACAAAGTCATGCATCTGCCGAGACATGCCTGGCCACCAGTAGTGTCTAGTACAAAGATCCAGAGTCCCCTGAACCCCCAGATGGCCTGCGAGAACAGATGGGTGAGACTCTTCAATGACTCCTAGACGCAAGGTCTCCGGCACAAATCATCTGCCCT
Source organism: Eleutherodactylus coqui (assembly GCF_035609145.1). Lineage (NCBI taxonomy): Eukaryota > Metazoa > Chordata > Amphibia > Anura > Eleutherodactylidae > Eleutherodactylus > Eleutherodactylus coqui. The sequence continues at coordinate 113,045,904 of NC_089839.1, read as the reverse complement.
CCGGCACCCCCGAGGGAGCGTCCTGCTGACAATTTTGTAGATGAGGAACGAGATCAGATTCTACAGCTGCCACCACCACCCCAGGTGCCAAGATATTCTCGGGAGCCATTGCCTCACTTTCCGGCGAACCGAAACTCCGTGAGAGGGCGTCTGCCTTCACATTCCCCCCCCCCCCCCCCCTGGAATATATATGTAACGATGAGGTTAAACCTGGCTAAAAACAATGCCCACCTGGCCTGACGAGCTGTGAGTCTTTTAGCATTGGCGAGATATACCAAGTTTTTATGATCAGTACACAGGGTAATGTGATGCCTTACCCCCTCAAGATGGTAATGCCACTCTTCTAGAGACCACTTAATCGCCAATAACTCACGATTACCCACGTCGTAGTTACGTTATGTTACGAACTAAACTTCCTCGAGAAGAACGCACATGGACTATACCCAGGTCTCCCGCTGAATTCCTGGGACAATACAGCCCCTGCCCTCATCTCAGATGCATCAACCTCAATGAAGAATGGTCGCCGTGCGTGAGGCTCTACTAGCACTGGGGCAGCAGTAAACACCCTTTTGAGATGACTAAAAGCCTCTAGGGCCTCTGGCGACCATCTTACCAAGTCGGCACCCTTCTTGCTAAGATCGGTCAGGGGTTGGGCAATAACAGAATAATTCTTAATGAATCTACGGTAGAAATTTGTGAAACCTAAAAACCGCTGGAGAGCTTTCAGGTTATCTGGTCTGACCCATTGGGAGATTGCTGCCACTTTATCAGACTCACATAACCAAGGAAAGACACTTGTTTAGTACCAAAAATGCATTCCTCTAATTTGGCAAAAAGTTGGTACTCACGCAAACGGATCAGAACTAGCCTCAGGTGCCGCACATGTGAATCCCAGTCTGGGGAGTACACCAGAATGTCATCAAGGTATATGACCAAAAATACCCTCAGGAAGTCGTGGAAGACCGCATTCATAAATCCCTGGAACACAGCGGGGGCATTACAAAGTCCAAAGGGCATGGCTAGACATTCAAAATGTCCAAACGAGGTGTTGAACGCGGTCTTCCACTTATCTCCCATTCGGATGCGACTTAAACTGCAAGCCCCCTTAAGTCCAATTTGGAAAACCAGTGGCACCCTACCACCTGATTCAATAAATCAGGAATCAGGGGGAAGGAGCACTGGTTCTTCACTGTAATTTTATTCAAAGCCCGATAATCCACACAAGGCCTCAATGTTCCATCCTTCTTCTTTACAAAAGAAGAGACCTGCCTGGACGGCCTGATATGTCGTTTGGGCAGAGACTCCGAAATATAGGACTTAAGGGCTTTGTGCTCACACCCAGACAAATTGAAAATGGCTCCCTTAGGGATGGGACTGTCGGGGATCAAATCAATACCACAGTCCCACTCCCTATGGGAAGGCAAAGTCTCAGACAGTTTCTTGGAAAATGCATCATGAAAATCAGACAAATACTCAGGAATAAGTATGGTATCTGCTAAACACATGGATATAGTAGCTAAGTGACTATGGCAGGACCACCCCCAATGTATCAATTCCCAAGTGGACCAATCAAATCGGGGATTGTCCAGTGCCAACCAGGGCATACCAAGCACTACATCAACAGACATTCTTTCCATTACCAAGAACGACAGATACACAGAATGGAGAACACCCACAGTGAACTGTACACGTCTGATGTAACATGGGAGTCCTCCATTGTACAACCCCTGCAGACAGAAGGGTAGAATCAATACTAGTTAAGCGTATGGGAATCTTTAACGCTGAGAGTTCAGTCATCAGAGGTCTGACAAAACTTAAACTAATCAAATTGGTGGCAGCCCCCGAATTAATAAAACCTTGACCGCACTGAGTGAAATTCCGGAAGCCAATCTGACAAGGCACCAACCATTTAGGAAGTAGCTGTGATCCTAGGCAATCCTCCCAAAAATTGCCTAGGATCTGAAGTTTTCCACCAGTTCAGACTGATGCTGTAGACACTTCTGATGACATGTCGCTACATGATGTCTGGCTTTCCCACAATAGAGGCAGAGGCAATGAGTCATGTGGAACCGTCGCCGTTCCTTGGGACTTAGGTGATCCACTTCCATAGGCTCGGCACCAGAAGTTGGCATGGGAGATAAGGGAGCGGGTCTGCCGCATTCCCTAGCCTTACGGGCCTGATGTTCCTCCTTTCTAGATCTCAGCCTCCTGCCAGCTTTGACCGCCAATTCCATCGCATCATTGAGTGTCAGGGGAGCGGGATGAGAAATGAGTAGATCTTTGACCGCGTCAGAAAGACCCAACAAAAACACATCTTTAAGGGCGCTATCGTTTTAAGAGGTTTCACCTGCATACAGTCTAAATTTAGAGCAATAGTCCTCTACCCACTGCTGCCCCTGACGTAGAGACATGAGATGGGATACCGCCAACCCTACATGGTCTGGCTCATCAAAAATACCTCAAAGTTCCCAAAAAAACAAATCAACTGACTGCAGGCAAGCCGAACTCTCGGGTAACAAGTAGGCCCATGTCTGGGGGGGACCCCAAAGTAAGGACATAATCAATCCAACTTTCTGGGATTCTTAGCTGGAGGAGTGGGGCCGCATCCGAAAATACAATCTAAATGCCTGCTCAAAAACAAAAAACTTGCTCCTCTCCCCTGAAAATACCTCAGAAAGCGGACACTTGGACTCAGGAATATAAGGGGCGGTAGAAACATGCACTAACTCCCGCTGCTCCTGGGGCACCATACGACCGGACAGGTCTTGGATCACGACCACTAACTCCTGCAACTGACTTGCAAGGGTACTCATGGCCTCCATTGGAGAGCAATTTTAAGGACCAGTTATTATGTTACGGTATACTACCCTTGATACGCCAGCCCGGGTGCCCTAGATCTCACCCACAACCCCTGTCCCTGCCTACTTGCCTCCACTCCTGGCTAATCCTAGGCAGGCAACTGGGCAATGATCCCTACTCTCACTAGGGACAATACTAAGCAGAACTGAGGCAGATGGAAAAACCTGGCGGATAATAGCAAAGTATAGCAGACAAGTTGACAGAAGCAGGAGACCAACCGAGGCAGACTAGCTAGCACACTAAGGTAAACCAATAACTGGCAGTGATTGCCAGTCTCTGCCCGACCTTTAAACAAAAGCCTCTGCCCTGGGGCATAGAGAGGGAGACAGCCAACTCCCAACAGAACATAATAAAAGGGAGCTCGTGCACAGCAGCTGCACTCACAGGTGCGCACGCGCACGGTGCCGCGCGCCACCAGCACCAAGCCGCCCACGTCGGCCAGGCACCCGATCCCCCAGCAGTCGGACAACAAGCCAGGGGACGCGCCCCGACCACGGGACCCCGCACACCGCCACCCGGGAGGACCAGCAACCGCCGCATGGTAACAGTCCCTCTCTGTTTTGTACCTCATCTTAAGGGCTCCTGTCCACGGGCAAATTTTCACTGGGTGATAATCCGGCCGCGGGAACGCAGTGAACGTTTTCCATAGCGTTGCTAAGGAAAACGCAACCCCCCCTTTCCACAAGCAGAGAATCATAGCGATTCCTGCTCGCGGCCAGCAAATCGCAGCATGCTGCGACTTGCCGCGATTCTCCAGGGTGAGTTTATCTGTCAGATAGGCTCACCGCGGAGATCCATCAGCTGGCTCCTGCTCCCCGGCGGTGGCTCCCATCGCAACGCCCGTGGACAGGCAGCCTTAGTGTAACTTTCTCTGACCACTTCTCTGGTGATGCCTATAGGGTGAGAGTGACCCACCAGGATACCACATGATGTTCCGGAGAGTTAACATGGGCAGAATATTTCTACAGCTAAAGTCACAGCTAAATCTGTTCCCATTACCTGCAGATTTTGGTGCAGAATTGTCTGTGTCTTTAGCTGCGGAATACAAAAATGTTCTGCCTGTGTGAAAAGTCCCTTAACCCCTTGAGTGGCACGCCCGGAAAAGTTCCGTGACTAGCTCCACTGCTCATAGCAACATAGCCCGGAAGAATTCCGGGCTATGTATCACTATGGGAGCTGCAGAGCACAATGCCACAAGCTGTGACAGTGTGCTCTGCCTGCACAGTCCCACAGAGAACAAAGCAAGGGCTTTGAAAAACCAGCAGAAGATATTACCGGCATATCGGCAATGTCCTGCTTTGTTTACAGGTTGCCATAGAGACCATCGGCTTGTCAGAAGCAAGCCGATGGTCTCTGTGGCAGGGAGAGCTGGTTGTTAGCTGTCAGAGGACAGCTAGGTACTAGCTCTTACAGCAGAGATCAGAGAAAACCTCCGATCTCTGCTGTGTTAACCCTTTACATGCTGCAGTCTATGTGACTGCAGCATGTAAAGGGCTGTCACTGCAGCATGTAAAGGGCTGTCACCATCGGACCCCTGGAATGTGATCAGGGGTCCTGATGGGTCCCTGTGGAAGTCCCCTAAAGGGACAAAAAAAAATAAAAAATTTTTAAAAAATTAAAAAAAAAAAAAGTAAAAAAATTATTAAAAAAATAAAAAAAACACTTGTCTCCCTTTACTTTGTAAAAAATCAAAAATACAATCACACATGTGGTATCCATGTGCGTCGTAATGACCCAGAGAAGAAAGTTAATACATTATTTAACCCCTTAATGACATGGCCCCTTTTTTCTTTTTTCCCCATTTCTTTTTTTCCTCCCCCCTGTTTAAAAAATCACAACTTGTCCCGCAAAAAACAAGCCTTTATATGGCCATGTCAATGGAAAAATGAAAAAGTTATGGCTCTTGAGACGCAACTGCAAAACTAGTTGAAATTCAATGATTAGACCATTTTAAAAAACCTGCCCTGGTGGGCACGACAGGGTGGTAGGAAACCCGCCACTCAAGGGGTTAATAAAACAGGGCAACAAATGTCTATCAGATGACACTCTTATTTCAAGCTTATATGTTCTTTTCCCAGCACAATTATGCAGTATTGCTACTTGCCTATTGTGAGAACATTTGGGTATCCCCATTGACTTTTATTGGGATCTTTGAAGTAAAATAGAGCATGTTCTAGCTTCTTTTGCGCGGCCGAAATGCGCATGCAAAATAAATAAATGCGCATTTAAACAAATTAATTGAAATCAATGGACTCTATTCACTGTGTGTGCACATACATCTGTGTGAAACCAGTCTAAACAGCAAACCATAAAAGTGCGCAAAAGGTGAAATTGTTGTGTTTTTAGATTCCTACACCACAAAAAAACAATGAAAAGTAGCAATAAATTATACTAAGGAACACAATTTTTGTTGACTTACACTTGTTTTTTTATTAACTTTTAGCTTCATAATACAAAAACGACCTCAGTTTTTCTCTATCACATTAACTTTTTAAGATACAGGATATCCTCAATTTTCCTCAAAAAATTTATAAAACGTACACACAATGGAAAATCAAAAAATTACCTGATGTGCAATGCGTTTCAAAAGTTATTTATACCTCCTTTATCAAGCACAAATCCGGGTGTGCTCGGGTGCCGGAAGCAATTGCATGAGTTTGCGTCACTGGAGCACATGTTTTTGCGTTTCTCTAACTGGATATGAGACAGTACAATACACTTCAGTATTATGATGTAGAATATAGATAGAAGATAATGTGTGTCAGAAGGAGTTCTGGCACATGTAGAACAATTAAAATAATAAAGTCATTAATAAGTTAAAATAAAAAATAAAATATAAGAAAAAAGTATATATATTTATAAATAACTCAAAATATTGCTAAAAAAGAATTATTCTTCAATTATATAAACAGTAAAAGGATTTGCACTGAAAGCACTGGGCCTTTAACAAATAAGGCAGGAGAAGCCATAGAAGACGATGGGGGGAAGGCAAATCTATCAAATAGTTTCTTTTCAAGTGTATTCACGAATGAAAAAGAAATGTCACACGAGATGCAGGGGAATGAAACGAACCCCATTATTAATATTGCATGCCTAACATAGGAGGAAGTCCAGAGGCGGTTAAAGAGGATTAAAATCGAAAAATTGCAAGGCCCAGATGGAATACACCCAAGGGTTTTAGGAGAACTAAGTGACGTGATAGCTAAACCATTATTTCTTATATTTATGGACACTATTAAGACCGGGGTTGTACCACTGGATTGGCATATTTTCAATGTGGTTTCAATATACAAAAAGGGGTCCAAAAGAGATACTGGCAAAGCGTTCATTAGAGGCCTACTAATAGCTCTGGGCGCCAGGAAGAAAAAGAGCCAACAGAGAGAAATAGAAGATTTACTGAGGCAAATTGCTAAATTAGAGTACTCCACCAAACTCACGCTCTGCAAAGAGAACCTAAATAAGTTGACCACCCTTAGAAAGGAACTGAATTTATGCCTGAAGTCTAGATTTAACAAAAGATGCCTCCACCTTAAACATATAGTATTTGTCCAAGGTAACAGGGGCAGTAAATATATGTCAGCATTGATTAAAAAAGCCCGCACTAAAAATCAGATTAATGCAATAAAAACCCGCACGGGGACGAAGGTCACCTCCTCCTCCGACATTGCAGCGGAATTTCAGCAATTTTACTCCCAACTATATAATTTGCGACCCCAGAAGGAACGAGATGACATTACAAAAGCCAGTGGTCAGATAGCAGAATTCTTAAAAGCTCCACCTCCCTTGTCTAGAGACAGATTCAGCCAATGCACTTTTGGCTCCGGTGTCGGAGGAGGAGGTGAGTGGAGTTCTTGACTCGTCCCCCCCCCGGAAAAAGTCCCGGCCCAGATGGCCTTTCTCTTATATATTATAAATCTCTTCGCTCCGTCCTTGTCCCGCGCCTAACGGAAATGTTCAACAACCTTCTGAAAGGCGGCTCTCTTCCAAAGCAGGCCCAAGAGGCCCACATCACGTTGATACACAAAGAGGGCAAGGACCCGGAGATGTGTGGCAGTTATAGGGCCATCTCCTTAATAAATCTGGATGTGAAGCTATGGGCAAAACTACTCGCCAAACGAATGGAGAGCTACATCCCACGTCTGGTAGATAGGGAGCAGGCGGGCTTCGTGAAGGGTAGGGAGGGGAGGGACAATTGCATGCGTATCCTCCATGCAATGCACTATGCCAATGTTAAAGGAATCTCACTCGCTCTGGTAAGCACCGATGCCGAAAAGGCTTTTGACAGAGTCGATTGGGTATATATGAGATCTGTTCTGCTGCATTTTAACTTCCCTCCCTCCTTTGTCGAGGCCATATTCTCCCTATATGCAGAGCCTTATGCTAGGTTAAAAATAAATAATATCCTATCTCCCCCCTTTGAGATAAAAAATGGCACGCGCCAGGGGTGCCCATTATCCCCCACTCTGTTTATACTGGCCCTGAAACCCCTACTTCAGAGCATCAGGATGGATCAGGAGATTCGGGGACTGAATGTTGGAGACTGTGCACTTTCTGCGACAGCCTTCGCAGATGACGTTATCTTTCTAATCACCAACCCCGAGAGAGGTTTACCTAAACTAATCGCATGTTTGGAACAGTTTGGAACACTTTCAAACTTCAAAATTAACTTTAACAAATCAACTGTTCTTAAAGGGGTTGTCCCGCGAAAGCAAGTGGGGTTCAGCACTTCTGTATGGCCATATTAATGCACTTTGTAATATACATCGTGCATTAAATATGAGCCAAACAGAAGTTATTCACTTACCTGCTCCGTTGCTAGCGTCCTCGTTTCCATGGAGCCGTCTAATTTCAGCGTCTAATCTCCCGATTAGACGCGCTTGCGCAGCCCGGTCTTCTCCCTTCTGAATGGGGCCGCTCGTACTGGAGAGCTGCTCCTCGTAGCTCCGCCCTGTCACGTGTGCCGATTCCAGCCAATCAGGAGGCTGGAATCGGCAATGGAATGCACAGAGCCCACGGTGCACCATGGGAGAAGACCTGCGGTCCACCGTGGGTGAAGATCCCGGCGGCCATCTTCGCAAGGTAAGTAAGAAGTCACCGGAGCGCGGGGATTCGGGTAAGTACTATCCGTTTTCTTTTTTTAAACCCCTGCATCGGGTTTGTCTCGCGCCGAACAGGGGGGCTATTGAAAAAAAAAAAACCCGTTTCGGCGCGGGACACCCCTTTAACGTCTCGATCCCGGGAGCTAGGTGTGAGAACTTGATGTTGGGATCCCCGTTTTCCTGGTCCAGCTCGGCAATCGATTTTCTGGGTGTAAAATTGACTAGGAGGGTTGGAGATCTTTACGCAGCAAACTTCCCCCCACTGCTAGCTAAAATCAAAACCTTGCTACAGAATTACGATGTTCCATACATTTCCTGGTTCGGGAGAAAAAATTTAATAAAAACCTATATATTCCCCATAATTTTATACCATATTAGATCTCTCCCGATACAACTTCCCTCCAGCTTCTTCAACACTCTGCGCTCGTTGTTTATAAAGTTTATATGGAGGCAAAAGAGCCCCAGGTTGGCGTATAGCCTGCTGATGAGAAGAAGAGAGGAGGGAGGAATAGGAATGCCAAACATCCACGATTTTTACATAGCCGCCCACATTAGCAACTGGCAGAGACTAACCTTACCCGGAGGAGACCCACTCCTATATCAGATGACAACAGAAATGTATGGAACCTCAGCAGCGGGGGATCTGTGGTTCACCAGGAGAGCTACATATAGAAGCAGAAAGTTTAATCCCCTGTTAAGGGGACCCTGTGAGGCATGGGACTCGCGGAGGGAGACACTGGCTCCTACGCCCTCTCCGATTACCCCTCTAAGCTCTCTCCCGGCCCTTCTGGGATTACCGCCGGACCCATGCACAAATAAACTATGGATGACATTCGGAAACAAACCTCTCAGCGAGCTTCAGGCTGTGAGCCATCGAAGCCCTAAAGAGATAGTAGGGTCCCTGTTGCCCGACCGGCCACTGACTTTTCTTCAACAAGCACAGATAGAGGGAGTGATTGGAGAATTTACTAAGACATTTGTCTCCACCAGACCCCCCACAGTCTTTGAGAGAGCTCTGAAAGAAAATAGGCCATACAGCAGGAAAATTGCGTTCATTCGCAAATCTTGTTTCCCTCCCCTATCAAACGCGAAACCAGCCTTCCTGTATTCATGGGAAAAAGAGCTACATATCACACTGACGTCTCAAGAGACACACCTAATTTTAAAACTCGTATATGGGCTCTCTCCGTGCATCACCACACAGGAAGCTCACTATAAGCTTCTTGCCAGATGGTATAGAACCCCTCAGTGGCTCGCTGATCATAAACTCTCGACCTGCAGCAAATGCTGGAGATGCGAGGGAGATATAGGTACTTTCTTGCACATCTGGTGGAGCTGCCCGGTCCTGAACACTTTTTGGCTAAGGATAACAGAGTCACTCCAAAAAATAGCCCCGAACTTCATACTCTCACCTGAGATACTATTTCTGTGGAAGCCCTCGAGCAGCTTTAACCCTTTTAAGCAAAAATTGCTGGCTCATGCGATTGATGCTGCTAAGGCACTAATTCCTCTTCTATGGCTGCAAAAAAACCCTCCTCTCTTGAGCCAATGGAAGGACAGAATGGATTTGACTTACAACCTAGAAGAACTCTCCGGATGGTCTATGGGCTCTCATGAAAAATTTATGGAGATCTGGGGCCCTTGGAGAGGCATACGTAACTCGATAAGTCCTTGAGATTCCTTAAGATCTGGAGGAGCGCGATTGTGACGCGTCTGCGGTGTCCGGGAGTCTGGGAGAGATCTCGACATTTGGGGTACTCCCAGCGCCGGACCCCATCCCCCCCACCTACAATAGATACTCTCTCAGGGTACCTCCCCCCTCCCTTACCCCTTACCCCCCCCTCCTTTCCCCACCTGTCTGTCGATGTTTGTCTCCCCCCCCTTGTTGGATTGTGCCATGCCAAGATAGATTGGCTTTCATTGGACAGGGTCATCACCCACTTTATGGAATTGTCCCAGCCAGGATCATCTGTTACTTGACCCACATTTTCGGCATTATGTTATTGTACACACATTTGTTTAGAATACAATAAAAATCTGGATTTGAAAAAAAAAAAAAAAGAGAGACTGGTAACTACAGGGTAGTAAGTCTTACTTCAACAATTGGAAAAATTGGAGAGACGCCATCCTAGAATACCTCAAGGAGAACAATCATATAACTTCTCATCAGCATGGGTTCATGAGGAGTCGATCATGTCAAACCAATTTGATCAGCTTCTACGATGAAGTAAGTTCTAGGCTGCACCTGGGAGAGTCTATTGATCTTGTATATCTGGATTTTCTAAAGCACTTGACACTGTGCCGCATAATAGATTGATATATAAAATAAGACAGCTTGGACTGGGCAAAAACGTGTGGATCTAGGTAAAGAACTGGCTCAGAGATAGAAAACAGAGGGTGGTAATAAAGGGTTTGTTCTCTGATTGGGACACTGTTGCTAGTGGGGTGCCAGAAGGTTCAATACTAGGCCCCATTCTGTTCAATATTTTTTATCAATGACCTGATAGAGGGACTGCACAGTAAAATATCAATATTTGCAGATGATACAAAATTCTACAAGATAAGTAATACAAAGGAGGGCAATGTGCGGCTGCAAAAGGACATAGATAAACTGGGGGCTTGGGTAGAAAAATGGCAAATGAAGTTCAATATGGATAAATGTAAGGTTATGCACATGGGGAGGAGAAATGGATGTCACCATTATACATTAAATGGGGTACTGCTAGGGAAAAGTGAGATGGAAAAGACCTAGGGGTAATTGTTGACTGTAGATTAAACTGGAGCAATCAATGCCAGTGTGCTGCTGCAAGAGCAAGCAAAGTCTTGGGGTACATTAAAAGTTAGGCCTCACATGGAATACTATGTACAGTTCTGGACACCGGTGCTAAGGAAAGATGTTGCAGTGCTTGAGGGAGTTCAAAGAAGGGCAACTAAATTAATAAACAGAATGGGAGGACTGGAATACCCAGAGAGGCTATCAAAATTGGGATTATTTACCCTGGAAAAAAGACGGCTAAGGGGCGATCAAATAACTATGTATAAATACATTAGGGGACAATACAAGGATCTTTCCCATGATCTGTTTATACCCAGGACTGCAACGGTAACAAGGGGGCATTCACTATGCCTAGAAGAAAGCAGGTTTCATCACCAACATAGAAGGGGGTTCTTTACTGTAAGAGCAGTGAGACGTTGGAACTCTCTGCCTGAGGACATGGTGATGGCAAAATCCATAGAGGAGTTAAAGGACAAAGGACAATCCCAGAATATGTGTAGTAGAGTGCCCCTCCTCTTGCTAGCATCTCCAATATACAGATGGGATAGAAGGAAATATATTATGCATTCTGAAAGGTACCCTATATCAATGAGCTAAAACCTTATAACCTCCTGCTGTATATTACTAGCTATAGATGATTTAAGAGTTACTATATATAACCTAACTTTCTGATCTACAGAAAATACCAGTCCTAAATCTTTCTCACATTTAGAAAGAAAAGCTGGATCTAGCATATTTGTTGATAAGACTAGTAATCTATATATTTCAGAGAGCATGTCAAATAATACCTGATGTTGAACACATACATTCATACTGAGTCTTTGTTTGATCAAAATTCTCAGCCGTACGTAATGAACATAAAAAATGATGAACTTGCATAATTTGTAGAGATGAGCGAGCACCAAAATGCTCGGGTGCTCGTTACTCGAGTCGAACTTCCCGCAATGCTCTAGGGTTCGTTTTGAGTAACGAACCCCATTGAAGTCAATGGGCGACCCGAGCATTTTTGTATGGGACCTATGCTCTGCTAAGGTTTTCATTTGTGAAAATCTGGGAAATTCAAGAAAGTGATGGGAACGACACAGAAACGGATAGGGCAGGCGAGGGGCTACATGTTGGGCTGCATCTCAAGTTCCCAGGTCCCACTATTAAGCCACAATAGCGGCAAGAGTGCCCCCCCAAACAATTTTTACAGCTAAAAAAACCCTCATTAGCAAGGCATACCTTAGCTAAGCACCACACTGCCTCCAACAAAGCACAATCACTGCCTGCATGAAACTCCGCTGCCACTTCTTCTGGGTAACATGCTGCCCAACCGCCCATTTCAGTAATAGCAGCAGTCACGACAGGCCCCAGTAACAATTCCAAAGCAGCAGTATAGGGGGAGCACAGTATTAGTTCCATTTCAGTAGTAGTAGCAGTCTAGACAGGTCCCAGTAACATATCACTAGCAGCAGTATAGGCGGAGCACAGTATTAGTTCCATTTCAGTAGTAGTAGCAGTCTAGACAGGCCCAAGTAACATATCACTAGCAGCAGTATAGGGGGAGCACGTCCTCTAGGCCTACCCCTACCCCTCAGCATGGTATATTACGAGTAGAGCAGAAACAGAATGCTGTAATTAAATGTGCCACTTATTGGCCTGTGGTTGGAGGCTGACTTCGCTTACGGAACGCACAGCAGAGCCAGGAAACAATTATGCGCAAGCCTGTAGTCAGACCTAGGTGTGTATGACTGAGCTACTGGAATTCACAGGGCAGAACCAGTCAAGTGGCCAAAGGCAAGTGGTAGGCCTTAAGTATTTTGCTTCAATTTTTTAAAATGGTGAGGTGAAAAACCAGACAGACAACGTATGCAGTGTATATATGTATACTCTTTCCCTCTGGCGGGATGACGGCGATCATGTAACGGACACAGCAGAGCCAGGAAACAATTATGCACAAGCCTGCTGTAACGCTTAGCTGGGTAATAATGAGCGACTACTACCCCCAGCAGACACGCAGTAAACTGTACACGATCACAGGCTTGGCTGGGTAATAATGAGCGACTACAACCCCCAGCAGACACGCAGTAAACTGAAGACGGTCACAGGCAGCCCGAATATAGTATTTTTTTCCAATTTTTGGGAAAAAGCCCACTGCCTATATAGCCTGCATATGGATTTCCCTGTTGGAGGATGACTGTGGTTATTGAAAGCACAGTGCAGCCAGAAAAAATTATGCGCAAGGCTGGGTATTAATGAGCGACTACTACCCCCAGCAGACACGCAGTAAACTGTAGACGGTCACAGGCTTAGCTGGGTAATAATGAGCGACTACTACCCCCAGCACACATGCAGTAAACTGAAGACGGTCACAGGCAGCCCAAATATAGTATTTTTTCCAATTTTTGGGAAAAAGCCCACTGCCTATATAGCCTGTATATGGATTTCCCTGTTGGAGGATGACTGTGGTTATTGAAAGCACAGTGCAGAAAAAAATTATGCGCAAGGCTGCAGTAACACCTAGCTGGGTAATAGTAAGTAAGTAATAGTAAGTGACTACTACCCCCAGCAGACACGCAGTAAACTGAACACGGTCACAGGCAGCCCAAAGATTTTTTTTTCCAGTTTTTTTTAAAAAGCCCACTGCCTATATAGCCAGTATATCTTTTTCCCTGTACCACTGTCCCTGCCTCACCAGTACTGCCCCTATACTCAGTAAATGATTACAGACTGAGGACGCAATGGTCTGCACGCCCGATATACAAAAAAAAATAAAAAATGTGCAAAACTGCTAAAAGCAGCCTCAACAGTACTGCACACGGTCAGATGTGGCCCTAAGAAGGACCGTTGGGGTTTTTGAAGACGAAGATAACAGCCTAACACTCTCCCTATAGCAGCTACAGCAGAACGGCACTTTCCCTAATGTCTCTCAGCGTGCATCTGTGGCGAGCCGCGGCCGGCCCCAGTTTATATACTCGGGTGTCACCTGATCTCCCCAGCCACTCACTGCAGGGGGGTGGGATAGGGCTGGAACTTCACAGGAGGAAGTTGTAATGCCTTCCCTGTGTTTCTATTGGCCAGAAAATGGTGCAAACTTTTCTGGGAAGAAAATGGAAGTGACTCGAACACCGCGTGGTGCTCGTCTCGAGTAACGAGCATCTCGAGTACCCTAATACTCGAACGAACATCAAGCTCGGACGAGTACGCTCGCTCATCTCTAATAATTTGCCAAGTTGCGAGGGCACATAGTTCAGAAATATGTGTCATAATTAACTCAGATACCCATCTCCCATCTTGAATAAAATTCAGAGCTCTAAACTTATTTTCTAAGATCCAAGAATGGAAAGAGTCATTTTTCCACCCCGGGTGAAAAACTGGGTTACCTAATAGGATATAATGGTGGTGTCGTTTATGAGATATCTGCACTGCAAAATATTCTAGATGCTAGCTTCAATGTTGAGCCAATAGTTAAATGTAGTTTTGCCTCTGAGTTTGCATAGTCCAAAACCCATGGTAGGTTTTTTTTAAAGGTATAGAAAGAAATTATTATTCAAGCATTTTCAATTTTTTATTTCCAGCGTGTTTGCACCGATCAACAATCCGTAGACAATGGGAGGCTTGATAATAAGCATTTGTTTGGTGAACCTATTCCTCCCCTATTTTTTATGCAGAATAGTAATTGATGAGCAATTTGTGCTGGTTTATCCTTCTAAATAAGCTTATTTATCATGAAATGGATAGACCTGAAAACGTAGTTTGGAATGTTGATTAGTAGTACTTGAAAAAAGCATAAGATATGATGAAGTATTTTCATTTTGACTATGGCACATCTTCCGAACCAAAAAAACATCCAATGTCCTGGAATCTAATTCCTTTTTGAGGACTTGTAATAAAAGAAGAAAGTTGACTGCATATAGAGAGTTTATTGATCAAAAATACTCCTAAATATTTCATAGTTTCTCTGGACCAACAAAATGAAAAATCACTGGTCAAGTCAGACATTAAAGATGCTTTTAATGTGATATTTGGTGCCTCAGATTTATGATAGTTAATTTTAAAATTGGAAATGGCAGCATAATGGCGTAGCTCAAACATAAGGTTAGGGAGGGAGATCCACGGGAATGTAAGAAAAAGGGAAGGTCAGCTGCATAAGTTGACACTTTATAAATTACCTCCACTTACTGGTATGCCCCTAAAGTCCGGGAGGGAATGAACTCTGCATAAAAATAGTTCTAAGCCTAAAATAAAAATAAGAGGTGATAAAGGACATCCATGATGTGTTCCATTGGAAAGTGAAATAGGGGAAGAGAAATGACCATTTACTTTAACCAGAGTCGACAGATTTGCATAGAGACTAGATATTTAGCTTAGCATTTATTACCTAGACCCAGATATTTAAGGCTTTCAAATTTACTTGATTGAAAGCTTTATCAGCGTCAGTGGATAACAAAAGCATAGGGACTTTGCTATTGGTGGCCTAGTAAATTAAAGGGGTTGTCCTGCGGCAGCAAGTGGGTCTATACACTTCTGTATGGCCATATTAATGCACTTTGTAATGTACATTGTGCATTAATTATGAGCCATACAGAAGTTATAAAAAGTTTTATACTTACCTGCTCCGTTGCTGGCGTCCTCGTCTCCATGGTGCCGACTAATTTTCGGCCTCCGATTGCCAAATTAGCCGCGCTTGCGCAGTCCGGGTCTTCTGCTGTCTTCAATGGGGCCGCTCGTGCAGAATGCCGGCTCCGTGTAGCTCCGCCCCGTCACGTGCCGATTCCAGCCAATCAGGAGGCTGGAATCGGCAATGGACCGCACAGAAGAGCTGCGGTCCACGGAGGGAGCAGACCCCGGCGGCCATCTTCAGCAGGTGAGTATGAAGACGCCGGACCGCCGGGATTCAGGTAAGCACTCTCCGGTTTGTTTTTTTAACCCCTGCATCGGGGTTGTCTCGCGCCGAACGGGGGGGGGGGGGGGGGGGGGGTTAAAAAAAAAAAAAAAAAACGTTTCGGCGCGGGACAACCCCTTTAAGTCGATAGCTCTGGTAGTATTATCATGTTCTTCCCTCAAAGCCATGAATCCCACTTGATCTCCATGAATGACCTCATTAAGATAAGATCTCCAATACTTTTTTGGAACAATTTAAGATCCACATTCTTTGGGGATAACAGTAATATGTGCCCTGAGTGAATCCCGTGGAAGGAAGCTCTAGGGGTCAGAGAGTTAAATGCCAACAAAATTGTGTACATAGGATATCACAAAATGATTATATGATTCGTCAAAGGTAAACCATCGGGTCCTGGAGCTTTCCCTGATAAAGATTCATTTAATGTCCCTGAAAGCTCCTCAATAGTGATTGGTAATTCAAGTACTGATAAAGGCTTTCTGGAAAAATGGTACATTCCAGATGTTACCAGATAATTTTAAATTTTTTCTTTTGGAATCTGATAAGGGCTTCTGAAGATTGCATAAGGATTTATAATAGTCTCCAAATACTTCTGCAATCTGGTTTGAAACGTGAAGTTGAGTACCAGAGTTAGAGCGTATATAGAGCACAAATGTATGTACCCCTTGCCTTCAGAGCCATATGAGCAGGAAGCTTGCCAGGCTTGTTATCAAATTCAAAAATCTTCCTCTTACATTTCATTGAAGAGACTTTTGTTTTTGTGAGACAAAGAGAGCATACCCTTTCTCTTAATTGAATTAGCTCTACCCCTCCCTATTCAACAATGATTTATGTTTTTGCTCTAGAGTATGAATGCGAGATAATAATGCTGTTAGGGTGGTCACCTTTTCCTTCTTCAATCCAGAGCAAATTTAAATACAGACTGCATGGCTGAAACATTTGCATGCTTCCGAAGTAGAAAAGAGGGTAATGTCTGAGGTTTTATAAGATTCGTTGATAAAGCCAAATATTAGAGCTCATTAATTTCAATAGACCATAAATAAGGCTGGTCTCACACGACCGGATTTGAATTGCAGATTGCGCGTGGACGATCTGCAGTAAAATGCAGGCAATGACAGGCAGGAATGTTTAAATTTTTCTTCACACACATGGGTATGAATTGCATCATGCTCTATTTTAGGCATCATGTCCACGGGCAGATTTTTGCTGCCGAATCTGGAGTGGGCATTTTCCTCCGGATTCCTCAGCAATAACCCTCCATAGCACTCTATGGTAAAATGATTTTTCATGCACATGAACGGAAACTAATTGACGAATGAAAAATCACAGCATGCTCCATTTTACTGCGGTTCCCTCACGGATGGCATCCATTGAAGTCAATAGAGGCTTTCCGACCTACAGCTCATCCGCAATTGACACTATGGACAGGCCACGGATTTCATAGGAAAAGCAGGAGTGTGAAAAAAAAAATCTGAACTGCACATGTCCGACAGCGAGTCTACTCTGGCTTTGGCTCAAAAAGTCAAATTTAAAACTGCCACAAAAAGACTTATGCATGAAACTAACCTAAATGGTTAATTAGCATCTAAATTTTTCGATAGCGGGATGAGGCTGCCTCTGTCACTTCCCCAGAGCTCCCACAAAATAATTGGATGTGTCCATGGATTGGCAGACACCAGTTGTTGGACAGCTTTTAGTAAGGCTTGTAAGCCTATTAAAGGGGTTGTCCCGCGGCAGCAAGTGGGGTTATGCACTTCTGTATGGCCATATTAATGCACTTTGTAATATACATCGTGCATTAAATATGAGCCATACAGAAGTTATTCACTTACCTGCTCCGTTGCTGGCGTCCCCGTTGCCATGGTGCCGTGTAACTTCAGCGTCTAATCGCCCGATTAGACGCGCTTGCGCAGATGGGTCTTTTCCCTTCATCTCGGCTCGGCAGCAGCGGTGTTCTGGCTCCGCCCCCTTGTACGCGTCATCGCGCAGCTCCGCCCCGTCACATGTGCCGATCCCAGCCTCCATGACACCGCTGCTGCCGAGCCGAGATGAAGGGAAAAGACCCATCTGCGCAAGCGCGTCTAATCGGGCGATTAGACGCTGAAGTTACACGGCACCATGGCAACGGGGACGCCAGCAACGGAGCAGGTAAGTGAATAACTTCTGTATGGCTCATATTTAATGCACGATGTATATTACAAAGTGCATTAATATGGCCATACAGAAGTGTATAACCCCACTTGCTATCGCGGGACAACCCCTTTAAGGATATTAGCATTTATGTGAACCACCTTTTAGTTTATTTCCGATTTATTTATATTGAACTACAGGCCATATATTACTGTTCCTGTATTAATAACCTTCCAGTTTTTAATGATGATTACTACGTGCATTCACATCCGATGTCTTATTCCATTTAATTTAATCGAAGAAGAACAACAATTCATTTCATTTCAGTAGAATTACATATTTATTTGATTTTCGTTTAATTATTTTCAAGCATATTTTATTAAAATTTTTTCTGTCTTCTGAACTCCCTACTTTTAGAACCATTACTTTCCTCTGCTCACCAGCTGAGTACCAATATACAGTTGCTAGGATGTAGCCGTTACCATGGAAATAGATGAACTCCTAAACTGTAGAACAGCTAGATATTTTTTTGTCGATTATTTGCATGAAAATCAGTTTAGGGATAAAAAAAAACATGGTGCCAAATTGTAAGCAATATTATGCAATCTGTTTTTGTTCTTCATCACAGGGAGCATAGAACTAGCAGACGTGGAAAGACGTTTTAACTATTTACATAGATAGCAAAATTAAAAGAATTTCCATGCTAAATATGTTATCTAGAAAAAACAAGCTATAGCAACAAAGCAAATAAAATGTATTTGCTCAATAGTTTGCATACCTTTTAGTTTTTAATATGTTAGTGACCACTAATATTTATTTTATGGTGGTCACCAATTAACTTTAACCCCTTAAGGACCAGACACTTTTTGGTTTTTCGTTTGTTTTTTTCATCCCTACTTTCAAAAAAATCATAACTTTATTTTGCAGTCAACATAGAATTACAAGAGCTTGTTTTTTCAGGATGAGTTGTATTTTTCAATGGTATCATTTAATGTACCCCATGGTGTATGGAAACACTTTTAAAAATAAGGGGTTTTGCTTTTACAGCATTCACTTTGATAGGGTAGCATTATTCTGCCAGTCAAATACCAAACATATACAATTTTTATTGTGTTTTATGACTTTTAAAAAAATGTGAAACTTTTTTTTACATCGATGTGTATGAAGGCTGTTTTTGGCAGAGGGAGCTCTTGTTTTTATTGGTACCGATACTCCATATAACATTTGCTAAAACGTCACTGGGGCAGAGGAATCAAGTATAATTGAGAGAAATTTCACTGAACAGCCTCCTAACACTTAACTTTTAATTAATTCTTAGATAAAATTATAGGCTCCAAAACAAAACAAACATAGAACAACTTATTTCTAAGAGTGAATACATTTCCCACCACCTCTATCTTGATTCTGTGGTCCTTGATCACCAGTGATGAACAGGCCACAAAATAAGACTGAATCGACTAACATTGTATGATGGTTAAATCAGAATAAGTCCCTATCCTTGTGATGGAACAACAGGACTAGGGTTATTCACTGCCTTGGTTCAATCTGCGCAAAAGGGTTTTGAACAAGTATAGCTCTGTAACCCGTGGGTAGGCTTCTTTCTGATCTTAGCCTGCTGGTATATGAATTACTTGGAAAGATCACTCAATTGGTTAGATATAGAGATGAGCGAACGTACTCATCCGAGCTTGATACTCGTTCGAGTATTAGCGTGTTCGAGATGCTCGTTACTAGAGGCGAGCACCATGCGATGTTCGAGTTACTTTCACTTTCATCTCTGAGACGTTAGCGCGTTTTTCTGGCCAATAGAAAGACAGGGAAGGCATTACAACTTCCCCCTGCGATGTTCAAGCCCTATACCACCCCCCTGCAGTGAGTGGCTGGCGAGATCAGGTGTCACCCGAGTATATAAATCGGCCCCTCCCGCGGCTCGCCACAGATGCATTCTGACATAGCTCAGGGAAAGCGCTGCTGGTGCCGGAGCTGCTATAGGGAGAGCGTTAGGAGTTATTTTAGGCTTCAAGAACCCCAACGGTCCTTCTTAGGGCCACATCTAACCGTGTGCAGTACTGTGGAGGCTGCTTTTTGCAGTGTTGCACCTTTTTTTTTTTTTTGTATATAGGCCGTGCAGAGCATTGCGTCCTTAGTCTGCAGTAATTTTACATAGTATAGGGCCAGTAGTGCTGAGGCAGGGACAGTGAAAAACGTGAAAGACATATACTGTCTATATAGGCAGTGGGCTTTTACAAAAAAATTTGGGAAAAAAAAAATA
Source organism: Eleutherodactylus coqui (assembly GCF_035609145.1). Lineage (NCBI taxonomy): Eukaryota > Metazoa > Chordata > Amphibia > Anura > Eleutherodactylidae > Eleutherodactylus > Eleutherodactylus coqui. Next base: position 113,025,883 of record NC_089839.1, on the reverse strand, counting down.
TTTGGGCTGCCTGTGACCGTCCTGACTGTACTGCGTCTCTGCTGGGGGTAGTAGTCCTAATTAATACGCAGCCAGCTAAGTGTTACAGCGGGCTTGCGCAAAATTCTTTCCTGGCTCTGCGTTGCCCGTTACATCATTGCTGTCATCCTGTCCAGAGGGAAACAGTCTGCACTGCAGTAATTTTACATAGTATAGGGCCAGTAGTGCTGAGGCAGGGACAGTGAAAACGTGAAAGACATACACTGTCTATATAGGCAGTGGGCTTTTCCAAAAGAATTTGGGACAAAAAAATATATTTGGGCTGCCTGTGACCGTCCTGACTGTACTGCGTCTCTGCTGGGGGTAGTAGTCCTAATTAATACGCAGCCAGCTAAGTGTTACAGCGGGCTTGCGCAAAATTCTTTCCTGGCTCTGCGTTGCCCGTTACATCATTGCTGTCATCCTGTCCAGAGGGAAACAGTCTGCACTGCAGTAATTTTACATAGTATAGGGCCAGTAGTGCTGAGGCAGGGACAGAGAAAAACGTGAAAGACATATACTGTCTATATAGGCAGTGGGCTTTTCCAAAAAAATTTGGGAAAAAAAAAATATTTGGGCTGCCTGTGACCGTCCTGACTGTACTGCGTCTCTGCTGGGGGTAGTAGTCCTAATTAATACGCAGCCAGGTAAGTGTTACAGCGGGCTTGCGCAAAATTCTTTCCTGGCTCTGCTGTGCGTTCCGTAAGCGAAGTCAGCCTCCAAACACAGGCCAATAAGCGTAACATTTAATTACAGCGTTCTGTTTCTACACTACTGGTAATACACCATGCTGAGGGGTAGGGGTAGGCCTAGAGGACGTGGACGCAGGCGAGGACGCAGAGGCCCAAGTCAGGGTGTGCGCACAGGCCGAGCTCCTGATCCAGGTGTACCACAGCCGACTGCTGCGGGATTAGGAGAAAGGCACATTTCTGGCGTCCCCACATTCATCTCACAATTAATGGGTCCACGCGGTAGACCTTTATTAGAAAATGAGCAGCGTGAGCAGGTCCTGTCGTGGATGGCAGAAAGTGCATTCAGCAATCTATCGACCACCCAGAGTTCTGCGCCGTCCACTGCTGCAACTCTGAATCCTCTGGCTGCTGCTCCTCCTTCCTCTCAGCCTCCTCACTCCATTACAATGACACATTCTGAGGAGCAGGCAGACTCCCAGGAACTGTTCCCGGGCCCATGCCCAGAATGGGCAGCAATGGTTCCTCTCCCACTGGAGGAGTTTGTCGTGACCGAAGCTCAACCTTTGGAAAGTTCCCGGGGTCCGGGGGATGAGGCTGGGGACTTCCGGCAACTGTCTCACGAGTTTTCAGTGGGTGAGAAGGACGATGACGATGAGACACAGTTGTCTATCACTCAGGTAGTAGTAATTGGAGTAAGTCCGAGGGAGGAGCGCACAGAGGATTCGGAGGAAGAGCAGCAGGACGATGAGGTGACTGACCCCACCTGGTTTGCTAAGCCCACTGAGGACAGGTGCAGCAGCAGGGCAGGTTGGAAGAGCCAGTGCGGTGGCCAGGGGTAGAGGCAGGGCCAGACCGAATAATCCACCAACTGTTTCCCTAAGCGCCCCCTCGCGCCATGCCACCCTGCAGAGGCCGAGGTGCTCAAAGGTCTGGCAGTTTTTCACTGAGAGTGCAGACGACCGACGAACAGTGGTGTGCTACCTTTGTCGCGCCAAGATCAGTCGGGGAGCCACCACCACCAGCCTCACCACCACCAGCATGCGCAGACATATGATGGCCAAGCAACCCACAAGGTGGGACGAAGGCCGTTCACCGCCTCCGGTTTGCACCACTGCCTCTCCCCCTGTGCCCCAACCTGCCACTGAGATCCAACCCCCCTCTCAGGACACAGGCACTACCGTCTCCTGGCCTGCACCCACATCCTCACCTCCGCTGTCCTCGGCCCCATCCACCAATGTCTCTCAGCGCAGCGTCCAGCCGTCACTAGCGCAAGTGTTTGAGCGCAAGCGCAAGTACGCCGCCACGCACCCGCACGCTCAAGCGTTAAACGTGCACATAGCCAAATTGATTAGCCTGGAGATGCTGCCGTATAGGCTTGTGGAAACGGAGGCTTTCAAAAGCATGATGGCGGCGGCGGCCCCGCGCTACTCGGTTCCCAGTCGCCACTACTTTTCCCGATGTGCCGTCCCAGCCCTGCATGACCACGTCTCCCGCAACATTGTACGCGCCCACACCAACGCGGTTACTGCCAAGGTCCACTTAACAACGGACACGTGGACAAGCACAGGCGGGCAGGGCCACTATATCTCCCTGACGGCACATTGGGTGAATTTAGTGGAGGCTGGGACCGAGTCAGAGCCTGGGACCGTTCACGTCCTACCCACCCCCAGAATTGCGGGCCCCAGCTCGGTGCTGGTATCTGCGGCGGTGTATGCTTCCTCCACTAAACCACCCTCCTCCTCCTCCTACGCAACCTCTGTCTCGCAATCAAGATGTGTCAGCAGCAGCACGTCGCCAGCAGTCGGTGTCGCGCGGCGTGGCAGCACAGCGGTATGCAAGCGTCAGCAGGCTGTGCTGAAACTACTCAGCTTAGGAGAGAAGAGGCACACGGCCCACGAACTGCTGCAGGGTCTGACAGAGCAGACCGACCGCTGGCTTGCGCCGCTGAGCCTCCAACCTGGCATGGTCGTGTGTGACAACGGCCGTAACCTGGTGGCGGCTCTGCAGCTCGGCAGCCTCACGCACGTGCCATGCCTGGCCCATGTCTTTAATTTGGTGGTTCAGCGCTTTCTGAAAAGCTACCCACGCTTGTCAGACCTGCTCGGAAAGGTGTGTCGGCTCTGCGCACATTTCCGCAAGTCCCACACGGACGCTGCCACCCTGCGCACCCTGCAACATCGGTTTAATCTGCCAGTGCACCGACTGCTGTGCGACATGCCCACACGGTGGAACTCTACGCTCCACATGTTGGCCAGGCTCTATGAGCAGCGTAGAGCTATAGTGGAATACCAACTCCAACATGGGCGGCGCAGTGGGAGTCAGCCTCCTCAACTCTTTACAGAAGAGTGGGCCTGGTTGGTAGACATCTGCCAGGTCCTTGGAAACTTTGAGGAGTCTACCCAGATGGTGAGCGGCGATGCTGCAATCATTAGCGTCACCATTCCTCTGCTATGCCTCTTGAGAAGTTCCCTGCAAAGCATAAAGGCAGACGCTTTGCGCTTGGAAACGGAGGCGGGGGAAGACAGTATGTCGCTGGATAGTCAGAGCACCCTCCTGTCTATATCTCAGCGCGTTGAGGAGGAGGAGGAGGAGGTGGAGGAGCATGAGGAGGAGGGGGAAGAGACATCTTGGCCCACTGCTGAGGGTACCCATGCTGCTTGCCTGATATCCTTTCTGCGTGTATGGCCTGAAGAGGAGGAGGAGGAGGAGGATCCTGAAAGTGATCTTCCTAGTGAGGACAGCCATGTGTTGCGTACAGGTACCCTGGCACACATGGCTGACTTCATGTTAGGATGCCTTTCTCGTGACCCTCGCGTTACACGCATTCTGGCCACTACGGATTACTGGGTGTACACACTGCTCGACCCACGGTATAAGGAGAACCTTTCCACTCTCATACCCGAAGAGGAAAGGGGTTCGAGAGTGATGCTATACCACAGGACCCTGGCAGACAAGCTGATGGTAAAATTCCCATCCGACAGCGCTAGTGGCAGAAGGCGCAGTTCCGAGGGCCAGGTAGCAGGGGAGGCGCGGAGATCAGGCAGCATATACAGCACAGGCAGGGGAACACTCTCTATGGCCTTTGACAGCTTTCTGGCTCCCCAGCAAGACTGTGTCACCGCTCCCCAGTCAAGGCTGAGTCGGCGGGAGCACTGTAAAAGGATGGTGAGGGAGTACGTAGCCGATCGCACGACCGTCCTCCGTGACGCCTCTGCCCCCTACAACTACTGGGTGTCGAAGCTGAACACATGGCCTAAACTCGCGCTGTATGCCCTGGAGGGGCTTGCTTGTCCTGCGGCTAGCGTCTTGTCAGAGAAGGTGTTTAGTGCGGCTGGGGGAATCATCACGGATAAGCGTACCCGCCTGTCAACCGACAGTGCCGACAGGCTTACACTCATAAAGATGAACAAAGCCTGAATTTCCCCAAACTTTTCTTCTCCACTAGTGGACAGCAGCGATACCTAAACAATACGTAGGCTGCACCCGCGGATGGACGCATCGTTCTCTATCACCATCAAAAACAGGGACCTTTTAGCTTCATCAATCTGTGTATTATATTCATCCTCCTCCTCCTGCTCCTCCTCCTGAAACCTCACGTAATCACGCCGAACGGGCAATTTTTCTTAGGCCCACAAGGCTCAGTCATATAACTTTTGTAAACAATGTTTATACGTTTCAATTCTCAATTGAATAAAGCATTGAAACTTGCACCTGAACCAATTTTTATTTTAACTGGGCTGCCTACAGGCCTAGTTACAAATTAAGCCACATTAACCAAAGCGATTAATGGGTTTCACCTGCCTCTTGGTTGGGCATGGGCAATTTTTCTGAAGTACATTAGTACTGTTGATACACCAATTTTTTGGGGCCCTCGCCTACATTGTAATCCTAGTCATTTTTAGCTCACCTGCATTAAAGCTGACGTTACCTCAGATGTGCTGGGCACTGCAATGGGATATATTTATGTACTGCCGGTGGGTTCCAGGGAGCCACCCATGCTGTGTGTCCACAGGGACTTCACATTAGGGATTTGTATCTGCCAGTGTCTATGTATTAAAATCCCCGGTTAGACTGGGGCATGCACTGTGGGCCGAAGACCACCTGCATTTAATCGGACGTTACCTCAGCTGTGATGGGCAATGCAATGGGATATATTTATGTACCGCCGGTGGCTTCCTGGCACCCACCCATGCTGTGGGTCCACAGGGAGTTGTAACTGCATGTGTCCACTTCTAAAGAACCCCAGTCTGACTGGGGCATGCAGTGTGGGCCGAAGCCCACCTGCATTTAACATGACATTACCTCAGCTGTGATGGGCAATGCAATGGGATATATTTATGTACCGCCGGTGGCTTCCTGGGACCCACCCATGCTGTGGGTGCACACGGAATTCCCATTGCGGAGTTGTACCTGCCTGTGACTATTTATTAAAAAAACGCGGTCTGACTGGGGCATGCAGACACCTTGACAGAATGAATAGTGTGTGGCACATAGGTTCCCCATTGCTATGCCCACGTGTGCAGCTCCAGATGGAGGTGGCACAGGATTGGATTTCTCATTGCTTCTGTACAGCATTGTGGGCTATCGCCCCGCCCCTTTTAAAGAGGGTCACTGCCTAGCCGTGCCAACCCTCTGCAGTGTGTGCCTGCGGTTCCTCCTCATGGCAGACGCACTTAAAAATAGACATGAGGGTGGTGTGGCTATGAGGCCAGCGCGTGGCATGAGTGCAGCTGAAGGCTGCGTAGGGACACTTTGGTGTGCGCTGTGGACACTGCGTCATGTGGGGGGGGGGGTTGGGCAGCATGTAACCCAGGAGAAGTGGCAGCGGAGTGTCATGCAGGCAATGATTGTGCTTTGTTGGAGGTAGTGTGGTGCTTAGCTAAGGTGTGCATTGCTGATGAGGGCTTTTCAGAAGTAAAAATTGTTGGGAGGGGGGGCCCACTCTTGCCACTATTGTGGCTTACTAGTGGGACCTGGGAACTTGAGATGCAGCCCAACATGTAGCCCCTCGCCTGCCCTATCCGTTTCTGTGTCAATCCCATCACTTTCTTGAATTGCCCCGATTTTCACAAATGGAAACCTTAGCGAGCATCGGCGAAATACAAAAATGCTCGGGTTGCGCATTGACTTCGAGTAACGAGCACCCGAGCATTTTGGTGCTCGCTCATCTCTAGTTAGATAGCTATTCTATACCCCATTTGTATGCTTTTATACAAAGGGTCTAATTTATGTATACGTGGTGTTAGCACAGTTTCTGGTACATTAGAACTTCCCAATAGGGATAAAAGTATGTGAATCTAGACTTGGTCACACATCCGCGGCACCAGATCTTGAAACAGTTTTGTGCATATCAATCTGGATACCCCTTTTTGAGTCTAAAGGTTCCCAATATATAGGCAATAGACTCCAGGTTTGACCAAATCCAGACTCAATGTTTCTCCTTTACTCTTTCTAGTTTATTCCTAAAGTATGGTACCAAAGTTCTAATTCTAGACTGAGGCACCCTTAACTAAATCCTACTTTTCCATAGATTAATTGTATCTGTAGTTCTTAACATCTGCTTGGTTCTGTCTTTGGTTCAATGCGTTTCTAACATTTTAATGCCTCATCAGGAACCTACAATTTACTGAACCTTCGAAGTGCAGTTCTGGTTGTTCGTGTGTGCAATATTTTACTGTCTAAAACAACCAGGTTTAAACTTAGTTAATTTGTCATTTATTTTGCATTTATAGGATAAAAGTTTCTATTGATCGAAGGGGAATTCTGCAGGGTCAGTTGAAGATTATTGGCAAGCGGGCACAAAACTCAAAGATAAGTTCATCCAGAGGGGCTATCCCAAAAAAGATCGTTGAACAAGCTTTCCATTTTGCAGAACAACAAATCAGGGCTGTCCTATTGACCCCACACAAAAGAGAACCAGATAAAACATTGAGAATTATCAGTACTTTTGATGATGGGGTACCACGGATGCGTGACTTATTGGGGAAATATTGGCATATCCTAAAAGAGGATAAGGATCTAAAAGATATTCTCCAAGAACCCCCATTAATAACATTTAGGAGAGGACATAACATACAGGATAGGATAGTCAAGAGCTATTTACTCCCTTTACCCAGAACCCAGACCTGGCTAAGAGCGTGGCACCCATGTGGCACTTTCCCCTGTAATGACATGTAATTTCATTTCTAGAGGAGATACGTTCTTCAGTGCCTACACTGAAAATACATACAAAATCAGAGAACTCTTTAACTGGAAGTCATCTAACTTGGTGTATATTGCAACATGCCCATGCCCATGCCCAAAAAAGGATGTAGTTAAAACCACACAACTGTTTAGGAGATGGATCTTGGTGCATGTTGGAAACATCAGGAGGGGGGACAGTACACACCTCATGAACCACATGTGTCATTTTCGTGAAGGGGATGCGCATAAATTAAAATTTCAGGCCATTGAGTCAGTCAGGTCCTATGGATGGAGGGGAAATGGGAACAAAAAACTTCAACAAAATGAAGCAGAATGTATATATAGGATCGACTGTGTGCATCCTACAGGACTAAATGAGGTCATGTCATTCAATTGTTTCCTGTAACTAAGTTGTCACTACAACTTTGTACTGGTCCCATTTCCATGCATGGGACCTTCTGGTAGAGATATGTGGTCTCCAATGATTGTGGTCCTTGTTGGGGAGGATGAAATAATTGGCTTTCTGTTACAATCTGAATAAAAATAAAGTGTGTATAATTCTATTCTTATCCCCTCATGAAACAGTAGTTCAAATACTGCTAATGATATTATGCTGGCATGATATATTGTAGTTCTCTACCAGGCACTTTGACTGCCGCAAAATAATACCTTATAATAACTATAAATAGTACAGTCATAAATTAGGATTAGATACAAGAAATTGATTGGACACATAGCAGGAATATATAGACCGTTATGGAGGGTGTGTCATAATGTTATGATGCGGTGAGGTCATGTGACCGTGGGGGTTCTGAAAGGTGGTACCTAGTGGTGTGATTCAACTAAGCCAGGAGAGGATTGCCTGCATCTGCTGGGAGCAATTACGGTCATAGGTGATACAGACAGGACCCGAAATAATGGCAAGTTGCTCAGAAAGGCGCTATGTGTTTTGATCTCCTGACTCTGTGGTGGCATGTTGTTATGAAACTCTGCCCGCTTAGGGGGGTTGGAAGAGAAGGATCCATGTGGATTGCTAGAGTGTGAACATACCTCCGTTAGGGGTGTTGCTAAGGATGGCTTCAAAAGGAAGCACTGGATCTATGTCTGATCATTAGTCTCCAGCCTACCATCAAGGCTAGAGGCACTGCTAGGTACTCTAGCTGTTATTTTACTACTGTGTGCTTTATGCTGTTCTTGGTTTTGGCTAGGATAACAGATATACTGAGATATTGCTCACAGGTAGAGAAGCTAGCCCAGAATATTTAAATTAGACCAAGTTAGGACCTAGTGTAGAGGGATTGATCTCTAGGAGGTGACTTTGAAGGCATTCTTTAGGACTCCTCAAAGTAGTCAGATTTATTTCAATCTATCTACTAAAATCAATAGATCTCTGTGAAACTTCTATCCTATAAATGCAAAATAAATGAAAAAATAATTAGGTTTAAACCTGGTTGTTTTAGACAGTAAAATATTGCACACACAAACAACCAGATGTGTACTTCGTAGGTTCAGTAAATTTTAGGTTCCTTATGAGTCATTAAAATGACATAAACGCATTGGACCAAAGACAGAACCAAGCAGATATTAAGAACTAGAGATACAACCAATTAACAGAAAAGTAAGATTTAGTTAAGGTTGCCTCAGTCTAGAATTAGTACTTTGGTACCGTACTTTAGGAATCATCTAGAAGGAGTAAAGGAGAAACATTCAGTCTGGATTTGGTCAAACCTGGAGTCTATTACCTATTTTTTGGGAATGTTTAGACTCGAAAAGGGGTATCTGGATGGATATGCACAAAACTATTTCAAGATCTGGTGACCCGAATGCTTGACCAAGTCTAGATTCACATACTTTTATCCACCTATTGGGAAATTCTAATGTACTAGAAACTGTGCTAACACCACCTATATATAAACTAGACCCTTTGTATAAAAGCATACAAATGAGGTATAGCATAGCTATCTAACCAAGTGAGTGATCTTTCCAAGAAATTCATATACCAGCAGGCTAAGATCAGAAATAATCCTACCCACGGGTTACAGAGCTATACTTGTTGAAGACTCTTATGTACGGGTTGAACCAAGGGAGTGAAAAATATTAGTCCTGTTGTACCATCACAAGGATAGGGACTCATTCTGGTTTAACCATCACACAATATTAGGCGCTTGAGTCTGATTTTGTGGTCTGTTCATCACTGGTGATCAAGGACCACAGAATCGAGATAGGGGTGGTGGGAAGTTTATTCACTCTTAGGAATAAGTTGTTCTATATTAGTTTTATTTTGGAGCCTATCATTTTATCTAAGAATTAAATAAAAGTGACCTTTTAGGAGTCAGTCCAGTAAAATATATGACATTTGCTGACTTTATTCTACAGATTACTACAAATGCAGCAATACTAAATTTATAGTGTTTGTTTTATTGGTTTTTAAAAATAAAATAACATTTTCTTTACAAAAAAAAGTGTTACCATATTATGAGGTGACATGCTGGTTTTACTGGCACCACTTTTGAGTACATGTGACTTTTTGATGACTTTTTATTCAATTTGTTTAGGAGGCCGGGTGCCCAAAAGATCACAATTCTGGCATTGTATTCATTTATTTTCACAACTTTCATAGTGTAATAAAGAAACGCAAATAAAGTGATATTTTAAAGCTCAGACTTTTACAGATGTGGTGAGCTCATTCAATACAACACTCACAAATAGTTCACCCTGCATATACAGCAGGTGCTCGTTAACAGGTTAAGCCTCCAGCGATCATCAGACTGGGGTTCAGAGGAAGTGATTCTGATGGTCCACCTTCCATCTATACAAAAATGTACACAACCTCTTTTAATTTCATCATAAACTTTTTTTTCAATGCACAAACAAGACATTTTATGGTCTGAATAGATTTTTTGTGTCCTCAATAAGAAACCGACAATAGTGACTGACTTCTATATCTGTTCTTATTGGGTCGTCTTCTATCTGAGCTTTACTTCCCTCTTTTCCCAAGTAATAGATCTGTCTACGTAATTACACACAGTTGCAGAAGGATCCCTATTTTTATTGTTCCATGATCGACATTTGAGCAATGCTAATAGTTGGAAACTTGCTAATTCAAACACTATATTATTTAAGCCTAAATGTTTTAGAATTTTTAGGGCATTTTTTCTCATCTCTCATTATTGAAAATTGTATTGCATAGTTCCATAGCTATAGGTAATGCAAAAAATATATAAAGCAAGAATATGATCAAAATATAAATGACTCAATCTGTGCTTTAGTAGCAGTGGGAATCAGCAATAGGTGGTCTTCTTAATTTAATGGTGGGCTATGAGGGACCATATTAAACTGAGATAATTGGAAACCTCAAAGTGACTTACAACACAGAATCTCTGTATTTTTCTTGCCTTCTCCTCAGCATTTATTTGCATTAATTTCAAAGCGTTAATTGCATCTAATGATTGTACTTAGTGAAATAGCATGCACTATGAAATTTGATTTTTAATGCATTTTCCCAGTATGTCAAATCATTTCATGACAATTAATTGATGTTCTGTGTGAAGAGCTGTCTATTACATACAGTACACAGACGAATCTTACTGCATAAAAGAGGTAAAGTTTAAAAAAAAAAATTAAGCAAAGACATATCTAGTACAGAAACTGCAAGCACAAAGTCTACTTGTCTGTAGCAATCAGTATATATTTTAATAATACCCAAAGATAGGACATGCCGCTTTTTTTTTTCCAGCACCGCGATGTGGGAAAAAATTGCTCATGTATCTAACCTCATTCAAAAGAAAGGGGTTCATATTCATGTGTGACTTGTGCGTCTCACACGATTTTCTCGGCCGTGTGAAAGTGACCTAAAGAAGAGAAGTTTTAGAAGCTACCGTTTATGTTGCTAGTCTGCCATTGTTCTTTAGATAGCTACTGTACAGGAATCTACCTAAGACCTGTGCATATTACAAAGTTAGGTATTCAACACTATATATGGTTTCATGCTATATAGCCCAAACATGATATGAATCAAGATTTATTGATTATTTTAACTAAATTGGCAACTATCTACTACAATTTTCTTGCTTGGTTCTCCACTTTGGACAAATTAAACCTGCTAGGAGGGTTCATTATTATGCTCGATAAGGTCAGTTACTCGAGTGAGCATCGCTCTTCTCGAGTAACTGCCTTCTCATCCGAACGTGCTCGGGGGGGGGAGCGCGGGGTAGCGGGAGGGGGAGAGAGAAAGATTTCTCTCACTTTCCCACCCGCTCCCCTCCGCTCTCCCCCGGCAGCCCCTCCTGAGCACGCTCGGACGAGAAGGCAGTTACTCGAGAAGAGCGATGCTCGCTTGAGTAACTGACTTTACCAAGATTGCTCGCTTATCTCTATTCATTATCAATGAGATCACAGAATAGCCCATTACTTAAACCCCAGGTTTTTATTTGAGTTTTTGTCTCATCATTTGTCCATGCTCGCTATTGGCCAGTTTAATAGACCAAGGGTGAGATCAAACTGAGGTGACAAGATCATTGCTGTACAAGTGAGGAGGAAAGAAGTTGAAAATCAGCACCAAAAGTCGAGAATAGAACTACAAACTTTAAACATATTCAGACGTTTCAGTCTGAAATATCCCCGGATTATAACCAAAAAACAGAAGCATTGAAAAAAGCTGCCGGAAATTGGAACCGGAATGAGCCAAACTAGTGTGAGAAAGGCACAGCACTCTAAAGGAATTATGTTATCAGTCAGGAAAATCCAAGAAGTGGGAGAAGATGTAAGTAAGAAAGAGAATAAGTAAGTAGGAAGCCAATTAACGTAGTTATGTTTAGATCCCATGAATGCTTGCTATGCCTACTGTATATAGCTGTAAGAATAATAGGGTAATCTGAATGGCAATACATTTGATTGGCTGAAGCCTATTTGCACTGAACTGGGAATTACTGCACTGTACGCATAAGAACAGAAATGACAGCTAGTGTACATCAAGGAAAGAGCATTCTGTTCTAACACAATTGCCTGTCATGTTTTTATAAGATTAGAGTAAAGCCTTTGCCCTCATAAAGCATGGTAAATTAACATTGCCATTTACCTGAAGCATTCTCTAAAAGAAGTTCAGGCTGACATTTATTAACCTTAGATTTTAAGGTTCATGTAGTGTTTGCTTATACAAAATTCCAAAGGCCTTAAAGGGATTCTCCAGGCAGCACCGACTATCAGTGCCAAAATACACAAGGGTTGGAGTGGAAACCGCTGCTCTAATCCATGTGTAGTGGCCAGCATTCGTAATTGCACACACAGCTCGCATTGATTTCAGTGCCGGCCACTATACAAGGTGGTGAAGCAAAGGCTTCCACTCTGATGCCACTATATCTCAACACTGACAGCCGACACTGCCTGTAAAACCCCGATAATATAGTGAAAAATGCTATCAAATAAACAACATAGGTTTTTCATTTCCCAGTTTAATGGAACCACATATTTTATAGCTCTGCATTCAGCCACATTGAATATGTACAGATGGTTTAATGGCTTCTTCATGAATGATTAGAGTTCTGTGTGCTCTTGTCATTAGCCACTACCATCATAGGAATATAAGATGATGATCATTAACCCTGCAGTTGGGCTGGGACATATATTAGTATTATGGATACAGAAATGCATTCATAATATGCTTGTGTGTAACTGGCGTAATACATTTTGCTAGTAGAGATGAGCGAGCACCAAAAAGCTCGGATGCTCGTTATTCGAGTCGAGCTTTTCGTAATATTCAAGAGCTCTATTCGAGTAACGAACCCCATTGAAGTCAATGGGAGACCCGAGCATTTTTGCAATGGACCCGCCGAGTGCCGAGCTTTTCTCTCTCTCTCTCTCTCTTCTAGCCAGCCACATACTGCTGTGACGTGTGCACGCTGGCACGTCACAGCAGGAAATGGCAATGGGGGGAGGGATCAAAATGGGGAGGGGTCGAATACGGCGTGGTACTCGCCCGAGTAACGAGCACTATCGAGTATGCTCATACTCGAAGGAGCATCAAGGTCAGATGAGCATGTTCGCTGAACTCTATTTGCTAGTAAAAAAGAATCAGTTAGCTACCCTTAGCTTCAAGAGCTGAACATAAATTTGGTCAAAACTACTAAAAACTGCATCTCTTTAGCATGAGACAAATAAGAAACGGGTGAAAACACTGCACGCTCTTCAGGAGCCTTTTGTCCCATTTACATGTGACAATTCTCTTTTAAATGCGCTCATGCAGAATGTTTAGACAGGCAGATCATCGCTGAGAATTGCTGACTTCTCGCTCAGTGCTTCACATTTCCAAATGAATCACTGGGCGCGGAGTGTTTAGAAGTGAGCAAACCGATGATTTTTTAAAATTAGTTTTTCGATCAATTAATGGAATACAAGAACATTTGCATTGGAATAACGAATTGCAAAAGTTTACATGTTGATCACGCAGGATCATTCGCATGAAAAATAACATCTTTCTTTGACAAACGTCAATGATGATAATAATTCTTTCTGTATATGCCTCCCATCAACTTTTTGTTTCTTTACTTCGTTTCTACATTCTTTCTTTTTGGTGGGCCAGAACAGTAGCATCTTGTCGTCTTTATCATGAGGTTTCAGAACAGTCTTGACTCATAAAGCCCTTGATCCACTTTGGTGAAAGGGGAGTTATGGATAAGTTTGGGAGAGGGTAAGTGAAGTAAATATGTCTACTACATGAGACAGACCAGAAGGTGTTTTGCCTTATTTTTAGGGTTTCCTGTCCCTTGCTTGCTCTCCGCTCACTGCCAGCCTGCCCAGCGTTCCCCTCAATTCCTCCACTGGGTACCATTCTGTATATCTAAAGGTGATTGCTATAGTGGATATAGAAGTGGGAATGAGAAATCCCTTCTGTTTTTTGAAGTGCTTTTTTTTCGCACTTCTTTCCTTGTGCGTCTCTACTTCAATTTGTCAGTACCGGCGGCTCTCGGGGCCTCTGTGCCCGCACCACCAGTCCTATCACCTGGGTGGCCGGGGTGCGGTGCAGGGGAGCCCCGGTGTTGGTGACCTCCCCTGCACCGCACTAGTCCTGTACACCGCCAGGTTGCTAGGGATGCGGCAGGCGCCGCCCCACGTCGCGTCCCCAGTGCAATGGCAGCCAGGTGCGTGTCCTCTGTCTCTGCCCATCCAGCTAGTGCTGGGGGCAGGTTTTCTAGCGCTCCATGACTGGCTCCTGCTGCTGTCAGGCTCCCCGCCCCAATCAGCTGGGGCGGGAGTTCTGATAGCATTTAAACCTCTCTGTTCCTTTCAGTAGTTGCCACTGTATGTTTGGTCTCCAATTACACCCGCATTTCCTGCATTTCACTTCCAGCTTTGACTTTGCCTTTGCCTGACCCCTTGTACTTCGTTCCTCTCTGTTGCCGACCCAGATTGCCTGACCCGCCTTTGTGTTTATTTGTTTCTTGTATTTGTCTGTGTGTCTGGCTCCTGCCCCGCATCCCTAGCCAGTCTAGGGATTGTCACCCAGTTGTCACCCTATAGCCTAGCTTAGGGAGGCAAGAAGGTAAGGACAGGGGTTGCAGGAAGTTTTCAGGGACTCCAGTTCTTTGACATGCACAAAGGATGGGATGGGTTGTGGTTCGGTCATGTCTGTTGTCTGTTGCGGTTCTACATGGAAAAGCAGGGAGAACCTGTTTACACCAATTTTTATCTTCCTTTTTTTTTTTCAACAATAAATTTTTATTGGACAGCTTGCATATATGATACAATATAATCATTAAAGATTTACGTACATTCACATTAAAGAATAACGTGTAATATGAATCACGCTAGAATCTGGTTCAATTTGCATTATAGAACAGTGCTGCATGCTGGTCATAAACATTTTCTATTTTTAAAGGAAAGAGAAATAGAAGAACATTAGGCGGGTAATGGTGCGGGGGAAGAGGGGGTGGGGGGAGGGGGTTGAGGGGGTGAGAGGGGAGAGGGGACAGGGGGGAAGAAGGGTTGAGGTATATAGTTAGGCGAGAGCATAAAGAAGGCCTAAAATGAGGCCTGTATCCAAAAACTAAAACATCAATTAGGTCCATAGGGAATTTATATTATTTTGAAAATATTCTTAACCACGGGTTCCACGTCTCATTGAATTTCGAGATCGTGTCATTTCGTAGGGCTAATATTTTTTCATATGAGCTATGTTCGGTTATCAAGTAAATGAGTTCTGAGCTATTCGGTGGTGTTTCGGACTTCCATTTTTTAGTAATTAAAGGGGTTGTCCCGCGAAACAAAGTTGGGGTATACACTTCTGTATGGCCATATTAATGCACTTTGTAATGTACATTGTGCATTAATTATGAGCCATACAGAAGTTATTCACTTACCTGTTCCGTTGCTAGCGTGCCCGTCTCCATGGTGCCGTCTAATTTTCAGTGTCTAATCGCCCGATTAGACGTGCTTGCGCAGTCCGGTCTTCTCCGTTTTGAATGGGGCTGCTCGTGCTGGAGAGCTGCCCTCGTAGCTCCGCCCCGTCACGTGTGCCGATTCCAGCCAATCAGGAGGCTGGAATCGGCAATGGACCACACAGAAGACCTGCGGTCCACTGAGGGTGAATATCCCGGCAGCCATCTTCGCAAGGTAAGTAAGAAGTCACCGGAGCGCGGGGATTCGGGTAAGTACTGTGCGTTTTTTTTTTTAAGCCCCTGCATCGGGTTTGTCTCGCGCCGAATGGGGGGGCTATTAGAAAGAAAAAAAAAACGTTTCGGCGCGGGACAACCCCTTTAAGTATTTTGCACCTAATAGGATATGTCCTATAAGTTTTTTTGAATGGGGGTCCATCCCACCTGGATCCATCAGGAGGAGGGCCACTTTTGGTTGAAGGGTGGAGAGTTCCCCGACACATCTCCTATTATTTTGAAGGTTTCCTTCCAGAAGGGTTTCAGGAGGGGGCATGTCCAAAAGATATGTAGCAGGGATCCCTGTCCCCCACATCCTCTCCAGCACCTATCGTCTGGGGTAAGTTTTCTTCTTTTTAATAGGGTTGGAGTAAAGTACCGCCTCGTGAGTACCTTTAAATGAGTTTCTATCAAGTTTGCCCCTTGCGAGGCTCGGCCAACCCATCTAAAGGATTTCAGCCATTGGTCCCTGGGAATCTCCAGCTCTAAATCCTTTTCCCAATTTAATAGATGGCATTTTTTGGTTGGTCTTAACAGACCAGTGAAAATGTCATAGAAAAATCTAGTATTCAGTTTCATTTGGGTGTTATTTAGTATTGATAGCACTGTTTTTGAAATTTTCAGAGATTTAATATTTTGAGTATGTAGGAGAGAAACAATTTGCATATGCTTATATCCTTCGGTTGCTGTAATGTGGTATTTAGACTTAAGATCTTGGAAGGAGAGAAGATGGTCCTTAGAGAATAAGTCTAAAATATAGAGAATTCCTCTGTTTATCCACAATTTTAGCCCGAGGTTGGGTATAAAGAATTCTAGTGTTCTGAGGGGTATGTTGTGAAAGGTATCGAGAGAATTCCTCTCGATTTTTTGAAGAAGTTCTCTCGAAGCTTTCATCGGGGGAGATAAGCTAGAGAAATTTAGGTATTTTTTAAGGTTGGGGGCGAATGTGGCTAGAGTAAGCGCATGTAGTAAAAGACTTAAAGGTCTTTGACTGTTGTATTCTAGCTCTAAAGCTGGCCAACTTATGTTTGGATTGTGTCATAGCCAGGAGGGTATTTGGCTAAGAATCGTGAATTTGCGATAAGATTCCAAGTTGGGGATACCCAGTCCTCCTTGGTTTTTGTTTATTGATAGAGTGGATAGTGCTATTCTTGGTTTTTTGTTTTGCCAGACATATTTAGATAGTTGTTTTTGGAAGCTTTCAATTGTTTGCTTCGGAATTTGTATTGGGAGGGTTCGGAAATAATGGAGAATTTTAGGTAAAATAATCATCTTGTATGTTACCACTCTTCCTAGCCATGATAAAGGGCGTTTGCTGAATGAGTCTAGTTCTTTTTGTATTTGATTTAGCAGAGGAGGGTAGTTAACAGAGATTAGTTCTGAAATAGGACAGCATAGTTTGATCCCTAAATACGGGATACTTTTAGTTTGCCATTGAAATGGGAATTCTTTCTTAATGTCTTGTTTTAGTGGGTCATTTATATGTATGCCTAAAATTTGGGATTTAGTAATGTTTAGTTTATAAAAGGATGCTTCTGCGAATTTCGTTAGGATATAATGGACTTTCCTGAGAGACTGAAGTGGGCTAGTGAGGGTAAGCAGGATATCATCCGCGAATAGACTAATTTTGTGTTGACGGAATCCTGCGTAGATACCTTGTATGTCCGGGTTGTTTCTTATATGTTCGGCTAGAGGTTCCATGACCAACGTGAACAGTAGAGGTGACAAGGGGCAGCCCTGACGGGTACCGTTGGTAATGGGAAATGAATTTGATAGGGTTCCGTCAACAAGTACCTTTGCAGATGGATTTGTATATAATGCTGTTATTGCGTTATAGATATTACCACTGAATCCAAATTTATTTAGTGTGGAAAAAGCAAATTCCCAATGTAGGCGGTCAAATGCTTTTTCAGCATCAAGAGCAACTAATATTGAGGGGGAATGTATGCTAGTATTTTTATGGATCAGGTTTATGATTCTTCTAGTTTCATCTGATGCCTGCCTTCCACTCTTGAAGCCCACCTGGTCTGAGTGGATTATGTTGGGTAGAATTTTTAGAAGTCTGCGAGCTATTATTTTTGCATATATTTTTATATCACAATTCAACAGCGATATGGGCCTGAAGTTGGCGGGTGAGATGGGATCTTTCCCAGCTTTAGGAATGGTCACAATCGTTGCTTCCAACAACTCTGGGGGAAAGGAGCGTTGTTGAATGCCTTGATTGAACGCTTTTGCCATGTGGGAGATAAAAGGTGAGTAGAAGACTTTATAGTAATCATTTGGGAAACCGTCTGGTCCGGGTGCTTTTTGGGGTTTTAGGGATTGGATGGTGTCTTTGATTTCCGTTGGTGTTATAGGAATGTTTAAGTGGAGAAGCTGGTTTTCTGAGAGGGTTGGGAGTTTTATCTTTTTTAAGAAGGAGTCTATTATTTGGGTTGTCGGTTGAGGTGTTTCTGTGTCGTCTTTTAGGTTGTAGAGTTTACTATAATATTGTCGAAAGACTTCTGTTATTCGGAGAGGGTGATAAAGCTTTGTCTTTTGGTTTTTTGGGTCTAAGATATAGGGAATCGAAGATTTTTGTATTCTTTTTTTGACTATTCTGGCTAACATGCGAGAAGGTTTATTGTTTGAAATATAAAAAGTAGATCGGAAAGATTTTTGTTCTCTATCGTAGTTGTCTAGCAGTATATTTCTAAGTTTGTGTCTTAGTTCAAAAAGTTCCTTATGTAAATTTTCCATAGGAGACTCCTGTAGTTTTTGTTCTGTATTGGATATTTGTGTTATAAGTGTATTCAACTGTTTTGTTTTTTCCTTTTTATGATGCGAGCTAATTTTAATTAGGGTCCCTCTTATGTATGCTTTGTGAGCATTCCATATGGTAAGTGGAGATACTTCAGGGGTGACGTTCTTTGCAAAGTATTCTTTAAGGTCTGTTAATATCTTTTCGCGGAATTTTGGAAGTTTCATGAGATATACGTTATTTCTCCAAGATTTTGCTTTTTCTTGTGTGTTTTCCAGATTTATGGAGAGTTCTGTTGGGGCATGGTCAGACCAGGTTATTGTGCCTATTTGGGCCTCTTTAAGCAACGGGAGGGCGTTTTTGTTAACTAGAATAAGGTCTATTCTGGAAAAAGCTTTATATCTGGCCGAGTAAAAAGAAAATTCTTTCGAGGATGCGTTTAAACATCTGAATGTATCAAACAGATTCTCTTTCTGTAGCCAGGGTAGTAGGGAGGGGGAGGCTCTCAGGAGTCCCCTTGACGAATCAAGTATTTTGTCAGGGACTGCGTTGAAGTCTCCGCATATTGTTAAAGTTCCCGTTTCACATTTTCTGATTTTCCTCATTATTTTATTTAGGAAACGTAACGGGGCGTGGTTGGGTGCATATAGATTCACGAGAGTGAATGGTTTGGAATTTATCATCCCTGTCATGATAAGGTATCTACCTCCAGAATCCACATTCTGTGAGAGAATTTCAGTATTAATAGTGTCTCTGAATGCAATTAGGACCCCTGCTTGCTTTTTAGAAGAACATGCTGTGAAGATCTTAGGGAATTTTTTGTGGGTTAATATTGGAGAAGGATGTGAGGTGGGTCTCCTGGACACATAGAATGTCTGCTTTAGAAGAAATAGCTTCCTTCCAAAGAGAGGAACATTTAAAAGGGGAATTCAACCCATTCGCATTTAAGGAGAGGATTTTAATTGGCATTATGTCTATTATGTTTGGGAGTTAAAGATTTGAGACGTGGAAGATCAAATGTTACTTGGACCTGTAAACAAATAAAATTTACCAATGTAAAGGGTATTGCTTAGCAGTATGCTATCAATTTCTTAATAGAGCTAAATTGTTTTCTCAAAATATGACGTTAAAGAATATAAGTTTGAAACAGACAAAGAATAAATCACTTTCCAGATGTGAAGTGAAGAAGTAGAATTTGTCTCAGGTTAAGGAACCTGTACAATGATGGTGGGGGGGAAAGTTCGCCTGGGAAAAGCCGGGCGCAACCACCATTTATTTTTGGGGGAGAAGACTTCCTCTTCCTTAGCGGTAATCATTTATAGGGCAGTTCTTGGTCTACTGCTTGAGGTTTTTTCGGAGAAGGCTGGTGGTGTTGTGACGAAGGGAGACCTATGCCCCACTTTTTACAAATCTGGGTAGCGTCCTCTGGATTGAGAAAGACGTGGGTAGTGTCGTCCTTCCTTATCAGGACTTTAGTCGGGAAGCCCCATCTATAAGGAATTTTTGCTTGGCGCAAAGCCGTGGTAATCAAAGAGAATTTCTTCCTTTCAAGCATTGTGGCTTTAGATAGGTCCGTAAATAGATGAATATTTTCATAGGGAGCTGGTAGCAGATTAGATTTCCGCGCTGCTGACATTAAAGCTTCCTTTGTCTGGAAAAAATGTACCCTTGCAATGATATCTCTTGGGATGGATTCGGCAAGATATCTTGGCTTAGGTAGTCTATGCGCTCTATCAATAGATAGATCTAGATTGGAGGCGTTAGGAAGCAGAGTGGCCATTAGGCGGTTTAAGTAAACAGGAATCTCAGATGTTGTAATATTTTCCGGGACTCCACGGATTTTGATATTGTTTCTCCTGTTCCTGTCCTCCATGTGCGCTATTTTCGTTTTTAGTTGGGCTACTTCATCTACCAGCTCATAATGCGCATCTATGAGTGCATTGTGCGACTGTGAGAATTCTCCCATTTTATTTTATGTATGTGATACTCTTTCTCCTATGTCCTCTATCGTGGTTTTCAGGGACTTTTTTAAGGAGTTGAAGTTAAGTTGTAGGGAGTCGCTTAAAGCAATTACCATCTCCTTAATAAAGGATTCGGAAGCTGGTTGGGAGGATGAAGGGAGAGCTGTGATGTATTCTTTTAGAGATGGAGTTTGTTGCTCTTTGTTTAATAGATCATCTATCTTGGGCCTTTGTTTGAGCGGGCTTACTGTGGGAGACAGATTTTCCATGAGGAGTAAAGAAAAAGCCAACGCCATTTTGTGGGCAGCATGTGAGGATATGCTATGCCTTTTTTCTGCATTCTTATTGTGTGCAGGAGGTTCTTGTAGCTCATTCTCTAAGATATATGATGAGCGTTCCGGTGAAGAACGATCCTGGGACCCTGTTTTGTGTTTAGTTGGGCTGTTTAATGCAGAATTCTCCTGTGAGACATGTTTGATAGTGCCGAGCGCCATTTTGTGGGCATACTGTGGGGCACTGCTATGTCTTTTTTCTGCCTTTCTGTGTAGTGCAGATGTGTCGGCAGCTTCACTCACCGTTTGTCTGGATGAGCGCTCCGGTGGGGATCCCCTGTGTGTCGGGGGTGAGAGAGAGCCCTCTCTTCTGCTTCCCGCGCTGGACGAGGGAGACGTCGGAGCGCTCGTTGCAGGGGCTTGCCTGGCTGTCAGGGCTGAGAAAAAGTCGTCCAGCCTCTTCGGTTGCGGACGCTGGCCTCTGCGTCGGGACATCTCCGGGAGAGAACCTTAGTCAGGTGAGGTTGCTGGAGATAGAATATAAGAGAGAAAGTCTCTTTTTGTTAGCTTTAAGTCGCTTGTTGGTGGAGTGCCGAGCGGAGCTCCGGTATTACACGACCATCTTGAGCTCGTCCAGGCCACGCGCCCCACCAATTTTTATCTTCCATTTAGTTTGCATGTATTGTGCTATCGATCCCCAGAATAGGTTTATTTGTGTGCATGAGCATATGCCATGCTCAAAGTCTAGGGCCAGAAGGCCACATTTTGGGCACTTTACCAGTCTTTCAGGATTTGTTGCCATGGCTGAGAAACTAAAACCATAAATGGCGTAGTGCATTATTTTAAAGAACTCCTTGCTTTCTTCATGTTTACGTATCATATTCCAGCTTTGAAAAAGCTTGGTCTTTAAATCGTCATTTTGTATGACTTTTTTCCATTGTGCAAAGAGTTTATGTGTACCTAGGTCATAGGAATTTGCCTCTAATGTTTTTCTGTATTCTTGATAGCCATAGTGTTGTATGCAACTGCTCAATGAAAGTATCAAAATCGGTGACAGTCGGTGATTTGTCAGCCTGCTTTTACAGAAGGAAAGGGCCTGTTTAATCTGCAAGAATTGTGGGGGAGGTAGATGGAATCTATGTTGCAGTTCTTGTTGGGTGAGCCATCTTTGCTCTGTGTCATACATGAAATGGTTGGTTAGATTTGGGCCTTTTACGTGCCATGTCTTGTATACCTTGTCCCCTGCAAAAGTTGGGGTGACCTATCAGGGGCATATTCTTGGATATGAGAAAGGGGAGGCCGTAGGCATTTCTCAATTCTGTCCAAGTGATTATGGTGTCTCTTAGTAGCTGGAATTTCTTTATGTCTGCTGGGAGGGTTGCATAGGCTATATGCAGGCAAGTCCCAGGGTGCAGCTAAGTTGGACTTAATTTCTCTGACAGAATACGCGTCAGTCATCTTTATCCAATCTACCGTGGGTGGGGTCAGGCAGGTAATGTTGTACCTTCGTATATTTGAAAAGTTTATTCTTTCCTCCTGTTTGTCTAGCATTAGCTTTAGAGTGAGATGCAAGGCTTTCTGCCTGTCCAAATAAATGTAGTGAATTCCGTGTTTAAGCGGGTCACGGCTTAGTGTTTGAGCAGTAGAGGGATTGTCTGCAGTGGATATAATAGTTTTGAGAAACTCATCATTTTTATGAGGTGGCATGTGACATTGCTTTAGTTCTTTTTTTATTCTACCAAATAGCGGTGGATATTTTTTTAGTGTGTAGAGGGAGCTCGGCGTCTTTCCTATTTTGATGCCTAAATATGTGATAAAGGATTTTGCTATGGTGGTCGGCTAACCGAGTGATGTCCATAATGTAGTGGGACAAGGCAAGCCTAGTTCTAGTATCTCGCTTTTCAGGGGGTTTATTTTATAGTCCGTGAAGGCCCGTATTCGGTTATCATTTTTAATAGTGGCTTCAGATGCATCTCTGGGTGTTCTAGAAACAGTAGGATATCGTAAGCTTCAATTCGAGGGAGCCTATATTTATGCCCTTATACACTTCTGACTCAGTAAATATTTTAACTAGTGGATCTAGTGCCAGGTCGAATAGTAGGGGTAATAGTGGGCAACCCTGTTTTGTGCCCTTGTGGAGTTCAAATGGGGTTGACAAAGACTGGCATATGTATTCTAGCTCTGGGGTTGCAGTATAGGCTGTCAATGTAAGTTTTAAAGGCTCATCCAATGTTCATTTTGTTTAGCACCAAGTTCAGCTAGTCCCAGTTTACATTATTGAATGCCTTTTGTGCATCAAATGTTAATAGAATTGGGCTGTGCTTCTTTGATTGGGGTGAATCATTTAGGCACACTCATTGTATGGCATTGAATGTTGCCAGGACTTTGTGGATGTTTGTAACTGCTGAGCAGCCTTTCACAAACCCCAAGTGTGTCACGCCTACCAGCGAGGTCATGTGCTTGCTGAGTCAGTTGGCCATGATTTTAGACAATAATTTAATATCTTGGTTGATGAGTGATATTGGGCGGTATGCTTCTGGGATTTACATGTCTTTATTTGGTTTTGGGATTAGTTGTATGTGTGCTAGGTTGACTTGGTCAGACTGCTTTCCAGTTTGCAGTTTTTGGTTGAAGAGATTTATTAGCATGGGAGATATCATAGTTTTGAGGGACTTATAAAATTCTCCAGGATATCCATCTGGGCCGGGTGCTTTCCCATTGGATAATTGTGTTATTGCCTGTTTGACTTCATCCTCTACTATTTTTTTGTTTAGTGACGCATGTTGGGATTGACTTGGTTGGTAGTGAAACCTTCTTTAGGAATTCTTTCCCGTGTTATGTATTGTTTGTCTGCAGCTAATATAGTGTTGTGAAGTACTTTTGGAGTATTCTGTTTACTTGCCTTGGGTGTTTTTGTGTTTGACTGTTTTTCATCTCTCATGGATGCTATATGTGTGTTGGGATGCTTTCCTTTTGCTAGTTTTGCCAGAAGCCAGCCTGCCTTGTTGCTGTGTTGGTATAACTAGGCTTTCAGGTACTTTTGATTTGATCTTTCTTTCCTATCTAGTTAGAGATCAAAGTCAGCTTTAGCGAGATGCCAATTTTCTTTGTTTTGTGTTGTCTGTGTCTGCATGAATGTTGTGTATGTTTCACGTAGTTTGAGACTTGCTTCATCATAGTGTGTGTTTATTTTTTTGCATAGATTGGACATGTATCCCACTAGGATACCCCGGATGACTGCTTTAACTGTTTCCCAGAATAGGATGGGGTTTGCCATGTGTTCCTTGTTTTGGTCTGTGTAATCTAGCCACCACATTTGAAGTGCTGCTAGGAAGTTTTCATCTCAGGTTAAGAAGGCTGGAAATCTCAATATAAAATCAGTGACTTTGGGGTATTTATTTTATCATTACTGGTGCGTAGTTGTAGATTACCATGTCTATTATTTCTGCTTCCTGCACTTTGTGTACCAAATGTTGCAATAGGAGTATGTAGTCAATACGCAACCATGATTGATCTGCATGTGAGTAAAATGAATATTCCCTGCCCTCAGGATGTAAGCACCTCCATGTATCACTTAGGTCGGCTATTTGTGTGAGAGGTTTCAAAATTTGTCTCTCTTGAGTACTAGTTGTGATGATCCACTTCGGTCTTCTAGTGCGTTCTTTACTGTGTTGATGTCTCCACAGACCACTTTTTGGTCAGCAGCATCATTGTGGAGTAGAAATTCTATTTGTTAAGAAAAGTTTATTCCCTCTATTTGGGGCATAAATGTTGTTTATGCTGTACTTGGCTCCCACATGCTCTATGACCATCTGCCTTCCTTATCGCTGTTGTCATAATCAGGGTGCCCTGTAAGGATTTATTAATTGGAATAATAACCCTGCTTTCCTGTTCACAGCTGATGATCTGACTATTGCGCCCGCTCATGATTTTTTCAGATGATATATGTCTTTCTCTAACAGGTGTGTCTCTTGTAGCAAAATTAGATCCAAATATACAGAGCTGGAGGCCAACAGCACTCTAATAAATCCAAATAAGACGAGGTGGTTAAGATGCAAAGCCACTGATTAGAGACCTGAACTCCTGGTCTCAAAAAATAGTCCAGAAACAATATAGATAAAGTAGCAGCATAAATGGTGAAATCCTTCTAAAAAAAAAGCTATGTTTCGGTCAATCATGGCCCCTTTTTAAGCTTGAAAAAGGCCATGCTTGACCGAAACGTAGCTTTTTAAAATATGGAATAAATAAAGCTCTTTTTTAGAAGGATTTCACCATTTATGCTGCCACTTTATTTATACTGTTTGTAGCAAAATTAAGTCAGGTCGGAATTTTTTGAGATGGCACAGCACCATGTTCCTCTTGTGGGGAGAGCCGGGATGATATGCATGATGTGGTTTTGTTGGTTATGTAGGTCATTACTGTACTATCCCTGTTCTGTTTAAAAGATTTTCTGATTTGGTTGTGTGTGGGGGGTGGGAAGGCATGGAGTAGGCAGGTGAGGATTGGGGAGGGTGTTTTGGAGGCCCACCTGGGCTGTGGCAAGGTATATCCCTTTAGTTAAGTTTTACGGCTACTGTCTTGGCAACAAAAATCAGTGAAACAGTATAACATTTTAGATAGCTGTCTAATTCTACAAGAAATCCTAATCTAATGTGTTAGCTGCTTCTCATCACGTTAGTGCAGGGTCTGGGGGTCTCGGATAGATTGTTTTGCAGTTTCTTTTTTCCTCTTTTTAGATTGTTACATATCTCTTAGTTATTTTTTGGGGAGGCACGTAAGGGCGGGCTTGGCAAGCTATTTCGGTCCCTTTATGAGCATCCCTGGTTTTCATTATAAATTATGTCCAGGTTCTAGCCCACTTTTCTCTTCTTTATAGTGGGGAGCTTTTGCTGCGGTATTGGTTGTCAAGGTGCTGTTCGCTTTTACTTCACCCCCTTGTGTGGGCCAGGAATACCCCAGGCTGATGACTGTTGTCTTGGAGAGATGGAAGCTGTAAGCTCTTCTGCCTTCCAGTCTGGCTCCTTGCTGTTGCTTTCTGCCAGCTGCATGCACTGGCTCTGCCCTTCAGCTTCTGTGAGCCCTGCTCTCCACCCCATCAGTTACTGCGGGCCTTGCCTGCACTCCAGGCTGGGGATTTGGAGGCCTAGGAAGGCTGTGTCATATTGTGGGCCTCCTCTGCTGCTGGTGGTGCCCCAGGACCCCCCTCTTTTGTGCCACTGGTCGGGGGGGAGTATTGCAGCTGCTTTTAGGCACTGCTGGGTGTTTTAAGTGCAGTCGCAAAATCTCCCTCTGCGGCGGCAGCTCTGCCTGTGGTGGCTGGCTCTTCCTTGGTCTGTTCCTCTTGCCTCTGCCACAGGGGTCAGTGGCGGACCGGGTCCTTCCCCAGGGCTGTGACTGTTGCCGGTTGTGGCCAGGGCTGCCGCAGTTGTCACTTCTGGGTGCCGCAGCCAGAACTTTAGTCTGGGGCTTCTGGGCACCGCAGTCAGAACTTTCGCCTGGGGCTTCTCAGGCTTTGGTAGGCCTTGCCCAGAACGTTTGTTCCCCTTAGACCTTAAAAGGTCTCTTTCTACTCCCCGTGGGTTGGTGAGAGTCACGGCTTACCAGGGGCCATTGAAGTCTGTGATGGACTGGATGACTCAGGTCCTCGAACAGGCAGCCAGTGTTCTTCCAGGTGCATCCTCTCCTTGGCAGGCCGAAGGCGAAAGTCCGTCTACCGACCATGATTTTTACACAAACCAAAACTGAGCGACAAACGCAAAGTGCACAATGTAGTCACATTTAGACGTAACGATTATCGTGCACTTTTTGTTCATTTTAACTAAATTTGAGCATCAATCGTTATATGTAAATGGGCCATAAGGGTAAAAACACACAGTTTAGCTGGGTGTATGTTGTCGAACCAGGCTCACCAATAGTGGCCAATGACTCCAAGCTTTGTGTGTCTTTAATCTAATTGCCAATCAGCCACAAACTGGATTTCTAGTATAATAGCATGATAGAGTATGCAAATGCATGAAAAGTTGCTTTTTCATAGAAATTTAGCACATTACTGTCATATACAGACAGCAAAAGAAAGATGTGAATCAGTACTTACACATCCAGTAAATTTCTGCTTCCTTGAATAAAGGCTAAAGTATGTGAACAGCAAATATCCACTACAAAACTTCATGGGATTCCCATGAAGTCTAATGGTTGATATTTCTGGTTGTATGTTTTAACCTTGAGAGCTTCTTCACATGGGCGAGATTTAGCCTTGCTATGCGGCTGCAATAATCATGGCTGCATAACGAGATGAAATTAAACCATTGATTTCATTAGCAGGATTCTACCCGTTAATCGTACGTGTGAGAAAAGATGGCAGTTACCCTTTCTTTCTCACGCTTAGTTACTGCTATGTGCAGGAAACATAGAGCAGGACCTATCTTCCCGCATCTTTTTTCAAACTCGTGTGCTATGGGGCGCAGTTTGAATGGCCCAATAAAAAAACAAAAACATTTCATGCGCAACTAGCGGGGAATGTAGTTGCGCATACACCCATGTGTTTTTGCCCTTACTCAGTAAAGGAGAACTGACTGGATATGTGAGTGCTGCACCTGGGTACATCTTTCTTTTGCTTTCTTGGACTTGGCCGACTAGCATCTAGCCACAGCGCTTGCACCACGATAAAGGTGAGCGGATCTTTGCTTGACCTTTTGCCTTATACTGAATTTAAAATTAAAGACGAAGTTCACATCATGTTTGTGTCTTTTTTAAACATATACTTTAAAAAAAGTATACTACTATCAAAGGATTTGTTTTAATTATTTGGCAACTGTATAACTGGCAAATGTATACAGTTGGTATAAAGGTGATGGTTTTTATTATTAAGAGTGGAATGTAATATTTTTTGTCAATTTTTTTCTTTTCAAATGAATCTAAGTGTGAACTTGCAAATGTATGCAAATTACTAAACCTACATTAGGTCTAATGGTGATTAAATACATTGGTTAGAAGTAGGTTGATGTTTGTACAACTGCTAAGAAGTCATCTGTTGCATGTTCATTTTGCAGGCCCAGCCACACACATTTTAGTCCATATTAGCATTTTCACCTAATGTTGTATATGTTCAATTATGTCAAGTAATAGACAAAATATTTCTGGGAATATTCTGTAACAGCATGTTGCAGCTGCTCACCCTGCTCACTGACTGCTTGCTTCTGCAGTCAGAGATCGCTGTCATTCTCACTCTACATGCCTCCCCTGTGCCCCAGGATACTGCCCGTAGGGCTCACATAGAGCTCACTGCTCCTCTTAAAGGGCCAAAGCATGCTCCCCTAACCTGTTCCCCTCATCACATTCTTTCACCTGCTATATTAAGCATTGCTATTGGTCTCATACTGCCATTTGGGACAAATCTCTCATTCATATGTTCTGGTACTGACCCTTGCCTGTGTTCTGAATATTCTGACTTTTGTGCTCCTTGACCTCGGATCTGTACTCTGCTATTTGTCTGCTGTCTGCCCTGACCTACAGCTTGTTTATATACCTATGCTGCAAGCCCTTACTCAAGCTTGATTTTTAATACTTACCTGGTAACGTGCCTTGGTCCAGTACAATGTCAGCAACCAAACAGGACTATCTGTGTGTAACTGCTTGGGAAAGTCATAGCAAGACCCCTTGGAGGGGTTAAGTGTGAAAAACAGAGTTTCCTAGGGACTGTCACCACAATTAGCCCACAGCCAAATCAGTGTGTGGCAAGGCAGATCCACATCCACCTGTCTAACAGTTTGCTTAGGATCCCACTGCCATGGATCCAGCTGGCACTGCAAACACCATGCCAGATCCAGCAGAGCAAGACTGCTCCTTTCAAGACCAAGTGTTACAAGTGCTGAAGACAGTTGCAACCCACCTGGATGCATTGGACAATGCTCAGTCTGCACAAGTGGCAATTCAAAGTTGCTGCGCAAGTACTAACCCAGCTCACCAACCAACTGATGTCTCAATGCAAATCTCCACATTCTTCTACTGTTCCTGACTCTGGGTCAAGTTTTGCTGAGGTGTTTTGAATCAATGCAAAATCCATTTTGAACTCAAATCTGCACAGTTCCCTACCTGTCACAGTAAAATTATGTTTATTATTTCTTGTATCATCCATGTGCAGTCAGCATCCCTCGTTCACACTCTAACTCACTTTTTAATCCATTCAGCTTTTGTTGATATTTCTGACTCAACTAGATGAATGGCCCAACTAGAGCATCTTTACTACTGCTACTTGCAATTTCAACAGTGAGTTCATCTCTTTCCTGTTGTGCTTGTCTTCTGGCACACTCTGCCACTGCAAGCTCATCCTGCATATGGGTCATCTCCACTTCCATCTGTTGGTTGGTCACTATCATGTCTGTCAGTTTGTCAGTTTTCTGCGCAACCTCCAGACTTCAGCCTCTATACACTTCATCTGATGCATCATCAAACCCCGAGACTCTAAAAAAAATGTTCATTTATTTGTCAGGTCTCTTTCAACTGATTATGCTGCTGCCTCTCCTGCTCCAGAAGACAACATATTTCATGCAACTCTCTCTTCAACTCTTCAGTGTCAGAAAGTTTCTCCTGCAATACCCCGATCTCCATTTCCTTTTTCTGCATTGCATCTGTTAATGTCTCACTCCATGTTTTGGATTGTTCTAGAACACGGTCCCTACCCTTGTGCAAATGACTCATACTTTGAGTAATGGCTGAAAGCCTTGCTATATTTTGATTTAATTTATCTTGCAAGTTGACAACAGATCCCTTGAGACGTTCGTTTTCTTGTCGAACATTTATGTTCTGCAGCAAGTTTACTATTTGTTTCATCTGTTTCTGTTTAAGCTCCTGGACTAGAGCATTTATGCATTTTAGCTTCCTCAACTGAGACACCTTAACCTGCCATTATTTTTTCATCTCTGACACCTGAGCCTCATGTGTTGAAATCTGTTCCACCAGGTTTCTGTTAGTTTATGCATCTTCCTCTAACTGCTTGAAGGACACATTTTTCTTATCTTGTATGGTCTTCAGGTGTGTCTCTTCTTGCACCAGTTTCTGAGATTCTTCAATCTGAGCTTCCAGCTCCACCAGCAGTCTGTTAATCTTCTCAGACAGCTCTGTCTGCACTCCGTCACTTTCAGTGATTTTTACTTGGAGCTCTTGAAACTGTATCTCTACATTCAGACTCCTGCTTGTCCTCCAATAGCACCTTCACCTTATGGGTCAGCTCAGTACATTTACCTTCCGAAATTTATTTCACCTGTTCAGCTTGCGCTAACCATTTGGACAGTTCTCCCATAACTAGATCATGAGTCTGATTAAAGTCCTGGATCTGGCCTTCGTATACTTCAATTTCCACATCCCAGCTTGTCTGTAGCTGGGTCACCAGTCTCTTATGTAGGGCTTCCTTAAAGTCCAGTCTGTCTTTCAAAACCTCTGCTTGCTTTTCTGCCTGACTACAAGCAGCTTTCTCCATTTCCAGCTTTTCCTTGAGCTCCGTTACCTGCAACACTCATTTACTATCCCTCTGGGCTAACTGCATGTTTAGCTCTGGAACTTGATTACTTGCATATGTAGAATCTCTTTCTAACTGGCAACATGTTATCTCTAACTCTTGGGTTTTTACTTGCAGTTTCTTATAGTCCTGTTCATACTGTGAAAATTTCACCTTGAGACATAATTTGCGACCAGCCTAATTTCTGGCTACATCTCTGAGGTCTTGCATCTCTTCATGGGCTTTTGAAAAACATCCCTTTTTTTTCTCATTTCACATTTCTTCGAAGCTTTGTTCACACTGAACAGTTTTCTGTTCCAGCACCAATCTTTTTTTTTTGTTAAATCAGTTTTAATTGAATTTTTTATACATACAAGGTATGGGAATGCATCAACACAGATGGGATAAATATAATACAGCAGTCTTTACCCCAGTAACCCTGGCTCTGAAATGACAGCGTTAAATAAAGCCAATTACGAGAGGTCAGGGAACTGAAGAACAATGCGCATCCACTGTCCGAGTGGTCCCTATGGGCCCCCGGGAACCGGAGGACCATATGAACCTGTTTTACAACACTTAGCGGGAAAAGGGGGCGGGAAGGAGGGGAAGGGGAGAAGAGGGTGGGGGGGTTGTGGTAACTGCACCTACTATTAGGAGAAAACGTCTAGGAGCCTCAACTCATGCCAAGGATGCCACGTTATAATGAATTTATCATGTGTGTTATTCTGCCAGCTCGCCAGCTCTTCAAGATTGTAGATCCAATCTACCTTCTCTTTCCAGTGTGAAAGTAGGGGGGATGCTTCAGCCTTCCAAGACAGCGGGATCAAGGCTTTGGCCGCATCTATCAGATGGGCCACCAGCCTGTCTCTCAGCGGATGAAACGCCTGGGAGGGTCTCCACAAGAAGACCATCTCTGGAGTTAGGACAAAGTTTTGTTTAATTTTGCACAACACCTCGCTCACTCCCCTCCAGAAGGTCTCAAGTCCCTTGCAGGACCACCATATATGCAGGTAGGACCCCACTTCGGCGTCACACCTCCAACATCTGCTATGTGGTGCCAACTTGTATGCAGCCAACCATTGTGGTGTTTTGTACCAGCGTACGAGTAATTTATAATGGGATTCCTGGGCTAGAATACAAGGAGAAAGGCCGCAGGAGGTGGACAAAATTAGTTTGATGTCTGATGGCGACAACGAAATGCCCAGTTCCCTTTCCCATGAAATAATAAATGCTGGTTTGATTATAGCGTGCGGAACGATGAAATGGCAGCGGAGCTGCGAGATTCTTCTTGCCCTGGGGTTGGGATCAAGTAAGGCGCGTTCAAATGGGGTTTTGGGCCTGGTGGATTTATAGGTCTCAAGAAAGTCCTCCATCACTTTTGTTACCGTGGCTTTCACCAAAAAGGAGGGGGACCAATCCGACTGAAGTGTTTGTAGAATATCTACGGCCGGCAGGTGAGCCAGCGCCTGAAGGTCCCCTACCGTAAGGTGGTTAGATTTTCTCCAGACCGAGGTGGTGGCGGGATCCTCTGGTAACTTCAGGTAATTGTGTATTAAATTTAGTGGGGCCACCGGGGAGGGCTCTGGTGTCAGAGTCTCCTTCAATTTATTCCACACTTCACACTGGCCTTTCAGAAGAGGAGAGAACCCCTTTGCAAGGTATCTTTTCCTCTCTGGAAACCACAGGTCCCTCTGAGAACCACTGTTAGGGAGAATCTTGTCTCCTACCGGGCACATCAGGTCCATCCAGTAATTCAACTGGGCTGCACGATAATAGTCCAAAATATTTGGAAGACCTATACCCCCCTCAGATCTCCTTTTGATCATTAGGCTATATGCTAATCTGGGTCTTCTTTGCCTCCATACGTAGGCAGCAAAGACCGTGCGAATCGTTTTAAAGAAGCTGGGAGGTATATAGACCGGCAACATTCTAATCTTGTAAAGGATGATCGGAAGGATATAGGATTTAAGGATATTACGTCTACCAAACCAAGATATGCAAGGTAGGTCATAGTCTTTTACAAGCTTTTTAACTTGGTCTAGCAGTGGGACGAAATTGGTTGCATAGATATCCTCTATTTTTTGTGGGATTTTGACTCCCAGATAGTCCATGACTGTCTCCGACCACACGAACGGTGAGGAGCTAGCTAGGTTTTTACTGACTGTGTATGGGACCGAGACATTCAGGACCATAGACTTGTCGAAGTTAATTTTAAAATTTGATAACTCACCATAGGCATTCAGCGTTTCGACAAGTCTGCGGAGACCCTCCTCGGGGTTAGTGATAATAAAGACGATGTCGTCCGCAAAAGCCGCGGAAGACAAACGGGAGTTTCCAACAGTTAGACCTTCTATATTCGGATCCTGTCTGATCTGCACCAAGAGGGGCTCCAGAGCCAAGATGAATAGGGAGGGCGACAGTGGGCACCCTTGACGCGTGCCATTGTTAATTTCGAAGGGGGGGGGGACAGAGTGTCGTTAACCTTAATTCTGGCATGTGGAGCGGCGTACAGAGAAAAGATAGCTGCAACAAAGCTGACCGGGATGTTATAGTTTAGTAAAGTAGTTTTCATATACTGCCAATTGACCCGGTCAAAGGCTTTCTCAGCGTCGGTTCCAACAAATACCAGGGGAATGTTCTGTGACTGCGCATATCGGGATGCATGTAGGAGTCTCCTACAATTGTCCTTGCCCTCCCTTCTTTTTACAAAGCCCGCTTGCTCCTTGTTGATAAGGTCGGGGATAAATTTGTTAAGTCTCTTGGCCAACAGCTTGGCCCAAAGCTTGACATCTAAATTAATAAGAGAGATAGGTCTATAGTTGCTACAAAGAGCAGGATCTCTTTTTTCTTTGGGAATTAAAGTAATGTGAGCTTCTTGAGCCTGTCTAGGAAGCGGGGCCCCACTGAGCAAGGAGTTGAACAAATCCGTCAGCTTGGGCACCAGGATGTCCTGGAAGGCCTTATAATACGGCATAGAAAGCCCGTCCGGGCCAGGGCTTTTGTTGGGGGGAGAGGAGGCTAATAACTCCTTAACCTCGGATTGTGTGACCGGAATTAACAAGGAATTAGCATCTACTTCGCTCAATCTCGGTATAGGAATCTGACGGAGGAAGGATTCAATCCTATTTTTTGCTAACAGGTCTTCTTCAGGGGAGGTTTGTTTACTCAGATTATAGAGGCCTGAATAATAGTGTTGGAACTCTTTAGCTATTTCGTTGGTGTCCATAGATATTTTCCCAGTATGTGTTTTAATGGCGTTAATTGTGTTTTTGGCCTTTGCTTTTTTGATTAGTGAGGACGTGAATTTACTTCCTTTGTTGCCCTGTAAATAGATTATATGTTTCCAGAACAAGTGTTTTTTATTGAATTTGGAGTTAAGGCAAAGTTGGAGATCTTTCCTTAACTCCGTCAGTTTTCCCAGCGCAGTTTTCACTTGGGAGAGTTTTACTTTTTGTTCAAGGGTGGCAATTTGGGTTAATTTTTCGTCTATTTCTCTTTGTGATATCTTCTTGGCCCTGGAGCCCATAGCAATCAACAGGCCCCTAACATATGCCTTGTGGGTTTCCCACACAGTCGGCTCGCTCACCTCTCCTTCAGAGTTTAAATGGAAGAATTCTTCCAATTGAGCGGATAAGGCGGAAACATTTTCCAGAGAGTCTAGCAATGAAGCGTTCAATCTCCAACGCCACTCTCTAGGCGGCTGTCTGAAGGGAAGGAACGTTGCGTGGACTGGCGCGTGGTCGGAGACAGTCACCACATCTATGTGCGCCCCTTGAAGAGCTTTTAACAGCCCCGGGGAGACGAAAATGTAATCTAGTCTTTGATGTGTAAGATGGACCTGTGAAAGGAACGTATAGTCCCTGTCTACAGGGAATAGGAGGCGCCATACATCAACCAGGCCCAGCTCTTGCAGGCTTTTGTTCAGTTTTCTTAGTTTTGATTGGGGTATATGGGAGCGGCTGGTGGAGGAGTCTAACAGGGGATTAAGAGTTAGATTCAGATCACCCCCGAGGATAATTTGGCCTACCGCAAAGTTTTTTAATATGTCCAATTGAGCTATCAACCATGGGACCTGATCCGTGTTAGGTGCATACAAGTTGGCGATGGTGATCTGCGTATTGTCTATCTTCCCCTTCAGGAGCAAAACTCTTCCCTCACCATCCGTGTACTGCGAGTCGCATATAAAGTTAACGGATTGGTGGAAGAGAGTTGAGACTCCCCTGGAGGCGCAGATCGCGTGTGTGATGTGGAAGTGTTGTGGAAATTGCTTACCAGGCAGCGTGAAGCATCTGATCCCCTTGAAGTGGGTTTCTTGTTTCCCCCGGATGTTGAATGACGTAACCTTCAACTCGTTCATCGTATCTACTTGAAGCGAGAGATAAGACAAGAATAAGTACAATATGCAATAGACGTTACCTTGCTTACACAGTTACCAGAGCGGAGGAAAGGGGGAAGGGACAAAGAAGGGGGAGGGAAGACGGGGGGCGGAAGGCTTGTGGGCAAGGTGTGGAGCACCCCTAGGTGCTTACTGAGAGCACAACAGGAGTTGCCTCTCAGCGATATGAATCAAAAGATTTCAAAAGAACTCAGAAAAATGGAGGACGGACTGCGTCCAGGTGTAGCAACGCAGTACTCAGTAACTGAACGAGAACTAAGTCAGCCTGACCTGACAGGCACGATCGGGGATCCCCTCTAATAAGGGGAAGGTATTCCAACAGGAAACTTAACAAAAAGCAGGGGTTTTAGGAGAAAAAAGAATACTTAACAATATAGGCCATTCTTGGCCTATATAACCGTGAAGACAGAGAAACTCCTAAGGGGAGGCGGAAAGGGGAGAGACGTCTGTCCCTCCATAGGCGGCAGCGCCGCCCGCAGAAAGTCCTGCAGCTTCTCCTTCCTCTCACTTGCATCAACCGGACGACCTTGAACCGAAATAGACCTCAACCTTAGGCAAGAGGGTTGGCGTGTTCCAGGGCACACGCGGCATAAGTGGACTGTCCAGAACCGTTCCAGCTAGCCCTTCAAGTGTCCATTGCTTTGGATTCATCTCTGGTTTTCTTTTTTTTCCCTTTTGGGGACTTGTGGTTGACAACTGGCTGCCAGATCTCTGTTGCTGTTAAGGTGGGCAGTCTCACCGGCTCAGGCAGGGGGAGCCAACTAGGAATGTCCAGAGGTTCAATATCCAGCAGTTGCC
Source organism: Eleutherodactylus coqui (assembly GCF_035609145.1). NCBI lineage: Eukaryota > Metazoa > Chordata > Amphibia > Anura > Eleutherodactylidae > Eleutherodactylus > Eleutherodactylus coqui. Next base: position 112,990,685 of record NC_089839.1, on the reverse strand, counting down.
AGCAAAGATGCAGGTCTTCCGGGGACCGTATATTTATCTTACGGCCTTTGTGGGTTATCCCCAGGCTAAAGGGGAATAACCATGCATATTTGATCCCCTTGTTTTATAGGACATCCAGAAGAGGGCGCATCAGCCTGCGTTTGGCCAAAGTAGATGGGGACAAATCTTGGAAGATGCGTATAGAGGCGTCACCATAGCGGATGTCGTTTATTTGCCTTGCAGCTTTCAGGATTTCCAAAGCATCTGGGAATGCAAGAATCTTGCAAATAATGTCTCTCGGTGGATCCAAGGGTGGGGGAGGGGGTTTAAGAGCCATGTGGACTCGCTCAATACAAATGGTCGCAGCTCTCTCTTCTCCTAGCAGCTGGCCGAAGATCTCCTTGGTGACTTTCATTAAGCACTCTGCAGCCCAGGTTTCAGGGAGCCCTTTAATGCGCACATTGTTGCGCCTGTTTCTATTTTCAATGTCCTCTTGCATCAATAGGGCTTTGTTAATTTGTAGGTGGTGCTCTTGCAGGGTTTTTTCCACCTCCAGGGAGTGAGATGTGATCGCAGCAGTAGTGGTCTCCAGCTCTTCTACTCTACGCCCCAGCTGCCTCAGCTCCTCTTTAATCTCAGTCAAGTCTGTTTTGACTGGGTGCAGGGCTTGTGAGAGAAGCTCTCTCATGAAGCTTCTCGATAAGCCTTCTCCCTCCTCGCCATCCGAAGAAGCCCAGTCCTCCCCCTCCTTACTGTTGGTGATAGACATCCCTGCAGCCGGCGCCATCTTGGAGAGAGCGCGGGGAGAGCAGGAGCTCCGTTCTTTTAGGTACCGCTGCATGTCCGCTTGTCCCTTGTTTGCTCTGGGGGTGCCCTGGGCTTCTCCCCCCCCCCCCCTCTCTCTGCCAATTTTCCCCATCAAATCTTCTTATAGCCGCTGTGTGGTGTCCCCGCGGGTGCCGGTGTGATGGAGCTCCGGGCTCAGCATTCCATCTTCTTCAGCGGTCAGGCTCCGCCCCCTGTTCCAGCACCAATCTTTGATCAGCTTCAGCTAATCTCCTAAGGTGCTAATTCTCCTTTATCAGCAGCCGTTGCCTCTTGGCCTCTGCTTTAAGCAGACACAGATTGGTCCTTTCTTTTTCCAACTGCGCATCATTTTTTCTATTAGCAGCTTGACATGCTTTCTCAAAAAATTTTATGTAAGTTTGCCTCCATACAAATCCCTCCTGAATTCTAAGCCAGCGTTCCCTTTCTGTCTCACTTTGAACCTCAAAATCTGCACTGACAACCTCATCTGTCTACAGATCCTCTCTCTCTCATTCTCTCTCTCTCTCTCTGGAGGCATACTTGTGCTAACTCTCACTTGGATGTTGGCTGAAACCTCTGTAGCAACCTATTCACACTCTGACTTACTTTGGGGTTAACATTTTTACCACTCTGGATCTACTCAAAGGCAGCACTCTGCATCTCGCCTAGCACATCCGTTTGTAGCACATATTTCCATCCTACATGGACTTTCCCTCCATATTGTGGAGTACAGTCCATTTCCAAGTTCTGGAGAGCGTTATGTCTTCTGATGGATGTCAAGTTAAACTTCTCTTCTGCTCACCATCCTCAGTCCAATAGCCAGGTAAAGTGAACCATTCAATCAATAGAACTGTATCTTCATTTTGGGTCCTCACAACAGGACAATTGGACATCTCTTCTTGCTTGAGTTTTCTCATAATAACCATGTTAATCAATCCTCAAAGTCTATGACATTCTTTATAGTCTATGCTCAGCATCCTCTTGGAGAATCCTGAATTAATTTCACATATCCCTCCTGAAGCCATTGAATCTTAATATATATGCATAATCTTTCACAACTTCTGCACCTTCCGCTGTTACCAAAAAAGAATACTATGTCAATGAGATTTTAGATTCTCAATCTCACTCTAGGCCTATTTTAGACTCCTCCTCACGGAATTCCCAGTTCTAGTAACATATACGCAAAATGCTTCATAGAATACTACAGAATCTGAAAGTCTCAGACGCTTGGAGGATTTTGAACCCATCAGTTAAAGATTATTCATTTTACTCTGCTGTACATAATTCATTTCAAAAAATAGATTATATTATTGTCTCCTCTTCTATGATCCAACAAAAAAAGAACACAAACATGTGTAATATAACGGTCTCTGATTAGAGATGAGCGAGCACCAAAATGCTCGGGTGCTCGTTACTCGTGACGAAATTTTCGCGATGCTCGAGGGTTCGTTTCGAGTAACGAACCCCATTGAAGTCAATGGGCGACCCGAGCATTTTTGTATATCGCCGATGCTCGCTAAGGTTTCCATTTGTGAAAATCTGGGCAATTCAAGAAAGTGATGGGAACGACACAGCAACGGATAGGGCAGGCGAGGGGCTACATGTTGGGCTGCATCTCAAGTTCCCAGGTCCCACTATTAAGCCACAATAGCGGCAAGAGTGCCCCCCCTCCCAACAACTTTTACTTCTGAAAAGCCCTCATTAGCAATGCATACCTTAGCTAAGCACCACACTACCTCCAACAAAGCACAATCACTGCCTGCATGACACTCCGCTGCCACTTCTCCTGGGTTACATGCTGCCCAACCCCCCCCCCCCCACATGACGCAGTGTCCACAGCGCACACCAAAGTGTCCCTGCGCAGCCTTCAGCTGCACTCATGCCACGCGCTGGCCTCATAGCCACACCACCCTCATGTCTATTTATAAGTGCGTCTGCCATGAGGAGGAATCGCAGGCACACACTGCAGAGGGTTGGCACGGCTAGGCAGCGACCCTCTTTAAAAGGGGTGGGGCGATAGCCCACAATGCTGTACAGAAGCAATGAGAAATATAATCCTGTGCCACAGCCATCAGGAGCTGCACACGTGGGCATAGCAATGGGGAACCTATGTGCCACACACTATTCATTCTGTCAAGGTGTCTGCATGCCCCAGTCAGACCGCGTTTTTTTATAAATAGTCACAGGCAGGTACAACTCCGCAATGGGAATTCCGTGTGCACCCACAGCATGGGTGGCTCCCTGGAACCCACCGGCTGTACATAAATGTATCCCATTGCAGTGCCCTGGACAGCAGAGCTAACGTCAGATTAAATGCAGGTGGGCTTCGGCCCACACTGCATGCCCCAACCTGACCGGGGTTTTTAATTCATAGACACAGGCAGGTACAACTCCCTATTGTGAAGTCCCTGTGGACCAACAGCATGGGTGGGTGCCAGGAAGCCACCGGCGGTACATAAATATATCCCATTGCATTGCCCATCACAGCTGAGGTAATGTCATGTTTAATGCAGGTGGGCTTCGGCCCACACTGCATGCCCCAGTCAGACTGGGGTTCTTTAGAAGTGGACACATGCAGTTACAACTCCGTGTGGACCGACAGCATGGGTGGCTCCCTGGAACCCACCAACGGTACATAAATATATCCCATTGCAGTGCCCAGCACAGCTGAGGTAATGTCATGTTTAATGCAGGTGGGCTTTGGCCCACACTGCATGCCCCAGTCAGACTGGGGTTCTTTAGAAGTGGACACATGCAGTTACAACTCCATGTGGATCGACAGCATGGGTGGGTGCCAGGAAGCCACCAGCGGTACATAAATATATCCCATTGCAGTGCCCAGCACAGCTGATGTAACGTCAGCTTTAATGCAGGTGGGCAAAAAATTAATTGGATTACACTGTAGGCGAGGGCCCCAAAAAATTGGTGTACCAACAGTACTAATGTACCTCAGAAAAATTGCCCATGCCCAACCAAGAGGGAAGGTGAAACCCATTAATCGCTTTGGTTAATGTGGCTTAATTTGTAACTTGGCCTGGAGGCAGCCCAGTTAAAATAAAAATTGGTTCAGGTGCAAGTTTCAACGCTTTAATGAGCATTGAAACGTATAAAAATTGTTTACAAAAATTATATGACTGAGCCTTGTGGGCCTAAGAAAAATTGCCCGTTCGGCGTGATTACGTCAGGTTTCAGGAGGAGGAGCAGGAGGAGGAGGATGAATATTATACACAAATTGATGCAGCTAAAAGGTCCACGTTTTTGATGGTGGTAGAGAACAATGCTTCCATCCGCGGGTGCAGCCTACGTATTGTTTAGGTATCACTGCTGTCCGCTGGTGGAGAAGAGAAGTCTGGGGAAATCCAGGCTTTGTTCATCTTGATGAGTGTAAGCCTATCGGCACTGTCGGTTGACAGGCGGGTACGCTTATCTGTGATGATTCTCGCAGCCGCACTAAACACCCTCTCTGACAAGACGCTAGTCGCAGGACAAGCAAGCACCTCCAGGGCATACAGCGCGAGTTCAGGTCACGTGTCCAGCTTCGACACCCAGTAGTTGTAGGGGGCAGAGGCGTCACGGAGGACGGTCGTGCGATCGGCTACGTACTCCCTCACCATCCTTTTACAGTGCTCCCGCCGACTCAGCCTTGACTGGGGAGCGGTGACACAGTCTTGCTGGGGAGCCAGAAAGCTGTCAAAGGCCTTAGAGAGTGTTCCCCTGCCTGTGCTGTACATGCTGCCTGATCTCCGCGCCTCCCCTGCTACCTGGCCCTCGGAACTGCGCCTTCGGCCACTAGCGCTGTCGGATGGGAATTTTACCATCAGTTTGTCCGCCAGGGTCCTGTGGTATAGCATCACTCTCGAACCCCTTACCTCTTCGGGTATGAGAGTGGAAAGGTTCTCCTTATACCGTGGGTCGAGCAGTGTGTACACCCAGTAATCCGTAGTGGCCAGAATGCGTGTAGCGCGAGGGTCACGAGAAATGCATCCTAACATGAAGTCAGCCATGTGTGCCAGGGTACCTGTATGCAACACATGGCTGTCCTCACTAGGAAGATCACTTTCAGAATCCTCCTCCTCCTCCGTGGGTCGAGCAGTGTGTACACCCAGTAATCCGTAGTGGCCAGAATGCGTGTAGCGCGAGGGTCACGAGAAATGCATCCTAACATGAAGTCAGCCATGTGTGCCAGGGTACCTGTATGCAACACATGGCTGTCCTCACTAGGAAGATCACTTTCAGAATCCTCCTCCTCCTCCGTGGGTCGAGCAGTGTGTACACCCAGTAATCCGTAGTGGCCAGAATGCATGTAACGCGAGGGTCACGAGAAAGGCATCCTAACATGAAGTCAGCCATGTGTGCCAGGGTACCTGTACACAACACATGGCTGTCCTCACTAGGAAGATCACTTTCAGGATCCTCCTCCTCCTCCTCCTCAGGCCATACACGCTGAAAGGATGACAGGCAAGCAGCATGGGTACCCTCAGCAGTGGGCCAAGCTGTCTCTTCCCCCTCCTCCTCCTCCTCCTCAACGCGCTGAGATATAGACAGGAGGGTGCTCTGACTATCCAGCGACATACTGTCTTCCCCCGCCTCTGTTTCCGAGCGCAAAGCGTCTGCCTTTATGCTTTGCAGGGAACTTCTTAAGAGGCTTAGCAGAGGAATGGTGACGCTAATGATTGCAGCATCGCCGCTCACCATCTGGGTAGACTCCTCAAAGTTTCCAAGGACCTGGCAGATGTCTGCCAACCAGGCCCACTCTTCTGTAAAGAATTGAGGAGGCTGACTCCCACTGCGCCGGCCATGTTGGAGTTGGTATTCCACTATAGCTGTACGCTGCTCATAGAGCCTGGCCAACATGTGGAGCGTAGAGTTCTACCGTGTGGGCACGTCGCACAGCAGTCGGTGCACTGGCAGATGAAACCGATGTTGCAGGGTGGCAGCGTCCGTGTGGGACTTGCAGAAATGTGCGCAGAGTCCGCGCACCTTTCCGAGCAGGTCTGACAAGCGTGGGTAGCTTTTCAGAAAGCGCTGAACCACCAAATTAAAGACGTGGGCCAGGCATGGCACGTGCGTGAGGCTGCCGAGCTGCAGAGCCGCCACCAGGTTATGGCCGTTGTCACACACGACCATGGCCGGTTGGAGGCTCAGCGGCGCAAGCCAGCGGTCGGTCTGCTCTGTCAGACCCTGCAGCAGTTCGTGGGCCGTGTGCCTCTACTCTCCTAAGCTGAGTAGTTTCAGCACGGCCTGCTGACGCTTGCCCACCGCTGTGCTGCCGTGCCGCGCGACACCGACTGCTGGCGACGTGCTGCTGCTGACACATCTTGATTGCGAGACAGAGGTTGCGTAGGAGGAGGAGGAGGGTGGTTTACTGGAGGAAGCATACACCGCTGCAGATACCACCACCGAGCTGGGGCCCGCAATTCTGGGGGTGGGTAGGACGTGAGCGGTCCCAGACTCTGACTCTGTCCCAGCCTCCGCTAAATTCACCCAATGTGCCGTCAGGGAGAGATAGTGGCCCTGCCTGCCTGTGCTTGTCCACGTGTCCGTTGTTAAGTGGACCTTGGCAGTAACCGCGTTGGTGAGGGCGCGTACAATGTTGCGGGAGACGTGGTCGTGCAGGGCTGGGACGGCACATCGGGAAAAGTAGTGGCGACTGGGAACTGAGTAGCGCAGGGCCGCCGCCGCCATCATACCTTTGAAAGCCTCCGTTTCCACAACCCTATACGGCAGCATCTCAAGGCTGATAAATTTGGCTATGTGGACGGTTAACGCTTGAGCGTGCGGGTGCGTGGCGGCGTACTTGCGCTTGTGCTCAAACACTTGCGCTAGCGACGGCTGGACGGTGCGGTGCGAGACATTGGTGGATCAGGCCGAGGACAGCGGAGGTGAGGGTGTGGGTGCAGGCCAGGAGACGGTAGTGCCTGTGTCCTGAGAGGGGGGTTGGATCTCAGTGGCAGGTTGGGGCACAGGGGGAGAGGCAGCGGTGCAAACCGGAGGCGGTGAACGGCCTTCGTCCCACCTTGTGGGGTGCTTGGCCATCATATGTCTGCGCATGCTGGTGGTGGTGAGGCTGTTGGTGGTGGCTCCCCGGCTGATCTTGGCGTGACAAAGGTTGCACACCACTGTTCGTCGGTCGTCAGGCGTCTCTGTGAAAAACTGCCAGACCTTAGAGCACCTCGGCCTCTGCAGGGTGGCATGGCGCGAGGGTGCGCTTTGGGAAACAGTTGGTGGATTATTCGGTCTGGCCCTGCCTCTACCCCTGGACACCGCACTGCCTCTTGCAACCTGCCCTGCTGCTGCCCTTGCCTCCCCCTCTGAAGACCTGTCCTGAGTAGGCGTTGCACACCAGGTGGGGTCAGTCACCTCATCGTCCTGCTGCTCTTCCTCCGAATCCTCTGTGTGCTCCTCCCTCGGACTTACTGCCCTTACTACTACCTCACTGCAAGACAACTGTGTCTCATCGTCATCGTCCTCCTCACCCACTGAAAGGTCTTGAGACAGTTGGCGGAAGTCCCCAGCCTCATCCCACGGACCCCGGGAACTTTCCAATGGTTGGGCATCAGTGAGCATGTGTCATTGTAGTGGAGTGAGGAGGCTGGGAGGAAGGAGGAGCAGCAGCCAGAGGATTCGGATTTGCAGCACTGGACGGCGCCGAACTGTGGGTGGATGATAGCTTGCTCGAAGCACTTTCTGCCATCCACGACAGGACCTGCTCACACTGCTCATTTTCTAATAAAGGTCTCCCGCGTGGACCCATTAATTGGGCGATGAATGTGGGGACGCCAGAAACGTGCCTCTCTCCTAATCGCGCAGCAGTCGGCTGCGATACACCTGGATCAGGAACTCGGCCTGTGCCCACACCCTCACTTGGGCCTACGCGTCCTCGGCCGCGTCCACGTCCTCTAGACCTACCCCTACCCCTCAGCGTGCTGTATTACCAGTGATTTCCCAGCCAGGAAATAAATTGGCGCAAGCCTGCAGGCCAAAAAGAATTTTTCCCTTTTTTTTTAACAGGAAAGGCCCACTGACTATATTCAATCAATAACAAATGTGTTCTGTGGCCCTGCTGTGTGTCACAGAACTGCAGTGTTATATTAACTGCAGCAGAGCGGTGATTTCCCAGCCAGGAAATAAATTGGCGCAAGCCTGCAGGCCAAATAGAATTTTTCCCTTCTTTTTTTTTTTAAAGGGAAGGCCCACTGACTATATTCAATCAATTAACAAATGTGTTCTGTGGCCCTGCTGTGTGTCACAGAACTGCAGTGTTATATTAACTGCAGCAGAGCGGTGATTTCCCAGCCAGGAAATAAATTGGCGCAAGCCTGCTGTTAAACTTAGCTGGCTGCGTATGATTTTTTTACGTTCTCCACCCACCACACACGTACCCAGAACGATGAGGACTGTCAGAGGCAGGCCAAATAGAATTTTTCTCTTTTTTTTTTAAAGGGAAGGCCCACTGACTATATTCAATCAATAACAAATGTGTTCTGTGGCCCTGCTGTGTGTCACAGAACTGCAGTGTTATATTAACTGCAGCAGAGCGGTGATTTTCCAGCCAGGAAATAAATTGGCGCAAGCCTGCAGGCCAAATAGAATTTTTCCCTTTTTTTTTTAAAGGGAAGGCCCACTGACTATATTGAATCAATTAACAAATGTGTTCTGTGGCCCTGCTGTGTGTCACAGAACTGCAGTGTTATATTAACTGCAGCAGAGCGGTGATTTCCCAGCCAGGAAATAAATTGGCGCAAGCCTGCTGTTAAACTTAGCTGGCTGCGTATGATTTTTTTACGTTCTCCACCCACCACACACGTACCCAGAACGCTGAGGACTGTCAGAGGCAGGCCAAATAGAATTTTTCCCTTTTTTTTTTTAAAGGGAAGGCCCACTGACTATATTCAATCAATAACAAATGTGTTCTGTGGCCATGCTGTGTGTCACAGAACTGCAGTGTTATATTAACTGCAGCAGAGCGGTGATTTCCCAGCCAGGAAATAAATTGGCGCAAGCCTGCAGGCCAAATAGAATGTTTCCCTTTTTTTTTTAAAGGGAAGGCCCACTGACTATATTGAATCAATTAACAAATGTGTTCTGTGGCCCTGCTGTGTGTCACAGAACTGCAGTGTTATATTAACTGCAGCAGAGCGGTGATTTCCCAGCCAGGAAATAAATTGGCGCAAGCCTGCAGGCCAAATAGAATTTTTCCCTTTTTTTTTTAAAGGGAAGGCCCACTGACTATATTGAATCAATTAACAAATGTGTTCTGTGGCCCTGCTGTGTGTCACAGAACTGCAGTGTTATATTAACTGCAGCAGAGCGGTGATTTCCCAGCCAGGAAATAAATTGGCGCAAGCCTGCTGTTAAACTTAGCTGGCTGCGTATGATTTTTTTACGTTCTCCACCCACCACACACGTACCCAGAACGCTGAGGACTGTCAGAGGCAGGCCAAATAAAATTTTTCCCTTTTTTTTTTTAAAGGGAAGGCCCACTGACTATATTCAATCAATAACAAATGTGTTCTGTGGCCATGCTGTGTGTCACAGAACTGCAGTGTTATATTAACTGCAGCAGAGCGGTGATTTCCCAGCCAGGAAATAAATTGGCGCAAGCCTGCTGTTAAACTTAGCTGGCTGCGTATGATTTTTTTACATTCTCCACCCACCACACACGTACCCAGAACGCTGAGGACTGTCAGAGGCAGGCCAAATAGAATTTTTCCCTTTTTTTTTTAAAGGGAAGGCCCACTGACTATATTCAATCAATAACAAATGTGTTCTGTGGCCATGCTGTGTGTCACAGAACTGCAGTGTTATATTAACTGCAGCAGAGCGGTGATTTCCCAGCCAGGAAATAAATTGGCGCAAGCCTGCAGGCCAAATAGAATTTTTCCCTTTTTTTTTTAAAGGGAAGGCCCACTGACTATATTGAATCAATTAACAAATGTGTTCTGTGGCCCTGCTGTGTGTCACAGAACTGCACTGTTATATTAACTGCAGCAGAGCGGTGATTTCCCAGCCAGGAAATAAATTGGCGCAAGCCTGCTGTTAAACTTAGCTGGCTGCGTATGATTTTTTTACGTTCTCCACCCACCACACACGTACCCAGAACGCTGAGGACTGTCAGAGGCAGGCCAAATAGAATTTTTCCCTTTTTTTTTAAAGGGAAGGCCCACTGACTATATTCAATCAATAACAAATGTGTTCTGTGGCCATGCTGTGTGTCACAGAACTGCAGTGTTATATTAACTGCAGCAGAGCGGTGATTTCCCAGCCAGGAAATAAATTGGCGCAAGCCTGCTGTTAAACTTAGCTGGCTGCGTATGATTTTTTTACGTTCTCCACCCACCACACACGTACCCAGAACGCTGAGGACTGTCAGAGGCAGGCCAAATAGAATTTTTCCCTTTTTTTTTTAAAGGGAAGGCCCACTGACTATATTCTATCAATAACAAATGTGTTCTGTGGCCATGCTGTGTGTCACAGAACTGCAGTGTTATATTAACTGCAGCAGAGCGGTGATTTCCCAGCCAGGAAATAAATTGGCGCAAGCCTGCAGGCCAAATAGAATTTTTCCCTTTTTTTTTTAAAGGGAAGGCCCACTGACTATATTGAATCAATTAACAAATGTGTTCTGTGGCCCTGCTGTGTGTCACAGAACTGCAGTGTTATATTAACTGCAGCAGAGCGGTGATTTCCCAGCCAGGAAATAAATTGGCGCAAGCCTGCAGGCCAAATAGAATTTTTCCCTTTTTTTTTTTTTAAAGGGAAGGCCCACTGACTATATTGAATCAATTAACAAATATGTTCTGTGGCCCTGCTGTGTGTCACAGAACTGCACTGTTATATTAACTGCAGCAGAGCGGTGATTTCCCAGCCAGGAAATAAATTGGCGCAAGCCTGCTGTTAAACTTAGCTGGCTGCGTATGATTTTTTTACGTTCTCCACCCACCACACACGTACCCAGAACGCTGAGGACTGTCAGAGGCAGGCCAAATAGAATTTTTCCCTTTTTTTTTTAAAGGGAAGGCCCACTGACTATATTCAATCAATAACAAATGTGTTCTGTGGCCATGCTGTGTGTCACAGAACTGCAGTGTTATATTAACTGCAGCAGAGCGGTGATTTCCCAGCCAGGAAATAAATTGGCGCAAGCCTGCAGGCCAAATAGAATGTTTCCCTTTTTTTTTTAAAGGGAAGGCCCACTGACTATATTGAATCAATTAACAAATGTGTTCTGTGGCCCTGCTGTGTGTCACAGAACTGCAGTGTTATATTAACTGCAGCAGAGCGGTGATTTCCCAGCCAGGAAATAAATTGGCGCAAGCCTGCAGGCCAAATAGAATTTTTCCCTTTTTTTTTTAAAGGGAAGGCCCACTGACTATATTGAATCAATTAACAAATGTGTTCTGTGGCCCTGCTGTGTGTCACAGAACTGCAGTGTTATATTAACTGCAGCAGAGCGGTGATTTCCCAGCCAGGAAATAAATTGGCGCAAGCCTGCTGTTAAACTTAGCTGGCTGCGTATGATTTTTTTACGTTCTCCACCCACCACACACGTACCCAGAACGCTGAGGACTGTCAGAGGCAGGCCAAATAAAATTTTTCCCTTTTTTTTTTTAAAGGGAAGGCCCACTGACTATATTCAATCAATAACAAATGTGTTCTGTGGCCATGCTGTGTGTCACAGAACTGCAGTGTTATATTAACTGCAGCAGAGCGGTGATTTCCCAGCCAGGAAATAAATTGGCGCAAGCCTGCTGTTAAACTTAGCTGGCTGCGTATGATTTTTTTACATTCTCCACCCACCACACACGTACCCAGAACGCTGAGGACTGTCAGAGGCAGGCCAAATAGAATTTTTCCCTTTTTTTTTTAAAGGGAAGGCCCACTGACTATATTCAATCAATAACAAATGTGTTCTGTGGCCATGCTGTGTGTCACAGAACTGCAGTGTTATATTAACTGCAGCAGAGCGGTGATTTCCCAGCCAGGAAATAAATTGGCGCAAGCCTGCAGGCCAAATAGAATTTTTCCCTTTTTTTTTTAAAGGGAAGGCCCACTGACTATATTGAATCAATTAACAAATGTGTTCTGTGGCCCTGCTGTGTGTCACAGAACTGCAGTGTTATATTAACTGCAGCAGAGCCGTGATTTCCCAACCAGGAAATAAATTGGCGCAAGCCTGCAGGCCAAATAGAATTTTTCCCTTTTTTTTTTTTAAAGGGAAGGCCCACTGACTATATTGAATCAATTAACAAATGTGTTCTGTGGCCCTGCTGTGTGTCACAGAACTGCACTGTTATATTAACTGCAGCAGAGCGGTGATTTCCCAGCCAGGAAATAAATTGGCGCAAGCCTGCTGTTAAACTTAGCTGGCTGCGTATGATTTTTTTACGTTCTCCACCCACCACACACGTACCCAGAACGCTGAGGACTGTCAGAGGCAGGCCAAATAGAATTTTTCCCTTTTTTTTTAAAGGGAAGGCCCACTGACTATATTCAATCAATAACAAATGTGTTCTGTGGCCATGCTGTGTGTCACAGAACTGCAGTGTTATATTAACTGCAGCAGAGCGGTGATTTCCCAGCCAGGAAATAAATTGGCGCAAGCCTGCTGTTAAACTTAGCTGGCTGCGTATGATTTTTTTACGTTCTCCACCCACCACACACGTACCCAGAACGCTGAGGACTGTCAGAGGCAGGCCAAATAGAATTTTTCCCTTTTTTTTTTAAAGGGAAGGCCCACTGACTATATTCAATCAATAACAAATGTGTTCTGTGGCCATGCTGTGTGTCACAGAACTGCAGTGTTATATTAACTGCAGCAGAGCGGTGATTTCCCAGCCAGGAAATAAATTGGCGCAAGCCTGCAGGCCAAATAGAATTTTTCCCTTTTTTTTTTAAAGGGAAGGCCCACTGACTATATTGAATCAATTAACAAATGTGTTCTGTGGCCCTGCTGTGTGTCACAGAACTGCAGTGTTATATTAACTGCAGCAGAGCGGTGATTTCCCAGCCAGGAAATAAATTGGCGCAAGCCTGCAGGCCAAATAGAATTCTTCCCTTTTTTTTTTAAAGGGAAGGCCCACTGACTATATTGAATCAATTAACAAATGTGTTCTGTGGCCCTGCTGTGTGTCACAGAACTGCACTGTTATATTAACTGCAGCAGAGCGGTGATTTCCCAGCCAGGAAATAAATTGGCGCAAGCCTGCTGTTAAACTTAGCTGGCTGCGTATGATTTTTTTACGTTCTCCACCCACCACACACGTACCCAGAACGCTGAGGACTGTCAGAGGCAGGCCAAATAGAATTTTTCCCTTTTTTTTTTTAAAGGGAAGGCCCACTGACTATATTCAATCAATAACAAATGTGTTCTGTGGCCATGCTGTGTGTCACAGAACTGCAGTGTTATATTAACTGCAGCAGAGCGGTGATTTCCCAGCCAGGAAATAAATTGGCGCAAGCCTGCTGTTAAACTTAGCTGGCTGCGTATGATTTTTTTACATTCTCCACCCACCACACACGTACCCAGAACGCTGAGGACTGTCAGAGGCAGGCCAAATAGAATTTTTCCCTTTTTTTTTTAAAGGGAAGGCCCACTGACTATATTCAATCAATAACAAATGTGTTCTGTGGCCCTGCTGTGTGTCACAGAACTGCAGTGTTATATTAACTGCAGCAGAGCGGTGATTTCCCAGCCAGGAAATAAATTGGCGCAAGCCTGCTGTTAAGCTTAGCTGGCTGCGTATGATTTTTTTACGTTCTCCACCCACCACACACGTACCCAGAACGCTGAGGACTGTCAGAGGCAGGCCAAATAGAATTTTTCCCTTTTTTTTTTAAAGGGAAGGCCCACTGACTATATTCAATCAATAACAAATGTGTTCTGTGGCCATGCTGTGTGTCACAGAACTGCAGTGTTATATTAACTGCAGCAGAGCGGTGATTTCCCAGCCAGGAAATAAATTGGCGCAAGCCTGCAGGCCAAATAGAATTTTTCCCTTTTTTTTTTAAAGGGAAGGTCCACTGACTATATTGAATCAATTAACAAATGTGTTGTGTGGCCCTGCTGTGTGTCACAGAACTGCAGTGTTATATTAACTGCAGCAGAGCGGTGATTTCCCAGCCAGGAAATAAATTGGCGCAAGCCTGCAGGCCAAATAGAATTTTTCCCTTTTTTTTTTAAAGGGAAGGCCCACTGACTATATTGAATCAATTAACAAATGTGTTCTGTGGCCCTGCTGTGTGTCACAGAACTGCAGTGTTATATTAACTGCAGCAGAGCGGTGATTTCCCAGCCAGGAAATAAATTGGCGCAAGCCTGCTGTTAAACTTAGCTGGCTGCGTATGATTTTTTTATGTTCTCCACCCACCACACACGTACCCAGAACGCTGAGGACTGTCAGAGGCAGGCCAAATAGAATTTTTCCCTTTTTTTTTTAAAGGGAAGGCCCACTGACTATATTCAATCAATAACAAATGTGTTCTGTGGCCATGCTGTGTGTCACAGAACTGCAGTGTTATATTAACTGCAGCAGAGCGGTGATTTCCCAGCCAGGAAATAAATTGGCGCAAGCCTGCTGTTAAACTTAGCTGGCTGCGTATGATTTTTTTACATTCTCCACCCACCACACACGTACCCAGAACGCTGAGGACTGTCAGAGGCAGGCCAAATAGAATTTTTCCCTTTTTTTTTTAAAGGGAAGGCCCACTGACTATATTCAATCAATAACAAATGTGTTCTGTGGCCATGCTGTGTGTCACAGAACTGCAGTGTTATATTAACTGCAGCAGAGCGGTGATTTCCCAGCCAGGAAATAAATTGGCGCAAGCCTGCTGTTAAACTTAGCTGGCTGCGTATGATTTTTTTACGTTCTCCACCCACCACACACGTACCCAGAACGCTGAGGACTGTCAGAGACAGGCCAAATAGAATTTTTCCCTTTTTTTTTTAAAGGGAAGGCCCACTGACTATATTCAATCAATAACAAATGTGTTCTGTGGCCATGCTGTGTGTCACAGAACTGCAGTGTTATATTAACTGCAGCAGAGCGGTGATTTCCCAGCCAGGTAATAAATTGGCGCAAGCCTGCAGGCCAAATAGAATTTTTCCCTTTTTTTTTTAAAGGGAAGTCCCACTGACTATATTGAATCAATTAACAAATGTGTTCTGTGGCCCTGCTGTGTGTCACAGAACTGCAGTGTTATATTAACTGCAGCAGAGCGGTGATTTCCCAGCCAGGAAATAAATTGGCGCAAGCCTGCAGGCCAAAATAGAATTTTTCCCTTTTTTTTTTAAAGGGAAGGCCCACTGACTATATTGAATCAATTAACAAATGTGTTCTGTGGCCCTGCTGTGTGTCACAGAACTGCACTGTTATATTAACTGCAGCAGAGCGGTGATTTCCCAGCCAGGAAATAAATTGGCGCAAGCCTGCTGTTAAACTTAGCTGGCTGCGTATGATTTTTTTACGTTCTCCACCCACCACACACGTACCCAGAACGCTGAGGACTGTCAGAGGCAGGCCAAATAGAATTTTTCCCTTTTTTTTTTTAAAGGGAAGGCCCACTGACTATATTCAATCAATAACAAATGTGTTCTGTGGCCATGCTGTGTGTCACAGAACTGCAGTGTTATATTAACTGCAGCAGAGCGGTGATTTCCCAGACAGGAAATAAATTGGCGCAAGCCTGCAGGCCAAATAGAATGTTTCCCTTTTTTTTTTAAAGGGAAGGCCCACTGACTATATTGAATCAATTAACAAATGTGTTCTGTGGCCCTGCTGTGTGTCACAGAACTGCAGTGTTATATTAACTGCAGCAGAGCGGTGATTTCCCAGCCAGGAAATAAATTGGCGCAAGCCTGCAGGCCAAATAGAATTTTTCCCTTTTTTTTTTAAAGGGAAGGCCCACTGACTATATTGAATCAATTAACAAATGTGTTCTGTGGCCCTGCTGTGTGTCACAGAACTGCAGTGTTATATTAACTGCAGCAGAGCGGTGATTTCCCAGCCAGGAAATAAATTGGCGCAAGCCTGCTGTTAAACTTAGCTGGCTGCGTATGATTTTTTTACGTTCTCCACCCACCACACACGTACCCAGAACGCTGAGGACTGTCAGAGGCAGGCCAAATAAAATTTTTCCCTTTTTTTTTTTAAAGGGAAGGCCCACTGACTATATTCAATCAATAACAAATGTGTTCTGTGGCCATGCTGTGTGTCACAGAACTGCAGTGTTATATTAACTGCAGCAGAGCGGTGATTTCCCAGCCAGGAAATAAATTGGCGCAAGCCTGCTGTTAAACTTAGCTGGCTGCGTATGATTTTTTTACATTCTCCACCCACCACACACGTACCCAGAACGCTGAGGACTGTCAGAGGCAGGCCAAATAGAATTTTTCCCTTTTTTTTTTAAAGGGAAGGCCCACTGACTATATTCAATCAATAACAAATGTGTTCTGTGGCCATGCTGTGTGTCACAGAACTGCAGTGTTATATTAACTGCAGCAGAGCGGTGATTTCCCAGCCAGGAAATAAATTGGCGCAAGCCTGCAGGCCAAATAGAATTTTTCCCTTTTTTTTTTAAAGGGAAGGCCCACTGACTATATTGAATCAATTAACAAATGTGTTCTGTGGCCCTGCTGTGTGTCACAGAACTGCAGTGTTATATTAACTGCAGCAGAGCCGTGATTTCCCAACCAGGAAATAAATTGGCGCAAGCCTGCAGGCCAAATAGAATTTTTCCCTTTTTTTTTTTTAAAGGGAAGGCCCACTGACTATATTGAATCAATTAACAAATGTGTTCTGTGGCCATGCTGTGTGTCACAGAACTGCACTGTTATATTAACTGCAGCAGAGCGGTGATTTCCCAGCCAGGAAATAAATTGGCGCAAGCCTGCTGTTAAACTTAGCTGGCTGCGTATGATTTTTTTACGTTCTCCACCCACCACACACGTACCCAGAACGCTGAGGACTGTCAGAGGCAGGCCAAATAGAATTTTTCCCTTTTTTTTTAAAGGGAAGGCCCACTGACTATATTCAATCAATAACAAATGTGTTCTGTGGCCATGCTGTGTGTCACAGAACTGCAGTGTTATATTAACTGCAGCAGAGCGGTGATTTCCCAGCCAGGAAATAAATTGGCGCAAGCCTGCTGTTAAACTTAGCTGGCTGCGTATGATTTTTTTACGTTCTCCACCCACCACACACGTACCCAGAACGCTGAGGACTATCAGAGGCAGGCCAAATAGAATTTTTCCCTTTTTTTTTTAAAGGGAAGGCCCACTGACTATATTCAATCAATAACAAATGTGTTCTGTGGCCATGCTGTGTGTCACAGAACTGCAGTGTTATATTAACTGCAGCAGAGCGGTGATTTCCCAGCCAGGAAATAAATTGGCGCAAGCCTGCAGGCCAAATAGAATTTTTCCCTTTTTTTTTTAAAGGGAAGGCCCACTGACTATATTGAATCAATTAACAAATGTGTTCTGTGGCCCTGCTGTGTGTCACAGAACTGCAGTGTTATATTAACTGCAGCAGAGCGGTGATTTCCCAGCCAGGAAATAAATTGGCGCAAGCCTGCAGGCCAAATAGAATTCTTCCCTTTTTTTTTTAAAGGGAAGGCCCACTGACTATATTGAATCAATTAACAAATGTGTTCTGTGGCCCTGCTGTGTGTCACAGAACTGCACTGTTATATTAACTGCAGCAGAGCGGTGATTTCCCAGCCAGGAAATAAATTGGCGCAAGCCTGCTGTTAAACTTAGCTGGCTGCGTATGATTTTTTTACGTTCTCCACCCACCACACACGTACCCAGAACGCTGAGGACTGTCAGAGGCAGGCCAAATAGAATTTTTCCCTTTTTTTTTTTAAAGGGAAGGCCCACTGACTATATTCAATCAATAACAAATGTGTTCTGTGGCCATGCTGTGTGTCACAGAACTGCAGTGTTATATTAACTGCAGCAGAGCGGTGATTTCCCAGCCAGGAAATAAATTGGCGCAAGCCTGCTGTTAAACTTAGCTGGCTGCGTATGATTTTTTTACATTCTCCACCCACCACACACGTACCCAGAACGCTGAGGACTGTCAGAGGCAGGCCAAATAGAATTTTTCCCTTTTTTTTTTAAAGGGAAGGCCCACTGACTATATTCAATCAATAACAAATGTGTTCTGTGGCCCTGCTGTGTGTCACAGAACTGCAGTGTTATATTAACTGCAGCAGAGCGGTGATTTCCCAGCCAGGAAATAAATTGGCGCAAGCCTGCTGTTAAGCTTAGCTGGCTGCGTATGATTTTTTTACGTTCTCCACCCACCACACACGTACCCAGAACGCTGAGGACTGTCAGAGGCAGGCCAAATAGAATTTTTCCCTTTTTTTTTTAAAGGGAAGGCCCACTGACTATATTCAATCAATAACAAATGTGTTCTGTGGCCATGCTGTGTGTCACAGAACTGCAGTGTTATATTAACTGCAGCAGAGCGGTGATTTCCCAGCCAGGAAATAAATTGGCGCAAGCCTGCAGGCCAAATAGAATTTTTCCCTTTTTTTTTTAAAGGGAAGGTCCACTGACTATATTGAATCAATTAACAAATGTGTTGTGTGGCCCTGCTGTGTGTCACAGAACTGCAGTGTTATATTAACTGCAGCAGAGCGGTGATTTCCCAGCCAGGAAATAAATTGGCGCAAGCCTGCAGGCCAAATAGAATTTTTCCCTTTTTTTTTTAAAGGGAAGGCCCACTGACTATATTGAATCAATTAACAAATGTGTTCTGTGGCCCTGCTGTGTGTCACAGAACTGCAGTGTTATATTAACTGCAGCAGAGCGGTGATTTCCCAGCCAGGAAATAAATTGGCGCAAGCCTGCTGTTAAACTTAGCTGGCTGCGTATGATTTTTTTACGTTCTCCACCCACCACACACGTACCCAGAACGCTGAGGACTGTCAGAGGCAGGCCAAATAGAATTTTTCCCTTTTTTTTTTAAAGGGAAGGCCCACTGACTATATTCAATCAATAACAAATGTGTTCTGTGGCCATGCTGTGTGTCACAGAACTGCAGTGTTATATTAACTGCAGCAGAGCGGTGATTTCCCAGCCAGGAAATAAATTGGCGCAAGCCTGCTGTTAAACTTAGCTGGCTGCGTATGATTTTTTTACATTCTCCACCCACCACACACGTACCCAGAACGCTGAGGACTGTCAGAGGCAGGCCAAATAGAATTTTTCCCTTTTTTTTTTTAAAGGGAAGGCCCACTGACTATATTCAATCAATAACAAATGTGTTCTGTGGCCATGCTGTGTGTCACAGAACTGCAGTGTTATATTAACTGCAGCAGAGCGGTGATTTCCCAGCCAGGAAATAAATTGGCGCAAGCCTGCTGTTAAACTTAGCTGGCTGCGTATGATTTTTTTACGTTCTCCACCCACCACACACGTACCCAGAACGCTGAGGACTGTCAGAGACAGGCCAAATAGAATTTTTCCCTTTTTTTTTTAAAGGGAAGGCCCACTGACTATATTCAATCAATAACAAATGTGTTCTGTGGCCATGCTGTGTGTCACAGAACTGCAGTGTTATATTAACTGCAGCAGAGCGGTGATTTCCCAGCCAGGTAATAAATTGGCGCAAGCCTGCAGGCCAAATAGAATTTTTCCCTTTTTTTTTTAAAGGGAAGTCCCACTGACTATATTGAATCAATTAACAAATGTGTTCTGTGGCCCTGCTGTGTGTCACAGAACTGCAGTGTTATATTAACTGCAGCAGAGCGGTGATTTCCCAGCCAGGAAATAAATTGGCGCAAGCCTGCAGGCCAAAATAGAATTTTTCCCTTTTTTTTTTAAAGGGAAGGCCCACTGACTATATTGAATCAATTAACAAATGTGTTCTGTGGCCCTGCTGTGTGTCACAGAACTGCAGTGTTATATTAACTGCAGCAGAGCGGTGATTTCCCAGCCAGGAAATAAATTGGCGCAAGCCTGCTGTTAAACTTAGCTGGCTGCGTATGATTTTTTTACGTTCTCCACCCACCACACACGTACCCAGAACGCTGAGGACTGTCAGAGGCAGGCCAAATAGAATTTTTCCCTTTTTTTTTTTAAAGGGAAGGCCCACTGACTATATTCAATCAATAACAAATGTGTTCTGTGGCCCTGCTGTGTGTCACAGAACTGCAGTGTTATATTAACTGCAGCAGAGCGGTGATTTCCCAGCCAGGAAATAAATTGGCGCAAGCCTGCTGTTAAACTTAGCTGGCTGCGTATGATTTTTTTACGTTCTCCACCCACCACACACGTACCCAGAACGCTGAGGACTGTCAGAGGCAGGCCAAATAGAATTTTTCCCTTTTTTTTTTAAAGGGAAGGCCCACTGACTATATTCAATCAATAACAAATGTGTTCTGTGGCCATGCTGTGTGTCACAGAACTGCAGTGTTATATTAACTGCAGCAGAGCGGTGATTTCCCAGCCAGGAAATAAATTGGCGCAAGCCTGCAGGCCAAATAGAATTTTTCCCTTTTTTTTTTAAAGGGAAGGCCCACTGACTATATTGAATCAATTAACAAATGTGTTCTGTGGCCCTGCTGTGTGTCACAGAACTGCAGTGTTATATTAACTGCAGCAGAGCGGTGATTTCCCAGCCAGGAAATAAATTGGCGCAAGCCTGCAGGCCAAATAGAATTTTTCCCTTTTTTTTTTAAAGGGAAGGCCCACTGACTATATTGAATCAATTAACAAATGTGTTCTGTGGCCCTGCTGTGTGTCACAGAACTGCAGTGTTATATTAACTGCAGCAGAGCGGTGATTTCCCAGCCAGGAAATAAATTGGCGCAAGCCTGCTGTTAAACTTAGCTGGCTGCGTATGATTTTTTTACGTTCTCCACCCACCACACACGTACCCAGAACGCTGAGGACTGTCAGAGGCAGGCCAAATAGAATTTTTCCCTTTTTTTTTTAAAGGGAAGGCCCACTGACTATATTCAATCAATAACAAATGTGTTCTGTGGCCATGCTGTGTGTCACAGAACTGCAGTGTTATATTAACTGCAGCAGAGCGGTGATTTCCCAGCCAGGAAATAAATTGGCGCAAGCCTGCTGTTAAACTTAGCTGGCTGCGTATGATTTTTTTACATTCTCCACCCACCACACACGTACCCAGAACGCTGAGGACTGTCAGAGGCAGGCCAAATAGAATTTTTCCCTTTTTTTTTTAAAGGGAAGGCCCACTGACTATATTCAATCAATAACAAATGTGTTCTGTGGCCATGCTGTGTGTCACAGAACTGCAGTGTTATATTAACTGCAGCAGAGCGGTGATTTCCCAGCCAGGAAATAAATTGGCGCAAGCCTGCTGTTAAACTTAGCTGGCTGCGTATGATTTTTTTTACGTTCTCCACCCACCACACACGTACCCAGAACGCTGAGGACTGTCAGAGACAGGCCAAATAGAATTTTTCCCTTTTTTTTTTAAAGGGAAGGCCCACTGACTATATTCAATCAATAACAAATGTGTTCTGTGGCCCTGCTGTGTGTCACAGAACTGCAGTGTTATATTAACTGCAGCAGAGCGGTGATTTCCCAGCCAGGAAATAAATTGGCGCAAGCCTGCAGGCCAAAATAGAATTTTTCCCTTTTTTTTTTAAAGGGAAGGCCCACTGACTATATTGAATCAATTAACAAATGTGTTCTGTGGCCCTGCTGTGTGTCACAGAACTGCAGTGTTATATTAACTGCAGCAGAGCGGTGATTTCCCAGCCAGGAAATAAATTGGCGCAAGCCTGCTGTTAAACTTAGCTGGCTGCGTATGATTTTTTTTACGTTCTCCACCCACCACACACGTACCCAGAACGCTGAGGACTGTCAGAGGCAGGCCAAATAGAATTTTTCCCTTTTTTTTTTAAAGGGAAGGCCCACTGACTATATTCAATCAATAACAAATGTGTTCTGTGGCCATGCTGTGTGTCACAGAACTGCAGTGTTATATTAACTGCAGCAGAGCGGTGATTTCCCAGCCAGGTAATAAATTGGCGCAAGCCTGCAGGCCAAATAGAATTTTTCCCTTTTTTTTTTAAAGGGAAGTCCCACTGACTATATTGAATCAATTAACAAATGTGTTCTGTGGCCCTGCTGTGTGTCACAGAACTGCAGTGTTATATTAACTGCAGCAGAGCGGTGATTTCCCAGCCAGGAAATAAATTGGCGCAAGCCTGCAGGCCAAAATAGAATTTTTCCCTTTTTTTTTTAAAGGGAAGGCCCACTGACTATATTGAATCAATTAACAAATGTGTTCTGTGGCCCTGCTGTGTGTCACAGAACTGCAGTGTTATATTAACTGCAGCAGAGCGGTGATTTCCCAGCCAGGAAATAAATTGGCGCAAGCCTGCTGTTAAACTTAGCTGGCTGCGTATGATTTTTTTACGTTCTCCACCCACCACACACGTACCCAGAACGCTGAGGACTGTCAGAGGCAGGCCAAATAAAATTTTTCCCTTTTTTTTTTTAAAGGGAAGGCCCACTGACTATATTCAATCAATAACAAATGTGTTCTGTGGCCATGCTGTGTGTCACAGAACTGCAGTGTTATATTAACTGCAGCAGAGCGGTGATTTCCCAGCCAGGTAATAAATTGGCGCAAGCCTGCAGGCCAAATAGAATTTTTCCCTTTTTTTTTTAAAGGGAAGTCCCACTGACTATATTGAATCAATTAACAAATGTGTTCTGTGGCCCTGCTGTGTGTCACAGAACTGCAGTGTTATATTAACTGCAGCAGAGCGGTGATTTCCCAGCCAGGAAATAAATTGGGGCAAGCCTGCAGGCCAAAATAGAATTTTTCCCTTTTTTTTTTAAAGGGAAGGCCCACTGACTATATTGAATCAATTAACAAATGTGTTCTGTGGCCCTGCTGTGTGTCACAGAACTGCAGTGTTATATTAACTGCAGCAGAGCGGTGATTTCCCAGCCAGGAAATAAATTGGCGCAAGCCTGCTGTTAAACTTAGCTGGCTGCGTATGATTTTTTTACATTCTCCACCCACCACACACGTACCCAGAACGCTGAGGACTGTCAGAGGCAGGCCAAATAGAATTTTTCCCTTTTTTTTTTAAAGGGAAGGCCCACTGACTATATTCAATCAATAACAAATGTGTTCTGTGGCCATGCTGTGTGTCACAGAACTGCAGTGTTATATTAACTGCAGCAGAGCGGTGATTTCCCAGCCAGGAAATAAATTGGCGCAAGCCTGCTGTTAAACTTAGCTGGCTGCGTATGATTTTTTTACGTTCTCCACCCACCACACACGTACCCAGAACGCTGAGGACTGTCAGAGGCAGGCCAAATAAAATTTTTCCCTTTTTTTTTTTAAAGGGAAGGCCCACTGACTATATTCAATCAATAACAAATGTGTTCTGTGGCCATGCTGTGTGTCACAGAACTGCAGTGTTATATTAACTGCAGCAGAGCGGTGATTTCCCAGCCAGGAAATAAATTGGCGCAAGCCTGCTGTTAAACTTAGCTGGCTGCGTATGATTTTTTTACGTTCTCCACCCACCACACACGTACCCAGAACGCTGAGGACTGTCAGAGGCAGGCCAAATAGAATTTTTCCCTTTTTTTTTTAAAGGGAAGGCCCACTGACTATATTCAATCAATAACAAATGTGTTCTGTGGCCATGCTGTGTGTCACAGAACTGCAGTGTTATATTAACTGCAGCAGAGCGGTGATTTCCCAGCCAGGAAATAAATTGGCGCAAGCCTGCTGTTAAACTTAGCTGGCTGCGTATGATTTTTTTACATTCTCCACCCACCACACACGTACCCAGAACGCTGAGGACTGTCAGAGGCAGGCCAAATAGAATTTTTCCCTTTTTTTTTTAAAGGGAAGGCCCACTGACTATATTCAATCAATAACAAATGTGTTCTGTGGCCATGCTGTGTGTCACAGAACTGCAGTGTTATATTAACTGCAGCAGAGCGGTGATTTCCCAGCCAGGAAATAAATTGGCGCAAGCCTGCTGTTAAACTTAGCTGGCTGCGTATGATTTTTTTACGTTCTCCACCCACCACACACGTACCCAGAACGCTGAGGACTGTCAGAGGCAGGCCAAATAAAATTTTTCCCTTTTTTTTTTAAAGGGAAGGCCCACTGACTATATTCAATCAATAACAAATGTGTTCTGTGGCCATGCTGTGTGTCACAGAACTGCAGTGTTATATTAACTGCAGCAGAGCGGTGATTTCCCAGCCAGGAAATAAATTGGCGCAAGCCTGCTGTTAAACTTAGCTGGCTGCGTATGATTTTTTTACGTTCTCCACCCACCACACACGTACCCAGAACGCTGAGGACTGTCAGAGGCAGGCCAAATAGAATTTTTCCCTTTTTTTTTTAAAGGGAAGGCCCACTGACTATATTCAATCAATAACAAATGTGTTCTGTGGCCATGCTGTGTGTCACAGAACTGCAGTGTTATATTAACTGCAGCAGAGCGGTGATTTCCCAGCCAGGAAATAAATTGGCGCAAGCCTGCAGGCCAAATAGAATTTTTCCCTTTTTTTTTTAAAGGGAAGGCCCACTGACTATATTGAATCAATTAACAAATGTGTTCTGTGGCCCTGCTGTGTGTCACAGAACTGCAGTGTTATATTAACTGCAGCAGAGCGGTGATTTCCCAGCCAGGAAATAAATTGGCGCAAGCCTGCAGGCCAAATAGAATTTTTCCCTTTTTTTTTTAAAGGGAAGGCCCACTGACTATATTGAATCAATTAACAAATGTGTTCTGTGGCCCTGCTGTGTGTCACAGAACTGCAGTGTTATATTAACTGCAGCAGAGCGGTGATTTCCCAGCCAGGAAATAAATTGGCGCAAGCCTGCTGTTAAACTTAGCTGGCTGCGTATGATTTTTTTACGTTCTCCACCCACCACACACGTACCCAGAACGCTGAGGACTGTCAGAGGCAGGCCAAATAGAATTGTTCCCTTTTTTTTTTTAAAGGGAAGGCCCACTGACTATATTCAATCAATAACAAATGTGTTCTGTGGCCATGCTGTGTGTCACAGAACTGCAGTGTTATATTAACTGCAGCAGAGCGGTGATTTCCCAGCCAGGAAATAAATTGGCGCAAGCCTGCTGTTAAACTTAGCTGGCTGCGTATGATTTTTTTACATTCTCCACCCACCACACACGTACCCAGAACGCTGAGGACTGTCAGAGGCAGGCCAAATAGAATTTTTCCCTTTTTTTTTTAAAGGGAAGGCCCACTGACTATATTCAATCAATAACAAATGTGTTCTGTGGCCATGCTGTGTGTCACAGAACTGCAGTGTTATATTAACTGCAGCAGAGCGGTGATTTCCCAGCCAGGAAATAAATTGGCGCAAGCCTGCTGTTAAACTTAGCTGGCTGCGTATGATTTTTTTACGTTCTCCACCCACCACACACGTACCCAGAACGCTGAGGACTGTCAGAGGCAGGCCAAATAGAATTTTTCCCTTTTTTTTTTTAAAGGGAAGGCCCACTGACTATATTCAATCAATAACAAATGTGTTCTGTGGCCCTGCTGTGTGTCACAGAACTTCAGTGTTATATTAACTGCAGCAGAGCGGTGATTTCCCAGCCAGGAAATAAATTGGCGCAAGCCTGCTGTTAAACTTAGCTGGCTGCGTATGATTTTTTTACGTTCTCCACCCACCACACACGTACCCAGAACGCTGAGGACTGTCAGAGGCAGGCCAAATAGAATTTTTCCCTTTTTTTTTTAAAGGGAAGGCCCACTGACTATATTCAATCAATAACAAATGTGTTCTGTGGCCATGCTGTGTGTCACAGAACTGCAGTGTTATATTAACTGCAGCAGAGCGGTGATTTCCCAGCCAGGAAATAAATTGGCGCAAGCCTGCAGGCCAAATAGAATTTTTCCCTTTTTTTTTTAAAGGGAAGGCCCACTGACTATATTGAATCAATTAACAAATGTGTTCTGTGGCCCTGCTGTGTGTCACAGAACTGCAGTGTTATATTAACTGCAGCAGAGCGGTGATTTCCCAGCCAGGAAATAAATTGGCGCAAGCCTGCAGGCCAAATAGAATTTTTCCCTTTTTTTTTTAAAGGGAAGGCCCACTGACTATATTGAATCAATTAACAAATGTGTTCTGTGGCCCTGCTGTGTGTCACAGAACTGCAGTGTTATATTAACTGCAGCAGAGCGGTGATTTCCCAGCCAGGAAATAAATTGGCGCAAGCCTGCTGTTAAACTTAGCTGGCTGCGTATGATTTTTTTACGTTCTCCACCCACCACACACGTACCCAGAACGCTGAGGACTGTCAGAGGCAGGCCAAATAGAATTTTTCCCTTTTTTTTTTAAAGGGAAGGCCCACTGACTATATTCAATCAATAACAAATGTGTTCTGTGGCCATGCTGTGTGTCACAGAACTGCAGTGTTATATTAACTGCAGCAGAGCGGTGATTTCCCAGCCAGGAAATAAATTGGCGCAAGCCTGCTGTTAAACTTAGCTGGCTGCGTATGATTTTTTTACATTCTCCACCCACCACACACGTACCCAGAACGCTGAGGACTGTCAGAGGCAGGCCAAATAGAATTTTTCCCTTTTTTTTTTAAAGGGAAGGCCCACTGACTATATTCAATCAATAACAAATGTGTTCTGTGGCCATGCTGTGTGTCACAGAACTGCAGTGTTATATTAACTGCAGCAGAGCGGTGATTTCCCAGCCAGGAAATAAATTGGCGCAAGCCTGCTGTTAAACTTAGCTGGCTGCGTATGATTTTTTTTACGTTCTCCACCCACCACACACGTACCCAGAACGCTGAGGACTGTCAGAGACAGGCCAAATAGAATTTTTCCCTTTTTTTTTTAAAGGGAAGGCCCACTGACTATATTCAATCAATAACAAATGTGTTCTGTGGCCCTGCTGTGTGTCACAGAACTGCAGTGTTATATTAACTGCAGCAGAGCGGTGATTTCCCAGCCAGGAAATAAATTGGCGCAAGCCTGCAGGCCAAAATAGAATTTTTCCCTTTTTTTTTTAAAGGGAAGGCCCACTGACTATATTGAATCAATTAACAAATGTGTTCTGTGGCCCTGCTGTGTGTCACAGAACTGCAGTGTTATATTAACTGCAGCAGAGCGGTGATTTCCCAGCCAGGAAATAAATTGGCGCAAGCCTGCTGTTAAACTTAGCTGGCTGCGTATGATTTTTTTTACGTTCTCCACCCACCACACACGTACCCAGAACGCTGAGGACTGTCAGAGGCAGGCCAAATAGAATTTTTCCCTTTTTTTTTTAAAGGGAAGGCCCACTGACTATATTCAATCAATAACAAATGTGTTCTGTGGCCATGCTGTGTGTCACAGAACTGCAGTGTTATATTAACTGCAGCAGAGCGGTGATTTCCCAGCCAGGTAATAAATTGGCGCAAGCCTGCAGGCCAAATAGAATTTTTCCCTTTTTTTTTTTAAAGGGAAGTCCCACTGACTATATTGAATCAATTAACAAATGTGTTCTGTGGCCCTGCTGTGTGTCACAGAACTGCAGTGTTATATTAACTGCAGCAGAGCGGTGATTTCCCAGCCAGGAAATAAATTGGCGCAAGCCTGCAGGCCAAAATAGAATTTTTCCCTTTTTTTTTTAAAGGGAAGGCCCACTGACTATATTGAATCAATTAACAAATGTGTTCTGTGGCCCTGCTGTGTGTCACAGAACTGCAGTGTTATATTAACTGCAGCAGAGCGGTGATTTCCCAGCCAGGAAATAAATTGGCGCAAGCCTGCTGTTAAACTTAGCTGGCTGCGTATGATTTTTTTACGTTCTCCACCCACCACACACGTACCCAGAACGCTGAGGACTGTCAGAGGCAGGCCAAATAAAATTTTTCCCTTTTTTTTTTTAAAGGGAAGGCCCACTGACTATATTCAATCAATAACAAATGTGTTCTGTGGCCATGCTGTGTGTCACAGAACTGCAGTGTTATATTAACTGCAGCAGAGCGGTGATTTCCCAGCCAGGTAATAAATTGGCGCAAGCCTGCAGGCCAAATAGAATTTTTCCCTTTTTTTTTTAAAGGGAAGTCCCACTGACTATATTGAATCAATTAACAAATGTGTTCTGTGGCCCTGCTGTGTGTCACAGAACTGCAGTGTTATATTAACTGCAGCAGAGCGGTGATTTCCCAGCCAGGAAATAAATTGGCGCAAGCCTGCTGTTAAACTTAGCTGGCTGCGTATGATTTTTTTACATTCTCCACCCACCACACACGTACCCAGAACGCTGAGGACTGTCAGAGGCAGGCCAAATAGAATTTTTCCCTTTTTTTTTTAAAGGGAAGGCCCACTGACTATATTCAATCAATAACAAATGTGTTCTGTGGCCATGCTGTGTGTCACAGAACTGCAGTGTTATATTAACTGCAGCAGAGCGGTGATTTCCCAGCCAGGAAATAAATTGGCGCAAGCCTGCTGTTAAACTTAGCTGGCTGCGTATGATTTTTTTACATTCTCCACCCACCACACACGTACCCAGAACGCTGAGGACTGTCAGAGGCAGGCCAAATAGAATTTTTCCCTTTTTTTTTTAAAGGGAAGGCCCACTGACTATATTCAATCAATAACAAATGTGTTCTGTGGCCATGCTGTGTGTCACAGAACTGCAGTGTTATATTAACTGCAGCAGAGCGGTGATTTCCCAGCCAGGAAATAAATTGGCGCAAGCCTGCTGTTAAACTTAGCTGGCTGCGTATGATTTTTTTACGTTCTCCACCCACCACACACGTACCCAGAACGCTGAGGACTGTCAGAGGCAGGCCAAATAAAATTTTTCCCTTTTTTTTTTAAAGGGAAGGCCCACTGACTATATTCAATCAATAACAAATGTGTTCTGTGGCCATGCTGTGTGTCACAGAACTGCAGTGTTATATTAACTGCAGCAGAGCGGTGATTTCCCAGCCAGGAAATAAATTGGCGCAAGCCTGCTGTTAAACTTAGCTGGCTGCGTATGATTTTTTTACGTTCTCCACCCACCACACACGTACCCAGAACGCTGAGGACTGTCAGAGGCAGGCCAAATAGAATTTTTCCCTTTTTTTTTTAAAGGGAAGGCCCACTGACTATATTCAATCAATAACAAATGTGTTCTGTGGCCATGCTGTGTGTCACAGAACTGCAGTGTTATATTAACTGCAGCAGAGCGGTGATTTCCCAGCCAGGAAATAAATTGGCGCAAGCCTGCAGGCCAAATAGAATTTTTCCCTTTTTTTTTTAAAGGGAAGGCCCACTGACTATATTGAATCAATTAACAAATGTGTTCTGTGGCCCTGCTGTGTGTCACAGAACTGCAGTGTTATATTAACTGCAGCAGAGCGGTGATTTCCCAGCCAGGAAATAAATTGGCGCAAGCCTGCAGGCCAAATAGAATTTTTCCCTTTTTTTTTTAAAGGGAAGGCCCACTGACTATATTGAATCAATTAACAAATGTGTTCTGTGGCCCTGCTGTGTGTCACAGAACTGCAGTGTTATATTAACTGCAGCAGAGCGGTGATTTCCCAGCCAGGAAATAAATTGGCGCAAGCCTGCTGTTAAACTTAGCTGGCTGCGTATGATTTTTTTACGTTCTCCACCCACCACACACGTACCCAGAACGCTGAGGACTGTCAGAGGCAGGCCAAATAGAATTGTTCCCTTTTTTTTTTTAAAGGGAAGGCCCACTGACTATATTCAATCAATAACAAATGTGTTCTGTGGCCATGCTGTGTGTCACAGAACTGCAGTGTTATATTAACTGCAGCAGAGCGGTGATTTCCCAGCCAGGAAATAAATTGGCGCAAGCCTGCTGTTAAACTTAGCTGGCTGCGTATGTTTTTTTTTACATTCTCCACCCACCACACACGTACCCAGAACGCTGAGGACTGTCAGAGGCAGGCCAAATAGAATTTTTCCCTTTTTTTTTTAAAGGGAAGGCCCACTGACTATATTCAATCAATAACAAATGTGTTCTGTGGCCATGCTGTGTGTCACAGAACTGCAGTGTTATATTAACTGCAGCAGAGCGGTGATTTCCCAGACAGGAAATAAATTGGCGCAAGCCTGCAGGCCAAATAGAATTTTTCCCTTTTTTTTTTTAAAGGGAAGGCCCACTGACTATATTGAATCAATTAACAAATGTGTTCTGTGGCCCTGCTGTGTGTCACAGAGCTGCAGTGTTATATTAACTGCAGCAGAGCAGTGATTTCCCAGCCAGGAAATAAATTGGCGCAAGCCTGCAGGCCAAATAGAATTTTTCCTTTTTTTTTTAAAGGGAAGGCCCACTGACTATATTGAATCAATTAACAAATGTGTTCTGTGGCCCTGCTGTGTGTCACAGAACTGCAGTGTTATATTAACTGCAGCAGAGCGGTGATTTCCCAGCCAGGAAATAAATTGGCGCAAGCCTGCTGTTAAACTTAGCTGGCTGCGTATGATTTTTTTACGTTCTCCACCCACGACACACATACCCAGAACGCTGAGGACTGTCAGAGGCAGGCCAAATAGAATTTTTCCCTTTTTTTTTTAAAGGGAAGGCCCACTGCCTATATTCAATCAATAATATATGTCTTCTGGCCCTGCCTACACAATTCTGTCCCTGTAGTATTACTGCAGGGCGCAATGCTCTGCACAGCCGATTTTGAAAAAAAAAATGTGCAACACTGCTAACAGCAGCCTGCACAGTACTGCACACGGTTAAATGTGGCCCTAAGAAGGACCGTTGGGGTTCTTGAAGCCTACACTCACTCCTAACACTCTCCCTGCCTAACCACCACTTCTGTCCCTGTAGTATTACTGCAGGGCGCAATGCTCTGCACGGCCGATTTTGAAAAAAAAAAAAAAGTGCAACACTGCTAACAGC
The DNA here is from genome assembly GCF_035609145.1 of Eleutherodactylus coqui. Classification (NCBI taxonomy): domain Eukaryota; kingdom Metazoa; phylum Chordata; class Amphibia; order Anura; family Eleutherodactylidae; genus Eleutherodactylus; species Eleutherodactylus coqui. The sequence continues at coordinate 112,960,017 of NC_089839.1, read as the reverse complement.
AGCCTCCACAGTACTGCACACGGATAGATTTGGCCCTAAGAAGGACCGTTGGGGTTCTTGAAGCCTACACTCACTCCTAACACTCTCCCTACAGCAGCTCCAACACAATAGCACTTTCCCTCAGCTAACTCACAACGCATCTGAGGCGAGCCGCGGGAGGGGCCGATTTTTATACTCGGGTGACATCTGATCTCCCCAGCCACTCACAGCAGGGGGGTGGTATAGGGCTTGAACGTCACAGGGGGAAGTTGTAATGCCTTCCCTGTCTTTCAATTGGCCAGAAAAGCGCGCTAACGTCTCAGAGATGAAAGTGAAAGTAACCCGAACATCGCGTGGTGCTCGTTACGAGTAACGAGCATCCCGAACACCCTTATATTCGCCAGAGCATCAAGCTCGGACGAGTACGTTCGCTCATCTCTAATGTCTGCCCCTTAGCATCCTATGCATAATTGTATTGTATATGACAGCTCCAGTTGTGCATGCCAGGTTATCAACTATATGGATAAACAAAGTGTAAACTGAATCTTAGGGCCCCACATACTTGCATTTTTATAACGCTGCATTAATGCTGCGTTTTTTTAAACGCAAATGTCAATGGGATTTTCTAATGTTAAAAACGCATCACAAGTTTGTGCTTTGTGATTTTTGTGTGATGCGTTTTTAACATTAGAAAGTTCCGTTGACATCTGTGGTAAAAAAAACAAAACAAAACGCAGTTTTAAAAAATCGCAAGTGTGTGGGAGCCCTTATACAAATTGTCTTGACATTATAACTTATCTGTAACTTTCATAGGGTTATCAATAAAGTCACTGAATATTTGTAAGTTGCCATTGTCAGGAATTTTATTTGGACTTGCTCGGGCCTCCCTCGATCATGCTTCTTGGCCTTATACGCTAGACTATTCACAGTTATGTTTAGCTTAGCTTTTCTCAGCCAAATCTTTCTTCCTGCCAGACTGGCCAAAGCAAGTAAAATCATTAACTGATCACGAGCAGCAAGAAACATAAGGCTGAGAAAAGCTCAGACAAACATAACTGTGAATAGCCTAGTGGTTGGTCAAAATTGCAAAGCATAACAGAGGGAGTCCACAGTACAAGTAAGCACAATTCCTAACAATCATTTTGGAAAGAGTTTAATTCAGTTGACAAATTGAGTTTGACAAATTCAGTTTTGATATATCTACAGAATAAACACTAAATTTGTCCACAAAACTAAATGAACAATAAGAGATCATCAGTTTTACAAGGGGTTAATAGTTCCTCCTCTAGAGATGAGCGAGTATACTCGCTAAGGCTAACTACTCGAGCGAGTAGTGTCTTAGCCCAAGTATCCTCCCGCTCGTCTGTAAAGATTCGGCTGCCGGCGCAGGTGACAGGTGAGTTGCGGCGGTGAGCAGGGGGGAGCGGGGGGGAGAGAGGGAGGGAAAGATCTCCCCTCCGTACCTCCCCGCTCTCCCCCGCCGCTCGCCGCCCCCTGTCAGCCCCCGAATCTTTAGAGACGAGCGGGAGGATACTCGGCTAAGGCACTACTCGCTCGAGTAGTTAGCCTTAGCGAGTATACTCGCTCATCTCTAATCTCCTCCAATGCTGCAATTAGAAAGTGCCGATTAAATCCATGGAGATGATCTTCACAATCTGCATTGTATATTAGTATACCAATTTAAATTTTTAAAACCTGATGTGATAAAATAAATAATTCTAGGTTTCATATACATTGACGTATTTCATATCAGTTCTACAAAGCAGATCAAATAATTGAAATGCCCTTCACTGCAGATTATCAAGTTCTAACAGCAATAGAAAACTGTTTTAGAATGACAGGTAATGTGATAATAGGAAGCTCTTAAATGTCATTTCAGTAATGATGTGATACATTTTTTTCACACTTCAACTCACAATGGCAAATTAAAATATTGCAATTCAATCATTTCCATTTCCCCAATGCAACAAGCAAGAACAATTTTCTTTTCTTGGAGATGCAGCCATTATTCTGTCAAAGAAATTTAGGTTTAGCTTTTGGTACTAGATGTGCTTTGAAATACTGATCTAATGGAAAAAGCCTATGAATGAACACAGATTTCATCTAAGACGAACAGAACCATGGTTTTCATTGTTCATCTAGAAAGCAGTAACTTCCATTTGGGACACAATATTCATGGTTACTTTACGAGATGGCTGTTAATGGTGCTACCCCTGGGAATAAGAATAATTGTATTCTGAGAAATAACTGCTACCTGAGAACTATCTTATACAGTTGTGTCTTACATATGATTAACCTTCTTAACGGCTCTGAAAATAAGCCTTATTGAGGTCAAATACGGAGTTGAAGCAATTATCAGTCAAGTTCATTATTCCACTTCTGTAACACAAAACAGAAAATGGATTTTGTGGAGCTCCAGACATTTGAGGTTATGAATAACACAGTAAAATCTAATATATGTAAAGTATAAAAACAAAACACAGAACATTTAGATATTTTTTAAGCAGCACTATCTAGCACCAACATCTACCAGTCATGGGTAGGTGGTGGCACAGTGCAGATTCAGGAAACAATGCAGAAGATGCAATTGCAACAAATACAAATTATTTATTTAAAAATAAATAAAATAAGCAATATTATAATAAATAAACAATTATTATCGTAGAATTACCTAACTACGCCAAACTAAATCCTAGGATAATACTCTATACCCAATAAGGAACAGTAGTTCTTGATATTTGGCTTGAAATAATAGCAATGTCAGTAAAAAAAACTGTTTGAATAAGACTACGAACAGATCAGAAATACAAATTACATAACGTTATTCACAGTTCATCTTGACAAGGGGTTATTGCAAAGGCCAGACCTAGGGGGAGTTAGGCAGCGAAGGAAACTTAGATGGTAGTCACGGTGGCTCTGCTCTCCTAGAAAGGTGGAGAATATGGTCTGGTTGTGGTGCTACGGAGTGGTAAATTTTGGCAGTTCTCACTGCGTGCTGCCCATGGGGTAGGGCAGGGTGAGATGGTGATACCCCAGTAGGGCGCTATCTGTGGAGTCGGGTAGGGGAAAATGTTGTTTTGTTGTAACGCTAGCTCATGTATGGGTAGGGACCCATTCCAAGCAAAATAATAAAATGTAAAAAGTGGAGAACTAAACAAAAATGGGGAATCAACCTCTGTTCTACCTAGAGTGCTTAGTGTGGTACCTCAATGCAGATGTTGTAGATTGAATTAATGGTGGTAAGTGACTCCAGGAGTCGGGTTGTACAGTGAACCAAAACTGTTTTGTTCTTTAAGAGCAAATGAGAGATAAACTTGACTTGTTGCATACAGTTCACATTGACAGACTTTAGTAGAAATGGTTACAGCTACAGGCATTAATTACTTCTCCAGATCCTCAGGGACTTAATACAGGGAAATACATTTATCCTCTGTACATTGCATTTTAGCTCTGTCCCCTGGCTGGGCCTGACTCTGACCAACTTGCTTTCCTTTCTGCTTGGTGCCTAGAAATGGACTGAAAATACTACTTGCATGGACTTGGAAGGCTAAGTAAAGATGTTCTCCTGGTTCCTTTCTAATCTCTATCTCAGGTTTCCCTTGACTAGACTACTCTAATTCCGCCCCTCCTCTCTTTTATACTTACACACTAGCTCAACCTGTAATGGGTATCTAAACTCCCCTGACTTTTGCTAGGTGACCTATACACACCAGGGCCTGGAGAATATTGCCAGAACACACAATATAGTGGGGGAATATGAACAATAACATCATAACATTTAACACTCATTAAACATTGAATTTAGACCTGATTGCAAGGGTAATAAATCTCTCCCCCCTGCCCCATCTTGTTCATAGCCATCCAAAGGTGGGTCATCTGGTTGACTAGTGAAATGTAACAAGTCACTCCCAGCTGAAGTCCTGTAGCCAGAACTTTAAAGCTAGTTGCAGAATCAATGCCTCGCATGAGGCTGCCTCCCCTGATGTATCCAGCACTAAGTGTCCAGAAACAAGTGTCTTATGCTGTCGAATGATGCAGTTTTACAGCATAGTTCGACAGAGCAGGAGACAGGTAAAATCCACAACCGTCCAAAGCCCGGAGGAAAATACTCTCCTCTTTGCACTGATCTCCATCACTATCCTCCTTTTAAGCCTTAACACTTTCTTCCAACGCCCAGCCCCAACACACTCCATCCACATCAGCCCCTCCCTCCTCTCCTCACCCATGCACAGCCTCCATGCATTTTTTAACTTCCTTAGATGCTTCCAACCCCCCCCCCTATACCGCCAAGAAATGCCTCAGCCAACCACACAAATCCCCTAAACACACGTTCATCCTTGCTACCCTGCAACTCCTAGCCGCAGGGGACATATCCTCCAACCTAGGCCCACCCTGTACTTCTCTCTACCAAAACACCCCCCCGCCCCATTCAAATGCGCCCTATGGAACTCTCAATCTGCATGCAACAAACTCCCAACTATCCGTGACCTCTTCACCACCAAACACTGTAACCTTCTCGCCCTCACCGAAACCTGGATACAACAGTCCGATTCTACCTCCCCTGCTGCATTGTCCTAGGATGGCCTGCAGTTCTCCCACACCCCCAGATCGGACGACAGGCGCGGTGGAGGAGTAGGCATCATCCTCTTGCCTAACTGTTCCTTCCAGGTCATTCCCTCAGCTCCCTCACTTACCTTCCAGTCCTTTGAAGTCCACACTCTGCAACTCATCCACCCACTGCCCCTGCGTGTCGCAGTTATTTACTGGTCCCCAGGTGCTACCCGCCTGTTCCTAGACCACTTCACCGCCTGGCTCCCCCACTTCCTATCCTGTAAAATCCCAACCCTCATCCTTGGTGATTTCAACATCCCTACTAACGACCCCAGCTCCTCATCTGCCTCCCAGCTTTTAACGCTTACCTCCTCCCTTGGCTTATCACTAATCTCTGACTCTCCTACACACAGAGATGGCAACAAGCTTGATATTATCTTCCTCCGTCTCTGCTCTGCCTCTCACTTTACTAACTCGCCCCTTCCACTCTCAGATCACAACCTTCTCTCTTTCTCCATCAGGCACCCTAGCATCTCCCCTGACCCTCCTATCTATCGCACATCTAGGAACCTCCAGTCCGTCTGCACCAAACACTTTGCCAAGACCATTCAGTCCTCCCTGTCCCCTATTTCTCTCCTCCCCTGCCCTAACCTGGCAGCTCAACACTACCCCACCACCCTCAATCATGCCCAGAATGAAGTGGCACTGCTTGTGACTCAAGCTGTCAAACGCAGACCACAGCTTACATCCCAAGGTACGCCGAGCGGCTGTGGAGAAAGTCAAAGCTGCCCGCAGACTTCCTCCACTTCAAATTCATGCTTAAAACTTATAACCCAGCCCTTCACCATGCCAAACAAGTTTATTTCACCTCCCTTGTCTTCTCATTATCCCACAACCCCAAACAACTCTTCAAGACCTTCCACTCCCTCCTCAGCCTAAAAGAACAGGCCCCTGTGACAGACCTGACTGCTGGAGAACTAGCTGCCTATTTCAATGAAAAAATCGACAACATCTGAAAAGAAATCTCTGAAAACTGCATGGCTAGCCCTGATTCCAGTTTCCTCAGCACTGACTCCACTACTTACTCACTTTGTACATTAGAACCAAAAACAGAGGAAAAAGTCTCCAGGCTCCTTTCCACTGCCTGCCCCACCACCTGCACTAGCGACCCTTTCCCCTCTCACCTCCTCCGGTCCCTTTCCTCAGCTCTCATTATTCACCTCACCAAAATCTGCAACCTCTCCCTAACCTCTGGCACTTTCCCCTCCTCATTTAAACACTCCATCATATTCCCTCTGCTTAAAAAAACCAACCCTGGACCTGACTGATGCTGCCAACTACTGACCCGTCTCAAACTTCTCCTTCATCTCCTAATTGCTAGAACACCTGGTCTACTCCCACCTTACACACTTTCTAAAAACTCACTCCTCGACCTCCTGGTTTCCGCTCTCTACACTCGACCAAAACTGCCCTCACAAAAGTATCAAATGACCTGATGGCAAAGTCCTTGACTTGTCTGCTGCATTTGACACTGTCGACCATGACCTCCTTTTCACTATGCTCTGCTCTATTGGTCTAAAGCACACTGCTCTCTCCTGGTTCTCCTTTGTTGGTTCTATCTCCTCTCCACCTCCTCTCGCTGTTTGGGTACCCCAGGGCTTGGTCCTTGGTTCCCTTCTCTTCTCTATCTATACTGCCCCAATTGGACAAACCATCCACAAATTCGGCCTCCAATACCATCTCTACACTGACGACACCCAACTATACACCTCCTCTCGTGAGATCTCTGAACCATTCCTCCAAAATATCACCGACTGTCCATCCGCTGTCTCTAACACTATGTCCTCCCTTTTTCTCAAACTTAACCTCTCTAAAACTGACCTCCTTGTCTTTCCGTCTTCCAACCGACCTCCCCTCAACATTTCCATTCCAGTGTCTGGCACCATCATAACCCCCAGACAGCACGCCTGCTGCCTTCGAGTCACACCGGACTCTGATCTCTCCTTTACCCCCCGTATCCAATCTCTGGCCCAAACATGCCACATGCACCTCAGAAATATTGCTAAAATACAGCCGTTCCTCACCATGGACATGCTAAAGACACTCGTGGTCGCCCTCATCCAATCCCGACTTGACTACTGCAACTCGCTACTCATCAGCCTCCCCTGCACTAGACTCGCTCCACTCCAGTCCATACTAAATGCGGCAGCTAGGCTTATTTTTCTATCCAGCCGTTACTCAAATACCTCTGCCAGTCGCTGCATTGGCTGCCCATCCACAGCAGAACTAATTTTAAACTCCTCTACCTCACCCACAAAGCTCTGCATGGTGCTGCACTACCATACATCGCCTCCCTCCTGTCAGTACACCATCCAGCCCGCTCACTCTGATCCGCTAACACACTCAGACTAAACACCCCTGAAATATGAACCTCACATGCTTGCCTCCAGGACTTCACCAGAGCAGCAACGCTCTACCCCAAGGCATCCGGACAATTCCCGATGCACAAAATTTCAGATGTGCCTTAAAAACGCACATCTTTAGGGAAGCATACCTAATCCCATGACCTAGTCCGCCGCGCCTCCCTATGGCTCCCGACACCTTCCATATTGCATATGACCTCTACCCATGCACCTCCTCACCGCCCCAACCCGTTTGCCTTCTAATAACTGATTTCCACATGAAATCCCCTATTGCCTGTGTTCCCCATGCCTCGCTCCTCCCCACCTCCCCTTGCACCTCCTGTACCACCCCCACCCCATTTGTTTCAAACTGAATGTACCTCCCATTGTAATTGTTGTATTGTGCATTTATCTCATGCCTGAAAGTGCTGTGAAATAAGTTGGCGCTATACAACTAAAGATTTTTATTATATATTATTTATATAGTCAGCACAGCAATTCCTGGAGTATCCAACTCTGTGGTAATACAGTTACACTTCACTTCCCACGATGCAGTGAAACTGTAGTAGCACAATTTAAATGAATATCTGACATCAGTGGTGGCCTGGATGAGCTCTGTAATGGTTGCTTGATCTGAGAGCTTTGTGAGGAAACATCCCTAAAGCGACTATATAGCTACCCACGGCAGGAAGTGGCAAATATGAAAATAAGTCAGAGACTGCTCTCAACACAATGATAAGCTGGCAGCACTGTCAAACCCCTCTCCTGAGAGCTCCATAAGCCTGCAAATCTCTCAGCCTCCTGATACAGTGCAGACAGCTAAAATGGCTGACAGATCAGAGTCACATGCACAGCGAGAAGGCTCCCCCACTGCCAGTCCACTTAAACAGCGCCCCAGAAGGAAACAACAATCTGTTAATGCAGCAGTTCCCATATGCAGAGAAGATTCCCTTTCAGCTATCCCTTCATTTGCTCAGCCTGCCTCAGAAACTTCTATAAAGGAGATGGTGATAGCACTGAGAGACACTGTGCAAGCTAACTTTAAAGGGGTTGTCCCGCGCCGAAATGCTTTTTTTTTTTCTTTCAATAGCCCCCCCGTTCGGCGCGAGACAAACCCGATGCAGGGGTTTAAAAAAAAAAAACGGATAGTACTTACCCGAATCCACGCGCTCCGGTGACTTCTTACTTACCTTGCGAAGATGGCCGCCGGGATCTTCACCCTCGGTGGACCGCAGGTCTTCTGTGCGGTCCATTGCCGATTCCAGCCTCCTGATTGGCTGGAATCGGCACACGTGACGGGGCGGAGCTACGAGGAGCAGCTCTCTGGCACGAGCGGCCCCATTCAGAAGGGAGAAGACCGGACTGCGCAAGCGCGTCTAATCGGGCGATTAGACGCTGAAAATTAGACGGCACCATGGAGACGAGGACGCTAGCAACGGAACAGGTAAGTGAATAACTTCTGTATGGCTCATAATTAATGCACAATGTACATTACAAAGTGCATTAATATGGCCATACAGAAGTGTATACCCCAACTTTGTTTCGCGGGACAACCCCTTTAACTCCTTAACTTCCTCTCTTGAAGCTACGGTAACAAAAATAGAGGATAGACTGGAACATACTGAACATAAAATGGGAGAGTTGTCTAACTCTCACAATGAGCTGATTGATTCCGAATATGCTCTCTCAGAGAAGGTGGAATGCCTGAAGGCTAAAATGGCTGACCTGGAGAATCGAAACAGGCGTAATAATATTACGTTCCGTGGGGTGTTGGAGAACATCCAGCCTACCTGAGAAACCTGCTCCAAACAATGCTTCCTGACGCAACACCACAGGATTTTATTATTGATAGAGCACACAGACTACCCAAGCCGAGTTTCATTTCAGAGCAAGCTCCATGTGCCATCATTGCTAGAATACATTTCTTTCATATTAAAGAAGCTCTGATGTCAGCGGCGTGTAAGTCAAAAGAGCTCGCAGGTCTTTATACCAATATCCATCTCTATCAAGATCTGTCACATGTAATGATACAAGTAAAAAAAAAATTACACCATATTAGCCGCTTTAAGGCCAGCCAACATCTTGTACAGGTGGGGATTCTCCACAAAAATCCTTACCCACAAAAACAAAACTACGCATGTGATTTACAAACCAGATGCAGCTCTTCTCAGTTCTTGGGGTGTCAATATACCTGATTCGCAACAAACCAGCACGGTCAGGAGACCTAGATTTTCAACAACAAAATTACTATCTAACAAGGTCTCATTAAGGTACTTTTTACATTCTGCTTCATAATATTGGGGGTGCACCCTCATGCCCACAAGGCAAACTTTTTGCTCCCTCCCACGTTCTACACAAGCCCTATGCCTTGTTTTTGGTCTTGTTCTTCCTACTTACCACCAGCTCAGCTTTACCTCTTGCAGCTTTAGAAGATTCATGAATATGTCCACATTCATAATTGCATTTCCTACACTTTTGTTATGGCAGTAAATATTTACTCTCTTAATGTAAATGGGCTAAACTCACTCTTTAAAAGAGCCTCTTTGTGGAAAGATGCTCTGAGGGCTAATGTTGACATTCTATATATTCAGGAAACCCACTTCAAGACCTCCAAATGTCCAATTTTTACTCATAAAAAAATTCCCACAATATTCTCAGCATGCTCTGCTAAAAAACAAGTGGGAGTCCTGGAAGCGTTTAGAGATTCAATTCATTTGAAATTAAGTCCCAAGAAATAGATCAGAAAGGCACATTTATCATTTTAGCAGGCCTGATAAATGTGACCCCTTTTACTCTGGCCAATATCTATGCTCTGAACTCTACCCAAATAAAATTCATAAACAAAACTGTCAAAAAAGTAAGGAGCCTTGAGGTGGGAAAACTGATTATATGTTGAGATTTCAACATTGTACTGGATAAAAATCTAGACTCTACATGACGATCTGCTAGATACACCCCAGTATTGTCCCCATGGCTCCAGAGGGAAGCCTTCTTTGAAACATTCAGGTGTTTAAATGCTTCAGCCAGGGAATTTACTTTCTATTCATCTAGGCATAAATCCTTCTCCAGAATAGATATGGCCTTCGTGGATAGATAGACCCTACCCCACGTATCCTCTTCCCGTGTAGGGGTGACAACCTGGTCCAATCATGCGCCAATAGGGATCTCCCTGAATCTCAACCATGATAGAGGAGCTGCTAGATCGTGAAGAGATAATCCATTCTTGATGAAAATCCCACCCCCCCCTATTCACCATCAACAAATATTTTAAACTTAATGACACCCCAGACATTAACGCTTTCCAATCCAATTTGTATCCTGGTTTTCCTAGGGGGCTTACTCTTTTCTGCCGGTATACAATGGTGCTATATGTTGGCTAAAGCTAGTACTGCATGAGGTGACATGTTGGATAGGCTCGGACAGCAGAGAGGCTGGCAATAATACAGTAAGAGAACCCCGACAGATGTTTTCCAACATTGGAGCTGTACAGCCTTAAATCATAATGTCTTCAGAGGTCAGACAGTGGATTGGAAAGGTTTAAGCCCTCTCAAGGTCTGGAATGCCCATAAGGCATACATCAGAAGGATCCTTATTAAACTAGCGCCCCACATAAAAGGAAGAAAAATGCATAACTTAAAGAAGTAACAGATAATATTGCTGCCACTGAATTCCTCCTTTCACAATCCCCTACGCAAACCCATCACAATCACCTATTCCACCTGAGACAAAGCCTTAGGTCGCTTTTGATGGAGGATTATAACAATAAGATGAAGAACTCCTGCTCCACCCTCTATGTCTCAGTTAAAAAACCCTCAAGGTGGATGGCAAATTTAGTTAAAAAACTGAGAATATGGTTTAAAATTCCCTTTACTAATAGACAAATCTAATAAAAAAACTTTTCACCGTAAATTAATCGCAGACAAGTTTAAACATTTTTATGGCCATTTATACAATCTTAAAGATGATTCCTCCACTCCTCAGCCAAGCCCACAAATAACTGCCTTCCTAAAAAACCTCAACCTTCCTCACCTTTCAGATCCCCAGTTAGATGAATTAAATTCCCTTTTATCGACCTTAGGAATTCTTGACACAATCAAATCTCTGAAGACCCAGAAACCTCCAGGTCCAGATGGATTCTCTACTGATTACTATAAACTATTTTCTAGCGCTTCGGCCCCCCAGATGACTCAAGCTTTCTCCCAAAGTATAGAATTGGGTAAACGTCCCTTAGAGATTCTAGCAGCCACAATTGTCATGATCCCCAAACAGGGAAAGGACCCCTCGACCCCAGCTAATTTTTGCCCTATCTCCCTTTTGAATTATGACACTAAGATCTATGCAAAACTCCTAGCCCGAAGACTCCTTAAGATTCTCCCATCAATCATAGACTCTGAGCAGGTGGGCTTTTCTTAAGAATGCCAGGCCCCTGATGGTACCAGAAGAATTCTTAATATCCGAGCAAAAATTGACTCTAATCAATCGCCTACAGTTCGGTAGGCGTTCAATAGGATTCACTGGGGTTTTGCCTTCCACACATTGAAGAAATTGGGTTTCAGGGGGAATATTTTAAACACAATCAGAGCCCTTTACACTACTGCCTCTGCCAGAGTTTTGGTGGATGGCACGCTCTCTGGTCCATTTAGCCTCACTAATGGGACTAGGCAAGCTTGTCCGCTATCCCCACTCCTTTTTACTTTAGTTATTGAACTCTTGGTGGAACTCTTTAGATTCTCACCTGATATTTACGGGGTACAGGCTGGGCTACGTCTACATAAAATCAGACTGTTTGCAGATGATATTATATTAACACTTACCAAACCCTTGTGCTCCCTAAGAGCCACTTGTCAAATAATTAATACTTTCCAACATGTCTCAAATTAAAAACTGAATATCAACAAATCACTAATTATGGGCATACATATCAAAGAAGATCTGAAAAGAATTTCCATTTGTCTGGCAAGAAAATAGCATCCCTTCCTTAGGAATCAAATTATGTTTCCCCTTAAAAAATATTGCAGAAGTTAATTATACCCAACTCTATGTGGATCTCCAACAACAAATTGATTCATTTAAACAGTGCCGTACCACATGGATGGGATGTATTGTTTTATATAAAATTATGATTTCCTAAAAATCCTAAATTATTTCCGGACCCTCTTAGTCCCCATCCCCCAAATGACAGGTACTAAATTCCTGAAACAACTCTCAGATTATGTCTGGGAAGGCAGAAAACCTAGGACCACTCTCTCAATATTGTCTTTCCGCCACACTCAGGGAGGTACAGATGTGCCTAATCTAGAAGGTTACCGAATATCAGCAATACTTGAGCAAATTAAAGCATGGACCAGCAAATCTCCTGCCCCTAGTTCACCTACCATGGAATCGGAATCCATCAACTTCAGATCTCTTAGGTCGTTTTTGATTGCGTTGACTTTAGCAGTAGAATCTGACTCCTTAAAATCGCTTCTGGTGGTACTTAAAGTTCCATCCACTGTAGAGGCATCCCTGGGAGCCTGGAAAAAATGATGCTCTTGTGTTAGAGACTCTTCACGCCCACTTAGGTATGTTCCCATGGAGGTATTTTTAATATTTTATTTCAGATCTTAATATTAAAACATGGGTGGGAAGGGCTATGAAAAACATCTTAAATCTTTTAAAGAATGATTCCCCTATGTCCTTTGCCTCCTTGAGAGAAGAATTTAACCTAGATAATTCTGAATTTACCAGATATTGCCAGATACAGTCAAATTTAATAGCTACTTGAATCCATAAAATCTCTATAGCCGAGTCGATAGCCCCTTGTCTAGGTCTTTTAGATCAGTCATTGGGTAAAAGGATGAGATTCTACTATGATAACTTGGTGGGTAATATGAAACTAGCAAAGAAAGTTAATTTGCTTAACTGGGACAGAGATCTAGGAGAAACAATTTCCATGGAAAAATGGCTGAAAGCCTTTGGACTGGCTGCTCAGGCTTCTGGAGCTGCAAACCAAATAGAAACCCATATAAAATTAGTGACAAGATGGTACCTGATCTCGTCCCACTTAGCATGACGAGGGTTGGGTCAGACTGCTGTGTGCTGGTGAGATTGCGGGAAAAGTAGAACTTTTTTGCATGCTATCACTTGTAAAGTGTATTCTGGGAGTGCGTGCCCCACATGACCCAAAATATATGTTGCTACTTTTGGATATGGACAGCATCTCTTTGCCTCAAAAGGAGCTGCTGGCCCATATTTTAATGGCTGCCAAGCTCCTCATCAGGAGACTCTGGAAATCACATAATCCACCAACAAAGACTGAATTGATTAGGCTTATATCAGAACACAGTGTATATGAAGAAAGCTTAGCCCTCCGTTACAATGCAATCTCAAAATACAATAACATGTGGAACCCATGGACTAGCTATTTCCCTACATGAATATTCTGATCCCCCTGTTTTTTTCCGCTTACCCCCTCAGTTGCTCCCTTTTCAAACTAGTTCCTTTGTTCAAACTATATCTTATTGTAAAATATAAAAATAAGGAGAATAATAGAGATGAGCGAACGTACTCGTCCGAGCTTGATGCTCGGGCGAATATTAGGGTGTTCGGGATGCTCGTTACTCGTAACGAGCACCACGCGATGTTCGGGTTACTTTCACTTTCCTCTCTGAGACGTTAGCGCGCTTTTCTGGCCAATTGAAAGACAGGGAAGGCATTACAACTTCCCCCTGTGATGTTCCAGCCCTATACCACCCCCCTGCTGTGAGTGGCTGGAGAGATCAGATGTCACCCGAGTATAAAAGTCGGCCCCTCCCGCGGCTCACCTCAGATGCGTTGTGAGATAGTTGAGGGACAGTGCTATAGTGTTGGAGCTGCTGTAGGGAGAGCGTTAGGAGTTAGTGTAGGCTTCAAGAACCCCAACGGTCCTTCTTAGGGCCACATCTAACAGTGTGCAGTAGTGTGGAGGCTGCTGTTAGCAGTGTTGTACATTTTGTTTTTTTTTCCAAATCGGCCGTGCAGAGCATTGCGCCCTGCAGTAATACTACAGGGACAGAAGTGGTGGTTAGGCAGGGAGAGTGTTAGGAGTTAGTGTAGGCTTCAAGAACCCCAACGGTCCTTCTTAGGGCAACATCTAACAGTGTGCAGTACTGTGGAGGCTGCTGTTAGCAGTGTTGCACTTTTTTTTTTTTTTTCCAAATCGGCCGTGCAGAGTATTGCGCCCTGCAGTAATAAATACTCCAGGGACAGAATTGTGTAGGCAGGGCCAGAATACATATTTTATTGATTGAATATACGCAGTGGGCCTTTCCTTTAAAAAAAAAGGGCAAAAATTCTATTTGGCCTGCAGGCTTGCACCAATTTATTTCCTGGCTGGGAAATCACCGCTCTGCTGCAGTTAATAACACTGCAGTTCTGTGACACACAGCAGGGCCACACAACGCATTTATTAATTGATTGAATATAGTCAGTGGGCCTTTCCTTTTAAAAAAAAGGGCAAAAATTCTATTTGGCCTGCCTCTGACAGTCCTCAGCGTTCTGGGTACGTGTGTGCTGGGTGGAGAACGTAAAAAAAATTATACGCAGCCAGCTAAGTTTAACAGCAGGCTTGCGCCAATTTATTTCCTGGCTGGGAAATCACCGTTCTGCTGCAGTTAATAACACTGCAGTTCTGTGACACACAGCAGGGCCACAACACATTATTGATTGAATATAGTCAGTGCGCCTTTCCTTTTAAAAAAAAAAGGGCAAAAATTCTATTTGGCCTGCAGGCTTGAGCCAATTTATTTCCTGGCTGGGAAATCACCGCTCTGCTGCAGTTAATAGCACTGCAGTTCTGTGACACACAGCAGGGCCACAACACATTATTGATTGAATATAGTCAGTGTGCCTTTCCTTTTTAAAAAAAGGGCAAAAATTCTATTTGGCCTGCAGGCTTGCACCAATTTATTTCCTGGCTGGGAAATCACCGCTCTGCTGCAGTTAATAACACTGCAGTTCTGTGACACACAGCAGGGCCACAACACATTATTGATTGAATATAGTCAGTGGGCCTTTCCTTTTAAAAAAAAAGGGCAAAAGTTCTATTTGGCCTGCCTCTGACAGTCCTCAGCGTTCTGGGTACGTGTGTGCTGGGTGGAGAACGTAAAAAAAATCATACGCAGCCAGCTAAGTTTAACAGCAGGCTTGCGCCAATTTATTTCCTGGTTGGGAAATCACCGCTCTGCTGCAGTTAATAGCACTGCAGTTCTGTGACACACAGCAGGGCCACAACACATTATTGATTGAATATAGTCAGTGGGCCTTTCCTTTTAAAAAAAAGGGCAAAAATTCTATTTGGCTTGCAGGCTTGCGCCAATTTCTTTCCTGGCTGGGAAATCAAATCACTGGTAATACAGCATGCTGAGGGGTAGGGGTAGGCCTAGAGGACGTGGACGCGGCCGAGGACGCGTAGGCCCAAGTGAGGGTGTGGGCACAGGCCGAGCTCCTGATCCAGGTGTATCGCAGCCGACTGCTGCGCGATTAGGAGAGAGGCACGTTTCTGGCGTCCCCACATTCATCGCACAATTAATGGGTCCACGCGGGAGACCTTTATTAGAAAATGAGCAGTGTGAGCAGGTCCTGTCGTGGATGGCAGAAAGTGCTTCGAGCAACCTATCATCCACCCACAGTTCTGCGCCGTCCAGTGCTGCAAATCCGAATCCTCTGGCTGCTGCTCCTCCTTCCTCCCAGCCTCCTCACTCCACTACAATGACACATGCACAGGAGCGGGAAGACTCCCAGGAACTGTTCTCGGGCCCCTGCTCAGATTGGGCAGCAGTGGTTCCTCTCCCACCAGAGGAGTTTATCGTCACAGATGCCCAACCATTGGAAAGTTCCCGAGGTCCGGGGGATGAGGCTGGGGACTTCCGGCAACTGTCTCAAGACCTTTCAGTGGGTGAGGAGGACGATGACGATGAGACACAGTTGTCTATCGGTGAGGTAGTAGTAAGGGCAGTAAGTCCGAGGGAGGAGCGCACAGAGGATTCGGAGGAAGAGCAGCAGGACGATGAGGTGACTGACCCCACCTGGTTTGCAACGCCTACTCAGGACAGGTCTTCAGAGGGGGAGGCAAGGGCAGCAGCAGGGCAGGTTGCAAGAGGCAGTGCGGTGTCCAGGGGTAGAGGCAGGGCCAGACCGAATAATCCACCAACTGTTTCCCAAAGCGCACCCTCGCGCCATGCCACCCTGCAGAGGCCGAGGTGCTCTAAGGTCTGGCAGTTTTTCACAGAGACGCCTGACGACCGACGAACAGTGGTGTGCAACCTTTGTCGCGCCAAGATCAGCCGGGGAGCCACCACCAACAGCCTCACCACCACCAGCATGCGCAGACATATGATGGACAAGCACCCCACAAGGTGGGACGAAGGCCGTTCACCGCCTCCGGTTTGCACCGCTGCCTCTCCCCCTGTGCCCCAACCTGCCACTGAGATCCAACCCCCCTCTGAGGACACAGGCACTACCGTCTCCTGGCCTGCACCCACACCCTCACCTCCGCTGTCCTCGGCCCCATCCAGCAATGTCTCGCACCGCACCGTCCAGCCGTCGCTAGCGCAAGTCTTTGAGCGCAAGCACAAGTACGCCCCACGCACCCGCACGCTCGAGCGTTAACCGTCCACATAGCCAAATTTATCAGCCTTGAGATGCTGCCGTATAGGGTTGTGGAAACGGAGTCCTTCAAAAGTATGATGGCGGCGGCGGCGGCCCCGCGCTACTCAGTTCCCAGTCGCCACTACTTTTCCCGATGTGCCATCCCAGCCCTGCACGACCACGTCTCCCGCAACATTGTACGCGCCCTCACCAACGCGGTTACTGCCAAGGTCCACTTAACAACGGACACGTGGACAAGCACAGGCGGGCAGGGCCACTACATCTCCCTGACGGCACATTGGGTGAATTTAGTGGAGGCTGGGACAGAGTCAGAGCCTGGGACCGCTCACGTCCTACCCACCCCCAGAATTGCGGGCCCCAGCTCGGTGGTGGTATCTTCGGCGGTGTATGCTTCCTCCACTAAACCACACTCCTCCTCCTCCTCCTCCTCCTCCGCAACCTCTGTCTCGCAATCTAGATGTGTCAGCAGCAGCAGGACGTCGCCAGCAGTCGGTGTCGCGCGGCGTGGCAGCACAGCGGTGGGCAAGCGTCAGCGGGCCGTGCTGAAACTACTCAGCTTAGGAGATAAGAGGCACACGGCCCACGAACTGCTGCGGGGTCTAACAGAGCAGACCGACCGTTGGCTTGCGCCGCTGAGCCTCCAACCGGGCATGGTCGTGTGTGACAACCTCCTCAATTATTTTCAGAAGAGTGGGCCTGGTTGGCAGACATCTGCCAGGTCCTTGGAAAGTTTGAGGAGTCTACCCAGGTGGTGAGCGGGGATGCTGCAATCATTAGCGTCACCATTCCTCTGCTATGCCTCTTGAGAAGTTCCCTGCAAAGCATAAAGGCAGATGCTTTGCGCTCGGAAACGGAGAAGGGGGAAGACAGTATGTCGCTGGATAGTCAGAGCACCCTCCTGTCTATATCTCAGCGCGTTGAGGAGGAGGAGGAGGGGGAGGAGGATGAGGAGGAGGGGGAAGAGACAGCTTGGCCCACTGCTGACGGTACCCATGCTGCGTGCCTGTCATCCTTTCAGCGTGTATGGCCTGAGGAGGAGGAGGAGGAGGAGGAGAAGGAGGATCCTGAAAGTGATCTTCCTAGTGAAGACAGCCATGTGTTGCGTACAGGTACCCTGGCACACATGGCTGACTTCATGTTAGGATGCCTTTCTCGTGACCCTCGCGTTGCACGTATTCTGGCCACTACGGATTACTGGGTGTACACACTGCTCGACCCACGGTATAAGGAGAACCTTTCCACTCTCATTCCCGAAGAGGAAAGGGGTTCGAGAGTGTTGCTATACCACAGGGCCCTGGCGGACAAGCTGATGGTAAAATTCCCATCCGACAGCGCTAGTGGCAGAAGGCGCAGTTCCGAGGGCCAGGTAGCAGGGGAGGTGCAGAGATCGAGCAGCATGTACAGCACAGGCAGTGCAACACTCTTTAAGGCCCTGGACAGCTTTCTGGCTCCCCAGCAAGACTGTGTCACCGCTCCCCAGTCAAGGCTGAGTTGGCGGGAGCACTGTAAAAGGATGGTGAGGGAGTACGTAGCCGATCGCACGACCGTCCTCCGTGACGCCTCTGCCCCCTACAACTACTGGGTGTCGAAGCTGGACACGTGGCCTGAACTCGCGCTGTATGCCCTGGAGGTGCTTGCTTGTCCTGCGGCTAGCGTCTTGTCAGAGAGGGTGTTTAGTGCGGCTGGGGGAATCATCACAGATAAGCGTACCCGCCTGTCAACGGACAGTGCCGACAGGCTTACACTCATCAAGATGAACAAAGCCTGCATTTCCCCAGACTTCTCTTCTCCACCAGCTGACAGCAGCGATACCTAAGCAATACGTAGGCTGCGCCCGCGGATGGAAGCATCATTCTCAATCACCATCCAAAACGGGGACATCAATCTGTGTATAATATTCCTCCTCCTCCTCCTGCTCCTCCTCCTGAAACCTCACGTAATCACGCCGAACGGGCAATTTTTCTTAGGGCCACAAGGCTCACTCATATAATTTTTCTAAACCATTTTTATACGTTTCAATGCTCTTAAAAGCGTTGAAACTTTAACTTGAACAAATTTTTCGTTAAACTGGGCTGCCTCCAGGCCTAGTTTTACCACTTAAGCCACATTAACCAAAGCGATTAATGGGTTTCACCTGCCATCTTGGTTGGGCATGGCCAATTTTTTCTGAGGTACATTGGTACTATTGGTACACCAATTTTTTTGGGCCCTCACCTACAGGGTAATCATAGTAATTTCTATGTTCTTCGCCTGCACTCATGGTACAGAAAGGTGTGTGGGGTTGGCCTACACTTTAGCTACATAAATGTAACTGGGGCCTTGTCCATACTGCAGCTACTGAAATGTGAAAGAGACTGTTATCTCCCTGAACTGCTGCAATGGGAATGTTACTGGGACCTGTCTTGAGTGCTACTATTACTGAAATGGAACTAAGACTGCGCTCCCCCTATACTGCTGCTAGTGATATGTTAGTGGGGCCTGTCCCTAATGCTACCGCTGAAATGTTAATAATTCTGGGCTCTGCCTATACCGCTGCTAATGGTATGTCATTGGGGTGTGGAAACAGAGGCTTCACAAAGACATGATGGCGGCAAGGCCATTTCCCACCAACGCTGTTACTGTTAAGGTGCATATAACCACGGACACATGTAGAGGACACATAGTGCCTCCAAAACATCCCCCTCCTCCACCAACAATGAAAACATTATTGGCAAATACCTTTGCCTTGGTCCGTCTGGTGGCAGTCCAAGAATTTCACCTTTAACGACACAACAAGAGAGCACCACCACCATCCCCCCGCCACGGCCCACTTAATCCTGGCCACATTCCGAAAACCAACTACATAAAACCGCGCTACTTGGTCCGCAGTCACCACCACATTACCACCAACGAGGTTACTGTTAAGGTACATATTACCAGTCTGACTGGGGCATGCAGTGTGGGCCGAAGCCCACCTGCATTAACCACGACATTACCTCAGCTGTGATGGGCAATGCAATGGGATTTTTTTATGTACCACCGGTGGGTTCCAGGGAGCCACCCATGCTGTAGGTGCACACGGAGTTTAACCTACATCTGTCCACTTGTAAAGAACCCCAGTCAGACTGGGGCATGCAGTGTGGGCCGAAGCCCACCTGCATTAACCACGACATTACCTCAGCTGTGATGGGCAATGCAATGGGATTTTTTCATGTACCGCCGGTGGCTTCCTGGCACCCACCCATGCTGTGGGTCCACAGGGAGTTGTTACTACATCTGTCCACTTGTAAAGAACCCCAGTCTGACTGGGGCATGCAGTGTGGGCCGAAGCCCACCTGCATTAACCACGACATTACCTCAGCTGTGATGGGCAATGCAATGGGATTTTTTTATGTACCGCCGGTGGCTTCCTGGCACCCACCCATGCTGTGGGTCCACAGGGAGTTGTTACTACATCTGTCCACTTGTAAAGAACCCCAGTCTGACTGGGGCATGCAGTGTGGGCCGAAGCCCACCTGCATTAACCACGACATTACCTCAGCTGTGATGGGCAATGCAATGGGATTTTTTTATGTACCACCGGTGGGTTCCAGGAGCCACCCATGCTGTAGGTGCACACGGAGTTTAACCTACATCTGTCCACTTGTAAAGAACCCCAGTCAGACTGGGGCATGCAGTGTGGGCCGAAGCCCACCTGCATTAACCACCACATTACCTCAGCTGTGATGGGCAATGCAATGTGATTTTTTTATGTACCGCTGGTGGCTTCCTGGCACCCACCCATGCTGTGGGTGCACACGCAATTCCCATTGCGGAGTTGTACCTGGCTGTGACTATTTATAAAAAAACGCGGTCTGACTGGGCCATGCAGACACCTTGACAGAATGAATAGTGTGTGGCACATAGGTTCCCCATTGCTATGCCCACGTGTGCAGCTCCAGATGGAGGTGGCACAGGATTGGATTTCTCATTGCTTCTGTACAGCATTGTGGACTATCGGCCCGCCCCTTTTATGGGGGGGTCGCTGCCTAGCCATGCCAACCCTCTGCAGTGTGTCCCTGCTTTTCCTGTGGCAGACGCACTTATAAATAGACATGAGGGTGGCGTGGCATGAGGGCAGCTTAAGGCTGGGCAGGGACAATTTGGTGTACGCTGTGGACACTGTCGTGCGGGGGGGGGGGGGGGGTTGGGCAGCATGTAACCCAGGAGAAGTGGCAGCGGAGTGTCATGCAGGCAGTGATTGTGCTTTGTTGGAGGTAGTGTGGTGCTTAGCTAAGGTATGCCATGCTAATGAGGGGTTTTCAGAAGTAAAAGTTGTTGGGAGGGGGGGGGCCCACTCTTGCCGCTATTGTGGCTTAATAGTGGGACCTGGGAACTTGAGATGCAGCCCAACATGTAGCCCCTCGCCTGCCCTATCCGTTGCTGTGTCGTTCCCATCACTTTCTTGAATTGCCCAGATTTTCACACATGAAAACCTTAGCGAGCATCGGCGAAATACAAAAATGCTCGGGTCGCCCATTGACTTCAATGGGGTTCGTTACTCGAAACGAACCCTCGAGCATCGCGATAATTTCGTCTCGAGTAACGAGCACCCGAGCATTTTGGTGCTCGCTCATCTCTAGAGAATAATCATAATTAAAATATTGATATATCTATGTTTTAACCTACAACCCAGGTTTCTGCATGTTTAGGGCGCCCACCCACTGGCGTTTGCGATTTTCGTGCGTGAAAAACGCTGCGTTTTCGCGGCGTTTTTGGCGCGTTTTTCGCCGCGTTTTCGCGGCTTTTCCATTAATTTCCATTGACTTTCATGGGTGCATTAGGAGAAAAATAAGGACACATATGCAACTGACAGTTCCTATGTTAAAAATCGCAACGCAACGCAAAAAAAAACACCAGTGGACAGGAGTACATTCAATTCTAATTGCTCTTGAGAAAAAACGCAAAACGCAAAGAAAAAAAAATCGCCAGTGGGTGGGCGCCCTTAGGGTGGCTTCACACGAGCGTGTTTCTGTGCATACATAGGTGCTCACCTATGTATGTGCAAAAACACACGTGTATGAAGGTCCGTGCATTGCCTTCAATGGAGCTGTGACTGCTGCCGGCGACTCTATTGAAGGCAATGGTCTGCCGGCACTACTGAATTGTTTTTCAGGGAAGGGCTTCACATATAAGCCCTTCCCTAAAAAACAAGAATTTTAGTGTAAAAAAAAAAAATAACTTAAAAAAAATCCTTACCTGTCTGCTGCTGCCGTGTCCCCTTGGGGATGAAGGAAACATTTGCCGCATGCGGCAGATGTTTTCTTCATCCCTGCGAGGAAAAATTTTTCCCTGCTGCACTTGCCACATCTATATGGGGAATAAAGAATTCTCTACCACACCTGTCACAGATGACAGCTGCGGTAGGGATCTAGCTGCCGGCATCCTGTAATTGTTTTTTAGGGAAGGGCTTTAAATATAAGCCCTTCCCTGGAAAACAAGGAATAATAGTGCTAAATAAAAAAAAAACCTTTCTTCAGCTGCCAGGGCTGAGCCGCGTCCAGCCGGCTCTTCTCCTGCACTGCTCTGAGGAGTATTCAGCAGGCGGGGATTTTAAATTGGTGCTCAGCCAATCAGATGCAGCACTCATCCATTCATGAATTCATGAATGGGTGAGTGCTGCCTATTGAATGACAGCTGAGTGCTGCTTCTGATTGGACCCTGCACTCAGCCAATCAGAGGCAGCACCCAGCTGTCATATAATAGGCAGCACTCACCCATTCATTAATTCATGAATGGGTGAGTGCTGCCTATTGAATGACAGCTGAGTGCTGCCTCTGATTGGCTGAGCGCAGGGACCAATCAGAGGCAGATCTCAGCTGTCATTCAATAGCTGAGAGCTGCCTCTGATTGGTCACAGTGCTCAGCCAATCAGAGGCAACCCATTCAGCAAGTGGGGATTTTAAATCCCTGCTGCTAAATACTCCTCAGAGCAGTGCAGGAAAAGAGGCGACTGGACGTGGCTGAGCCCCGGCAGCTGAAGAAAGGTTTTGTTTTTTTTTAATCACCATTTTTTCTTGTGTTTCAGGGAAGGGCTTATATTTAAAGCCCTTCCCTGAAAAACAATTACAGGATGCCACCAGTTGCATCCCCTACCACAGCTGTCATCTGTGAGAGCTGTAGTAGGGAATTTTTTATTTCCCGCAGGGATGAAGAATTCCTTTGCAGCATCTGTCACAGATGTGGCAGGTGCAGCAGGGAATTCTTTTTCCTCGTGGGCATAAAGGAAACATCTGCCGCATGCGGCAGATGTGTTCTTCATCCCCGCGGGGAGACGGCAGCGGCGGACAGGTAAGTTTTTTTTATTTTTACACTAAAATTCTTGTTTTTAAGGGAAGAGATTATATGTAAAGCTCTTCCCTGAAAAACAATTCAGGCGTGTCGGCAGACCATTGTCTTCAATGGAGCTGCCGGCAGAAGCCGCTACTCCATTGAAGACAATGCGTGCATTCCCTATGGTGCACACATGTCCTATCTTTACAGGCAGGCACCTGTAAAACACAGACATGTGCACACACCATAGGAAATGCACTGCTTCTAATAAAAGTGTGTTTTTGTGCTCTCGTATGCACACACAAAAACACGCTCATGTGAAACCTCCCTTAAAGGGGTTGTCTCGCGGCAGCAAGTGGGGTTATACACTTCTGTATGGCCATATTAATGCACTTTGTAATATACATCGTGCATTAATTATGAGCCATACAGAAGTTATTCACTTACCTGCTCCATTGCTAGCGTCCCTGTCGCCATGGATCCATCTAAATTTGCTGTCTTCTGGCGTTTTTAGACGCGCTTGCGCAGTCCGGTCTTCTGCCTGGTGAATGGGGCTGCTCGTACCGGAGAGCTGGTCCCGCGTCGTCATCGTAGCTCCGCCCCGTCACGTGGTGCCGATTCCAGCCAACCAGGAGGCTGGAATCGGCAATGGACCGCACAGAGCCCACGGTGCACCATGGGAGAAGACCCGCGGTGCATCGTGGGTGAAGATCCCGGCAGCCATCTTGGAGAAGGAAGAAAGAAGTCGTCGCAGAGCGGGGATTCGGGTAAGTAATATATATATATATATATATTTTTTTTTTAACCCATCCCTTGGGTTTGTCTCGCGCCGAACGGGGGGCCTATTGAAAAAAAACAAAAAACGTTTCGGCGCGAGACAACCCCTTTAAGGCTCAGTCCTTATTAATACATCTATGTTAGCCCACATCAGAGTACTTGAGCCCCAAATTTGTAACAGCCACTTTTTCACAGGGCCTATCTACAGCAGGCCTGCTGACTAACTTTTTAATCTCTAGTGGTATGCACACTTAGTAGTTTTTACTGAGGCTGACTTCCCTTAAAACTCAGTGCCAAAAAACTCCACAATGTCCTCTTTAGGTCATAATTTGTTGCTCCGTAAAATAGTTCTGCACTTTCTCAGTCCTCCAGATGGCTCTTCTCTCTGGATCCCAGTGTTCACCCAGGCAGTGGAGCAGTAGCAACTCAAGCAGCCTCTCACATCCAGAGGCTTAGGCTCCCACTGCCTTTCCCAGTCTCTCGCCAGCAGCAGATCCTCTGCAAATTATTGCACCTCTCCCGCAACATCTTTACTCATTATCACAGTCCTTGCATTCTTCTGTGGCGCAGCAGAAAATTATCCTTTTATAGTGCCAACATCATCTTAGAAAGTTCCCAAAGAGCATGTTCAGTTCAGTTTGGAACGGCCATCTTAGTGCTCCATTGTGAATTCCAGTACACCCTTTAGAGGTGCGTCTTATACTGACAATGTATTTTATATGATAGATTTTATTGTTTTAATGTACTTTTGAAGCATATAATATTTTTGTACATGCAAAAAGCCTTCATTATCCCATTTACACACCCTGACATAATAGCATGTCAATACAATTCGGCAGTCGAGGCTCGTGATTTTTTTGTTGATCATAGGAAATCCTGTTAATGCGTTAATATAATTTTCTTGTGCTATAGATTTACTAATATTTTTTCTCATTCATTATGGTTTTCCAATGTGTCGGTAAAAATGTTGGTTGAAAACTTTTGGATACGTTTTCCAGAAGTAATATTTCACAGAGTAGGCAGAGCAAAAAGTCTCCAAATTTAACTTGAGTAGCCCTTTCACAGTGGTGACTTGAATTAAAAAATATAATTTTTATTTTGAACTTTTTAAAAATGCACATATAGGGGCACAACACATAAAACAACAAAAACAAAAAAAGTAAGTAAGGGGCGTGGTAAATACCATCCAACCACACCGTCACTAAAGATGGGCATCCAATTGTGCTGTGTGTGTGGGTGTTTGTGTGATCTGGTCACCGGGGGGGGGGGGGGGGGGGGGCAAAAAAGAATTGTGAAGAAACGAACGTTCAAATCACTAAAAATTGCATCCATCTACGGTGTGTGGGCTTTATAAATAAAAAAGACCAAAACAACTGGGGATAATCTTACAAACCCCAAGTACCAATATACCCCTGCCTCATACATTACCGGCTTTAAGCAGGACAAAAAAACTTCGTGGTCGCCGGTGACCAGATCACACAAACACCCACACACACAGCACAATTGGATGCCCATCTTTAGTGACGGTGTGGTTGGATGGTATTTACCACGCCCCTTACTTACTTTTTTTGTTTTTGTTGTTTTATGTGTTGTGCCCCTATATGTGCGTTTTCCAGAAGTAAAGACAAAATCAGACAAACAACCACAGTAATCACACGAGTACTGCATTCATGTTCATATGAATACCAACAAGAGGGCGACTGTAATGCACAGCCTTGCTCCCTGCCATTAGAGAAATCTTGAAACCAGCAATTAACACTCAGTGCTCAGATTCAGGTTGGTATTGGAAGAGAGCAGACTTGGCCCTTTAAGTCAGCACTGCTGTTCAGCTGACCATGGAAGCAAGATGGTCAGTAGTTACAGAGCCTTGTGTGGTGCGGAGTTTTAAGGCAACAGAAATGCAATTCTAAGCTCTTGTTCATGACCTGAAGATTGCAAGTTCAATCCCTGCATGGTTCAGGTAGCTGGCTCAATGTTGCCCCATCCTTCCAAGGTCAGTAAAATGAGTACTCAGCTGGTGGGGGTAATGAATAAATTATCTGAAAGTGCTGTGAAATAAGTTGGCGCTATGCAAATAGCAATATTTATTTATTTTTTTCATTTTTAGTAGAAAAGCAAGACTGGGAACACTCAATCACTTACCCGCTCACTTACTTAATAAATAACCAATGTCTTACAGCTTCTTGCTGGAATTGTGGGGTAGGCCACAGCTTTATTTATTAAACGGTCTCAACTATAACTTAATTTTAACGATAGATCACTATCCATGCTGTCCGTGTTAATTCTTACAGTTCGTAAACCGTCCACTGAGGACGTTTGTAAGCCCCGTTCCTTCGGCTTGCAAACCTTCCTCTATTCCTTAACAGCATGGACAAATTCCGGGCCAAAACCAGCTGTGACAACTTCCGACGACTGTCCTCTTCTAACTAGCCCACCTCCTCTCCCTCCCTGACCTTACGGGCGGGTGGGCGGGTGTCTCTCCTCTGTCCTTCTCTCTTCACCGCTTGACTCCTGACTGAAGCTCCTTCCGCTCCCCCCCCCTTCTTTCCTGTCTAAACTCCACCCCCTTTTTGCTCGCTCTGCTTAACCCCTACTGTGCCTGTTCCCAGTCATGTGCCGCCTCCTTACTCAGCTCGCGGCATTCAGGACTGGGAACACTCAATCACTTACCCGCTCACTTACTTAATAAATAACCAATGTCTTACAACTTCTTGCTGGAATTGTGGGGTAGGCCACAGCTTTATTTATTAAACGGTCTCAACTATAACTTAATTTTAACGATAGATCACTATCCATGCTGTCCGTGTTAATTCTTACAGTTCGTAAACCGTCCACTGAGGACGTTTGTAAGCCCCGTTCCTTCGGCTTGCAAACCTTCCTCTATTCCTTAACAGCATGGACAAATTCCGGGCCACACGGGATGTGCCGCGTTACTGCGGCTCATTCCGTCCCCACCCCACCAACCCGAGCTAGAGCTTTCTCGACCCCATCCTGCAAGCCGGATAGGAATGTATCCAGCCCCACCTCGTTGAGGTGAACCCCGTCCCTCTTCTCTTCCAACTCCCAATGGCGAACCGCCACCCCTCCAATAGACTGAACAAGCTGTGATATTTTCATGTTCACCAGCCTCCTGGCTCTATCCACCGCTTCCAGGTTTCTTGCTCCATTCCAGTGTCTCCATGCCACTATGTCCGACCAAACAATGATGCATCCATTAAAACATTCCCGAAAACGCCGCAAGTCCTGTTTCATAATGACCAACAGGTCGCGAGTCTTTACTTTCCCGAGATCGTTCCCCCCCGGCGTGACAAACAAAACCACTCTCCGGGGGGTACTTCTGGCAATGTCCACCACCAACTTCCACATGTCGGGCCATATCAGCCCCCCGGACTCCGTGCCAGGTTACGGATGTTCCGGTCAGGCCTAGCTCCGATCCTAAAGACCGAACGGCAGCCCTCCTTTTCGCCCAGTAAATGTAGGAGTGACCGATTATATGCACTTTCCACGGCTCAGCTGCAGTGAACAAATGAAAAAACCAAACGAGGGCAAGCTTGAAAAACACAAGGGCCTACCGCTAAAACAGAAACCGGGATACCGGGTGCTGACTGAAACCTCCCCCAGTTAGATCGGGTCGCACATATGACTTCTATATTTGTGAATTCCGTCTCCCAAGCCGTTTCCAACCATCTACGTTCATCCATAAATTAGGCCCCAGTGAGAAAATGAACTCACGACCTCCCGCAGCTGCCAACGTTACCGCACCAATTCTAAAAGAATGGGTCCCGAATTCCCTCGGGTCGAGGCCCATAGTCCTCAAAGACGATTTTTACCCCGCCGAAACTTGCAAACGAGTGAGGGGGGAGGCCGGACCCGTGGACCAAAAATAGCTCCCCTGCCGGCCTTGATGCCATGTAACTGGCTGCCGTATCTACTGGGCACCATCCTGAGCCCAATCGAGTGAACGGCACCCACTCACCCCTGCGGTACACGTCGGGTTTTTTTTTTTTTTTTTTATTAATCCTGACGCGTAAACCGTCATCCACCGCTACCACGCCGTCAACCATTAATCCTCCCGGCATAAATTGCTCTTCGGAACTAACTCGCCGATCCTGAGCGCCGCAAAAAACGCCAATAAGAATGCCGTCCTGCAACAGCAATGCCTCGTAGTCGTTGTAACACGTGACTTCTAAAGAGTCCAATAATTTACCCAACAACTGATACGTAACCGGGCGACGGGAATCTGAACCGACCTGTTTCCCTTCCACCCTCGCGCTATCTGGCGAAAAACGAACTCTGTTGTAACGTCCTTAAAACCGTGCAACTTTCATAAAATTGCCACGCCCGCGAGGTGCATTTTGCCGAATCTACCGACGCCCGTCTCACCCGCAGAGACGCCAACATATCCAGGGTCGCTGAACGGGCCTTCTCGCCCCCAGCCACAGAACCGTCCGCCAAAACAACCATTTTTGCCACACCGCGTTATTATTTTCCAGGTTCCCACCGCTACTGATGACTCGACACGCTTCAGCAGCTCTGCTCTGCCAGTTTCCACAAGAAATGCGGGCAGCGTACCTCCAATGCATCCGCCTGTGGGTGCCGCCCTCTGAACCGCTCCATCTGTGCGCGAGAGAGCGCGTCAACTGCCACGTTTTTATAACCCGGTACATGTTTTGCCCGTAAATATATATTAAGCTGTAAACATCTCAAGAACCACATGTCTCACAAGCGCCAACACCGGTGGGAATATGATGACTGACGGTTAATAATTTGCACCATTGGAGCTTTATCGAACCAAAAAACACACCTTGTGGTCTTGTAACTCCTCGACAGGAAAAAACTCCAACAGAGTAATGTTTTGAGTCCATCGTTTTTCCAACCAGGATACCGGCCAGGGTTCCCTGCACCAGTGCTTCCGGAAAAATTACACCAAAACCTGTTGATCCCGCTGCGTCCGCGGACAGGCTAATACCTGTAACCGACCACTCCTCTTTTGAGCACACCACGTGCCCATTAAAGGCCTCCAAGAAGATTTTCCATATGTGTAAAGCCCTTCGTATCCCTGGTGTGCCTCTAATGAAGTAGTATGGCTCCTTTATAGAGACCATCATCTAGAAAAAACACGACCCATAAGCCTGCATCTGACGCAACATAACTTTCTCATTTTACGACCTCGTTTACCTTCTGCCGGAGGCGGGCCAATTTTTTGTTTTCCTCGGTAATCTAAAAAACCGTTTCCTCAGTGTCGATCCCGATCCCTAGGAAAATCAGCCTAGTCACCGGGCCCATCGTTTTTTCCTCTGACAAAGGGCCGCATATGCGTCAGCGACCGGAAAGTAAGCAACAAAAAACCCCAGGTGCCCGATGATTCCATACCGATAAACAGGAAATCATCCAGGTAATGATCACCGATGTGATGCCCGTTTCAAAACCTGAGCCTCCATTCCCGGAAGGAACTTAAAAGCTCGAAATAAAAGCATGAAAGCGAACAGCCCCTCGGCAGGCACATGTCGTAGAAGAACTGGTTATCTACCTTGCGTCCCAACAATTGGAAAACCCTCAGGATGAAAATTTGCAACCACCTAAAAAACCGCCTCAATGTCGACTTTTGCTAAATGTGCCCGCTTACCTGCTGCTCTAACTAGGGCGACCGCATGGTCAAAAGACGCATAAACCACCGATGCTTGTTCTTTTGAATGCCATCATCTACCGACTCCCCTTTTGGGAAGGATAGATGATGTATCAGTTGAAACTTGCCTGTCTCCTTCTTGGGGACTAACCCCAATGGGGAGACCCGCAAATTCACAAACGGTAGTTCGTCGAAGGGGGGCGGCCATGCGGCCGGCCGCCACTTCTCTATTAACCTTTGCTTTCACTACCTCTATATTTTTTAAAGCCAATTTTAAATTGGTGCACATAATGGAAGCCGACTGAAAGGAAAACGGGATTACAAAACCGCAGGAAAAACCCTGTCTAAGGGTTCTAGCTTTCTCACCCTTGAAAAGTAGGTTTTTGACGGGCGTTGCGCTAAGATGAGTTGCATCCATACGTCCGTAGCTTTTGTAGTACCCGCAACGACACGCCCACAGGCGAGTCCCGAGGAATCTGAAAACCGTAAACCATCCTTGACCGACTCTTCGCTTCTCCCGCTCGCCACCGCTGACGAGTCCCGGGCGCGTGAGTTAACTTACCAACCACGGAAAATTACCAACCACGGGAAAATTACCAACCACGGGAAAATTACCAACCACGGGAAAATTACCAACCACGAGCGAAACCAGAAATTGTATCAGAAATCATAAACCATCTTTCACCGACTCTTCGCTTTTTCCCGCTCGCCACCGCTGACGAGTCCCGGGAGCGTGAGCCACATTACCGGATGACCATAGGACACTTGTTTTTTTTTTTTTTTGTATATACGGTCAACATCACCACCGGCTGCTAAGCCACCACACTCCTGCCCCGCAGGCGGGCCCGAGCCCCCTGGGGATCCACAGGACACCGATAACACATCTCTTTTTTCCATATTACTCAAAACCGATTTCACACCATCACCAAATCATTTTTCTCCGCCACCTTGGTGGGATCCATAACATTTTCTCATGCGTTTTAAAACAATCTGACTCACCGGCATGACCGTCCTCCGGCACCGCCAGTTGTGCCAAAGTGGCCCCGCTCCGGCCGTTTTTGTGTTGTATCCCGCCACGTGTGGCGTATATTGTGCATCCTTGCTGAATGAGGTGACGGAGGTGCTGCTAGGCGGTAGGTTTGCTGGTGATACCGTTGACCTGGATCCCTAGACCCGTCGCCCAGAGCCTCTCCGCTTGGTCTCCTCATGTGTTCGCTTGCCTCCGCCCCTAATCTAGCGAGCTCGCTTTCGCGCCTTTTTGGTATCTCTCCCTTCTGGCTCTCTCTCGCTGTCTACGTTTTGCACCCAGACCTCGTCTATTGCCGCTTGCGCGACTGGCATACCCCTGCGAAGAATCACCCCCCCTGAAGATGGTGCCACCCCGAAACGTGGATTGACACAGCAGAGCCTATGCTCGCTAGGGGCTGCGACGGTTTGCTGCTGTGAAAAGTGATGTCAGCGAGCCGCGCGACTGCTATGCTCGTGACCCTGGGTGCTGGCTGCGTACCCGATGCCCGCGTGTGTGCATGGTACGTGCTGGCTATGGCGCCGCCTATGTGGGGAGTGACCAACATAGGCCCCTATTGGGGGGCCCTCCGTAATGAGTGCCACCCCGTACGTCCCACTATCTCCTGATATCTCCCCACTTTCCCTACATCCCTGTGCGCTGCCTGCCCTCGTGCCTACACTGCTAGCAGAGCTGGTGGCCGGGCTATAATCCCTATCCCCCCGCCCCCCTGTGTTTCCCCTCCCGGGCAATGGGTTTAAGGGCCTGGCCACCTGCTCCCCTGGGGCTTCTCCTCCCCCCATTCTCCCCGTTACCTGACACTGCCGCATCGCTGCGCCGCCATCTTGAGAGGGCCTGCTTTCCCGCCATGCCTCCACGCGTGTCTCGTGTCTCCACAAATGCTCCGTGCCATGTCCTGCTGCAGCCGTGCGCCCGACTGCGCGCTGGCTCCTGGACGCGGAGCCTCCGCTTAATGCTGCCTCTGTGCCTCTTCTGCCTTGCGGACTGCCGATCGGCTGTTCCCGCTGCTCCTCCGCGGGCGCTCCAACTGCCGCGCGGTTTTGAATTTCCCGCCAAACCCCTCGTGGCGCGTCCCGCGCCCTATGGCTTCTCACCGCCGCGACCGCTCCTGCGGCCGACCCTCTTAGCTGCGGGGCTTGGGCTAAGCCTCGCTGGGGGTGGGGGAGGGGGGACTGGGGGGAAGTTTTTCTTCTCTTCGGGCGGCCTCGCCCGGCATCCCCCGGTTGCTCCGCTCCTCCGCTTGCCGCCGGAAGCCCTGCAGCCGGCCCGACTGGCCTCCCCGACTCCGAGCCCGATCGGCAACTTGCCTTTTATTCCTCCAGCCACTCAGCGCCGTCCCGTTGCATCAACCTCCTGGATCTGCTCATGCAGGTCAGCCCTCCTCGGATCTTGGGGCTTCTGGATCCCACGGACTTGATGGTGCTCCTTTCTTCCCACTTGCAGGTACTCTTTTCCGCGCCTCCCTTCTTCTTGCTGCTCCTTCTCTCTGTTGCACTTATGAGGGTTAAAATTCTAAGTGCAGCACCAATCCGGCCCACCCCACTTGCCCCGTTGCCGGCCGTAAGAAGAGACACCACACACAGGAGTCTGGTCTAGCTCCTCACACGGGAGAAAAAACTGCGCACTTTATTACAGATTACATGAGATCTTATACACTTTTGTCCCATCCCCACACGGGGTGATGGGCTCATAACCATATATGGGAAGTCCGGATTTCCGCCTTAGACAGTGAGGCGCCTCTGGCTTATACAGAAAATCACGTATTCAATTAACTCCAGTACAAAGAATTACCCACACAATTCTAAGAAGTCCTAACATCCATATATGGGAAGTCCGGATTTCTGGCCTAAGACAGTCAAAATTATGTACATTTGAACATCTTGATATCTTGTTTCTGCGCTTCTGGGAAATCGGCCAAGTACATGCGGCCTTGTGTCTGGTTCTTCTTCTCTGAATTTAAGATACATCTCTTGCAAAACCTTGGGATATCTGATTTAAGGCGACGTATTAAGTTTTTTTCATTTGGAATTGAATAAAACTTGCATATAGGTATAAAAGCATAAAAAACACATATGGCAATATATATATATACCCTCACAAACCCCCCTAAAAAACTTAATATGGAGATCAAGCATCAGACCTTGCACTCTTCCTCGGTCGTCTCTCCCTTGCGTCAGGGTTTCTCCACTGCCCGTAAGTCCCTACTCCTAAAAGGGAAGGGATCCCTACCTAACCTCAGAAGGAGGCCATGGATTCCCTGGGCTTATTTCCGGGCCTCCATACCCTCTATCTGTACAAGTTAACACCCCACAGGGTGTGCCCTCGCCGGAACCTAAGGTCTTCTGCACTTTCCCTAGGCAAATGGGAAGTCCACTGACAGTCCATCTTATGAGACTGGGGCGGACACAGTACTAGTCCATCTCTCCATTCTTCTGGTAACATACCTGGTTGTCATTATCGGAACTGGCTCTTCATCTTTTTCAAACAAGGGAAATTTTGGTGTCACATTGTCCAGTCCCTTACTCATATTCTTTGATCAAAGGGAAAATACACATACAAGAAATTACATACCCAACCTCTTTCTGCTAAAATCATATCCAGGGCCACTCTATTTTGGACCGCCATGGATGCAGTGGGCCCTAACTGGTCAATTAACCCTTGCAAAGCATCTCTGGTGTAGTTTACAAACCTCTGCTGATTGTAATAGATATAATTCATCTAATCTACATTATTATTAACAGTGACAATAGCAAATAAGGACTCAAAACCTGCTTTAACCTGATCTCTAGAATTAAATTCATCTGGCACCCCCCTTGGCACTCCTATTACATCTATGTATACATGTGGATCAAAGTTACCACCTGGAGCGTCAACTTCCCTCTTAGCACGATGCAGTGTTGGATTCTCACCCTCAGTGTAGGCTTATTGCACATTTCATTATAATAATTTGTTCTGAAACAGGGGGCTAGTGTACAGTAGTCAAAGGTGTGTGTTAGAGGAATTGTACCAAATTATAGCATGTAAAGGATATACAGGATCATTAGTTTTTTCAGTGCGAAGTGTGGATCCAAGTGGGTTTTCCTTCGAGCTTGACTGCAGTTGGGTGAACAACATCTGGTAAGGACATTCAAACAGGGTTTCTCTCTCAAACGTTTCCACATAGACCCTGTCACCTGGTTTCAGATTGTGACACTCATCTGTAGGACCTGGGAGAAAAGCAGAGACTGCAGAATACATTATTAACAATTCCTTGGAGAGGCTTATGACAACATTAACAAGAAAATCATTCCCCAAACTCTGCTACTGTGGCATGTATCCTCCTGGAAAAAAGAAAAACTAATAGAAGACACTCAACTCAAGATTTTACCCATTTCCTTCATTGCCTTTTGTATCTACTTTCCCCTACTACTCCGCGGATGGTAGGGTGTGTGAAAAGCCTGGAAAATACCCAAAACAGACATGATGTGTTGCATTATTTCACCTGTGAAGTGTGTACCTTTGTTTGACTCAATCACTTCCGGTACCCCATATCTGCAGATTACCTCATTCATGAGCTTCTGTGCGGTTACCTGCTTATTTACTTTGGTAACAGAGTAGGTCTCCAACCTGAAAAACATCAACAACAAGCACATATTCATGCTTCCCAACAAGTGGGAGCTGAGTGTAGCCAATTTGCAATCCCTGAAATGGGTAGAGTGGTCTAGGCAAGTGTGATGTGACAAATTTACTTCTGCCCTGTTGCTTACGGCAAAGATCATGCAAAACTGGACAAATGATGCAGCAGCTACAGAAAACCAAGGAGCCACCCGTCCTTGTTCAAGCATCGACATCATTACTGCTTCGAGAGGTGTGTCTTTCCGTGCGTCAGCTGGGCCATCATTGGGCACAGGGACTATGGTAAGCAAGTTCTGTTGACTGTTCACCATACGCCGTCCCTTTTTAGTCCATTTTTCCTTTTCTTAACTGTAAAGTCTTTAGCATATCAAAGTCCAATGTTTTTATCAAAATTCAAGTTCAAATCAAAGTCCAAGATTTTTATCAAAGTCCAAGATTTTTATCAAAGTCCAAGATTTTTATCAAAGTCCAAAATTATTGTTAAATTCTTCTTTTCTTCTTTCTTCCACGGCTTGAGGGCCGCTGCTTTTGCTGTGTGGCCTGTGATGGCGTTGCCTCTTGCTTCTCTGGTGTAGGAATTGGTGTGAACTTTCCACCTTTGTCAGGTAGAAATAGGGCCTCCATGAGACTCTGCACCATTGCATCATTCTTAATTGGCTGTCCTGCTGAGGTAAAAAACTGTCTGGCCTTCCATGTTGGGCCGTAATCATGAGCTATGCCAAATGCATACCGGGAGTCAGTGTAAATGTTTGCCGTCTTACCTTCCTCCACTCTACACGCCTCCGTGAGTGCTTTTAATTCCGCTTCTTGTACTGCGACATGCGGAGACATTCTGCTTTTTAGGACATCTTGTTGTGTAACCACTGTATATCCAGTGTGGAGTCGTCAATCACCCTGGGTACCATCTATAAAAAACAACTCAAAATATGCATTATTAACAAGGGCTTTCAGTAACTTTTTAAAACTTAAATTTTCTTGTTGCACCAATGCTAGACAATCAGGCTGGTATTCTATTTCAAAAAGATCAGAATCTTGTTGCAAAAAATTTAAAAATTTAAAAATGATTTGCAAAAAAAAAAATTAAAAATGGCTGATTTGCAATACCTAGATCACCTATGCCTTCTCCTCCCCCCCCTTTAAACCAGGGTACGCAATTGGAACAATAGTAGCCGGGTTTAAGTTATTATAACATTGTAAAAAGATTTGATGGATGCAGATAAGGCCTGTAAGATGTTAGCACCTATAACAGAAACATGAGTTACACCGGGGAAGAATAATCTACAAAACCTCTACTAATATTTGAAATGTGAGATCCCTTTAAGTGAATTCATTATTAGTCTGTTCCTGCCTGCAATATCTTTATCAAATTTCAGACAGGAGAAAAAAAAACAAAACAAAAAAACTAGCTGCTCAAAATTCTCCCCCCTCCCTTGTGCAGGAGGGATGAAACATTACTACGTACTATTACATCATCTAGCTCCACCCCTTCGATATTGGCACATTGCGTCCGTCTTCTCAACTTAATTTCAGCTTAAACGTCTAAGCATCCACATCACAACCAAGCAAAGTCCCATGCATGGGGTAGGACTTTTACCCCCAGTCAATTATCTGCATCACACATTCCACACTCACCGCAGCTTGAACACGGGTCACTAACTCACATCCATGCTCTCAAGTCTGCTCCGTCGCCCCCCTTTGAAGATGTACCAGTCCATGCAGATGCACGGACAAAAAAAAGTTTGACAAACATACATACATCAGCTGAAAAACACTGAGGTGAGTGCTATTATTTTTATAAAGTACATAATTCTATTGAGATGAGATTGTGAATGAACGCTATCTTTGACAAATTATGTGAAAAAGTTTGCTGAGTGACTAAAATATTCTATATTTCTTATCTACTGAAGCTATTATATGCTGTATTAAACGCTGAAGTATTTAGTTTCTGTGACCCTGACTTTGGAGTGAATTCTGAAAGCCCCCACCCTTTTTTAAAACAAATCTCTTATCTCTCCGCGAATATGAGACACAAACTGAAATAAGTTTTAGAACGTATCTATTGAAAAAACATTTGAACTCCTAATTAACACATATCCTGGGACCTTGCAACATTCATTTTCAACCCCTGTATAAGTAAGAATATAACTTAGAAATTACTATATTTCCCTGCCTACTAAGACAGTATAACTAATTAAATTCATTTCAATTCATTGCAAGCAAGCAAAGATATTAACCAAGGATGTTATTACATTTTCTCTCTCGCTGTTATCTTCCTGACCTTGGAGACTGAACACAAGCTCACAGCTATATGTCAACAGACTCTTCTCCCCTTCAGCTAACTATTTGCACTTACAGTATATATATATACACATACATATACCCACCTAGTATGGATTATACATATTATCTATTATCTATCTTGTATTATACACTTTTTTTCTTTCTCTTTACCAACAAATCACGTGCATTGTAACTTCCTTATCGACTTGCTTGTTACTCATCACTTTTCTCTCCCCTACCTAACTGCCAATATAACTTTCAATAGACACTCTCCTGACGCCCTCTTGATCACTTACTGTACTTTTCAACATTTCACTTACGGATACTTTCTTAAACAAATAATGTGTACATACGTAACTTACTCTGACTGTCTCTCTCTCTGCTCCTAGCAAACCTTGGTCTTCCAAGGCACCTCTGGGTCCTAAAGACCTCCTCCCAGACACCATTTTGTAATCTGCCATGCGGGTCGGTGTCACACATTTTCATTAGATTTTCTTACATTTTACAGATTCATCCACACGGCGGCAGCCCTTGAGGGGCTCTATCTTCTTTAATAAGATCTTACGCATATTAGAACAAAAACAACAATGATAATAACACGCTCCACAGAATGTATCCTTCTTAATTCCAAATTGTCAGGCCCTTATATACTGGCAAGGCAACCGAAGGTCTCTTCTTCTTATGGAACCAGCCCCATAAAAATGCATCTCTCTGAAATCAAATCGCTAGCCCCATATATAAGGCAAACCGACCGAAAGTCCCTTCTTTCTATGAGACATCTCACAAAATGCATCCCTCTCTGCTAAACCATTAACAACTAACTAAACTAACCTGAGGGTCCCTTCTCTTGTGAGATTAAATGAAAAGTAAGAGAAAAAAAATTCTGCAGATACAACAAACAATCTCCACTATCGCTAAAACGCTACGGACTTCAACAACAAATAAACTACAGACTAGTTTCTGGGTGAGCCATTGGTGCGCATATCACGGTCAGTGGTCCATGACGGCAAACCCGGAGCCCACACGAGTTACCGTGTAGAACTCTTAACCCAACCCGTCCGGTCACAAACCACAGATAGTCAGTCCTGCTGCAAGACTCTCAGCGTAAAACACAACATAAATATATGTTTGTCTTACCTGGAGTTCTTGTGAGTTGATCAGGCTCGGTTTGCAGTAGGACGGTTTCTCAGTAGCGTGGATCCGGGTGAATTGCGCTGTAAGCTCCGATTTTACCGCCCCAGTTGGTTGCGCCATTTATGAGGGTTAAAATTCTAAGTGCAGCACCAATCCGGCCCACCCCACTTGCCCCGTTGCCGGCCGTAAGAAGAGACACCACACACAGGAGTCTGGTCTAGCTCCTCACACGGGAGAAAAAACTGCGCACTTTATTACAGATTACATGAGATCTTATACACTTTTGTCCCATCCCCACACGGGGTGATGGGCTCATAACCATATATGGGAAGTCCGGATTTCCGCCTTAGACAGTGAGGCGCCTCTGGCTTATACAGAAAATCACGTATTCAATTAACTCCAGTACAAAGAATTACCCACACAATTCTAAGAAGTCCTAACATCCATATATGGGAAGTCCGGATTTCTGGCCTAAGACAGTCAAAATTATGTACATTTGAACATCTTGATATCTTGTTTCTGCGCTTCTGGGAAATCGGCCAAGTACATGCGGCCTTGTGTCTGGTTCTTCTTCTCTGAATTTAAGATACATCTCTTGCAAAACCTTGGGATATCTGATTTAAGGCGACGTATTAAGTTTTTTTCATTTGGAATTGAATAAAACTTGCATATAGGTATAAAAGCATAAAAAACACATATGGCAATATATATATATACCCTCACACACTCTCTCTGCTTCAAAAATCCTCTTTTACTCCTTGAAGACTTCTTATGCTGCTGTCTCTCCTCTGTCCTTCTCTCTTCACCGCTTGACTCCTGACTGAAGCTCCTTCCGCTCCCCCCCCTTCTTTCCTGTCTAAACTCCACCCCCTTTTTGCTCGCTCTGCTTAACCCCTACTGTGCCTGTTCCCAGTCATGTGCCGCCTCCTTACTCAGCTCGCGGCATTCAGTGATTGCAATAGGGAGAGTAAGTCTAGGGACTATAGCAGGCAGGAGCGTGGCTAGCTCAATTTACTTGTTATTTGCTACATGTTCAGCCTCCTCTTCTGCACTTTCAACACACTTTCACAGTAGTATTTAGGGATGAGCGAGTATACTCACTAAGGCACTACTCGCTCGAATAATGTGCCTTAGCCGAGTATCTCCCTGCTCGTCCCGAAAGATTCGGGTGCCGCCGCGGTGCGGGGAGCTGCGGGGGAGAGCAGGGAGGAACGGAGGGGAGATCTCTCTCTCCCGCCCGCTCTGCCCCGCTCCCCGACGCAATTCACCTGTCTGCTGCGGCGGCCCCCGAATCTTTAGGGGCGAGCAGGGAGATACTCGGCTAAGGCACATTACTCGAGCGAGTAGTGCCTTAGCGAATATACTCGCTCATCTCTAGTAGTATTGTATCTTAAAAGCCACCATTCATCAGAATATAACATACAGTGGCTGTTGTACACACAAGTTTTTGTTGTAATTCATTTCTTTTATTGAACAGTTTGATGTTCTAGCAATAAAACAGATTTTACAGATCTATAACATAAGCCGGAGGCAAAGAGGTATTAAACTATGAACACTACAGAGAAACTTATTAATAACAGAGTAAAACTGTATACAACGTATTAAGGGAGGAGGACTGAAAGGAACGAGGGAGTACAGAAGTGTAGAAGACTGGGCATGAAGGGTAACACAGGGGACAGGTAGGAGACAGAGAATATGGTATAGAAGCTGATGTAGACTTCCAAAACAGATACAATAGCATTCTTACAATGTAAGATTATAGCGTCTTATAGCAAGCAGCGTCTTACCGGCACTGGATAGGAGCCACAGGTATAGTAGCCGAGTGGGACAGGAGGAAGCTGGAAGTCATCAGCAGGTAGTCATATTTGCAGTACAATGGATGAGGTGAAAAGTGTAGAGAGGTGTAAGCCATAGTTGTTTTTGGGTTGACAGTAGAGATGAGCGAGCACCAAAATGCTCGGGTGCTCGTTACTCGAGCCGAAATTTTCGCGATGCTCGAGGGTTCGTTTCGAGTAACGAACCCCATTGAAGTCAATGGGCGACCCGAGCATTTGTGTATATCGCCGATGCTCGCTAAGGTTTTCATTTGTGAAAATCTGGGCAATTCAAGAAAGTGATGGGAACGACACAGAAACGGATAGGGCAGGCGAGGGGCTACATGTTGGGTTGCATCTCAAGTTCCCAGGTCCCACTATTAAGCCACAATAGCGGCAAGAGTGGGCCCCCCCCTCCCAACAATTTTTACTTCTGAAAAACCCTCATTAGCAAGGCATACCTTAGCTAAGCACCACACTACCTCCAACAAAGCACAATCACTGCCTGCATGACACTCCTATCACCGAGGGAATCACTAAAATATAACTTTTATTAGGTAAAGATAAAAATAAAAATGTATAAAAGGCGTGGACTCTTATTCCAGTTACACTCCTACTGGACAAGTAGATATTCTAACAGTAGTAAGTCCATATAAGTATATACCAGATGATGCGCTAAGTTCTAACTCCACAACCACAATGACCCAATCTATATTGTTGGTGCATGGGTCGAGATATATATTATGGTTGTGTACAGCTCCACGTGTATAAATGGCCACAAGGGCTAACAAAGCACAATGTAGGTTATATTTTTTGTATTTATACGTTGGAGCCGATAAATGGGTAAAGGCCAGAATAATAAATGTAACCCCCGTCTGTCAGAGTATTGAGGCATATATTAATGCCCAGGAAATATAGCATCAATCAGGTATATACTATGTGGTATATCCCCTATTATGGTGGATTATACCCTGATGCGATAACCAGCTATAGTAAACACGGTCACTAATTTCATCTATATAGTGACTCGCTTGACTGACGTCATTTAGCGTGTTTATCTAGTTTATATAAAAGCTGGCAAATAGACTGCAGCGCTGAGTGGTCTGTAACTAGGAGTTAAATGGTGCAAGGACATATTACAGCACCAAACGTTCCTTTTATTTTACCACATTCCCATTAGGGACAGACACAGCGGAGAGTCTTAGACCAGGGTCATTAACTCATAAGACCCTGGAATAAGGAAATAGTGACTGGCAGCATTCAGCAATGTAGAAAAATACAAGATTTATTTCCCCATTACAAAAATTACGGCAACGTTTCGGTCGTAATAGACCTTCCTCAAGCCAATACATATCATACAAAGTGCACCATATATATAGGAAATGTGAACACCATTAACCAATGACATACAAACATGCACAGGAGTGTCTCATCACTGATTACCTCTCTCCACACGTCTCAGCTGTTATCCGGCGCATCGTTGATGATGTCATATGAGCCTCGTGTGGTGCAGAGTGTAAGCTCTCGCCTACGACCTGGAGGTTGCAAGTTCGATTCCCACATGAATCAGGTAGCCGGCTCAAGGCCGACTCAGCCCTCCATCCCTCCGAGGCAGGCAAAATGAGAACCCAGCTTGGTGGGGGGCAATAAGTACTAATTACCCGAAAGCGCTGCGGAACAAGTTGGCGCTATACAAATACCATGATTTGATTTTTTTGATGTCATCTTTAGTTGACCTCCTCACACATTGGTGCGTCCATCTAAGTTGAACCGCACCCTCTGCACATGTGCCGAGCTACAACTATCGCGAGAACACGCTCTAAGTCACAGTAGGGCACAGCGGCCATATCAGAAATGGGCAAACCGCACTAAAGGTGCGTCTGCGCATGTGCCGGTCGTCGGGCCCAGCGACCACGTCAAAAATGGGCAAACCGCACTGATAGTGCGTCTGCGCATGCGCCGGTCATCTGTCATCACAGAGGCCGATACTCGGTCCCATCACCGCGCCACAACCTTACTTCCGCATTCCACCTATATATTATATTATCTACTCGGATACCTCCTCAGTGCATTGGTCACCCGTAGTGATGCAATGCAAAGTGTCAGGATCGCCGATCATGCGTTACCACAACTGACACTGACCGCATACCGCATAACCTGCAGCATCTACTGAGAGGACCCCGATGTATATATCTATTAATGTCACATATCAGATAGATAAATATGAGGATAAAGAGTAAGTAAATTCTTTCTCCATCATACCTATCACAGGGAGAATATATCTATCCAATATAATATAGATGACCTTTTATCATTACTGTGATGTTCTATATCTAATAAAAAAGGGGTATATCAACAACCTACTGGTATTATCAAGTAATGTCCCCATATTCATCTAGAAAGTCATCCCTTCCAGGTCTATTCACGTTGACAAAGGCTATCTTATCTAATAATATACATTCTCACCCATAGAGTATGAATAGTCCAATGTTAACCCATTGTATAAACCAATAAAACAGAACAGAACACCAACTGTTAACTGCCTAGTCAAATTGTGATTTTATTGATACTATACATCACTATGCATGAATCTATATTTTTTCTTCAAGATGATGAAATAATGGACCGTCATATCTCAGACGTGTGGCGAGGGAACCAGCGAGAGACCAACAACCTGTGTAAACAAAACAAAAAGAATACAATTACACATATACCCATAAAAAATTCATTAATAAAACATATGTACAATTCATATACTGATGTGTGTAACAAGATTTACAAGAACGGCTGAAAAATGTACTCCTGATTAAGCCCTTTTGGGTGCATGGTGTCCAACTCGTATATCCATTTTAACTCACGCTTTTTTAATAAAAATTCTCTATCACCCCCCCGTGGAAGTACGGGGACAT
Organism: Eleutherodactylus coqui; assembly: GCF_035609145.1. Taxonomy (NCBI): domain Eukaryota; kingdom Metazoa; phylum Chordata; class Amphibia; order Anura; family Eleutherodactylidae; genus Eleutherodactylus; species Eleutherodactylus coqui. Next base: position 112,917,985 of record NC_089839.1, on the reverse strand, counting down.
GATCAATGACCCTAAATTTGAACTGGCTGATGTTGTGTTTAGCCTCCAAAAAATGTCGCGATACAGGTAATTGTAGATTTTCCGTCCGAATTGTACTCTTGTGCTTCACCATACGTGATCTCACCTCCATAGTGGTTTCACCCACATACCCAAGGCCACATGGGCAGGTGATGAGGTAGATCACGTATGGTGAAGCACAAGTATATCTCCCCTGTATCTTGTACCTATTGCCCCTGAGAGGATGCCGAAATTCGTCACCCCTCACCAAATTGTTACAACAACTACAGGCAAGGCATGGGAAGTTCCCCTTTCTAGGGGGTTTAAAGAAACTCTGGACGGCTGATTTGTGTGAAGCAAAGTGTGAGTGGACCAGTTGGTCACCTATGTTTCTACCTCTTCTATATGCATTTATAGGCTTATTTTTAAATTCAGGTATTACAGCCCCATCTAATGTCAGCAGTGGCCAATGTTTTTTGATAATGTTACCAACGGTTCCACTAAGATTATTAAAGGTACTGACAAACGGAATCCTGTCCATTGTCTGTTTCTTTAATTTAGGTGTCAAAAGATCTTGTTGTGGTATTGCCCTAGCTCGTATGGCAGCTTTTGTGATGATTGGTGTATAGCGCCAACTTGTTCCGCAGCGCTTTCGGGTAATTAGTACTTATTGCCCCCCACCAAGCTGGGTTCTCATTTTGCCTGCCTCGGAGGGATGGAGGGCTGAGTCGGCCTTGAGCCGGCTACCTGATTCATGTGGGAATCGAACTTGCAACCTCCAGGTCGTAGGCGAGAGCTTACACTCTGCACCACACGAGGCTCATATGACATCATCAACGATGCGCCGGATAACAGCTGAGACGTGTGGAGAGAGGTAATCAGTGATGAGACACTCCTGTGCATGTTTGTATGTCATTGGTTAATGGTGTTCACATTTCCTATATATATGGTGCACTTTGTATGATATGTATTGGCTTGAGGAAGGTCTATTACGACCGAAACGTTGCCGTAATTTTTGTAATGGGGAAATAAATCTTGTATTTTTCTACATTGCTGAATGCTGCCAGTCACTATTTCCTTATTCCTGACTGCACCCTTGGAGCCTCTCTGGTTTAGGCTTCCTGACTGGCTTTTGCACACTGTTTTGCCTGGCTCTATGTGAGGATATATGCTGTGCTGCTGGGAACCTCTTTTTTCTACTCAGTAACTCATAAGACCCTGTCACATGGACTAAACACTGCTGAGTGCAGCTAATAAAAACAGCTGATCACTGCTTCACTAGAGATGAATGCCGCTGTTTGTGAGATTTTATAATCACCAGCAGCTACGAGCAGCTAAACTGAAGAGGGTTCAATAAGATATATAATGAATAGAGATGAGCGAACGTGTTCTTCCGAGCTTGATATTCGTGCGAATATTAGGGTGTTCGGGATGTTCGTTATTCGTAACGAACACCATGCGGTGTTCTGGTTACTTTCACTTCCTTCCCTGAGACGTTAGCGCGCTTTTTTTGGCCAATTGAAAGACAGGGAAGGCATTACAACTTCCCCCTGTGACGTTCAAGCCCTATACCACCCCCCTGCTGTGAGTGGCTGGGAAGATCAGGTGTCACCCGAACATAAAAGTCGGCCCCTCCCGCGGTTCGGCTCAGATGCCTGGTGAGTTAGCTGAGGGACAGTGCTGTTTGTACCGGAGCTGCTGTAGGGAAAGAATTGGTAGTTAGTGTAGGCTTCAAGACCCCCCAAAGGTCCTTATTAGGGCCACTGATAGCTGTGTGTTGGCTGCTGTTAGCAGTGCCATTTTTTTCTCAAAATCGGCTCTGCAGAGCGTTGCACCTGGCATTAGGGACAGAAGTGCTGCATAGGCAGGGAGAGTGTTAGGAGTGAGTGTAGCCTTCAAGAACCTCAACGGTCCTTTCTAGGGCCATATTTATCCGTGTGCAGTACTGTCCAGGCTGCTGTTAGCTGTGCTGCATTTTTTTTTGCTTCTCAAAATCGCCTCTGCAGAGCATTCCACCCTCCATTGATACTGCAGGGAAAGAATTGTATAGGCAGGGCCACAACACAGTTATTATTCATAGAATATACGCAGTGCTGCCTTTTGCTTGTAAAACAAGTGAAAATAATTCTATTTGTCCTGCCTCTGTCCGTCCTAACGCCGGTGGACACGTGTCGGCTGCGTGTGCAACCTGTAAAAATCATACGCACCCAGCTACGTTTTACTCCTGGCTTCGCCATTTGCTTTCCTTAATTGGGAAAAAAAATACCTGCTCTGCCACAGTTAATAACTCTGCTACCCTCACGTTCTGTGACACATTAGCAGGAAAACAGCACAGTTATTAAACTTCTCATGTTCATAGAATATACGCAGTGCTGCCTTTTGGTGCAAAAAAACGGAAAATAATTCTATTTGTCCTGCCTCTGTCCGTCCTAACGCCGGTGGACACGTGTCGGCTGCGTCTGCAACCTGTAAAAATCATACGCACCCAGCTACGTTTTACTCCTGGCTTCGCCATTTGCTTTCCTTAATTGGGAAAAAAAATACCTGCTCTGCCACAGTTAATAACTCTGCTACCCTCACGTTCTGTGACACATTAGCAGGAAAACAGCACAGTTATTAAACTTCTCATGTTCATAGAATATACGCAGTGCTGCCTTTTGGTGCAAAAAAACGGAAAATAATTCTATTTGTCCTGCCTCTGTCCGTCCTAACACCGGTGGACACGTGTCGGCTGCGTCTGCAACCTGTAAAAATCATACGCACCCAGCTACGTTTTACTCCTGGCTTCGCCATTTGCTCTCCTTAATTGGGAAAAAAAATACCTGCTCTGCCACAGTTAATAACTCTGCTACCCTCACGTTCTGTGACACATTAGCAGGAAAACAGCACAGTTATTAAACTTCTCATGTTCATAGAATATACGCAGTGCTGCCTTTTGGTGCAAAAAAACGGAAAATAATTCTATTTGTCCTGCCTCTGTCCGTCCTAACGCCGGTGGACACGTGTCGGCTGCGTGTGCAACCTGTAAAAATCATACGCACCCAGCTACGTTTTACTCCTGGCTTCGCCATTTGCTTTCCTTAATTGGGAAAAAAAATACCTGCTCTGCCACAGTTAATAACTCTGCTACCCTCACGTTCTGTGACACATTAGCAGGAAAACAGCACAGTTATTAAACTTCTCATGTTCATAGAATATACGCAGTGCTGCCTTTTGGTGCAAAAAAACGGAAAATAATTCTATTTGTCCTGCCTCTGTCCGTCCTAACGCCGGTGGACACGTGTCGGCTGCGTCTGCAACCTGTAAAAATCATACGCACCCAGCTACGTTTTACTCCTGGCTTCGCCATTTGCTTTCCTTAATTGGGAAAAAAATACCTGCTCTGCCACAGTTAATAACTCTGCTACCCTCACGTTCTGTGACACATTAGCAGGAAAACAGCACAGTTATTAAACTTAGATTATTCATTCACTAGAGGCAGTGGGGCCTTTCGTTTTCAAAAAAGGGAAAAAATTATATTTGGCCTGCAGTCTTGCGCCAATTTATTTCCTGCCTGTGAAATCAAATCACTGGTAATACAGCATGCTGAGGGGTAGGGGTAGGCCTAGAGGACGTGGACGCGGCCGAGGACGCGGAGGGCCAAGTCAGGGTGTGGGCACAGGCCAAGCTCCTGATCCAGGTGTGTCGCAGCCGACTGCTGCGCGATTAGGAGAGAGGGACGTTTCTGGTGTCCCCACATTCATCGCCCAATTAATGGGTCCACGCGGGAGACGGTTATTAGAAAATGAGCAGTGTGAGCAGGTCCTGTCCTGGATGGCAGAAAGTGCTTCGAGCAACCTATCGTCTACCCGCAGTTCTGCGCCGTCCACTGCTGCCAATCCGAATCCTCTGTCTGCTGCTCCTCCTTCCTCCCAGCCTCCTCACTCCACTACAATAACACCTGCTCAGGAGCGGGAACACTCCCAGGAACTGTTCTCGGGCCCCTGCTTAGATTGGGCAGCAGCGGTTCCTCTCCCACCAGAGGAGTTTATCGTCACTGATGCCCAACCATTCGAAAGTTCCCGGGGTCCGGGGGAAGAGGCTGGGGACTTCCGCCAACTGTCTCAACAACTTTCTGTGGGTGAGGAGGACGATGACGATCAGACACAGTTGTCTTGCAGTGAGGTAGTAGTAAGGGCAGTAAGTCCGAGGGAGCAGCGCACAGAGGATTCGGAGGAAGAGCAGCAGGACGATGAGGTGACTGACCCCACCTGGTGTGCAACGCTTACTCAGGAGGACAGGTCTTCAGAGGGGGAGTCAAGGGCATCAGCAGGGCAGGTTGCAAGAGGCAGTGCGGTGGCCAGGGGTAGAGGCAGGGCCAGACCGAATAATCCACCAAGTGTTTCCCAAAGCGCCCCCTCGCGCCATGCCACCCTGCAGAGGCCGAGGTGCTCTAAGGTCTGGCAGTTTTTCACAGAGACGCCTGACGACCGACGAACAGTGGTGTGCAACCTTTGTCGCGCAAAGCTCAGCCGGGGAGCCAACACCAACAGCCTCACCACCACCACCATGCGCAGACATATGATGGCCAAGCACCCCGCAAGGTGGGACGAAGGCCGTTCAGCGCCTCCGGTTTGCACCCCTGCCTCTCCCCCTGTGCCCCAACCTGCCACTGAGATGCAACCCCCCTCTCAGGACACAGGCACTACCGTCTCCTGGCCTGCACCCACACCCTCACCTCCGCTGTCCTCGGCCCCATCCAGCAGTGTAGTTCAGCGCACCGTCCAGCCGTCGCTTGCGCAACTGTTGGAGCGCAAGCGCAAGTACGCCGCCACGCACCCGCACGCTCAAACGTTAACCGTCCGCATAGCAAAATTCATCAGCCTTGAGATGCTGCCGTATAGGGTTGTGGAAACGGAGTCCTTCAAAAGTATCATGGAGGCGGCGGCCCCGTGCTACTCAGTTCCCAGTCGCCACTACTTTTCCCGATGTGCCGTCCCAGCCCTGCACGACCACGTCTCCCGCAACATTGTACGCGCCCTCACCAACGCGGTTACTGCCACGGTCCACTTAACTACGGACACGTGGACAAGCACAGGCGGGCAGGGCCACTACATCTCCCTGACGGCACATTGGGTGAATTTAGTGGAGGCTGGGACAGAGTCAGAGCCTGGGACCGCTCACGTCCTACCCACCCCCAGAATTGCGGGCCCCAGCTCGGTGGTGGTATCTGCGGAGGTGTATGCTTCCTCCACTAAAGCACCCTCCTCCTCCTCCTCCTCTGTCTCGCAATCAAGATGTGTTAGCAGCAGCATGTCGCCAGCAGTCGGTGTCGCGCGGTGTGGCAGCACAGCGGTGGGCAAGCGTCAGCAGGCCGTGCTGAAACTACTCAGCTTAGGCGATAAGAGGCACACGGCCCACGAACTGCTGCAGGGTCTGACACAGCAGACCGACCGCTGGCTTGCGCCGCTGAGCCTCCAACCGGGCATGGTCGTGTGTGACAACGGCCGTAACCTGGTGGCGGCTCTGCAGCTCGGCAGCCTCACGCACGTGCCATGCCTGGCCCACGTCTTTAATTTGGTGGTTCAGCGCTTTCTGAAAAGCTACCCACGCTTGTCAGACCTGCTCGTAAAGGCGCGCCGGCTCTGTGCACATTTTCACAAGTCCCACACGGACGCTGCCACCCTGCGCACCCTGCAACATCACTTTAAGCTGCCAGTGCACCGACTGCTGTGCGACGTGCCCACACGGTGGAACTCTACGCTCCACATGTTGGCCAGGCTCTATGAACAGCGTAGAGCTATAGTCGAATACCAACTCCAACATGGGCGGCGCAGTGGGAGTCAGCCTCCTCAATTCCTTTCAGAAGAGTGGGCCTGGTTGGCAGACATCTGCCATGTCCTTGGTAATTTTGAGGAGTCTACCCAGGTGGTGAGCGGCGATGCTACAATCATTAGCGTCACCATTCCTCTGCTATGCATCTTGAGAAATTCCCTGCAAACCATAAAGGCAGCTGCTTTGCGCTCGGAAACGGGGGCGGGGGAAGACAGTATGCCGCTGGATAGTCAGGGCACCCTCCTGTCTATTTCTCAGCGCGTACAGGAGGAGGAGGAGGAGCATGAGGAGGATGAGGAGGAGGGGGAAGAGACAGCTTGGGCCGCTGCTGACGGTACACCGGCTGATTGCCTGTCATCCTTTCAGCGTGTATGGCCTGAGGAGGAGGAGGAGGATTCTGAAAGTGATCTTCCTAGTGAAGACAGCCATGTGTTGCGTACAGGTACCCTGGCACACATGGCTGACTTCATGTTAGGATGCCTTTCTCGTGACCCTCGCGTTGCACGCATTCTGGCCACGACGGATTACTGGGTGTACACACTGCTCGATCCACGGTATAAGGAGAACCTGCCCACTCTGATTCCCGAAGAGGAAAGGGGTTCGAGAGTGTTGCTATACCACAGGACCCTTGCGGACAAGCTGATGGTAAAATTCCCAGCCGACAGCGCTAGTGGCAGAAGGCGCAGTACCGAGGGTAAGGTAGCAGGGGATGTGCGTAGATCGAGCAGCATGTACATCCCAGGCAGTGCAACAGTCTTTAAGGGCCTAGCCAGCTTTATGGCTCCCCACCAAGACTGTGTCACCGCTCCCCAGTCACGGCTGAGTCGGCGGGAGCACTGTAAAAGGATGGTGAGGGACCATCCTTGGTGACGCCTCTGCCCCCTACAACTACTGGGTGTCGAAGCTGGACACGTGGCCTGAACTAGCGCTGTATGCCCTGGAGGTGCTTGCTTGTCCTGCGGCTAGCGTCTTGTCGGAGAGGGTGTTTAGTGCGGCTGGGGGAATCATCACAGATAAGCGTAGCCGCTTGTCAACCGACAGTGCCGACAGGCTAACACTCATCAAGATGAACAAAGGCTGGATTTCCCCAGACTTCTGTTCTCCACCAGCGGACAGCAGCGATACGTAAGCAATACGTAGGCTGCACCCGCGGATGGAAGCTACGTTCTCTCTCACCATCCAAAACGGGGACATTTCTGCTTCATCAATCTGTGTCTAATATTCCTCCTCCTCCTGCTCCTCCTCCTGAAACCTCACGTAATCACGCTGAACGGGCAATTTTTCTTAGGGCCACAAGGCTCACTCAAATAATTTTTCTGAACAATTTTTATAAGTTTCAATGCGCTTAAAAGCAGTGGAACTTTAACTAGAACCAATTTTTCCTTACACTGGGCTGCCTCCAGGCCTAGTTACCACTTAAGCCACATTAACCAAAGCGATTAATGGGTTTCACCTGCCCTCTTGGCTGGCCATGGCCAATTTTTGGGATGTACATTAGTACTGTTGATACAGCAATTTTTGTTGGCCCTCGCCTACAGTGTAATCAAATTAATTTTTAGCCCACCTGCATTACAGCTGACGTTACCTCAGCTGTGTTGGGCAATGCAATGGGATATTTTTATGTACCGCCGGTGGGTTCCAGGGAGCCACCCATGCTGTGGGTCCACAGGGAGTTGTAACTGCATGTGTCCACTTCTAAAGAACCCCAGTCTGACTGGGGCATGCAGTGTGGGCCGAAGCCCACCTGTATTACGCACGACATTACTACCTCAGCTGTGTTGGGCAATGCAATGGGATATTTTTATGTACCGCCGGTGGGTTCCAGGGAGCCACCCATGCTGTAGGTGCACACAGAGTTTTTAATACATCTGTACACTTCTAAAGAACCCCAGTCTGACTGGGGCATGCAGTGTGGGCCGAAGCCCACCTGTATTACGCACGACATTACTACCTCAGCTGTGTTGGGCAATGCAATGGGATATTTCTATGTACCGCCGGTGGCTTCCTGGCACCCACCCAGGCAGTGGGTCCACAGGGAGTTTAACCTACATGTGTCCACTTCTAAAGAACCCCAGTCTGACTGGGGCATGCAGTGTGGGCCGAAGCCCACCTGCATTAAACACGACATTACTACCTCAGCTGTGTTGGGCAATGCAATGGGATATTTCTATGTACCGCCGGTGGCTTCCTGGCACCCACCCATGCTGTGGGTCCACAGGGAATTATAAATGCATCTGTTTCCACTTATAAAGAAACCCAGTCTGACTGGGGCATGCAGTGTGGGCCGAAACCCACCTGCATTAACCCTTTCCAGTCCACTGTGTGACCTGTGAAGACATTAGGGTTTAAGGCTGTACAGCTCCGTTGTTGGTAGACATCCGTCGGGGTTCTCTTACTGTATATTGCCAGCCTCTCTGCTGTCGGAGCCTATCCTACGTGTCAGCTCATGCAGTACTGGCTTTAGCCAGCATATAGCGCCGTTGTATAACGGCAGAAAAAGAGTAAGCCCCCTAGCAAAACCATATACAAATTGGATTGGAAAGGGTTAAGCACAACATTACTACCTCAGCTGTGTTGGGCAATGCAATGGGATATTTCTATGTACCGCCGGTGGCTTCCTGGCACCCACCCATGCTGTAGGTGCACACGGAGTTTTTACTACATCTGTACACTTATAAAGAACCCCAGTCAGACTGGGGCATGCAGTGTGGGCCGAAGCCCACCTGCATTAAGCACGACATTACTACCTCAGCTGTGTTGGGCAATGCAATGGGATATTTCTGTGTACCGCCGGTGGGTTCCAGGGAGCCACTCATGCTGTGGGTCGACAGGGACTTCACAATAGGGAGTTGTACCTGCCTGTGTCTATGAATTAAAAAGCCCGGTCTGACTGGGGCATGCAGACACCTTGACAGAATGAATAGTGTGTGGCACATAGGTTCCCCATTGCTATGCCCACGTGTGCAGCTCCTGATGGCGGTGGCACAGGATTCTATTTCTCATTGCTTCTGTACAGCATTGTGGGCTATCGCCCCGCCTCTTTTAAAGAGGGTCGCTGCCTAGCCGTGCCAACCTCTGCAGTGTGTGCCTGCGGTCCCTCGTCATGGCAGACGCAATTCTAAATAGACATGAGCGTGGTGTGGCATGAGGGCAGCTGAAGGCTGCCCAGGGACACTTTGGTGTGCGCTGTGGGGGGGAGGGGGGGGGGCGGTTGGGCAGCATGTAACCCAGGAGAAGTGTCAGTGGAGTGTCATGCAGGCAGTGATTGTGCTTTGTTGGAGGTAGTGTGGTGCTTAGCAAAGGTATGCCATGCTAATGAGGGCTTTTCAGAAGTAAAAGTTGTTGGGAGGGGGGGGGGGGCACTCTTGCCGGTATTGTGGCTTAATAGTGGGACCTGTGAACTTGAGATGCAGCCCAACATGTAGCCCCTCGCCTGCCCTATCCGTTGCTGTGTCGTTCCCATCACTTTGTTGAATTGCCCAGATTTTCACACATGAAAACCTTAGCGAGCATCGGCGAAATACAAAAATGCTCTGGTCGCCCATTGACTTCAATGGGGTTCGTTGTTCGAAACGAACCCTCGAGCATCGCGGGAAGTTCTTTCCGAATAATGAGCACCCGAACATTTTGGTGTTCGCTCATCTCTAATAATGAACCCTCTTTGTCAGTAACTGCTGCATTCACTATCACCATTTAAGCATAGATAGCCCGATATACAATGATGTGGACATCTGTGGCATGTCAAGCACAACAATAAGGCTATCTTAGGCTGGCTAACACCATCTACGCGTTTCCGCGGTCCTTAATGCAGTGACCGCATCATCAGGATGGTGAGTCTAGGTTATAGAACCGAACAGCCTGAACGGCTGTGTGAAAATGAGCAGCAATGGTATGTTGCCCAGAGCAGAGGCTTTTTAAAGTACAAGCCACGCCTCCCAGCAGGGGGGCTCGTCCCCAGTGCTCCAATGAGCATCAACCAACACTAAACTGTGCCTCAGCGAAAACCCGTGATGGAACGGGATTCCCGCACATGTGCAGTAGCCCCGACGGGTCCGGGACGCCAACCACTGCCAACCTTAGGAGGTATAGCAGAGTCAGCGCCCGGCACCCCGGAAGTGCTGCGCGCGGCAGAGATAAGTGCTGCTGAGGATAAAGAAGCCTTTTTTGCTGCATTAGTATACAACGGTGCCCAGATGGAATTTAACGCTCAGTATGTTAATCCTTCAGTATCATGGCCCAAAAGGACGCATGGATAGAATACCCAAGTGCTTCTGTATAATAATATTTGATGAACCGAACCCGGTTATTGGGAACACTGTATGTATATAGAGAGAAGGGGTATATATACATAGTTTAAATGACAGTAAAAATAAAAATAACAGTAACGACAGGTGACTACCATTATTTTGCAACATATAGTATTATGCAAACAATAAACATTCCATGATAATGCTCCAAGATGTCAAGCATAAATGTCCTATATACACTGACTCGCATATACAGCCAAGTTTATATAGTCTATGCATGGTGTGTCTGCACCAAAAATGGTGTAGTACAGCGGACGCGTAATTAAATGTAATAAATACTGTACATGGTATATTGTTGCATCAATCATCACCTATGATGTTGATCCTGTATTATATAAACGATGCATAAGAGAGACAGTCATTTAGTCCCTTGGGGCTACAACATTGCAGGCGGTGAATCCACCGTGTCTCCTTTTGTGTTAGTAACCTGTCTCGATTACCTCTCCTCCCATTCTCCCTAATAATCTCAATCCCTTGGAATTTAATGCATGTAGGATCATTGTCATGCATATCACGTATGTGTGTCGCTATGTTGGTATGTTCTCCACGGTTCACATTGCCAACATGTTCCAGGATACGTCGCCTAAATTGGCGGATGGTTTTCCCAACATAGTCCAACGGGCACGGGCATGTGGCTTTATAGACAACGCCGCTGGAGCGGCAGTTTATAAAGTCCCTTATGTGGAACACCTCTCTTGTAGTGGAACATGTGAAGGTGTTACCTCGAGCAATAAAGCCACATGCCTTACAGCCCGCACATCTGAAAGTGCCCTTTGGTAAGTCCGATCCTAGCCATGTCTTGGTTGACAACTTGGGTGGAAGTAGGCTGTGGACCAATCGGTCTCTCAGATTACGTCCGCGTCTATACGTGATTTGGGGATTGACCGGGAGATGTGACACCAGGTCCATGTCCTTCAAAAGAATATGCCAATATTTACTGATGATATGTCTCACTTCTTTTGATTGGTCATCAAATGTACCAATTATACGCATCTTATTGTTCTTGTCATCTCTTTTACGAGTTTGCAGAAATTGATCTCTGTTAGAATTTTTTGCATAGGTGTTTGCTCTCTCCACCACTGCTGTTGGGTAGCCTCTGTTACTGAATCTACGACTCATTTCTTGCGATTTTTCTGAAAAATCGCCTTCAACCGAACAATTTCGGCGGGCTCGGATGAACTGTCCTTTAGGGATCCCACACTTCAGGGGTAGAGGGTGGTGGCTATCCCAGTGGAGGAGAGTATTTGTGGCCGTTTCTTTCCGATATATTGATGTTTCCAAGGATCCACTGTCTGTTTTTGTTATCAGAAGATCCAAGAATGTAATCTTATGGATATCAATATCTGATGTTAAAAATAATCCAAGATCATTTCTGTTTAGTTGGTCCACGAACTTGTGAAAGTCCTCCACTTCCCCTGTCCACAAAATGAGGATGTCATCAATGAAACGCACCCACATATCAACGTGGGTGGTCCATCTCTCATTAGTCTCACCAAAAACGATGGTTTCCTCCCACCAGCCCAGGTACAGATTAGCATAACTGGGGGCACATGGGCTCCCCATGGCTGCGCCCCTGAGCTGGTGGAAGTACTTCCCTTCAAAAAGGAAATAGTTTTTGGTAAGAACAAAGGACAACAATTGGAGAAGTAAGATGTTATGTTTTTTAAGGTGCGTACCTCTCTGATTGAGGTAGAACTCTATAGCTTTAGTCCCCCCCCCATGTGGGATGGAACTATATAGAGCCTCTATGTCTAAACAAGCTAGCATGGTGTTGGGGGCCACCGTGATCCCCTCTAGCCGTTTAAGGACATCAGTAGTGTCCTTTACGTACGCAGGGAGGGCTTCAACAAAAGGTCTTAATAAGATGTCAAGGTATGTACTTATTCCCTGAGTGAGACTATCATTACCAGCAACTATGGGTCGACCTTTGAGAGGGCTTAGTCCTTTATGGACCTTCGGTAGTCCGTAAAATGTCGCTATTTGAGGCGTTAGGGGGTAGAGAAACTGAAATTCTCTCAGATCAATTAACTCATCATCCTTCGCTTGTGTGAGAATATATTTCAATTCAGCCAGGAAATTATCTGTTGGATCTGATGCAAGTACTTCGTAGTTATTTCTATCCGAGAGGATCCTGAGACACATATCTCTGTAGGTGTCTCGGTTCATCAAGACGATATTGCCCCCCTTATCGGAGGGCTTAATGATGATATTTTCGTCTCTCTCGATCGCTGCCAAGGCTGCCTTTTCGGCTGAAGTAAGGTTTTGATGTTTATATTTCTTCTCTCTTGACAATTTATCCAAATCATCAGTAACCATGGATTCAAAGATATTCAAAGGACTTGCTGACCCGGCGCACCTTTACGAGCAGGTCTGACAAGCGTGGGTCGCTTTTCAGAAAGCGCTGAACCACCAACTTAAAGATGTGGGCCAGGCATGGCACGTGCGTGAGGCTGCCGAGCTGCAGAGCCGCCACCAGGTTACGGCCGTTGTCACACACGACCATGCCCGGTTGGAGGCTCAGCGGCGAAAGCCAGCGGTCGGTCTGCTCTGTCAGACCCTGCAGCAGTTTGTGGGCTGTGTGCCTCTTCTCTCCTAAGCTGAGTAGTTTCAGCACGGCCTGCTGACGCTTGCCCACCGCTGTGCTGCCACCCTGCGCGACACCGACTGGTGGCAACGTGCTGCTGCTGACACATCTTGATTGCGAGACAGTGGTTGCGTAGGAGGAGGAGGGTGGTTTAGTGGAGGAAGCATACACCGCCGCAGATACCAGCACCGAGCTGGGGCACGCAATTCTGGGGGTGGGTAGGACGTGAGCGGTCCCAGGCTCTGACTCGGTCCCAGCCTCCACTAAATTCACCCAATGTGCCGTCAGGGAGATATAGTGGCCCTGCCCGCCTGTGCTTGTCCACGTGTCCGTTGTTAAGTGGACCTTGGCAGTAACCGCGTTGGTGAGGGCGCGTACAATGTTGCGGGAGACGTGGTCCTGCAGGGCTGGGACGGCACATCGGGAAAAGTAGTGGCGACTGGGAACCGAGTAGCGCGGGGCCGCCGCTGCCATCATGTTTTTGAAAGCCTCCGTTTCCACAAGCCTATACGGCAGCATCTCCAGGCTGATCAATTTGGCTATGTGCACGTTTAACGCTTGAGCGTGCGGATGCGTGGCGGCGTACTTGCACTTGCGCTCAAACAGTTGCGCTAGCGACGGCTGGACGCTGCGCTGAAAGACATTGCTGGATGGGGCCGAGGACAGCGGAGGTGAGGGTGTGGGTGCAGGCCGGGAGACGGTTGTGCCTGTGTCCTGAGAGGGGGGTTGGATCTCAGTGGCAGGTTGGGGCACAGGGGGAGAGGCAGTGGTGCAAACCGGAGGCGGTGAATGGCCTTCATCCCACCTTGTGGGGTGCTTGGCCATCATATGCCTACGCATGCTGGTGGTGGTGAGGCTGGTGGTGGTGGCTCCCCGGCTGATCTTGGCGCGACAAACCTTGCACACCACAGTTCTTCGGTCGTCTGCACTCTCAGTGAAAAACAGCCAGACCCTTGAGCACCTCTGCCTCTGCATGGTGGCATGGCGCGAGGGGGCGCTTTGGGAAACAGTTGGTGGATTATTCGGTCTGGCCCTGCCTCTACCCCTGGCCACCGCACTGCCTCTTCCTCTGGCGGGATGACGGCGGTGATGTAACGGAGACAGCAGAGCCAGGAAACAATTTTGCGCAAGCCTGCTGTAACGCTTAGCAGCGTATTAATTAGGACTACTACCCCCAGCAGACACGCAGTAAACTGAAGACGGTCACAAGCAGCCCAAATATATTATTTTTCCCCAATTTTTTTTTAAAAAGCCCACTGCCTATATAGCCTGTATATCTCTTTCCCTGCCTCACCAGTACTGGCCCTATACTCTGTACAATGACTGCAGACTGAGGACGCAATGCTCTGCATGCCCGATATACAAAAAAAAAAAAAATTGTGCAACACTGCTAAAAGCAGCCTCAAAAGTACTGCACGCGGTCAGATGTGGCCCTAAGAAGGACCGTTGGGGTTCTTCAAGCCTAAAATAACTCCTAACTCTCTCCCTATAGCAGCAGCAGCATCAGCAGCACTTTCCCTGATCTCTGTCAGAATGCATCTGTGGCAAGCTGCGGGCGGGGCAGATTTTAATACTCGGGTGTCACCTGATCTCCCCAGCCACTCACTGCAGGGGGGTGGTATAGGGCTGGAACATCACAGGAGGAAGTTGTAATGCCTTCCATGTCTTTCTATTGGCCAGAAAAGCGCGCAAATGTCTCAGAGATGAAAGTGAAAGTAACTCGAACATCGCGTGGTGCTCGTCTCGAGTAATGAACATCTCAAACACCCTAATACTCGAACGAGTATCAAGCTCGGACGAGTACGCTCGCTCATCTCTATTAAGAAGCCATTATTCTGGGGGATGGAAATTGAAATAATGCTGATAATACTGTTCTAAATGTGATTTTTTTTTAAATGTCCTTGTATGCTGGCTGAAATAAATTACGAGGAGATAAATCAAATAATAAACTTTGTATAGAGAGTGAGTAAACTTAATAAGGGCAAGTTCATGAGACTATAAATATGTAAAGCACAACATAAACTTGAAGGTTACATTTATTAAAAAGTGAGTATGATTATCACTTGCCAATAAATCTTTAATTTCTAGATTCAATTATTTCTAGGTGATTGAAAGTACAGTAGCTCTATTTGTTTCACGCAAGAAGTAAACCCACGAGGGGCTCCAGAGATTGGCAGTGGAAGTCTTGAATTGAAGAGCCTCTGGACGATCTAAGAAGGTATGGACATCTTCACTGAAAAGAACCTTACTGATTGCTTAAAATTTAACCTTTATTAAAGATTATTAAAAGAACTAGTGTATACAAACAATCACGAACATATAGTGCTTAAAAACAACTTCCCATCGGATAGGAAGAAGATAAGGTGTAGAGATGAGCAACGTACTCGTCCGAGCTTGATACTCGTTCGAGTATTAGCGTGTTCGAGATGCTCGTTACTCGTAACGAGTACCACGCGATGTTCGAGTTACTTTCACTTTCATCTCTGAGACGTTAGCGCTCTTTTCTGGCCAATTGAAAGACAGGGAAGGCATTACAACTTCCCCCTGCGATGTTCAAGCCCTATACCACCCCCCTGCAGTGAGTGGCTGGCGAGATCAGGTGTCACCCGAGTATAAAAATCGGCCCCTCCCGCGGCTCGCCACAGATGCGTTCTGACTTAGCTGAGGGAAAGTGCTATTGTGTTGGAGCTGGTATAGGGAGAGTGTTAGGAGTGGTTGTAGGCTTCAAGAACCCCAACGGTCCTTCTAACTGTGTGCAGTATTGTGGAGGCTGCTTTTTTGCAGTGGGGCTTTTCAAAAAAATATTGGGCAAAAAATTTATTTGGCCTGCCTGTCACTGTGCTCAGTGTTCTGGGTCTGTGTGTGCTGGGTGTAGTAGTTCTCCTAAATCATACGCAGCCAGCTAAGTGTTACAGCAGACTTGCGCCAAATTATTTCCTGGCTCTGTCTGGGCTCTGAAATTACTGCAGTATTGCAGTCCACAGTGCAACACTCTGCAGTTCTGTGACATACTCCAGGGACAGAAGACATATTCCTTGAATATAGGCAGTGGGGCTTTTCAAAAAAATATTGGGCAAAAAATCTATTTGGCCTGCCTGTCACTGTGCTCAGTGTTCTGGGTCTGTGTGTGCTGGGTGTAGTAGTTCTACAAAATCATACGCAGCCAGCTAAGTGTTAGAGCAGGCTTGTGCCAAATTATTTCCTGGCTCTGTCTGGGCTCTGAAATCACCGCTGTGTTGCAGTTGACAGTGCAACACTCTGCAGTTCTGTGACATACTCCAGGGACAGAAGTGTGGAGGCAGGGACAGAAGACATATTCATTGAATATAGGCAGTGGGCCTTTGCTAAAAAAATGTGGGCAACAAATCTATTTGGCCTGCCTGTCACTGTGCTCAGTGTTCTGGGTCTGTCTGTGCTGGGTGTAGTAGTTCTACAAAATCATACGCAGCCAGCTAAGTGTTACAGCAGGCTTGCGCCAAATTATTTCCTGGTGTTCCGTAAACGAAGTCAGCCTCCAACCACATGCCAATAAGCGGCACATTTAATTACAGCGTTCTGTTTCTGCACTACTGGTAATACACCATGCTGAGGGGTAGGGGTAGGCCTATAGGACGTGGACGCGGGCGAGGATGCGGAGGCCCAAGTCAGGGTGTGGGCACAGGCCGAGCCAGTGCGGTGGCCAGGGGTAGAGGCAGGGCCAGACCGAATAATCCACCAACTGTTTCCCAAAGCGCCCCCTCGCGCCATGCCACCCTGCAGAGGTCAAGGTGCTCTACGGTGTGGCAGTTTTTCACAGAGACGCCTGCCGACCAACAAACAGTGGTGTGCAACCTTTGTCGCGCCAAGATCAGCTGGGGAGGCACCACCACCAGCATGCGCAGGCATATGATGGCCAAGCACCCCACAAGGTGGGACGATGCCCGTTCACCTCCTCCGGTTTGCACCACTGCCTCTCCCCCTGTGCCCCAACCTGCCACTGAGATCCAACCCCCCTCTGAGGACACAGGCACCACCCTCACCTCTGCTGTCCTCGGCCCCATCCAGCAATGTCTCTCAGCGCAGCGTCCAGACGTCGCTAGCGCCACTGTTTGAGTGCAAGCGCAAGTACGCCGCCACGCACCTGCACGCTCAAGCGTTAAACGTGCACATTCCCAAATTGATCAGCCTGGAGATGCTGCCGTATAGGCTTGTGGAAACGGAGGCTTTCAAAAGCATGATGGCGGCGGCGGCCCCGCACAACTCGGTTCCCAGTCGCCACTACTTTTCCCGATGTGCCGTCCCAGCCCTGCACGACCACGTCTCCCGCAACATTGTACGCGCCCTCACCAACGCGATTATTGCCCAGGTCCACTTAACAACCGACACGTGGACAAGCACAGGCGGGTAGGGCCACTATATCTCCCTGACGGCGCATTGGGTGAATTTAGTGGAGGCTGGGACAGAGTCAGAGCCTGGGACCACTCACGTCCTACCCACCCCCCGAATTGCGTGCCCCAGCTCGGTGGTGGTATCTGCGGCGGTGTATGCTTCCTCCACTAAACCACACTCCTCCTCCTACGCAACCTCCGTCTCACAATCAAGATGTGTCAGCAGCAGCACGTCGCCAGCAGTCTGTGTCATGCGGCGTGGCAGCACAGCGGTGGGCAAGCGTCAGCAGGCCGTGCTGAAACTACTCAGCTTAGGAGAGAAGAGGCACACGGCCCACGAACTGCTGCAGGGTCTGACAGAGCAGACCGACCGCTGGCTTGCGCCGCTGAGCCTCCAACCGGGCATGGTCGTGTGTGACAACGGCCGTAACCTGGTGGCGGCTCTGCAGCTCGGCAGCCTCACGCACGTGCCATGCCTGGCCCATGTCTTTAATTTGGTGGTTCAGCGCTTTCTGAAAAGCTACCCACACTTGTCATACCTGCTCGGAAAGGTGCGCCAGCTCTGTGCACATTTCCGCAAGTCCCACACGCATGCTGCCACCCTGCGGACACTGCAACATCGGTTTCATCTGCCAGTGCACCGATTGCTGTGCGACGTGCCCACACAGTGGAACTCTACGCTCCACATGTTGGCCAGGCTCTATGAGCAGCGTAGAGCTATTGTGGAATACCAACTCCAACATGGGCAGCGTAGTGGGAGTCAGCCTCCTCAATTATTTACAGAAGAGTGGGCCTGGTTGGCAGACATCTGCCAGGTCCTTGGAAACTTTGAGGAGTCTACCCAGATGCTGAGCGGGGATGCTGCAATCATTAGCGTCACCATTCCTCTGCTATGCCTCTTGAGAAGTTCCCTGCAAAGCATAAAGGCAGACGCTTTGGAATCGGAAACGGAGGCAGGGGAAGACAGTATGTCGCTGGATAGTCAGAGCAACCTCATGTCTATATCTCAGCGCGTTGAGGAGGAGGGGGAGGAGCATGAGGAGGAGGGAGAAGAGACAGCTTGGCCCACTGCTGAGGGGACAGATGCTGCTTGCCTGTCATCCTTTCAGCGTGTATGGCCAGAGGAGGAGGAGGAGGAGGAGGGGGAGGAGCATGAGGAGGAGTGGGAAGAGACAGCTTGGCCCACTGCTGAGGGTACAGATGCAGCTTGCCTGTCATCCTTTCAGCGTGTATGGCCAGAGGAGGAGGAGGATCCTGAAAGTGATCTTCCGAGTGAAGACAGCCATGTGTTGCATACAGGTACCCTGGCACACATGGTTGACTTCATGTTAGGATGCCTTTCTCGTCACCCTCGCGTTACACGCGTTCTGGCCACTACGGATTACTGGGTGTACACACTGCTCGACCCACGGTATAAGGAGAGCCTTTCCACTCTCATTCCCGAAGAGGAAAGGGGTTCGAGAATGATGCTATACCACAGGGCGCTGGTGGACAAACTGATGGTAAACTTCCCATCCGACAGCGCTAGTGGCCGAAGGCGCATTTCCGCGGCCCAGGTAGCAGGGGAGGCGCAGAGATCAGGCAGCATGTACAGCGCAGGCAGGGGAACATTATCCAAGGCCTTTGCCAGCTTTATGGCTCCCCAGCAAGACTGTGTCACCGGTCCCCAGTCAAGGCTGAGTTGGCGGGAGCACTGTAAAAGGATGGTGAGGGAGTACGTAGCCGATCGCACGACCATCGTCGGTGACGCCTCTGCCCCCTACAACTACTGGGTGTGGAAGCTGGACACGTGGCCTGAACTCGCGCTGTATGCCCTGGAGGTGCTTGCTTGTCCTGCGGCTAGCGTCTTGTCAGAGAGGGTGTTTAGTGTGGCTGGGGGAATCATCACGGATAAGCGTACCCACCTGTCAACCGACAGTGCCGACAGGCTTACGCTCATCAAGATGAAGAAAGCCTGGATTTCCCCAGACTTCTCTTCTCCACCAGCGGACAGCAGCAATACCTAAACAATACGTAGGCTGCACCCGCGGATGGAAGCATCGTTCTCTCTCACCATCCAAAACGGGGACCTTTTTGCTTCATCTATCTGTGTATAATATTCCTCCACCTCCTGCTCCTCCTCCTGAAACCTCACATAATCACGCCGAACGGGCAATTTTTCTTAGGCCCACAAGGCTCAGTCATATAATTTTTCTAAACAATTTTTATACGTTTCAATGCTCATTAAAGCGTTGAAACTTTCACCTCAACCAATTTTTATTTTTACTGGGCTGCCTCCAGGCCTAGTTACCAATTAAGCCACATTAACCAAAGCGATTAATGGGTTTCACCTGCCCTCTTGGTTGGGCATGGGCAATTTTTCTCAGGTACATTAGTATTGTTGGTACACCAATTTTTGGGGGGCCCTCGCCTACAGTGTAATCCAATTAATTTTTTGCCCACCTGCATTACAGCTGACGTAACATCAGCTGTGATGGGCACTGCAATGGGATATATTTATGTACCGCCGGTGGGTTCCAGGGAGCCACCCATGCTGTGGGTCCACAGGGAGTTGTAACTGCATGTGTCCACTTCTAAAGAACCCCAGTCTGACTGGGGCATGCAGTGTGGGCCGAAGCCCACCTGCATTAAACATGACATTATTACCTCAGCTGTGATGGGCAATGCAATGGGATATATTTATGTACCGCTGGTGGGTTCCAGGGAGCCACCCATGCTGTGGGTCCACAGGGAGTTGTAAATGCATGTGTCCACTTCTAAAGAACCCCAGTCTGACTGGGGCATGCAGTGTGGTCTGAAGCCCACCTGCATTAGACATGACATTATTACCTCAGCTGTGTTGGGCAATGCAATGGGATATATTTATGTACCGCCAGTGGCTTCCTGGCACCCACCCATGCTGTGGGTCCACAGGGAGTTGTAAATGCATGTGTCCACTTCTAAAGAACCCCAGTCTGACTGGGGCATGCAGTGTGGGCCGAAGCCCAGCTGCATTAAACATGACATTATTACCTCAGCTGTGTTGGGCAATGCAATGGGATATATTTATGTACCGCCGGTGGCTTCCTGGCACCCACCCATGCTGTGGGTCCACAGGGAGTTGTAAATGCATCTGTCCACTTCTAAAGAACCCCAGTCTGACTGGGGTATGCAGTGTGGGCCGAAGCCCACCTGCATTAAACATGACATTATTACCTCAGCTGTGATGGGCAATGCAATGGGATATATTTATGTACAGCCGGTGGGTTCCAGGGAGCCACCCATGCTGTGGGTGCACGGAATTCCCGTTGCGGAGTTGTACCTGCCTGTGACTATTTATAAAAAACCACGGTCTGACTGGTGCATGCAGACACCTTGACAGAATGAATAGTGTGTGGCACATAGGTTCCCCATTGCTATGCCCACTTGTGCAGCTCCAGATGGAGGTGGCACAGGATTGGATTTCTCATTGCTTCTGTACAGCATTGTGGACTATCGCCCCGCCGCTTTTAAAGAGGGTCGCTGCCTAGCCGTGCCAACCCTCTGCAGTGTGTGCCTGCTTTTCCTCTGGCAGACGCACTTATAAATAGACATGAGGGTGGCGTGGCATGAGGGCAGCTGAAGCCTGGGCAGGGACAGTTTGGTGTGCGCTGTGGACACTGGGTCGTGGGGGGGGGGGTTGGGCAGCATGTAACCCAGGAGAAGTGGCAGCGGAGTGTCATGCAGGCAGTGATTGTGCTTTGTTGGAGGTAGTGTGGTGCTTAGCTAAGGTATACATTGCTAATGAGGGCTTTTCAGATGTAAAAGTTGTTGGGGGGGGGCCCACTCTTGCCGCTATTGTGGCTTAATAGTGGGACCTGTGAACTTGAGATGCAGCCCAACATGTAGCCCCTCGCCTGCCCTATCCGTTTCTGTGTCGTTCCCATCACTTTCTTGAATTGCCCAGATTTTCACAAACGAAAACCTTAGCGAGCATCGGCGATATACAAAAATGCTCGGGTCGCCCACTGACTTCAATGGGGTTCGTTACTCGAAACGAACCCTCGAGCATCGCGAAAATTTCGTCTCGAGTAACGAGCACCCGAGCATTTTGGTGCTCGCTCATCTCTAATAAGGTGTTAATCTGAGGATTACTGTTTATTGATGTATTGACAGCGATAATTAGTTGGCTTTTTACTAGTCAGAGTTTGATTCTATTTCTCTGTAACTATCACAGTATCACTCAGGGCTCTTATTCATTCAAACGGTTCTTCTGATGCTCTGTTTTCCGTTTATTTTAATCAACCCACATTAAAGGAAAGATGCTTTCACATACAAGGCATTTTCCATTATATGCTATTTATGAAGCCGTCTACACGCCTCAATTCAATCGTCCAAAATTCCCACTCTCAGACAATTATGGACGCATCAGATCTCTCCTGACCCTAAATGGATCGATAATAATAATTTGCTCATGCAATCATTCATGCCATAACTCCATCGACGCGTTTCTATGACAATGATTCGGTATGCCACTTCATCAGGATGGGTCTTTACTTTTTGTCTGGCTCTTTACCAACTATGGGACTAGTAGCCTCTCCGTATTTCTACCCGTATGTTGAAAAATAACATGCACCGTAATAGCAGTCTATTAATAATTTTAGACTGCGAGACGTTACTCTATTATAGGTGCAGTATATCCATAACGGTGTAGAAGCACGGTTCGAACTTAGTGTACTCTATATAGCATACTATTGTGATATTGCCAAAATAGAGTACATCTGTGTCTCTTTATAACACAAGGCTGCTCTGCTCTTTTCTAACACAGACTTTCCATTAGCCCTATATATCAGGCAAAATGGGTAGAGTGTCAGGGTTAGTGTCTCTTGACATCAAATCCAAAAGCTAGTTAGATTTAGTGTAACAGGCCATGCAACCTGATGATTTAAGTTGCCAGCCTGTAAGCCACTAATTATTTTAAAGAGCTTAGCCCCTTTCCTACAGTCATTAGCCTTTAGCCCTCTGACTTAGGTAATTGCTATTCTAAGTCCCCATTTTTTGGGGGTAAAGTTAGCCAGAATCCCCGTTTTTTGGGGCTTTTTTTTTATAAAGATAGAGAGCAGCTTACGGCGACCGCTATGATGAACCTGCAGCCTGCCTGGCCACAACAGTATAGACAGAGTTCTAAAGAACACAATTGCCTCAGTGATTTTTTTTTTTTTTTAAGAAGGTGTGGACAATACTATAAAGGACTAACAAGGTGCCAGCCTTATTGTCTATTGTCATCCCAAGAGCATGAAAGCCCAAGACATGGGCTACAGACGTTCGAACGAGTTCACAAGCTAGCAGGCTTTGGAGTCTAGAATTGTCTGGGATAAGCTGAGGCTGAGGAGGTATGCTTTCCTAAACTGACAAATCTTGAGATGTGTGGTAAGTTATTAAAGAAAAAAAAATGCATGTTTGACAGATGCCTAGGATGAAAGCCATCCATAACCACAAGTTCCCTAAATCACCAGTGAAATATTAACAGCAATACAATACAATGTGCCTGACACTAGAACAGATAATGTGAACATACAATAAATGAAATGAAAGCTAATTAAGTAAAATTAGGCAAAACTAATTATGCAATTTGTGTCCCAATTTTTCATGTTTAATACACACAAACATATTTCTTTTAAAGGGAACCTGTTATGATTCTGTGCACAGAGCTTGTATTATGGCATACAGAGGTGCTTCTGTTCAGTATAATGGAGCCTTAAAAACATTTGTACCGTCAAATAGTATCTCAATAAAGCTCCTTATTTTCTCCTAAATGCATTGTTTTTTCTAGTTCACAACACATCCATAATAAGGAATATGATGTAACCTGACACATTTTTTTTCTCTTCAATTACAGTATGTAAATAAATGGTGTATAGTGATATAGTATGAGCTCATAGTAGATTATGGACATAATAATAAAGATTTCTACAACTTGAGTCCATGCACTTTTAACGAAGTCTTTCAAATTTAAAATTATAGAATGGAAAACCTAAGCAAATATACATAATTATTCAGCTTCTCTGAACAGACAATTGACAAGTAAAAAAAATTACTGCTGAGCTACAGTACTTGCCAACTATCTTGGAAAAAGGGGAGATTTCCTGGAATAGTTGGTTGGCAAATCTTCCAGGTGCTACAGACCCCTCCCCGCAAAGCAGGGCAAAAAAACCATTTGCCGCATGTAGTGTCAAAACACTGCTTAAATTGATGTTCAAATCAACATTCAGATGAGCAAGTTCTGGGGGAAAGGGGGTGTGGCTTATGAAAAATAGATGTGTATATGCCCCCCAAAATGACAAATTCTTAAACAACATTGCACAACATATAGTTACAAGTACTACTACATGTATTACCACATTACATATAAGGCAGGAGTGGTAAACAATAATCATTTACTAAATGTCTGACAAATTGAATCAGAAGAAGAGAGGACTCTGTCTACAAGGGTTTACAGTATACAGGGCAAGGGGAGGAGACAGTAGGTGAGAGTAGAAAGTAGTGTTCTTATGGTGGAAGCAGGGTTTCTGTAGATTTCAGGCATGTCTGAAGAGGAGGGTTTTCAGGTTCCTTTTGAAGCTTACCCAGGGGGTTGAGAGTCTAATGGGTTGAAGTAGTAAGTTTCAGAGTGTAAGTGATGCACAAAAGAAATACTGAAGATGATTATGTGAGGAGCACTGTAGGGGAGAGAAGAAGAGGAGGTTATGCAAAGACCAAAGGTTACAAATAGGGAAGTATTGAGAGATTAGATCAGAGATATATGGAGGTGACATGTTGTAGATAGCCTTATATGTCATTAATATTTAACTATAATTAAATAATTACTTGCATTTAATGCTCTGGGTAATAGGCAACTAGTGAAGCGATTGGCAGAGGGGAGAGGCAGGAGAGAAATGGCAGTATAGGTGGACAAGCTAAGCAAAAGAGTTGAGGATAAATTGGAAGGGTGCAAGAACATTGGGAGGCCACTGTAGAGAATCTTGCAGTAGTCTAAATGGGAAATAATGAGGGCATGCACTAGCATTTTAATTGACTCGGGGTGAAGGAAGGATCTTTGAGAGATTTTTCTGAGCTTAGGTGACAGGAGTTAGTGAGGGCTTTTATGGGTGGTCTGAAGGAGAGGGCAGAGTCAAATGTAACACGGACATAATGGACTTGTGGAACTGCTAAAAGTGTGGAACCACTGACAGTGATTGATAGGTCTGGTGGGAGCGTAGAGTGAGGTGGGGGGAAAAATGATGAGTTCAGGCTTTTTCCATGTTAAGTTTTAGGAAGCGAAAAGTGTAGGAAGATAAAGCTGATAGACACCCTGGGTTTCTGGAAAGCAGAGAAGTAACATCTGGGCCAGAGAATAGATTAGGGAGAATTGACCTGAGATGTTTGTTTCCCATTTTAGGAACTGTACTATTTTCTTTAGAAACATGTCATTATCATTAGATAAACAATAGTAGATTTGTTTAGTATGATTCTTGTATTGGTTAAGGGTATTAGATATTTGGTCTTTAAGATCGTTGGAATGGTGATTTGTTTGGCTGGGTGCGTGAGAAGATGCTTTCTTATTTTGAGGAATATATAAAACTCAGAATAGGGAATTTTATATTTTTCCTGAATTGAAGAGAATATTACCAGTTGTCCGTTAAAGTAAAAGTCTACTACCAATTTAATCTCAGTGTTTGACCATATTCATTTTCAAGTTACAAACCATTTCCTTTATTTAAGATGATAACAGTTTGGATCTGCCGAAATATTACTATTCAACTGTTTTTGGTGGAAAATGACGCTTGGATCTTGACTTCCTCCTGTAAGAAACCTTACTTTCCCTCTGTAAGAACTAGCAAAAGTCGTCAATCATAATCTTATTGTAGTTGCCTTTGCAACGGTCTTCAATGACGGAGATGTGTTGTGTACGTATTACACAGTGAATAGAACCCATTGATCTCAATGGGTTCATTCACATAAGTGCATTTTTTTTGCATAATGTACAATCGCATGAAAAAATATGCAGCATTAGGGCTCCTGCACACTTGCGTTTTTCTTGTGAATTTTTTTCACTCGATATCGCTTTGTTTTTGCATGCAATCGTCAATAGGATTTTCTAATGTTAAAAACGCATCGCACAAAAATCGCAAAGCACCAACTTGCGATGCGTTTTTAACATTAGAAAGTCCCATTGACAATTGTGTGAAAAAAATATAGCGATATCGCGTGAAAAAAACACGCAAGAAAAATACAAGTGAGCAGGAGCCCTTACTTTGTTAGGCCTTAGTCACACGGGTGTTTTTTCGCACGATTTGCGGATCGCATGACGGATGCGCATCCGCAAATCGCGTGACCGGGGCCCAAAAATCGACCGAAAATCTGCTCCTAGCCGCATTTCATTAGAAACGGGCCGGAACTGTCCAGCGCATTGCATTCAATGGAGCTGGCAATACAGCCGGCTCCATTGAAAGCAATGCGCTGCATGCGAGCGCGGGATGAATTGTCGGGAAGGGCTTAAATATATAAGCCCTTCCCTGCAATTCATCCAGAAATGTGTAAAAAAAATATATATATATATACTCACCTTGTCCCGGCAGACGGAGTTCAGCGCGGCCGGCCTGCAGTGGGTGTGAAGGGGGTGTGAGTCAGACCTGCCCCTGATTGGCTTAGCGCTGAGCCAATCAGAGGCACGTCTCACTCACACCCATTCATATCAGGGGCAAGTCTGACTCACACCCCCTTCACACCCACTGCAGGCCGGCCGCGCTGAACTTCGTCTGCTGGGACAAGATGAGTATATATATATTTTTTTTTTTTACACATTTCTGGATGAATTGCAGGGAAGGTCTTATATATTTAAGCCCTTCCCGACAATTCATCCCGCGCACGCCGGCAGCCCATTGCTTTCAATGGAGCCGGCTGTATTGCCGACTCCATTGAATTCAATGGGCAAACATCGTTCTTCTCTGCCACAGCTGTTACAGCTGTGGCAGAGAAGAATGATTTGTCTTCTATATGTTCTCAATGGGGTCGGCGCTGCTGCCGCCGGCCCCATTGAGCGCATATAGAGAAGAGAACAGGAATTTCTGTTCTATAATTTATCGGACGAGCACATAAAAAGTGCTCATGTGTCCGATACCATTGCAAAGCAATGGTTTTAAAAAATCGCCGGACACATGCCCATGCGCAAATCGCGCGAAAAAACGCCCGTCTGACTGAGGCCTTAGGGTGTATTACACACGGCAATAAGCCATTGAAGTGAATGGCACAAATATGCAATGAGTACGCAGGAAACCTGCTTACTTGCACACCATTTCAATTAGCCTGTCTATGTTCTTTTTTGCATGCGCAAATATGCAGTGTATTTGTGCACTTAAAAACACACCAGATCAGGTGAAAAATGTGGGCCCAAGCAATTTGCCTTTCAGCCACTGTGTGAGATGAGTGTTACATGACACGCAGATGATGTGCGGTGCCACTTCTTATCTTGGTCACCAAGCTTCATGCAGAAAAATTTGTGGTAGGCCCACTTTACCAAGGATGTTATTTTCAAATGCTGTGTATTTGTTGTGAACTGTTCGAGGACAGCAGAAATTGTCTGGGTTGTTCAGACATCCGCACCACTCAGCCATATTGTTATCAAATTTTGAAAAATAGTCCCGTTCTAACTAATGATTTGTAAAAACACAGTTCATTTTTTACAACTTACTAGTGGATGATCCGCAGCATTTCTGCCACATGGAAACATACCCTATATGTTACATAAACATATTCTTATAGTGTTCAGTCAGCGCGGTGTGTAACAGTGATTGCGAAATACTTGTACAATCATTTTTTCTATTCTTTTTATTAAGCAAAGTTAATGGCGAGCCGATTGGATTAATTGCATAGGAATATTTCTAAAAAAAATAAAGTACAACAGCAACTGGATTACATTATTCCCCATAGCTGGAAAACCTTACATGGCAGAAAAATATTGTATCATATTTGAATTTAGCACACTAAAGTTACTAGAAGCCACATTACTGCTGCAAAACTGTGTTGCACAGTAATAATTAGCTGTGAACCTAGAATGTCAGCACTACAAGATAACTGTGCTAGCCACTGAGCCACCAAGCTCCTTCTTTCTTCCTCCTTCTGCTTCTTCTTCTCCGGAGGAGGGAAAGAAGAAAAAGAATGAGAAAAAGACATTGTAATTCTTATTCATCTCCTTTGAGCCTTGTGTAGGCAGCAGTATGCAGTCCTGAACTCTTCTCACAACCTGAAGGTTGCAAGTTTAATCCCTGCTGAGTTCAGGTCTCCAGCTCAAGGTCAGTAAAATGAGGGCCCAGCTTGCTGGGGGGTAATAAATAAATTACCCAAAAGCACTGCAGAATAAGTTGGCGCTATGCAAATTACAAGTCCCTTTATCTCCTTCTTCTTCTATGCCTCTTTCTTATACTTGTTCTCTTCCTTTTTTTTCTTCTCCTTCACTTTCTTCTTCTCCTTCTCCACTGGAAGATGAAGAGGAGGAGGAAGAAAAAAAGGATGAGAAGAATGAAGAATAAGAAGAAGGAAGAACAAGTATGGTTGCTAAGTTATTGGCACTGCTGTCTTGCAGTGCTGGGATCCAAAATTCAAATCTGTCCAAAGCCAACCTCTGCCTGGACTTTGTATGTTCTCTTTGTGTTTCACTATCTTCTCCAGAGAAGGAAGACCAGGCTTAGTGGCTCAGTTGTTAGCATTGCTGCTTTGCATACTGGGGTTGTAGGTTCAAATCTGTACACGTTTGACATCTGGATTTTGTGTATATTGTTCTCCGCCTTTAGAGCTGAAAGTGCAGATGTGGAGGCTTAGTTGCTAGTGCTGCTATCTTGTAGTGCTGGAGTTGTAGATTCAAATCAGTCCAAGGGCAACATTTGAATTGGGTATTTTTATCTTCTTTGTGTTTATTCATGGTCTTCCTATCATCTGGAATAGACTGAACAAGTATGATGGCTCAGTTGTTAGCACTGCTGCTTTGCAGTGCTGGAATTGTAGATTCAAATATAACCAAGGGCAACGTCTGGATGGAGCTTTTCAATGTCTATGCAGATGCTATATTTACTGGCATTTGAACCTAGAACCGCAGCACTGAAAGGCAACAGTGCTAACAAATGAGCCACATTTAAAGAAGAATTCACTATTTTATTGTTAAATGATTTTCTGGTGATTTTAGCTAAATATAAGTTCAGAAAGACCCAATCCAATTTTATTGCCCGGATGATCACGACAAGCAACGCTACCTATAATATCTGATGGCCAATATTTAACACAACAAAACAAAAGCAAGAACTCCAGTTTCTTGTGCTTCTATCAGTTACATGAAGCACTGTACATAACACATTATACATTGTAGCATATGATGAAATAATAGGTTTACAGTGTTCTGATTTTTGGCTCTCACTGAAGATAATTGGTTTAGAGCATTAGCTGTCTTTGTGTAAACCAGTTGCTTTTACTTCAGGGCAAGTCGACATTAATGGATAATAATGGAAACTGTATTTCACCAGTGGCTTGGAATCACTAATTACAACTAATAGCGCACAGATGGAGTAAAATGGAAGCCTCCAAGTGTGTTTAAATTTGCCCTTATGTTTCGAGAAAAGAAAAAAAAATATTATAAGAAAACTTCTTGTGAGAACTTCAGATTTGCTGTGCAATATGTGTTTCAGAGTAAAGCCGATGTCACAGTTTTTCTGTAAAGTGTGATTGTTCTCAGCAAGAGAAACCAAGTAATAGATATGGTACCTTTTAATAGCTAACAAAAAGACATGATGTTTTAGTGAGTTTTTGAACCTACTTAGAGTTCTTCTCCAGGCTTAATGTAATAGATCCGAAGGTACAGACATGGTGTGAATAATTTGCACTTAAAGCAGTAGCAGAACTGGATGTGTAAAGGAGTAAATACTTAATTCGTCCACTAATATTCTTTCTTTCTTTCTTTCATCCTTGCTTTCTTTCTTTCATCCTTGCTTTCAGTTTTTGTCCTATTTCTCCAACATAAAGACCCCCAACAGGACATTCACTGCATATGATCATGTACACAACATTGAAAGTGGAACATGTGAATGTCCCAGGTATCTTAGAGTCCTGCTGTGTGTTGGTGATTTGTATCCTATCCATGGTCAGTACATGTGAGCAGGTCTTGCAGCTCTTTACATTACTGGGATCAGTTCCTTTTTGTGTGTCAAAGGGCAATGCACTCCTGATTATAAGGTTTCTCAAATTTGAAAGTTGCTTGTAACATAGTAATGGAGGATCCAGGAATATGATTTTCAGACTGTCATCCTTTTGTAGATTATGATGGAGTTTCTTTGCGGTTTTCTTTAGTACCTCTAGCTGCAAATTGTGGGTAACACAATCATTACAACCCAATAATGGGCACTTGTACATTACAATTGTGGAATGTATAAGAGCATTTGAAGATATATATATAGATTGTGTTTGCAATGCAGATGGGAAAATTCATACAAACTACTTAGGCTATAACATGTTTAATGCATAAATCACCAGTTTTCATCTACGATATATAATATTGTTAGTCGTTATCACTGATGGGTTTCTGCATTTACAGTATATTGAGCTATTGAAATTACAGTGGCTTGGATATTGGAAAATCATAATGATAAAGTGGAAGATGCAATGAATTTATATGTGATGTGACTATTGCTTGATTGGTGCAGCAATAAAAAGAGCGTGGCCATTGTGGATTGTTTTTCATTTTGGTGTTAGAATGCCTAGGGATGGTGGCATGGTTAGGGGTCCATATCAATGTAATTTAAAGTTGGTAAAATATTATGATATTGTTGTGGAAGAAAAATTGTGTAAGAAGGTGCAGCTGGCTTCAATGGCAGGACCGTTTGCAGAACCTGCATTGAAGGATTTGAGATATCACCATTGGGCATAGATCCCGAGAAATTCTGGTTAATGCACAATGTATTTTTCCCTCATGCTAAGTCTGCTAACAATGCTATTGACAGTAAATTTTGTTCACTGCCCTACATGTCATTTGACTAAACAGTTGACTTGGCAGTGGGTCCTGGGGCATTCATGTTGAAAGAAGATGTGGAGATGGCCTTCAGGCTTCTTCTGATTCACTCAGGATGTCATTATCTGCTACATTGTTTTTTGTAGGCCTGTATTTTGTTGATTTTTGCCTCCCTCTATGTAGTGTGGTGTATTTTGCATATTTTCAGGCTTTCAGTGGTTCTGAGCCACATTAGTTGAAAAGCTTAATTTTTCATGCACGGTCATCCCTATGTGGTAGGTTTTCATTTGCTGCTTAGCAAGGATCTCAGCACATAGTCAGTTGTTAAATCATTTTAATAGAAATAAGAGAAGATTTGCAGGTTTGTCAATGCTTTGAATTTTTTTTTACTGGATTGGTGTTTTTTCAATCAGACCAGACTTATTATGTGGAACTAGGGTTACAGATAGAGATGAGCGAGCACCAAAATGCTCGGGTGCTCGTTGCTCGAGTCGAGCTTTCCGCAATGCTCGAGAGTTTGTTTCGAGTAACGAACCCCATTGAAGTCAATGGGCGACTCGAGCATTTTTGTATATGACCGATGCTCGCTAAGGTTTTCATTTGTGCAAATCTGCAAAACCTACGAAAGTGATGGAAAAGCCACAGAAATGGATAGGGCAGGTGAGGGGCAACATGCAGGGCTGCATCTAAGGTTCCCAGGTCTCACTATTAAGCCACAATAGCGGCAAGAGTGGGTCCCCCCCTAACAATTTTTACTTCGGACAAACCCTCATTAGCAAGGCACACCTTCGCTAAGCACCACACTACCTCCAACCAAGCACAATCACTGCCTGTGGGACACACCGCTGCCTCTTCTCCTGGGTTACATGCTGCCCAACCCCCCACACGACCCTGCATCCGCAGCACACACAAAAGTGTCCCTGCGCAGCCCTCAGCTGCCCTCATGCCGGCCTCATAGCCACACCACCCTCATGTCTATTTATAAGTGCGTCTGCCATGAGGAGGAAGCGGAGGCACACACTGCAGAGGGTTGGCAGGGCCAGGCAGCGACCCTCTTTGAAAGTGTGGGTGATAGTCCACAATGCAGTTGAGAATTGATAATAGATTGACGTTCCATCTTCATTCCAATCCTGTGCCACCTCCGTCAGGAGCTGCACTTCTACACATCTTCACAATGCAGCAATACTCGGTGTGGGAAGTATGTGAGTGGGCCCTGGGTCAGCCTCTGTCCCAGCAAACACATTGTGTGGCTCAGGGTGCTGCGAGTGACATAGCAATGGGGACTACATGTGTCCACACACTACTTGTTCTGTTTGGGTGTCGGATACCTCATCGACAACGCAAGGGGTAAACCATCTGCACTCTGCACCCTACCCAAGTCTGTCAGTGTTTTGGGGACAGACAGGTACAACTCCGCTTGGGCAAGTCTGTGTGCACCCGCAGCATGGGTGGCTAGCAGGTACACACAGACGGTACAGAAAGAAATCCTATTGCAGTGCCCCCGGATAGCTGAGGTTACGTGAGAGGAAATGCATGTTGGCTGCGGCCCACACGCCATGCACTAGACATTCAGGGTTATTTTTAAAAGTGCCAGGCAGGTACAACTCCGCTATGGCAAGTCTATGTGCACCCGCAGCATGGGTGGCTAGCAGGAACACACAGACGGTACAGAAAGAAATCCCGTTGCAGTGCCCCGGATAGCTGAGGTTACGTGAGAGGAAATACATGTTGGCTGCGGCCCACACGCCATGCCCTAGACATTCAGGGTTATTTTTAAAAGTGCCAGGCAGGTACAACTCCGCTCTGGCAAGTCTGTGTGCACCCGCAGCATGGGTGGCTAGCAGGAACACACAGACGGTACAGAAAGAAATCCCATTGCAGTGCCCCGGATAGCTGAGGTTACGTGAGAGGGAATACATGTTGGCTGCGGCCCACACGCCATGCCCTATTCAGTCTGGGTTTTTTGGGGGGCTAGATAGGTAGAACACCGCAATGGGAAGACTTAGTGCACCCATAGTATACACAGACCCCTGTAATATTCCTGTAGCAAAGCTATAAGCTGACCCCAGTAACAGTTATGTTGCAAAAGTCTAGGGAGATCCCAGTAGTATTTCTGTAGTAACAGTATAGACAGACCCCAGTAACATTTCATTAGCAGAAGTATAGGCAGACCCCTGTAACATTTACCGGCAGAAGTACAGGCAGACCCCAGTAACATTTTAGTAGCAGAAGTATACACAGACCCCTGTAACATTTCAGTGGCAGCACTATAGGCAGAGCCCAGTATTTGTAACATTTCAGTAGTAACAGTATAGACAGACCCCAGTAACATTTTAGTAGCAGAAGTATACGCAGACCCCCTAGTAACATTTGTGTAGCAGCAGTATATGCAGACCCCTGTAACATTTCAGTAGCAGCATTATAGGCAGAGCCCAGTATTTGTAACATTTCAGTAGTAACAGTATAGACAGACCCCAGTAACATTTTAGTAGCAGAAGTATACGCAGACCCCCCAGTAACATTTGTGTAGCAGCAGTATATGCAGACCCCTGTAACATTTCAGTAGCAGCAGTATAGGCAGAGCCCAGTATTTGTAACATTTCAGTAGTAACAGTATAGACAGACCCCAGTAACATTTCTGTAGTAACAGTATAGACAGACCCCAGTAACATATCTGTAGTAACAGTATAGGCAGACCCCAGTAACATTTATGTAGCAGCAGTATAGGCAGACCCCTGTAACATTGACGTGGCAGCAATATAGGCAGACCCCTGTAACATTTCTGTAGTAACACTATAGACAAATCCCAGTAACATTTCTGTAGCAGACGTTTAGGCAGACCCCAGTAACATCCTTGTGGCAGCAGTATAGGCAGACCCCTGTAACATTGACGTGGCAGCAGTATAGGCAGACCCCTGTAACATTTCTGTAGTAACACTATAGACAAATCCCAGTAACATTTCTGTAGCAGAAGTTTAGGCAGACCCCAGTAACATCCTTGTGGCAGCAGTATAGGCAAACCCCTGTAAAATTTACGTGGCAGAAGTATACGCAGACCCCAGTAACATCCTTGTGGCAGAAGTATAGGCAGACCCCTGTAACATTTACGTGGCAGCAGTATCAGCAGACCCCTGTAACATTTATGTAGCAGCAGTATTGGCAGACCCCTGTCACATTTCAGTAGCAGCAGTATATGCAGACCCCTGTAACATTTCAGTAGCAGCAGTACAGGCAGAGCCCAGTATTTGTAACATTTCAGTTGTAACAGCATAGACAGACCCCAGTAACATTTCTGTAGTAACAGTATAGGCAGACCCCAGTAACGTTTCTGTAGCAGCAGTATAGGCCGACCCCTGTAACATTTCTGTAGCAGCAGTATAAGCAGACCCCTGAAACATTAATGTAGCAGAAGCATAGGCAGACCCCTGTAAAATTTTTGTAGCAGCAGTATAGGCAGACCCCAGTACCATTTCTGTAGAAGTAAAGGCAGACCCCAGTAACATGTCTGTCGCCGCAGTATAAGCAGACCCCTGTAACATTTCTGTAGCAGAAGCATAGGCAGACCCCAGTATCATTTTTGTAGCAGAAGTATACGCAGACCCCCTGTAACATTTACGTGGCAGAAGTATAGGCAGACTCCTGTAACATTTAAGTGGCAGCAGTATAGGCAGACCCCTGTAACATTTATGTGGCAGAAGTATAGGCAGACCCCAGTATTTCTGTAGCAGCAGTAGGACCAGGAACTCGGCCTGTGCCCACACCCTCACTTGGACCTCCGCGTCCTCGCCCGCGTCAACGGCCACATCCTCTAGGCCTACCACTACCCCTCAGCGTGGTGTATTACCAATAGAGCAGACACAGAGCGGTCTGAATAATTATGCAATTAGTGGCGTGCAGTTGGAGGCTGACAGCGGTTATGTTACGCACACTGCAGTCCGCAAAAAATTATACGCTAGGCTGCAAAAAGGCCTAGCTGGCTAATAGGGAGCCACTACAACAGTAATGCACACGCTCACAGGTAGCCCTAAGGAGGAGAGTTTTTTAAAAAAAAAAACAGCAGCCTAGATAGCGTGTATATGTCTTTTCCTCTATCAGTGGCTGTGGGCATATGCTGTGCGTGAAGTTGACAGGACGCACAGAGCGGTGTAAAAAATTAGGCAATTATTGGCCTGCACTTTGAGGGTCACAGCGGTTATGTAACGCACACTGTAGGCCGAAAAAATTATACGCTGGGCTGCAGAAAGGCCTAGCTGGCTAATAGAGAGCCACTACAACAGTAATGCACACGCTCACAGGTAGCCCTAAGGAGGAGAGTTTTTTTTAAAAAAAACAGCAGCCTAGATAGCGTGTATATGTCTTTTCCTCTATCAGCGGCTGTGGGCGTACGCTATGCGTGAAGTTGACGGGATGCACAGAGCGGTGTAAAAAATTAGGCAATTATTGGCCTGCACTTGGAGGGTCACAGCGGTTATGTAACGCACACTGTAGGCCGAAAAAATTATACGCTGGGCTGCAGAAAGGCCTAGCTGGCTAATAGTGAGCCACTACAACAGTAATGCACACGCTTACAGGTAGCCCTAAGGAGGAGTGTTATTTCATGTTTTTTTTTTTTTAAAACAGCAGCCTAGATAGCGTGTATATGTCTTTCCCTCTATCAGCGGCTGTGGGCGTACGCTGTGCGTGAAGTTGGCGGAACGCACAGAGCGGTGTAAAAAATTAGGCAATTATTGGCCTGCACTTGGAGGGTCACAGCGGTTATGTAACGCACACTGTGGGCCGAAAAAATTATACGCCCTAAGGAGGAGCTTTTTTGGGGTACTTGTTGACAGGATTCTACATTACCACTGTCCCTGCCTGACCAGTACTGCCCCTATACTCTGTATAATTGGCTGCAAACTGAGAACATAATAGTCGCAGAGCCCAAGATGAAAAAAAAAAAATGCAAAACTGCTCCCAGCTGCCACAACAGTAATGCACACGGTCAGATGTGGCCCTAAGAAGGACCATTGGGGTTCTTGAAGACGCTAAGACACTTCCTATAGCAGCAGCAGCACTCTCCCTAATCTCTGCCAGCGTGTGTCTGAGGCGAGCAGCGGGCGGGACTGCTTTATATACTCGGCGGTCACTTGATCTCACCAGCCACTCACTGCAGGGGGGTTGAATAGGGCTGGAACGTCACAGGAGGAAGTTGTAATGCCTTCCCTGCATGTCTATTGGCCAGAAAATGGAGCAAAACATGCAGGGAAGGAAATGGAATTGACTCAAGTACCGCGTGGTGCTCGTCTCGAGTAACGAGTATCTCGAGTACCCTAATACTCGAGCGAGCATCATGCTCGGATGAGTATGTTCGCTCATCTCTAGTTACAGACTGACCAGCATCTTCGGTGGGTTTGGGGCTATTGTAGGTGCTTAAAGATGTGTGGAGTGGTGGTGGTCTCAACATTGGGGGGCTCAACCTTTCTTCATAATTGCACTTTCTTGGACGTGTTACCAATTTTAGATCAGAATGTTTTTATCTGAAGGACAATATAGGGATAGGGGAATTGAAATCAGATTACATCTTCATCCTGTTCGATTGTCTCTTTTTTTCCAGGTGCTGGTACTACATGGTCTACTACTTGTTCTTTCAATTGTGACATTCACCTGTGGTTTTGAACACTACGGTTGATGCTGTAACTTGAGAATGATTCCAGAAGTCTAAAAATTGGTACCCCTTTTTAAGATCGTTGGGACATAGTCAATATATAATTAATGATTAGTTCAAGCGTCATTGGCTCCCAGAATGTTGTCCATGTATGAATCTGTGAAAAAAGTTTAGGGCATTGGAGAAAGTCTGCATATGGTAGCTTAGTGACTTGTGTGTGGAGAGGAAATGTTTCAAAACTGGCTTGTGGTACAATGACTTCTGCAGTAGTCAGGAAGCTTCAGATTTGGTTGTTTTCTTCAAAAGAATGGGGGACCGGATGCCACCCAAATGTTGAGGATATGGCAAGAATAAAAGGAGATCTAGAGGGGGCGTATGGTCTTTGATTGCAGAAGTCAAATTATATTGGAGATCTTGAGATGGCTAGTTGGGAGCCTGGAATGGGTCTTCATGAGCTGCATGACAAAGGAATCTTTCCTGATTAAATCCTTTGTCATTTGTTCATCAAGCTTTGTTGTCTACCTATTGGAATGTTCCTGTAATCTCCAGCATCACCCAGACCTTGAGATACCGAGTTAATAAACACAGGTGCAAGACTACCAATGGATTTTTGAACTATAGTATTTCCAGACACGCATCCATAGTCCATAAGAATGAATTTGAGTCATTCTCCATTACGATTTTGGAGCAAGTTTCGTTCCACACAGCTAACAGATTTAAAATACTGAGAAGATTTTTTGGGATTTTCAAACTCAATACACACATACCTGCACTAAAGCACCATGCCTCCATACAAACGCAAAATTGTGTCCTTTTAAAAGCACAATCACATGTGTAGTATTGTGAGGACCAATTGCACCTCTCCAGGCAATGATATGGAAGGACCTCTGTCCCTTACTAATCAGGGAAAGTGGGGAACCCCTGCCTAAAAGCAGAGTAATTGTCCAGATAAGGTCGGCCCCACTGTCTTCATCTGGAACCTGGCTATTCCTGAATTGGGACCTGGAAAGATGCACCAAAGACACACTCAGGACATGACAAAACACTGAACACAGAACGGGTCTGCACATAAAGCGCATGTCTGGCAACTTGCACAGACATAACATACGTCGCTATTCACACCAACATACTGTAGGCATTTAAAGGGGGAAGTTGTGGATGGAGTATACCTCTCTCCCAGGTTTTTAGTCAGGACAAGGTGGCACTCCAGTCAACAACTTCACCCTAGTCCTCAGGAAGCGCAGCTGTAGGCCCTGACCTCATTACTGGAGCATAAAACACTGCAGTTCCAGGAAGTCACGCCCTGACATCCTGAGGAGAAACCCTCTGAGCACTTGGATAGTGCAAACTGCATTTGTGTGGTGCATGGACTTGAGGACCCTGCGCGGTACCTCTGCTACTTTAAAGGACATTTTCTTGTTTGCTGTGTTTGAAAATAAAGACTGCCGTGAGTTTCATCTACTGTTTTGGAGTCCAGTGTGTCGCTGCCACCCCTCCTCTGGAGGACATTACAACAATGC
Organism: Eleutherodactylus coqui; assembly: GCF_035609145.1. Lineage (NCBI taxonomy): Eukaryota > Metazoa > Chordata > Amphibia > Anura > Eleutherodactylidae > Eleutherodactylus > Eleutherodactylus coqui. The sequence continues at coordinate 112,880,764 of NC_089839.1, read as the reverse complement.
ATAGTTACACAAACCACATAGAACAGGTCTACACATAAAGCACATGTCTGGCCACTTGGACAGACATACCACACATGTCACTGTTCATACCAACACACATGGTTGACTTGGAAACCTGCAGAACCCCAGGTCCCAGACATACAATCTTAACAATACCAATGGGCCTCAATGAAGGTCTGGATAATGTTTTTGAAGGATAATCTTATATTATATATCCCAATCCTTTTCACCTACATCCCCTCTAACATCAATTTAGAGTTCTAATTTACCCTTAACCCTTCCCGTCCCCCCAATGCTGATTTTTTAAAATATTGTTCCTTTTCCTCATTTGTCTATTAGTTTATATTCATTTCCCTGTACCCCCCCCCCCTCTTTTCCCCCAACATTACCTTTCACTCTACTCTTCATCCCCTTTCCACCGCTTTTTTGATTCTCATCAGCTGATGGCAAAAACCTTTCTATGAATTCCACTCATTCCCAATCTTCAGTGCATGCATTAACCTTTTATTCATTAATCCCTATTCCAGTAAACATTTTAAATACCCAGAACTGCCAGCATTCTTCAATATATGTTTGTTATATTATTTCATTTATTTGTCCAACTTGTTAGCTGTATGTGTTGCTATATTCCCTCCCCATTTTATCCCCTTGTTTCAGTTAAATTATTGGCACCTCATTCCTCCAACTCCTCCTATCCTATAAGCAGGTGAGTTCTGCATTCAAATCTTTCCTGCCCTCAGGTCTCTACAGTCCATGTTTCATCACCTGTCCCCAGCCAATCAGAGGGCCAAGTTTCAAAATAAACCCCGCCTCTCCACCCTGCCCCTTCCATTTACTCCAGCCTATTGGAAGGCAGTGTTCCACATTCAAATTTCCTGCTGTTTCCGCATTTTTCAATATATGTTTCAAAGTTCAGATGTCCTACCACTTCAGCTCTATTCAACATATCAGCAAACAAGCTCGGTATTCAAATTTCGCACCTATTAGGCTTTCCCAGTTCATGCTTCATTCACCCTCCTGCTGGCCAATCACACTACTAAGATTTGAAATAGACTCCGCTCTTCTACCCTTTTCAGCCTATCAGTATGGAGTGTTCCGCTCACATGTTTCTGCCCACTCTTTGCTGGCTTTTTTCAAAGTTTCACTACCTCACCCCCTCATGCTCCAGACCAATTGGAGTGCAGGGGTTGGAATGGCCCACTTTTTTACTAAGGGCATTTAAATCCCTGCATACTCCTGCTAACAGCTACTTCTCCCGTCCCGGCTGATCCACATCATACAGGTAATGTTCCTCTATTTCCTTTCATATCATCCCAACTATTTTTTCTCCTTCTACCTCCCTCCAGTCCTTGTCCTCTATGCCAGTTTCAGCAATTTTCTAGTAACCCCTTGTTCTTACAGAAGTCCCCACTATCTACTATTTCCCCATCCTTAATCTAGTCAAATCCCCGCTAAGGACATTGTTATTCCCTTCCTGTCTACCACCCACTATTTGGGCATGTTTTTAGTCCCATTTATGCTAATAAGGAAGATGGAACAATACCTCTGCATAACCACCGATTGAATGGCGCCTATAGCATTCCTTCAAACCAATGTACAACTTTTTAACAAGTCAGTAAAATAATGATTGGGAATAGAAAACCAAGCTAGAAAACCATACGCAGACAGCTATTTCAGGGTGTTTGCCCCTCATCAGCGTGCACTAGGTTTCTGGCTTGGCTGGTGAGAGGCCTGTGATGTATGTCAAGAGGGGTGTCGTCTCTCCTCAGTGGCTCAGGGAATGGCATTGTCTCTCCCCAGGGGGAAAGAACCCAGAAGGGGTGTGAGAAGACGCCTGAAAAGTGAGTGAGGAGACTTTCAAGGCCTTGCACGCTCCTCTGGGTAATTTATGCTAATAAGGAAGCTGGAACAATACCTCTGAACTGCCACCTATTGGATGGCAGCATTCCTTCAAATCGATGTATGACTTTTTAACAAGTCTGTAAAACAATGATTGGGAATAGGAAACCAAGCCAGAAAAGCATACACAGACAGCGGTTTGGGGGTGTTTGACCCTCATTAGTGTGCAGTAGGTTTCTAGCTTGGCTGTTGAGAGGCCTGTGATGTGGGTCAAGAGGGGTGGCATCTCTCCTTAAGGAGAGCACCCAAAAAGTGTGTGGAGACACCTAGGGGGTGAGTGGGTCAGGGGATGGCATTGTCTCTTAGTCCCTATTAGTCCCATTATATTCAAATTTTTTTTAAGGCAAACAGGTTCCTCTTTTAACCCTTTGGGACCCTCTAATTGGTAAGTCTATTGAATATACCTATTCATTAAACACTACTCCCTCCTTCTGACCCTTCCTATTGGTATGCACTCCAAATAGCATTGTATATTTTTTAATGGCATTTCTGACAGTACAAATTATTATTTTAAGTAGTTTTTTTTATGCTAAAATACTAGTTCCCCATTCTGTTATATTACATTTTTACACAGATTTAGAAACATGCCTTTGTCATCTTCTGTTTTTACTCTGTCTACTATAACTATGTTTGTTTTTCCAAAATATTCAAGGTCATCTATTTTATTTTATATATTGCTTATAATATTTATAATGTATATACATTTTGTCAAATATATTTTATATGTACTAATGTGTTATATATTTATGATTATGGGGGGCGGAGCCTTCCGCGGAGCAAGATGGCCGCTTGAGACCGAAGCTACCTCAGCATGGCGCCCACGGAGGTCTCACTGCACCGCTCACAGCCGCCGAAAATGAGAAGAATAGCGAAAGACAAGGTCGGAGAGCAACCCTGCACCCCAAAACCTATTAAAAATCAAGCAGGCATGCAGCGCTACCTGAAGGAGCGCGGCTCCCGCTCCCCGCACCCGTCCTCCAAGATGGCGCCGGCACATGAGGCTGCTGCTACATACAGTAAGGAAGTGGAGGTGGAGCCCTCCTCAGATGAGGAAGACTCAGAGAATGTCTCACGGGGGTTCAAGAAAGAGCTGATCATGAATGCTCTGAACCCTATCATATAGGACCTCACGGAAATAAAAGAGGACATTAAACATATGGGGTGCAGGGTCGAAGACCTGGAGTCTACCTCAGCCTCTGTTACCTCACATGCCTTAGCTATTGCAAGAATTTTAAACGACCAGCATGGCAACCTAAATTGAGCCCTCATTCTACAGGAGGACCTTGAAAACCGCAACAGGCGGTGCAACCTGAGGTTTAAAGGTCCCTGAGTCCTGGGCTATAGAATCCCTCAAAAAGGTAGCCATGGAAATATTTGAGCAGCTACTGGGAGCAGAAAGAGCAGCCACAATAACTATCGAACGAATCCATAGAGCTCTCAGACCGACACTCCCACCTACAGAGCCCCCCAGAGACGTTGTCTGCAAATTGCTATCCTTCCAGGACACTTCTGCTATCCTAAAAACAGCAAGAACCTGTAAGGAACTTAAATACGGAGACTCTCCCATCCAGGTCTATCAAGATCTTTCCCCCGCCACCTTGGCGAAGCGAGACATATTTTGCCCTCTCCTGGAAGCGTTGAGAGCAAGGGACATTCGCTACACCTGGCTATTTCCCTTTGGCATCAGCATATCCTATAAAGGTCATAGGCTGATGGTCTGCTCCCCTGAGGACCTTCGCGGCTGTTGGGAACACCTAGAGATGGACCCCATCGAGTTGCCCTGCTGCCTGCCACTTCCTGAATTTCCCAAGCTCCCTAAGCTATCACCACCTGAGACATGGCAGCTAGCCAGCAACCCTAAGTCTCCGAAAGCAAAAAAGAAGAAAGCCAAAGACCCTATGGCCAATATGGACACTTGATTACAGAGCCCTATCTGCGCTTACCAGCAGAATTCACGGGACTGATTCCATTGGCTTGTCCCTCGAAATACGGGGAGGAACCCCGCATGGACATAATCCCCTCTTTTAGCCAACTCCCCCCTCTGAGGACTCCTTCTTACACCTAATGGCCCTGGGGTAGCCATTGTGGTCCACTGTTTTCACATGTTGCTGCGTTAAAATGTTTCCATGCTATGTTCCCTCTCCGCGAGGACCTCTTCTCCATACGGCTGTGTTATGCACTGATATATGCTATATGTTCATTGTTTAATGACCCGGTGGGCACCTGACTGACCAGGCTGATTTCATAGTTGTCTAGCCTTCAGTTTCTGAGGACTAGACAACTCGCCCCCTCTGAAGTCTGAGCCCGGGATTCCCGGACTCTCTGACACAAAAGTTATACTTATAACACTTTTACGTTTTCTGTTTGATTGATATTTGCATTTAACCACCCCCTCTGTCTCAACCTCCCTCTTCTCCCCTTCTCATCTTTCTCTCCTCCCACTCACCCCTCTCCAACCTCCCCCTAGTCTCAGCTTGCTTCTGGCTCCAAAGAGAAGTGGGCTAGATTACGTCTGTAAAGCCTAACTCTACCTATAACACCTCTCCCTCTCTTCCCTGAATAGAGAGAGAGACCAGCTCGCCTATTCCGCACTGGCAACATGGACGAGCTACTCCGAGTCACCACTCTCAACGTAAATGGCCTGAACTCCCCTGCGAAGAGACATCACATCGCTCTACTATTAAAGAGGTATGGATCTAGGGTTGTATTCCTGCAGGAGACCCACTACAGGGGAGATAGATGCATATCCCTACCGGGCAGGCAGTTCCCACTCGCATTTCATAGCTCCCACCCTTCGTCTGCCTCGAAGGGGGTGTCCATCCTGCTTCACAAATCTCTTACCTTCTCCTGCGAGGGGCGCTACTCAGACGAGGAGGGCAGGGCTCTATTCCTGAAAGGCGTTCTAAACAATACCAAAATTACCCTTGCAAATCTTTATGCTCCCAATACTAATCAGATACCAAGGCTGATCAAGCAAATAGAAGCTCTTCAGCATTTTGCCACTGGCCAGATAGTTTTGGGAGGAGATTTTAATCTCACTCTCTGTCCGTTACTAGACTCTTCTGCTGGGAAATCCCAGATATCCCAGAGGAAACTTAACAAATGCACGCGCTTCTAGAGATGAGCGAGCACCAAAATGCTCGGGTGCTCGTTACTCGGGACGAACTTTTCGCGATGCTCGAGGGTTCGTTTCGAGTAACGAACCCCATTGAAGTCAATGGGCGACCCGAGCATTTTTGTATTTCGCCGATGCTCGCTAAGGTTTCCTTGTGTGAAAATCTGGGCAATTCAAGAAAGTGATGGGAACGACACAGCAATGGATAGGGCAAGCGAGGGGCTACATGTTGGGCTGCATCTCAAGTTCACAGGTCCCACTATTAAGCCACAATAGCGGCAAGAGTGCCCCCCCCCCCTCCCAACAACTTTTACTTCTGAAAAGCCCTCATTAGCATGGCATACCTTTGCTAAGCACCACACTACCTCCAACAAAGCACAATCACTGCCTGCATGACACTCCACTGCCACTTCTCCTGGGTTACATGCTGCCCAACCGCCCCCCCCCTCCCCCCCACAGCGCACACCAAAGTGTCCCTGCTCAGCCTTCAGCTGCCCTCATGCCACATCACCCTCATGTCTATTTAGAAGTGCGTCTGCCATGAGGAGGAACCGCAGGCACACACTGCAGAGGGTTGGCACGGCTAGGCAGCGACCCTCTTTAAAAGGGGCAGGGCGATAGCCCACAATGCTGTACAGAAGCAATGAGAAATAGAATCCTGTGCCACCGCCATCAGGAGCTGCACACGTGGGCATAGCAATGGGGAACCTATGTGCCACACACTATTCATTCTGTCAAGGTGTCTCTGCATGCCCCAGTCAGACCGGGCTTTTTAATTCATAGACACAGGCAGGTACAACTCCCTATTGTGAAGTCCCTGTCGACCGACAGCATGGGTGGCTCCCTGGAACCCACCGGCGATACACAAAAATATCCCATTGCATTGCCCAACACAGCTGAGGTAGTAATGTCGTGCTTAATGCAGGTGGGCTTCGGCCCACACTGCATGCCCCAGTCAGACTGGGGTTCTTTACAAGTGGAAACAGATGCATTTATAATTCCCTGTGGACCCACAGCATGGGTGGGTGCCAGGAAGCCACCGGCGGTACATAGAAATATCCCATTGCATTGCCCAACACAGCTGAGGTAGTAATGTCGTGCTTAATACAGGTGGGCTTCGGCCCACACTGCATGCCCCAGTCAGACTGGGGTTCTTTACAAGTGGACACATGTAGGTTAAACTCCGTGTGCACCTACAGCATGGGTGGCTCCCTGGAACCCACCGGCGATACACAAAAATATCCCATTGCATTGCCCAACACAGCTGAGGTAGTAATGTCGTGCTTAATGCAGGTGGGCTTCGGCCCACACTGCATGCCCCAGTCAGACTGGGGTTCTTTACAAGTGGACACATGCAGTTACGTTACAACTCCGTGTGGACCCACAGCATGGGTGGGTGCCAGGAAGCCACCGGCGGTACATAAATATATCCCATTGCATTGCCCATCACAGCTGAGGTAATGTCATGTTTAATGCAAGTGGGCTTCGGCCCACACTGCATGCCCCAGTCAGACTGGGGCTCATTAGAAGTGGACACATGTAGTTACAACTCCGTGTGGACCCACGGCATGGGTGGCTCCCTGGAACCCACCGGCGGTACATAAATATATCCCATTGCAGTGCCCAACACAGCTGAGGTAGTAATGTCGTGCTTAATGCAGGTGGGCAAAAAATTAATTGGATTACACTGTAGGCGAGGGCCCACAAAAATTGGTGTACCAACAGTACTAATGTACCTCAGAAAAATTGCCCATGCCCAACCAAGAGGGCAGGTGAAACCTATTAATCGCTTTGGTTAATGTGGCTTAAGTGGTAACTAGGCCTGGAGGCAGCCCAGTTTAACGAAAAATTGGTTCAAGTTAAAGTTTCAACGCTTTTAAGAGCATTGAAACGTATAAAAATTGTTTAGAAAAATTATATGAGTGAGCCTTGTGGCCCTAAGAAAAATTGCCCGTTCGGCGTGATTACGTGAGGTTTCAGGAGGAGGAGCAGGAGGAGGAGGAGGAGGAGGAATATTATACACAGATTGATGAAGCAGAAATGTCCCCGTTTTGGATGGTGATATAGAACGATGCTTCCATCCGTGGGTGCATAATACGTATTGCTTAGGTATCGCTGCTGTCCGCTGGTGCAGAAGAGAAGTCTGGGGAAATCCAGGCTTTGTTCATCTTGATGAGTGTAAGCCTGTCGGCACTGTCGGTTGACAGGTGGGTACGCTTATCCGTGATGATTCCCCCAGCCACACTAAACACACTCTCTGACAAGACGCTAGCCGCAGGACAAGCAAGCACCTCCAGGGCATACAGCGCGAGTTCAGGCCACGTGTCCAGCTTCGACATCCAGTAGTTGTAGGGGGCAGAGGCGTCACGGAGGACGGTCGTGCGATCGGCTACGTACTCCCTCACCATCCTTTTACAGTGCTCCCGCCGACTCAGCCGTGACTGGGGAGCGGTGACACAGTCTTGCTGGGGAGCCATAAAGTTGGCAAAGGCCTTGGAGAATGTTCCCCTGCCTGCGCTGTACATGCTGCATGATCTCTGCGCCTCCCCTGCTACCTGGCCCTCGGAACTGCGCCTTCTGCCACTAGCGCTGTCGGATGGGAAGTTTACCATCAGTTTGTCCACCAGCGCCCTGTGGTATAGCATCATTCTGGAACCCCTTTCCTCTTCGGGAATGAGAGTGGAAAGGTTCTCCTTATACCGTGGGTCGAGCAGTGTGTACACCGAGTAATCCGTAGTGGCCAGAATGCGTGTAACGCGAGGGTCACGAGAAAGGCATCCTAAAATGAAGTCAGCCATGTGTGCCAGGGTACCTGTACGCAACACATGGCTGTCTTCACTAGGAAGATCACTTTCAGGATCCTCCTCCTCCTCCTCTTCCTCCTCCTCAGCCCATACACGCTGAAAGGATGACAGGCAAGCAGCATGGGTACCGTCAGCAGTGGGCCAAGCTGTCTCTTCCCCCTCCTCCTCATCCTCCTCATGCTCCTCCTCCTGAACGCGCTGAGATATAGACAGGAGGGTGCTCTGACTATCCAGCGACATACTGTCTTCCCCCGGCTCTGTTTCCGAGCGCAAAGCGTCTGCCTTTATGCTTTGCAGGGAACTTCTCAAGATGCATAGCAGAGGAATGGTGACGCTAATGATTGCAGCATCGCCGCTCACCACCTGGGTAGACTCCTCAAATTTTCCAAGGACTTGGCAGATGGCTGCCAACCAGGGCCACTCTTCTGTAAATAATTGAGGAGGCTGACTCACACTGCGCCGCGCAAGTTGGAGTTGGTATTCCACTATAGCTCTACGCTGCTCATAGAGTCTGGCCAACATGTGGAGCGTAGAGTTCCACTGTGTGGGCACGTCGCACAGCAGTCGGTGCACTGCCAGATTAAACCGATGTTGCAGTGTCCGCAGGGTGGCAGCGTGTGTGTGGGATTTGCGGAAATGTGCGCAGAGCTGGCGCACCTTTCCGAGCAGGTATGACAAGTGGGGGTAGCTTTTCAGAAAGCGCTGAACCACCAAATTAAACACATGGGCCAGGCATGGCACGTGCGTGAGGCTGCCGAGCTGCAGAGCCACCACCAGCTTACGGCCGTTGTCACACACGACCATGCCCGGTTGGAGGCTCAGCGGCGCAAGCCAGCGGTCGGTCTGCTCTGTCAGACCCTGCAGCAGTTCGTGGGCCGTGTGCCTCTTCTCTCCTAAGCTGAGTAGTTTCAGCACGGCCTGCTGACGCTTGCCCACCGCTGTGCTGCCACGCCGCGTTACACCGTCTGCTGGCGACGTGCTGCTGACACATCTTGATTGCGAGACAGAGGTTGCGTTGGAGGAGGAGGAGGAGGAAGGTGCTTTAGTGGAGGAAGCATACACCGCCGCAGATACCACCACCGAGCTGTGGCCCGCAATTCTGGGGGTGGGTAGGACGTGAGCGGTCCCAGGCTCTGACTCTGTCCCAGCCTCCACTAAATTCACCCAATGTGCCGTCAGGGAGATATAGTGGCCCTGCCCGCCTGTGCTTGTCCACGTGTCTGTTGTTAAGTGGACCTTGGCAGTAACCGCGTTGGTGAGGGCGCGTACAATGTTGCGGGAGACGTGGTCGTGCAGGCCTGGGACGGCACATCGGGAAAAGTAGTGGCGACTGGGAACTGAGTAGTGCGGGGCCGCGGCCGCCATCATGCTTTTGAAAGCCTCCGTTTCCACAAGCATATACGACAGCATCTCTAGGCTGATCAATTTTGCAATGTGCACGTTTAACGCTTGAGCGTGCGGGTGCGTGGCGTCGTACTTGCGCTTGCGCTCAAACTGTGGCGCTAGCGACGTCTGGACTCTACGCTGAGAGACATTGCTGGATGGGGCCGAGGACAGCGGAGGTGAGGGTGTGGGTGCAGGCCAGGAGACGGTAGTGCCTGTGTCCTCAGAGGGGGGTTGGATCTCAGTGGCAGGTTGGGGCACAGGGGGAGAGGCAGTGGTGCAAACCGGAGGCGGTGAACGGGCATCGTCCCACCTTGTGGGGTGCTTGGCCATCATATGCCTGCGCATGCTGTTGGTGGTGCCTCCCCAGCTGATCTTGGCGCGACAAAGGTTGCACACCACTGTTCGTCGGTCGTCAGGCGTCTCTGTGAAAAACTGCCACACCGTAGAGCACCTTGACCTGTGCAGGGTGGCATGGCGCGAGGGGGAGCTTTGGGAAACAGTTGGTGGATTATTCGGTCTGGCCCTGCCTCTACCCCTGGCCACCACACTGGCTCGGCCTGTGCCCACACCCTGACTTGGGCCTCCGCGTCCTTGCCCGCGTCCACGTCCTATAGGCCTACCCCTACCCCTCAGCATGGTGTATTACCAGTGATTTGATTTCCCAGGCAGGAAAGAAAGTGGCACAAGCCTGCAGCCAAAATACAATTTTTTCCCTTGTTTTTCAAAGGACAAGCCACACTGCGTGTATTCAATGAATACTACTAAGTTTAATAACTGTGTTGTGGCCCTGCAAATGTGTCAGAGAACTGCAGTGATGCAAAGTTATTGGCTCCAGCAGATCAGGGATTTCCCATGCAGGAAAAAAATTGGCGCAATCCTGCAGTAAAACGTAGCTGGCTGCGTCTGATTTTTTTTAACGTTCTGCACGCAGCACACACGTACCCAGAGCCCTGAGGACTGTCAGAGGCAGGCGAAATAGAATTTTTTTCCCTTGTTTTTCAAAGGACAAGCCACACTGCGTCTATTCAATGAATAATGTATGTCTTCTGGCCCTGCCTACACAATTCTATCCCTGTAGTATTAATGCCGGGTGCAATGGTCTGCACAGCCGGTTTTGAGAAAAAAAAAAAAATGCAACACTGCTAACAGCAGCCTGGACAGTACTGCACAGGGATAGATGTGGCCCTAGAAAGGACCGTTGGGGTTCTTGAAGCCTACACTCACTGCTAACACTCTCCCTGCCTAACCACCACTTCTGTCCCTATTGCAGGGCGCAATGCTCTGCAGATCCAATTTTGAAAAAAAAAAAAAAAACAGTGCTAACACAGTACTGCACACTATTAGATGTGGCCCTGAGAAGGACCGTTGGGGTTCTTGAAGCCTACACTAACTCCTAACGCTCTCCCTACAGCAGCTCCAACACGATACCACTGTCCCTCAGCTAACTCACAAGGCATGTGTGGCGAGCCGCGGGAGGGGCCGACTTTTATACTCGGGTGACATCTGATCGCCCCAGCCACTCACAGCAGGGGGGTGGTATAGGGCTTGAACGTCACAGGGGGAAGTTGTAATGCCTTCCCTGTCTTTCAATTGGCCAGAAAAGCGCGCTAACGTCTCAGAGAGGAAACTGAAAGTAACCGGAACACCGCGTGGTACTCGTTACGAGTAACGAGCATCCCGAACACCCTAATATTCGCACGAATATCAAGCTCGGACGAGTACGTTCGCTCATCTCTACGCGCTTCCTATCGGAAGCCGATGTAGTTGATGGTTGGAGATGCCTGAACCCGACTGTTAAAGACTACACATTTCTCTCGCAGGTCCACTCCTCTTTTCAATGTCTCGATTATATCTTTGTGTCCTCCTCCCTTCTGCAGCATATAGTAAAAGCGTCAATAGATCCTATTATAATCACTGATCACGCCCGGTCCATCTAAACCTCCACCTACCCAACCCCTCGCCCCGAGAGTGGCGGTGGAGACTCAACCCCTCCCTTCTAGACCAATTTAAAAAATTCGATAGAAGAATACTTCCAGCTAAACAAATCTGAAGACCTCTCTGTCCCACTAACTTGGGAGGCCCATACGGCTTTTGTAAGAGGTCTCCTAATTGCAGCAGGATCCAGAGCAAAAAGAAACAGCAAAGAGAAATCGATAATAAACTCCTTCCAGCTGCAAAGCTTGAACGCGTTTCAAAACTTTCTATAAGCAAGACCTCCTCAGAGGAATTAACCTCCCTAAGAAAGGAACTCAAACTTCTGCTGGAATCCAAATACAACAAAAAGCATTTATATCTGAAACACGTTACTTATGCTCAAGGAAATAAGGGGAGTAAATATATGTCTGCCCTCATTAAAAAAGCCAGAACTAGAAATCACATAAAATCTATTAAGACCCCTAACGGCCATCGAGTCTCCTCCACACCCGAGATCGCCACCGAATTCCAAAGCTTCTACTCTCGCCTCTATAATCTCCGTGACCCCCTAACCTCAGAAACCACCATCAACGCCAAAAAACAGATTGACCTCTTCCTCAAAGAATTAAATCTCCCAAAATTAAAGGATGAAGAAACCGATATCTTCATGATCCCTATTACCTATCAAGAAGTTGAAGACCTCATAAACTCCTCCCATCCCAGCAAAAGCCCAGGCCCTGACGGTCTTCCCCTTATTTACTATAAAACATTCAAAACTATTCTTACCCCCCACTTAACTGAACTCTTTAATTCATTATTACAGGGGACCCCCCTTCCTACGCAGGCACAAGAAGCCCACATTACCCTAGTCTATAAGGAGAACAAAGACCCTGAGTCCTGCGGCAGTTATCGCCCCATCTCCCTGATAAACTTTGATATGAAGCTCTGGGCCAAAATCCTGACAAAATGATTAGAAAAATATATCGCAAAATTGATCAACCTCGAACAATCTGGCTTTATCAGAGGAAGAGAGGGCAGAGATAACTGCCTGAGGCTGCTCCACGCTGCAAGATTCTCCCAATTGTACAACGCCCCCTAGCCTTAGTGGGCACGGACGCTGAAAAAGCATTTGACCGCGTCAATTGGCTCTACATGGAACAGGTCCTCCTGCACTTTAATATCCCCCTAAATTTGTCTCAGCGATCTTCTCCCTTTACGCGATGCCTCATGCGAGACTTAAAATTAACAATTCCCTCTCCCCACCGTTCAACATAAATAATGGCACAAGACAGGGCTGCCCCCTGTCCCCCTCTCTTTTTATTCTTGCTCTCGAACCTTTCCTGCAAAAAATAAGATTGGACCCCCTGATACAGGGACTGAGAGCAGGAGGAGAGACTCTTTCAGCTGCAGCTTACGCTGACGACATTATATTCCTCATAACGAACCCGGAGATAGGCCTTCCCCGCCTTGTCTCTCTCCTTGAAAGCTTCGGAATTCTCTCCAACTTTAAAATTAACCTGTCCAAATCGATAGCTTTAAACATATCCATCCCACCCAATCGCTTTAAGAAGATTAAAAATAACTCCCCCTTCACCTGGTCCGACTCAGCCATAGATTTTTTAGGCATCAAAATTACCAAAAAAGCCGAAGACCTGTTCACGACTAATTTCCTCCCCTTACTATCTAAGGTTAAAAACCTATTACGATCCTATGATCTACCCTTCATATCTTGGCTGGGAAGGAAAAATATATAATAAAATCTTACATTAGCCCCATCATTCTATACAAAATTAGGCTCCTACCGATATTTATCCCATCCAGCTTCTTTAAGACATTACGCTCTATCTTCCTAAGATATCTGTGGATGGGGAGGAGACTGAGGCTTGCTCACTGCCTACTGATTAGGAGGCGCACAGAGGGGGGAGTGGACCTGCCATGCCCAAGAGAATTCTACCTGACTACACAATTAAACCACTGGTTGGAGTTGATACACCCGATCAAAGACCCCTTAATACAACTCCTGGCCAGGGGAGCTCATGGCCCCAACCTCCTCAAAGATCTATGCTTCCCGAGAGGTAGAAGCAACAGGAAACAGGGTAATAACCCTCTTACAAGAGGGGCAATCGAGACTTGGGCTGCATTGGGGGTGACTCTGGCACAGGGCCCCTCCCCTTGCACTCCCCTGTCCGCCTTATATAGATTTATGGACCTCATGTTAGACCCCTGCTCAGCTAGTATCTGGAGGACCTTGGCGAACAAAAACTTTCAAGATGCTCTATCTCTCGCACATAAGTATCCCCTCACCTCATTAGAGGATCTGCTACCCAACCACCCTCTTCCACTCCTTACCTCTGCCCATTTACTAAAAGTCTTAAACGACTTCCTAAAAACTCACAAAACCATCAGACCATTGACTCCATTCGAAACGACAATTGAGGGATGCAGCTCTCTCTCCAGAAAAGTATCCCATATACGTAAACACTTTGTATCCCCACGGATACATGGGAGAAAGAGCTCCGTGTCTCTCTATCCCCCAGCGAGATCAAACTCATTCTGAAGACTGCCTTCGGACTCTCCCCATGCGTCACCTCTCAGGAGTCACATTACAAGCCTTTGGCAAGATGGTACAGGACCCCGCAATGGCTGTTTGATCATAAATTAGCAGCACAAGACACTTGCTGGAGATGCGAGGGGGCAACTGGCTCTTACCTGCACATATGGTGGGAATGCCCTCTCCTGGCCCTCTTCTGGAGAAAGGTGGGGGAGGTACTGAAGAAGGTCTCTCCTGAACTAAACCTCTCCCCTGAGTTGGTCCTCCTCTGGAAGCCGACCCCCACCTTCCATCCTTTACGGCACAAATTGATCGCCTTAATGATAGATACAGCTATAGCTCTCATCCCCCTGATGTGGAAGCAGAGAGACCCCCCCCCCCCACAGTAACCCTATGGAAAGACCGCGTGGACACCCTAGCAAACCTAGAGGAGCTCTCAGCCTGGTCTAATGGGACTCATGATAAATTTGTCACAACATGGGCCCCTTGGCGAGCCATTACATGGCATAATGAGTCCTGACTGAATGTACAGCAACTGAGATAGAACAAATGATGGGATGATCCCACCACAAGTACTGGCAGCTCCATAATACCTGGCTGACAGAGGCTGCCCTTGCTCCTGAGTTGGGTCCTAGAGCTCTATCCCAGATGGCCTGAGCCTGACTCTCGCGCATGGATATCATCCAAAGCTTACTGAGACCCCCCCTCCCTCCCCTCTTCATACCCCCCTCCTCCCTTGCCTCCCCACCCCCTCTCTTTTTTCTTCAGGTTTCTGATTAGTCTGTCTTACTGAATGTCTATAAGGAATCAGCACTGCCTAAATAGTCTTCCTGTGTAATGAAGCGGTCACTTCAATGTTCTTTGCTTAACGTTTTCTGTCAATAGTTTATAACTGCTCCAAACAGGAACCCAAAAATAACAGGATCTGATTCCCTGTCCCCAAAGGTGAAACCGAAAGTTCCATTAAGCTTTATATGTGCAGACCTTACCATGCATCCGGTATGTCTATGATGTTTATATTGTAAAAATTGACCTTTGCTTTGAAGAATCCATCTCTATAGCTCATTTCTAATAAAGTGTCCATTTTGTGTATAACAAGAAAACTATTAAAACCAGATGCTTCTAAGTTTTCAATCTTAAATAAAAATTTTATGAATATGGTAATATGCTTGGTGATCTTTGTTGGCGTATGCACAAATAAACTTGTGTTCACAACAGAACAAAAATCTGTTCTTACTATTGCCCATCTGCTATCTAGCAAAGTAAATTTTGCTGATGACATTGCTTTCTTTCTAAGGAGGCAATTGAGATATATGAATGACTTTAGCTGACAAATCCAGCTTTATATGTTGCCTTTTTCACACTGTATGACTTTGGTTATAAACAAGTTGTCATTCCGAACTTTAGCAGAACCTTAAAGATGATTTATTTTTCTATTATAAGGGTCATCCAGTCATTTCATCATAACAATAGGATGAAAATTGTTTGTCAATCATATTGTTTCAGTGAACAAATAAATGAAATGTCAAGATGATAAATTTTCAAAAATAAATACAACAGGACAGCTATGATAAAATAAATAAATCTTGGTATTTGTATAGCGCCAACTTATTACGCAGCGCTTTCAGGTAATTATTACTTAATTACCCCCCACCAAGCTGGGTTCTCATTTTACCGACCTTAGAAGGATGAGTCAACCTTGAGCTGGCTACCTGACGCATGTGGGGATCGAACTTGCAACCTTCAGGTTGTAGGCGAGAGCTTACACTCTGCGCCACACAAGGCTCATGATATTTAATTCCATTACATTTTGCTAATTCCATTTGATATAAAAAGTCTAAAAAATAAATAGTGAATTTGAAGTTTCAAAACATGGCTTTACTGACCGATATGGGAGACATTTATTTTATATTATTGAGTTAAATCATGTAAAGAAAAATTCTTTGAAGAATACAATTTTTTTTTGTAGTAAGCATTGGGCCACCCAGACACAAACTGGCCATCTGTCAAGTCTGGAAATTCTGGCACTTCAGAAATTTGAGTTGGCCAGTCTGGAAGCATATTTATTCACAATATCATCATCAATGTCATCATACTAATCAGAGCAATTAAGATGCAGGTATAAACACAGTTCATGGTTGTACAACAGCTAACAAGAGGATAACACCAGCCTATACGGTGATACCTCCTTTAGATAGCTTCCAGCAGCTCTCACAAGGCAGCAGGTAAAAAAAAAACATGTGGTTCAAAGTCTGCCCAAGGCCTTTTGTCATTTTTGTTACAGTAACTTATGGATGGACGATGTTTACAGAGATGAAACTGCTCAGAAAGGAAGGACCCCTGGGTAGTATCAGGACTAGAGATGAGCGAGCACCAAAATGCTTGGGTGCTCGTTACTCGACTCGAACTTTCGGTGATGCTCGAGAGTTCGTTTCGAGTGATGAACCCCATTGAAGTCAATGGGCGACTAGAGCATTTTTGTATATGACTGGTGCTCCGCTAAGGTTTTCATTTGTGAAAATCTTAGCAAATCACCAAAATCATGTAAAAAAACACAGAAATGGATAGGGCAGGCGAGGAGCAACATGCAGGGCTGCATTTCGGGCTCCGAGGTCTCACTATTAAGCCACAATAGTGACAAGAGTGAGACCCCCCACACACACACACTGTCAGCATAACGATCGTTCTCCTCTGCCACAGCTGTAACAGCTGTGGCAGAGAAGAATGATGTTGGCCCATTGAATTCAATGGAGCCGGCAAGACAGCCGGCTCCATTGAAAGCAATGGGCTGCCGGCGAGCGCGGGATGAGTTTTCGGGAAGGGCTTAAAAATATAAGCCCTTACCTGAAAAAGAAAGATTTTAGTGTAAAAAAGAATAAAAATGCAGGCATTCTCTTCAATGGAGCCGCTGCTGCTGCCGGCGACTCCATTGAAGACAATGGTCCTCTGGCACACCTGAATTCTTTTTCCCTGAAAGGGCTTTACATATAAGCCATTCCCTGGAAATGAATTAAAAGTGATTTAAAAAACAAAAAAAATAGATACTCACCTCCCTTCAGCTGCCGGGGCACAGACGCGTCTTCTCCTGCTGTCCCCTGCACTGTGGTGCTGAACTGCTGTCATTCAGCTGAGAGCTGCGCTGAGCCAATCAGAGGCAACACTCACTCACCCATTCATGAATTCATGAATGGGTGTGAGTGAGATCTGCCTCTGATTGGCTCAGCGCTGAGCCAATCAGTGGCATGTCTGACTCACACCCCCTTCACACCCACTGCAGGCCGGCCGCGCTGAACTCTGGACAAGGTGAGTATATATATTTTTTCTTTTTTTACACATTTCTGGATGAATTGCAGGGAAGGGCTTATATATTTAAGCCCTTCCCGACAATTCATCCCGCGATCGCCGGCATCCCATTGCTTTCAATGGAGCCGGCTGTATTGCCGGCTCCATTGAATTCAATGGGCTAACATCGTTCTGTCGGGATAAGGTGAGTATATATATTTTTTTATTTTTACACATTTCTGGATGAATTGCAAGGAAGGGCTTATATATTTAAGCCCTTCACGACAATTCATCCCGCGATCGCCGGGAGCCCATTGCTTTCAATGGAGCCGGCTGTATTGCCGTCTCCATTGAATTCAATGGTCAGTGCTCGTTTAAACGAGACGAGTACCGCGTGGTGCTCGTCTCGAGTAACGAGCATCTCGAGCACCCTAATACTCGAATGAGCATCAAGCTCGGACGAGTATGCTCGCTCATCTCTAATCAGGACCTTTAGTAGGTTTGGAAGATCGGGGTCTTATCTCAACTTCTTGAAGGCTCATGATGGTACCCATAGCATAACGGGAGCCAAATATTCTTCCCAGGTGGTGGACTCTGGAACCTGTATTTGGGTCTTGAATGCCAGGCTGTAGGCAGGGTAGTGAGCCTGAGTGCAACTCTGCAGTTCGGTGGACAGTAGCTTATGTCGAATCCCAAAGAAACGGTCAGGTATGTTGCTGAAAACTATTTATTTTTAACTGAAGTCTTCCAAGAGATCAGAGGTATCACACTTGAACAATACAAATGCTTAATTAATGTCACAAAATGCTCAGAACTGTTAGCCCTTTGGGTGTGGACCCACTGTGCTAACCAACCAAACCTGGCTTTTAGACCAGACCTGGTACGGCTGGCAGCTGACCCCAGGGAACAGAGGTACCGAAGGAGGGAAGACTCAGATGGGTAACTTGCCTTTAGCTTAACCAGGAAGAAGGGAAGAGCCCTGCTTATAAGCAGGAAAATTGTTCTAATAAGAACAGTCCCAAGCTGGAACCTTGGGTCTGACTTTTCCTGACAGGAAACAGGGACAGTGTACACAAAGGACAGAACAGGACAGGCAACACAGAAACAGGAACAATGCACTGAATGGACAGAAATGGACAGAAGCACACAGGCTAAGGCATAAGGCTTATCGTCCAGATAAGAATAGTGTCGCGCTGGAACTTTGGCGCTGACTATCAGAAGAAGCAGAGCAATGCCCTTTTCTGCCTGGAATAGCAAGAGGGTAGCAGACGCAGGTAGCAGACCTAACAGTATGCCACTTCCTCCTCCTGAATTTATGCGCTCTGGATTCATCTCCTGGGGCTATGGATTGATTAATATCAGAAATGGTGTACTCAGAAATTGAAGTATGATCTTGCAGAAGCTTAAAGCAACTAGTTTTTACAGTAGACCCATTCTGGAGAGAGTCCACAGCTTGACGTTGAGAACTGGATGTAGCTAGTCCTGCAACATTCACCTGAAGACAGAGAATCCCGTTTGGAGCTGAACAGTCCACAGCTCTGTTCTTGATGCCAGCTGTGCACAATTGGAGCTATTTGGTTGCTTGGGAGGAGTGACATCATCAGGTTGTTGCTTCCTTTTACAAGAGCAAAGAGGAGTCAAAACTGGCTCCAAAGACAGAACAGTCCTGAAACAGGTGACCTAGATGTGCTGGGTGTCTGAAGCAGACACACATCAATTCTGAGGCAAAGAAGGAGGGTCCCCAGCTCACGTAAATACCAGGATAATTGTTATTTAAGCTACAGCTGGCTGTGAGCACTGAGAGGGGTTAACTCCTTCATTGCTAATAGAAAATAGAACAAAGAGTACATTTAAATAGAAGAAGCAGAGTGATGCCCGCATGTGCTTGGAATAGCAAGAGGGAGGCAGACACAGGTAGCAGACCTAACACTAACTAGCAGGGTTTCACTCACCCTTCACTCGATAGCATTCTCTTTTAAGGGAACTTTGCAGTGGTGAAGGTTGTTGTAGTAAAGTACTTATAGAGTCTTCTGAACCAGGATCAGTAACTGTTTAATGAGTAATTGACCTACTGGCTTTTGAGTTTGAGAAAACGAGACTTATATACTTGCTGATAGTGTAGGCCCAAGTGGGCAGCATCGGCATCAGTAACTGGCTTTATCTCTAGAGTGAACTTTGCTCCACAGATTGTAGGCCTATCTTCCAAAAGTCCAAGCAAAGGAGCCTGTCACAGCATCCCACTGGCTGACAATGCTTTTCCTCTCAGTACTTACATACAACACCTTGAGTCACAGCTACATATTTTGACCCGACAGGTCTCTTGTAAAAGTTGTTAACATTGGGCCATCTAAAGGAAAACTTTGAGATTTTCCAATGATACTTAAAGGGGTTGTCCCGCACCGAAACGGGTTTTTTTTTTTTCAACAGCCCCCCCGTTCGGCGCGAGACAACCCCGATGCAGGGGTTAAAACAGAGAACTGGACAGTGCTTACCTGAATCCCCGCGCTCCGGTGACTTCTTACTTACCGGTTGAAGATGGCCGCCGGGATCTTCTCCCTCGGTGGACCGCAGCTCTTCTGTGCAGTCCATTGCCGATTCCAGCCTCCTGATTGGCTGGAATCGGCACGTGACGGGGCGGAGCTACCAGGAGCCGCTCTCCGGCACGAGCGGCCCCATTCAGAAAAGAAGAAGACCCGGACTGCGCAAGCGCGTCTAATCTGGCGATTAGACGCTGAAAATTAGACGGCACCATGGAGACGAGGACGCTAGCAACGGAACAGGTAAGTGAATAACTTCTTATAACTTCTGTATGGCTCATAATTAATGCACAATGTACATTACAAAGTGCATTAATATGGCCATACAGAAGTGTATAGACCCACTTGCTTTCGCGGGACAACCCCTTTAAGTTTAGCCTCCGATGTTTCATTTTTAAAATAAGAGAAAAATCACCTCACAATTTGCTAACCAATTTCTCTTGAGTATGGAAATGCTTCATATGTGTAGATAAACTGTTGTTTGGACACCTGGCATTGCTCAAAAGGGAAGGAGCCCAAATTTTGTTGAAAGAATTTTTGGACACCATGTCTCATTTGCAGAGCCTCCTGAGGTACCAGTACAGTGGTGAACTGTCAAAAGATCTTTATTATGGAAATGGTCCATGAAAATAAAAAATGGTTTTTTTAATAATGTCAAATTTAGTCCTAAATTTTCCATTTTCACAAGAGGTAATAGAAGAAAAATTGCCCCACAATTTGCTGCCCAATTTCTCCCAAGTATGGTGTATATGGATGTAAATAAAGTGCAACCCCCTATGGGATCAGTCAGATGAGCGCTTTAATGTGCACATTTTTTGTGCGCAGAACGTAAATGCACAAAAATTCACATGACCAAAGCAGGCGGCACGCAGAAAAAAACGCACTTGGCCGCGTTTTTCTGCACCTAAAGTGCGCTGCCCGCTATCCCGTATGAGAGCTGCAGCTGGGGATGCCTTGGATGTGAAACCCCTGGATGCTGTCACATCCAGCGGTTTCACCTTTGGTCAATGGGGCCGGTGGCAGCAGCTGCGGCACCATTGACATACAGAGAACATCACTATCGTCTGCTACAGCTGTGACAGCTGTGGCAGAGGATTTCTTCATCACCGCAGGGAGTCCCCTTGTCACTGTGACTGCATTTTAAATCCCACCCTGCTGAAAGCACTTCAGTGCAGTGCAGGAGAAGACCCGGCCGGATGCGCCTGAGCCTCGGCAGCTGTGGAGAGGTGAGTATATATATATATACTGTATATATATATATATATATATAATTATTTATTTATTTACACATTTTATATTTAAAGCCCTTCTCCGAAAATCACTGCAGGGCTTGCCGGCAGCCCATTGCTTTCAATGGAGCCGGCAGTACTGCTGGCTCCACTGAATTCAATGGGAGAACATTGCACTCCTCTGCCATAGCTGTGCCAGAGGATCGCAATCCTCACTGAGGCCTTAGTCAGACGGGCGTTTTTAGCCGCGATTTGCGCATGCGCATGCGTCCGGCGATTTTATAAAACCATTGCTTTGCAATGGTATCGGACACATGAGCGCTTTTTATGCGCTCGTCCGATAAATTATAGAACAGAAATCGCAGATCGCACCTATGTGCGATCTGCGATTCCTGTTCTCTTCTCTATATGCGCTCAATGGGGCCGGCAATACAACCGTCTCCATTGAAAGCAATGGGCTGCCAGCGAGCGCTGGATGAATTGTCGGGAAGGGCTTAAATATATAAGCCCTTCCCTGCAATTCATCCTAAAATGTGTTAAAATTAAAAAAAATTGTATACTCACCTTTCCGCTGCAGCCGGAGTTCTGCCGCGGCCGCTGTCAGTTCTCCTGGACTGCTTCTGGGCACTATTCAGCCTTAAAATCCCCGCCTGCTGAATGATCTGCCTCTGATTGGTCACAGCCTGACCAATCAGAGGCAGGTTTCACTCACACACCCATTCATGAATTCATGAATGGGTGAGTGACTGCTGCCTCTCATTGGCTCAGCGGGAGCTGCCCCTGATTGGTCCCGCTGAGCCAATGAGAGGCAGCAGTCACTCACCCATTCATGAATGGGTGTGTGAGTGAAACCTGCCTCTGATTGGTCAGGCTGTGACCAATCAGAGGCAACTCATTCAGCAGGCGGGGATTTTAAAGCCCCGCCGGCTGAATAGTGCCGAGAAGCAGTTCAGGAGAACTGACAGCGGCCGCGTCAGAACTCCGGCTGCAGCGGAAAGGTGAGTATACAATTTTTTTTTTATTTTAACACATTTTAGGATGAATTGCAGGGAAGGGCTTATATATTTAAGCCCTTCCCGACAATTCATCCCGGGCTCGCCCGCAGCGCATTGCTTTCAATGGAGCCGGCTGTATTGCCGGCTCCATTGAATGCAATGCGCTGGACAGCTCCGGCCCGTTTCTAATGAAACGCGGCTAGGAGCAGATTTTCGGGCGTTTTTTCGGCCGATTCTTCGGCGCCGGTCACGCAATGGGGTCAGCGCTGTTGCATCCAGGGGTTTCACATCCCAAAAAGATGGATGCTGCAGTTACCTGCATTTTAAAATCCGCTGCCCTATATTTACCATTACACATTTTTGTGCGCAGGTAAATAACGGGCATATGACCGCTGCCATTTAAAAGCATTTGTTCTATATAGATGTGGATCGCAAACGCAGGTAACATACGCACATAAAAACGCCCACTTGTGGAAAATACACTCCCTTAGGGTATTCATCTGGGAATATATGAAGTAGCACTTTTATATTCACAGTGCAGTATAAATGACTTGTTGGTATGATTACGGCAATACAAATTTATACAAGCTTTTTGTTTTACTACTTTTTCACAATAAAATAATTTATATTACTCTAATCTGGGAGCCATAACCTTTTTATTTCTCCATCTACACTGTAGGGACTTGCTTTTTTTTGTGGGGCATGTTTGCATTGGGTACAAATCTGGGGTACAGACGATTTTCTTAATCTTTTTTTATGGCGTGTTTAGGGATCCAAGGTGTGTAAAAAGCACAGCTCTGACATAGTTTTTTTTTTTTTTTTTGGACGCCGTTCAACTTGTGCTATAAATGAAATCTTAACCTTATTCTGAATGCTTTTTTGTGGTTTTGCCATAATAAACCATGTTTTAGTTGAAAATTGACAATTTTTATTTTACTATTTTTTTTTCATTACATCTATATATATAAAATTGAATGTATGTCTGCGTGTCTGTCTGTCTGTTTGTCCTTTATGCGCTACTACACCATTCATCTGATCGCCATGAAACTTTGGGAAGTTGTTGAGTACACTCCTGGGAAGATTATAGGCATAGTACAACTATCCTACGATAAATGGCGCGCGTGCGAGCGTCGTCAATAGTTACGCCCCCCCCCCCCCACATAGATCGTTTGATTTCCATCACTGCCACTAATTCTCTCACTTCACATTGTCGTAGAAACATGAAATTTGGCACGAGCATTGATTATGTCATAAATAGGAAAAGTTCAAGGGTCCCAACTCGATTATTCAATTCTAAGCGCCAAAGAATTAGCGTCTAAATTTTACGTACGGAATCTAATTTTCTCACTTCCCAATGTCATAGAAACGTGAAATTTGGCAGTAGCATTGATTATGTCATAATTAGGAAAAGATAATAGGTTCCAACTTGATTATTCAATTCTAAGCGACAAAGAATTAGCGTCCAAATTTTACATACGGAATCTAATTTTCTCACTTCCCAATGTCATAGAAACGTGAAATCAATGCAGGAGCATTGATTATGTCATAAATAGGAAAAGTTAATAGGACCCAACTTGATTATTCAATTCTAAGCGCCAAAGAATTAGCGTCCAAATTCTACGTACGGAATCTAATTTTCTCACTTCCCAATGTCATAGAAACTTGAAATTTGGCACGAGCATTGATTATGTCATAAATACGAAAATCTAATGGGTCCCAACTCGATTATTCAATTCTAAGCGCCAAAGAATTAGCGTCCAAATTTTACCTACGGAATCTAATTTTCTCACTTCCCAATGTAATTTGGCACGAGCATTGATTATATCATAAATAGGAAAAGGTAATGAGTCCCAACCCAATTATTCAATTCTAAGCACCAAAGAATTAGCGTCCAAATTTCACGTATGGAATCTAATTTTCTCACTTCGCAATGTCCTAGAAACTTGAAATTTGGCACGAGCATTGATTATGTCATAAATAGGAAAAGTTAATGGGTCCCAACTCAATTATTCAATTCTAAGCGCAAAAGAATTAGCGTCCAAATTTTACGTACGAAATCTAATTTTCTCACTTCCCAATGTCATAGAAACTTGAAATTTGGCACGAGCATTGATTATGTCATAAATAGGAAAAGTTAATGGGTCCCAACTCAATTATTCAATTCTAAGCGCCAAAGAATTAGCGTCCAAATTTTACGTACGGAATCTAATTTTCTCACTTCCCAATGTCATAGAAACTTGAAATTTGGCACGAGCATGGATTATGTCATAAATAGGAAAAGTTAATGGGTCCCAACTCAATTATTCAATTTTAAGCGCCAAAGAATTAGCGTCCAAATTTTACGTACAGAAACTAATTTCCTCGCTTCCCAATGTCATAGAAACTTGAAATTTGGCACGAGCATGGATTATGTCATAAACAGGAAAAGTTCAAGGGTCCCAACTCGATTATTCAATTCTAAGCGCCAAAGAATTAGCATCCAAATTTTATGTACGGAATCTAATTCTCTCACTTCCTGATGTCATCTATATATATATATAAATGAATGTATGTTTGTCTGTCTGTCCTTTATGCATTACTACACTAGATATATAAAAACGAATGTATGTATGTATGTCTGTCTTTGCAGCAACGCGCGACGGGTAAGCTAGTTTTTTAATAAATGTAACCAATTTGGTCTCTTTTTTTACTACATTTATTTGTCCCTCAAGGGGACTTGCATATGCAATCATTTGATTGTTTAGATAATATACTATATTACATATGTAGTGCAGGATATTACTTCCATCTGTAATTTTACTCAATGACAGCATGCCTATTAAACCTTATGTCCAGCAGGGCCTAATAGGAATTATACATAGCAGACCTGGAAGGCATTATTTGGCCCTGGTGTTCATTGGACTAAAACAAATACAAACCCTGGATGTTAAAACCGTCAGCCACCATTTTAAATTAAATCGTAAATCTAGATAATCTCTTTTGTTGGATGAACCTAGAGATAAGACTCTTAAATCATCTGTTCCCACTTTTTCTACTACATGCAGGTATTTGCCTATTTATGTGTTTCAGGACGGGAAATTAAAATCCATATGCAGTGATGGTTGTTGCCGTGTCTCTAGACATTACTTAACTTTGGTTAATATGTAATCCCCTAGTTATGTATAGACTCACACACAACATGTAATGTGGTTGCCCTATAAGGGTGTCTATAGATGTGGAAGACCTAGATGCAAAGTGTGAAGATATGCAGATCATCGTTGTTTATCATTTTCCACAGGGTCGGTTCAGAATAATAATATCAATTTTTTTAAATAATTTTAGTAGTGGGCATTTAGTATATTGCATTTCTTGTAACACATTTTGTTTTGTTAGATTGGTTATGCCATTCAAATGTAAAAACTTGCATATCTGAACACTTGTCTTACATTTCCAATTTGCCTCATGCCTCTGTAGCTGTTTATCATTTATTAATGTATTTTGTCAGGATGGAACTATTTTTTTTCACTTTACAGAAAGTCTTTAGACCAAGAAGGAGAGGCAATTGATTGGGAACACTACTTGCATCTTAGGGAAACATTTTGGATCCTGCAGTGCAAAATCAGATTCCTACATGCAATCAATTAAATTGGATGTATGATGGCTATACGAAAATCTATTTTCCTCTTCTTCACCCTTTTTCCTATTAGTTTTTGATGCTTTTTTTCTGTTCTTCCCAGGCATTTTAACAGTTTTTGCTGCAGTTTTTTTTCCTGAGCTGCAGTTTTGATATGTTTTTTATACTTGTTTTTTTTTAGTTTTTGATGTGTTTTTCATGCATGTCCCTTCTTATTTGCAGCTCCTCGATAAATTTTGTGGTCTATTAGGGTTTAATATTTTCGTCATTTTATTTTGAGATGTGTGTCCAAGGAGTGTTCCCCATTGGTTTCATTTATTTTAAATGTCATGTTCATACTATGGATCAGAGATGCCATGAGTAAGAACATTGCAAATCAAAATGCGTAGGGAGAATACTTTTTGAACCTTGATCTGTAGCCATGTCCACTTTTTACATTTTTACTTAATAAAGAAGTTGGATACTATACCAGTTCTGAATTTTTTTTCTTTTTTGCTAAGGGTACCACACTTAAGCCAATGTTATCCGAACATGATCATGTTGTGATACTGGACACTGCAATATTATATATGGGGTGATCATTGATTTGCTTTTGTTATTCCTGCCTACATGCAACATCCAGCATGTCGACAGCATAAAATATAGAAGCCATCATGACCCAGGTATACAGAGGTAGTGGTCATACCTAGGACCTGGTATGAGAAAGGGCCTAGTATAATAAATGGTACATGGTAGTGCACTGGGGCCCAGGACCTGGAAGTTACACCTCTGGGACATGGTATTTTGTATTCAAAGCAGCATGAGGTCTAAACAATACCAAACTTTCTGCAAAAATAATTACACAAAAAAAACTAAATCCGTCGAACATTACTGTACATTACATGTTGTACATCTATATCACTGGCCTGGGTAAATATTGCAGGATATAAACCACAGTATTTAACCATTTGGTGGCTAAAGTAGTGTCTAGTGTGTGATAAAAAAAACACAAAACTAATAGTACTATACCATATAAGATTACACCAGCATCATAAACAGCAAATAGTAGATTAGAGGCCGTGTAACAGATATTGCACCGATGGGGGCTCGAGAGCTTTGAGTTATACCTTTGAATATATATATATATATATATATATATATATATATATATATATATATATATATACATACATATATATAATATCATTGTTTCTAGGGTTATCTAAACAATGTCTTAGATCACTATGTAGTCTGTAATTTACCACATGCTTTTACTGCAAAAACACAGCCTGTACTGATAGTGAAATTTGCACTGTTTCTCATATGGATCATTAGTTTAATTGCATGAATACAAACACCATCTGTGTTATGTTCAGAGTCGGCTCTACTACTATTCAGATTTTGCTTTGTACAAGGACAAAACAATCAGCTTTACTTCTTTTTTTTTTAAACTGAAAAAAGTACATTTTAGAATATGATAACTGTTGAAATCGCTCATAAAGCCCAATAAACTCTAGAATAATTAGTAAGTTTATGTTGTTTCCAGATTTGTCCACAATTTTACATATTTATATGATAAATCTTGTAATATGTAATTGCTATAGTAGTAACTCTTTAATGTGAGGAAGCATGCCATGTGTGTATTGCATTTTTCGCGACAATTTTCATTAGCCTTTTTCTGTATAAAATGTGACAAATAGGCTGGAGCTACATGGCAACTTTGGCTGCAGCACACATTCTCTGACCAAAAATCACAATACCTCGGTATTACTTCATTACCTTATATAAGTGAATGCAAGTTACTACAACCCAACAATTAAAAGTAAGCTAAACCTGCTGGACTTCTTAGCAGATTGCACCAACTCAACCTCCTCACACACAATATATCATGACCAAAGTCGCAGTGTAGCCCCAGCCTCAGTTCTCCTTCATATGCGCAATTGCCGATACCTCAGCGCTATGTATGTGTGCGAAAAAGGGAAATTAAAATGAACGCATTGAAATCAATGGGCTCTATTCTCTGCACAAATACGTCTGTGGGAAACCACCCTTAGGCCTCGGTCAGACGGGCGTTTTTTCGCGTGATTTGCACATGCGCAGGCATCCGGCGATTTTATAAAACCATTTCTTTGCAATGGTATCGGAGACATGAGCGCTTTTTATGCGCTCGTCCGATAAATTATAGGACAGAAATCGCAGATCACACCTATCTGCGATCTGCGATTCCTGTTCTCTTCTCTATATGCGCTCAATGGGGCCTCAATGGGGGCGCAGCAGAGCCGACCCCATTGAGAACATATAGTAGACAAATCATTCTCCTCTGCCACAGCTGTAGCAGCTGTGGCAGAGAAGAATGATGTTTTCCCATTGAATTCAATGGAGCCGGCAATACAGCCGGCTCCATTGAAAGCAATGGGCAGCCGGCGACCGCACAATGAATTTTCGGGAAGGGCTTAAAAATATAAGCCCTTCCCTGAAATTCATCCTGAAATGTGTAAAAACAACAAAAATATATATACTCACCTGGTCCCGGCAGACGGAGTTCAGCCGCGGCCGGCCGGCAGTTCTCCTGAACTGCTCTGAGTAGTATTCAGCAGCTGGGGATTTAAAATCCCCGCCTGCTGAATGAGCTGCCTCTGATTGGTCACAGCCTCACCAATCAGAGGCAGCTCTCACTTACCCATTCATGTCATTCAGCTGAGAGCTGCCCCTGACTGGTCCCTGCGCTGAGCCAATCAGAGGCAGCACTCACTCACCCATTCATGAATTCATGAATGGGTAAGTGAGAGCTGCCTCTGATTGGTGAGGCTGTGACCAATCAGAGGCAGCTCATTCAGCAGGCGGGGATTTTAAATCCCCGGCTGCTGAATACTACTCAGAGCAGTTCAGGAGAACTGCCGGCCGGCCACGGCTGAACTCCGTCTGCCGAGACCAGGTGAGTATATATATATATTTTTTTTTTTGTTTTTACACATTTCTGGATGAATTTCAGGGAAGGGCTTATATTTTTAAACCCTTCCTGAAAATTCATCGTGAGATCGCCCGCAGCCTATTGCTTTCAATGGAGCCGGCTCCATTGAATTCAATGCGCTGGACAGCTCCGGCCCGTTTCTATTGAAACGCGGCTAGGAGCAGTTTTTTCGGGTGATTTTTCGGCCCCAGTCACGCGATTTGCGGATGCGCATCCGTCATGCGATCCGCAAATCGTGGGAAAAAACGCCCGTGTGACAAAGGCCTAAGGGTTAGATTCAGGCGAGCATAGGCACAACTGCGCTCACTGGCATGGATCGTGGTTGAGCCTGAAAGAGGGGAACCTCTTCCCCTTTGCCTGCTTTTCAATCTGCAAGAGTTTAAAAAAAGACATGGGAAGATAGGTGCTGCCCGATCTTTCCAGCACATAGTATTCACTAGGGCATGTCCTGTTTTTTCTCAGTTGAACAATTAATGGGCGAGAATCCTGATAGTGAAAATAAAACCACAGAAATCAATTGAAATCAATGGTTTTGTTTTGTCCCGTTATGCGGCCTATGATTATCACAGCCGCATTAGGGCTCAGTCACATGGGCGTTTTGATGCACAAATTTTTGAACGCATAACTGATACGTTCAAAAATTTGAGTGACCCAACAGGGCGTCCTGGCAGAAAAAATGCTGCTAGCAGCGTTTATCCGCTCAAAAGGGCTTGGTCACACGGGCATTTCCTGCTATCCCCTGCTGCGGCTGTGACAGCTATGGCAGAGGATTTCTTCATCTCCGCGATGAATCCCATTGTCACTGGACACTGTGACAGCATTGCCTCTGATTGGTCCCTGCGCTCAGCATGAATCGTCTGTCGGCACTCCTGAATTGTTTTTCAGGGAAGGGCTTTACATATAAGCCCTTCCCTGAAAAACAGGAATTTTAGTGTAAAAAAAAAAAAAACTAAAAAAATAATACTTACCTGTCTGCTGCTGCCGTGTCCCCTTGGGGACATGTGGCAGATGTTTCCTTCATCCCTGCGAGGAAAAATTTTTTCCTGCTGCACTTGCCACATCTATATGGGGAATAAAGAATTCTCTACCACAGCTGTCACAGATGACAGCTGCGGTAGGGGACCCAGCTTCCGGCATCCTGTAATTGTTTTTCAGGGAAGGGCTTTAAATATAAGCCCTTCCCTGGAAAACAAGGAAAAATAGTGATAAATTAAAAAAAAAATACCTTTCTTCAGCTGCCAGGGCTGAGCCGCGTCCAGCTGGCTCTTCTCCTGCACTGCTCTGAGGAGTATTCAGCAGGCAGGGATTTAAAATTGGTGCTCAGCCAATCAGATGCAGCACTCATCCATTTATGAATTCATGAATGGGTGAGTGCTGCCTATTGAATGACAGCTGAGTGCTGCCTCTGATTGGCTGAGCGCAGGGACCAATCAGAGGCAGCTCTCAGCTGTCAATCAATAGCTGAGAGCTGCCTCTGATTGGTCACAGTGCTCAGCCAATCAGAGGCAGCCCATTCAGCAGGCCGGGATGTTAAATCCCTGCCTGCTGAATACTACTTAGAGCAGTGCAGGAGTAGAGCCGGCTGGACGCAGCTGAGCTCTGGCAGCTGCAGAGAGGTAAGTATAGATTTTTTTTTTACACATTTTTGGATTGATTTTCAGGGAAGGGCTTATATTTGAAGCCCTTCCTGAAAATCACTGCAGCGCTTGCCGGCAGCCCATTGCTTCAATGGAGCTGCCTGTATTGGTGACTCCATTGAATTCAATGGGAGAACATTGCGCTCCTCTGCCACAGCTGTGACAGCTGTGGCACAGCTGTGGCAGAGGAGAGTGATCTTCAGTATATGTTCTCAATGGGGTCGGCGCTGCTGCCGCTGACCCCATTGAGCGCGAGGTGAAACCCCCGGATGCGAAAGCATCCAGGTGTTTAACATACATAGCGCACCGATTTGCTGCAGTTACATGCGTTCTGCGAACCGGTGTCCTATAATTTTCGCCCCAGTCATTTTTCCGCACATAAAATTCGCACATGTGACCACTGCTATTGAAAAGCATTGGTTCTATCTAGTGCAAATTTTTTGACGTGTGGAAAAACGCACGTTAAAAACGCCCATGTGACTGAGCCCTAAGGGAACAAAACCACATTGGTCTGAATTTGCATTCAGGGTGGCTTCACACCAGCGTGTTTTTGTGCGTGCCTATTTAAACCAATGCATTCCCTATGGTTTGTGTACATGTCCGTGTTGTACAGGTGCGTGCCTGTAAAGATAGGACATGCGTGCACCACAGGGAATGCACGCATTGTCTTTGATGAAGCCGCGGCTGCCGGTGGCTCCATTGAAGGCAATACATGGACCTTCATACACGCGGGTTTTTGCACGTACATAGGTGCGCACCTATGTGTGCACAAAAACACGCTCGTGTGAAGCCACCCTTAAGGTCACACTCTGACATAGAGAAATTCTTGTAGATTTTTAGCGCTGAATCGGCATCTAAAATCTGCAGCAAATTACAGAACCATGTGAACAGGTTTTTATACCCCCATCCACATGGAATTCATGGTATGCTGTAGGTTTTCTAATTTGTAGCATATGTATGGTGTTGAGAAATTGCAGATTTTAGATGTGGATTTCACTTTTTGCACTGTTATGCATTGATGCAAAATCGACAGTAGTTAAACTGCCATGTCCGAACCCAACTTTTTTTTTTTAACCATTAGATTTTTATTGGTTTTATCATTAGTAGCTTTACAGCAGAAAAACAGAAATAAAGTAACAGTTGTACATACATAACAGGGGTTGCATCACAAGTAGATATCTTCTGTTCTTGTATCCATTTGTTGGGTCGAAATTCTTGGAAACAGTTGTGGGAATGGAGCATTGTATGCATCAAATAACCATATTTAACTTCTATGTATAGTCATAACATTGACATGTCCTTATTTTTGAACAAGTATAGCACAAAAGGACAAAGAAAGAAAAGTAAAAAAAGGAAACACTTAAATGAACTTTTTACGGGGTTGAGGGAGGGTGGGTGGGGGGGGGGATGGAAAAGTGGTTAGTTGGGGAACAGATGAAGCCTTGGGTTCCACTTATCTAGATAGGCCAGAAAACCTCCATTCTTTTGGGCGTATAGTTTTTCATATATACTGTGGTCTGATATGGTCTGGATTAGATCATTTATGGTAGGAGACATCTCAGTCTTCCATTTTCTTGATATTAGTAGTTTGGCAGCAAGAAGGATGTGACACGCGATCTTTCTTGATTGGATAGGAAACTTCTTGTTATCTAGTAGGAGAATTGCTAGTCTCGGGGATTTAATAGTGACTGTTTTTGTAATTTTCCCTATGAGGGAAAAGACTTCGTCCCAAAACCGCGTAATTTTTGGGCAGCTCCAGAAGATGTGGTATATACTGCCCGGGAGACCACACTTCCTCCAGCAGGTATCACTTGTATTAGGAAAAGCTCTAGCCAGGGTCACCGGGGTATAATACCATCTGGTCAAGACTTTTAATAAGTCAAGACCTCGAGAACATTTGCATTAAGGGTTAACTTATTAGCCCACTCAAATGCTGAGATCCATTGATTTGGTGAATTTCTTCTTCCTGTGTCTTTCTCCCAGTTGAGGAGATGAACTTTTTTTGTTTCTCTCATATCACCTGAGAGAGCATCATAGCACGCTCTCACAAGGGATCGAGACAGCGGAGCGGAGCCATTAAGAATCTTTTTATTTTCATTTGGTATGTTCACCTTCCAGAGTTGGGAGCTTTGAAGAAGGGAACGGATCTGGAGATATTTGAAGAATTCTTCCGCTGGTATAGAGTAGTGTTTCGTTAGGGTATGGAAGGGGATATCGTCTCCCTGAATCAGGTCTTCTACGTTTATTATGCCTCTTTCCACCCAAGATTTCAGGCGCAGGTTGGGGATAAAAAATTCAAGGGTGGTAAGAGGGATTTTAACGTTGTCTTTCCCCTTTTGTGAGCCTGACAGACGAGAGCTTGATGTATAACGAGCCTGACAGACGAGAGCTTGATGTATAACGGAATCAATATGGATTCCTTCTATATTGTCTGATACTAAATGGGACAACAAGGATCATAGTTACCAGAATATCACTATTGTGACAACTATAGCAGGTCACCACTACTATACCTGTGTGACTGCTTGAGAAGAAACGTATAAGTAAATACATCATCTGAACACATATTCAGTTTTCTTTTATGAAGCCTTCACTTTTCCTTGTAGGATTTTATAATAAAATTAAATAAAGGTTATATTTTATTGTAGGATTTCAGTCTGTGAATAGAATAGATATATACTGATCCCCTGCAGCGGTGATTTCTGTAAGCCCCTTGTAAAG
Organism: Eleutherodactylus coqui; assembly: GCF_035609145.1. Taxonomy (NCBI): domain Eukaryota; kingdom Metazoa; phylum Chordata; class Amphibia; order Anura; family Eleutherodactylidae; genus Eleutherodactylus; species Eleutherodactylus coqui. The sequence goes on along the minus strand of NC_089839.1, from coordinate 112,848,131 downwards.
CCCACTTGGTCGCTATGAATAATTTGTGGGAGGACATTTAACAATCGCTGGGCTAATATTTTTGAATATATTTTTACGTCGCAGTTAAGCAAAGAGATGGGTCTGTAGTAGAGATGAGCGAGCACCAAAATGCTCGGGTGCTCGTTACTCGGGACGAAATTTTCGCGATGCTCGAGGGTTCGTTTCGAGTAATGAACCCCATTGAAGTCAATGGGCGACCCGAGCATTTTTGTATATCGCCGATGCTCGCTAAGGTTTTCATTTGTGAAAATCGTGGCAATTCAAGAAAGTGATGGGAACGACACAGCAACAGATAGGGCAGGCGAGGGGCTACATGTTGGGCTGCATCTCAAGTTCCCAGGTCCCACTATTAAGCCACAATAGCGGCAAGAGTGCCCCCACCCCCCCGCACTGTCAGCATAAAGATCATTCTCCTCTGCCACAGCAGTAACAGCTGTGGCAGAGAAGAACGATGTTAGCCCATTGAATTCAATGGAGCCGGCAATACAGCAGGTTCCACTGAAAGCAATGGGCTGCCGGCTTGCGCGGGATGAATTGTCGGGAAGAGCTTAAATATAGAAGCCCTTCCCTGCAATTCATCCAGAAATGTGTAAAAATAAAAAAAAAATATACCGTATATACCGGCGTATAAGGCGACGGAGCGTATAAGACGACCCCCCAACTGTCACCTTATACGCCGGGAGTACAGCGGAGCAAAAAAAAAAAATCATTACTCACTTCCCCCGGCGTTCTGCGGCGCTGCTGCAGGATGTCGCTCCCTCCTGGTCCCCGGCAGAGCATTGCTTTCTGGACGCAGGGCTTGAAATCCCCGCCTCCAGAAAACACACGTGCCTTCAGCCAATCACAGCCAATGACAATGATGTCATTGAATGGCTGTGATTGGCTGACGGCGTGTGTTAGCTAATCACAGTAGCTTTCTGGAGGCGGGGATTTCAAGCCCTGCGTCCAGAAAGCAATACTCTGCCAGGGACAAGGAGGGAGCGACAGCCTGCAGCAGCGCCGCAGAATGCCGGGGGAGGTGAGTAATGAATTTTATTTTGCCACTTTCTTTTTTTTTGTATTACCGGCGTATAAGACGACCCCCGACTTCAGAGCAGATTTTTCGGGGTTCAAAAGTCGTCTTATACGCCAGTATATACGGTATATACTTACCTTGTCCCGGCAGACGGAGTTCAGCGCAGCCGGCCTACAGTGGGTGTGAAGGGGGTGTGAGTCAGACCTGCCCCCTGATTGGCTCAGCGCTGAGTCTGACTCACACCCCCTTCACACCCACTGCCGGCCGCCGCAGCTGAACTCCGTCTGCCGGGACAAGGTAAGTAATAGTATATATATATATATATATATATATATATATATATATATATATATTTATATTTATATTTTTTTATTTTTTTTATTTTAACACATTTCTGGATGAATTGCAGGGAAGGGCTTATATATTTAAGCCCTTCCCGACAATTCATCCCGCGCACACCGGCAGCCCATTGCTTTCAGTGGAACCTGCTGTATTGCCGGCTCCATTGAATTCAATGGACAAACATCGTTCTTCTCTGCCACAGCTGTTACAGCTGTGGCAGAGAAGAATGATTTGTCTTCTATATGTTCTCAATGGGGTCGGCGCTGCTGCCGCCGGCCCCATTGAGCGCATATAGAGAAGAGAACAGGAATCGTAGATCGCAGATAGGTGCGATCTGCGATTTCTATGGCCTAAGAAGAACCGTTGGGGTTCTTGAAGCCTAAAATCACTCCTAACGCTCTCCCTATAGCAGCTCCGGCATCAACAGCACTTTCCCTGAACTATGTCAGAATGCATCTGTGGCGAGCCGCAGGCGGGCACATTTTAATACTCGGGTGACACCTGATCTCGCCAGCCACTCACTGCAGGGGGGTGGTATAGGGCTTGAACGTCGCAGGGGGAAGTTGTAATGCCTTCCCTGTCTTTCTATTGGCCAGAAAAGCGTGCTAACGTCTCAGAGATGAAAGTGAAAGTAACTCGAACATCGCGTGGTACTCGTTTCGAGTAACGAGCATCTCGAACACCCTAATACTCGAACGAGTATCAAGCTCGGACGAGTACGCTCGCTCATCTCTAGTCTGTAGTTTGCTGTAGAACTTAAGGGTTTACCTTGCTTAGGAATGGTAACTATGGTGGCCTTAAGCATCTCTTCTGGGAAAGTGCCACTATCCATGGCTTTATTGAATGTTTCAGAGAGATAAGGAGCCAGGTCCAGAGCGAAGTCTTTATAATATTCATTTGAGAAACCGTCTGGACCTGGAGCCTTGTGGGACTTTAAAGATTTGACTGAGGTGAGAACTTCCGCAGGTGTTGTAGGGGTATTTAACTTTCTAAGTTGTTCTTCTGTGATATGTGGGAGATTAATTTTTCCCAGAAAAGTGTTAATCTGGACATTATCCAGTTTTGGTGTTAGTGGGTCATTATGGAGATTGTAGAGTTTAGCATAAAAATGGCTAAACTCATCAGCTATGTCCTGGGGATGAGTTATTTTTGTTTCTGAACTGTCTTGTTTGATAAGATACGGTATTTTTGAAGTCGCTTGGCGTTTTTTTTGCTATTTTGGCCATCAATTTTGAGGGTTTATTGAATTCTGAGTAATAGTTCATTTTTGACCGTTTAGACGTTTTGTCGAACTCTTCAATTAATGATCTACGGAGACTGAGCCGGAGATTCATCAATTCTTTATGGAGCGCTATTGTGGGGGAAGATTGCATACTTTGCTCAAGCTTTGTGATTTGTAAGAGGGTGTTGGTTATATGAAGTTGGTTTTTTTTTATGATGTGAACTAATTTTAATTAGTATGCCCCGCATAAACGCTTTGTGTGCGCACCATGTAGAGAATATGTTTGTGTCCGGGTTTGCATTAATTGAGAAGTATTCGGCTAGGTGTTGTTTGATCTCCTGATTGTATTGGGGGATTCTCATGAGAGAGGGGTTGATTCTCCAATTTCTGGGTGCTGGTGTAGTATTAATTACGCTGAGTGAGAGATATATAGGTGAGTGGTCCGACCATGTAGTATCTCCTATTTCAGCGCGTAAAATTCCGGGGAGGGTCCACCTATCAACTAAGAACAGATCGATCCTAGAGAAGGACCTGTGCCGGGGGGAGTAGTATGTAAATTCCTTTGAGGATGCGTTAAGGCATCTGAAGGTGTCATAGAGAGCTTCTTTATGGAGCCACGGGGCCAGGATAGGGGAAGTTCTGTTTGAAGAGCTAGTGGAGTCTAATTGTTTGTCGGGGACCATGTTGAAATCGCCGCATATTATGAGTTTACCTACATGCGATTTTCTAATCTTCTTGAGAGTTTTATTTAAGAAAGAAATTTGAGAGGAGTTTGGTGCATAAATGTTCACCAGAGTTATTTGAATATTATTGAAAAGACCTACTAATATTATAAATCTTCCGTGGGTGTCAATAACTTGTTCTGTAAGGGAAACATTGATAGTGTCTCTGACTGCAATCAACACCCCGGCTTTTTTCTTCTCCGCACAGGATAAGAAAATGTTTGGAAAATTTTTGTGGGAGAATTGGGGATGAGCTGAGCTCGCGAAATGCGTCTCTTGGAGGCATAATACATCTACATTATTTTGAAGGGCATCTTTCCAGACAGATGATCTCTTAAAAGGAGAGTTTAGGCCTTTAACATTGGGGGAGCATATTTTTACTGCCATGAATTGGTTGGATAAGCGTTGCAGAAGCTGTAAACTTCTATTGTGAAACCACTTTTAGAGGGAAAGGTGAAAGGGGGGGGAAATAGAACAAATATAACATAAACAGTCGGCCAATAGTACCAGTTCAGGTGTCCTGGTAGAGAGCTTTTTCTAAGCTCGGAGTTTCGTAGCCGATGAAACATGAAATAACATAGCAAAAGCAGAGTTCTTCTAGCAGGGTCAGGAACCTGCATATTTTCTGGGGGAGAAAAGTTCGCCTGACGATTAGGAACCTCCAAACTGTGTTATAGGCGGAGACATTTCATCGGGGAGAGGGGGGGTGAGACCCCTCATGAGGCTTTCCCGGTAGGTTTTTATCAGCTTTGCCCTGAGGTCTGTCTGAAATGTGAATGCCCCAGGACATTAGTATCTTTTCCCTGTCTTCGGGATTACTGATGATGAAATTTGATCCCTCTTTGTGAAGAATTAATTTCGTGGGGTATCCCCATTTATATGGGATTTTTTCTTCTCATAGTGAGGTGGTTATGCGAATGAATGCCTTTCTGGCTTGGATCGTGGCGGCCGATAAGTCCGCAAATAGTTGGATATTTGTGAACTGAGAGGGGAGATCCAGCCCTTTGCGGGAGGCATACATGAAGGCCTCTTTGACGTGGTAGAAGTGGATCTTTGCTATAACATCGCGCGGGATGTTGTCGGGGAGGAATTTTGGTTTTTGTAGACGGTGAGCTCTGTCAATAATGAGTTCCTATTGCGATCCTCCAGATCCGCCTTTTTTATTTTAATCTGGGACACGTCTTCCTCTAGTGAGTAGTGCGCGTCTATGAGTGTGTTGTGTGAATTAGTTAATTCCTCCATCTTGTGTTCAATGTGAGTGGTTCTTTCCTCCACCTCCGATATCGAGGCGCTAATACGTGATGAGACAGACCTCCGGCACTGCAGGGCTCCCGGCTGGGATCTACGGAGTGTCAACGGCCGGCAGCGCAGGCTCTCCAGATGAGGCAGGCTCCTCTCCTGCCTCGGGCGCAACAGAAGAGAGGGGCCGTTGGGGACGCCAGGAGCACCGGCGGACCGCAGTAAGTAGTGGGTGAGTGTGACAGTCTCACCTCCGCTGTCTCCTCTCGTCGGCGTCCGCGGTGGGTCTTTCAAGCAGTTGCGATATAGAGGTTAAAGGAGACTTCACTTTCCTCCGGGGGCGGGCGGTTCAGAGAGTGCCTCAGGCGCAGCAGGATGTTCGGCAGCGCGTGGAGGGTAAAAGTCCTCTAAATGTCTAGCCAGCTGTCAGGCAAGTCCTCATCAGTAGCTCATTTAGTGGCGAGGGGTCCGAGGAACATAGTAGGGTGGGTAAAATGCCTCTGCAGTAGCTTTAAGTTGCTTTAAAGAGAGAAGGTTCTCGGAGCTCCAAGATCAAGCGGCCATCTTGGTGCTCAGTTAGGCCACGCCCCCCGTCCGAACCCAACTTTTAATACAACAACATTTTGGTATATTAATATTAATTAAGTCAAAATTATGTCCAACAGAGGTGAAGAGGTGCAAAAAGAGGTGCAAAACTTTTGACTATAGTTTCTCTATATGTTCCACTGTTAGTTTTGGCTTACAAATATTAAGGTAAAATACTCACCAAGATCCTACCATGTGAAAGTAGCCATTCGGAAATAAAAGTGGTCCTTTCCCCACCCAAATATAAAAATAGAACCATCCGTTACATATAAACATACCTTAACCTCTTAGTGACCAGGCTTTTTTGCTTTTTTCCATTTTTGTTTTTTCCTACTCCCTTTTAAAAAATCGTAGCTCCTTTATTTATCCATCGATGTCACTGTATGAGGGCTTGTTTTTTGCGGGACGAGTTGTATTTTTCAATGGCACTATTTATTGTACCATATAATGTACTGAAAAACTTTTTTTAAATTCTTAGCGGAGAGAAATGGAAAAAAAAACGACATTCCACCATCTTTTGGTGCGTCCTGTTTCTACGACGCACAAACTGCAACAAAAACGACCTGATATTTTTATTCTATGGGTCAGTACGATTACTACGATACCAAACTTGTATAGTATTGTTTTTGCTGTAGTACTTGTATTTTTTTTTTAAAGATATTAAATTTTTTTCAATTATTTTCTGCGGTCATTTTGTGTGCCCAATAACTTTTTTACTTTTCCATCGACGTAGTTGTGCAAGGGCTCATTTTTTGCGGGATGTTCTGTAGTTTCCGATCAGGAGGCTGGAATCCGCACATGTGACGGGGGCGGAGCTACGCGATGACGCGTACAATGGGGCGGAGCCAAAACGCTGCTGCTACCGAGCCGAGCCGAAGGGAGAAGACCCATCTGCGCAAGCACGTCTAAAAAAGCAAGAAGACACCGAAATTAGACGGAGCCATGGAGACAGGGACACCAGCAACGGAGCAGGTAAGTATATAACTTCTGTATGGCTCATATTTAATGCACAATGTATATTACAAAGTGCATTAATATGGCCATACAGAAGTACTTAACCCCACTTGCTTTCGCGAGACAACCCCTTTAAGGCACAGAGTGGTGGCAGGACTCCTGGTAGCTTGCCAGAAGACCAGAAAGCAGTGTTGGCAAGTGATCTGTGGAGGATTCAAAGTAAGGACAGCCTTTTTTCTGTGGGGGTGGATGGTGGACATCAAGGAAATCTTGAAGCTGTGTGGCTATGGAAATCTAAGCATGGATTATGTGTGTAAAGGCTGAAACAGCAGAGATCGATGTGACAACAGTTATCACAGCACCTCTCCTTCCATTTATGGTATGCTTTGGGGGGCAGTAGTTAACAATGGTGACTGTGTGGTGCTGGGGTAGGGCTGATGGTGGCATTGTAGGTAGGTATGAACCTGGTGTATGCAGCAGCATTGTTGTTGCATTATTGAGTGAAGGTGCTGTTTTCACAGCAACACATTCATTTGCCGAGACTTGTTACAGCATCTATACATGCCACTGTGCTCCAGAACTATAGTTTTTCAGGAGCTGATAAACTCTTAATTGCCTTTCTGTCCCTTCATCTATAATTGAATTAAAAAAATACATGTCCTCGCATTCATGCCACCTGAAATTTTGGCACTTGTGCTGCATAAAAAAATGCCTGTTTTTTTTTTCTTTCATCTGTTATCACTGCATTTCTCTCACGCGATTGTCAATGGGACTTTCTAATATTAAAAACGCATCACAAGTTTGTGCTTTGCAATTTTTGTGCGTTGCGTTTTTAACATTAGAAAGTCCTGTTGACAATCGCGTAAAAAAACCGTAGTGATATCGTGTGAAAAAAATGTGCAAGAAAAACGCAAATGTGCAGGAGCCCTTAGGGTAACTACCCACTAGTGTTTTGTTGTTGCTGCAAATTCAGTTTTGTTTTTTTCCAGATATCGATGGGACTTTCTAATGTTAAATTCGCAACACACCAAAAACGCAAGTTGCCGTTTTTGCGTTTTTGGTTCGTTGCGAATTTAACATTAGAAAGTCCCATTGGAATCTGGGAAAAAAAATGCAGCGAATTCGCAGCAAAAAAAAAAAAAACGCTAGTGGGTAGTCAGAGTCACCCTTAGGCCTCCTTCTCATGAACGGATTTCTGCCGCGTAATTCTATTGAACCTAATAGCTCAGGGCACACGGTGCGGAACTCCACCGCAGAATTCCGCACCGTGAAATCTCCCGACCTCACCCGCGGCATGCTCTATTTGCCGCGGGTGTACGCACTGACGGCTTCCATTGCAGTCAATGGAAGCCGTCCGTTTACGCTATCTCCCGCTGTAACACAGCGGAAGATAGCGTGAAAACGCTTTCCCACCTACCGCCGCCGCGTCATATGACACGGCCAGCGCGTGGGCGTGTCATGTGACGCAGCAGCGGTGGGCAGGGAAGCGTCATGCGGGAGCGAAGAGGCCGGATCCGCTGGTAAGTATGGGGTCTCTGGGGGGCGTCGTGACGGGCTTCGCCGCGGAATATTCACGCTCGTGTGCAGCCGGCCTTAGGGTCAGTAGGCTGTGAGTGTTCAGGGGGAACACCCCTAGCATTTTAGGGTTTGTACTGCTGGGGTTCTAGGTTCACATCTAATTATGGACAACATCTACATGGGGTTTGTATGTTCTCTTTGTGTTTATTATTGTTGTTCTTCTCCATCTTCTTCTACTCTACAGAAAGGAGAAGAAAGAAGAATTGTGGTGGCTCAGTTGTTATCACTGCTGCCTTACATTGCTAGAGTTTAGGTTTAAAACTGTCCAAGGGCAACATCTGAATGGAGCTTTTCAAACTCGCCTCTCATATTTTGTCTCAACCATAACTTGATTGACCAGTATGTTCTAGGGCCATTGCCATGCTGCAAGGCACAGATGTCATACACGCCAGTGGACACACTACTGTTTTTGCACACCTACCATAGTGCACTACATAGTACACCATTATAATAGTGAGCAACATGCTATGTAGATAGCTTAGCATGCAGTGGCTAGCTAAATCAATAGAGTGATATGTTCACTCTTGACATATACATATCTATCTACCTTTCCATCTAACCACCAGTTGTTAAAGAGCTAATCCCAAGATCTTATTGGTGGCTCTGCATGTTTTATACATAAAATCATTAATCTTTTCAAATAAACCATTTTCAAAACTTGTTTGTTGTTGACTTTTCATTCCCCTAAATATGCGATCACAACTCCCTCTCTACCCTGCATTGGGACATGTCCTCCAGTAGGTCTTCACTCTATGGTTGGGCAGTTCATTTTGCCATTTACCATTATTCAATCCTGATCCTCCCTTTAAAGGGAACCTCATCTTAAGCGCAGGGTGAGCACAGACAGGAAAGACCTTAGTGCATCTCTGCTTTCTTCCTTTTCCCTACTTTTTGTAAATGCTACTTGGATGTAACAGCTGGAGTTTAGCTTGTGCCAAACCAGAACCACACATACTAGAAGCTAGAAGTCACATATCATTAACCTTTTGTCCACTTGCTTTCCAACTGGCCCCTCCCCTCCTGCTAAACCCCACCCTCTTTTCTGAGCACTTCAGAGAAGTGAGAAGGGATGCACAAAAGCCACAAATTGTTGCTGAAATATGATGTGCTATAATTTATGACTTTATACCACAGTTGTAGCACACACCCCATTATACATTTCCTATATATTTGCTCATTAGAGTATGTATGCATGAAGTGTAAAGCATTTTTTTAAGAAATAGAAATTTGGTTCCTTTCCATTAACTATGATAGGGGAATATTTTATCAATAAAACCAAATGGCATCAAAAAACATTTTGACTTACGCAAATTTTGGTGGAATATGAGCTACCCTTAACATTATATAGTATAATTTACCAACTCTATGGCACAGGATCTCTTCTGATCTCTACAGCAAGCAGGAGTTGGCAGGCAGAGCTCCAGTGGATGTGCTAACTCTGCCTAAAATGGTGGCTCATGTGGTAGGTGGAATTGCAATAGGACTCTCGGTGAGTGCAATTGATGCTTAGTGTAGGTTTGGTGTGACACCAGTGCCTTTTAATGAAAGTATCACAGTGATGAAATAAAGAGACCAGTTCAAAGAGCGTTAGTACAACCAAAGGCACACAGTTTACTTGAACTTTTGGACTGGATACAATTCATACTTGGCAATTTAGCAAACAGTAAAGTCTCCAGTGACTCCCTAACAATTGCAATTCTGTGCATTTACTCATTAACTCTCTCCTAATGAATGGGGTGAGGCTACCCAAACAATTGAAGTGGTTGCTGCACTTGGACATGATTTTTGGACGAATGGAGGGAAAGGTGTAGGCTCTACTGTGGACCCTCTGACTTCTTCCTGTGCAGGGACAAGTTACATTCACAGTTGCGATGGCCAACTTCCTTCCAGCTCCCGTGGATTTCGCTCTGTCCAAGGTTCCTTCTGGCAGGGTTGAGAAGGACTCCGCTCCCACTCTGGGCATTGCCAAATCATGACTCCTGCATAACCTTTGCTTCTCCCTCTCCCTCTGGCTGCAGCCCTCTCGCTCTATCTTCTTCCTCACCTCTCACTTACTTTACCTGGGCTTTTTCGCAACTCCTCCTACTCCACTAGTCCCCAGGGTCCTCTCTCTCTCTGGTCACATGGCCATTTCCCTTCCATCACCAAAATCCTCTCCCAAAGAGGGAATGGCCAATCAGATAATTAGCTCATGGCAGCCAATAAGAAGGGGCGCTGTTGCTAGGCAGATACCTTTTTACCCAGATTTCAGGGGAAAACAGGGATTTTCCCCATAAAGGATGCCTCCTATGTCCCCTAAGGGCTCATAGGGAGGTCCCTAGGACCTATAACCCCTATGCCTACCCTGTAGGACCCTCTGGGTCACTACATATTGTACTATCCACAGGGCGTAAGTATATGTCCTGTTGCGTTAAGTACCCCGCAGCCAGGATGTACACTTATGCACTGTGGTTTTAAGGGGTTAAATATATCATTCTTTAAAGGTGAAATTCTGTCATTTATATTCTTATAAGTATATAGCTGTGTTGATGGCTTTCTTTTGACAGTTTGCAGTATAATTAGAACGGAAGTAGCAAGTAAGATAATTGAGCACAATTTCTTTTCATTAAAGCAGAAGTGGACATCTAATCATGCCATAGACCAACGTAGAAGATGGTACTCTGCTAATGTTATTGATCCTAGAGATAATGGCACACTGTTTTATTGGCAGAAACATAATTATACCATTAAAATACAATTACATTATATGGCAATTGCTTAAATTGCGTTCATTATGCAACCATCATGAGACCTTGAATTACAATGTTAAATTATGCAATTTATATTGAGACAAGATTAATACACATTTATAATTATATATATATATATATATATATATATATATATATATATATATATATGGAGGGCATTGATCTTGTAATATAAAAATGTTTAGTAGTGAATCAGTAGTCTACGATACAATGCACTGCTCTAATTGGCTAGTGCTGTTCCTGTGGACAGTGACGGGCAATCAGAATAACATCTAGTGCAGTGTTTCCCAATTCCTGTCCTCACAGATCCCCAACAGGCCAGGTTTTCAGGATTTCCTTGGCATTGCACAGGTGATGTAATTATTGTCTTCGCCTCACACATTGCTACGGATGTTCTCTCTATAGAATATCCTGAAAACATGACCTTTTGGGGTTCGTGAGGACTGGAATTTGGGAAACGCTGATCTAGTGTCTTAATCTACCAATGCACTACCAATGCACAGTGTGCATCAGATAGTCAGAGAAGCAATTGTTTCATCTTGGTTTGTCTGAGACGGACATTTGCATTTATCAGACATGTATATAATGTGTATAATACCCTCCCAAATCCGGATGGAAGTTGTGGAGAATAAAAGGGCAAAGATCCTATAGGACCTCAAGATAAAGGACAAACAGGTGCTGGTGAACCAACCAGACATCATAGTAATTGACAAGGACTAGAAGACAGCAGGAGTGATAGATATAGCAGTTCCAAGCGACAGCAAAAGCAGGTAGAAGGATTATGACAAGCTGGAGAAGTACCAGGGTCTGAAAGAAGAACTTTCTGGTTTTAAGAGCATTTGGTGCTGTGACTTCTAAACAGGAATGACATCTGAACTCTCTGCACAGAATCCTTAAACTCCCAGACGTCTGGTAGAGGACCTGAGGTTGAGGGAGTCAAATAGCACCAATAAAGATGAGAAAAATAATTTGATGTTGGCATTTTTCAAAGCTACTGTAACTGCACAGAGTTGTCTGCGACCCTTTAAGGTAGCTGCATAGAGGTCCGGAAACATGGATGTTTTCGTAAGGAATTGCTAAGGTTTCCCTTCGACTTCCCATGGATAGGAGTTCCTTTGTAATTTTAAAGAAATGGATTCGGGCTAGGATAAGTCTGAACTTTTAAATTCCTATTTTGTATCTGTTTTCTCTCAGAAAGTAGATGAAACATCAACTGATCTTCCCTGTGCTATTGAGGGGAATAAAAGAATGCAGGCTATCTATAAGCAGAGAGATGGTGAGGGAACACATAGCTAACTTAAATGAATTCAAGTCCCATGGTCCAGATGAATTACATCCTAGGATACTAAAGGAAGCAGCGGAGATAATTGCTAAATCCCTCACCATAATCTTTGAAAATTCCTGGAGAACAGGAGAAGTCCCAGAAGATTGGAAGAGGGCAAATGTTGCCCCTATCTTCAAAAAAGGGAAGAAGGTGGATCTAGGAAACTACAGGCCTGTGATACTAACTTCTATACCAGGAAAGATCTTTGAACAAATGATTAAACAGCATGCATGCAAGTACTTGGATAAAAATGGAGTTATTAACTAGAGCCAGCATGGGTTTGTAACAAGCAAGTCATGCCAGATGAATCTAATTTCCTTCTATGACAGAGTCACTGATTGGGTTGATCAGGGAAATGCACTGGATATAGTATATTTTGACTTTAGTAAAGCATTTGACAAAGTGGTATTGACAAATATGGGATTGACAAGGCAACTGACTGAACATGAGTCAACACTGTGATGCAGCAGTCAAAAAGGCGAACACAATTCTGGGATGAATTAAGAGAAGCATAGAGTCTATATAATGTGAGGTAATTATCCCCCTCTATTCCTCCTTAGTCAGATCTCATCTGGAATACTGTGTTCAGTTCTGGGCACCCCACTTTAAAAAAGACATAGACAAACTGGAGTAAGTTCAGAGAAGAGTTACCAAGATGGTGAGTGGTCTGCAAATCATGTCCTATGAGGAACAGTTAAAGGATCTGTGAATGTTTAGCTTGCAAAAAAGAAGGCTGAGAGGAGACTTAATAGCTGTCTACAAATATTTGAAGGGTTGTCACAGTGCAGAGGGATCAGCCCCATTCTTATTTGCACAAGGAAAGACCAAAAGCCATGGGATGAAACTGAAAAGGAGGAGACACAAATTAGATATTAGAAAAAACTTTTTGACAGTGAGGGGGATCAATGAGTAGAACAGGTTGCCACTGGAGCTGGTGAGTTATCCTTTAATAGAAGTGTTCAAACAAAGGCTGGACAAATTTCCCTGAGATGATTTAGTGAGTCCTGCACTGAGCAGGGGGTTGGCCCAGATAACCCTGGAGGTCCCTTCCAACTCTACCATTCTATGATTCTACATAAAATTACAGAGGAGGTCCCTTGGGTCCTCCTCAGGGACTGACCATGCTTTTGGGATTCTATGTGCCCTATCAATGGAGAATTCAAGCGGGGGAAATTTGGAAGAAGTGTTTGGAGCATCTTGTGCAAGCATTAGGGAATATTGATGTGCGACACAGATTCCAGAATGCCCCCAAATTTAAGGTTGTTACGTCTTGATCTGTCTTTGAGATCTGTGACTTTTTCTCGTAGCCGTGCCACCTCTTCCTTCCTGGCCTCCCTCAACCACCTCATGTGCCTTTATGAATTCTCACATTTTTTGCTCTATGTGGGAGTTGTGGGAAGCAATCTGATCAATATTCACTTGGAGTTGACTGGAAAATTTTTGAATATCTTGGGAGATCTATTTCTGGAGAGACAGGAGCAGTTCTTTCAGGGTGTTCAAGGTGAGAGGCCTGTCCGAGTCTGAGTATGATTGGAGGTTACAGGAGAATTCTTCCATGTCTGGGCCTGCCGAGGAAATGGTGTGGGGGTAATTTTTTGGATGCTGGGCCTATGGAATTAAGAGAAACCAATTGCGAACCCAGGGCACCTCTTTTATTGCATTCTCTGGATGTGTGGTTGAGTTTCACAGATCCAGGAGATAAGGTATCTGAAACTGATTTTTGTGATGAGGAATTATGCATCAGGGTGCTCGTAGCTTCTTTCTCTGCTTCAGGACTATGCATTTGAAGTTCTACTTCCTCTCTACCTCCCTGGTAGCCCAGGAGAAAAAAGTCTGTGAGTCTCCTCAGAACTACGATTTTAGTGTGTTTCTTCCAATTGTAGTGAGGCTCAAACCAGGCTCTACAGTCTTCAACTGCCCTCTCTGGTGTAGCAAAGGGGTAGTGTGATAGCACAGTTAGTTGTCATGTGGGCTGGGTCTTGAGGCAGAAATGCCCTGTGATCAAAGAATGCAGATGCATTTAATGGTCATGCTGTGAGCTGCTTTAGAGCTATGCCTGTTTCAGGAACGTAGGTTTCAATCAATCATGGCTTCCAGCTTTGTGGCTTGTGGGATGTACAAGTGCCTGGTAACACCTCAGGTAGCAAAATGAGTAGAAAGGTGGGAAAGGTATAAGATTTATAGAAGACTTGAAAGTGGCACAAAAGGCTTTAACTTTAATATTCAAGTGGTCAAGTTTCAGTTTTTTTTGTAGTGAGAAGGATCATATAGCATTTATGGGGCCTGATCGGCTCTGCTTTATCTACAGAGTATGAAGTCTTAACTGTGGATTGATGGATGAGTGTTTATGCAAGAGGATAAGTGGGGCCTGTATTTTGCTGAACTGGCTTAAACTGCAGGTCCTTGGCTGCCATTCTGTTTCTTCCTGCCTTCTCCAAACCTTTTTACCAACTATATTTAGGATCACTTGGGGCTCCTGGGCTACCTTTTTTGACCCCCTCCAAGTCACTAAGAAGGGTCACTTTATTCTTGGCTGCAAGTCCCCTCTTCTGGGGTATCTATGTGGAATCACAGCACTTCCACTAGGCAGGCCGGAAATTTAGGTCCCAGCTTCACAGGCCTCACTAGGCTGCACCAGCCTGGCTGTACTTATCAAACCTACGATGACTCCAGAGGCCACAGTCCTCTATCTTCACAGGACTGGGTGACCCGGGGAGTACACAAACTGGGTGAGATCCCTTAGGGTTACTCAGCATGCCCCACAGGCGTTGTGCAGTACCTCCTCCACCATGAGTGGTCAGAAAGGCCCAGCAGCCCGGGGTGGAGCTGTGGGAGAATTTTTGAAATCCGACAGAAAGCGGTGTGCTACCACTGAGCAAGCCCTCCGTAGCAGTGGGCTCCTCGCAGCCACCATGAAGTCATAGTGTTACCAGGCCCCACAGTTCGCTATAGGCTCTCACCTATTTAGCAGGGGCAGTGTCTGTAGCTGCTTCCTCCTTTAGTACGTCTGGATGCCCCATTTCTCTGTGTCCAATCCACTGTCTGACCTGTGAAGACATTATGATTTAAGGCTGTACAGCTCCGATGTTGCTAGACTTCCGCCGGGGGTTCTCTTACTGTATATTGCCAGCCTCTCTGCTGTCGGTGCCTCTCCAACGTGTCACCTTATGCAGTACTGGCTTTAGCCAGCATATAGCGCCGTTGTACAACGGCAGAAAAAGAGTAAGGCCGCTAGGAAAACCAAGATACAAATTGGACTGGAAAGGGTTACATTAAAAACTGGGCAGAATTTACTAAGACTGGCATTTCATGCAGTACATCTATCTTTAACCTAAGTACATTTGTGGGACCCGAAAATGGACATTTTAGTCTCACCAAGTAAGTACCTTTGATATTTATTGCTGCTTCTAATGAGTATTAACTAGAGATGAGTGAGCATGCTCATCCGAGCTTGATGCTCGTTCTAGCATTAGCATACTCGAAAGTGCTCGCTACTCGAGTGAGCACCACGTGGTGTTCGAGAAAATTTCTCCTCCCCACATGTTTTGCGGCTTTTTTAGCCAATGAACATGCAGGGAAGGTTTTGGCACCTCCTGCTATGATGTGGCAACCCTGTGCATGTCTATAGCAGTGATTGGCTGGCCATAACACGTGACCTAGGATCATAAAAACTCAGGTCACCTGATGCTCTCCTCACTCAGAGACTGGATTAGATGAGGGACAAAGCTGCTGTGAATGAGAGAGAGCGTTAGTGTAGGTTAGAAGGAGCGTTTAGGAAGGGATCCATCTTCAAAAAACCCAACAGTCCTTTTTAGGACTACAACTCCACTTTTGTGCATCATCAGTTTGGCTGCCTGGGACCAATAGTGCGCACAAAGCATTCACAAGCATCCCGGCTGTATACTGCATACTGTTACCGGTTCTATACAGTATACTGCTACTGGTGAACAGAGACTATAAAGAAGTAACAAAACTCCTCTCATTTTTCATTTCTTTATTTGTTTTTGGCTGAAAGCATTTGCATAATAGGCTCAAGTGTGTGTCCTGTTGATCCACACTATATAACAAGACTGTACTCTTTTTACACTGTCTGTTTTTTGCTAAAGTGTATGCAAAATACCCTTAGTGTGTGTCCTGTCCATCCGCACTATATAACAAGACTGTACTCATTTTTCACTGTCTATTTTTTGCTATAGTGTACGCAAAATACCCCAGTGTGTGTCATGTCGGTCCACACTATATAACAAGACTGTACTCATTTTACACTGTCTATTTTTGGCTTAAAGTGTACGTAAAATACCCTTAGTTTGTGTCCTGTTAATCCGCACTATATAACAAGACTGTACTCATTTTACACTGTCTATTTTTGGCTTAAAGCATACGCAAAATACCTCACACTTTGCGTAGTATTTTGACACAATGCATTATACAACAGGATCAACACTAGGAGTAAGAGTCGAGGACAAGGACATGGACGTGGGTGTCCGAATAAGGGTGTGGGCAGAGGCCGAGGTCCTGGGCGGGGTGAAACAGTGCCTGCTGCTGAGGTAGAAATAGAACGCCGCATATCTACGCTCCCTAGCTTCATCTCACAGTTTGCAGGTCCGCGTGGTACACCATTATTAAAGCCACAACAGTGCGATCAGGTGATGACGTGGATAGCGGATAACGCATCCAGTAATTTATCCACCACTCAGTCTTCCACACAGTCCATTCACGCTAACCAAGGAACTGGACCTGTGAATCCTCACGCTGATCCTCCTTCTTCCCAGCCTGGTCACTCCAGGAAAAGGAGAGATTCAGAACAGGCATACTCACAGGAACTGTTCTCAGGTCCCTTTCCTGAGTCGCAAACAACGGTTCATGAGCCACTTAAGGGTGCTGTGGCTATCAAGCAACCGTGTGGCATAAGGACAGCTGAACGCTGTGCTGGGAAAAATTTCAGTACGCTATGGACTACTGAGTAGGCAAAGGGATGCGCCTTACCCCGTTTGGGATGGGGACAGCTGGATGCTGCACTTGGAAAAATTTCAGTATGCTGTGGATGCAGGCTCGTGCCTGCATCCTAGGGGGGATTGGACAGCAATGCCGGCATGTAACACAGGAGAAGAGGCAGTGGTGTCACCCGCAGGCGGTGATTGGCCTTTGTTTCACCTAGTGTGGTGCTTAGCTAAGATGTGCCAGCGCATGTGCCTTGCTGATTATGGTCTGGCCCAACTAAATTGTTAGGGGGGTGACCACCAGGCTCTTGCCCACAATTTGTCCTAATAGTGTGACCTGGGAGCCTCAGATGCATTCATGCATGCTTGCTGTTACCTATCCATTTCTGTGGTGTTTCCATCACTTTCTGATGTTTTCAGGTGAATCACACACCCTCCCCTATGCAGAGCATGGGTCACCTTGAAAAATGCTCGAGTCTCCTATTGACTTCAATTGGATTCATAACTCGAAATGAGCTCTCGAGCATTGCAAAAAGTTCGTCTCGAGTAACAAGCACCCGAGCATTTTGGTGCTCGCTCATCTCTAGTATTAACCTTATGCTTACGGGTGGTGGCACTATGTTTGTTTTTTGAGTTGTGAGTGTAATATAACTTGGAGCTGCAATATATTGCACAAAGTATGGGTGGCTTAACATCTGCACTCAGGGTTCTGCTTTCCTGCTCCATTTGGAGAGCAGGAAAGGGGAATCCCCATGGCCGAATGTCTCTGTCTTATGACGAAAATGGACATTGCCAAATAGATCCCATTGACTATAATGGGGTCTGTTTGGTTTCCACTCAGCTGCCTAGCTTTTAGACTGAACAAAAAGCGCTGCACGCAATACTTAATCTTCTAATATTTTGAGCTGGATCTATGACAGAATCTCCGACTGGAGGTTTCAATGCAAATGTGAAACCACCCTATGTTGATGTTGAATAGTAGCTAAATGTGAGAGAGCTAAAATTTCATGAGTGAAAGTAAATAGCTTTGACGTTGCTGCTAGAATTGGCGTTACCACCAGGGGTCCGGGGACCCAGGCTGGCATCCCTGTCCGGGGTTCCCCCACTCTGGTGGTTAGTTGCGGTGGCCGGCGGGGCGCCCCGCATCATGTGCGGGCGTGCCCTTCCACTGGTTGGCCGCACGGCGCTCTGGGCAGTGCACGCCGCTTGGGGGAGGCGGTTTTATGATTCCCCCGGTGGTCATGTGACTTCCTTCCGCCCTCTGGGCAGGGAGTTCTACATATAAACCTGGTCAGCCAGTCTCTCATTGCCAGTGTTTGGTTTTGCTTCGTTCAGCTGACATCCACTATCTTTGACCTGACTTCTAGTGGTTGAGTACTGCTTGCCTCTGACTTCGCCTCTGGGTTATCCTTCGATACTGTGCACGTGCTTTCTGGTTTTGACCCTGCCTGGTTTTAACTATTCTCTGGTTGCTGATTAGGTTCTGTTAGCTATTCAGGTTCCCACCTGTCTGTCTCCCAGTCCCTCCTTCCCAGGTTTCCTGACACTAGTGCAGCGCAGGGACCATCACCCAGTTGTCGCACTGGGGCTTAGCCCAGGGGGGCAAGTAGGTAGGAACACGGGAGAGGGTTGTCATAGGGATTCCCTGTCCATCTGCCAAGGCCAGGCCTAACAGTAGCGATTCAGCAATGAAAGCAACTGAGGAAGGAGTTAATTCAATTTGTGCCGTGATGATAGAGAATGCATGTAAAGAAAAGGAAAATTGTACCCCAAAAGGGTTAATATTGAGATACAGTTCTAGCTTTTGTACTACTGCCACATCTCCAGACCAAATGAATAACAGGTCATCTATGTAACAGCCATACAAGGCGAGATCTCCATTAAAGGAATTGTTCTATCCTTTAGGCCGCCTGCACATGAGCGGGTCGAATCCGGCAGCGAGAATTCTCGCCGCAGGACCCGACCCGAGAGCCTGCAGGGACGAGCGCGTACTCACCCGTGCCTGGCGGCCCCGGCTCTTTCATGTGCCGGCTGCGGCGCAGCCGGCGCATGCGCAGACCGGAGCCGGCGGCCGGGTGAGTGCGTGCCCCGCACAAAAATAGGACATGCCGCGGTTTGTTTGCCGCGCGAGATTTCGCGCGGCCAAACCGCGGCCGTCTGCATAG
Source organism: Eleutherodactylus coqui (assembly GCF_035609145.1). Taxonomy (NCBI): domain Eukaryota; kingdom Metazoa; phylum Chordata; class Amphibia; order Anura; family Eleutherodactylidae; genus Eleutherodactylus; species Eleutherodactylus coqui. The sequence continues at coordinate 112,829,274 of NC_089839.1, read as the reverse complement.
GAGTGCGTATTGTAATGCACTCCTATGCAAACTTTCAGTGGCGGAAATCCCGCGGGAAATCCCGCGGCGGGATTTCCGCCCGTGTGCAGGCGGCCTTCCTCTTCTTTTTTGCTGCTTAGTTGCATGATTACTTTTTTGTTTGTTTATTGGTTGTATCTTTCTTTTTAAACTGAACAGATGAGCCATGTTCCTATGCTATGACTAAGAACTTCTGTGACAGCTTGAAACATGTTAGATTGTCACACAATTATATGTTCTTGATATAATTGTCCATTGTCCACCATCCAAAGACAGGTGGCACCATCCTTACAGGCCCCTGTGTTTGCCGAAAAGCTTTACAGGTGCTTGGCTGGATGACATTTGGCCTCACGGTGCCCATTACGTGAACTGCCTTTGACACCCACCCGGCTTTGTCTCCAATTGTCTAGCTTGGACGCTGATGACAGCCGTGTTTGTGTCTGGAGACATAGAGGTGAGCGTCTCAATCCTGCATTTGCTGTGGAGTGGCACACTGCCCCCACTGATGTTCTGATGGTCTGGGGGGGCCATCATCACTGGCTTAACTATAGGGGATGCAGGGGATGTGGTTGCACCCGGGCCCAGGCACTTTAGGGGGCCCATAAGGCCTCTCCTCTCCATATAGGTAGCCCAGTGTTATGAATAAACCATTGTAATTGGGGGCCCTGTTACAGATCTTGCATTGGAGCCCAGAAGCTTGAAGTTATGCCTCTGGCCATTACATATGAAAGGCGGTCACTCTGTTAGGTTGTGCTGCTGGAGTTTGTTGTTCTACAGGGTTCCAGGAGTACATCTGTACAGGTGAGGGTTAATTGAGCTAGCTAGGTGTGGTTGTTCAGGTTAGCCAATCCCCTGGGTCTGGATGTAGATATATATCCCAGCCCCTGTGCAATGAGGAAGCTGTATTAACTCAGTCTAGTCTGCTGTGTGGGTAGTGTCTGGTCAGCTTGCAGCTTGCTGTGTGAGTAGTGTCTGGTCAGCTTGCAGCTTGCTATGTGGGTAGTGTCCTGTGCTGCCTGTTTAGTGTCTTACTAGAGTAGGGACTGCAAGACACGAGGAGCCTTGTCGGGGCCTTGCAGCTTCAATGTACAAACTAATCCCTCACTTTTATATTCAGCTTTACCATCCTCTTTAGCATGCAAGGTTGTGTGGTAAGTGAGTTTGTGCATTTAATGTGTCAGTTCTGCCTGGTTGCGAGTGTCACCCTTTCGGGCAGAGCAGGGCTGAGGTTCCAGCGTGGGGCTGCCTTTATTGAGGTGATCGCTCTGCTTGTAGGTAAGTCAAGTCATCTTCCCTGCAGCACAGGGTCAGTTTCCCCTAACCCCTGTCTTTGAGTCATGTTCGTGTGGGCTTGTGGCTTAGTTGCCCAGACGAACGCAACACACTCCTAGTAGCAATATGTTCAGGACATCCTGCAGCCACATGTGTTCCTCTCATGGTGGCTTCTAAAAGCCATTTTCCAGCAGAATAATGCTTGGCCACACCCAGCAAGGGTGTCACAAGAATGTCTCCACAATATTTCCACACTTGCATGGCTGCCCGGTTGCCAAACTTATCACCAATAAAACGTGCATGGGACTATCTTGGATTCCCACTTTGACAGCCTACAATTTTGCATAATCTAGGGGCTCAGTTACAGCAAAAATGGACAGATATACCGCAGAATACCATACGGAACCTCTATGCCCCCATGCCCCTCCATACCATATCTTGCATCCAGGAGAGAGTTGGCACAACAGGGTACAAAAACCTCCCTTCAAGTGTTCAGTTTTCCACAATAAATTATCCTTTTGTTCTGATATTATAAATTTATAATCACTTACTTATATCAATGTTAAAATCACACATATCATTTTACAAAGGGTAATGAGGTTTCAAACAAACATTTACAAAGGGTAATTAAACAAGCCAAGGAAGCACATTTGCAAATACGATTACCAAATAGTACAGGGTCAATTGTGACATTAATTAAAAGAATATATTTAAAGTGTGTTACATTTTGAGACTAAATATCTAGCAAAGGTATATGATCAAGCAAACATGTTTGCTCCGAGCTTTATGTTGAATATATAACAATAAATGATAAGGTTATTATTATATATTGTATATAAAATAGATGTGAGCAACAAAAAACATTTTATTGAACTGAATGTCTGCCAACAAATGGTAAACCAAGTTTATACTTTTGATGTATGATTTATGCACTCAATGACCAGAGTAATATGTTCTAACTGTAACATTATTTTTTACGTGTCAATATTTATTGAGTTAAATTGGCAAGTAATTGAGGAATAGGGATATACACAATAAATTTGAGTGTATCTTGAAGTAGGAGCAAGTAGATTAAGTCCACATACAGAATATAAAACATTTCTGTTATAATGGAAATCTCACAGGACATTCTGGGCAAAGCTAAGTTTGATGAATAATAAATCCTGGACTGAGAAGTTTTAAAGAGCACCCAACACAGCTTACTGCTACAAACTACCTTATTTTACACTGTCATGGACTTTGTTATGTTGGTTGACATTTGTTCTGGATTGAGCTATTTTGAATTAACCAGATGGGCCCCATATTGGCTACACAAACATAAAATATTTGGAAAAATGGTTGTTGTAAACCTTGGTTAGGTGATTATGCAGAGTGTCACGTTATATTTGGAACAGATATCTCTCTCACCGCCTCTGTTTCTCTCACTCACCACTTCCCTCTCTCTCTTGCTGCTTCTCTCTCTCTTTCTGCTTTTCTCTCTCGCCGCTTCTCTCTTTCTTTCTCTCGTCACTTTTCTCTGTCTCTCTCATCCCTTCTCTCACTGCTTCTCTCTCTCTTGCCGCTTCTCTCTCACCCTCACAGCTCGCACTGCTCACCATTTGCACTGGTCTCACGCTCGCTTAGCAATGCTTCACTCTCTCTATCGGCGCACACCCATAGACTTAACATAGGAAAATTGACATGGCCTGACAGGTCATTCAATCAGCGCTGTGTACTGAAAAGTGAAAGCAGAAGTGTAAGTTCCACTGTGGGAGCCCAGGGGTCAGGTGACCGCCGGGATTCCCTGCTACAACAGAGCTACAGGGTCCTAGAAGAACCCGATTACCTTTGCCAGTGACTAATGTCACTACAGTGCAAAAATGTCAAATAAAAAAAAAAAAAAAACATGTGAATGTCTCCCAGGAGGTCTTATATGAAGTCATGGGGGCATAGATAGTAAAAACATAATTATATACATCAGTAAATAAAAATTACAGAATACAACAACAATATATACATAAGAAAATAACCCAAAGCCGACGCTAACCAAAACCATCACCGTATGCGCCCTGTAAACCAAAACCATACATATTATATATCAAAACATCCGAAACAAAGTGAAGAGCCTGTTACCATACTTTATTTTAGTGTCAATATACCAATGGGCATATAGTACTCCGATAGAAGGCATGACATCCATGCCTGCATACTGTGGATGCCGACTAATGCAGCATGGAGAAGGCATATGGAGGGATGACTTCTGACTTATGGAAATATATTTATGTACTCATATAAAAATGTATCATGTTTTAAATGTTTATGTATTTCACCTGCCAAACCTGGTTGCTGGAGGGGTGGGGTTGAAAATAGGGTTTGGATTTTGTAACTTGATTGATGCACTGGACTTAGCTCCACCTCCGCCCCACCCCTCCTATTGCAAACAGTGGTGAGGGGAGGAGAGGGTGCGGGAGCTCAGTGCACTGCTCCCGGCCCGGACCGCCTTCTCCCCCTGCAGAGAGAGACAGCGTATATTGGCCGGGCGTGAAAACCCAGCCAATATACGCACATCGGAATAAGCCCTTAGTTTGATATTTAATCTGGTTTCCTTTGTATGAAATTATATTTTCTCTAAAGATCCAAAACTATTCAGAGAAGCAAAAAAACGGAATTAGGGAAAAACTGGAAAGGAATAGGGCAGATATGCATTCAAATCACTTCTTTTAACTGGCAGAATTTATTTTTAAACCATAAAAAGTATCTTTATTCTGTGCTCATATCTCTATTAAATGAATTAAAAAGTTATCAAGTGCAAGTATATGACATCATGTAATGGAGGTCAGTGTAAAGTCAACTGGACTTTTTAAACAGATACTTATACACACAGTATGTTTAAAATGTTATTACATTACCTTGCAGTCGTATCATTTTTAATTCTAGTATCAGCTAGGCAAATACACGTTTGACTTTAAAAGAAACCAAATTGTTCTAAAAAACATGCCAAAATGAGAAGAGGTGCCTGTTAGAGATGAGCGAACGTACTCGTCCGAGCTTGATACTCGTTCGAGTATTAGCGTGTTCGAGATGCTCGTTACTCGTGACGAGTACCACGCGATGTTAGAGTTACTTTCACTTTCATCTCTGAGACGTTAGCGCGCTTTTCTGGCCAATAGAAAGACAGGGAAGGCATTACAACTTCCCCCAGCGACGTTCAAGCCCTATACCACCCCCCTGCAGTGAGTGGCTGGCGAGATCAGGTGTCACCCGAGTATAAAAATCGGCCCCTCCCGCGGCTCGCCACAGATTTGTTCTGACATAGAGGAGGGAAAGTGCTGTTGGTGCCGGAGCTGCTATAGGGAGAGTGTTAGGAGTATTTTAGGCTTCAAGAACCCCAACGGTCCTTCTTAGGGCCACATCTAACCGTGTGCAGTTGTGTGGAGGCTGCTTTTTGCAGTGTTGCACTTTTTTTTTTTTTGTATATCGGCCGTGCAGAGCATTGCGCCCTGCAGTAATTATACATACTCCAGGGCCAGTAGTGGTGGTGAGGCAGGGACAGAAGACATATATTTATTGAATATAGGCAGTGGGTCTTTACAAAAACATTTGGGAAAAAAATCTATTTGGGCTGCCTGTGACTGTCCTCAGTGTACTGGGTCTGTGCTGGGTGTAGTTGTCCTCCTAATTCATACGCAGCCAGCTAAGTGTTACAGCAGGCTTGCGCAAAATTATTTCCTGGCTCTTTGTTGGCTGTTACATCACCGCTGTATTCCAGTCCACAGTGCAACAGTCTGCAGTTATTTTACATACTCCAGGGCCAGTAGTGGTGAGGCAAGGACAGAAGACATATATTTATTGAATATAGGCAGTGGGCCTTTCCAAAAACATTTGGGAAAAAAAATCTATTTGGGCTGCCTGTGACTGTCCTCAGTGTACTGGGTCTGTGCTGGGTGTAGTTGTCCTCCTAATTCATACGCAGCCAGAAAAGTGTTACAGCAGGCTTGCGCAAAATTATTTCCTGGCTCTGCTGTGCGTTCGGTAAGCGAAGTCAGCCTCCAACCACAGGCCAATAAGCGGCACATTTAATTACAGCGTTCTGTTTCTGCACTACTGGTAATACACCATGCTGAGGGGTAGGCCTAGAGGACGTGGACGCAGGCAAGGACGTGGAGGCCCAAGTCAGGGTGTGGGCACAGGCCGAGCCAGTGCGGTGGCCAGGGGTAGAGGCAGGGCCAGACCGAATAATCCACCAACTGTTTCCCAAAGCGCCCCTTCGCGCCATGCCACCCTGCAGAGGTCAAGGTGCTCTACGGTGTGGCAGTTTTTCACAGAGACGCCTGACGACCGACGAACAGTGGTGCGCAACCTTTGTTGCGCCAAGATCAGCTGGGGAGCCACCACCACCAGCATGCGCAGGCATATGATGGCCAAGCACCCCACAAGGTGGGACGAAGGCCGTTCACCGCCTCCGGTTTGCACCACTGCCTCTCCCCCTGTGCCCCAACCTGCCACTGAGATCCAACCCCCCTCTGAGGACACAGGCACTACCGTCTCCTGGCCTGCACCCACACCCTCACCTCCGCTGTCCTCGGCCCCATCCAGCAATGTCTCTCAGCGCAGCGTCCAGACGTCGCTAGCGCCACTGTTTGAGCGCAAGCGCAAGTACACCGCCACGCACCGGCACGCTCAAGCGTTAAACGTGCACATTGCCAAATTGATCAGCCTGGAGATGCTGTCGTATATGCTTGTGGAAACGGAGGCTTTCAAAAGCATGATGGCGGCCGCGGCCCCGCGCCACTCGCTTCCCAGTTGCCACTACTTTTCCCGATGTGCCGTCCCAGCCCTGCACGACCACGTCTCCCGCAACATTGTACGCGCCCTCACCAACGCGGTTACTGCCAAGGTCCACTTAACAACGGACACGTGGACAAGCACAGGCGGGCAGGGCCACTATATCTCTCTGACGGCACATTGGGTGAATTTAGTGGAGGCTGGGACAGAGTCAGAGCCTGGGACCGCTCACGTCCTACCCACCCCCAGAATTGCGGGCCCCAGCTCGGTGCTGGTATCTGCGGCGGTGTATGCTTCCTCCACTAAACCACCCTCCTCCTCCTCCTCCTCCTCCTACGCAACCTCTGTCTCGCAATCAAGACGTGTTGCAGCAGCACGTCGCCAGCAGTCGGTGTCGCGCGGCGTGGCAGCACAGCGGTGGGCAAGCGTCAGCAGGCCGTGCTGAAACTACTCAGCTTAGGAGAGAAGAGGCACACGGCCCACGAACTGCTGCAGGGTCTGACAGAGCAGACCGACCGCTGGCTTGCGCCGCTGAGCCTCCAACCGGGCATGGTCGTGTGTGACAACGGCCGTAACCTGGTGGTGGCTCTGCAGCTCGGCAGCCTCACGCACGTGCCATGCCTGGCCCATGTCTTTAATTTGGTGGTTCAGCGCTTTCTAAAAAGTTACCCACACTTGTCATACCTGCTCGGAAAGGTGCGCCGGCTCAGCGCACATTTCCGCAACTCCAAGACGGACGCTGCCACCCTGCGGACCCTGCAACATCGGTTTAATCTGCCAGTGCACCGACTGCTGTGCGACGTGCCCACACGGTGGAACTCTACGCTCCACATGTTGGCCAGGCTCTATGAGCAGCGTAGAGCTATAGTGGAATACCAACTCCAACATGGGCGGCGTACTGGGAGTCAGCCTCCTTAATTCTTTATAGAAGAGTGGGCCTGGTTGGCAGACATCTGCCAGGTCCTTGGAAACTTTGAGGAGTCTACCCAGATGGTGAGCGGGGATGCTGCAATCATTAGCGTCACCATTCCTCTACTATGCCTCTTGAGAAGTTCCCTGCAAAGCATAAAGGCAGATAGGCATAAAGGAAACGGAGGCGTGGGAAGACAGTATGTCGCTGGATAGTCAGAGCACCCTCATGTCTATATCTCAGCGCGTTGAGGAGGAGAAGAAGGGGGAGGAGCATGAGGAGGAGGGGAAAGAGACAGCTTGGCCCACTGCTGAGGGTACACATGCTGCTTGCCTGTCATCCTTTCAGCGTGTATGGCCTGAGGAGGAGGAGGAGGATCCTGAAAGTGATCTTCCTAGTGAGGACAGCCATGTGTTGCGTACAGGTACCCTGGCACACATGGCTGACTTCATGTTAGGATGCCTTTCTCGTGACCCTCGCGTTACATGCATTCTGGCCACTACGGATTACTGGGTGTACACACTGCTCGACCCACGGTATAAGGAGAACCTTTCCACTCTCATTCCCGAAGGGGAAAGGGGTTCCAGAATGATGCTATACCACAGGGCGCTGGTGGACAAACTGATGGTAAACTTCCCATCCGACAGCGCTAGTGGCAGAAGGCGCAGTTCCGAGGGCCAGGTAGCAGGGGAGGCGCAGAGATCAGGCAGCATGTACAGCGCAGGCAGGGGAACATTCTCCAAGGCCTTTGCCAGCTTTCTGGCTCCCCAGCAAGACTGTGTCACCGCTCCCCAGTCAAGGCTGAGTTGGCGGGAGCACTGTAAAAGGATGGTGAGGGAGTACGTAGCCGATCGCACGACCGTCCTCGGTGACGCCTCTGCCCCCTACAACTACTGGGTGTCGAAGCTGGACACGTGGCCTGAACTCGCGCTGTATGCCCTGGAGGTGCTTGCTTGTCCTGCGGCTAGCGTCTTGTCAGAGAGGGTGTTTAGTGCGGCTGGGGGAATCATCACGGATAAGCGTACCCGCCTGTCAACCGACAGTGCCGACAGGCTTACACTCATCAAGATGAACAAAGCCTGGATTTCCCCAGACTTCTCTTCTTCACCAGCGGACAGCAGCGATACCTAAGCAATACGTAGGCTGCACCCGCGGATGGAAGCATCGTTCTCTATCACCATCAAAAACGGGGACATTTTTGCTTCATCAATCTGTGTATAATATTCCTCCTCCTCCTCCTCCTCCTCCTCCTGAAACCTCACATAATCACGCCGAACGGGCAATTTTTCTTAGGCCCACAAGGCTCAGTCATATAATTTTTCTAAACAATTTTTATACATTTCAATGCTCATTAAAGCGTTGAAACTTGCACCTGAACCAATTTTTATTTTAACTGGGCTGCCTCCAGGCCTAGTTACCAATTAAGCCACATTAACCAAAGCGATTAATGGGTTTCACCTGCCCTCTTGGTAGGGCATGGGCAATTTTTCTGAGGTACATTAGTACTGTTGGTACACCAATTTTTTGGGGCCCTCGCCTACAGTGTAATCCAATTAATTTTTTGCCCACCTGCATTACAGCTGACGTTACATCAGCTGTGTTGGGCACTGCAATGGGATATATTTATGTACCGCCGGTGGGTTCCAGGGAGCCACCCATGCTGTGGGTCCACACGGAGTTGTAACTACATGTGTCCACTTCTAAAGAGCCCCAGTCTGACTGGGGCATGCAGTGTGGGCCCAAGCCCACTTGCATTAAACATGACATTACCTCAGCTGTGATGGGCAATGCAATGGGATATATTTATGTACCGCCGGTGGCCTCCCTGCACCCACCCATGCTGTGGGTCCACACGGAGTTGTAACTGGATGTGTCCACTTCTAAAGAACCCCAGTCTGACTGGGGCATGCAGTGTGGGCCGAAGCCCACTTGCATTAAACATGACATTACCTCAGCTGTGATGGGCAATGCAATGGGATATATTTATGTACCGCCGGTGGCTTCCTGGCACCCACCCATGCTGTGGGTCCACAGGGAGTTGTAACTACATGTGTCCACTTCTAAAGAACCCCAGTCTGACTGGGGCATGCAGTGTGGGCCGAAGCCCACCTGCATTTAATCGGACGTTACCTCAGCTGTGATGGGCACTGCAATGGGATACATTAATGTACAGCCGGTGGGTTCCAGGGAGCCACCCATGCTGTGGGTGCACACGGAATTCCCATTGCGGAGTTGTACCTGCCTGTGACTATTTATAAAAAACCGCGGTCTGACTGGGGCATGCAGACACCTTGACAGAATGAATAGTGTGTGGCACATAGGTTCCCCATTGCTATGCCAACGTGTGAAGCTCCTGATGGCGGTGGCACAGAATTATATTTCTCATTTTTTCTGTACAGCATTGTGGGCTATCGCCCCGCCCCTTTTAAAGAGGGTCGCTGCCTAGCCGTGCCAACCCTCTGCAGTGTGTGCCTGCGGTTCCTCTGGCAGACGCACTTATAAATAGACATGAGGGTGGTGTGGCATGAGTGCAGCTGAATGCTGCGCAGGGACACTTTGGTGTGCGCTGTGGACACTGCTTCGTGCAGGGGGGGGGGGGGGGTGGGTCAGCATGTAACCCAGGAGAAGTGGCAACGGAGTGTCATGCAGGCAGTGATTGTGCTTTGTTGGAGGTAGTGTGGTGCTTAGCTAAGGTATGCATTGCTAATGGGGGCTTTTCAGAAGTAAAAGTTATTGGGGTGGGGGGGGGGCACTCTTGCCGCTATTGTGGCTTAATAGTGGGACCTGGGAACTTGAGATGCAGCCCAACATGTAGCCCCTCGCCTGCCCTATCCGTTGCTGTGTCGTTCCCATCACTTTCTTGAATTGCCCAGATTTTCACAAATGGAAACCTTAGCGAGCATCGGCGATATACAAAAATGCTCGAGTCGCCCATTGACTTCAATGGGGTTCGTTACTCGAAACGAACCCTCGAGCATCGCGATAATTTTGTCCCGAGTAACGAGCACCCGAGCATTTTGGTGCTCGCTCATCTCTAGTGCCTGTCTATCGATCTAGCTGTAATAAATAATTCCAGCAATTAATCTTCTACAAGGTAGATTATAGGGAATGTTTACAAACTAGGCATAATTCATTTTCCATTATGTGTTTAAAAGAATATTCCCATCTCAAATTTCCAGGGTCTATTCTCTGTATATACCATGAAAGTCTGACAAATATGGGTCTAGGGTCTTGAACCCAGGACCTACATAATGTTTCCATTACTCTGAAATTAAAACGAAAAAACTACCGTGCTAGCCAGTAGAGCAAAATGTGATTGTAATTAGTAAGAGAAACTAAGCAATCTTGTAGATATGATACCTTTTAATGGCTAATAAAAATACATGATACTATAGCAAGTTTTTGAACGTATGCAGGGTTCTTCCTCAGGCTTTAATGGATTAGATCAGAAGAGGCAGGTGTATATACACACATACGTAGAAAAAGGCGCAGACATGGTGTGATTAATTTGCAATTTTGCATGATCGCCAATGTAGTGGATATCCGCAATATCTATATTTTTGGGACAATGAACATACATTTCATATGTAGTGGACAGTGGACCTGTAGTGAACAGTTTTTACGCATGTTACACATTCTGAATCTTCTGTATACCAATGACAGTACTTTTCCATCTTGTTTGCTTAAAACACAAATATTCAGAAATATTCTTATATATTCTTTATATATCCACTTTCTCATATACGATGAAACTTTCCGTTCTCTAAACTCCTATAGACATAAGATATATAGATATATATAGATATAAGCAGAAGCTGACATTCAGCAAGATCGCTCTACTTCCCGATTCTTGGTAAACTTTAGGAGAAGCAAGCCAGACACACCTAACCGCAGTCTGTAACATTACCACTTTTTAGCAGATGTGCTAGTCGACGCAAATAGCGTCGAATTGAATGACAGCTGAGAGCTGCTCCTGATTGGTCCTTGCGCTGAGCCAATCAGAGGCAGCACTCACTCACCCATTCATGAATTCATGAATGGATGAGTGAGAGCTGCCTCTGATTGGTGAGGGCTGTGACCTATTGGAGGCAGATTTTAAATCCCCGGCTGCTGAATACTACACAGAGCAGTTCAGGAGAACTGCCGGCCGGCAGCGGCTGAACTCCGGCTGCAGGAACAAGGTGAGTATATATATATTTTTTTATTTTTACACATTTTAGGATGATTTTCAAGGAAGGGCTTATATTTTTAAGCCCTTCCCGAAAATTCATCCCGCGCTCGCCGGCAGCCCATTGCTTTCAATGGAGCCGGCTGTATTGCCGAACATCATTCTCTCAGGAGAATGATCTTTGTAGTATATGTTCTCAATAGGGTCGGCGCTGCTGCCGCCGGCCCCATTGAGCGCATATATAAAACACAAGGAATCGCAGATTGCAGATAGGCACGATCTGCGATTCCTCGTGTCTGCCTGTTTTGCCGAAAACGCTGCTAGCTGCAGATTTTTCAGCGATTTTTCGGCCCCGGTCACGCGATTTGCGGATGCGCATCCGTCATGCGATCCGCAAATCACGGCAAAAAAACGGTCGCCTAACCGAGGCCTTACTGTTATATGGATACCCTGTGTTATTCTTATACACTATTACATACATATGCAGAACAGTCTCCAACATCAGAGAGCTGTTCTGCATACTGTTAAAGCCCTTTTACAGAGAACGAGTGTCGGGCAAACGATACCTAACTGCTTGACACTCGTCTCTGTGTATCCTCGCTCCGTGTATCCTCGGGGCCTGCAAGGAAGTGGGACAGCTCGAGAAGAGTTCTATCCTCGCTCCTTCCCGCCCCTCTCCATTCACTGTAAGCAGCAGCCGTTCAGTACTGAACGGCTACTGTTTATACTGAACGATCGTCGTTCAGGATTTTAAGCATGCTTAAAACTGAATGAGTAGACTATTCTCGTCCAGCCGTTCAGTTTCTGCATGCTTTTACATGGGCCGATTATTGTCCAAAACCCTGTGGGAGTGCAGGAGCCTGAACAACCAGAACGATAATCATCCTGTGTATTGTACTGTACTACAGATATAGATAGATAGATAGATAGATAGATAGATAGATAGATAGATAGATAGATAGATAGATAGATAGATAGATAGATAGATAGATAGTGTAATCAGGCCTAAATATGATTTTGTCTACCACTTCTTGACACAGCTAAACAGGATTTTCTGGGCATACTGCTAGCAGTACAACTCAGCAAAATTTACTAATCGCATATCTTGTTTACCTGGAACTGCCAACGGAATGTAATATTGGAATGTGAAAAGTTGTACAATCTAAGATAACATCTTTAAGCAACAATGTATGGTTATGTGAAAACAAGTTTAACAGGCATAAAGTCTGCCCCGCATCATGTTCCTATATATGTTGTGACATATGTAATAAAGGTAGATTGCTTTGCACATAGACCTGTCTTTGTCACTGCTCTCTCACGGTGGCCGCCATAACCACCTCTGATTTGGAGCCTCACAGCATATTGACGGAACATTGAATTTCCCTAAAAATAGATAGATAGATAGATAGATAGATAGATAGATAGATAGATAGATAATCAGAGAAATTGGAAATGAATGGAGTCTTATTATATATATATATATATATGTAATATCAATATACATATATTTACAGGATCATTACAAAAGATTTTCACGATCGTGAAACACTCATAACTGACATATAATTTTAAAAAAAGCTTTATTCTGCACTGTTTTCTCGTTCTATAGGGACTCCCGCTTGTACAGACTTGCTCACATGATGCTAAGAAATATGTCAGATCTTTTATCTCTCTGATCCTGCCTATGTGATCTATCCTCCATTCTTTCTCTTTCTAAGGGCTCTTTCACACGAGTGCGATTTTCACGCTCTAATAGCAGCGCCAAAAAAATCGCATAACACTCGCGAGAAAATAGCGTGAATGGGCGATTTCCAGCTATTAAGTCTCGAACTTAATTAGCAGTGAAATTGCCCGTTTACACGATCGGGAGCTGCATGTTATTCCGCTCCCATAGGAGTCTATGGAAACTCCTGTGCATCACCAAAGATAGGTCAGGTCCACCTACATATTTTTATTTTATGATTTAGATTTTTTAATAATTGATATGGCAAAAGGGGGGTGATTTAAACTTTTATAACTTTTTTTTTTTTTACAATTTAAAAAACTTTATTGATCTTTTCTTTTACTTTACTTTAAAGTCCCCCTGGGGGGCTTTAACATGCGATGCTCTGATCGCTCCTGCAGCATGACGTAATGCTATAGCATTACGTCATACTGCTTTTTTACAGGCAGTCTATCAAGCCACCCTGTGTGGATAGCTTGATAGGCAGTCTGCTAAGGCAGCCCTGGGGCCATTCATTATGCCCCCGGCTGCCATGACACCTGCACGGCTCCCCCGATCTCACCGAGGGGGGGGGGGGCGTGCAGGACTCCCAAACAGCGTTCGGGGGATTTAAATGCCGCTGTCAGAATTGACAGCGGCATTTAAAGGGTTAATAGCCGCGATCGACCGAACGGCCGAGCGCGGCTATTGCCCGCAGGTGTCAGCTGTAATAAACAGCTGACGCCCGCGCTGTATGGAGGGAGATAGCGGCGCTACCTCCCTCCATACACGTCCTGCAACAGCAGGACGTAGTTTTACGATAGCGCCGTCACTAAGGGGTTAATCTAAATTACTCTATAAGAAACCATTGTTTCTATTAGATGTGATCTTTCCACGTGCCCATACTGTGCTAAAACCATGCTCGTGTGAACAAGCCCTTAGGCTAACTTCACACAGGTGAGCGCAATATTGAACCGTGAATCATGGCCTGATATGGCGCTCACCAACATGCGATTATACCACGAGTGTGAGGCGCTTTTGTAACTAAACCATCTCACATCACTTCACAGGGGGTTGAAAGAAGGGCAAATAAATTAATACATGGAATGAAGGGTCTGGAATACCCAGAGAGGCTATCAAAACTGGGATTATTTACCCTGGAAAAAAGACGGCTAAGGGGCGACCAAATAACTATGTATGAATACATTAGGGGATAATACAAGGATCTCTCCCATGATCTGTTTATACCCAGGACTGCGACGGTAACAAGAGGGCATCTGCTACGTCTAGAAGAAAGCAGGTTTCATCACAAAAACAGAAAAGGGTTCTTTACTTTAAACAGCTAGACTGTGGAACTCTCTGCCTGAGGACGTGGTGATTGCAAAATCCATGGAATAATTTAAGTGGGGACTGGATGTCTTTCTAGAGTGGAAGGATATTACAGGATATAAATTTTAGGTAACCAGCGTGTTGTTGATCCAGGGTCTTACAGCAGGCTGAACTAGATGGACATTGTCTTCATTTGGCCTAACATACTATGTTACTTCGGTGAAGTAGTGATCCTTCGCTGCAGCTATAAAATGTGGTGGAGGATCACTGAGTTTCTCCCATAATTTTCAATGGGGAAATCTCGCATCGTACCGCGTGCACCTGGTATGTGGCACGATGCTGCCGCCGGCCGCATTGAGAACAATGAGAGATGCGATGTCAGAGCACACACAAAGATAGAACATGTTGCAACATGTTTGTTTCTTGCATTGCATTGCGGTATGATGCAAGAAAACATTGCTCATGTGTTTGACCACATTAAAAATAACTGGGTTCATATGCGTGTGAGATTTGTGCATCTTGGATTAAGGCCGCTCTCACACAGCCCACTTTTTACTGCAATTAGTACAGTGTTTCAAACATTGCGCTAACCATGGAACAACGGCTCCTATTCGGCTTTGCACACCAGGGCTCATACTGGGCGCTTCTAGCACCGTGATTTTCAAGCACTCTCTGCTCTGTTTTCAGGTTTTTTTTTCTCCAAATAATTTTTATTCGGATTTTATAATGTGTACAAAAGGGAAAATCACATACTTAATAACATTGGTAACATTTGTGAAAGAGCAAGTATAGTGTACATTTGTTTAATCATCAAGCAATATTACAATATTGAAAACAGATATTCTAGGAGGTGTGGGAGAAAGGTATCTCTTGCTCTTTCTCTGGATTATGTTTGAATCTCCTCGATTCTTTGTATTTACGTTTATATGAGAATATTTCATTATTCATTTATTTAATTATTTTTGTTTTTTATATCATTTTTGAAATATATCAAACTGATAACATAAATCAAACTGATAACATAAACTGTCGCCACGATTTCCGCATAGTATTAAAATTTTTCAGGTTATTGTTGGATTTAGCATGTATTCTTTCCTATTCATAGTGGTCTGCCAAGGTATCCAATAGATCTTTAATTTTTGGAGAGCTCTCAGATCTCCATTTTCTGGTGATTATGAGTTTAGCGGCTAGCAGGTAGTGACATACCCATTTCCGATGGGATCTAGGAATGTGGTCGCATTCTAGCAGTAATAACGCAAGTTGGGGGCTATTTTTCACACTGATCCCCATTATTTTTGGAATAAGGTCAAACACCTCCCTCCAAAAGTCACTGATTTTCGGACATTCCCACAAAATGTGGAACAGTGTGCCCTCATACCCGCACCCCCTCCAGCACTCTTTGTTTTGGTGGGAGAAGCTGCTAGCTAGTTTGGCGGGGGTGAAGTTCCATCGTGTTAGTGTTTTGTAGTGGGTTTGAAGTATACTTGCTGATAGTGTAGATTTATTAGTCCAATCAAAGGCTTTCAACCACTGGTAATTGGACACTTTCTCTTTATGTCTGTTTCCCAGTTTATTAAGTGGATTTTTTTGAAGCACCCATATCTCCGGACAAGATGTTGTAGAATTCTCTTGTTTTTAATATCCGTGGGGTGCCTTTGGCAATAAAAAGGGACCTAAGACCTTTTGGGAAGCGCAGAGACCACAACTGACTTTCTTTTAGGAAAGACTGGATCTGATACAATGAAAAGCGCTCGTTAGTGTCCAATCCAAAGCGAGCAGAAAAGGTAGAGAAAGAAAGCATCGCCTCTCCCTCTAGTATGTCTGAGACATGTCTGACCCCCTGTCTCCTCCAACCGCTGATATTCAAGTCTTGGATAAAAAATGTAAGGATCTCTGTTGGAAGTTCAATCGCCAAGTCTCTGTTTGAGTCTTTTTTAAATTCATAAACGTATGTGTTCCAAGCTTGTAGGGTTGCTAGCATAGGAGCGGACATGTCTTGAATGTCCATCAGAGGTTAGATCTCTGGATATAAAGCCCCTATCATATATGCCTTCAGGAGGGAACTCAGGGACCTGTTCTTATTTAGATAGTTTTCTACTAGACTCCACGCCGGAACTCCCGAGATCCGCATCCAAGCCATAGATTGGTTGAGAATTGTTGCTTGATAGTATGAATGGAGGTTAGGAACCCCCATCCCACCTTGTTTGCGGTGTAAGTAGAGAATTTTTGCAGCTACTCTAGGTCTTTTATTGCTCCAAATATATCTCATGAGTTGCCTTTGAAATTTATCTATAATTGTTTTTGGTAAGGGGTACGTCAAAGTGCGGAAGAAGTATAAAGTTTTTGGCAATAGTAACATTTTATATAGAATAATCTTCCCCATCCATGAATGTTCCATCTTTCCTAGACGTTCCAACTCTTTTTGGAAGTAGAGAAAAAAAGGGTCTAAATTTATTGGTACAATTTTTGACAATGGAAAACACAACTTTATGCCCAAGTATGGGATTTCGGATTTCCATTGGAAGAGGAACTCCTTTTGTATGTCCACTTTTAAATGTTTGTCTATGTTAATACCCAGGATCTGAGATTTATCAACATTTAGTTTATAGTAAGAGGCCTCACT
Source organism: Eleutherodactylus coqui (assembly GCF_035609145.1). Lineage (NCBI taxonomy): Eukaryota > Metazoa > Chordata > Amphibia > Anura > Eleutherodactylidae > Eleutherodactylus > Eleutherodactylus coqui. The sequence goes on along the minus strand of NC_089839.1, from coordinate 112,812,488 downwards.
AAACAACTTTAAACACTCAGAGATTTTTCTCAGAGAGTTCAGGGGGTCTGTTAGGAAAAAGAGGACATTGTCCGCAAAGAGCCCTATTTTATGTTGTCTATGTCCCAGAGGTATGCCCCTAATCCCAGGTGAGGTTCTAATTAGTTCTGCTAAGGGCTCCATAATCATAATGAATTAGAGGGGTGATAAAGGGCATCCCTGACGGGTTCCATTGGTAATTTTAAATGGAGAGGATAAGGTCCCATGCACCAACACCCTCGCAGATGGAGAGGAGTATAAGGCCTGGATAGCCTGTAGAAATTTGTTTCCTACCTCAAATTTTTTGAGAGCCGCAAAAGCAAACTCCCAGTGGAGTCTATCGAACGCCTTCTCCGCATCCAGGGCAAGGAGGAGAGAAGGCGCCCGACTCGACTCCACCTTTGAAATCAGATCCAAAGCCCTCCTTGTACCATCTGCAGCTTGTCTCCCTTTCGTAAATCCCACCTGATCATTGTGAATCACTTCTGGTAAAAGTTCTAGCAGTCTTGTCGCTAGAATTTTGGAGTAAAGTTTTGTATCCGAGTTAAGAAGGGAAATCGGTCTGAAGTTGGACGGATTGGTGGGGGATTTACCCAGTTTAGGAATCGTAGTGATTGTTGCCTGTAGCATTTCATCTGGTAAGAAACCCTCTATCATTGCATCATTAAAGGTTTGAACGAGATGGGGAGAGAGAAGTGGCGCAAACAATTTATAATATTCGTTGGAGAAGCCGTCCGGGCCCGGGGATTTAAAGTTTTTTAGTTCTCCAATGGCCTTGGTTAATTCTAGGATGGAGATGGGTCAATCTAGTTCTTGAGCTTTTTTCCCCAAAGTGGGGGGGGGGGGACATTTTAGAAAGAAATTTATCGATTATGAAGGAATTGGGCTGGGGGACGGAAGGGTCCTCTTTTAGATTATATAATTTAGAATAGTAGGTCCTAAATTCTTCTGCAATTTGCTGGGGGTGGGAAATATTGCAGAGGGGATTGTTAGAATCTACTAGATAGGGGATTTTGGTTTTTAGTCTTTTTGGTTTTGTAAGATTAGCCATTAACTTTGAAGGCTTATCTATATTTAAGTAGAAAGTGGCCTTATAGTATGTGGAGTCTATTTTAAAATTATCCAAAAGGATTGATTTGAGTTTACGTCTAAGCGTCATCAATTTGTCCGCAAGTGAGTTATTTCCCGGGGTATCTTGTAATCTTAGTTCTAGTTCTTTTATTTTATCAAGCGTTTCATCTATTTGTTTCCGTCTGTTTTACCTTTATTGACTGCTAATTTTTATCATGACACCTCTTATGACCACTTTGTGTGCATTCCATATCGTAGAATTGCTTAATTTTGGGTCATAATTGAGAAGAAAATATTCATTTATAGCATTGCAAATTATTTTTTGGTTATCATTTAGGCAAAGCATCTGTCATTGACCTCTGCAGATTTTTACATTATGATGGATTCATGGGTAGAGCTTGTTCGCCCATCTGGATTCCCCATTTCACCAATATAGATTCCCCCTCCTTTGGGGAAGATATTATGTGTAGAGAATTGTCGTTGTGGACTAGGAGCTTTGTGGGAAATCCCTATCTGTATGGTATACCAGCTGCTCTTAAGGAAGAGGTGATTCGTGAAAAGGTCTTTCTGTTTTGGACTGTAAATGCAGAAAGATCAGTGAACAAATGGATATCAGAGTATGGAGTAGGTAGAACTTTAGATTTTCTTGCTGTGAACATAAGAGCCTCTTTAACATGTAAAAAATGCAGTCTTGCAATCACGTCTCGAGGAGTAGTTTCTGGTAGGAATTTCGGTTTGGGCAGTCTATGCACTCTATCGTTTATATGGTCATGTTCAGAGGAGTTTGGCAGAAGAGTCGCCATGAATTTGGAAAGATAATTTTTTTAGCTCAGATTGTCTGATATTTTCAGGGACACCTCTAAGTTTAATATTATTCCTCCTATTCCTATCTTCTAAATCTGCCAATTTGTGTTTGATTGCCGTTACTTCTTCCTCTAAAGCATAATGCGCGTCGATCAGATTGTTATATGAAGAGGTAAATTCTTCCATTTTGTTTTCAACGTGATCATTGCGCTCCCCTAGCTCTTGGAGCGAATGGTAGAATGCAGAGGAAATATGTTTAATATCATTTTGTAATGTGCAATGATCATGCTTTTGATAAAGTCCTCCGATGCAGGAGTATTGGAGGAGGGAACTTTGACCAGAAAATCATCTTCTGCATCTGAGATCTGTTGCAGATAATGTAAGGCAGAGAGCTTGGGTTTTTGTTTTTCAGGGCTGTTTGAGGGAGACGAGGGTTGGGAAGAGGGGCTGGAGCTCTAAGACGCGGCCATTTTATATTGTTGTTTGTTAATTGACTAAGCAGCAGAAGGGCCTCCTCCCCCTCGAGAGAGCTCTCTATCCTCTCCTGCATGACTTCTGGGCTTCACCTAACTGTGGTAAGCATATATCTTTTTGCTTTTTCTGTGAGCTCTTTGGTTGTTTTATTTGCTGCAGTGTAGGAGGTGAGGGGGACTGGGAGCCCCCAAACGCCATTTTAGGTGAGCTCTGCTGTGAGCCTGTGTCTTTTTCCATCCCCTCGCTTACGTTTCCGCTCGCTGGGCTCTCTTGTATTGAGGGCAGATAGGTGCAGGAGTCAGTCGCTGATCTCTCTAAATAATCGCGGCCAGTCCTCTCTCCTCCTCTCTCCGGCTGCATGAGTGAGGGTGGTGGCGGCTTCTGAACACGTGCAGCCCGCTCCCGAACCCCCAGACGTAGCGGGAAGAAGTTGGAGACTCTTTGCGGCGGTTGTTTAAACACCTTCCTCTTCGGCATGACAAGAAGGAGGATCAGTGTTCCCCGAGGTAGGGTGATCTTGCTGCTGGATGCAGATAATAGATGCTTTTAGGCTGTTTGGAGACGGAGCTCAGACAGAGACGTCCGTGTTCTTTCTCAGTCAGGCCACCCCCCCCCCCTCTTTTCAGGTTTTTTAATGCACCTCATCACCGATTACAATGATTGCATTAAGAAATACTGTAAAATGCCGTAACATGCGTTCAACAACGCCACGCAAGTTCGTGGTAAATGAAATCAATGGTTTCATTTCGTCCAAAAATCGTGGCCGCATAACCGGACAAAATGACGCCCATCCGTTTATGTCCGTACTCTATGCTCATGCTGCTTATGTATGTATACATATGATATTTCCCCCCTTCCCTTGGAGATTCTGCTATTGGTTCTTCTCTTTAACTACTCAGCCTGTGTGATTCTCTCCCTGCAGACTCTGGGTTTAATAGCTTGCTCTGCTGCTCATGATCTCCTCTGCCTCCCCTTTTCTGCTGCAATATCTAAGGGTTGCCGCACACTGGCGCATTTGTGTGCACCTGTGCGGCCACGAAATCTGCATGCCAAATGAGCAGCAAATAGAACCCATTGATTCTAGTGGGTTCCTTCACATTTGTTTTTTGCCATGTCCATTTCGAGCACGGGAAAAAATCGTAACATGCTCTATTTTGGTGCACAATTGTGCACCAAAGGCCCTCGTCTGCCTGAAAACATGCACTGAACTGCATGCTTTCACAGGGTTAAACAATTAACACCTGGGCCTACCAAGTCAACTGACCCGCCTACTAAGTAGGCTGCCATGCCTGCTCAAACACGGGGCTGCCAGGACTGTGCCAATGTGAGCGGTCCCGGCAGTACAAAAGAGTACAGTAAAAAGTGCTGATACGGGTTCTATAGCATGCAATCATAGGCCCTTAATAGCGAATATACATATACTTACGCCCGTGTGCAGCCGCCCTAACAATGAAAGGTAACATTAGTCTTCAGCGCACAACAACAAGGAGCCATGTCAATTATATCAGAAACTACAGCACAATCAGCTATGTAAACCAGCTTCACAGACTCTACAGCAGTAAAATGCTAGGAAGTTTTATTTATTAAAGGCTATATAGAAAATCTAATGAACTATTTTTCAATAAGTATTCAAGAGGATCAGTTTTATGTTTGCCCTTTGATTGCTTTGGTACCCCACCCGAGGATCATGTAGTAGTGGAGGCAGACACACAGAAATAAATTTGAATAACTTAAGTCCACAAGAGGCACAGAGTTTATTAATTATAGTCACTATAGGTACAGGGTTGGTGGTTTAGAGTTTCTAAAGGTACAGAGCTTGATGGTTACTATTAGCAAATGACAATGTCTTGAAAGGGCACACAACTTTGTATTTTCAGTCTCTAATGGACACTTGCAAATAATTGACTCATGCAGCCATTACATCACCAACCAACACTTTCTATACACTTTCCATGCTCCTATGTCCTCACCCATAACTAGGGCCAAACATATTAAAATAACATATTTCAATATATATATATATATATATATATATATATATATATATATATATATATATATATATATATATATATATATATATTCTATTTAGTGGACACACATGATACTGTTCTATGAATAGGAGGCACCATCTATGTCTGCTAACCAAACCAAAGCACTTTCGCCTGCTCTGAGCTGATTCCACAGTAGCGGGAGGTAAGGAAAATAGATTTTGTCCTCCATACATGTAGTTTCAGCAGTGACCATTGCTTGTTTCCATTTGCAAATGCCGATGAAGCCTGATGGTAAAACACATGTATTACTAATGACTGGAATGCACTGTGTTTGTCTCATGGCTTGTCAGTCGTTTGTGTTGCGGCATGGTGGCCACGACACAGGGTCTGACCTGTCACCCTATTACTATGCAGGACAAGGGTTAATGCACGTTGCACAAAGATAGCTGGCTGCTATCTCTCAGTTTACTGCATATTTGTATGCCAACTATTCGTCATACTAGAGAGAGGGTTTGGGGTGTGGTTCTCTAGCTGCACTACCTATCAGCAGGTGTGGAGGGCTTTATATACCTACCACACCTCTTCCCCTTGCTGTTGGTTTCAGTTCCTTAGAGAAAAGATTGAAGTAAGTTGGTACCTCTATGCTGGGTGAAATACTTCCAAATTTAGATAAGTACTGGTGATCACTTCTGTTGTTTTTTGTTACCTTTATTGTTTTGTTTTGCTGTGTCAGTACACCTCTCCAGGGGTTCCTGCAAGTGATAGTCAGGGCCCAGGAGAAGACTGTGGAGCTGTCCTTATCAAGACAATTACTCAGCTTGTCGGCAGGGGCTCCTCACTTCCTTGCTCGGTAAGGGACAGGTTTTTCCTTCTTAGGGTTCCTGGAGTGGTGTTCACTGTCCAGCATAGCTTTGGTGTATTCCTTTTGCGTTCAGTGTAAATGTCACCCTGTGCTCATGCTGTGGCGATGTGCGCCCAGTGGATATGACAGTATGGGTAGTGGGGGAGTGCAGTATACAGAATGGCTTGCAGAAGGCTAGAGACAGGCATTCTGGCACTGCAGAGAAAGGGTTAACATTAGAGGTGAGCGAGCATACTCACTAAGGACAATTACTCGATCGAGCATTGTCCTTAGCGAGTACCTCCCCGCTTGGAAGAAAAGGTTCGGCTGCTGGCGCGGGTGAGTTGCGGCAGTGAGCAGGGGGGAGCAGGGGAGAGAGAGAGATCTCCCCTCCATTCCTCCCCGCTCTCCCCCGCCGCTCCCCACTTGCCGCCAGCAGCCAAATCTTTTCTTCCGAGCGGGCAGGTATTCGCTAAGAGCAATGCCCAATCGAGTAATTGCCCTTAGCGAGTATGCTCGCACATCTCTAGTTAACACCATGGGTGTAGCAGGAAAGAAGATTTTAAAAATCAGCTCCTGCCACACTCAGGGGGAAGTGACAGCTTAGCACAGCTGGGAAGGCTGCAAGCCTAAGGTCCAGTGTGAACTAGTGAGAGGTGGTGTGAAAGTGCTGCGCCAACAACTTGAAGCCTGAGATATGGTGCAGACAGGTTGAGCCTGTCAACTGTCTGACGGGGGAGGACGCTCTCCAGATACCCCTGGCAGGGTTAGTGACAGGACCCTGTGGGTTGTAAACCCTGAACATTACATATGGACTGTATTTGCATGCTGTGCATACATTTTGCCGTGAAAAAAATTCTGGCAGGCACCAGATTTATAAAGAATGAAAGTCTGCTGAGCCTTTCTGAAGTGTTTGTAGAAATGTGGTGCCCATTTCTGGACCAAGAGGTCGTCGATATGCAGGCGAGTAAACCCCATTTGCCACAGTAGCCTTTATATTAAACATTTCTTTTAATTTAGTGGCTTTTCTAATTTATATCACTCATATAACCATATTCTATTCACAATAAAACATAGAACACATATCAGAAGTTGAAAATAAGTTTTAGAAAATAAACTTATTTAGAAATTGACAGCAGTGACATAGCTCAAAAAAGTTCAGACAGTGGTAAAAAAGGCTGGAAAAGTAAGTGGTACTAATGAAAAAAAGCTAGAGAGTCAATTTTCTAGTAAGTCACATAACTGTATAGAAAAGATACACAATGCTAGACATGGTCTTGTCCCAATTTTTTGAGATGTGTTGCTGCCATCAATTTCCAAATGAGTTAATTTTTTAATATGAACTAGAAAATTTTCAATTTTCACCTTCTGACACATGCTCTGTGTTCTATTGTGAATAAAATGTGGTTATATGAGATTTCAAAATCATTGCATTCTTTTTTTCTTTACATTTATTGACATTTTACACAGGGTCACCATTTTTTTGGAATTAGGGTTGTAAAAAGAATAGTGAAATATGTTCAGAATGTATGTTTCCCAGTATATTTTAATTAGTTCCAAGGTTAATACATTTGTCAGATCTATACAGGTCTGTTTATTGCAGTTTGTTACACATTTTTTATTTAGCGTGCTCTCACAAGGGATTGAAATACCTTTATGGTTAAACCCAGTGTATCCTTATGAGAGGAAAAACGAGAAAAAAAGGTTTGGTACCATGTTAGCCAGTAGAGCAATGTGTGATTGTTCTCAGTGAGAGAAGCCAAGTAGATATGATACCTTTTAATGGCTAACAAAAATGCATGATGTTATATCAAGCTTTCGGGGATACCTTTGATAGGCTATTAAAGGAAACTAGTTTGAATGGCACATAATTATAACATACGGATGAAGAGGGGAGGAGAACACATTCCTCTTGATCTAAATAAATGTTCACACAGAAATTTGAGACGGTTTTGCACTCAAAACTTAAAACAGCAAACAAACAGAGCTAAGACATACATCGTAAATCAGTCCACTAAGCTCAGGACAGTTTTATGATGTGTCTTATCTCTCCTTCAACCTGCACATGGAAGGAGATGCAGCACCACGTATTGGATGGCAACATTATTACAAGTCAAGTTCAGAATTTTATGAAGTTTTAAAGAAAGGACAAAATATGTATATATATATATATATATATATATATATATATATATATATATGATTGGGAAGAGGACATCCCTCTTGACCTCCTTCAGACCTTTCATACTTTCCACTTGTGCAAGAATTCCAGACTGAGGTTCATTCCATTCTTGAGGGTATGAAAAATGACCATAAATTTGCACTCGCAAATTCTTCTGTGATGCTGCGACTTTAATTTAATTTAATTGTCCTTCAGTATAATAACTTTCACCTGCTCTATGCTGTGTCCCTGACCGCAAAAATATTTTGCCATAGATAGTTCAGTCTTTCTCTCTGTAATTGAGCGGCGATGAGATCTCATCCTGACGCTCAGTTTTTGTCCTGTTTCCGAATATAAAGCCCCGCAACAGGACATTTACTGCAGCAGATCAGGTACACAACATTAGACGTGGAACACGTGAATGTCCCAGGGATCTTTTACTCCTGCTATGTGTTGGGGATCCATATCCTGTCCACAGTCAGTATATGTTAGCAGGTCTTGCAGCTCCTTACATTACAGGGATAAGTTCCTTTTTGTGTGTCAGAGGGCAATGCACTCCTGATTATACAGTTCCTCAAACTAGGAGGTTGCCTATAAGGGCTTAGTCAGACGGGCGTTTTTAGCCGCGATTTGCGCATGCGCATGCGTCCGGCGATTTTTTAAAACCATTGCTTTGCAATGGTATCGGACACATGAGCGCTTTTTATGCGCTCGTCCGATAAATTATAGAACAAAAAATCGCAGATCGCACATATCTGCGATCTGCGATTCCTGTTCTCTTCTGTATATGCGCTCAATGAGGCCGGCGGCAGCAGCGCCGACCCCATTGAGAACATATAGAAGACAAATCATTCTTCACTGCCAAAGCTGTAACAGCTGTGGCAGAGAAGAACGATGTTTGCCCATTGAATTCAATGGAGCGGCAATACAGCCGCTCCATTGAAAGCAATGGGCTGCCGGCGTGCGCGGGGTGAATTGTCGGGAAGGGGTTAAATATATAACCCCTTCCCTGCAATTCATCCTAAAATGTGTTAAAATAAAAAAAAAATTGTCTACTCACCTTTCCGCTGCAGCCGGAGTCCAGCCGCGGCCGCTGTCAGTTCTCCTGAACTGCTTCTCGGCACTATTCAGCCGGCGGGGCTTTAAAATCCCCGCCTGCTGAAGGATCTGCCTCTGATTGGTCACAGCCCTGACCAATCAGAGGCTGAAAACACTCACACACCCATTCATGAATTCATGAATGGGTGAGTAACTGCTGCCTTAGGGGCAGGTCTGACTCACATCCATTCATGAATTCATGAATGGGTGTGAGTGAGGCATGCCTCTGATTGGCTCAGCGCTGAGCCAATCAGGGGGCAGGTCTGACTCACACCCCCTTCACACCCACTGCAGGACGGCCGCGCGGAGCTTCGGCTGCCGGCAGAAGGTGAGTATACAATTTTTTTTTATTTGAACACATTTTAGGATGAATTGCAGGTAAGGGCTTATATATTTAAGCCCTTACCGACAATTCATCCCGGGCTCGCCCGCAGCGCATTGCTTTCAATGGAGACGGCTGTATCGCCGTCTCCATTGAATGCACTGCGCTGGACAGCTCCGGCCCGTTTCTAATGAAACGCGGCTAGGAGCAGATTTTCGGGCGATTTGCGGGCGACTTGCGCGCACCGGTCACGCGATTTGCGGATGCGCATCCGTCATGCGATCCGCAAATCGCGCGAAAAAACGCCCGTCTGACTGAGCCCTAATACAGAAGGGGAGGGTCCGGGAATATGGTTTTCAGACAGTCATCCTTTTGTAGGGTCTGATGGAGTTTTTTTGCAGTCTTCCTTAGTACCTCTAGCTGTGTATTGTAGGTCAGTACTAGAGGTACATGTCCATTTTTTCTTTCTCCTTGTATTGGAGTAGTTGACTTCTGGGTATCCTGGTGGCTCTGGTGATTTGGTCATCTACTGAGGTGGGATGGTAGCCCTGATTGTGTAAATGTTCCTCTCTGTCTGTTGTGTTGGAGCAGATCCGGTTATATCTGATGGCCTGGCTGTAGAGTATGGACTTTGTGATGTGTTTGGGATGGGAACTGTTCCATCTAAGGTATGTCAGCCAATCAATCGGTTTGCAGTATGGGGATGTCTGTATTGAGTTGTTCGAAATTTTTATGGTGGTGTCCTAAAAGTTGATTTCTGTATACGAGGTTATATCAGGTTTATGGTGGGGTGAAATGCATTGAATCTCTCATGGAATTTTATTAGTTCTTATTAGTTCATATGAGAGGAAAGACCGATAATGCTGTCCTTGTTTGCATACTTGCCTTGTTTTGGATAAAAAATTGCTCAAGAAGCTGTACTGTGTGAATCTGGCATGAAATAAATCTTTGGGAATTATTCTTCTTTAACACACATATAACAGTCATACTTAATATAGTGTGAGATTGAGACACAGAACAAAACACTTATTAATCACTGACTTGTCTTCTCACAAATAACACTACTATTCGAATTTATTTGTGGCTTGTGACAAGATAGAAACATTCTACCTATCACTCAAACAATCCATTTGTGCCTGACAATCTGAATTCTCATAAGGAAAAAGAATGACAAATGTACTGAAGAAATGTTTTACTAAACTCTTATTTTGTAACCTGTATTAAATACATACCAAATATCTAAAGTATGCTGTAGACTGCAATTACAACTACACAGTACAGTGTTTTAATCATAACATAATTACAAATCTCCACTTCTTTCCACTAAAAGCCAAAGTGTTTTACACATTCATTTCTTGAATATACATTAGTCACACTAAAGTAAGGAATTAAAAATTTTCTATTCCAGAAGTTTTAGGCCTAATGCCCACGACTGGATTTCAGCCGCGTAAAATGCAGCAGAAATCCGGGGCGTTTCACTGTAGCTATTAGGTTCTTTTGAACCTAATAGCTCAGTGTGCATGCTGTGGAATTCCACCGCAGAATTCCGCAGCATGAAATTACCCGCAGCATGTCCTATTTTCCGTGGGTATATGCATGGACGGCTTCCATTGTAGTCAATGGAAACTGCCCATCACGCTATACTTCCGCTGTAGCACAGCGGAAGTATAGTGTAAATACGCGCCCCGCCCACCACCGAGCGCGTCATATAACGCTGCCGGTGGGTCATGTGACACTGCTGGCGCGTCATGCGCTTTACTGCGCATGCACGCCGGAGTGTCATGCGGGACTTCATCTGGCGGATCCAGAGGTAAGTATGGGGTCTTTGGGGGGTGCCGTGACTGACTCCTGCGGTATTCCGCTTGTGGAGCCCGTCACGGCCGTGTGCATAAGGCCTTAAATGTGTGACGTGCATACTTGACTGACTGAGCAAGCTAAAGTTGTGGTTGACAGTGGTGGCTTGCATTATTGGATTATTGCTTTCTGTTTCTTTTTTCAGGACTTTATCTATACATGGTTTATTTATTTATTATACACAATGTGCCACCAATTAGGACACAAATTATGTGTTAGATGACCTCCAAATGTCATATTTTTTTAATACAGTTTTGCACTGGAAAAAATAGCCCTTTATGCAGAACTTTGTTCCTGCAACTTTAGTTGATCTTGGTCTTTCCAAATCGGACATAATCGCGGTTCCGGATTCAATAAAGGTCAACGTCTGACAGTTAAGCACACGGCCTCCTCCTTCTTGATTGAGTAGAGGCTTACAATCTGCACTGTGATTATTCTCACTTAAGTCATGTGCCACTGCAGTTTTCACAACAGCACTTTACTTTGCTGAATTATACATTTAGATGATCAGTTTAATCCCTTGAGTGGCACGCCCGGAAATTTTCCGCGACGACCTCCACTGCCCATAACGATATAGCCTGGAAGATTTCCGGGCTATGTATCACTATGGGAGCTGCACAGACCAACACAGAGCAGTTCAGGATTTTGAAATAAGAAGCAGGGAGATACTGCCGATCTGCCGGTAATCTCCCGCTTTTTATTTTAAACTCCTGCACTAGTTTGTATACAGGTTGCCATAGAGACCATCAGCTCGTCAGAAGCAAGCCGGTGGTCTCTGTGGCAGGGAGAGCTGATGCTTGGCTGTCAGAGGACAGCCAGGCACCAGCTCTTACAGCAGAGATCAGAGAAAACCTCTGATCTCTGCTGTGTTAACCCTTTACATGCCTCGTTCTATGCGACTGCAGCATGTAAAGGGCTGACAGAGGGAGGGGGCTCCCTCTGTCAGATGACAGCCAGGCACCAACTCTTACAGCAGAGATCAGAGAAAACCTCTATGTGACTGCAGCATGTAAAGGGCTGTCACCATTGGACCCCCGGAATGTGATCAGGGGGTCCTGATGGGTCTCTGTGAAAGTCCCCTAAAGGGACAAAAAAAAAGTTTAAAAAAAGTAAAAAAAATTATTAAAAAATAAAAAACAAAAACACTTGTCTCCCTTTGCTTTGTAAAAAATTAAAAATAACATTACACATGTGGTACCCCTGCGTCATAATGACACTGAGAAGATAGTTAGTACATTATTAACCCCTTAATGACACGGCCCCTTTTTTCTTTTTTCCCCATTTCTTTTTTTCCTCCCCCTGTTTAAAAAATCATAAATTATTTATTCATCGACATCGCTGTATGAGGGCTTGTTTTTTGCAGGATAAGTTGTATTTTTCAATGGTGCTATTTAAAGTACCATATAATGTACTGAAAAACTTTTACAAAATTCCAAGTGGAGTAAAATGAAAAAAAAATGACATTCTGCCATTTTTCAGTGTGTTTTGGTTTCTACGGCACACAAACTGCAACAAAAACGACATGATAACGTTATTCTATGGGTCAGTGCGATTACTACGATACCAAATCTGTATAGTTTTTTTTTTTGCTGTAGTACTTGTATTTTTTTTCAAAGACATTCAATTTTTTTTACTATTTTCTGCTGCAGTTTCTGCGCGCAATAACTTTTTTATTTTTCTGTCGACGTACTTGAGCAAGGGCTCATTTTTTGCGGGATGTCCTGTAGTTTATGCTAGTGCTAATTTAGAATACATACGACTTTTTGATCGCTTTTTATTGCATTTTTTCTGGGAGACAGGGTGACTGAAAAAGTGCATTTGTGGCGTTCTTTATTTTTTTTTCGGACTACGTTCACCATGTGGGGTAAATAATGCACTACTTTGATAGATCGAACAATGGACACAGAGATACCAAATATGTATTTTTCTTTTATGATTTAAATTTTTTATTATAGATATGGCAAAAGAAGGGTGATTTTAACTTTTATTACTTTTTTTTTTTTAAGTGTGAAAAAGTCATGAAAAAGAAAAAAAACTATTACAATTTGGTATTGGCATAATCGTACTGGCCTGTAGAATTACTTTACTACATTATTTATACTGCACAGAGAATGCAGTGAAAAATAAAAAACATGCCAGAATTACAAATTTTGTTAATCTTGCCTCTAGAAAAAATGGAATAAAAAGCTATCAAAATTTTACATGTTCCAAAAAAATTAGATAAATGAAAACTAGAATTCATACCGCAAAAAACAAGGCCTTCTAGAGCTCTGGCAATGGAAAAATAAAATGAATACGGCTCTTGGAATGTGGCGACATAAAAGCAAACCTTTACGAAAAAAAATGTTTTAAATGTACAAAAATAGCAAAACATAAAAAAACTGTATAAACTTGGTATCGCTGGAATCATGCTGACTCAGAGAATAATGTTATCACATTCATTGTTCTGCACACTGAACGCCGTAAAAATGTAATCGAAAAAACAAATGGCAGAATTTCTTTTTTTGCCCCAATCTCCCTACAAATGTTTTTACAAAAGTTATGCAATACATTATATGTACCCAAAAATGATGCCATCAAAAAGTACAACTTGTCCCACAAAAAAAGCCCTCATATGGCTGTGTCAATGGAAAAATGAAATCGAAAAAACAAATGGCAGAATTTCTTTTTTTGCCCCAATCTCCCTACAAATGTTTTTACAAAAGTTATGCAATACATTATATGTACCCAAAAATGATGCCATCAAAAAGTACAACTTGTCCCACAAAAAAAAGCCCTCATATGGCTGTGTCAATGGAAAAATGAAAAAGTTATGGCTCTTGGAACGCGACTTCAAAATTAGTTGAAATTAAATGATTAGACCATTTAAAAAACCTGCCCTGGTGGGTCTGACAGGGGGGTAAGAAACCCGCCACTCAAGGGATTAATCTTTTATTCATTTGTTTTAAAACTGCAAATCTTCCCTTCGTTGAGGGCTGATATGAATGGGTACCATGTAACACTACATTCCTCCTTCCCTAGCAATCACAGTTGATCACTGGGATGTTCAGCTCCCATAACTACCGCAATCAGCCGTTCACCATGATTTGGTGAACACTTTATCTAAACTTGGTTTAGATAAAGTGTTGTCCCATCCTTAAAGCTCGGAAAGGGGGTGGGTGGCTTGTTAATGGCAGTGTGAGCAGTATTTCCCAAAAGCTTCAGCTACTCTCAGCTCCTAAAGTGACACCAGCCACGTTTTTTAGGGTCCTAGGACTCACCCATGTTACCATGGTTTGCAGAAAAGAATCATCCAGATCCCTGGTGGCCTTGGAGGGGGATCCAAGCAATATAGAGTGCTTTTTCAGTGCTTAAAATGTGCTTTGATTGGCATCCAAGATGGTGCCACCATGTGCATCTTCCACCTCCCTGTTTGGCTCGGCAACAGAGGAAACCAGCAGTATACACCAGCCTGGGTCTTCAGAGCAAGGGGAGCATGGGTGTGTGGGTAAGGAGGGAGATTCCTTCCACAAACACAGCAGCAACCAGCCACATACTCCAGCCCCACCATCCCCTAAAGGATCAGAACTCAACCAGCAGAGCAGGGATAGCTAGACCTCCGATGACTCTGGAGGGAGACCATGACGGCATTGAGGTTTACTGCACTGCTCCACATGCAATGTTAACAGGATCCAAAATGGCACTGCCGAATGTATATTCAGCCTCCCCGCCTGGCTTGGCACTGGGGGAACCCAGAGAATAAAGCAGACTGGAATCTCAAAACTCTCTGATGGACAGCATATGGGTAAGGAAAGAGGTTCCTCCAATGTCCACTTTACAAACCTGTTACACACAGCAGATTCACGATCCCCTGCTGGGACATATAGTCTTCCTCATGGGCCTCCTCACAAAATAGCAGCACTACTGTATCACACATGGCAGATCTAGCATCTCAGGGCTCTCCACTGAGTAATAATGAATGGGACTGGAAGGCATCTATTAAATCAATGCCTACTAAACATGAATTGGATTCACTCTTTCAGCTTTTTAAAGCATCTCATAAACATGATTTAGCACTCATTCAGAAGGATGTTTAGCAAGTGGGACACATATTAAACTCAGTTGAGGAGTCTCAGGAACAGACTTTCACTTTACTGGAGGCTCATAGCCAAGTCATATAAGCACAATTCGCCAAAATTGCTAGCATCTTGACGCATATTGAAAACCTGGAAAATAGACACGGGAGAAATAATCTCCACATACGGGGCCTCTTCAAGGAAATAGTAACGACCCAGCTTGAGATTTGTTCCCCACGAACAAACTCATTGAGATAGACCGCATATATAGGCCTCTGGGTCCCAAATCACCTGACACAAAACACCCTACGGATATCATATGCCAAATCCACTTCTACAAATATAAGGAAGTCATTCTGAAATGTGCTCAAGAAACTAAAAACCTGTTGTACTGCAGATTTCCAATCATTATCCGACCAGAGTTAGCCAGGCCTACTTTGTAACTACCAAGAGCCCTGAGACCCCTATTAAATCCACAGAAGGAGAGATACATCACATATTGCTGGGGATTCTCATTTCAACTTACAGCTTAAAAGAACTGCAAATTGTCCATATTTCGTTCCCTAGCAGTCCTGCCAAAATTTTTGGACGCCTTTGAATTGCAAATGATCTCATTATCATAGTGGCCTGTTCTCCCTTCTCTGCCATTCACAGCTTCTAGAGAGAAATAACACACCATATGCCCAAAACATCAAAGAGAACACCGACGTCCTTGTGACAAACCCGAACATAGGTTAGGATGTTTGCATCCATCTTTCTACCAATAATGTTGACCCTTAGATGATGTTTTCTGTATTTGAAAGTCTAAAAAAGATTTTTAAGTAATAATAGTTTTGTTTCTCTGGACATTGCTGCAATCTGTCCTCTTGGGTTACCTGAAGTATATTTTAGATGTTATATAACAGTTTCTCCCCTCTTGGTTGCATTGGGTAACTTTATTAATAATGTTATTCTATGCATTGCATGTTGTTCAAGACATAACCCATACGGATTTCATTTTTTTTAGAAGCCAATAGAGATGCTCCTCCATTACTTCCCTCCTCCTTCCCAAATATGGCAGAAAACATCATGTGTTGTCTTGGCACTGGCTCTTGGCCAGTGGCTTACCTAAGTAAACTGGGATTATTTCCAGATGTATATACCCTATCTATTTCCCCATCCTACCTACTCTTTTTTTACTTCTTTTCTGTGCAACATTGGTGGTCCAGCTGACAAAACTGGCGACAGGGTTGGATCATACAACACCAGGAGCTTGAATAAACCATCAAATAGGGGCCAGATCTTGAAACACCTTTACAAAAAAAAGAGTGATGGTAGCTTACTACAAGAGGCTTACTTCCAAAACTCTAATATCTCTAAATGTAATTCCCATGCATTACACAACATGGCACCATAGCCCTCATCCAACAAAAAAAATCTGTTGTGTATCTATCGCTATACATAAACAATTTCTTCACCAAACTATCTCCTCTGGAATAGGCCCTGAAGGCCTTAAAGGGGTTGTCTCGCGGCAGCAAGTGGGGTTATACACTTCTGTATGGCCATATTAATGCACTTTGTAATATACATCATGCATTAAATATGAGCCATACAGAAGTTATTCACTTACCTGCTCCGTTGCTAGCGTCCACGTCTCCATGGCTCCGTCTAATTTCGCTGTCTTCTGGTGTTTTTAGACGCGCTTGCGCTGTGCGGTCTTCTGCTTGGTGAATAGGGCCGCTCGTGCCGGAGAGCTGGTCACCGCGTCGTCATCGTAGCTCCGCCTCCGTCACGTGGTGCCGATCAGCCAATGAGGTGGCTGTATCAGCAGTGGAACGCGGAAGACAGAAGTAGAAACTCGACGGTGCACCATGGGAAGACCCACGGTGCACCGTGGGAGAAGACCAGCGGCACCATCTTTAAAAGAAGAAATGAAGAAGCTGCAGAACGCTGATGCAGGTAAGTGCAATGTGCTTTTTAAAAACTAACACATGCTTTCTTTTTCACAGGGCATAATGCAGGGGTCCATTTAAAAAAAAAAAAAAAAATCGCTTTTGCCGCGAGACAACCCCTTTAAAATAGCTGTAGATACAAGTACATTGACTATAGCTAATGCAGATGCACGAGGCATTACCAAGATTTGCTGCAGGCTACAATGTAATACTTACAGGAGACTTCAACCCTTGCTTGGACCCGATACTGCCGCCTAAATGAAAATCTTTTAAACAGCACACTTTGATGGATGTTACATCAGTACTAGAGATGAGCGAGCGTACTCGCTAAGCAAATTACTCGCGCGAGTATTGCCATTTTTGAGTACATGCCCGCTCATGCCTAAAGATTCGGGGGGCGGCGGCGGAGAGCGGGGAGGAATGGGGGGAGATCTCTCCCCCCCCCCCCCCGCTCCCCCATGCTCACTCCCGCAACTCTCACCGCTCACCACCGCCAGCCCCCGAATCTTTTGGCACGAGTGGGCATGTACTCGAAAATGGCAATACTCGCTCGAGTAATTTGCCTTAGCGAGTACGCTTGCTCATCTCTAATCAGCAACTACCGAATGGGAGGGTCTGAAATGTATGGTTAGCTGAATATTTATTTCACATGGGTCCTTTTTTTTTTTTTTAAACATTAGGTTTTTATTAGTCTGGTGCAGAATTATCACAAAGCACATATATAACTTTCAGACAGTAGTATGCTTTTAACATCAAAAGCATTTAGCACTTCTTCAAAAATATATATCTGAGCACAACATTTTACTTTAAATGTATATATACTTAGTGCTAGCACCAAATATTTGAAAAAAGGAAGGGGGGTGGGGCTTAGGGGGGGCAACCTTAATAACAAGGTATACCAGAATTTCCTTCTAGTAAAAGAATTAACCACGGATTCCACATTTCATTAAACTTTGAGATATCATTATTTCGAAGGACTAGAATCTTTTCATATACATTATGCTCAGATATAAGTTGAATAAGTTCCCATAAGGTGGGCATTATCTCGGATCTCCACTTTCTAGCTATCAAGAGCATAGCACCTAATAATATATGACCTATCAGCTTTTTTAGAGGAAGGTAAATCCTACCAGGATCTAATAACAGTAATGCTAATTTTGAGATAAAAGGAATCACTAGGCCCGACACTTCATAAATAAGTTTGTAGAAGTAAGTGTGGGCATGACCAAAAAATATGAAGAAGGGAGCCTTGTCATCCACAGTTCCTCCAACACTGGTTGTTGTTAGCCAAACCACTTCTAGCCGGTTGAGAGGGAGTGTAGTACTAGCGTGTTAGTAGTTTCAAGTGGGTTTCAACCAGATAAGCTCCTTGTGAGGCTTGTCCTGCCCACTTAAAAGCTTTATGCCATTGGTCAGTGGAGATTTTTTGACCAATATCTTTTTCCCAATTCAAAGGATGACATTTCCCTGTTAATCTTAACATACCTGAGAAACTATCATAGAATATTCGAGTGGTCATTTTTGCATGGAGAGAATTTAGAGGAGAATACATTATCTCTGGGACTTTGAGGTCTTGAAGGTGATAGACATGCAGGATAGAACACACTTAAATGTATTTGTACATCTCTGCATTTGCACAAGTGATATTTAGACATTAATGATCATATATATATATATATATATATATATAGCATAAACCGCTCTTGGTCCATGATTTAAGTTGTAGATTGGGAATAAAATATTCCAGAATTTCAAGGGGTATGTTTAAAAGAGAGCGCAGTGTATTTTTGTCAGCATTTTGAATCAAGTCAATCCAGGCCTCCAGGGAAGCTCTTATAAGTGGAGATATATTTGGGATATTTAAAAATTCTAAGTGTGGGGAAGGAGGCACCAATGATTGAGGCGAACAGTAGGAATTTTAGTGATCCTTGCTTATTGCATTTTACTTCTATTGAAGGCCAGCTTAGTTTTGGTTTATATCGTGACCAAGATGATAGTTGGCTCAGCACAGTAGATTTGCGATAAGCCTCCTTGGTGCCTGTTTAGTGATAAGCTAGATAGCGCTATTCTAGGTCTTTAGTTTTGCCATACGTAATTAGAGAGCTGTCTTTGAAAACTTACTATAGATTGCTTTGGAATTAGTACAGGGAGAGTGCAAAAATAGTGGAGAATTTGGGGTAATATTTTATATGATTGAAAAGTATCCAATCCTTTCTGGAGATCTGCAAGAAGTGGAGGAAAGTTGACAGAGATTAAATCAGATATAGGGAAACATAAATTTATGCCTAGATAGGGAATGCTCTTGGTCTGCCATTGGAATGGGAATTATTTTTGTATATCGTTTTTTAGTTCCTCTTTAACATGTATACCCAAAATTTGTGATTTAGTTATATTTCATTTATAGTATGATATTTCTGCAAATTTGGTCCACGTTGTTTCAATTGTTCTTGAGAGGATTCGCTAATGTGAGTAAGATATCGTCAGCGAATAAGCTGATTTTACGTTGTCTGAATCCAGCCTTGTTCCTTGTATATTTGGATTAGTTCTTACATATTCCGCTAGGGGTTCCACTATCAGTGTAAATAGAAAAGGTGAAAGTGGACAGCCTTGGTGAGTACCATTGGATATAGAAAAGGGGTTGGATAGCAAACCATCAACCAGGACTTTTGCTGATGGGGCGGTATATAGGGCCTGAATAGCTTTAAATATATTGCCCAAGTACCCAAATTTATTTATGGTGGTGAAGGCGTAGTCCCAGTGGAGCCTGTCAAATGCTTTTTCAGCATCAAGAGCAACCAAAACTAATGGGGAGCATGTATCTTCGAGTTTATATTGGAGATTTAAAATTCTTCTTGTCCCATTTAAGGCCTGTCTCCCTTTTGTAAATCCCAGCTGATCAGAATGTACAATATCAGGTGAAATATTTAGAAGCCTTTGAGCTATCGCCTTGACGTATATCTTTATATTGCAGCTTAAAAGGGATATGGGCCTAAAGCTAGAGGGTGAGGTAGGTTCCATTCCTGGTTTAGGAATTGTTACAATTGTGGCTTGGTTAAAAGCAATAGACATATGTGGGGCAAGAGGAGTTGAGAAAAGTTTATAGTAGTCATTAGAGAACCCACCGGGACCTGGGACTTTTTGAGATTTTAGGGATTTAATAGTATCTGTAATTTCCATAGGTGACAATGGAGTGTTGAGGAAATTAAATTGTGTTTCGGAAAGGGATGGAAGCTTTATGTCTCTCAGGAAATCTTCAATAGATTTGATAGAAGGTTGGGGAGTAGATACATCGTCCTTTAGATTATAAAGCTTATTATAATATTGGTGAAAGACTTCTGTGATTTGTGAAGGGTGGTACAGTTTTACTGTTTGGTTTTGGTGATTGGTAATAAATGGTATTTTAGATCTTTGTATCTTTTTTTTAAACAAGATTAGCCATCATTTCCAAAGGTTTATTATTAGAAACATAGAAAGTTGTTCGCGTTGCCCTCATTTCCTTATCATAATTGTTCATAAGATGAGTTCTAAGTGCCTGTCTTAGATTAAATAACTAATTATGTAGGGGCTCTGAGGGGCCACTACATAATTGGTCTTCTATATTAGAGGTTTGTATTAGCAGCCTGTTGATTTGTTAGGTTTTTTTTCTCTCTTGTACTGCTGCTAATTTTAATAAGGACCCCTCTAATAAAGGCCTTGTGGGCATTCCAGATAGTAGTCGAAGATACATTGGGAGTTGTATTATTTTCAAAATATTCCTTCAGGGCAGACAAAATAATAGTATGGTATTTTTTGGAGTTTCATCAAGAACATGTTATTTCTCCAGGATTTAGCTCTCTCCTCGCCCCCTCCCACAGAAATAGAGATTGATACAGGAGCGTGGTCAGACTAAGTTGCTATCCCCATTTGAGCCGACATTACGTAGGAGAAAGTATTTCTGTTTGTCAAAATAAGATCTATTCCCGAAAAAGATTTATGTCTTGGTGAATAAAAAGAGAACTCTTTAGCTGAAGCATTTAGGCATCCTAATGCATCAAATAATGCTTCTTTGTGTATCCAAGGGAGCAGGAAGGGAGCCATTTTGAAGGAACCCCTTGTTTAGTCGAGCATTTCGTCTTGTACAGCATTAAAGCCTCCACAAATAATAAGAGTACCCACCTTGCGCCTCCTTACCTTCTTGATAGTTTTATTTAAAAAACCTAATTGGGCATTATTAGGGGCATATAGATTGAAAAGTGTAAGAGTGTTTATAATTTAGAGAGCCTGTCAATATCAAGTATCTGCCTTTGATATCTGTTTCTTGAGACGTAATTGCAACTTGTGTGGAATCTTTTAAAGCAATCACAACCCCTGCTTGTTTTTTTGGGGAACATGATGGGAAGATCTTCGGCAATTTTGTATGTGAAAATTTTGGGCAGGCGGAGGCTGCAAAATGGGTCTCCTGGTCACAGATATTATCTGCATCCATGGATAGTGCTTCCTTCCATAGTTAAGATCTCTTGAAAGGCGAATTTAGACCAATAACATTTAAAGATATTATCTTAAATGACATCGCAATATCTTAAAATAAGATTAGAGGCATGTGGAATATCTGAGAAATCTGGTAGATCAAGATTGAGAAAAAACAATTTTCCTTTGAATCATGGTGGCTTGTGACAGATCTGTGAAAAGACGTATGTCTGCATAGGGAGCTGGTAGCAGATTTGGCTTGCGAGCAGCCGACATTAAGGCATCTTTTGTGTGATAAAAATGGATCCTAGCTATAATTTCTCTCGATAGTGCCCTGTGAATAATTAGGTCCTGCGGAGTGGTGTCAGGAAGAAGTATAGTCATAAGTTTTCTTATATAATTGGAAATTTCAGATGTTGCTATAGACTCAGGTTTTTTATGGAATTTAATGTTGTTACGTCTATTTCTATCTTCCATGTCTGCAAGCTTTGCTTTGAGCTGGTCTACTTCTTCTGCCACATCATAATGTGCATCAATCAAAGCATTATGGGATTGTGTAATTTCACCCATCTTGCTTTCAGAATGAGCCACTCTTTCACCTATAGCTTCTACAGTAGCTATAAGAGAGGTGTTGAGAGATTTGAAACTAGTTTGGAAAGAGTCACTTAATGCTACCACCATATCTTTTATGAAAGATTCAGAAGCTAGTTGAGCTGACGATGGCAAAGATGTTAAATATTCTCTTAGCGAAGGAGATTGAGTGTTTGAGAGATATGTCTCTTTAGTTCTTCAGTTTAGTGCTGTTTTAGAGGGCTTACAAAGGGCTTACAGAAGGAGAGGAGCTCTGTGTCCCATGTGGTGAGGGGGCCGCCGCCATTTTGGATGCAGAGTGTGCGCTGTGCCTTTTCTCTCCCATTTGAGTGTTTGCTGGGGAGCAAGGGATTGCACTCACCATTCCATCTGCTAGCTGTTCCAGCGAGGACCGGTCAGCTTAATCTGTAGGGGCCGCTTCATCTTCTCTGCTCTCTGTCTTTGAGGTGCCATGAAGAAATCATCAAGGCTCATTGGCTGTTAGCGGAAGGCTCTGCAATGGGACATCACGTGGAGAGGGCTGGCAGGAGGTGCTGTTAGAAGAGAGAAGGTCCTGGTTTTAAGCTGGGGAGTCGCTGCCAGGTAAGTTCCAGAGCAAAGCTCAGGGTTCACACCGCCATTTTGTTGCTCATCTATCAGGGTTAAAATTCTAAGTGCAACACCAATCGGGCCCACCCCACTTGCCCCGTTGCCGGCCGTAAGAAGAGACACCACACACAGGAGTCTGGTCTAGCTCCTCACACGGGAGAAAAAACTGTGCACTTTATTACAGATTACATGAGATCTTATACCCTCTGCCCCCTCACCACCAAGGGGTGATGGGCTTATAACCATATATGGGCAGTTCGGATTTGCGGACTGAGACAGTGAAAATCATATAACAGTCATTATCTTGATACTGGCTTGTACAGAAAATCACGTATTTAATTAACTCCAGTGCAAAGAATCACCCACTCAATTCTAAGAAGTCCGGATTTCGGGCCTGAGACAGTGAAAGTTATGTACATTTGAACATCTTGATATCTTGTTCCAGCGCTTCTGGGAAATCGGCCAAGTACATGCGGCCTTCATGTCTGGTTCTTCTTTGCTGAACTTCTAGAACATCTCTCTCAGCCTTCTAAAGCCTTGGAAATATCTAATGTAAGGCGACATATAAGTTTTTTCTCTCATTTGGAATTGAATAAAACTTGCATATAGGTATAAAAGTATAAAGAAAACATATGGCAATATATACATATACCCTCACAAACCCCCCTAAAAAACTTAATATGGAGATCAAGCATCAGACCTTGCACTCTTCCTCGGTCGTCTCTCCCTTGCGTCAGGGTTTCTCCACTGCCCGTAAGTCCCTACTCCTAAAAGGGAGGGATCCCTACCTCACCTCAGAAGGAGGCCATGGATTCCCTGGGCTTATTTCCGGGCATCCATACCCTCTATCTGTACAAGTTAACACCCCACAGGGTGTGCCCTCGCCGGAACCTAAGGTCTTCTGCACTTTCCCTAGGCAAATGGGAAGTCCACTGACAGTCCATCTTATGAGACCGGGGCAGGCACAGTACTAGTCCATCTCTCCATTCTTCTGGTAACGTACCTGGTTGGCACTATCGGAACTGGCTCTTCATCTTTTTCAAACAAGGGAAATTTTGGCGTCATATTACTCATACTCATACTCTTTTTGATCAAAGGGAAAATACACATACAAGAAATTACATACCCCACCTCTTTCTGCTAAAATCATATCCAGGGCCACTCTATTTTGGAACGCCATGGATGCAGTGGGCCCTAACTGGTCAGCTAACCCTTGCAAAGTATCTCTGGTGTAGTTTTCAAACCTCTGCTTATTGTAATAGATATAATTCATCCAATCTACATTATTATTAACAGTGACAATAGCAAATAAGGACTCAAAACCTGCTTTAACCTGATCTCTAGAATTAAATTAATCTGGCACCCCCCTTGGCACTCCTATTGCATCTATGTATACATGTGGATCAAAGTTACCACCTGGAGCATTAACTTCTCTCTTAGTACGATGCAGTGTTGGATTCTCACCCTCAGTGTACTCTTCATATTGCACATTTGATTGTATTAATTTGTTTTGAAACAGGGGGCTAGTGTACAGTAGTCAAAGGTGTGTGTTAGAGGAATTGTACCACATTATAGCATGTAAAGGATATGCAGGATCATTAGTTTTTTCAGTGCGAAGTGTGGATCCAAGTGAGCTTTCCTTCGAGCTTGACTGCAGTTGAGGTGGTGAGCAACATCTGGTAGGGACATTCAAACAGGGTTTCTCTCTCAAACTTTTTTACATAGACCCTGTCACCTGGTTTCAGATTGTGACACTCATCTGTAGGACCTGGGAGAAAAGCAGAGACTACAGAATACATTATTGACAATTGCTTGGAGGGACCCATGACAAAATTAACAAGAAAAACATTCCCCAAACTCAGCTACTGAGGCATGTACCCTCCTAAGAAAAAGAAAAACTAATAGGAGACACTCAATTCAAAATTTTACCATTTTCTCTATTGCCTTTTGTATCTACTTTCCCACTACTCCGTGGATGGTAGGGTGTGTGAAAAACCTGAAATATACCCAAAACAGACATGATGTGTTGCATTATTTCACCTGTGAAGTGTGTACCTTTGTTTGAGTCAATCACTTCCGGTACCCCATATCTGCGGATTACCTCATTCATGAGCTTCTGTGCGATTACCTGCTTATTTACTTTGGTAACAGGGTAGGTCTCCAACCTGAAAAGAAATCAACAACAACAAGCACATTTTCATGCTTCCCAACAAGTAGGAGCTGAGTGTAGCCAATTTGCAATCCCTGAAATGGGTAGAGTGGCCTAGGCAAGTGTGGTGTGGCAAATTTTACTTCTGCCCTGTTGCTTTACGGCAAAGATCATGCAAAATTGGACAAATGATGCAGCAGCTACAGAAAACCAAGGAGCCACCCGTCCTTGTTCAAGCATCGACATCATTACTGCTTTGAGAGGTGCGTCTTTCCATGCGTCAGCTGGGCCATTATGAGGCACAGGGACTATGGTAAGCAAGTTCTGTTGACTGTTCACCATACGCCGTCCCTTTTTAGTCCATTTGTAGTTTTAGTCAAAGTCCAAAGTTATAATCAAAGTCCAAGATTTTTATCAAAGTCCAAGATTTTTATCAAAGTCCAAGTTATTGTTAAATTCTTCTTTTCTTCTTTCTTCCACGGCTTGAGGGCCGCTGCTTTTGCTGTGTGGTCTGTGATGGCGTTGCCTCTCGCTTCTCCGGTGTAGGAATTGGTGTGAGCTTTCCACTTTGTCAGGTAGAAGTAGGGTCTCCATGAGACTGCACCATTGCATCATTCTTAATTGGCTGTCCTGCTGAGGTAAAAAACTGTCTGGCCTTCCATTTTGGGCCGTAATCATGAGCTATGCCAAATGCATACCGGGAGTCAGTGTAAATGTTTGCCGTCTTACCTGTGGCCACTCCACACGCCTCCGTGAGTGCTTTTAATTCCGCTTCTTGTACTGCGACATGCGGAGACATTCTGCTTTTTAGGACATCTTGTTGTGTAACCACCGTATATCCAGTGTGGAGTCGTCAATCACCCTGGGTACCATCTATAAAAAACAACTCAAAATATGCATTATTAACAAGGGCTTTCAGTAACTTTTTAAAACTTAAATTTTCTTGTTGCATCAATGCTAGACAATCAGGCTGGTATTCTATTTCAAAAAGATCAGAATCTTGTTGCAAAAAATTAAAAAATTAAAAAATGACTTGCAAAAAAATTTAAAAATGGCTGATTTGCAATACCTAAAATGGCTGACTTGCAATACCTAGATCACCTATGCCTTCTCCTCCCCCCCTTTAAACCAGGGTACGCAATTGGAACAATAGTAGCCGGGTTTAAGTTAGTACAACATTGTAAAAAGATTTGATGGATGCAGATAAGGCCTGTAAGATGTTAGCACCTATAACAGAAACATGAGTTACACCGGGGCAGAATAATCGTTAAAACATCTACTAATATTTGAAATGTGAGATCCCTTTAAGTGAATTCATTATTAGTCTGATCCTGCCTGCAATATCTTTATCAAATTTCAGACAGGAGAAAAAAACAAAACAAAAATTTTTACTAGCTGCTCAAAATTCTCACCCCTCCCTTGGACAAGAGGGATGAAACATTACGTACTATTACATCATCTAGCTCCACCCCTTCGATATTGGCACCGTGCGTCCGTCTTCTCAGCTCCATTTCAGCTTAACCGTCCACACGTCCACATCTCAACCAAGCAAAGTCCCATGCATGGGGAGGACTTTTATCCCCAGTCAATTATCTGCATCACACATTCCACGCAGCCCGAACACGGGTCACTAACTCTCATCCATCCATGCTCTCAAGTCTGCTCCGTCAGCCCCTTTGAAGGTGTACCAGTACATGCAGATGCACGGACAAAAAAAGTTTGACAAACATACATACATCAGCTGAAAAACACCGAGGTGAGTGCTATCATTTTATAAAGTACATAATTCTATTGAGATGAGATTGTGAATGAGCGCTATCTTTGACAAATTATGTGAAAAAAAAAGTTTGCTGAGTGGCTGAAATATTCTATATTTCTTATCTACTGAAGCTATTATATGCTGTATTAAACGCTGAAGTGTTTTAGAATCTCTGGGTATTTTTCAACCCCCCTTGTGACCCTGAGCTCAGAGTGCATCTGAAAGCCCCCACCTTTTTAAAACATCTCTTATCTCTCCGCGACTATGAAACACATACTGAATAAGTTTTAGCTTAAACTATTGCCTGCATTTTGAAATCATAATTAACACATATCCTGGGACCTTGCAACATTCATTTTCAACCCCTGTATAAGTAAGAATATACATTAGAAATTACTATATTTCCCTGCCTACTAAGACAGTATAACTAATTAAATTCATTTCAAGCCTCTATTCCATTTACGCAAGCAGAGATATTATCCAGGGTTGTTATTGCATTTTCTCTCTCGCTGTTATCTTCCTGACCTTGGAGACTAAACACAAGCTCGCAGCTACATGTCAACAGACTCTTCTCCCCTACAAGCAAGCTCAGTTAATCTTTCTCATCTAAAAGCAATCTCAGTTAACTATTTGCACTTACAGTATATATATATATATATATATATATATATATATATATATATATATATATATATATATATCCACCTAATATGGATTATACATATTATCTATTATCTATCTTGTATTATACACATTTTCTTTCTCTCTTTGCCAACCAATCACGTGCATTGTAACTTACTTATCGACTTGCTTGCTCCCCTTATTTCTCTCCCCTACCTAACTGCCAATATAACCTTTAATAGACACTCTCCTGACGCCCTCTTGATCACTTACTGTACTTTTCAACATTTCACTTACGGATACTTTCTTAAACAAATAATGTGTACATACTTTCTCTGACTGTCTCTCTGCTTCTAGCAAACCTTGATCTTCCAAGGCACCTCTGGGTCCTAAAGACCTCCTCCCAGACACCATTTTGTAATCTGCCATGCGGGTCGGTGTCACACATTTTCATTAGAGCTTTCTTACATTTTACAGATTCATCCACATGGCGGCAGCCCTTGAGGGGCTCTATCTTCTTTAATAAGGTCTTACGCATATTAGAACATCAACAATAATAATAACACGCTCCATAGAGTGCATCCTTCTGACCCGAATTGTCAGCCCCTTATATATGGCAATACAACCGAAGGCATCTTCTTCTTATGGAACCAGTCCCAAAGAGTACATCCCTCTCCTCAGCTAAACCATTAACTACTAAACTACACTAAAACGGAGGGTTCCTTCGTCAATGGGACCTGTCTTACAGAGTGCTTCCCTCTCCTCTAAACCATTAACAACTAAACTAACCGAGGGTTCCTTCGTCTGTGAGACAAAATAAAAAGTAAGAGAAAAAAAATTCTGCAGATACAACAAACAATCAAACAATCTCCACTATCGCTAAAACGCTACGGACTTCAACAACAAATAGACTACAGACTAGTTTCTGGGTGAGCCATTGGTGCGCATATCACGGTCAGTGGTCCATGACGGCAAACCCGGAGCCCACACGAGTTACCGTGTAGAACTCTTAACCCAACCCGTCCGGTCACAAACCACAGATAGTCAGTCCTGCTGCAAGACTCGCAGTGTAAAACACAACATAAATATATGTTTGTCTTACCTGGAGTTCTGTGAGTTGATCAGGCTCGGTTTGCAGCAGGACGGTTTCTCAGTGGCGTGGATCCGGGTGAATTGCGCTGTAAGCTCCGATTTTACCGCTGCACGTTCGGGCGCCATTTATCAAGGTTAAAATTCTAAGTGCAACACCAATCGGGCCCACCCCACTTGCCCCGTTGCCGGCCGTAAGAAGAGACACCACACACAGGAGTCTGGTCTTAGCTCCTCACACGGGAGAAAAAACTGCGCACTTTATTACAGATTACATGAGATCTTATACCCTCTGCCCCCTCACCACCAAGGGGTGATGGGCTTATAACCATATATGGGCAGTCCGGATTTGCGGACTGAGACAGTGAAAATCATATAACAGTCATTATCTTGATACTGGCTTGTACAGAAAATCACGTATTTAATTAACTCCAGTGCAAAGAATCACCCACTCAATTCTAAGAAGTCCGGATTTCGGGCCTGAGACAGTGAAAGTTATGTACATTTGAACATCTTGATATCTTGTTCCAGCGCTTCTGGGAAATCGGCCAAGTACATGCGGCCTTCATGTCTGGTTCTTCTTTGCTGAACTTCTAGAACATCTCTCTCAGCCTTCTAAAGCCTTGGAAATATCTGATGTAAGGCGACATATAAGTTTTTTCTCTCATTTGGAATTGAATAAAACTTGCATATAGGTATAAAAGTATAAAGAAAACATATGGCAATATATACATATACCCTCACACATCCAGGCCACCTATTTCACATGGTTCCTGATTGAAAAAAGGGGGGACTCCACAGTTTGGAGGGCCTGCTTGTGAGGTTAAACTCTCTAGAGAATTTCAATAAGTAATCTCATATAGATCATTTACGAGCTGAAATTTCCACAATCCGCCAGCAGGTTCTTTAAATTATGGATCAGTCCTCATTGTGCTATAAGGATAGGGCCCACAGGGGATTTTATAAATATAGAAACAAATGTGGCTATTCACCCCAAATCATCCCAACCCTACATATTAGCTATAAATTCTCCTAGTTAATGCTTAGTTCATTCAACTGCTGACATTTCGGATAGTTTCCGGTCCTGCTATCAAACATTGTATAAACTGTCGGGTGAATTGGGGAATCCACAGACTCATACCACGGAGAGTATTGAGACCTATCTCGCTAGTTATGTTCCTGATCCTCTCTCAAGCAAGGAAGCCTTCTGTTATTTGAGTTGAACTACAAACCAATGTTTTCCTCGCTTGAAGCAGACTTGAAGACCTCTTGCTCTCTCGTGCTTTGGGAGAATAAATGTCCTGAAAATGGACTCTCTCCCTAACTTTCTTTACCCACTTCAGACTTTCTCTTTCAAATTGACTAGGGCTTATTTGTCTAATATTCATAAGAATATTCTGAACTTTTGTCTGAGGGGGATCCAAGCCACATTTGAAATATAACATACTCATTCGTCACAAGGAAAAAGGTTGAGTGACTTTACCAAATGTTTCCGTGTACTACAAACAATCTATTTGTAAATGCATATTAAACATTTTCCATAATCATTCTTCAAAATTATGGGTGGAATTGGAACAAAACTCTGCCCTCTATCAGGTCCCTAGGACTTTTTGGTTCCCTCGGAGAATTGACCTTTCCTGAGTTGGCTTCTCAACACCTGGGATGGTGTTGCCACACATTTGAGACTGATCTTGAGGCTGTTTCTGCTCACTTCCCTTGTGCATAAGCCACCACTGCAAACCTTTTTTTTAATTTAACTTGTTTTTATTGGTTTTATCTTTGGGAGATGTACAACAGGTAACAAGAATATGACAATATTGTACATACTTGACATTAGCTGCATGGGATATACATCTTCTGCTCTTGTGTACCGCTGGAATGTCCCTTACCTCATATCTTGAAAAAAATGTTACAGGGGTAGAGCATACCCTTCATTTAAATAAGCATGTGTTAACATCTACATATGTTTAAAACAGAAGCATATACTTAATTTTTCAACACACAAAAGTTTTAGGGGTGGGTGGGGAAGGTTGGGGGGGAAGTAAGTGGTTAGCTGGGGTATAAGTATAGCCACGGGTTCCACTTGTTTAGGTATTCAGCTAACAACCATTTTTTGGGGCATATAGTTTTTGATACAGATTATGGTCGGTCATTGTCTGGACTAATTCTGCGATAGTAGGGGATGTGGCGGCCTTCCACCTTCTTGATATTAGAAGTTTAGCGGTGATAAGAATGTGGCATGCTATCTTTCTCGTTGGGTTAGGGAACCTCTTGCTATCCAACAGAAGAATTGCTAATCTCAGGGTTTTAGGAGTAGTCATTCTCGTGATTTTCCTTAGCAGTAGGAAGACCTCGTCCCAAAACTCTGAGAGTTTTGGACAGCTCCAGAATATGTGATATATGTTGCCCAGGTGGCCGCATTGTCTCCAACAGCTATCCCCTGTATTGGGGAAGGCTCTAGCTAAAGCAGCCGGGGTGTAGTGCCATCTAGTCAATACTTTAATGTGAACCTCGAGAACATTTGCGTTAAGGGTAGATTTATTAGCCCATTCAAAAGCTGAAAGCCACTGATTGGTTGTATATCTCTTTCCTATGTCTCTCTCCCAATTGAGAAGGTGGGCCCTTTTAGTTTCTCTCATATTGCCAGAGAGGGCATCATAGCACACTCTCAGGCCTTAGTCAGACGGGCGTTTTTTTGCGCGATTTGCGCATGCGCATGCGTCCGGCGATTTTTTAAAACCATTGCTTTGCAATGGTATCGGACACATAAGCGCTTTTTATGCGCTCGTCCGATAAATTATAGAACAGAAATCGCAGATCGCACCTATCTGCGATCTGCGATTCCTGTTCTCTTTTCTATATGTGCTCAATGGGGCCGGCGGCAGCAGTGCTGACCCCATTGAGAACATATAGAAGACAAATCATTCTTCTCTGCCACAGCTGTAACAGCTGTGGCAGAGAAGAACGATGTTTGCCCATTGAAATCAATGGAGCCGGCAATACAGCCGACTCCATTGAAAGCAATGGGCTGCCGGACAGCGCTGGATGAATTGTCGGGAAGGGCTTAAATATATAAGCCCTTCCCTGCAATTCATCCAGAAAAGTGTTAAAATAAAAAATATATATATAGTTACCTTGCCCCGGCAGCCGGAGTTCAGCGTGGCCGGCCTGCAGTGGGTGTGAAGGGGGTGTGAGTCAGACCTTCCCCCTGATTGGCTCAGCGCTGAGCCACTCAGAGGCAGGTCTCACTCACACCCATTCATGAATTCATGCCCGCAGCGCATTGTTTTCAATGGAGCCGGCTGTATTGCAGGCTCCATTGAATGCAATGTGCTGGACAGCTCCGGCCCGTTTCTAATGAAACACGGCTAGGAGCAGATTTTCGGGCGATTTTCGGGCACCGGTCACGCGATTTGCGGATGCGCATCAGTCATGCGATCCGCAAATCGCGCGAAAAAACGCCCGTCTGACTAAGGCCTCACAAGGGATCGAGACAGTGGAGCGGAGTTGTTAAGTATCCTTGATATCTCATTTGGTATTTTCACCTTCCAAAGCTGGGTACCCTGTAGGAGGGAGCGGATCTGTAGATACTTAAAAATTTCCTCCAAAGGAATAGTAAATTGTTTCATTAGGGCCGGGAAGGGCAATAGGTCATCTCCCTGTATTAGGTCTTCTAAGTTTGCAATACCTCTCTCCACCCATGAGTTCAGGCGAAGGTCAGGGATAAAAAATTCAAGGGTTGCCTGTGGAATTTTGTCAACACCCCTCCCTGATTGGTCTCTAGTTTTTTGTGTCAACCAGTTCCATGAATGGAGAGATGCTGGCATAGGCGATGACATTGCGTGCAGACACTGTATCGGAGGTAGAGAATGTACGAGAGAGCTAAGTAGGGAAGCAAGGAGGAGGGACCTAGCAGGCTTATTGTCGATTAGGTGGGTTTCAATCTGAAGCCATCCTGGACCTGTAGCCTCCCCCGTTCATTGTCTGAGTTGATTAACGTTAATCGCATGTAGGTATGACCACAAATTAGGAACCCCCAAGCCCCCGTTTTCTGTTGAGGTAGAGGATAGAAGCAGCTACTCTCGGCCGCCTCCCCCCCCCCCCCCCCACACAAAAATAGAAAGTTGTTTTTGGAATTTCTAGAATTGTCTAGATATCGGTAAAGTGAGTGTGCGGAAGAGATAGAGAATTTGGGGCAAAATTAACATTTTGTATAGGACTACTCGACCTAACCATGATGGCTCCTTGGTCGCGAGGTTCTTCAGCTCGTCTTGGAGTTCCCCTATCAAGGGTGAAAAATTGCCTGGCACTATATCACTGACTGGGAAGCACAATTTAATTCCTAGGTATGTGATAATTTTTTCCCACCATTGGAAAGGAAACTCTCTTTGGATGTTATCCTTTAGAGATTTGTCTATGTTGATTCCCAGGATCTGCGATTTGTCTATATTTAATCTATAGTATGATACTTTGCTGAACTGCTGGATTGTCTCGCATACCTCTCTCAATGAGACTATGGGGTCAGTAAGGAGTAGCAAGACGTCATCGGCAAACTGATTTTATGCTGCCTAAGACCTGCAGGGATCCCCTTGATCTTTAAGTTTAGTCTGATAGATTCAGCAAATAGTTCCATAATTAGTATAAACAATAGTGGAGACAAAAGGCACCCTTGACGGGTTCCGTTTGTTATTTTGAAAGTTTTTGAAAAGATGCCATCCACAAGAACCTCTGCGGAAGGTGAGCTATAGAGAGCTTGTATGGCTCTAAGAATATCTCCCCGAAAGCCAAATTTTTCCAGAGTGGCGAAGGCGAACCTCCAATGGAGCCTATCAAAGGCTTTTTCTGCATCTAAAGCCAGAAGTAGGGATGGAAAATGGTTCGCTCCACCACTGACATGAGATTAAGGACTCTCCAAGTACTGTCCGATGCCTGTATCCCCTTTGTGAAGCTTACCTGGTTGCTGTGAATTATTTGTGGAAGCACCTTCAGTAATCGCTGAGCCAACAGTTTTGACTATATCTTTATGTCGCTATTTAACAATGAAATAGGTCTATAATTTGCTGTAGAGCTTGAGGATTTACCTTGTTTGGGGATGGTAACTATAGTGGCTTTAAGCATCTCTTCTGGAAAATTACCACAGGTGATAGCTTTGTTGAATTTTTCGGAGAGGTAAGGGGCCAGGTCCAGAGTGTAATATTCGTTTGAGAAACTGTCTGGACCTGGAGCCTTGTGGGCCTTTAATGTTTTGATTATTTTAAGGACTTCCGCAAAAGAAGTGGGGGCATTTAACCTTTTGAGTTGGTCTTCTGTGATAGATGGGAGATTTATTTTTCCCAGGAAAGTGTTGATTTGGAGACTGTCCGGTTGGGGTGTGGAGGGGTCGTTTTTTAGATTGTACAATTTAGAATAGAAGTGGCTGAACTCGTCAGCTATGTCTTGGGGGTGAGTTAATTTTGTTTCTGATCTGTCTTGTTTGATGAGAAAAGGTATTTTAGATGCCGCATGTCGTTTTTTTGCTAGTCTGGCCATCAATTTTGAAGGTTTATTGAATTCTGAATAGTAGTTCATTTTTGAAAATTTAGTTGATTTGTCAAATTCTTCAATTAGTGACCGCCGGAGACTAAGTCGGAGATTCATTAGTTCTTTGTGGAGCGTGATTGAGGGGGAAGATTGCATGTTTTGTTTTACACTCGAAATTTGTGAGAGAATGTTAGTTATAAGAAGTTGTTTTTCTTTCTTATGATGTGAGCTAATTTTGATTAGGATGCCCCACATGAACGCTTTATGTGCACACCATGTGGAGAACATGTTCGTATCTGGGTTTGCGTTGATTAAGAAGTACTCGGCTAGATACTTTTTGATCGCCAGATTATGTTCTGGGATTCTCATGAGAGAGGTATTGTTTCTCCAATTTCTAGGAACTGATGAGAAATTGGCTATTCTAAGAGTGAGGAATATGGGGGAGTGGTCTGACCATGTTGTGTCTCCTATTTCTGCGCATAGCACTCCAGGGAGGGTCCATCTATCGACCAAGAATAGGTCAATCCTAGAAAAGGATCTATGTTGAGGGGAATAGTATGTGTATTCCTTAGAGGATGCGTTGAGGGATCTGAATGTCTCATATAGCGCCTCCTTATGGAGCCATGGAGCTAGAACTGGGGACACCCTGTTAGAAGAACTAGTGGAGTCTAGTTGTTTGTCGGGGATGATGTTAAAATCACCGCAAATTATGAGTTTGCCTACATGTGTTTTTCAAATCTTCCTAAGGGCTCCCACCCACTTGCCTTTTTTTCACGCGATATAGCTTGCCTTTTTTTCACGCGTTATAGCTTGCTTTTTTTTCACGCGTTATAGCTTGCCTTTTTTTCAAGCGATTGTCAATGGGACTTTCTAATGTTAAAAACGCCTTGCAAGTTGGTGCGTTTTTCACATTAGAAAGTCCCATTGACAATCGCGTAAAAAAAAGCAGCAATATAGCATGAAAAAAAGGCAAGCTATAACGCGTGAAAAAAACGCAAGTGTGCAGGAGCCCATATGGCATGAAAAAAAAGCAAGCTATAACGTGTGAAAAAAAGGCAAGTGGGTGGGAGCCCTAAGAGTTTTGTTTAAAAAAGTATTTTGGGAAGAATTTGGGGCATATAAGTTCACTAATGTTATTTGAGTATTATTGAAGAAGCCCGCTAGTATTATGAATCTTCCGTGTGTGTCTATAACTTGATCAGTGAGAACAAAGTTTATGGTGTCCTTGATTGCGATCAGAACCCCCACCTTTTCACCCTCAGCACAGGACAAGAAAATATTTGGGAATTTCTTATGGGAAAACTGGGGGCGAGATGAATCCACAAAGTGCATCTCTTGGAGGTATAATATATCGACTTTCTCTTGTAGTGCATCTTTCCAGACTGCTGACCTCTTAAAAGGAGAATTTAGCCCTTTGGTGTTAAGAGATCATATTTTTACAGACATGTTAGAATTGAAGGAGGTTTGTAGTAGCAACGAACCCTTAAGATTTTATCACTTTTGGAGGGACAAAGATGGGGGCAGGGAACACATACATTTGAAACATAAACCGCCGGTCAAAAGTGACAGTCAAAATGGCCAGGTGAGGAGCCTAAAAACTCAATGGCCAAAGGAACTTGGGAAGAAACAACGAGAACAAGTCTCTTCTAGCAGGGTCAGGAACCTGCATATTCTTGGGGGGAGAAAAGTTCATCTGACATTAGAGAAACCTCCAATCTGTATGAGCGGAAATGGTGTTTCAGCGGAGGGAGGTGGGGTGTGACTTCTCGTGGGAAATTCCAGAGGGTTTTTGTCGGCTTTGTCTTAAAGCTTGTCTGGAATATGGATACCCCAGGAGAGGAGAGACTTTTCCCCACCTTCTGGATTGTTGAATGTGAATATAGATCCCTCTTAGTGTAGAATTAATTTTGTGGGGTAGCCCCATTTGTATAGGATTTTTTCTCTTCTGAGTGAGGTAGTTATGCACGTAAACCTTTTTCTGGCTTGTATAGTAGCAGAGGATAAGTCCACAAATAGCTGGATGTTTGAGAACTGGGCAGGGAGGTCTGATGCCCTGCGAGAGGCGAATATAAGACCCTTTTTGATGGGGTAAAAATGGATCCTCGCAATGACATCCCGTGGAATGTTATCAGGAAGGAATTTTGGGTTTTGTAAGCAGTGTGCTCTATCAATAATGAGTTCCTGGTTGGGGGAGGCAGGAAGCAGCTTTTTCATTAGTTTTATCAGGAAGTCTTTCAGGTCGGCGGGACCGTTTTTTCAGGGATGCCTCTGAACTTAACGTTGTTCCGTCTATTACGGTCTTCTAAGTCGGCCATTTTAGTTTTAATCTGGGACACTTCCACTTCCAAAGAATAATGTGCGTCTATCAAAGTGTTATGCGAGTTAGTCAGTTCTTCCATCTTGTGTTCTATATGGCAGGTTCTTTCCTCCACCTCGGTTATAGAGGAGCTGATAGATGTAGAAAAGGAGTTGAGATGTTCTCACATGGAGATTCTCAGCGCTAACATCATTTCTTTATTAAACGCTTCCGAAGCGGGCTGGTTTAATAAAGGAAGCGTGTCAATAAGTTCTGCACTGCCTGATGGGGGTAGTAGTGTTTGCATTGCGACCTCCAGTCTGGGTCTTCTTTTATCTGTGCTGGCTGTGGGAGAGTTTCTATCTCCTGCGTTATACACGAGGCTGGGCGCCATTTTGGGTGAGTGAGTGCTGTTGTGTGTAATGGATGCCGCTGCATCACTCACCTCTCCCATCGTTGTAGAAGAGTGGACATCTCTCCGAGCGGCTCCTGGGCTATCCGACACTGATCTCTGCCTCTGTGGAGTCTCGCCGGCAGCGCTGGAGGAGTCATCAGATGAGGAGGGGAGCGCGGCTTCCGTGTCTCTTCTGCTGCCGCGGGCCGAGAAGGAGTCGGCTACACGCTGTGGAGAGGGTTTTGCCGGCTTGCGTCGGGTCATGTCGGCAGGGCAAGGAGTCGGGTGAGTCACTTGCCTGAAGATAAGTCCCGCTGATGCTTTTTTTGTAGCTATGGAGGGTTAAACCGGAGTGGAGCTCAAGCCACTGCGTCCGTCTTGGTCCTCAGTCAGGCCACGCCCCCCACTGCAAACCTTTTTTGATGGATCTACTTTACTGGCTAGGTTAGAGACTCTCTTGCCTCATATATGGTATCTAATATCTAATTTGGCATGTGTCCTCTGCAGGAGCTGCTGCGAGTAGTTTCAATTCCTACAAATCTGTTGTTATATATATTCTCTTGGTCCTACACCACAATTACTATCTCCACTATATTAATTCAGAAAATTATGTATGCAATCTATAATTCTTGGAGCTGGGTTTTCATGGTAAAAAAAAAACAACCTTTTACTGATTATTAAGAATTAAAATGTGAAGGCTACTCTTACATGATATACAGATGCAAAATTGTGTTTGACTAATTATGTAAAGTCTACTACCATGAAGTATACTTGTTCCTCACTGGATTTGTAGCTTTTCAATAAAATACTTTTTGAACAATAAAGCTCAAAAAGGGTTGTCCCTCAAGGAGGTATATCATTTTGTAATTAGGAAAAGTCATTGCTATACTGCATCAGCTTCTAATCCTTTTTCTTATGTTACTGCATGGACAAGGTGCCCCCAAGGTGACATAACCGTAGTGTAGTTGGTGCCTCTGCAACTATAACTGTTGGTATACAATAAAAACTGTAAGTAATATGTAAAGAATTCTTACATGTCTCCCTAGGGATCAGCCATTTTTTCTTATAACCCTATATCAAATAATAGTCTCGTAAAAAATGATTTATTAATTACTTGCACAGGTCTAACCTTTACTGTATTAGACAAGCAACTACTTAACATTATATGACTAACTAAACTTTTATTATGTAGCAGTAAATATTTTTGCTGTTATCTCCTGAACATGCTGTGTTCACAAGATATTAAAGAGACACTGGACAATTGTGAAATACTGATTGGTCAGTGCAGAGACTCTCTCAGCAGTTTTTTGAATCAAAATGTAAATGGGAATGTGGAACAATACCTTTGCAGCACCACTTCCCTGGGGAGGCAGGGTAGAGTGGATGTAGTGGGTACCTAAAAAAATAAAATAAAATAAAATATATATATGTATATATATATATATATATATATATATATATATATATATTATAGACCCTATATGATTGAGGATGAGTATGGCATTGTAGATTAGACTCTTTTATACTACTAGATTGACTCAATGTTCTCTACGCGAACATAAAGTATTTCAAAAGTGGTGGCTGTGGACTTCTAAATCTGCTTGGTTAGGTTATAATTTAGACTGTCACTTTGTATTTGGAGCAGATATCTAATAAAGAAAAGAGCCTACAGGTCTCTATCTGTTTGTCTGCCTTTCTCTTTGTTTGTCTGTATGTCTCTGTCTGTCTTTTTATCTCTGTCTGTCTCTCTGTCTGTTTCTGTCTGTCTATCTCTTTCTCTGTCTAGGTATCTCTCTGTCTCTGTCTGTTTTTCTCTTTCATTCTCTTTTAGTCTCTGTCTGTCTCTCGCTCTCTCTCTTTCTGCCTATTACTTTCTCTTTCTGTCTCTATTGCTCTCTATGTCTCTTTATCGCTTTCTTTGGATCTCTCTATTACTCTCTCTCTCTATTGTTCTGTCTGTTTCTCTCTGTCTCTCTATTGCTATCTCTCTCTTTATTTGTCTCCCTATCACTCTCCCTGTCGGTCTATTGCTCTCTGTCTCTCTATGCTCTCTCTTTGTGTTTCTCTGTATCTCTATCGCTCTCTCTCTCTCTGTTTCTCTGTGTCTTTCTATTGTTCTCTCTTTCTGTCTCTCTATTGCTCTCTCTCGCTATTGCTCTTTCTCTGTTTCTCTATCTCTCTCTCTGTCTGTTTCTTTATTGCTCTCTTTATCTGTCTGTCTCTCTATTGCTCTTTCTGTGTATCACTCTCGTTCTGTCTGTCTATCGCTCTCGTTCTGTCCTTCTGTTTCTCTGTTTCTCTCTGTCTCTCTATATCTATCTCTCTATTTTTCTCTCTATCACTCTATCGCTCTCTGCCTCTCTATTGCTATCTCTGTCTCTCTATTGCTCTCTCTTTCTGTCTGACTCTCTATTGCTTTCTCTCTCTAGTTCTCTTTCTCTGTTTCTCTATCACTTTCCCTCTGTCTGTTTCTTTATCACTCTCTCTCTGTCTGTTTCTCTATTGCTCTCTCTCTGTCTGTTTCACTATCTCTCCCTTTCTGTTTATCGCTCTCGCTCTCTGTCTCTCTATCGCGTTCTTTCTGTGTTTCTACTGCTCTTTCTCTCACTGTGTCTCTCTGTATTGCTCTCTCTGTCTGCATTTCTCTCACTCTGTCTCTCTATTGCTCTTTTTCTCTCTGTGTCTGTCTCTCTATCGCTCTTGGTTGAACAGTGTATGGTGCAGCTTAGCAGTGTATGCTGTGTTGCTTAGCAACACTTCTCTCATTCCAGCACATGCTTGAAGCAGAGCAACGCACACCCATAGACTTAACATTGTAGCTTTCAACCTTCCTGACTGGTCCCTGAATGTATTAAACTCACATTTGATGATTTTACGGCACTGGTGAGCATGTGTGTCATTTAATGACACCGACATCATACACCAAAGTTAAAGCAAAGGGCTCAAAGTGTGGTGCAAGAAAAAGCATGTAGGCTTATTTATATTAGATTTCTTGCATTATGCCAGCAGCTGGTTTTTTTGGTTGACACTTTATGCCTGACTAATGTGTGTTGGACTTTGTATTTGTATAGGTTTGTCCATACCCTTTCCACTATGATTTTGCAATCACGTTTATATTTGTATTTAAATTGTGCCCCTGTTTGTTGTATTCATCCATATTTCTACATGATCAGTGGGCTATGACTATATGAAATTAAACCAGTCTCTGATTATGCAGTTTGATTAGATCTTTTTCATGGAGGGGAGCAATATCAGCTTATTTATGTTGTTGTTTTGCGTGTACTTTTTAAAATGGTGGTAATATGTATTTTCTATTTAGTGATCTTTTGGATTAAATAATGAACAGTATTCTTTAGAATGATTAGTGGGCCAATCCATGTATACATGCTTCTTTTTTGTGTTACAATTGATATTTAATTATGCATGCTTGGATTGTTCAGCACATATTTACTTTAAATTTATATAAATAGGTGGTGCCCACTAAACAGAACTCTCTAGACCACTTATTGGAAGGCAGCATTCCTGCAAGTCAATATCAGACTTTTTAAATAAGCCTTATAACAATGACTGGGAATTGTAAGCCAAAGCCAGAATAACCATATGCAGACAGCTGTTTCAGGATGATTGCCAATTTTTTGGCTTGGCATGTTAGAGGCCTATAAATGTGGGTTATGAAGGCTATTGTTTCTCCTTAACCCCTTAGTGACAAATCTTTTTTTTTTTTTCCATTTTAGTCTATTCCTCCCCCTTATAAAAAAATAACTCAGGGGGGCGTGGCTTAGATGCAGACCGGGACAGTCGCATAGTTCTGAGCTCTGCTAGAATTTAGCCTGCCGAGCTACTCAAACCTATCCCAGCCTTACAAAAATCTCCAGCAGCAGCTCGGAAGTCCTTCCAAAGATAATGCCGAAAAGAAGAAGCGCAAAGACCCCACTCAGCAAAGTCTCCGACTTCTTTGTCACCCGCGGCCCGAGAAGACCAAGACCGCCAAACAGAGATGGCTCCCCCCTGTCCACGAGCTCTCAAACAAGTGCGGAGGACTTACCTATTCTCTCCACTGACGGAGCGGAGTGCGCTGTCAGTCCGGAGCCGCTGAGAGGAGAGCCGCCGCTGATTTCATCCAGGCACCGGGTGAGTGATATAGCCGAGGGACATAATACTGTCACTCCAGATGGCCTTAAAATTGCGCCGATAAGCCCTCACTGTCCATCTGCTCCCTCCATTCCCTCTGCGAGCCCTGAGAAGCAGCGTCCCCGTCTTTCCACACCTACTAGCCCTTCCCAAAAGGATCTTGAGATAGAGGAGGACCTAATTAATAATGTCCCATCGTCTAATCTTCCTGCCACTGAAGACTTTATAAAACACATGATATTAGCATTACGTGGATCCTTACAAAAGGATATCAAAACCTTATCAAACTCATTTAACTCATCTCTACAAGAACTTGAAACGCAGAACTGACCATATAGAGAACAAAATGGGAGAAATTACCACGTCCCATAACAAACTAATTGACGCACATTACTCCCTAGAAGAGGAAGTGGAATCTATCAAAAACAAGCTCACTGATTTGGAAGATAGAAGCAGGCGAAATAACATCAAATTCAGGGGCATTCCAGAGAGCGTTTCCCAACCAGAGTTAAAAAATTTTCTCACCAAGCTAATTAAAAGTTTTCTTCCAAACTCTACAGAACTGGACTGCACAATCGACAGAGCCCACAGATTAATGAAACCGAGTTTCCTACCGGACTCTGTCCCACGTGACGTAATTGCAAGACTTCACTTATATCATGTTAAAGAGGCACTGATGTCAGCTTCATGAA
Source organism: Eleutherodactylus coqui (assembly GCF_035609145.1). Classification (NCBI taxonomy): domain Eukaryota; kingdom Metazoa; phylum Chordata; class Amphibia; order Anura; family Eleutherodactylidae; genus Eleutherodactylus; species Eleutherodactylus coqui. Next base: position 112,771,589 of record NC_089839.1, on the reverse strand, counting down.
ACCAAGGATCTCTACCACCTCCATATGCTAATATTAGCCTCTTTACTGACTTATCTCAAAATACAATTCAGGCTTGAAAAGCCTTCTCGCAAATTACTTCATCGTTAAGAGCCGCCAAGATACCTTATAAGTGGGGCTTCCCTGTCAAAATAATTTTCCACAAACATAACGCTGTGCACACACTATCTTCTCCAGAAGAGGGTGCCAACATCCTCTCAAAATGGAACATTTTGCTTTCAGAAAACCCTCAACCAGCTAAGCCTCAAAGACCCCTCAAGACCCCACCCCGCCGCACGCTTCCTGCTGCTCCTCCTTTAGTGATGCAACTGAACTCCATTGGGTCCTTACTTAACGTTGGCTGCTGGGCTTAAACCTTGCTTGCAAGAGGCAAAAGGCTGAATGTCTGCAAGCCAAACTTTTCTTCCCCCCAACATGCTTCAGGTTTTTATACCTGTCTTCTTATTACGGTTTATATGTTTTTATTTACAGGTTCTCGGCTTTCGTCTTAGGGAGCATAACCTTGAGTATCTATGTAACAAAAGTTCTCATATATTTCTTGCTCTCTACTACAATATGAGTAGTTCACTTTATCTACCCTCTTCTGTTAACAGGCCTATTACTGTTTCTGCCTGTTCTTTAGTTAATGTTCTTCATGTTAAATATGCTGCTTCTTTGTTTCCTCTTAACAAGCTTGTAAACACTCCTCACAATGTCCATAATAATCTGCTCCCAGAACGTTAAGGGGTTAAACTCCCCTTTAAAAGAGCGATGGTCTGGAAAGACGCCAAATCATCCAATATAGATGTATTATGCCTCCAGGAAACTCATTTTGCTTACCACACATGCCCTAAAATTCACAAATAAATACTATCCTCACATTTTTCATCAAATGCTCACAAAAACCACGCCAGAGTATTAATTGCCCTTAGAGATAATTTGCGTTTCTCCCTTAAAGAAAAAATATCTGACGAGAAAGGTAGATAACTGATTTTACTGGGTACAATCAATGATTCCTTGTTGACTCTGGTTAATATCTATGCACCTAATAAACAGATCTCTTTTCTAAACAAATTAATAAAGAAAATCAAAAAGGTCCTCATAGGCAAATTGATCATTTGTGGTGATTTCAACATTATCCCAGACAAAAGGATAGACTCCACCGCACTTACTAGAACTGCAGCTGAAATACATCCTTGGCTACATAAAGAGTGCCTCTATGACGCATTTAGGTGCCTTAATTCCTCCTCAAAAGAATTTACCTTCTATTCTCCAAGGAACAAGACATATTCGAGAATCGATCTGTTCCTGGTGGAATGGGGAACCCTTACCTCAATCACAGATTCTATAATTGGCACCACTACGTGGTCAGACCACTCGCCTATCTATCTGAAATTGAACATTGGCGCCCCCTGCAACCCAACAAAATCTGGCGCAATGATGTTAACCTATATAAGTCACAGAAAAACCAAAAAGTAATCAATAATGCGCTAGCTGAATATTTTTCTATAAACTCCATAAGTAATTTCACGCTCTGGAACGCTCACAAGGCGGTCATAAGAGGGGTTTTGATAAAACTTAAAATACAGGAGAGGAAAAACAAACGAGCGAAAGTAGACCTCTTATTAGAAAATATAAAAAAATTGCAAAAATTACAACAAGAATCCAATCAGAACAAAGTCTCCTTTGAACTAGCTTCTCTGAGAAGAGACCTACAAAAAACTCTTCTAGACAACTTCAACAAAGGTCTTATCTATTCCAAAGCCAATTTTTATTCCTATATGCACAAGCCCTCAAAACTTATGGCCAATCTTGTCAAGAAAAAACAAGTCAAAGCCAGGATCCCATTCATTACAAAAAGCAGCGCTTCATCGACAAAAATTATCCACCCCCAATTAATAGCTGAACAATTTAAAGACTTTTACAACAATCTCTATAATTTAGCAGATAATACAAACATATTCCAACCCACACCGAAATCTATAAATAAGTTCCTGGACAGCGTGTCTCTCCCCACTCTAAGCTTACAGAGAGACTTTCTCAACAAACCGATCTCTACCGCAGAGGTATCGAAAGCCATCAACAGCTTAAAAAAACCATAAATCACCCGGGCCGGACGGTCTATCAAATGAATATTACAAATTTTTCGCCTCCTCTATATCCCCTTACTTAACTTCTATATTTAATGATTCAATCAATCAGGACACAATGCCTGAGGAAATGCTCCAAGCCACCATTATCACACTACCTAACCCAGGAAAGCCCCCCCACAACACCAGCAAATTTTAGACCCATCTCTCTTAAACTCCGATGTAAAGCTTTACTCAAAAATACTGGCATCAAGACTTCTGGAGGTCATACCCACGGTCATTCATAAAGACCAAGTGGGATTTACCAGGGGAAGAAACGCTGCAGATCGTACTCGCAGAACTCAGAACCTGATGGAGCTGGTTGGCTCGAGTTGAACGCCTTCTCTCTTCCTTTCCTTGGATGCAGAGAAGGCGTTTGATAGAGTTCATTGGGGTTTCGCCTTCGCTGTCCTTTGAAAATTTGGTGTGGGTGACAACTTCCACCGCGCAGTTCAGGCCCTCTACGCGAGGCCCTCGGTCCTGGTCGACGGAGTACTATCCTCACCGTTCTATATTTCTAATGGTACCCGACAGGGCTGTCATCTGCCCCCATTATTATTTGTCATGTTAATAGAACCTTTAGCAGAACTAATCAGAATGTCTCCAGGAATCAGTAGCGTTCCGGTGGGCCTAAGGCAACACAAAATAGGCCTCTTTGCCGATGATATCCTTATTTCGTTAACTGATCCCCTGAATTCTTTAAGAAGCGTATGCGATTGCATCTCCCAGTTCAGCAAAGCCTCCCTATATAAACTAAATACTGACAAGTCACAGATCTTAGGTCTCAACATTGATTCAAAACTAAAAACTGTCATTCAAAAGGAGTTTCCCTTTCAGTGGAAATCAGAGATCTCATATTTGTGTATCAAACTATGCTGAATCCTATCAGAGACGGTCTCTACAAACTTAGACCCATTATTACTCTCTCTCAAAGAAGAACTAGCGGAACTAAGCAAATAACAGCTTTCCTGGTTTGGAAGGATAGCTCTTTACAAAATGTTAATACTCCCGAAAATTTTATATATTTTTTTGCACGCTGTCCTATCTGATCCCTCAATCCATAATCTCTAAATTTCAAAAACAACTGCTAAACTTCATTTGGAACAATAAAAAACCCAGACTAGCTGCTTCAATCCTATATAACCATAGGAAACAAGGCGGGCTAGGAGTTCCTAACCTCCAAGCATATTATGATGCAACCATATTAAGCCAGTCTGGTACCTGGTTGAGGGACCAGCAACTCCCCTCCTGGTCCCATATAGAAATAGCTAGAAACAAAAACAGACCGTTAGGCTCCCTGACTAAAGCCTCAATTCTTGGTGTCTTAAACCCAGAAACTTCGTCTCTTTTACAACTCCACGACATTCCCCCTCTAATGCTATATACTCTTCGCTGCTGGAACCAACTAGCACACAGATATAGAGCAAGTCCTAAAGGCCCTCCAGCAAAACTCCCCCTAGAGGTTCTCTCCTATTTCATACGAGATTTTAATCTCAAGGGATGGATTAACAAAGGAGTAAAATACATTTCTGATCTCATAGATAAGGGGAAACCTCTCCCATTCCAGCTAGTTAAAAACAAGTTTAACTTACCCGACACAAAGGCCTTCTCTCACATTAAAATACTCTCCCTCCTCAACAACTCTAATATAAGCAACTTCTCTTTTCCAAGGGAACTGGAACACCTAATTTTCAAATGCACAGATTCCCATGATTCTCAAACCAGAATATTCAACAACTTCACCTCCGGCAATGTGAACAACTCAAAAAAAATACACCTACTAAAATGGGAATATGATTTAAAAAGAAACATACCATCTCCAAAATGGTTGAAAGCTTTGAATGGGCAAATAAAACTACTCTATCTGCTAATATTCTTCAAACCCATTACAAGGTGTTAACTAGCTTGTATTATACACCCACAAAATTGGCTAAATTTTTCCCAAATCTTGATAATACGTGCTGGAGAAACTGTGGCCATGAAGGATCACTATGAGGCCTTAGTCAGACGGGCATTTTTTTTGCGCGATTTGCGCATGCGTCCGGCGATTTTTTAAAACCATTGCTTTGCAATGGTATCGGACACATGAGCGCTTTTTATGCGCTCGTCCGATAAATTATAGAACAGAAATCGCAGATCGCACCTATCTGCGATCTGCGATTCCTGTTCTCTTCTCTATATGCGCTCAATGGGGCCGGCGGCAGCAGCGCCGACCCCATTGAGAACATATAGCAGACAAATCATTCTTCTCTGCCACAGCTGTAACAGCTGTGGCAGAGAAGAACGATGTTTGCCCATTGAATTCAATGGAGCCGGCAATACAGCGGCTCCATTGAAAGCAATGGGCTGCTGGCGTGCGCGGGATAAATTGTCGGGAAGGGCTTAAGTATATAAGCCCTTCCCTGCAATTCATCCAGAAAAGTGTTAAAATAAAAAAAATATACATACTCACCTGCTCCCGGCAGCCGTAGTTCCGCGCGGCCGGCCTGCAGTGGGTGTGAAGGGGGTGTGAGTCAGACCTGCCCCCTGATTGGCTCAGCGCTGAGCCAATCAGGGGGCAGGTCTGACTCACACCCCCTTCACACCCACTGCAGGCCGGCCGCGCGGAACTACGGCTGCCGGGAGCAGGTGAGTATGTATATTTTTTTTTATTTTAACACTTTTCTGGATGAATTGCAGGGAAGGGCTTATATATTTAACACCCTTCCCGACAATTCATCCCACACTGGCCCGCAGCGCATTGCTTTCAATAGAGCCGCTGTATTGCCGGCTCCATTGAATGGAATGCGCTGGACAGCTCCGGCCCGTTTCTAATGAGACGCGGCTAGGAGCAGATTTTCAGGCGATTTTCTGGCACCGGTCACGTGATTTGCGGATGCGCATCCGTCATGCGATCCGCAAATCGCGCGAAAAAACGCCCGTCTGACTAAGGCCTTGGAGATGAGCGAGCACCAAAATGCTCGGGTGCTCGTTACTCGAGTCGAACTTTCAGTGATGCTTGAGAGTTCGTTTCGAGTAACGGACCCCATTGAAGTCAATGGGCGACTCGAGCATTTTTGTATATCGCCGATGCTCGCTAAGGTTTTCATTTGTGAAAATCTGCAAAACCCAAGAAAGTGATGGAAACAACACAGAAACGGATAGGGCAGGCGAGGAGCAACATGCAGGGCTGCATTTCGGGCTCCGAGGTCTCACTATTAAGCCACAATAGTGGCAAGAGTGAGACCCCCCCCCGCACTGTCAGCATAAAGATCGTTCTTCTCCGCCACAGCTGTAACAGCTGTGGCAGAGAAGAACGATGTTAGCCCATTGAATTCAATGGAGCCGGCAATACAGCCAGCTCTATTGAAAGCAATGGGCTGCCGGCGAGCGCGGGATGAATTTTCGGGAAGGGCTTAAAAATATAAGCCCTTACCTGAAAATCATCCTAAAATGTGTAAAAATAAAAAAAAATGTATACTCACCTTTCCGCTGCAGCTGGAGTTCAGCCGCGTCTGGCCAGCAGTTCTCCTGAACTGCTCTGAGTAGTATTCAGCAGCCGGGGATTTAAAATCCCCGCCTGCTGAATGAGCTGCCTCTGATTGGTCACAGCCTCACCAATCAGAGGCAGCTCTCACTCACCATTGAATTCACTCCATTGAATTCAATGGTCAGTGCTCGTTTAATCAAGACGAGTACCGCGTGGTGCTCGTCTCGAGTAATGAGCATCTCGAGCACCCTAATACTCGAACGAGCATCAAGCTCGGACGAGTATGCTCGCTCATCTCTAATCACTATACCACCTGTTCTGGGACTGTCCCTTAATTCGAAGATATTGGGAGGACGTATTTAGCATCATCCATTCCATCACTGGTATGCGACTAACTCGTTCGCGCCAACTTGCTCTTCTTCTCATAGATTGCTAAACAAGTCCAATTAAAAAAAAGAAAATGGATATACCACTTTCTTCTATCTGCCAAAAATACTAGAGCCAAAAAGTGTAGAGTAACCTCACCTCCTTCTATTAAAGACCTCCTAGACATAACCTCAGACCATTACTGCTATGAAAAAATATATGCAAAAAACAATAACCGTCTTCTTAAATTTAACTGCATCTGGAAATATTGGCAGCAATTTGAGCTAAAATATATGTTCTAATTTGTTTTGTTTATACTTTTCTTCTGTTACATCGCAAATATCAGGAAATAATTGAACTCACTACATATGTCTTTGTTAAAATACCTAACACTTGTAATTCATATTGGCTTATTCAGCAGTGTATGCGGGAATACTAACAACAACATTCTGTATATGCAGTTCTTTGTCTTTATGTATCTTTAATGAAAAAACCAATAAAAATTATATTTAAAAAAAAAAATCATAACTCATTTATTTATCTATTGATTATAGATGAGCGAGTATACTCGCTAAAGGCAATTGCTCGAGCGAGCATTGCCTTTAGCGAGTATCTCCCCCGCTCGAGACGGAAGGTTCGGGTGCCGGCAGCGGGCACGGAGCTGCGGGGGAGAGCGGGGAGGAACGGAGGGGAGATCTCTCTCTCCCTCTCTCCCCTCCGCTCCCTCCTGCTGACAGCCGCTACTCACAGCTCCCCCGCTGCTGGCACCCGGACCTGCAGTCTCGAGCGGGGGAGATACTCGCTATAGGCAATGCTCGCTCGAGCAATTGCCTTTAGTGAGTATACTTGCTCATCTCTACTATTGATGTATCTGTATGGGGGCTTGTTTTTTGCGGGACGAGTTGTAATTTTCAATGGTACTATTTAATGTAAAACGTTAGTGGGTAGACGCCCTTACTTGTATTCTTTTTTTAAGATTTTTAATTTTTTTCAATTATTTTTTGCCACCATCTTCTGAGCGCCATAACTTTTTTATTTTTCCATCGATGTAGTTGTGTGAGGGCTCATTTTTTGCAGGATGTCCTGTAATTTGTGTTGCTACCATCTTGGAATACATACGACTTTTTTATTGCTTTTTATTGCATTCTTCTTGGCATTATTTTTTTCCCCTTTTGGACGACATTGATATTATGGGGTAAATAATGCATTACTTTGATAGATCTGACTTTTACGGATACAGCAAAACCAAATATGTATTTTTGTTTTATTATTTAGATTGTTTTATAAATATGGCAAAAGGGTTTTGTTTAACATGTATTACTTTTAATGTAATAATTAGTAAAACTTTATTGATTTTATTTTTACATTTTTTTTACAACTTGTGATGCTTTGATCCCTCCGTAGCATTACATCATACTGCGATCAGGCGGGCAGTCTATCAAGCCATCCCATGGAGATGGCTTAATAGGCATTCTGCCAAGACAGCCCTGGAGCCTTTCAGAAGGCCCCCGACTGCCATGACATCCACACAGCTCCCTGCGACCTCATCGCGGGGAGCCGTACAGGACCCTCGAACATCGGTCGGGGGATTTAAATGGCGCTGTCAGAATTGACAGCGGCATTTAAAAAATTAACAGCCCCGATGAGCAGTGCGGCTCATTAGAGCTGTTGCCCGCGGATGTCAGCTGTAAGAAACAGCCGGTGCCTATGGTGTATTGAGAAAATTAGCCATACGATCTCCCTCCATACACGTCCTGCAACAGCAGGACATAAAAACACTATATGGAGGTCACTAGGTGGTTAAGGAGAGCACCCAGGAGGTGTTTGAGGATTCCTATAAGGCTAACTATGTTCCTCTGGGAAATATGCAAATGGTAAGATGGAACACCTCTCTATGTCCTGCATAATCCTTCATACCTTGCACCACACTGGCCATTACCCAGTGTATTAGTTCTGCAGGGAGCGTATTCTCAATATGTGACAGTATAGTAAATAGTAAAATATATTTTTCAATAAGCAAGAGTTTTGCCAATAGCAAATAACATGTCACCTATACAAATGTAATGAATTTTTGCATTTGTATACATATATAAATGTGTTATATCTTTCTGAAGGCACAATAGATTAGGGGACAGTGCTTTTTTAGAAGAAAGGGGGGCTTACCTCTGGGCCCATGGCCAAGTAAAATTTGACCATAGGCTAATATGGATCAGTCCTTATTATGATGGATGATGCACATTGGTTCCACATAAGTGGAGAGCAAACAGCCCAAAGCACCATAGAGCAAATACAGCAATGCAGAAAATGCAGGGATAAAAGAAAAAAGGCTTATGCTCAACAGATTATGCTTGAAAAAGGACCCATTCTGTGGCCAAAACGCGTTGCTGTACTTTTACACTTGTTTCACTGTTACTTTCTGTAACTTGAATAAATCCCTTACTTCAACTTCTTTGGAGCAAAGGGAAATAATATCCATTTAGGCTTTGACATGCTTTGGGAGGGGGGGGGTGTTCATGGAGGGACCCATCCCAAATGAGTAAGTTCTTTTCCAATATTATTCACATACTCTTTGGAGATCTGTATCATGCTATCTGTTGAGCATTAGCCTTTTGTCTTTTAACCCATTTATTTATGCATGCTGTATATGTATATAAAACATAACAGTGAATGCAGCTGTTAGTCTACCTACAAAGAATTATAGATTGCATTTCCTAGAACCAATTTATAAAGTTATAAACAGAATGGCCAGTTACCTTGGAAAATAGTGGTCCCTCAACATACAATGGTAATAGGATCTAGGTCGACTGATGTATGTTGAAAATATTATATATTCAAACCAAAACGCTATGGAAACTGGTATTTGGTTCTGAAGCCCCCTAAAATGGGAATCAAAAGTAATACAAAATGATTTTTAAAAAATGAAGCACATAAATAATTAAAATAATAGAATTCCTTACATATAAAAGTAATACAGAGTTGTTGGAAGCTGTAAATAACTTTTTATGTAAAGTAAGGTGACCAGACGTCCTGATTTAGGCGGTACAGTCCTACTTTGGGACCTTATGTCCCACTTTCCGCCGGGACCCCAGCAGAACAGCCATTTGTCCCACTTTTATCCTGCTTTCTGATTATGTCTGGTCACCATTATAGTGATTACCGGCCGGGCTGCCGCGACTCACCAGCCGGTAATTTAATCACTCTGACAGCAGTGTGTGCATCCACGATCCTCCTCCCTTCCTCCCCTCAACTCTCCTCTTTGGTTCTACAAGAGAGCAGAGGAGAGGGACGGAGGCACTGGTGCAGGTGCACACATACTTCTGGCAACAGCGTTGAGATGATTGTCGGTGCTGTGAAGACCAGGAAGAGCATAAGTATATGGGGGAGGGATAATACTACTGGGGCTACTGTGGGGGTCACTTTATATTGCTGGGGCTGGTATAGTGAAGGGCTAATACTATTTAGGTACTGACAGAGGGAAGCCTTTGGAGGAGGTGAGGGGGAGCACAGCATATTATGAAATCAGCAGCAGATATGCAGCTGATTTCCAGTCAAAATCTGCAGCAATGGTTTTTTGACAGTTTTTTGAATGCAGAAATGCTGCAGAATTTGCTCTCTGTCTTGTTTGAACTGGCCCGGTGCTTTTTAAAACGACGGAGGTAAAATCACATGTTGTGATTAGCCCCACCACTGACCACACCCCTTTGACCTTGGGAAAATCTGGTCATCTTATTTAAAGGAATAAGAACATCATCTTTGTACAGTATACAGTACAGGATATGTAGTACCAGTCCGTACTGTGTTGTAGAACGTTACTACTAGACAACAGTCAGTGCATGAACTGGGGTTTATGCAGGGGTTTTATTAATTAAATGTACATGCTGACTGGCTGGATTTTTCAGCGAAGTGTACATGTCCCAGATCTGGATTATGGTGACTTTTAGAGATGAGCGAACGTACTCGTCCGAGCTTGATATTCGTGCGAATATTAGGGTGTTCGGGATGCTCGTTACTCGTAACGAGTACCACGCGGTGTTCCGGTTACTTTCAGTTTCCTCTCTGAGACGTTAGCGCGCTTTTCTGGCCAATTGAAAGACAGGGAAGGCATTACAACTCCCCCCTGTGACGTTCAAGCCCTATACCACCCCCCTGCTGTGAGTGGCTGGGGAGATCTGATGTCACCCGAGTATAAAAGTCGGCCCCTCCCGCGGCTCGCCACACATGCCTTGTGAGTTAGCTGAGGGAAAGTACTATCATGCTGGTGCTGCTGTAGGGAGAGCGTTAGGAGTCAGTGTAGGCTTCAAGAACCCCAACGGTCCTTCTCAGGGCCACATCTACCTGTGTGCAGGCTGCTGCTAGCAGTGTTTTTTTTTTTTTTTCTCAAAATCGGCAGTGCAGAGCATTGCACCCGGCATTAGGGACAGAAGTGGTGTATAGGCAGGGAGAGTGTTAGGAGTGAGTGTAGCCTTCAAGAACCTCAATGGTCCTTTCTAGGGCCAAATTTAACCGTGTGCAGTACTGTGCTGGCTGCTGTTAGCAGTGTTGCATATTTTTTTTTTTTCTAAAAATCGTCTGTGCAGAGCATTGCACCCTCCATTGATACTACAGGGACAGAATTGTGTAGGCAGGGCCACAACACAGTTATTGTTCATTGAATATACGCAGTGGGTCCTTCCCTTTGCAAAAAAGGACAAAAAATTATATTCGGCCAGCCTGTGTCAGTCCTAAGGTCTCCGTGTACGTGAGTGCTGCGTGGACAACGTACAAAAATCAGACGCAACCAGCTACGGTTTACTGCAGGCTTGCGCCATTGTCTTTCCTGACTGGCAAATACCTGCTCTGCTAGAGTTAATAACTCTGCTACACTAAAGTTGTGTGATACTTTTTGAGGGCCACACCACAGATATTAAACTTCTTGTTCATTGAATATACGCAGTGGGTGCTTCCCTTTGCAAAAAAGGACAAAAAATTATATTTGGCCAGCCTGTGTCAGTCCTAAGGTCTCCGTGTATGTGTGTGCTGCGTGGACAACGTACAAAAATCAGACGCAACCAGCTACGGTTTACTGCAGGCTTGCGCCATTGTCTTTCCTGACTGGCAAATACCTGCTCTGCTAGAGTTAATAACTCTGCTACACTAAAGTTGTGTGACACTTTTTGAGGGCCACACCACAGATATTAAAGTTCTTGTTCATTGAATATACGCAGTGGGTGCTTCCCTTTGCAAAAAAGGTCAAAAAATTATATTTGGCCAGCCTGTGTCAGTCCTAAGGTCTCCGTGTACGTGTTGTGGTGGAAGCCCAGTATATATCTATATGGATCGGTGGGCCTTGGCAGTAGACAGTTGTCAATTTAACATTCTGTGTACATATTTGCTTTCTGTCTTGCTACAAATATAATGTTCTTACAGTTATGCAATAGGTACTTCCGCTCATATGAAAATATCTGTTTTATAACTCTGCTGACATGGGGAAGCCAACATGAAACCAACCTATAAATATATCTATTTTTCCGACTGTTTGTGCCTTTAGGAGAAGTATAACTCAGACATAGATAACCGCAGTCTGAAACAGCTACCGCAGAAATTACCCAAGCAATTTTACTGGAAACGTATGCAAATAACATGGGAGGTCTATGCTATTACTAACTCATGATGTAACCCAATTATATCGAAGGAACCACACGTGGGCCTAAGACAACCCAGTCATTTCATCCACCACCTGATGGCCAATCACAGATGACCGGAGGATGGAAGAATTGCAAGATGCTTATCCAATAATTAAACAATACGTTGTATCTATGTAATCCTTTGACCTGCCCAGATGGGCGGATATGTTAAACTGTTTTAAAACAGGCTACGCACCCAACAATAAAGTAGAATTGAGGAAGCTATACATGCTGAACCTCGTGTCAGTGTGAAAACTTCTTATGCGCATTATCAATTCAGAATTAATATGGAGGGGTGTAAACATTCCAAATTGAGTAAGCCGTGGTTCCACAAAGGAAGGTTCCACGACAGTGGTGGCCCGTACGGGGAGTGATCGATAGGTTCCATAGAGGTCGGACAGAGGACAAGGACATATGCGACCTTGGACTTGGTGGGCCCAAAATATTATCAGAACACGGTAAGATAAATTAATTATCTATACCTGTGTGGCTAAGTCCAGGCTCGCCTATGTGCCGTGTCAAGGCCGAACGATTTGGACCCGCTCGACAGGTATTTCTATAAGTCTCGATCACTCGATAAGAACCTGTCATAAGATATAAAGGAATGTTTACATGCCTGTCGTTTTGAGAGTACTGGTCGGTTGGCAAGGTCAGTGAATTGCTTTAAGGGGGAGGAAGTCCCCGTACAGGGGCCCCTTGCTCGGGTCAGGTTTGGTGTCTAAAACCTTAGAGTAAGGGGACCTGTCGGGGTAGTTTGACTAGGTGGTCCTGCTCGGGTCAGGTTTGGTGTCTAAAACCTTAGAGTCAGGAAACGGTCAAACGTCTGGACAGGTATCGCTACTTCGGTAAAGTCTGGTAAAAGGCTTCCGAAGAAAGGGAACTGACAGACAGTATCCCGAGGGGCAGTTTAGACTAAACCAGCCGTACTGGTGCTCCGTCTATTTGTCTGTCTAATTGTGTGGGTATACCACCCATGTCTTGCCCAAATTGCAAAAAAAGGATTGTTACTGACAATAAGTACCCTCGGATGGGAGATCTGTAGTCAGAATAATCCCTACCCCGCCCACCGCTGTGGTTACGGTCCACTGTTTGAGGATGATGGTCCACAAATATTTGTTTATCGTTTGAACGTTCATGAGTAGATCCCTCCGTCTGAGAGTAGATCAATAAACTGTGTAGTGACAGAAATGCTAGAGACTCTAGGGCGGGACATACTGTGTCCGGCGTCTGAGGAGACTTCTATAATCATGAATCTGATAGCCATGATTGAAATTGAAAGGCAACAAACAATGTACCAAGGTCAATTCTTACACCCTCCAGAAAAGTGTGGAAGGGTTGGAGAGTCAAGTTATCATTGATTAATCAAGCAATCTTTCTGTGTGCTCAAAACGTCCTACCTGTCAGTTTTATAAAGTTAGTGTGCTTGTCTGTTGTGTAGAGCTAATCCTGCTGAGTTGTTATATAGGAATAGTTTGTTGTCTGTCATATAGAAGTAGTATCAGTCCTGCTCAACTGTAAGAAGGGATTGTTGGCAATGAGAACGCATTGGCTGGGTTATAGCCAAGATTAATGCACCGTACACTGGCTCGTCATGGCGGCTTCGGTGTTGTTGCCTGCTGTGGCCGTATGGAGCCTCTTCTTCCTCCTATGCGGGGCCGACATGGAGCTGACGAGCTCCGGCTCCGAGAGGTTCAAGGTGGAGGGTCGGGCGGTGGTGCCGGGGGTCCGAGCCCAGGACTGGGTGAGCGGGGGCCGGGTGCTGGTGGACGGAGAGGAGCACGTCGGCTTCCTGAGGACTGACGGCAGCTTTGTGGTCCACGATGTCCCCTCCGGCTCCTACGTGGTAGAAGTTATCTCTCCAGCTCACCGCTTTGAACCTGTTCGTGTCGACATCACATCTAAGGGAAAAATGAGGGCGAGATATGTAAATCACATCAAAACCACAGAAGTTCTCCGCCTGCCGTATCCTCTTCAGATGAAATCATCTGGGCCCCCTTCCTACTTCATCAAACGAGAGACCTGGGGATGGACTGACTTTCTCATGAACCCCATGGTGATGATGATGGTTCTGCCATTGCTGATCTTTGTGCTACTTCCTAAAGTTGTGAACACAAGCGACCCAGAAATGAGGCGGGAAATGGAGCAATCCATGAACATGCTGAACTCCAACCCTGAGCTGCCAGATGTTTCTGAATTCATGACCAGGCTTTTTACATCCAAATCCTCCAGCAAGTCTAGCAGCGGCAGCAAATCGGGGAAGAGCGGGGTTGGGAAGAGGAGGTAGTGATCCGTCCGCCTATAAATAACCAAAAATCTCCCCATGGAAGTCTACCCACTGAACTCCTCCACTCACTCGAATATGTCGTTGATCGTATGGACTTTGCCTTGGTTTGTTCTTAGGATGCTGTACTGTGTTGCGCTTTTGTTTGCGGCTTGCCAGACATAATACACTAAAAAGGCAGCTGTTCAAAGGCTGAATGTATACTGAGCTAGAGCGTTATAGATGTGTCTTTATACCTATAGCTGCATGTACTCGAAGCTTAATACCCGGCTGAGGAGTCTTAAGCATTGGAAGGGTCTCCTTTTACACTGTTGGTGTCTGAACAATTCGCATAAACGATTGTGTGTTTTTCACGTAACTTTTTTTTTTTTTTTTCCTTTTTAATTTTACACTGAACAGAATCTGGAACTGCAGCACACAGACTGCTTTATAGTCACTTAATAGAACGGTATATGTGCTGTTACTACATGTTTAAATGGTTGCAGAAGAATGGGAATACCAGGTATCCACAGGAGGAACGGGGCAGATTGACCCGTAATTTGTAAAATGTAGATTGTGTGATGCATAAGACTTTATCTTTATTGGGTTGTGATGAGTGTCCAAGGACTGCCAACGTTGAATGAGAAAATAAGGAAGTAGGTATACAGCCACACTCAGAGGGGTGGAGCTAGATGATGCATCCCTTGTATAAGGGAGGGTGGTAAGAATCATAGCTAGCCAGGAAGAAAAAGTTTTGTTTTTTTCTCCTGTCTCAAACTCAGCTTTCCACGGTTCCTGACAAATTATGGGCCACCTACAAGACAGACGTAGGGAAATTGAATGTACTCACCATGATAATATATACGAGACCCAGATATACATGATGGAAAGAAAAAAAAAAGAAAAAAAAAAAAAAAGGGTGAAGGGTCAGCCACGCATGTTAGGTGCTGTGTGCTGATGCTTTGGAAAAACTGCCAACCGGCCACAATTTCACTGTTAATTTCTCTTGCAGAAGGCTGTAAGGCCTGGAGGCCTCCAAAGACTAACCAAGTTCTGCAGGCCATACCCGTACATACACCCGTTGCCAAATTCCGCACCTTTCTGGGCCTTGTTTCATACTGTTGCCCATACGACGGTACTGACACAAAAGCACGGAGGACAACCACAGCCATGAGGTTAGATCCAGTGACTCGAGGAGCTCCCTCATCTGCTTGTGCGGTGGCAGCAGTACAGGCAATGGTTGACAAATCTTCTAAGTTGGTATTGGACTACCCCCTAGTGGTCCACACCCCAAATGACACCCAGAACTTACTCATGCAAGTGCAACCCAAGCACTTATCTCTGGCCTATTAGATCCGGCTACAATGTGCCCTTTCCATGCCTCCCCTAATATTTCTTCCCAATGTTGTAATACCTTGAACCTGGCTACAATGTGCCCTTTCCATGCCTCCCCCAATATTTCTTCCCAATGTTGTAATACCTTGAACCCGGCTACTCTTCTTTTAATCAGGTATTCCGGTTCAAAAGGGGGAGGGGAGGCATAGGTGATCTGAGTATGGCAGATCAGCTATTTTTTAAAATTGTTTAAAATTCTGTGCAACAAGATTCTGACATTATTGTAGTGATGTACACACTGTTAATGATGCATATTTTGAGTTTTCTTTTGTAGATGGTATCAGGGTGAGGATTGATGATTCCGAACCAGATATGCAGAGGTAACACAACAAGATGTCCTAAACGCAGAAGCTCTGCCTCCGCATGTCTCAGGGCAAGAAGCGGAACCAGAGGCCCTCACTGAGGCGTGTGGAGTGGTAGAAGGTAAGACGGCAACTCTCTACACTGACTCCTGGAATGCATTTGGCATAGCTCATGATTACGGCCCAATATGGAAGGCCAGACAGCTTGTTATCTCAGTAGGACAGCCAATTAAGAATGGTGCAGCGGTGCAGAGTCTCATGGAAACCCTACTACTACTACCTGGCAATGGAGAATTCACACCGATTTCTACAATGGAGAAGCGAGAGATGACACCCTCGCCGACAACACAACAAAGGCAGCGGCCCTCAAGCCGTGGAAGAAAGAAGAATAGATACTGACAGCATGAGTCAGTGATAAAAACTTTGGACTTTGATAAAAACTTTGGACTTTGATAAAAACTTTGGACTTTGATAAAACCTTTGGACTTTGATAAAACCTTTGGACTTTGATATGTCAAGGACTTTACAGTTGCAAGTCAACGAGGAAAGAAAGCAGATGGGCTAAAAGACGGGAGCGACAGAACAGGACGGCGTATGGCGAACAATCAACAGAACTTGCCTACAGAGGTCCCTGTCCCCCATGATGGCCCAACTGGTACACAGAATCAAAAGCAGCGATGACAGGGACACTGAACAAGAATGGGTGATACCTAGGTTCTCTGTAGCTGCTGCATCATTTGTCCAGTTAGCATGATCTTTGCCATATGCGAGTCCAGACAGAAGTAAGGTGGCCATATAACACTTGCCTCGACCACTCTACCCATTTCAGAGATTGCCAATTTGACCACATTCAGCTCACACCTGTTGGGGAGTATGAATATGTGCTTGTTGTTGCTCGAGTCTTTTTCAGGTTTGAGGCCCACCCTGATACTAAGGTAAATGAGCAGATAACCACACAGAAGCTCATGAATGAGGTAATCTGCAGATACAGGGTACCGGAAGTGAATGAGGTAAACGAAGGTACACACTTCACAGGTAAAATAATGTGACATCATGTCTGGAAAGTAATTGGACAGGGGAGTGTGCCTTAGTAAAGCCCTTATGCTCCTCCACATCCTGTCAGACAGCATTGAGGATAATGAGGTTACCCCCCATAGTTACTCTATCTTGATCCAATTCTGCTGTTCTCTGTAGTTATCCTGTCATGTTGGTCTACCCTTGTTTCTGCATAGGTACGACGGCTCCTTCCAGTCTTGTCACTAGGTAGTGTAGGGTCAGGGTAGGCGGCCTGGACGTGTTCACCATCAGGACTATCTCCAGGAGGGACATTGGTGTGGGTGAAGATCAGGGAGTCCCAATCCGTGCGTACCTGTGCACACTACTAGTATTGTAACAGCACATTAGAGTGAGAAGAGAGGCTCCTGGTGATAGTTTGGACCTACACGTGTGCGTTGACGTCATAAGACAGCCAAGGGGGGTACCTGACGAGTTTTTAAAATTTTTTCCTGATTATTATGGTAAATAAAATGTTGACTGGATTAATTATGTTTATTACTATTAAAAGTGATTTATAAGTTATACTAGGGACGCCTTATAGCGACTAGTCGACCAATAGGACCTACCTCGACTATGACTTTTCAAAATACAATGGCACTAGGTACGATTTTAGCCAAAAAAGGGAGTGTCTGTAAAATGATAGGGGGGACTTGTACCTACATTCCAGACAACACGTGACCCGCAGGTAAAGACGCAGTTGCCATTAAGAAGCTGACCGCACTAACTAAAAAGAGCTAACCTTAATCTGTTTTCCTCAGTAAGGTACCTAACGGGAGAAGGAAAAAATATATAGAAATAAGTTTTGAAACATTGTGTATTTAGAACACGGTGATAGGTTTTCGCTAAGATTTTGCTTTATTTTATCTGCAGTGCACTCTGCTCATGCCATGCAACATGCCGGTGTTACAACGTCCCTGGTCCTGTTACCTTGCTGCCTCTGGAAACGGGAAGTGGGAATAATCACCTTGTAGCTCTTTCCTTCCAGACTAATATATATGATAATGCACTTACTAATAAGACAAAGATTCAGTCATGTTGATCAGTCATTAGATGGTCCTGACTTTGCACTCTTGTTGATGAATCGAGGTAACGTCAAGAAGGCGGGGTTCTATACAAGTTATGCAGTGTTTACCTGAAATAGTAAAAGTCGCACCTCTCCTAACCTGATTATATTTGTCACCTTTATAGTCATCCTAATTTCTGTTTGTCGTTGCATACAGTGTATTCCGACCCTGATGACTACCTGGTCCACCTGTCCCACTACGAAGTCCAACAAAAAGCCCACTATCAGCGCGAACGTCGTCATCATGGATCCAGAATGTGATGATGTCGAACCATCCTATACCCCCATGACAGCAATAGCTCCAGTGTACAACACAATGCGAGTCTAGGGTCAGCAGTGGGGGTGGGACGGAGCGGGGCGAGTTTAGTGAAACAGATAGTTTCAAGGGGGGTCTGTGGTGGAAGCCCAGTATATATCTATATGGATCGGTGGGCCTTGGCAGTAGACAGTTGTCAATTTAACATTCTGTGTACATATTTGCTTTCTGTCTTGCTACAAATATAATGTTCTTACAGTTATGCAATAGGTACTTCCGCTCATATGAAAATATCTGTTTTATAACTCTGCTGACATGGGGAAGCCAACATGAAACCAACCTATAAATATATCTATTTTTCCGACTGTTTGTGCCTTTAGGAGAAGTATAACTCAGACATAGATAACCGCAGTCTGAAACAGCTACCGCAGAAATTACCCAAGCAATTTTACTGGAAACGTATGCAAATAACATGGGAGGTCTATGCTATTACTAACTCATGATGTAACCCAATTATATCGAAGGAACCACACGTGGGCCTAAGACAACCCAGTCATTTCATCCACCACCTGATGGCCAATCACAGATGACCGGAGGATGGAAGAATTGCAAGATGCTTATCCAATAATTAAACAATACGTTGTATCTATGTAATCCTTTGACCTGCCCAGATGGGCGGATATGTTAAACTGTTTTAAAAGAGGCTACGCACCCAACAATAAAGTAGAATTGAGGAAGCTATACATGCTGAACCTCGTGTCAGTGTGAAAACTTCTTATGCGCATTATCAATTCAGAATTAATATGGAGGGGTGTAAACATTCCAAATTGAGTAAGCCGTGGTTCCACAAAGGAAGGTTCCACGACAGTGTGTGCTGCGTGGACAACGTACAAAAATCAGACGCAACCAGCTACGGTTTACTGCAGGCTTGCGCCATTGTCTTTCCTGACTGGCAAATACCTGCTCTGCTAGAGTTAATAACTCTGCTACACTAAAGTTGTGTGACACTTTTTGAGGGCCACACCACAGATATTAAACTTCTTGTTCATTGAATATACGCAGTGGGTGCTTCCCTTTGCAAAAAAGGACAAAAAATTATATTTGGCCTGCCTGTGTCAGTCCTAAGGTCTCCGTGTACGTGTGTGCTGCGTGGACAACGTACAAAAATCAGACGCAACCAGCTACGGTTGAGTGTAGCCTTGCGCCAATTTCTTTCCTGCCTGGGAAAATCAAAATACAGCATGCTGAGGGGTAGGGGTAGGCCTAGAGGATGTGGACGCGGCCGAGGACGCGGAGGGCCAAGTGAGGGTGTGGGCACAGGCCGAGCCAGTGCGGTGGCCAGGGGTAGAGGCAGGGCCAGACCGAATAATCCACCAACTGTTTCCCAAAGCGCCCCCTCGCGCCATGCCACCCTGCACAGGTCAAGGTGCTCTACGGTGTGGCAGTTTTTCACAGAGAAGCCTGACGACCGACGAACTGTGGTGTGCAACCTTTGTCGCGCCAAGATCAGCTGGGGAGGCACCACCAACAGCATGCGCAGGCATATGATGGCCAAGTACCCCACAAGGTGGGACGATGCCCGTTCACCGCCTCCGGTTTGCACCACTGCCTCTCCCCCTGTGCCCCAACCTGCCACTGAGATCCAACCCCCCTCTGAGGACACAGGCACTACCGTCTCCTGGCCTGCACCCACACCCTCACCTCCGCTGTCCCCGGCCCCATCCAGCAATGTCGCTCAGCGCAGCGTCCAGACGTCGCTAGTGCCACAGTTTGAGCGCAAGCGCAACTACGACGCCACGCACCCGCACGCTCAAGCGTTAAACATGCACATTGCAAAATTGATCAGCCTAGAGATGCTGCCGTATAGGCTTGTGGAAACGGAGGCTTTCAAAAGCATGATGGCGGTGGCTGCCCCGTGCTACTCGGTTCCCAGTCGCCACTACTTTTCCCGATGTGCCGTCCCAGCCCTGCACGACCACGTCTCCCGCAACATTGTACGCGCCCTCACCAACGCGGTTACTGCCAAGGTCCACTTAACAACGGACACGTGGACAAGCACAGGCGGGCAGGGCCACTATATCTCCCTGACGGCACATTGGGTGAATTTAGTGGAGGCTGGGACAGAGTCAGAGCCTGGGACCGCTCACGTCCTACCCACCCCCAGAATTGCGGGCCACAGCTCGGTGGTGGTATCTGCGGCGGTGTATGCTTCCTCCACTAAAGCACCTTCCTCCTCCTCCTCCAACGCAACCTCTGTCTCGCAATCAAGATGTGTCAGCAGCACGTCGCCAGCAGTCGGTGTCACGCGGCGTGGCAGCACAGCGGTGGGCAAGCGTCAGCAGGCCGTGCTGAAACTACTCAGCTTAGGAGAGAAGAGGCACACGGCCCACGAACTGCTGCAGGGTCTGACAGAGCAGACCGACCACTGGCTTGCGCCGCTGAGCCTCCAACCGGGCATGGTCGTGTGTGACAACGGCCGTAAGCTGGTGGCGGCTCTGCAGCTCCGCAGCCTCACGCACGTGCCATGCCTGGCCCATGTGTTTAATTTGGTGGTTCAGCGCTTTCTGAAAAGCTACCCACACTTGTCATACCTGCTCGGAAAGGTGCGCCAGCTCTGCGCACATTTCCGCAAATCCCACACGCACGCTGCCACCCTGCGGACACTGCAACATAGGTTTAATCTGCCAGTGCACCGACAGCTGTGCGACGTGCCCACACGGTGGAACTCTACGCTCCACATGTTGGCCAGACTCTATGAGCAGCGTAGAGCTATAGTGGAATACCAACTCCAACTTGCGCGGCGCAGTGGGAGTCAGCCTCCTCAATTATTTACAGAAGAGTGACCCTGGTTGGCAGCCATCTGCCAGGTCCTTGGAAAATTTGAGGAGTCTACCCAGGTGGTGAGCGGCGATGCTGCAATCATTAGCGTCACCATTCCTCTGCTATGCATCTTGAGAAGTTCCCTGCAAAGCATAAAGGCAGACGCTTTGCGCTCGGAAACAGAGCCGGGGGAAGACAGTATGTCGCTGGATAGTCAGAGCACCCGCCTGTCTATATCTCAGCGCGTTGAGGAGGAGGGGGAGGAGCATGAGGAGGATGAGGAGGAGGGGGAAGAAACAGCTTGGCCCACTGGTGAGGGTACACATGCTGCTGGGCTGTCATCCTTTCAGCGTGTATGGCCTGAGGAGGAGGAAGAGTAGGAGGAGGAGGATCCTGAAAGTGATCTTCCTAGTAAAGACAGCCATGTGTTGCGTACAGGTTCCCTGGCACACATGGCTGACTTCATGTTAGGATGCCTTTCTCGTGACCCTCGCGTTACACGCATTCTGGCCACTACGGATTACTGGGTATACACACTGCTCGACCCACGCTATAAGGAGAACCTTCCCACTCTCATTCCCGAAGAGGAAAGGGGTTCGAGAGTGTTGCTATACCACAGGGCGCTGGTGGACAAACTGATGGTAAACTTCCCATCCGACAGCGCTAGTGGCAGAAGGCACAGTTCCGAGGGCCAGGTAGCAGGGGAGGCGCAGAGATCAGGCAGCATGTACAGCGCAGGCAGGGGAACATTCTCCAAGGCCTTTGCCAGCTTTATGGCTCCCCAGCAAGACTGTGTCACCGCTCCCCAGTCAAGGCTGAGTCGGCGGGAGCACTGTAAAAGGATGGTGAGGGAGTACGTAGCCGATCGCACGACCGTCCTCCGTGACGCCTCTGCCCCCTACAACTACTGGGTGTCGAAGCTGGACACGTGGCCTGAACTCGCGCTGTATGCCCTGGAGGTGCTTGCTTGTCCTGCGGCTAGCGTCTTGTCAGAGAGCGTGTTTAGTGTGGCTGGGGGAATCATCACGGATAAGCGTACCCACCTGTCAAACGACAGTGCCGACAGGCTTACACTCATCAAGATGAACAAAGCCTGGATTTCCCCAGACTTCTCTTCTCCACCAGCGGACAGCAGCGATACCTAAGCAATACGTAGGCTGCACCCGCGGATGGAAGCTACGTTCTCTCTCACCATCCAAAACGGGGACATTTCTGCTTCATCAATCTGTGTCTAATATTCCTCCTCCTCCTCCTGCTCCTCCTCCTGAAACCTCACGTAATCATGCTGAACGGGCAATTCTTCTTAGGGCCACAAGGCTCACTCATAATTTTTCTAAACAATTTTTATATGTTTCAATGCTCTTAAAAGCGTTGAAACTTTAACTTGAACCAACTTTTCGTTAAACTGGGCTGCCTCCAGGCCTAGTTACCACTTAAGCCACATTAACCAAAGCGATTAATGGGTTTCACCTGCCATCTTGGTTGGGCATGGCCAATTTTTTGGATGTACATTAGTACTGTTGATACAGCAATTTTTGTGGGCCCTCGGCTACAGTGTAATCAAATGAATTTTTAGCCCACCTGCATTACAGCTGACGTTACATCCGCTGTGTTGGGCAATGCAATGGGATATTTTTGTGTATCGCCGGTGGGTTCCAGGGAGCCACCCATGCTGTAGGTGCACACGGAGTTTAACCTACATCTGTCCACTTGTAAAGAACCCCAGTCTGACTGGGGCATGCAGTGTGGGCCGAAGCCCACCTGCATTAAGCACGACATTACTACCTCAGCTGTGTTGGGCAATGCAATGGGATATTTCTATGTACCGCCGGTGGCTTCCTGGCACCCACCCATGCTGTGGGTCCACAGGGAATTATAAATGCATCTGTTTCCACTTGTAAAGAACCCCAGTCTGACTGGGGCATGCAGTGTGGGCCGAAGCCCACCTGCATTAAGCACGACATTACTACCTCAGCTGTGTTGGGCAATGCAATGGGATATATCAATGTACCGCCGGTGGCTTCCTGGCACCCACCCATGCTGTGGGTCCACAGGGAATTATAAATGCATCTGTTTCCACTTGTAAAGAACCCCAGTCTGACTGGGGCATGCAGTGTGGGCCGAAGCCCACCTGCATTAAGCACGACATTACTACCTCAGCTGTGTTGGGCAATGCAATGAGATATTTTTATGTACCACCGGTGGGTTCCAGGGAGCCACCCATGCTGTGGGTCCACAGGGACTTCACAATAGGGAGTTGTACCTGCCTGTGTCTATGAATTAAAAACCGCGGTCTGACTGGGGCATGCAGACACCTTGACAGAATGAATAGTGTGTGGCACATAGGTTCCCCATTGCTATGCCCACGTGTGCAGCTCCTGATGGCGGTGGCACAGGATTCTATTTCTCATTGCTTCTGTACAGCATTGTGGGCTATCGCCCCGCCCCTTTAAAAGAGGGTCGCTGCCTAGCCGTGCCAACCTCTGCAGTGTGTGCCTGCGGTTCCTCCTCATGGCAGACGCACTTCTAAATAGACATGAGGGTGGTGAGGCATTAGGGCAGCTGAAGGCTGCGCAGGGACACTTTGGTGTGCGCTGTGGGGGGGAGGGGGGGCGGTTGGGCAGCATGTAACCCAGGAGAAGTGGCAGTGGAGTGTCATGCAGGCAGTGATTGTGCTTTGTTGGAGGTAGTGTGGTGCTTAGCTAAGGTATGCCATGCTAATGAGGGCTTTTCAGAAGTAAAAGTTTTTGGGAGGGGGGGGGGCCCACTCTTGCCGCTATTGTGGCTTAATAGTGGGACCTGTGAACTTGAGATGCAGCCCAACATGTAGCCCCTCGCCTGCCCTATCCGTTGCTGTGTCGTTCCCATCATTTTCTTGAATTGCCCAGATTTTCACACAAGGAAACCTTAGCGAGCATCGGCGAAATACAAAAATGCTCGGGTCGCCCATTGACTTCAATGGGGTTCATTACTCGAAACGAACCCTCGAGCATCGCGAAAAGTTCGTCCCGAATAACGAGCACCCGAGCATTTTGGTGCTCGCTCATCTCTAGTGACTTTGTATGTTGAATCTGGTTTCAGATTAAAATGGGTTGGCAAAGGCCATTGTATGTTGAAAATATTGTATCCTGAGATCGTTATTATAGTGATTGAGGGATCACTATAAATTTAAAAAAATGGGATGCATAATATTAACATTGTGAATGTTATTCGGGTCTATGGCGCAAGATTTCTAACAATTATTTAAAATGTTTTGCCATTGTAGGAGGTCTGTAGTTCTGTGCACTTTCCGACAGGCAACTGCGTTGAGTGTGATAATTAGTGAATGTCAGACATGGGTTGTGGACCTAGAAAAAATTGTGTTAGAGATACAGTAACCACTTGATGCTCAAATGTAACATATGCAGAATTGAAAAATGACCGAAAGAACAAATGTGCTGGTTTTTGAGGACAGGTGTTCTCTATGCTTGTTGTAATATAAAGTGCATTGTAATAAGAGGCACTAAATTTAATAAGAGGTGCATGCAAATTTAGCACATATTGTGGCAGTCCATCCACCAGAAAATCAAATATACCCCAGTTTTCAGCTGCCAGTTTCGGGAGTAAATTCTAGTACATTTATTGGACTGTAGGAGACAAAGTGCTGTGCATGAAAACTAAACAAGGCACAAACTTTTGTGCATAAAAAGGATGCTCCAAATAATGCTACTTTTGTTAACACTAAAAAACTGGTGCAAGTACCTTGATAAATTTCTGTCAAAGTCTTTACAAGAAAAAGGTACAGAGCACATATGACCACTATGTGATGATTAATTTTTCACTTTTTGGCTGGAAGGTCCCTCAATTTCCACTTTGAGTGAACTTCTGTCTTTATGAAGGTTATATCCAGATAAACCTGACTTCTAAAATGTTATTAAGTTAATATACATAATAGATTTAAAGGGGTTCCATTTCTTCCTTACTTTCAAGATTAAACGGCTGCCATTTACACCAAATCTTATTTCAGACTGTTACAGCCTGTACAAAATCCTCCTAAATTCTAGAGAATTATCAATCATAGCTCTTAGTTCCCATGGCTTCATCTCTACATATAGATAGCTTGAAATTGAAAATACTAAGAAGGCAGATTTTCAGACTTTATTAACTATATTTTATTTTCCTTTGTTCAAGACTTGTCTTTCTTCAGTCTAATATCCCGAGGTACGTGCTTTATATATGTAGTACATACAGATGTTTCCCACAATACCTAATTTGACTAAAAAATGTATGTAAATTGATACATACAATTATGCCACCCAATACATAATTTAAACACCTTAGTCCCTTATGTCTTAATATTCGTTACGTCCGCGCAACACCAGGGTACCAGGCCTCAGCACAGATGCAAGACAGCATTCACACAAATGCCATAAGCATACACAAAATGCATACTGAACACAAGGTAGGGCTGTAAACTGGTCTCATGGGCAGACATAACATATCCCTACTCTAAGGAGACAACCACCACGTGAAAATCTGCCTGCCAGCAGGGCGATCGTCCTGATAAAGACGACCCTGCACTGGAACCTAGGGACCTACCTATCCCTGTATAGCAAACGACCCACAGCAGGACAGGACACAGCTCACACCAACTCACAGTACAGGACTGTTCACACCTGGTTTCTGGAAACCTACATAGACACTAAACATATTGCTACTAATATGCAAACTAGAACAGGACTGGTCATATGCCTTGCTTGGCACATGCACAGACCCAACAAACACAACACTGTTCACACACGTCTGGCCACCTGCTCAGACATGCACCACACATCATGCATAAACTCAAAACCCTAGAGTTAATGGATAGCCAACACGGAAACCCCACTAAGAGCTCACATGTATATAGATAAACCATTGCTAGTGCAAGCATCCTCCTACAAAGGGGAAAGAGTCTGACACCGAACTGACATACATGGAACAGTGTCAGGCATCACTCATCTAACACACACATAAGACATTAGACGTCTGGAGGCTGCACCTGTCAAAGGGAAAGGAAGAGAGGGTCTGCATATGATGCAGATGGGGACAGAAGCTATCCAGACCCTCCTCACGGAAAGTGAGAGAGACACTTTAAACTAGGCATGCATAACACCAAGCTCAGAGTGGGATTAACACAGAATGTAATAACAGGATAAAATGACCAGCATTCTCTGACAAGAGGACCTGGTATTTATGTGCAGCAGACCAAGGGAATTCGCTGGATGGAGAACACCGCACCAAGCTAGCTCAATTATCCCACACCTGTGGAGCTGTGCTCATGGAAACATGTTGCCTTAGCAGTATAATATATAGCAACTAATCACAGCACAGCTTTCATGTTACCTCTGCAGTAAGAGAAATAACAACCAATCACAGCACAGCTTTCATTTTACCTCAGCATTCTCAATATCCAGCAATTGTCTTGCGAAATGTTCGGCGGATGCATCATTTTGTAGTTGAACACGCTTGCTCGTAATGCCTTTTGCTTTCGTGCTTGAGATGGAAATCAAACGATCTTTGTCTGGGGGGCATAACTGTCGACGATGCTCGCACGCGCGCCACCTATCGTAGGATAGATGTACTATGCCAGTAATCTTCCCAGGAGTGTACTCAACAACCTCCCAAAGTTTCATGGCGATTGGATGAATGGACTAGTAATGCATAAAGGACAGACAAACAGACATACATTCATTTTTATATATATAGATGACATCAGGAAGTGAGAGAATTAGATTCTGTACGTAAAATTTGGACACTAATTCTGTTGCACTTAGAATTGAATAATTGAGTTGGGACACATTAGATTTTCCTATTTATGACATAATCAATGCTTGTGCCAAATTTCACGTTTTAATGACATCGGGAAGTGAAAGAATTTGATTCTGTACGTAAAATTTGGACGCTAATTCTTTTGCACTTAGAATTGAATAATCGAGTTGGGACCTATTAACTTTTCCTATTTATGACATAATCAATGCTCGTACCAAATTTCAAGTTTCTATGACATCGCGAAGTAAGAAAATTACATTCCGTACGTAAAATTTGGATGCTAATTCTTTGGCGCTTAGAATTGAATAATCGAGTTAGGACCTATTAGCTTTTCCTATTTATGACATAATCAATGCTCGTGCCAAATTTCAAGTTTCTATGACATTGGGAAGTGATGGAATTAGATTCCGTACATAAAATTTGGACGCTAATTCTTTTGTGCTTAGAATTAAATAATCGAGTTGGGACCTATTAACTTTTCCTATTTATGACATAATCAATGCTCATGCCAAATTTCATGTTTCTACGACATTGGGAAGTGAGAGAATTGGTGACAGTGATGGAAATCAAACAATCTAGGTGGGGGGGCGTAACTGTTGACGCTCGCACGCGCGCCATTTATCATTCGATAGTTGTACTATGCCTATAATCTTCCCAGGGGTGTACTCAACAACTTCCCAAAGTTTCATGGCGATCGGATGAATGGTGTAGTAGCGCATAAAGGACAAACACACAGACACGCAGACAGACACGCATACATTCAATTTTATATATATAGATAATACAATGACGGTCAGAATACATCAACAGTTACAGATTACACTTTTAAATAACTTTAAAAGGGATGTCTAATTTACACAATTTTCATGAAAACATACTTCCCATGGGTTAAAATAACGAAGAAGACTATACCCACTGCTCCTGGGTCCCCGCTGTGTCCCGTGCCACAGTAATTGAACTGTTCTGTGACGTGTTGTTTGCAGGCTGCAGCAGTTTGTTATATATGGCATGTCGCAGGTACTGTGGACAATGACAAAGCACCATGATTAATCACATGATACCATGATTGATTGCATGAAAACTGCATAAGTTGGACAACCTTACTCATTAAAATAGAATAGTAACAAGGTTCACTCCTTATTTACGGTATTCACATCATGTTTTACACATTAAGATGCTCGTATCCACATTTTGCATTTTTGGATTCTGATTAGCTAACAGCTTTCATTTTTAATGTGAAATTATATGTGGCTAATGTTTTGTGGCTGAATCAAAAGAATTAATCTCATCCAGTTATCTATTATATATAAAACCATGAAAAAGATATTTGGTTATTACTAGAGATGAGCGAACGTACTCGGATAAGCACTACTCGTCCGAGTAATGTGCCTTATCCGAGTACCGCTGTGCTCGTCTTGAAAGATTCGGGGCGCTCCACTGCTGACAGGTGAGTCGCAGCGGGGAGCGGGGCAGAGCGGGCGGAAGAGAAGGAGAGAAAGATCTCCCCTCCGTTCCTCCCCGCTCTCCCCTGCAGCTCCCCGCTCCGCAGCGCGTCCCGAATCTTTCAGGACGAGTACAGCGGTACTCGGATAAAGCACATTACTCGGACGAGTAGTGCTTATCCGAGTACGTTCGCTCATCTCTAGTTATTACATTACAGTAAATAAAGAAAAATATTAAAAATTTTACTTTCTCAGTCTTTTGAAGTAAAAAAAAAAATCAGGAAAATGTTCAGCAGTTTCAGGTTTGTGATAGATATTGGCTTAAGATTAGAGATGAGCGAGTATACTCGCTAAAGGCAATTGCTCGAGCGAGCATTGCCTTTAGCGAGTATCTCCCCCGCTCGAGACTGCAGGTTCGGGTGCGGGGGAGCGGTGAGTAGCGGCTGTCAGCAGGAGGGAGCGGGGGGGGGGGGGGGGGGGAGAGGGAGAGAGAGATCTCCCCTCCGTTCCGTCCCGCTCTCCCCCGCAGCTCCGTGCCCGCTGCCGGCACCCGAACCTGCAGTCTCGAGCGGGGGAGATACTCGCTAAAGGCAATACTCGCTCATCTATACTTAAGATGCCTAAAATACTCTAAAAAGAATGTACAATTATTTATATCCTCAAAACGTGTATATACAGTATATATTAAACCCGTTCATTGTTTCTGTACCTTTTTATTTAGTGGTATTCCTAGTACTGTTCTCCATGCCTATCATTACTAAAACAAAACTTCAACAGTTGCAAAATATAGTTTGCAAATAGAGATGAGCGAGCACCAAAATGCTTGGGTGCTCGTTGCTCGAGTCGAACTTTTTGCGATGCTATAGAGCTCGTTTCGAGTAATGAACCCCATTAAAGTCAATGGGCGATTCGAGCATTTTTGTATATGACCGATGCTCCGGATCGGTCTTCACTTGTGAAAAACAAGAAAACATCCGAAATCCATGGAAACACCACAGAAACGGATAGGGCAGGGCAGGGGCAGCATGCAGGGCTGCATCTAAGGCTCCCAGGTCCCACTATTAAGCCACAATAGGGGCAAGAGTCTGCCCCCCCCTAACAATTTTTAATTTGGACAAACTCTCATTAGCAAGGCACACCTTAGCAAAGCACCACACTACCTGCAACCAAGCACAATCACTGCCTGCGGGTCACACCACTGCCTCTTCTCCTGGGTTACATGCTGGCCAACCCCCCGCACGACCCTGCGTCCCCAGTGCACACAAAAGTTTTCCTGCCCAACATTCAGCTGCCCTCATGCCACACGCTCGCTTCATAGCTACACCACCCTCATGTCTATTTCCAAGTGCGTCTGCGTTGAGGAGGAACCGGAGTCACACACTGCAGAGCGTTGGCAGGGCCAGGCAGCGACCTTCTTCAAAAGGGGCGGGCGATAGCCCACAATGCTGTTAAGAATTGATGAGAAATCGACGTTCGATCTTCACGTGAGCGGGCCCAGGGTCAAGCTCGTTCCCAGCCTCCATCTTGTATGACCCAAGGTGCCGCGAGTTACATAGCAATGGGTAATCCAGGTCCCCTCACACTATTCATTCTGTGTTGGTGTCGGATAGCTCAATCGACACCGCAAGGGGAAAGCCATATGCACTCTGCCCCCTACCCAAGTCAGTCAGTGTCTTTGTGCCAGACAGGTAAATCACTGCAATGGGAAGTCTGTGTGCACCCACAGCATAGGTGGGTCCTAGGCAACCCAAGACATGAACCATGAAGAAATCAGAGTGCCCCAACAAGGCAGACTTTCACTGTGCCAAGGACATAGGCCTCAGCCCACACCCTCAGCAATCGCGGGCATGAAGCAGACTTCGATGCTAGTTCAGCTGCGAAGGTCTCAGTAAATCAGTTACGTTTTCTTTCACCACTCCAATGACTGGATAAGCCAGGAAAAATTCCACAGGCCCAACCTGGCGCAGTTGCAGTTCCCCCGAGACAAAGGGCTCAGCCCACACCCTCAGCAATCGCGGGCATGAAGCGGACTTCGATACTAGTTGAGCTGCGAAGGTCTCAGTAAATCAGTTACATTTTCTTTCACCGCTCCAATGACTGGATTAGCCAGGAAAAAATTTCACAGGCCCAACCTGGCGCAGTTGCAGTTCCCCCAGGACATAGGCCTCAGCCCACACCTCAGCAATCGCGGGCATGAAGCGGACTTCGATGCTAGTACAGCATTGAACGTCTCATTTATGCAGTAATGCTCCTCTTCTTTGGCCCAAACCAGTGTATCAGATAACTGTGGTAACACGAGAGCAAATACATGATGCCCAGTGCTGATTCCCTGACCCCAAGCAGGAGGAGGAGGTGGCCTTACAAGGCCAAGAAACCATGACCAGGACCCACTGTAGCCTGTCTGGGAAGTATGTGAGCTGGCCCTTGGTCCGGCTCGGTCCCAGCAAACACACTGTGATACCCAAGGTGCCGCGAGTTACATAGCAATGGGTAATCCAGGTCCCCTCACACTATTCATTCTGTGTTGGTGTCGGATAGCTCAATCGACACCGCAAGGGGAAAGCCATATGCACTCTGCCCCCTACCCAAGTCAGTCAGTGTCTTTGTGCCAGACAGGTAAATCACTGCAATGGGAAGTCTGTGTGCACCCACAGCATAGGTGGGTCCTAGGCAACCCAAGACATGAACCATGAAGAAATCAGAGTGCCCCAACAAGGCAGACTTTCACTGTGCCAAGGACATAGGCCTCAGCCCGCACCCTCAGCAATCGCGGGCATGAAGCAGACTTCGATGCTAGTTCAGCTGCGAAGGTCTCAGTAAATCAGTTACGTTTTCTTTCACCGCTCCAATGACTGGATAAACCAGGAAAAATTCCACAGGCCCAACCTGGCGCAGTTGCAGTTCCCCCGAGACAAAGGGCTCAGCCCACACCCTCAGCAATCGCGGGCATGAAGCGGACTTCGATGCTAGTACAGCATTGAACGTCTCATTTATGCAGTAATGCTCCTCTTCTTTGGCCCAAACCAGTGTATCAGATAACTGTGGTAACACGAGAGCAAATACATGATGCCCAGTGCTGATTCCCTGACCCCAAGCAGGAGGAGGAGGTGGCCTTACAAGGCCAAGAAACCATGACCAGGACCCACTGTAGCCTGTCTGGGAAGTATGTGAGCAGGCCCTTGGTCCGGCTCGGTCCCAGCAAACACACTGTGATACCCAAGGTGCCGCGAGTTACATAGCAATGGGCAATCCGGGTCCCCTCACACTATTCATTCTGTGTTGGTGTCGGATAGCTCAATAGACACCGCAAGGGGAAAGCCATCTGCACTCTGCACCCTACCCAAGTCAGTCAGTGACTTTGTGCCATACAGGTAAAACACCGCTATGGGAAGTCTGTGTGCACCCACAGCATAGGTGGGTCCTAGGCAACCCAAGACATGAACCATGACATTACCTGTGGCAGAAGTATATGCAGGCAGACCCCAGTAAAATTTCTGTAAAATTAGTGTACCAAGAGTACAAGTGTACCTCTGAAAAATTTATCAACCGAGAGGGCAGGTGAAACCCATAAATATTTTTTGAAAGATACAGCTCGCTGTTGCTTAATTTGTAACAGAGCCTGGAGGCAGCCCTGTGAAAAAAATGTTTCATGTTAAAGTATCAATACTTTTGAAACTTTTAAAAATTGTAAAAAAAATTGTTAGATGAGCCTTTTGGGCCGCAGAAAAATTGGCAGTTCAGCGCAATGACATGTTGTTTCTGGAGGAGGAGTAGCAGGAGGAGGACTAATATCAGAGACAGATTGACAAAGCTAAATGCCCTGTTTTTCCGGTGATAGAGAAGAATGCTTTTATCTGCGGTTGCAGCAAAAAGAATCTTTAGGTTCCGCTGCTCTCTGCCAGTGGAGAAGAGAAGTCTGGAGAAATCCAGGCTTTGTTCATCTTTATGAGTGTAAGCATGTCGGCACTGGCAGTTGACAGGCGGGTGCGCTTATCCGTGATGATTCCCCAAGCTGCACTAAACACCCTCTCTGACAAGACGCTAGCGGCAGGGTAAGCCAGCACCTCCAGGATGTACAGCGCACGTTCGTGCCACGTGTCCAGCTTTGACACCCAATAGTTGTATGGAGCAGAGGCATCACGGAGGACGGTGGTACGATCGGCTACGTACTCCCTCACCATCTTTTTACAGTGCTCCCTCCGTCTCAGCCTTGACTGCGGAGTGGTGACGCAGTCTTGCTGGGGAGCCATAAAGCTGGCAAAGGCCTTGGAGAGTGTTCCCCTGCCTGCGCTGAACATGCTGCCTGATCTCCGCGCCTCCCCTGCTACTTGGCCCTTTGGAATTGCGCCTTCTGTCGCTAGCGCTGTCAGATGGGAAGTTTAGCATCACTTTGTCCACCAGGGCCCTGTGGTATTGCATCACTCCCGTACCCCTCTCCTCTTCAGGAATGAGAGTGGAAAGGTTCTCCTTGTACTGTGGGTCGAGAAGGGTGTACACCCAGTAATCCATGTTGGCCAGAATGCGTCTAACGCAAGGGTCACGAGAAAGGCAGCCTAACATGAAGTCAGCCATGTGTGCCAGGGAGCCAGTATGCAAGGCATGGCTGCCCTCGCTAGCAAGATGACTTGCAGGATCCTCCTCCTCCTCCACAGCCCATACACGCTGAACAGATAAGAGGCAAGCAGCATGGGTACCCTCTGCAGTGTGCCCAGCTGTCTCTTCCCCCTCCTCCTGCTCCTCCTCCCCCTCCTCCAAAACGCGCTGAGATATAGACATGAGGGTGGTCTGGCTATCAAGCGAAACACTGTCATACCCCGTCTCCTGTTCCAACCGCAAAGTGTTGGCCTTTATGCCTTGCAGCGAACTTCTCAGCAGGCATAGCAGCGGGATGGTAACGCTAATGATTGCTGCGTCGCCGCTCACCATCTGGGTAGACTCCACAAAGTTTCCGAGGACCTGGCAGATGTCTGCCATCCAGGCCTACTCCTCGGTAAAGAATTGGGGAGGCTGACTCCCACTACGCTGCCCATGTTGTAGTTGGTATTCCACTATTGCTCTACACTGCTCATAGAGCCTGGCCAACATGTGCAGCGTAGAATTCCACCATGTGGGCATGTCGCACAGCAGTCGGTGCTCTGGCAGATGTCGCAGGGTCCTCAGGGTGGCAGCGTCCGTGGTGGAATTGCGGAAATGTGCGAAGGTGCGGCGCACCTTCCCGAGCAGGTCAGATAAGTGCGGGTAGTTTTTCAGAAACTGCTGAACCACCAGATAGAAGACGTGCGCCAGGCATAGCACGTGTGTGAAGCTGCAAAGCCACCAGGTTACGGCCATTGTCACACACGACCATGCCCGGTTGGAGGCTCAGTGGCAAAAGCCAGAGGTTGGTCTGCTCTGTCAGACCCTGCAACAGTTCTTGTCACCTGGGCTGAGTAGTTTCAGCACGGCCTGCTGACGCTTGCCCACCGCTGTGCTGCCACGCTGCGTCACACCGACTGCTGGCGACGTGCTGCTCACACTTCTTAATTGAGAGGTAGAGGTTGTGTAGTAGGAGGAGGAGGGGGAGGGTTTATAGGAGGTGGCATAGACCGCCGCAGATACCAGAACAGAGGAAGGACCCGCTATTCTGGGTGTGGGTAGGACGTGTGCGGTCCCAGGCTCTGAGTTGGTCCCAGCCTCCACCAAATTCACCCAATGTGCCGTCAGGGAGATATAGTGGCCCTGCCCGCCAGTACTTGTCCACGTGTCCGTGGTTAAGTGGACCTTCCCAGTAACCGCGTTGGTGAGGGCACGATTGATGTTGCGGGAGACGTGCTGGTGTAGGGCTGAGTCGGCACACCGGGAAAAATAGTGGCGACTGGGGACCCAGTAATGTGGGACCGCCGCCGCCATCATGTTTTTGAAAGCCCCAGTTTCCACAAGCCTGTACAGCAGCATCTCCAGGCTGATCAATTTGGCAATGTGCACGTTTAAAGCTTAAGCGTGCAGGTGCGTGGTGGCGTATTTGCGCTTTCGCTCCAACGCTTGCGCTAGCAACAGCTGGACGCCGCATTGAGAGACATTGCTGGATGGGGTCAAGGACAGCGGAAGTGAGGGTGTGGGTGCAGGCCGGGAGGCGCTCATGCCTGTGTCCTGAGAGGGGGGTTGGATCTGAGTGGCAGGTTGGGGCACAGGGGAAGAGGCAGTGGTGTGACCCGGAGGCGGTGAACGGCCTTCGTCCCACCTTGTGGGGTGCTTGGCCATCATATGCCTGTGTATGCTGCTGGTGGTGAGGCTGGTAGTGGTGGCTCCCCGGCTGATCTTGGTGGGACACAAGTTACACACCACTGTTTGTCGGTCTCACTGAAAAACATCCACACCTTTGAATACCTAGGCCTCTGCACGGTGGTTTGGCGCAAGGGGGTGCTTTGGGTAACAGTTGGGGGATTCTTCGCTCTGGCCCTGCCTCTACCCCTCACACCCCACTGCCTCTTCCAACCTGTCCTGCTGCTGCACTTGCCTCCCCCTCTGAAGCCCTTTCCTCAGTAGGCTTAGCAAACCAGGTGGGGTCAGTCACCTCATCGTCCAGCTGCTCTTCCTCCGAATCCTCTGTGAGCTCCTCCCTCGGACTTACTGCCCTTACTACTACCTCACTGACAGACAACTGTGTCTCATCATCATCGTCATCCTCACCCACTGAAAGCTCTTGAGACAGTTGCCGGAAGTCCCCAGCCTCATCACCCGGACCCCGGGAACTTTCCAAAGGTTGGGCATCGGTCACGACAAACTCCTCCGGTGAGAGAGGAACCATTTTTTCCCAATCAAGGCAGGGACCCGAGAACAGTTCCTGGGAGTCTGCCTGCTCCTCAGAATGTGTCATTTTCATGGAGTGAGGAGGCTGGGAGAAAGGAGGAGGAGCAGCCAGAGGATTCAGAGTTGCAGCAGTGGACTGCGTAGAAGACTGGGTGGTCGATACATTGCTGGATGCATTTTCTGCTATCCACGACAGGACCTGCTCACACTGCTCTGTTTGTAATAAAGGTCTACCACGTGGACCCATAAATTGTGATATGAAGCTGGGGACCCCAGAAACTTGCTTCTCTCCTAATCCCGCAGCAGCCAGCTGTGATTCACCTGGACCAGGAACTCGGCCTGTGCCCACACCCGTGTCCACGTACTAGACCCCTACCCCTCAGCATGGTGGATTACGAATAGAGCAGACACAGAGCGGTGTAAATGATTATGGAATTATTTGCGTACACTTTCACGCTTAGAGTGGTATTGTAACATTAACTCTAGGCAGAAACAAAGAATATGGAAGGCTGCAAATAGGCCTAGCTGTGCAATAGTGATGCACTAAAACTCCCACCAGATACCCAGTAAAATGCAGCCCAACGAAGGAGCTTTTTTATTTTTCTTTTTGAAAAAGAATACAGGCTATATAGTATGTATATGACTTTCCCTCTATAAGTAGCTGTGGCCACACGCTGTGCGTTAAGTTCACTGCAGACACAGAGCGGTGTAAAAAACTATGGAATTATTGGCGTACAGTTTGAGGCTGAGAGCGGTATTGTAATGCAAACTGCAGCCATAAAAAAGTTATACGAAAGGCTGCAAACAGGCCTAGCTGTGCAATAGTGATGCACTACAACTCCCACCAGACACCCTGTAAAATTCAGACGGTCAGAGGTAGCCCTAAGAAGGACTGTTGGGGTTCTTGTAGACAGGATTCTACACTACCACTGTCCCTATCTCAGCAGCACTTTCCCTATACTCTGTATTACAGACTGCAGACTTAGAACGCTATAGCTGTAATAGCCTGCACAGACCGAGATAAAAAAAAAATAAATTGTGCAAAACTGCTCCCAGCCAGCCACACAGTTATGCACACGGTCAGATGTGGCCCTAAGAAGGACCGTTGGGGTTCTTGTAGACAGGATCCTACACTAACACTTTCCCTATAGCAGCAGCACTCTCCCTCTGCTCTCCCAGTGTGTGTCTGAGGCGAGCCGCGGGCGGGACCGCTTTAAGTACTCGGTGGTCACTTGATCTCACCAGCCACTCACTGCAGGGGGGTGGGATAGGTCTGGCACGTCACAGGAGGAAGTGGTAATGCCTTCCCTGCATGTCTATTGGCTAAAAAACGGCGCTAAACATGCAGGGAAGGAAATGGAAATGACTCGAGTACCAAGTGGTGCTCGTCTCGAGTAACAAGCATCTCGAACACCCTAATGCTCGAACGAGCATCAAGCTCGGAAGAGTGTGCTCACTCACCTCTATTTGTAAACCCTTTGGAATTATCTGGACTGCTGCTTTGATTACTAACCAGCCTAATTAAACTAATAACACACAAGCCATTTAACTATTCATGACTTTTATTGAACACACTGAATAAGTGTCTTGAGTGCAAAGAGAAAAAAGTCAGTGAACCCTTGAATTTATTAACCTGTTGCACTTCTTCCATCCCCTATCCCCCAAAAGGAAATCACTTCTACCAAACATTTCCTTAGCTGAAAAAAAAGGACAACAGTGGGGACGAATCTTGGACCATTAATTTCTGGAAATATTTTTCAGTTAATCAGTATTTCTAAGATGCCCTGCATGCACAGCCCTCTTCAGGTTATGCCACACCACCGCAGCAGGCTTAAGGTCAGGACTCTGACTTCACCATTCCAAAACACAATATATTTTTTTATCCATTCATTAGTTGATAATTACTAGAGATGAGCGAGCACACTTGTCCGAGCTTGATGTTCGTTCGAGTATTAGGGTGCTCGAGATGCTTGGTACTCGAGTCGAGCACCATGCGGTACTCGAGTCAATTTCATTTCCCCTCCCTGCATGTTTAACCACTAAACATGCAGAGAAGGCATTACCACTTCCTGCTGAGATGTGCCAGCCCTGTGCACATCTACAGCAGTGAGTGGCTGGCGGGATCAGGTGACCGCCGAGTACTTAAAGTGGTGCAGCCCATGGCTCGCCTGAGATGCATACGGGCAGAGGTTAGGGAAAGAGCTGCAGCTGAGATAGGGAAAATGTTAGAGTAGGGATCCTCTCTTCAAGAACCCAACAGTCCTTCTTAGGGCTACTCCTCATTGTGTGCATCAACAGTCTTTCTTAGGGCTACTCCTCATTGTGTGCATTACTTTTTTAGCTGGCTGGGAGCAGTAGTGCACCAAATATTTTTTTCAAGCATCTAGGCCTGTGCAGAGTATCTCACATCTCCCAATCACGGTGGGCGGTGAAGTAGCCGTAATTCTCATCGCTAAACAGTGGACTAATTTTTTTCTGGGGCAGTGCAGGGCATCTCACATCTCCCAATCAGTGTGTGTGGTGAATTAGCCAGAGTTCTCATTGCTAAACAGTCCATTAATTTTTCTTGGGCAGTGCAGAGTATCTCACATCTCCCAATCGCTGTGAGCTGTGAAGTAGACGCAATTTTTATCGCTAAACAGTGGACTAATTATTTCTGGGGCAGTGCAGAGCATCTCACATCTCCCAATCGCTGTGTGCGGTGAATGAGCTCGAGTCCTCATCACTAAACAGTCCGTTAATTTTTTCTGGGGCTCTGCAGAACATCTTATATCTCCCAATCGCTGTGTGCGGTGAATTAGCCAGAGTTTTCATCGCTAAACAGTCCGTTAATTTTTTCTGGAGCAGTGCAGAGTATCTCACATCTCCCAATTGCTGTGTGCGGTGAAGTAACTGTAATTTTCATTGCTAAACAGTGGGCTAATTTTTTCTGGGGCAGTGCAGAGCATCTCACATCTCCTATTTGCTGTGTGCGGTGAATGAGCTGGAGTTCTCATCGCTAAACAGTCTGTTAATTTTTTTCTGGGGCTCTGCAGTGCATCTCACATCTTCCACTTGCTGTATGTGGTGAATTAGCCAGAGTTCCCATCGCTATACAGTCCTTTAATTTTTTCTGGGGCAGTGCAGAGCATCTCACATCTCCCATTTGCTGTGTGCGGTGAATGAGCTGGAATTCTCATCACTAAACAGTCCGTTATGTACAGAGTATCAAAAAAGTGCTCAGTGCTCCGATGGTAAGGAGGTTAAAGGTTCTGGAAAAGGGACTTACTTGTCTGGGGTGCCTGGTCCAATGGCACCCCCAATCCTAGAAGGCATGTAGTAAAGCTCGGGAGATGGTCAGATATTACCAGTTCTAAGAAGATATAGTTTTTATTGCAGCAACGCGTTTTGGCTTGATACTCAAGCCTTTCTCAAGCATGCTTATACAAACTAACACACACATATATACACACATTGTAAAATTTAAAGAGAAAAGTAATTACCTGTCTCACATGGAGACGCTGAATTGCAGTGGTTCACGGCATCCACTAGTGACGCTAGCTTCTGTTGCGTTCACGTAGTGTGGAATTTCTATGTGGAACGCACTATGTGCGTTCCACCAATAGTCACTTGTATCAACGTGATGACGTAAGGTAAGTTTCATTAATCACATAATATGGAAATCTATCAATGGGGCGTAACTAATACGCTCCCTCTCTCACTCATTGGTGATTATATGTTAAGATTAATTAGATTAAGCACATATTATCATTTGTAAAAATATAAATATGCTATGTATGTGATAATCGCATTATACTAAGAAATATAATAAAAACAACATGATAAAAGGCAAACTGTGCAGGTCTTATATATATGCACTTGTCTCATTATCAGAACAAATAAGTCAATTACAGTAATAACAGAAATAAAGTACATAAAATTCAATTTAGAAAAATTTTTATAAAAATTCTTACAAATTACAGGGGCATTCTATTAAATATATTAACTGTTCGGAACTACAATTCAAAAATTGTTGTATTTGAAAGGTGGGATTGTTTATTCCTAATTTAACAAATTTTCTTTTGTTGTATATATATATTACTGCAGCATTTGCAACCTACTTTCACGCATTTGAAAGATCCTGAGGATTGGAGTTTTGCTGTTTTATTTTATATTTTCACACAAGTTTTTGTGGGCGTGAGGGGGCTAGTATGTTACCAAGAGTTTTGTTTCTCCTATAGGTCAAATTTGGTGCGGATCGAAGATCTAGTAATAAATATGGGTCTCCTCTCAATATCAGGAATAAACAGTCCCCCCTTTCAAATACAACAATTTTTGAATTATAGTTCCGAACATTTAATATATTTAATAGAATGCCCCTGTAATTTGCGGTACATAGGACGCACAATTAATTCTCTACGCAGTAGACTCAATCAGCACAGATATAACATCAAAAGGGGTTTCCTAAAACACAGCCTCTCAAAACACTTCACAGTGCACCATAATTCTGACCCATCTGGCCTTATAATCACTCCATTGGAAAAAATCCCAACAGGCGAATTGTCAAAACTAAGAGCTAAGGAGATGTTTTATATTTACCATTTTGATACATTGAGCTCCTGTGGCTTAAATGAAACTTTAGAAAAAAATTAGAAAAATTTTAGATAATTTTAAATAACACAAGAATTTTTTATTTATTTATGTTATTACTGTAATTGATTCATTTGTATTGTTCTGATAATGAGACAAGTGCATATAAATAAGACCTGCACAGTTTGCCTTTTATAATGTTGTTTTTATTATATTTCTTATTATAATGCGATTATCACATACATAGCATTTTTATATTTTTACAAATGATAATATGTGCTTAATCTAATTTATCTTAACATATAATCACTAATGAGTGAGAGAGGGAGCGTATTAGTTACGCCCCATTGATAGATTTCCATATCATGTGATTAATGAAACTTACCTTACGTCATCACGTTGATACAAGTGACTATTGGTGGAACGCACGTAGTGCGTTCCACATAGAACTTCTGCACCAAGTGAACGCGACAGAAGCTAGCTTCACTAGTGGATGCTGTAAGCCGCTGCAACTCAGCGTCTTCATGTGAGACAGGTAATTACTTTTCTCTTTAGATTTTACAACGTGTGTACTATATGCCTTCTAGGATTGGGGGTGCCATTGGACCAGGCACCCCAGACAAGTAAGTCCCTTTTCCAGAACTTTTAACCCCCTTACCATCGGAGCGCTGAGCACTTTTTTGATACTTCGCACATATCTCTATTTCCTCTGGCATATAATATGCCTAGGGTCTCCTCATGATGCTCTCCCGATGGGATGCCTATACAAGCCAGTGGATCAGAAGAGATTAACCCCTACTGGATTGTACAACACCAGCTTGGATAAGATCACAGACCAGTACCTACCCTGTTTCCCTGAAAATAAGACATACCATGAAAATAAGGCATGATTTTCCAGAATTTTTGAGGATGCAAAATGATTTTTCAGGCTTTTTGAGGATGCTTGAAATATAAGCCCTACTCCAAAATTAAGCCCTGCTAACAGTTAATTAAAAAAGTCAATTTAAATAGTGTCCAGGCAGCTATACATGTAAAAAAAGTTAAACCTTTTTGAACAAAAATTAATATAAGACACTGTCTTATTTTCGGGGAAACACTAATGTAGTAGACCGGTCGCGTCGGGGTGAGTCTATCATTCTCTCTTGTTTTCATATAAGATATATATCTATACATATTAACTGCTTTATTGCCCCACTTGAGCGCTGTCTCTGACCTTTGCTCTTTTAAACAGTCTGTAATTTTTTTTCTGGGGCTCTGCAGAGCATCTCACATCTCCCAATTGCTGTGTGCGGTGAATTAGCCAGAGTTCTCATCCCTAAACAGTCTGTTAATTTTTTCTGGGGCAGTGCAGAGTATCTCACATCTCCCAATCGCTGTGTGCGGTGAAGTAGCCATAATTTTCATCGCTAAACAGTGGGCTAATTTTTTCTGGGGCAATGCAGAGTATCTCATATATCCCATTCGCTGTGTGCGGTGAAGTAGCTGGAGTTCTCATCGCTAAACAGTTCGTTATTTTTTCTTGGGCAGTGCAGAGTATCTCACATATCCCAATCACTGTGTGTGGTGAATTAGCTGGAGTTCTCATCGCTAAACAGTCCGCTAATTTTTCCTGGGGCAGTGCAGAGTACCTCACATCTACCATTCACTGTGTTGGGTGAAGTAGCCACTGTTATCAGCACTATCTACTGAGTTAATAGTTTTCTGCCCCTGTGCAGAACATCTCATATTACCCTTTTCTTGTGTGCAATGAAGGAGCCGCAAAAAATATGCACTATCCACTGAGTTAATAGTTTTCAGTCCCTGTGCGGAGCATCTCACAATAGCCTTTACTTGTGTGCGGTGAAATAGCCGCAGTTATCAGCACTATCCACTGGGTTAATAGCTTTCTGCCCCTGTGCAGAGCATCTCACAACACATTTTCCTTGTGTGCGGTGAACTAGCCGTGGTTATTAGCATTATCAACTGGGTTAATAGTTTTCTGCCCCTGTGCAGAGCATCTGACAATACCATTTCCTTGTGTGCGGTGATATACCCGCAGTTATTAGCACTATCCACTGGGTTAATTTTTTCTGTCACAGCTTAGAGCCTCGGGTATCTACAAGTCTCTGTGTGCGGTGAATTAGCTCCAGTTTTCAGCGCTTTACAGTGGGTTAATTTATTTGGGTCTTGCTCTATCCTTTATCCAACATGATGAGGAGTAGGGGTAAGGGTCAAGAAAGTGGACGTGGCCACAGACGCGGGCGTCCAAGTGAGGGTGTGGGCACAGGCTGAAGTCCTGGGCGGGGTGAATCACAGCCAGCTGCTGAGAGATTAGGAGAGTGCCGCATGTCTTCACTCCCCAGCTTTATCTCACATTTTGCGGGTCCATGTGGTAGACCTTTATTACAAACACAGCAGTGCGATCAGGTCCTTTCGTGGATCTCGGATAACACATCCAGCAACGTATTAAACACACAGTCATCTACGCAGTCCACTCCTACCAGGCTAGGGACTTAACCACTGAAGCCTCTGTCTGCTCCTCCTTCCTCCCAGCCTCATAACTCCAGGAAGAGGAGAGATTCTGAGCAGGCAGACTCCCAGGGACTGCTCTCGGTTCTCTGCCCTGAGTCTGAAAAAACAGTTCCTTACCCACCTGAGGAGTTTGTCGTGACCAATGCCCAACATTTGGAAAGTTCCCGGAGTCCGGGTGATGAGGCTGGGGGCTTTAAACAACTGTCTCAAGAGCTTTTTGTGGATAAGGATGATGAGACACAGTTGTCTGTCAGTGAGGTTGTTGTAAGGGCAGGAAGTCCGAGGGGGGAAGAGAGAGAGGATTCAGGGGAAGAGCTGCTGGACGATGAGGTGACTGACCCCACCTGGCTTGCTAAGCCTACTGAGCACAGGGCTTCAGAGGGGGAGGCAAGTGCAGCAACAGGACAGGTTGGAAGAGGCAGTGGAGTGGTGAGGGGGGCAGGCAGGGCCAGAGTCAATAATCCCCCAACTGTCTCCCACAGCACCCCTAACGGTAAGCCTCCGTGCAGGGGCTAGATGTTCAAAGGTGTGGATGTTTTTTAGTGAGAGCACGGACGACCGACGAACACTGGTGTGCAACCTGTGCTGCACCAAGATCAGCTGGGAAGCCACCACTAGAGATGAGCGAGTATACTCGCTAAGGCACATTACTCGAGTGAGTAGTGCCTTAGCCGAGTATCTTCCCGCTTGTCTCTAAAGATTCGGGGGCCGGCGGGGGGTGGGGAGCGGCGAGGGAGAGTGCGGAGGAATGGACGAGAGATCTCGCTCTCCCTCTCCCCCCCCCCCCCCCCGCAACTCATCTGTCACCGGCGCCGACTCCCGAATCTTTAGAGCATGAAGAGGCATATAAAGGCCAAGCACCCCACAAGGTAGAACGAAGGCCACACACCATCTCTGGGTCACACCACTGCCTCTTCCCCTGTGCCACAACCTGGCACACAGATACAATCCCCCTCCCAGGACACAGGCACGAGCGCCTCCTGGCCTGCACCCACACCCTCACCTCCATGGTCCTCCACGGCCTCTAGCAATATCTCCTAGCGCAGCGTTCAGCTGTCGCTATCACAAGCGTTGGAGCGAAAGCGGAAATACGCCACCACCCACCCGCATGCACAAGCTTTAAACGTGCACATTGCCAAATTAATCAGCCTGGAGATGCTGGCATACAGGCTTGTGGAAACGGAGGCTTTCAAAAACATGTTGGCAGCTGCGGACCCGCGCTACTCGGTCCCCAGTCGCAACTATTTTTCCCGGTGTGCCGTCCCAGCCCTACACCAGTGCATCTCCCGCAACATAAATCGTGCCCTATGTTACTGGAAAGTTCCACTTAACAACGGACACATGGACAAGTACTGGCGGCAGGAACACTATATTTCCCTGACGGCACATAGGGTGAACTTGGTGGAGGTTGGGACCGAGTCAGAGCCTGGGACTGCACACGTGCTACCCACACTGAGGATAGCGGATCCTACCTCAGTGGGGAAGTGTCAGCAAGCCGTGCTGAAACTAATCAGCTTAGGTGACAAGAGGCACATGGCCCCCATGCTGTTCCAGGGTCTGAAGAAGCAGACCGATCTCTGCTGAGCCTCCAACCGGGCATGGTTGTGTGTGACAATGGCCGTAACCTGGTGGCGGCTCTGCAGCTTGACAGCCTCACACACGTGCCATACCTGGCCCACGTCTTCAATCTGGTGGTTCAGCGGTTTCACTCTCAGCAGCGGAACACTCTCCAAGACCTTTGCCGTTTTATGGCTCCCCAGCCAGACTGTGTCACCACTCCCCAGTCAAGACTGAGTCGGAGGGAGCACTGTAAAAAGATGCCGAGGGAGTACATAGCTGATCGTACCACCGTCCTCTGTGATCCCTCTGCTCCATATAACTATTGGGTGTCAAAGCTGGACACGTTGGACAAACTTGCGCTGCACGCCCTGGAGGTGCTGTCCTGCCCTGCCGCTAGCATCTTGTCAGAGAGGGTGTATAGTGCAGCTGGGGGGATCATCATGGATAAGCATGTCAACTGCCAGTGCCGACATGCTTACCCTCATAAAGATGAACAAAGGCTGGATTTCCCCAGATTTCTCTTCTCCACCGGTGGAAAGCAGCAGATCATAAAGATTCTTTTCGCTGCAACCGGAGAAATACGCATCCTCTATCACCCCAAAAAAGGGGAGAAGTAGCTTGGTCTATCCTTCTCAGATATTACTCCTCCTCCTCCTTAAACAGCATGTCATCACGCTAAACTGCCAATTTTTTTGCAGGCCAAAAGTCTCTGGTAAAACCAATTCTTTGGAGGCCTGCCTCCAGGCTCTGTTACAAATTAACCAAAAACGAGCTGTATCTTTAAAA
Source organism: Eleutherodactylus coqui (assembly GCF_035609145.1). Lineage (NCBI taxonomy): Eukaryota > Metazoa > Chordata > Amphibia > Anura > Eleutherodactylidae > Eleutherodactylus > Eleutherodactylus coqui. The sequence continues at coordinate 112,727,366 of NC_089839.1, read as the reverse complement.
AAGGTTTATGGGTTTCAACTACCCTCGGGGTAAAGCAATTTTTCAGGGGTACACTTGTACTCTTGGTACAGCAATTTTACTCTTAGTAAACTAATTTTTCTGGGCTTCGCCTATACTGTTGGTAAACAAATTTTTTTCAGTTGTTCGCCTATACTCTTGGTACACTGATGTTTCAGTGGTTCGCCTATGCTCTTGGTACACAAATGTTTCAGGGGTTCGCCTATACTCTTGGTACACAAATGTTTCAGGGGTTCGCCTATATTCTTGGTACACAAATGTTTCAGGGGTTCGCCTATACTCTTGCTACAGAAATGTTTCAGGGGTTCACTTATACTCTTGGTACACAAATGTTTTAGGGGTTCGCCTATACTCTTGGTACACAAATGTTTCAAGGTTTGCCTATACTCTTGGTACAGAAATGTTTCAGCGGTTTACCTCTACTCTTGGTACACAAATGTTTCCGGGTTCGCCTATACTCTTGACATATTTGGGCACTGTCTTTTCTTCATGTTTATTACTGTCCTTGGGTTTCATGGGCTCGCCTATGCTGTCGGTGCACAAAGGTTTCCCAGCGTGGTGTCCAGCTGTCTGGCACAAAGACACTGTATGACTTGGGTAGAGTGCAGACGGATTTCCCATTGCATTGTTCAGCTCTCTGATACATACACCGAATGAATTGTGTGGGGACACATGGGGTTCACGGCACCTTGGGTCACACAAGGTGGAGTCTGGGAGCACGCCTGACCCTGGGTCCGCTCATGTGCTTCCCACACAGAGTATTGCAGGTCCTACCTCGTTCACGGTTTCTCGGGATTACTATGCCACCTCCTCCTCTTAGGGGTCAGGGGATCAGCGCTGGTCGGCATGTATTATCTCTCGTGTTACAAATTACCACAGTTTTCCGAGATACTGGATTGCAGGAAGTGTAACTTATTTAATGATGAGACATTCGCAGGGTCACTGTATACCTGTGGTGTCTGCTTTTGCGACAGCTCCTGCTTCAAACCAATCTTTGGTGTTAGTCTACGCTGCTGCATTGTGGAGATGTGTAGAAGTACTGCCATCTGAATCCTCTTTATGCCCACGTTTGCAGCTCCTGACATTTTTGTGATGGAGGTGGCACGGAATTGGAATTATGATCGTGTAAGTTAATTTATCAGCAATTCTCATGAGAATTGTGGCCTATCGCCCACAATTTCAAAGAGGATCGCTGCCAGGCCCTGTCAACCCTCTGCAGTGTGTGTCTCCGGTTCCTCCTCATCGCAGATGCACTTATAAATAGACATGAAGGTGGTGTGGCTATCAAGCCAGCGTGTGTCATGAGGGCAGCTAAAATTTTGTGTGCGCTGTATACACAGGCTCGTGCGGGTGGTTGGACAGCAATGCCAGCATAAAACCCAGGAGAAGAGGCAGTGGTGTCACCCGCAGGCATTGATTGTACATGGTTACAGCTAGTGTGGTGCTTAGCTAGGATCTGCCAGCGCATGTGCCTTGCTGCTTATGGTCTGTCCCAAGTAAATTGTTAGAGGGTTGACCGCCAGGCTCATGCCCCCAGTTTGGCTTAATGGTGGGACCTGGGAGCCTCAGATGCACCCATGCATGCTGCCCCTGCCGTTCTTTATCCATTTCTGTGGTGTTTTCATGACTTTCTGATGTTTTCAGGTGTTTCACACAACCTCCCCAATGTGGAGCATTGGTCAGCTTTAAAAATGCTCGAGTCTTCCATTGACTTCAATGGGGTTCAATACTCGAAACGAGCTCTCAAGTATTACGAAAAGTTCGACTCGAGTAACGAGCACCCGAGCATTTTGGTACTTGCTCATCTCTAATAATTACCAAGTTCCAGGCTTATTCTCTTGCACTTCTTGATTGCCAGATTATTTTGCTTCCCCTTTGTCTAGATGTGTGTTACCTTACTCTTCAAACTGTTGCCGTTTACAATGATCCCTTAAGTTGCAATAGCCTTATGATACAATATTTTCAATAAACAATGGTTTTTCCTGGGCCAATATACAATTCAACAGACCATTCGGATCTGTGGCATGTATAATAGGCCGAAAGTTGGTACGGTATGGTACTACATGTTCTGTATTTATCTCTGCCTGTGCCAGGATGAGATGCTTTTTTGGACATCAGGTGAGAGTGACTTCATTGTATTCTGTTGGTACACTGTGTTTACTGTACAGGATCCTGAAGAAGTTCCGGCCCTCAAAATAGAAAATGATTTACAGCTTCCAAAAGCTCTGATTGCTATATAAAGACTTGCATTATCCATATTAGTTATCGTATTAATTTCCTTTAATCTCTATTACTTTTGGTTGATATATGGGGGAATCAGGAACCATTGACTAGTTTTCTATAGAGTAAGTTGAGGGACTACTGTATTTATGTACCAAGCTCGGATCGTTACTTGACAATTTTTACATTATAATACCATCATTCAAGATTGCTTTATCCGATGGACTCTGAAACTGCTACCAAACTGTGAAATAAAGTGGCATCTGCTTAGAGCAGATTTAACTTTTACAGCCTAAATCCTCCTCTGACTGAATTTATATGTTTCTACTCACATTATTTGATACTGGCAACATGTTCGGCTGTTTCATAAAAAAGAAAGTGTTCCTTTTTTATGATGTTTTGGAAAATATTTCATAACAAGTTCACAGATTCATTTTTTAAATTTAAATATCTTCATATCTAAGTCTTGAAATGTTTGTATATATTTCTGAGTATAGAGCTCAGTTGGCCTTTAAACAAATATATACCTGAGACCATTTCACAGAGACCATAGATCAAATATATAGACATACTAATGAAGATTGTGAGAATGAAAAAAAATTCTGGCTAGCTATATAAATATAGGCTGGATTTTTTAGTACAGTAGATAACATAAATATATAAACTGGTGGTGGTTTATAGTTTAAAGGTTTATAGTTATAGCGGACTAAAACACAGAAACATCTATGATTTCATTCTATTATTTAAAAAAAAAACCTTGTATCTGCCTTTTTTCTTCATATTATCTACCATGTATTTGTCCAGTTATTATTAGAGATGAGCGGGTACTAAAATGCTCGATTGCTCGTTACTCGAGTCGAACTTTTCGTAATGCTCGAGAGCTTGTTTCGAGCAACGAACCCTATTGAAGTCAATGGGAGACTCAAACATTTTTCATGGTGACCCATGCTCCGCATAGGAGAGGTTGTGTCAATCACCTGTAAACATCAGAAAGTCACGGAAACACCATAGAAATGGATAGGGAATGGCAGGGGCAGCATGCATGGGTGCATCTGAGGCGCACATTCTGTGAATGTGTCAGATAGCTAAACACAGCAATGGGAACCACTTCTGCGCCCACACAATTCATTCTGTGTATTTGTGCCAGATAGCTGAACACCGCAATTGGAAACCTTTGTGCACCCACAGCATAGGCGAATCCATAGACAGCATTAGACATGAAGAAATTAGAGTGCCCAAACATGGCAGAGTCGCACCCCCGCCCAGGACCTCGGCCTCTGCCCACACCCTCAACAATGGTGAGCATAAAGCGGACTCGGATGCTAATAGTGCTGTGAACAGCTCATTAATTCATTAACAGTTCCTTTCAGCACTCCAAAGACTGGATGAACTACAAAAAGGTTCCACAGGCCAAACCTAGCACAGTTGCACACTGCAATGGAAAAGCTTTGTGCACCCACAGCATAGGTGAACCCATTAAACCCATAGACAGTAATAAACATGAAGAAACTAGAGTGCCCAAACATGGCAGAGTTGCACCCCCTTGCCCAGTACCTCGGCCTCTGCCCACACCATCAGCAATGGTGGGCCTGAAGTGGACTCGGATGCTAGTAGTACTGTGAACAGCTCATTAATTCATTTATGGTTCCTTTCAGTGCTCCAAAGACTGGATGAACCATGAAGAAGTTCCACAGGCCAAACCTGGCACAGTTGCATACCGCAATGGGAAAGCTTTGTGCACCCATAGCATAGGCGAACCCATGAAACCCATAGACAGTAATAAACATGAAGAAATTAGAGTGCCCAAAAATGGCAGAGTTGCACCGCCCGCCCAGGACCTCGGCCTGCTAGTAGTGCTGTGAATGGCTCATTAAATCAGTTATGCTTCTTTTGATTGGTCCCAACCAGTGTCTCAGATAACTGTGGTAACACGAGAGCAAATACATGTCGACCAGTGCTGATCTGCAGACCCCAAGCAGGAGGAGAACGTCGCATAATTAGCCCGAGAAACCGTGACCGAGGTAGGACCTGCAATTCTTTGTGTGGAAAGCACATGAGTGGGCCCAGAGTCAGACACGGTCGCAGCCTCCACCTTGTGTGAACCAATGTGCCTTCAGTTACATAGCTATGGGAAACCCATGCGTACCCACACAATTCATTCTGTGTATGTGTCAGAGAGCTGAACAATGCAATGGGAAAGCCTAGTGTACCCACAGTATAGGCAAACCCTTGTACTTGTAACATTTCTGTAGCAAGAGTATAGGCGAACCCCTCAAACCTTTCTGTAGTAATAGCATAGGCGAACCCCTCAAACCTTTCAGCAGCAAGTGTTTAGGCGAACCCCTGAAACATTTCTGTAGCAAGAGTATAGGTGAACCCCTCAAACCTTCCTGTAGCAATAGTATAGGCGAACCCCTCAAACCTTTCCGTAGCAAATGTATAAACGAACCCCTGAAACATTTCTGTAGCAAGAATATAGGCGAACCCCTCAAACATTTATTTAGCAAGCGTATAGGTTAACCCCTCAAACCTTTCTGCAGCAATAGTATAGGCAAACCCCTTAAACCTATCTGTAGCAAGTTAATAGGCGAACCCCTTAAACATTTCTGTAGCAAGACTATAGACGAACCCCTGAAACATTTCTGGAGCAATAGTATAGGCGAACCACTCAAACATTTGTGTACCAAGAGTATAGGTGAACCCCTGAAAAATTGGTGTACCAAGAGTATAGGTGAAACCCTGAAACATTGGTGTAACAAGAGTATAGGCGAACACCCGAAAAATTTTGTTTACCAAGAGCATAGGCGAAGGCTCGAAAAATTAGTTTGCTAAGAGTATAGGCGAAGGCCTAAAAAATTGGTGTACCAAGAGTATAGGCGAACCCCTGAACTATTGGTGTACCAAGAGTATAGGCGAACCCCTGAAACATTGGTGTACCAAGAGTATAGGTGAACCTCTGAAACATTGGTTTACCAAGAGTTCAGGCGTACACCTAAAAAAAATTTTGTTTACCAAGAGCATAGGCGAAGGCCAGAAAAATTGTTTGCTAAGAGTATAGGCGAAGGCCTGAAAAATTGCTGTACCAAGAGTACAAGCGTACCCATGAAAAATTGGTTAACCCCGAGGGCAGGGGAAACCCATAAACATTTTTTAAAGATAGAGCCTGTTGTTGCTTATTTTGTAACAGAGCCTGGAGGCAGGCCTGCAGAAAAATTGGCAGTTCAGCGTGATGACATGCTGTTTTAGGAGGAGGAGTAGGAGTAAGATCCAAGAGGGAGAGACCAAGCTATTTCTCCCCTTTTTTGAGGTGATAGAGGATGCATATTTCTCCTGTTGCAGCGAAAAGAATCTTTAGGATCCGCTGCTTTCCACCGGTGGAGAAGAGAAGTCTGGGGAATTCCAGCATTTGTTCATCTTAATGAGTGTAAGCATGTCTGCGCTGTCAGTGGACAGGTGGGTATGCTTATCTGTGATGATCCCAACAGCAGCACTAAACACCCTCTCTGACAAGACGCTAGCGGCAGGGCAGGCCAGCACCTCCAGGGTGTACAGCGCAAGTTCGTGCCACGTGTCCAGCTTTGACACTTAATAATTGTATAGAGCAGAGGGATCATGGAGGACGGTGGTATGATTGGCTATGTACTACCTCACCATCTTTTTACAGTGCTCTCTCTGACTCAGTCTTGACTGGGGAGTAGTGACACAGTCTGGCTGGGGAGCTATAAAACTGGCAAAGGCCTTGGAGAGTGTTCCCATGCCTGCTATGGACATGCTGCCTGATCCCCACGCCTCCCCTGCTACTGTCAGATGGGAACTTTAGCATCACTTTTTTCCACCAGAGCCCTGTGGTATCGCATCCCTCTCGTACTCCTTTCCTCTTCGGGAATAAGAGTTGAAAGGTTCTCCTTAGGCCTCGGTCAGATGGGCGTTTTTTTCGTGCGATTTGCACATGTGCATGCGATTCGCACATATATAGAACCAATAGTTCGCTATGGTATCGGTCACATCGCTTTTTATGCGGATATGCGATAAATTATAGGACACGACGATTCGCAGATCACGCCTATCTGCGTTCTGCGTTTAATGTGCGCACCAAAATAATTTACTGCAGCTAGCTGCGTTTTTTCGCTGGCGAGCACGCCGCACTGTACTCCCATCATCTGCCGAGTGCAAAGTCTTCTAGGAAGTGAGAACTTGAATGAAATGGCAAAGGCTGACAAGGTGTTCGTAATATGGAGGCAACAGGTTATCTTATCAAATCTTTGCAATGTGTAATTTATAAAAGAACAAAATTTTCGCTCCGCTACTTTACCGCACAATAGAAGATAACTATTGTGCCTACTTTTTTTTTTTTGGGTGGGGGGGGGGGCTGAGAGGGTTTTTTTTCTGAACTTGGGCTAAAACCTGGGTAGTTATAATGCTCGTCGTGCATGTAATAATGCTGCAGTGCACTACACGGTGTAATAAATTGCTAGTGTGCTAATTACAAATGCTACTTAGTCCCTTTTGCCACAGGCAAAAGACATTTACCCCCAAGAAAAACACATATTTACGTTTTAAAACATACTTTGTTTTCCAAGGAGAATGGCACATCGCCTGCTGAATGCTGCACTCGTCTGTAATGATGTTGGAACTGGATTCAGGTGTTTCACACCTGATGATGACGCTCCCCTTTGACCATGATTATGTAAATGCAACCGATAGCATTCGCCAAAAGATCTGTCATTCTAAGTTTCCTCAACTGATTGCGATTAATTATAGTTAAATGTTCCCCGCCTCTAGCCGGCGCTCTGGGATACTCGCTGCAGCGCGTATAGGCGGCGTTTAGGGAAAGATCTAAGCTGGAGGGCTTGCAGCGAAGCAACTAAACAGACTGACAGTGAGTACACTTGAGATTCCCGAATGATCATGCAATGCGAATTGTGTATGGCTCAGTCGCTTGGGGCGCAAATTCGTATTTTAAAGAAAATTCGCCACACTACTTGGTCGTTGGTTTATGGCATTCTGTGTCTTTAACACTTTCCAATCCACTGTCTGACGTCTAAAGACATTAAGATTTAAGGCTATATATCTCCTATGTTGGAAGACGTCCAGCGGGGTTCTCTTACTGTATATTGGCAGCCTCTCTGCTGTCATTGCCTATCCAATGTGTCACCTCATGCAGTACTGAATTTAGGCAGCATATTGTGCCATTGTATAATAGCAGAAAAAGAGTAAGCTCCCTAAAAAAACAGAATACAAATAGGATAGGAAAGGGTTAATGTTTGGGGGCCTTTTGTGTGGCTTTTAAAATGTGCGTTGTATTAATTAGTGGCCTGAATCACTTGCATGCAATAGCCTTATGGATTGTAAATGTGCCATAAACTTGTAAGTAATTTTGCCTTGTATTTCCTGTTTGCAGTAAGCTCCATCATGACCACGTGGCGGTCTATTAGGGATGCCCACCGGAGGAGCCTGCAAAGAAGTGTGGAGGAGGGCTCCCGGGCACATGCCTCAGCGCTCAGATTCCTCCTGCCATCCATGCAGCTACCCCTGTAAGTAACGCGGAATTCACCCCCCCAATCGGTGATGTTGCATACATAAAAAATAGAGATGAGCGAGCACCAAAATGCTCGGGTGCTGGTTACTCGAGTCGAACTTTCCGCTATGCTCGAGGGTTCGTTTCGAGTAACGAACCCCATTGAAGTCAATGGGCGACTCGAGCATTTTTGTATATCGCCGATGCTCGCTAAGGTTTTCATTTGTGAAAATCTGGGAAATTCAAGAAAGTGATGGGAACGACACAGAAACGGATAGGGCAGGCGAGGGGCTACATGTTGGCTGCATCTCAAGTTCCCAGGTCCCACTATTAAGCCACAATAGCGGCAAGAGTGCCCCCCCCAACAATTTTAACTTCTGAAAAACCCTCATTAGCAAGGCATACCTTAGCTAAGCACCACACTACCACCAACAAAGCACAATCACTGCCTGCATGACACTCCGCTGCCACTTCTCCTGGGTTACATGCTGCCCAACACTCCCCCCCCCCCCCGCACGACCCAGTGTCCACAGCGAACACCAAAGTGTCCCTGCGTAGCCTTCAGCTGCCCTCATGCCACACGCTGGCCTCATAGCCATACCACCCTCATGTCTATTTATAGGTGCGTTTGCCATGAGGAGGAACCGGAGGCACACACTGCAGAGGGTTGGCAGGGCCAGGCAGAGACCCTCTTTAAAAGGGGCGGGGCGATAGCCCACATTGCTGTACAGAAGCAATGAGAACTCCAATCCTGTGCCACCTCCGTCAGGAGCTGCAAACGTGGGCATAGCAATGGGGAATCCATGTGCCACACAGTATTCATTCTGTCAAGGTGTCGCATAGCTCAATCCACACTGTAAGGGGAAAGCCGTCAGCGCTCTGCCCCCTACCCAAGTCAGTCAGTGCCTTTGTGCCAGACAGGTCGGCGCACCTTTCCGAGCAGGTCTGACAAGCGTGGGTAGCTTTTCAGAAACCGCTGAACCACCAAATTAAAGACGTGGGCCAGGCATGGCACGTGCGTGAGGCTGCCGAGCTGCAGAGCCGCCACCAGGTTACGGCCGTTGTCACACACGACCATGCCCGGTTGGAGGCTCAGCGGCGAAAGCCAGCAGTCGGTCTGCTCTGTCAGACCCTGCAGCAGTTCGTGGGCTGTGTGCCTCTTCTCTCCTAAGCTGAGTAATTTCAGCACGGCCTGCTGACGCTTGGCCACCGCTGTGCTGCCACGCCGCGCGACACCAACTGCTGGCGACGTGCTGCTGCTGACACATCTTGATTGCGAGACAGATGTTGCGTTGGAGGAGGAGGAGGGTGGTTTAGTGGAGGGAGCTTACACCGCCGCAGATACCAGCACCGAGCTGGGGCCCGCAATTCTGGGGGTGGGTAGGACGTGAGCGGTCCCAGGCTCTGACTCGGTCCCAGCCTCCACTAAATTCACCCAATGTGCCGTCAGGGAGATATAGTGGCCCTGCCCGCCTGTGCTTGTCCACGTGTCCGTTGTTAAGTCGACCTTGCCAGTAACCGCGTTGGTGAGGGCGCGAACAATGTCGCGGGAGACGTGGTCGTGCAGGGCTGGGACGGCACATCGGGAAAAGTAGTGGCGACTGGGAACTGAGTAGCGTGGGGCCGCCGCCGCCATCATGTTTTTGAAAGCCTCTGTTTCCACAAGCCTATATGGCAGCATCTCAAGGCTGATCAATTTGGCTATGTGCACGTTTAACGCTTGAGCGTGCGGGTGCATGGCGGCGTACTTGCACTTGCGCTCAAACAGTTGCGCTAGCGACGGCTGGACGCTGCGCTGAGAGACATTGCTGGATGGGGCCGAGGACAGCGGAGGTGAGCGTGTGGGTGCAGGCCGGGAGACGGTCGTGCCTGTGTCCTGAGAGAGGGGTTGGATATCAGTGGCAGGTTGGGGCACAGGGGGAGAGGCAGTGGTGCAAACCGGAGGCGGTGAACGGCCTTCGTCCCACCTTGTGGGGTGCTTGGCCATCATATGCCTGCGCATGCTGGTGGTGGTGAGGCTGGTGGTGGTGGCTCCCCGGTTGATCTTGGTGCGACCATCCTTGCACACCACAGTTCGTCGGTCGTCTGCACTCTCAGTGAAAAACTGCCACACCTTTGAGCACCTCGGCCTCTGCAGGGTGGCATGGCGCGAGGGGGCGCTTTGGGAAACAGTTGGTGGATTATTCGGTCTGGCCCTGCCTCTACCCCTGGCCACCGCACTGCCTCTTCCAACCTGCCCTGCTGCTGCACTTGACTCCCCCTCTGAAGACCTGTCCTCAGTAGGCTTAGCAAACCAGGTGGGGTCAGTCACCTCATCGTCCAGCTGCTCTTCCTCCGAATCCTCTGTGCGCTCCTCCCTCGGACTTACTGCCCTTACTACTACCTCACTGATAGACAACTGTGTCTCATCGTCATCGTCCTCCTCACCCACTGAAAGCTCTTGAGACAGTTGCCGGAAGTCCCCAGCCTCATCCCCCGGACCCCGGGAACTTTCCAAAGGTTGGGCATCGGTCACGACAAACTCCTCCGGTGGGAGAGGAACCATTGCTGCCCAATCTGGGCAGGGGCCCGAGAACAGTTCCTGGGAGTCTGCCTGCTCCTCAGAATGTGTCATTTTCATGGAGTGAGGAGGCTGGGAGGAAGGAGGAGCAGCAGCCAGAGGATTCAGAGTTGCAGCTGTGGACGGCGTAGAAGACTGGGTGGTCGATAGATTGCTGGATGCACTTTCTGCCATCCACGACAGGACCTGCTCACACTGCTCAGTTTCTAATAAAGGTCTACCGCGTGGACCCATTAATTGTGAGATGAATCTGGGGACCCCAGAAACTTGCCTCTCTCCTAATCCCGCAGCAGTCGGCTGCGATACACCTGGACCAGGAGCTCGGCCTGTGCCCACACCCTGACTTGGGCCTCCTCGTCCTCGCCCCCGTCGAGACGTAGGTGCGTATGACTGAGCTACTGGAATTCACAGCGCAGAACCAGTCAAGTGGCCAAAGGACAGTGGTAGGCCTTAAGTATTTTGCTTCTATTTTTTTAAATGGTGAAGTGAAACACCAGACAGACACTGTATGCAGCGTATATTATGTATACTGTTTCCCTCTGGCGGGATGACGGCGGTCATGTAATGGGCACAGCAGAGCCAGGAAACAATTATGCGCAAGCCTGTAGTGAGACGTAGGTGCGTATGACTGAGCTACTGGAATTCACAGCGCAAAACCAGTCAAGTGGCCAAAGGCCAGTGGTAGGCCTTAAGTATTTTGCTTCTATTTTTTTAAATGGTGAGGTAAAACACCAGACAGACACTGTATGCAGCGTATATTATGTATACTGTTTCCCTCTGGCGGGATGACAGCGGTCATGTAACGGGCATAGCAGAGCCAGGAAGCAATTATGCGCAAGCCTGCTGTAATGCTTAGCTGGGTATTAGTTAGCAACTACTACCCCCAGCAGACACGCAGTACACTGAAGACGGTCACAGGCAGCCCAAATATAGTATTTTTTCCCCAATTTTTTAAAAAAAGCCCACTGTCTATATAGCCAGTATACCTCTTTCCCTCCCTCACCAGTACTGCCCCTATACTCTGTAAAATTACTGCAGACTGAGGACGCTATGGTCTGCACGCCCGATATACAAAAAAAAAAAAATGTGCAACACCGCTAAAAGCAGCCTCAACAGTACTGCACACGGTCAGATGTGGCCCTAAGAAGGACCGTTGCGGTTCTTGAAGACGAATATAACACCTAACACTCTCCCTATAGCAGCTACAGCAAGACAGCACTTTCCCTGATCTCTGTCAGCATGCATCTGTGGCGAGCCGCGGGCGGGGCAGATTTAAATACTGGGGTGTCATCTGATCTCCCCAGCCACTCACTGCAGGGGGGTGGGATAGGGCTGGAATGTCACAGGAGGAAGTTGTAATGCCTTCCCTGTGCTTCTATTGGCCAGAAAAGCGCGCACATTTCTCAGGGAAAGAAATGTAATGGAGTCGAGCACCGCGTGGTGCTCGTCTCGAGTAACGAGCATCTCGAACACCATAATACTCGAACGAGCATCAAGCTCGGACGAGTACGCTCGCTCATCTCTAATAAAAAACTTATTTAGAATCGTCATAACATTATGGTAGGATGTGTTTATAAAGGCCCTTCTAAATTATTGGTTTGTCCTACATGCCTTGTCTGCAGCAACAAAACTCCTGTTATAATGTAGCGCTATATTTAGTAGGTGCAACATTAATCCAGGAAATTGAGCTTTAACATAGTATGTAGCATTTGTGGTTAACTAGCTAAACCAAATGTGATAGCTTAGATGTTGTGGCAACTGTTCCTGCCGGATTCATACTAAATTGCATCCTCCTTTAAGTCCTTAGGAGATCCAGCAATGTGGGGGACGGACGTCCGAGGATGATTCCGGAAGTGCCTCATCGGACGAGACATCATCCTCATCTAGGGCGCGGCAGGACCCTTTGTCTGAGAGACAGACTCAACGGCCGCCCGGTCATCTTGGATCCGATTCTCAACGACGGAGCCCCAGGAGGCATCCCCCACGGAGACGAAGCAGGACTCCCGGCGGTTTTCTGTTTCACCTCCCCGTGGGGATGACTCTGACAGATCCCGTCGGCCTCCCCAAAGGAGTCCAAACAGGAGACCCCCCCTTAGGTCTCCAGTTTTGATTCCCCCTTGGGATTCCTCTGGCCGTCCTCCTACGGCTCCGCCTAGGCGTCAATCCCAAACTTCAAGTCGGGATACTGTTAGGTCACCACGTTGGGATTCTGGTCATTGCTCACGACAGAATCCCCCTAGGCGGACCCCTAGAAGGGGCCAAAGAAATCCCCCTCCGGCCACCCCTGAGCATCGGTGATCGCAACAGCCCCCTCCTTTTCTCCCCGGTGACATTGAGCGTGCTGCATTGCAGTATTTGAGATCCTGGGCAGATGAGGATTGGGCTGATGCATTTGGTCGTTCGATCGCCTGGCGCTTGCGCCAGGTGCCCACGCGGCTACAGGGCATGGTGAGGGCTGCCATGGAGACGGTGCTTGAGGCCGCTGTCTTGGAGAGTCCAGATATGGAAGTTTTTTGGTTTTTGGACCACTGGCGTCTCCATGGTAGGTGGAGGCACCCAGAACGTGCTGTGTTTGAGCATCGGATTCAACATACCAGAGGCATGTCCCGTGTTTTGCGGGCAGCGCAAGGTGACTATTTTACGCCACCACCAGTTGGAGACAGTAGGGAGGGCAGTTCCCCTGAGCAGGGCTCGCCTGCAAGGATGGGAGGACCACATTTGCAGCCTCCCCCAGAAGTCCCACCCAATGATCCTGCCTCTCAGCCACAGTGTTCTCCGCCCCTACAAGAGCCTGTTTTGCTCCATAAGGATGATGTCTCGCCTGGTGAGGGCCCACTCTGGCCACATCCGTCCCCACCACCGGCTGAGTTTCGGGGCCCACCGGCTGAGTTTCGGGGCTCACCGGCTGAGGATCTGGCCCCAGCGGCTGAGGATCTGGGCCTGCCGGCTGAGGATGTCGGGCCCCTGCCGCCCCCCCCCCCCCCCCCCCAAGCCACAGCAGGCCTCCGACAGCCTGCCCCTCCGAGGAGGAGCGTACAGTTTCATCTGGCGGGACCCCAAGCGGCGGGGACGGCCTACACGGTCTGGGAGGGCATCCTCCCGAGGCAGGCCGAAGAAAGGCCGTTATAAATAAGTTTATTGTTTGTTATAATTTGGGTGAAGAAACCCTTTTTTTTTGTTTTCTTTACATTAAAGAAAAAAGGTATTAAAAATTTGTGTTTTGTTTTTTCACTCCTTTTTTAATATAAAAAGGCCTGATTCACACGTGCCAAAACGCATCGCTGAGAGAAAATCGCTGCGATTTTCTAGCAGCAATACTGGGATCTAGGAGCGCTACAAAGTCGCATGTGACGCCCAAAAATTAGGCAACCTTTTTTGTAGCTGCTACTGTCAAACTTGCATTGCATCGCATGCAAACCACGTTTTCGTGTAATGCGATAGCACAGAGAGGAAAGGTCAATAGAGAAACATGGGCTACAAAACCGGGCGTGTCGCATTTCTAAGGCTTCAAAAAAAGGAAAAAAGTGGCAGCATAGGATGATGCAAGTGACCAAACTTCTTAAGTGAAAGGAACATTTGTCTTGTTTCATAGTTTTACAAAGTCAACATTTCTACCTCCATGAGGTCTTTCTCAAGCCAAATAACCGACCAAACAAGGTGTGCTGTCCACGTTCCGCAGCTTCATAAAGACCTCATTGAGCTTGAAACGTTGCCTTTGTAACTCTGAAACAAGACAAACGTTCCTTTCACTAAAGAAGTTTGGGCACTTGCATCATGCTCTGCTGCCACTTATTTAATTGATTTTGCCAAATATATTTAAAGTGGCATCTGCCCATAGTCCGGAACTTGGCTCTCCATTTGTGTGGAGCTGTTGTTGTCCTCTTCTGTCTCTGCCCCCTTTAAATAATATTTAATGCGGGGGTGTTTTCAGTGAGTCCCTTTTTTGGGTGGGATTTCATATTGTTGACATTTCTAAAGAAGCTTCAGGTCCGCTCATCTTGTATTAATATCCTTAGTTTAAGCATAGTACAATAAAGAGGTACCATGTCTGCTGGAAAATGTATGTTACAACACTCTGAAAGCGCTTGGTAGCTCCAGACTATACTCCACGCTATGTAAACTTTCCTTTCAAAAATGTCTGAGTGCATTTGGTACCAGATGCATCCAGAATGATGCGAAGTGATGAAGGCCGACTTCAAACAAGGTGTTTATTTATAAACTCCTTCCACAAGTTGCCCATCACAAGCAACTGCACTAATACATACCGAATCGTGTAACACCAATAGCTCAGGTGAACACTACCACCCAGCCTTTTGGACTTAATAGTTCTGTATGTTTGGCCATGGCCGAATACTCTTTTAATATGTTTGTGTGTGGTGGGGGTGGTAAATCGTTTTAGAATTTGTCGTTCCCCTTTTGTTCGCTCTAGGACGAACAAACGACGTTATGATGTCGGGGCGAATTTCTGGCGAAAAATCGCCCGAGTATTGTCAAGGCGGGCGAAAGTGTGCGTCTGGCGTCATCTGTGCGTGCCCCGCCCCGTGCCTGAGCGTTACGCACGGCACTTGCAGCACGGCGCCATTTTGTGGCCACAGTTTGTGCCTGAAACATGTCTGGCACGTGTTCACCTCTGGGACGTCGCGAGACACGGCTGCTGGCCCGGATGATGGACCAGCTAGATTATGATGGGCACCATGGCCCCTACCAGCACCCACAGCAGCGCAAAAGACTATTCATGCGCAAGGTCCGAAGGGCGATGGGGCGTCAGTTTGGGACAGTGAGGAGCAGGATACAACTGCAGAAACGGTGGAGCGACCTCAAGTCAAAAGACCCTGAGCGGCTTGAGGCCATCAGGCGGCGCCTCCATTGTCGGGAAGGAGGTAAGCACATTGTCTGGGGTTGTGCTCAGAACTTGTCACCTATTTAACCTCCTGGCAGTGTTTGTAACCCCTTAAATGACATGGCCTATTTTGGCGTACAGGAGCAAGCAATGTTTTTTCGTTTTCCATCTCCATTTTTGAAAAGCCATACCTTTTTGCATTTTCAATGTATGGAGCTCTATGAGGCCTTTTTTTCCCCTACACGAGCTGTAGTTAAGATTTTTACCATTTTGTGGAATGTACGGTTTCTTGGATCACTTTATTTTGAATTGTAGTTTGGAGGCTAAATGCCAAAAACTAGCAGTGTTCCTCGGTAGTTTATGGGAATTTTTAACGTTTGTAGCCGTTCCTAAAAACAAAAAAAGGTTTCCCGTTTTGGGGCACGTTGTTACGGACGCGTCACTACCATTTTTTTCCCTTTTTTTTTTCGCATTTGGTGATGCTAATATTTAAAATAATGTTTAGGATTTAAAAAAAAACACCACTTGTGTCCCTCTGAAAGGGACTTGCAGCACAGCACTTATTATCGCTGTGATAAGGCATGGCAGAGCTAAGGCCCTGCAATGCCTTATCGCTTACTATAGCGGTCATAGGCTCTGGCAGTACAGGACGCCTGTGAACTCTTTCCCTGCCCCGTGATCTACTAATATTACGGCAGGGAAGCGGTTCACAGCGGTGGGGCGCATCTCAAATGTCCCACCGCTGTAGCAGTGGGACGCCGGCTGTGACTGACAGCCGGCTCCCGATGCGGGATAGCGCTAGTTCAGTCATGATCTGGCACTATCCCAATGACGTAGCGGTAAGTCATGTTGCGGGAAGTACCCCACTACCAGGAGGTACCGTTACGTCATGGGGAGGAAAGGGGTTAAGGAGGCATTGCTTATAGCTCAAGAATGCCTTTGAAGGTTATATAAATGTTCAGTATTTAATTTGTATACGAGTTGCTAAAACTTGTTTCCAACATTAACAAGTGTTCGTGTTACTGTCCCCACAGATGCAACACAAGGTCAGAGGGCGGATTCGGGAGAGGAGCAACAGCCCTCTCCAGCCTGCGAGGCTACAACTCCACCTCCACCAGAAGCCACTCAGGAGGAGGCAGTTGGTAAGTGAAAAAAATCTTCTGTGCAACTTTTAGCAGCTCTCACTTGACAACCAAAATAGGGCTCCCCCACACTAGTAAATGCGTTAAGGTTTTTTTTAATGCGATTTGTTGTTCACATAATGGATGCGTATCCGCAAATCGCATGAGGGGTCGACGAATCACTGAAATATCTGCACCTAGCAGCGTTTTCAGCAAAAGCCTCCCAATCAGCGGAGCGATTCCCGCTATCCGCTGCCACTGCTGTAACAGCTGTGGCAGAGAAGAATGACGTTCGCCCATTGAATTCAATATAGTCGTCTCCATTGAAAGCAATGGGCTGCCGGCAAGACGCGGCTGAACTCTGGCTGCATGAAAAAGGTGAGTATCCTTTTTCCCAAAATTTCGACACATTTGCAGGATGCTTTTCAGGGAAGGGCTTTTATTTTACACCCTTCCCCGAAAATTCACCCTGCGCTTGACGGCAGCCCATTGCTTTCAATGAAAGCGGCTGTATTGCCGGCTCCATAGAATTCAATGGCCGAACATCGTTCTTCTCTGCCACAGCTGTGGCAGAGGAGAACGATCTTTAGTATATGTTCTTAATCTGGTTGGCGCTGCTGCCGCCGGCCACATTGAGCGCATATATAGGACACAACGCTTCGCAGAATGCAGATAGGCGCGTTCTGCCAATCGTTGTGTCCTCTAATTTATCGCACATCTGCATAAAAAACGGACATGTGCAAGCTCCCATTGGGATGCATTGGGTCTATAGATCTGCATATCGCAAGCGCGTGTGCAGATCGGACACAAAAACACCAGTGTGACCAAGCCCTCACGCGATTGTCAATGGGACTTTCTAATGTTAAAAACGCAATGCACCAACAACGCTGTGGTGTCCGTTCCATTTTTGGAACATGAAAAGTCACATTGTCAATCTGGTTACCCAACAAATACATTGCAAGTGTGTGTGACACCTAACTCAGCTTTTGGGTGAATACCCACTCCTTTTTTTTTTAAAACTGCCAAATTCAGCAGGTTTTTTTCAGCAGGGGGCTATGGGAATTGTCAGATTAAAATGGCAAGGGCGCTAAATCTCAAGATCGCGCTACATTGCGGATTTGCGCTAACTCCATTTTAACATTACAAGTCCCATAGACCCCTGCCGATGACACAATTGTGCTACTTTTGCAGTGAACGAAAAAAAGGGCGTTGGTAGTCACCCTTTGATGTACCCTCCAAATTTACTAACAATCCATTTTTTGTCATTGTCAGCTCCTGACCCCCCTGCATCAGCAACAACGTTGGCAGAGGGGTCCCCATGGAGCCTGCCTTCCCTGATGTCGCCAAAGCCACTGGTGGAGGTGGACAGACCCAGCATGGACCCTGGCCGCCCTGTGACAGGTAAGGACGACACACTTGGGCCTACACACACTAACATCATGATAACATTTTTCTCACATTTTTGGTAGTACACACATTCTCCAGAGTAGGCTACATAAATTTGAACACACACTAGGAGGCAAAGCAACACATTTACACATGCCTGATCGCTTGTATTTCTCTTTGGTCACAGTGTGGAGAGATGTCCCCCCTGATGAGAGGGTGGACTGGTATTTCCAGGAAATCCATCTCTGCCACCTGCAGATAGATTTTCTGCAGCGTGGCTTAGACGGAGTCCGGGAAAGGCTGGCCAACCTCCACCAATGGGGAGTGCATCACTTCCCGACAATGGAAACGAGGACGCTCCCCCGTCAAGCAAGCTCCCTACAGTCCCAATCCACACCATCGCCCTTGGACCTTTCCCGAAGCTGAACATGTTTGTGGGGGTGCCGAAGGGTCCGTGGTTCCCCATCTTGCCAGCTGGTCCATCATCTCAACAGCTGTGTTTCGCGACGTCCAAGAACAGACATTTTTGAGCCATGTTGGCTTAGTCCCAATACTTTTCTAAACATTTAAGCCATGTTGGCTGAGAGCAAGTTTTTACTAAGTAAAAGTGTTTTTCAAAAAATTACAAGCAACCATGTGTTTAGATTTCTTTAATAATAAATATTAGTTGTCACATGCACAAGGTAATCAAGACTTAAGACTAGTAAACACACATAGTATGCTCGTAGGCAACTCATGGCTCTAACTTGGAACTCTTGCGGAAGCTTTTATCACTTCTCTTGGACGGTACAAAGGGTCCAGCAGAGATCCATGGTTACAGGCTGCATAGACTGGTTTTTCTTGCATGTCACGGACAGCATTTCAACCCTCAATACTCATTTCTAACACATTTCACACAGTGGGACATGCGACAATAGTTAGAGAAAACACACAGTTAACGGGCTCAGTCACACGGGCGCTTCGGCGCCTGTGTTACTGCAGCCAGTAGACAGCCGTACCTGAACACGGACGTCTCTCTGCAGCGCCGGGAGAAAGAACCTGTGAACGGCTTCATTGCCGGTCATGTGTTGTTTCATCAGCGCTGGAGAGAGACGGCCATTTTCAGGTAAGTCTTCTCAGTCACACGGCCGCATTGGCGCCGGGGTGCGGGTCCCGATGCACCCGTGTGACTGAGCCCTTAGGTGTTTGTAGTCTCTAATCTGTACAGGAACACATTTGCAGCCTTAAGCCCCCCCCCCCCCCCCCACACTCAACAAAGGGAAAAAAAATTACAGTTTAGGGGTTCCCTTGGCTAAGGGCCCCAAATGAGGTATTAGTTTACTACATTGCCCTACTTCAGCTAACTGTTTTAAAAGAGTGCCTCATTTTGAAAGGCCGTTTCTAATATAGAGCTGAAGGTGGGCAAGTTAGTCCAAGCTCGCAATCCACGTCAAGGATCCTTGTTACTTGCAAGTCTCTAACTAAGAGAATGTGCCAATAATCACCTACTTAAAAAAAAAGTGGCACAGCCAGCTTAAAAAAAAAACCAAACAATCTTGAGAAACCAGCTCATCGGCTTCCTCGAGCATGTTCCAACTGCCAAAGAAGTGCTCCCTGTGGAGATAGGAAATACTCCGTGAAGAGGTCCCTGACGAGGACAACAGATTGTGCTGGCCTACCATGCTGCACAGCCTCCTCCAAAACTTTGCCCCCAAAAGCAGTGGGTAAAGGCTGCGGAACATTCAAAACTGTATCATGTCGCCGGCAGAAATTATGTAGAACCACACAGGCCCTAATTACCGCTGACACGTTCTCAGGAGCCAGCTGAATGGTACTTAGTAAGACTCGCCAACGATTAGCGAGAATACCAAATGCACACTCCATATAACGCCGGGCACGTGTGAGGCGGTAATTAAAGACCTGCCTCCTGGTGTCAATGTTTCTGTGAGCAAAGGGCCGCATGACATTATTAGCCAGGCCAAATGCCTCATCCGCCACAAAGACAAATGGGGCTGCTGTACCTGACGAGCCAGGAAGGGCCTGAGGCGCAGGAATAGAAAGCTGCTGTTCCCTCATCCGCTACCCATTCTGGACGTGCAGAAAATGCGCGCATCACCAGCACTTCCAAAGGCCCCAATATCAACCAGCAGGAGTCAATAGTTATTGTCAGCAACAGCAAGGAGGACCACCGAAAAGAACTGCCGATAGTTGAAATATTGAGACTCCGAGTTAGGTGGCTTCAGGACACGAATGTGCTTCCCGTCCAACGCCCCAATGCAGTTTGGGAACTGCGCAGTGCTCATAAATCCCTCGGCGACGTCCAGCCAATCTTGACGAGAGGGAGGAGCCATCACCAAAGGTACAAGACACTGCCAAAGGATGTCACAGGTCTCACTGACGATTCCCCCAATGGTAGAGCGGCCAATCAAGAACTGTGAATGCTGCAAAGCATAGGAATTCCCAGTAGCCAGAAATCTGTGGGAGAAGAGGAAAAAAAAAGGTTAGAACTTTGCTACATGACATGCACTTTCTATATATAGAAAAGCATCATTTAACAAAAAATACTGCAAACATAAGGGCTCCTTCACACGGGCGACAAAGTGGCGTGCTTTTGAAACATTGCTACAATCCTACAAAATGCATATATTAGAAGGCCATGGTTTCCTATGGGTTCCTTCACACATGAGATGTTTTGTAGTATACTCCAAAATGACACACAAACCTCACATGTCCGGCATATGCCCATGACACGCTAGGTTTGGTAGCCCATGTTTCTCTATGGAGCCTTCCTCTGTTGCATCGCATCGCACAAAAACGTGGTTTGCATGCG
Organism: Eleutherodactylus coqui; assembly: GCF_035609145.1. Classification (NCBI taxonomy): domain Eukaryota; kingdom Metazoa; phylum Chordata; class Amphibia; order Anura; family Eleutherodactylidae; genus Eleutherodactylus; species Eleutherodactylus coqui. The sequence goes on along the minus strand of NC_089839.1, from coordinate 112,706,894 downwards.
ATGCGTTGCAGCTTTGACAGTAGCAGATGCTACAAAGTCACGTGATTTTGTAGCGTCACTTGCGACTTTGTAGCACTACAAAATCGCTGTATTGCTGCGAGAAAATCGCAGGGATATCATACAGTGCAGTGATGCAATATCGCAGCAATTTTCTCGCAGCCATGCAGTGTCGCCCGTGTGAAGGAGGCCTTATACTCAGACCAATAACAAACATGGTACATTGGCGGGCTGGCTTTGCGTCTAGCTCTTGGCTGGTTCCAAAAACATGTTTGCTATAGTAACCATCTGCAAAATGTAAGCTAATGCTCAGGTCAAACAACGTAAGCACTACATAAAGTATTCACACAACACAAGAAGCCTTGCCCCCCCCCCCCCCCAAACACCCAACCAAAGGCTACAGAACAATGGTTGGGAAAAAAAGGGCCAAATAAGGAAAAAATAGACGCCTGTATTACTGCTTTAAGATTGTGCCATTATTTCTAAGCCGTCAAAGCACTATTAAGATTTGAATAATGGTGATAGATCCACCATCACTTTATGAGAAGCTCACCGTGGAACACAGGCGAGACTAATTATTTAGCTGCATCAACGCTCCCTTGATACAGACTACTCAAGTGCTGTCAAACACACCGCAGCAAGATGTGGAAAAACAAAGGACAGCAATAATTAAACATGGATCAGGAAGGGGTGCGGCCGATATACGTTGTCCTTGTCTGCAAGGGGAGGAGGATGAAAGAGCCAGGATGAGGAACAGAGCTCCTGCCCCTTGCCCACCCCTCCCCACTATTTGCTCTCAAAGTACCACTGCTTAGCTCTGCCCCCGTCCTGCCCTTCCCATTGCTATTAGTGGTGAGGAGCGTTGAAAGGGCAGGAGCTCAGTGCTTCAGGGATGCCCACTATCCCTCTTCCATCATCCTCCACCTGCAGACAAGGACAACGTATATCGGCTCAGCGTTAAAACTCGAGGCGATATACTGTCGTCAGAATAAGCCCTAACATGTATAGACAAAGGTACAAAGGCTACACGGGGAAGGGATGAAAGATAACGACAGATGATGTGACCTTGAGACAGATGAGAACTTACCGCAGAGTGACCAGGAGAGTTTCCTCAGCAGAGATACTGTCATGCATGTTGGTATCTCTGTGCGTAATCCCAGCACGCACCACCTCCAGAGGTTCATCGAACATGCTGACCGACAAACGACAAAAGGCAGTGAACCTGTCCGGGTACTGCCTCAGATCCACGTACAGGAAGTGATACATCCCAATACGATCCCGCAGCTCCACCAGCGGATGCACCCAGTACCTCCTAGTCCTCCTCCTCCTCCTGACTGGCCCAGGACTATCGCTAGCCCTAGGTTGGTCACTAGCAAGGTAGCCAGACACATCCTCTGGCAGACCAGCAGAAAGCCTAGATAGACGCATCAGCAACCAGGTAGAGAAACAGGAAGAAGCAGAATGAAGAACAGGCCTCATTAGCAGCTATTTATAACACCTGGTAGTAGGCTGCAGCATGATTACTTGCATGGCGAAAAAGGTGCGAAAAAGTTCCGAAAAAAAAGGTCCGGCCAGTATAAGATTGATGCGCATTTTGATGTGCATGGCGAAAAAGGAGCGAAAAGGTTCCGAAAAACAAAGTTCCGGCCAGTTTAAGATTCATGCGCATTTTGATGCGCACAGCGATTTTACTCAGGTCAGACGGCTGTTTTGCTGCGACGATAAATGTAGCTACGTGCAGATTTTTCCGGCGATTTTTTACCCCCAATCACGCGATTTGAGCATGCGCATCCGTCATGCGATCTGCAAATCGCGGTAAAAAACGTCCGTCTGACCGAGGCCTTATACTGTGGGTCGAGAAGGGTGTACACCCAGTAACCTGTGTTCACCAGAATGCGTCTAACGGAGGGTCACAGGAAAGGCAGCCTAACATGAAGTCAGCCATGTGTGCCAGAGTCCCAGTATGCAACACATCGTTGTCCTGACTAGAAGGATGCTCCTCCTCCTCCCCCTCCTCCTCCTAAACGCGCTGAAATACAGACGTTAGGGTGGTCTGGCTATCAAATGACATACTGTCATCCCCCATCTCCTGTTCTAACTGCAAAGCGTCGGCCTTTATGCTTAGCAGCGAACTTCTCAGCAGGCAAAGCAGCGGGATGGTAACACTAAATATGGCCACATCGCCGCTCACCATTTGGGTAGACTCCTCAAAGTTTCCGAGGACCTAACAGATGTCTGCCATCCATGTCCACTCCTCTGTGAAAAACTGCGGAGGCTGACTACCACTCCACCGGCCATGTTGAAGCTGGTATACTACAATTACTCTACGATGCTCGTAAAGCCTGGCCAACATGTGCAGCGTAGAATTCCAGAGCAGGAGCACATCGCACAGCAGTCTACGCTCTGGCTGCTGGAAGCAATGTTCCAGTGTCCTGAGGGTGGCAGCATTTGTGGTGGACTTCCGGAAATGTGCGCAGACGCAGCGCACCTTGCAGAGCAGGTCAGACAAGTGGGGGTAGTTTTTCAGAAACCACTGAACCACCAGATTGAAGACATGGACCAGGCATGGCACGTGTGTATGGCTGCCAAGCTGCAGAGTCGCCACCAGGTTACAGACATTGTCACACACGACCATGCCTGGTTGGAGGCTCAGTGGCGAAAGCCAGAGATCGGTCTGCTCCATCAAACCCTGTAACAGCTCGGGGGCGGTGTGCCTCTTGTCACCCAAGCTGATTAGTTTCAGCATGGCTTGCTGACGCTTCCTCATTGCTGTCCTGCCGCGCCGCGCACTACAAACTGCTGGCGACGTGCTCACACTTCTTAATTGAGAGGTGGAGGTGGCGGAGGAGGAGGGCGGGGTTTGGAGGAGATGGCATGATACGACGGAGAAACCATCACCGAGGTAGGACCCGACATCCTCGGTGTGGTTAGCAAGTTAGCAGTCCCAAGCTCTGACTCGGTCCCAGCCTCCACCAAGTTCACCCAATGTGCCGTCAGGGAGATGTAGTGTCCCTGCCCGCCAGCAGTTGTCCACGTGTCTGTTGTTCAGTTGACCTTCCCAGTAACCACGTTGGTGAGGGCACGGTTAATGTTGCGGGAGACGTGCTAGTGTAGGCCGGGGATGGCACACGGGGAAAAATAGTGGTGACTGCAGGCGGTGTACCGAGGGACAGCCGCCGCCATCATGCTGCGGAAAGGCTCCGTTTCCACTAGCCTGTATGGCAGCATCTCCAGGCTGAGTAATTTAGCAATGTGCACGTTTAAAGATTGTGCATGCGGGTGGGTAGCCGCATATTTCCGCTTTTGATCCAACGCTTGGGTTAGCAACAGATGAACATTGCGCTGTGAGACATTGCTGATGGGAATGGAGGACTGTGGGCGTGGGGGTGTGGGTGCAGGCCGGGAGGTGCTCGTGCCTGTGTCCTTGGAGGGGGATTGCATCTGTGTGCCAGGTTGTGGCACAGGAAAAAAGTCAGTGATATGACCCAGAGGCGGTGAATGGTCTTTGTTCCACCTCGTGGGGTGCTTCGCCATCATATGCCTGTGCATGCTGGTGGTGGTGAGGCTGGTAGTGGTGGCTCCCCGGTTGATCTTGGTGCGGCACAGGTTGCATACCACTGTTCGTCGGTCATCTGCGCTCTCACTAAAAAACATCCACACCTTTGAACACCTAGCCCTCTGCATGGAGGCTTGCTGCGAGGGGGTGCTGTGGGAAACAGTTGGGGGATTATTGGCTCTGGCCCTGCCTCTCCCCCTGGCCACCACACTGCCTCTTCCAACCTGTCCTGCTGCTGCACTTGCCTCCCCTTCTGAAGCCCTGTCTTCAGTAGGCTTAGCAAGCCAGGTCAGGTCAGTCACCTCATCGTTCAGCAGCTCTTCCTCTGAATCCTCTGTCCGCTACTCCATTGAACTTAATGTCCTTACAACAGCCTCATTGACAGACAACTGTGTCTCATCATCCTCATCCACAAAAAGCTCTTGAGACAGTTGCCGGAAGTCCCCAGCCTCATCACCCGGACTCTGGGTAATTTCCAAATGTTGGGCATCGGTCACGACAAACTCCTCAGGTGGGTGAGGAACCGTTCTTTCAGACTCAGGGCAGGGACCCAAGAACAGTTCCTGGGAGTCTGCCTGTTCAGAATCTCTCCTTTTCCTGGAGTGACGAGGCTGGGAGGAAGGAGGAGCAGCCTGAGGATTCAGAGGTGCAGTCCCTAGGCCGGTACGTTTGGACTGCGTGGAAGACTGGGTGTTGGATAACGTGCTGGACGCGTTATACGTGATCCACGACAGGACCTGATCGCATTGTTGTGCTTGTAATAAAGGTCTACCACGCGGACCCACAAAATGTGAGATAAAGTTGGGGAGCGGAGAGACGCGGCGGTCTCCTAATCCCTCACCCCCGCTCAGGACCTCAGACTCTGCCCACACCCTCACTTGGATGCCCGCGTACATGTTCACGTCCTCGAGCTCGACATTTACCCCTACTCTTCGTCATGTCGAATACAGAATAGAGCAGGGCCCAAATAAATTAACCCAGTGTATAGCGCTGAGAACTGGAGGTAATTCACTGCACACAGAGACTTGTAGATACCAGAGGCTCTATGCTGTGACAGAAAAAATTAAACTGCTGTCTTGCGCTGATACCTATGGGTAATTTACCGCTCATAGAGACTAGTAGATAAGGGAGGCTGTATGGAGTGACAGAAAGAATTAACCCAATGGATAGTGCTGATAACTGCGGCTGCTTCACCGCACACAGAGAATGGGAGATGTAAGATGCTCTGCACTGTTGCACAAATAATTAACCCGTTGGATAGTGCTGATGACTGCGGCTACTTCACTGCACACAGAGAATGGGAGATGTGAGATGGTCTGCACTGGCCCAGCAACAATTAACCCACTGTTTAGCGATGAGAATTGCAACTAATTCACTGGACACAGCGAATAGGAGATGTGAGACGGTCTGCACTGGCCCAGCAACAATTAACCCACTGTTTAGCGATGGGAATTGCAGCTAATTCACCGCAGACAGCGAATGGGAGATGTGAGATGATCTGCACTGGCCCAGCAACAATTAACCCACTATTTAGCGATGGGAATTGAGGCTAATTCTCCACACACAGCGAATGGGAGATGTGAGATGCTCAGCACTGGCCCAGCAACAATTAACTCACTGTTTAGTGATGAGAACTGTGGCTAATTAACCGCACACAGCGAATGGGAGATGTGAGATGGTCTGCACTGGCCCAGCTACAATTAACCCACTGTTTAGAGATGAGAATTGTGGCTAATTCACCGCACATAGACAATGGTAGGTCTGAGATGGTCTGCACAGGGCTAGATGCTTGAAAAAAAAATGGTGCACTACTGCCCCCAGTCAGCCAAAAAAGTAATGCACACAATGAGGAGTAGCCCTAAGAAGGACTGTTGGGTTCTTGAAGACAGGATCCCTACTCTAACACTTTCCCTATTTCAGCAGCAGCTCTTTCCCTAACCTCTGCCAGCATGCGTCTGAGGCAAGCCGTGGGCGGCACTACTTTAAGTACTCGGCGGTCACCTGATCCCATCAGCCACTAACTGCTGTAGACGTGCACAGGGCTGGCACCTCTCAGCAGGAAGTGGTAATGCCTTCCCTGCATGTTTAGTGACTAAAAAATGGCGCTAAACATGCGGGGAGGGGAAATGAAATTGACTCGAGTACTGCGTGGTACTTGACTCGAGAACCGAGCATCTCGAGCACCCTAATACTCGAATGAGCATCAAGCTCGGACAAGTGTGCTCGCTCATCTCTAGTTATTCTATTTGTGTTACTTGGAGCAGGGGTACTGAATTTGTGAGTTAATGGAGTCATAATAAAGGGGAGCAAGGAGAAGAATCGGATAAAAAACGTCAATCAGAAGGGGTGCTGAGGCAGAAGAGGGAGAGCCAATCAGCCCACTTGTTACTGTCGCAGTCCTGGGTATAAACAAATCATGGGAGAGATCTCTGTATTGACCCCCAATACATATATACATAGTTATCAGGTTGCCTCTCAGCAATCTTTTCTATAAACTAAAGAACTCTAATTTTAATAACCTCTGTGGGTATTGTAGTGTGCCCATTTCATTAGGTCTAGCCCATAAGGTTTAATTATAGCACAGGGGTGTCACTGAAGACAAAAGAACTCCCACATAGAGTCTCATAGAGCAAAACTTTTGCTACGCAAGATAGCAGGTGTGGAAATAGTTTTTAAAGCAATGTCATAAATTGTACAAAGACAATTTCTGTAAGGTTAAGACTACACTAAGACATTGGCCTACTCCAAGGAACAGTCGTACAGCTCCCAAAAATTACAATACACAAAACAATTTCTACCTCTTGATCACGACTCAAGCATGGGCCTCCTATTTCTCCTCCTACAAGGAACAACAGTTACCAAAAATTATGCTAAGGGAGACAACAGATGTGGTACTTGCTTTAACTCCTTAAGAAACAGTCGTGTTTTTTTTTACCTAAAAGACCAGACACTTTTTAGGGATTTTAATTAGAGATGAGCAAGCACCAAAATGCTCGGGTGCTCGTTACTCGGGACGAAATTATCGCGATGCTCGAGGGTTCGTTTCGAGTAATGAACCCCATTGAAGTTAATGGGCGACCCGAGCATTTGTGTATATCGCCGATGCTCGCTAAGGTTTTCATTTGTGAAAATCTGGGCAATTCAAGAAAGTGATGGGAACGACACAGCAACGGATAGGGCAGGCGAGGGGCTACATGTTGGGCTGCATCTCAAGTTCCCAGGTCCCACTATTAAGCCACAATAGCGGCAAGAGTGCCCCCCCCTCCCAACAACTTTTACTTCTGAAAAGCCCTCATTAGCAATGCATACCTTAGCTAAGCACCACACTACCTCCAACAAAGCACAATCACTGCCTGCATGACACTCCACTGCCACTTCTCCTGGGTTACATGCTGCCCAACCCCCCCGCACGACCCAGTGTCCACAGCGCACACCAAAGTGTCCCTGCACAGCCTTCAGCTGCACTCATGCCACACCACCCTCATGTCTATTTATAAGTGCGTCTGCCATGAGGAGGAACCGCAGGCACACACTGCAGAGGGTTGGCACGGCTAGGCAGCGACCCTCTTTAAAAGGGGCGGGGCGATAGCCCACAATGCTGTACAGAAGCAATGAGAAATACAATCCTGTGCCACCTCCATCAGGAGCTGCACACGTGGGCATAGGAATGGAGAACCTATGTGCCACACACTATTCATTCTGTCAAGGTGTCTGCATGCCCCAGTCAGACCGGGGTTTTTTATAAATAGTCACAGGCAGGTACAACTCCGCAATGGGAATTCCGTGTGCACCCACAGCATGGGTGGCTCCCTGGAACCCACCAGCTGTACATTAATGTATCCCATTGCAGTGCCCATCACAGCTGAGGTAACGTCCGATTAAATGCAGGTGGGCTTCGGCCCACACTGCATGCCCCAGTCAGACTGGGGTTCTTTAGAAGTGGACACATGCAGTTACAACTCCCTGTGGACCCACAGCATGGGTGGGTGCCAGGAAGCCACCGGCAGTACATAAATATATCCCATTGCATTGCGCATCACACCTGAGGTAACATCAGCTTTAATGCAGGTGGGCAAAAAATTAATTGGATTACACTGTAGGCGAGGGCCCCAAAAAATTGGTGTACCAACAGTACTAATGTACCTCAGAAAAATTGCCCATGCCCAACCAAGAGGGCAGGTGAAACCCATTAATCGCTTTGGTTAATGTGGCTTAATTTGTAACTAGGCCTGGAGGCAGCCCAGTTAAAATAAAAATTGGTTCAGGTGAAAGTTTCAACGCTTCAATGAGCATTGAAACGTATAAAAATTGCTTACAAAAATTATATGACTGAGCCTTGTGGGCCTAAGAAAAATTGCCCATTCGGCGTGATTACGTGAAGTTTCAGGAGGAGGAGCAGGAGGAGGAGGATGAATAGAATACACAGATTGATGAAGCAAAAAGGTCCCCGTTTTTGATAGTGATAGAGAACGATGCTTCCATCCGCGGGTGCAGCCTACGTATTGCTTAGGAATCGCTGCTGTCCACTGGTGGAGAAGAGAAGTCTGGGGAAATCCAGGCTTTGTTCATCTTGATGAGTGTAAGCCTGTCGGCATTGTCGGTTGACAGGCGGGTACGCTTATCCGTGATGATTCCCCCAGCCGCACTAAACACTCTCTCTGGCAAGACGCTAGCCGCAGGACAAGCAAGCACCACCAGGGCATACAGCGCGAGTTCAGGCCACGTGTCCAGCTTTGACACCCAGTAGTTGTAGGGGGCAGAGGCGTCACCGAGGACGGTCGTGCGATCGGCTACGTACTCCCTCACCATCCTTTTACAGTGCTCCCGCCAACTCAGCCTTGACTGGGGAGCAGTGACACAGTCTTGCTGGGGAGCCATAAAGCTGGCAAAGGCCTTGGAGAATGTTCCCCTGCCTGCGCTGTACATGCTGCCTGATCTCTGCGCCTCCCCTGCTACCTGGCCCTTGGAACTGCACCTTCTGCCACTAGCGCTGTCGGATGGGAATGTTACCATCAGTTTGTCCGCCAGGGTCCTGTGGTATAGCATCACTCTCGAACCCCTTTCCACTTTGGGTATGAGAGTGGAAAGGTTCTCCTTATACCGTGGGTCGAGCAGTGTGTACACCCAGTAATCCGTAGTTGCCAGAATGCGTGTTACGCGAGGGTCTCGAGAAAGGCATCCTAACATGAAGTCAGCCATGTGTGCCAGGGTACCTGTACGCAACACATGGCTGTCCTCAATAGGAAGATCACTTACAGGATCCTCCTCCTCCTCCTCCTTCTCCTCCGGCCATACACGCTGAAAGGATGACAGGCAAGCAGCATGGGTACCCTCAGCAGTGGGCCAAGCTGTCTCTTCCCCCTCCTCCTCATGCTCCTCCCCCTCCTCCTCAACGCGCTGAGATATAGACAGGAGGGTGCTCTGACTATCCAGCGACATACTGTCTTCCCCCGCCTCCGTTTCCAAGCGCAAAGCATCTGCCTTTATGCTTTGCAGGGAACTTCTCAAGAGGCATAGCAGAGGAATGGTGACGCTAATGATTACAGCATCCCCGCTCACCATCTGGGTAGACTCCTCAAAGTTTCCAAGGACCTGGCAGATGGCTGCCAACCAGGCCCACTCTTCAGTAAGGAATTGAGGAGGCTGACTCCCACTACGCCGCCCATGTTGGAGTTTGTATTCCACTATAGCTCTACGCTGCTCATAGAGTCTGGCCAACATGTGGAGCATAGAGTTTCCACCGTGTGGGCACGTCGCACAGCAGTCGGTGCACTGGCAGATTAAATCGATGTTGCAGGGTCCGCAGGGTGGCAGCGTCCGTCTTGGACTTGCGGAAATGTGCGCTGACCCGGCGCACCTTTCCGAGCAGGTATGACAAGTGTGGGTAGCTTTTCAGAAAGCGCTGAACCCCCAAATTAAAGACATGGGCCAGGCATGGCACGTGCGTGAGGCTGCAGAGCCGCCACCAGGTTACGGCCGTTGTCACACACGACCATGCCCGGTTGGAGGCTCAGCGGCGAAAGCCAGCGGTCGGTCTGCTCTGTCAGACCCTGCAGCAGTTCGTGGGCCGTGTGCCTCTTCTCTCCTAAGCTGAGTAGTTTCAGCACGGCCTGCTGACGCTTGCCCACCGCTGTGCTGCCACGCCGCGCCACACAGACTGCTGGCGACGTGCTGCTGCTGCTGAAACATCTTGATTGTGAGACAGAGGTTGCGTTGGAGGAGGAGGAGGAGGGTGGTTTAGTGGAGGAAGCATACACCGCCGCAGATACCAGCACCGAGCTGGAGCCCGCAATTCTGGGGGTGGGTAGGATGTGAGCGGTCCCAGGCTCTGACTCGGTCCCAGCCTCCACTAAATTCACCCAATGTGCCGTCAGGGAGATATAGTGGCTCTGCCCGCCTGTGCTTGTCCACGTCTCCATTGTTAAGTGGACCTTGGCAGTAACCGCATTGGTGAGGGCGCGTACAATGTTGCGGGAGACGTGGTCGTGCAGGGCTGGGACGGCACATTGGGAAAAGTAGTGGCGACTGGGAACCGAGTAGCGCGGGGCCGCCGCCGCCATCATGCTTTTGAAAGCCTCCGTTTCCACAAGCCTATACGGCAGCATCTCCAGGCTGATCAATTTGGCTATGTGCATGTTTAACGCTTGAGCGTGCGGGTGCGTTGTGGCATACTTGCGCTTGCGCTCAAACAGTTGCGCTAGCGACATCTGGACGCTGCGCTGAGAGACATTGCTGGATGGGGCCGAGGACAGCGGAGGTGAGGGTGTGGGTGCAGGCCGGTAGGCACTCGTGCCTGTGTCCTCAGAGGGGGGTTGGATCTCAGTGGCAGGTTGGGGCACAGGGGGAGAGGCAGTGGTGCAAACCGGAGGCGGTGAACGGCTTTCGTCCCACCTTGTGGGGTGCTTGGCCATCATATGCCTGCGCATGCTGGTGGAGGTGGCTCCCCAGCTGATCTTGACGCGACAAAGGTTGCACACCACTGTTCGTCGGTCGTCAGGTGTCTCTGTGAAAAACTGCCACACTTTAGAGCACCTTGGCCTCTGCAGGGTGGCATGGCGCGAAGGGGTGCTTTGGGAAACAGTTGGTGGATTATTCGGTCTGGCCCTGCCTCTACCCCTGGCCACCACACTGGCTCGGCCTGTGCCCACACCCTGACTTGGGCCTCCGCGTCCTCACCCGCGTCCACATCGTCTAGGCCTACCCCTACCCCTCAGCATGCTGTATTACCAGTAGTGCAGAAACAGAACGCTGTAATTAAATGTGCCGCTTATTGGCCTGTGGTTGGAGGCTGACTTCGCTTACGGAACGCACAGCAGAGCAGGAAAGAATTTTGCGCAAGCCTGCTATAACACTTAGCTGACTGCGTATGAATTAGGACAACTACCCCCAGCAGAGACCCAGTACACTTGTGGACAGGAATACAGCGGTGATGTAAGAGGCAACACAGAGGCAGGAAAGAATTTTGCGCAAGCCTGCTGTAACACTTAGCTGGCTGCGTATGAATTAGGACAACTACCCCTAGCAGAGACCCAGTACACTTGTGGACAGGAATACAGCGGTGATGTAAAAGGCAACACAGAGGCAGGAAAGAATTTTGCGCAAGCCTGCTGTAACACTTAGCTGGCTGCGTATGAATTAGGACAACTACCCCCAGCAGAGACCCAGTACACTGAGGACGGTCACAGGCAGCCCAAATAGATTTTTTTCCCAAATGTTTTAGGAAAGGCCCACTGCCTATATACACTAAATATGTCTTCTGTCCCTGCCTCACCACTACTGGCCCTGGACAATGTAAAATTACTGCAGGACGCAATGCTCTGCACGGCCGATATACAAAAAAAAAAGTGCAACACTGCAAAAAGCAGCCTCCACACTACTGGACACGGTTAGTTGTGGCCCTAAGAAGGACCGTTGGGGTTCTTGAAGCCTAAAATAACTCCTAACGCTCTCCCTATAGCAGCTCCGGCACCAGCAGCACTGTCCCTGATCTCTGTCAGAATGCATCTGTGGCGAGCCGCGGGAGGGGCCGATTTATATACTCGGGTGACACCTGATCTCGCCAGCCACTCACTGCAGGGGGGTGGTATAGGGCTTGAACGTCACAGGGGGAAGTTGTAATGCCTTCCCTGTCTTTCTATTGGCCAGAAAAGCGCGCTAACGTCTCAGAGATGAAAGTGAAAGTAACTCGAACATCGCGTGGTACTCGTCTCGAGTAACGAGCATCTCGAACACGCTAATACTCGAACGAGTATCAAGCTCGGACGAGTACGTTCGTTCATTTCTAATTTTAATCACGTGGTGGGTTTACTGCCCTACTCCTTTTTTCCAACAGCTACCAAAATTATTTTTGCTGCATTTTTTTCTGTGACATATAGGGCTATTTTTTAATATATTTTTGGGTTTTTTTTAGTTTTAGTTTCAAAAGATTTTATTACAGTGGCAAAATCTGGAACTTACATCAATTATACAAGAATGATCCCCTCGCAGGGGGCAACACAAATAAATGTTCAATCATTATTACAGTTATAATTATACTTGCATTTCAATTGTATCCTCTATTTTCTTAGTTACATTAATTTTGAGCTAAGATATTCTCTTTGATATACCACTTTAAAACTAAACAATAAAACATAACTAAACCAAATGTAAGATTCTCTCTCTATTTCTTCTTCTCGGAATATCTTGTTCCGTTCAATAGGTCTAAGACTAGAATGTCAGTCAAGAGCCAGACCCTCAGTGTACTTTAGGTTGACAAAAGGGTGTGTCTGAGTCCTGGGATGTCTACCAGCTCTCTCCAGGGTCCCCACACCTGTCCATATCTTACCAGCGTATCTGATCCTATAGCGTGTAGTCTTTCATTTAACGTAATCTATGGAATTCTATTCATTACTTCCTGAAACGAAAGGTGTGGCTGTTTCCACCTGGCTGCGAGGTGTATTCTTGCCGCCTTACAAACAAACTGGATCAGTTTATGCACCTGGTATTTAACTCGAGGTTGGCGGTCTTCCAATACGTACATTGATGGTGTTTTTTGAAAGGGACCTATAAACAATCTGTGTAGTAGCCAAAAGGGTTAGGATGTCGTGTAGAACCTGTGCAGTCTAGCTGGCACCAAATGAATATGGTGCATTATTTTTAAAGAGGTTTCCATTCCAAGTAACCTGGTAGCTACCCCTAGAAATCGTCTCGTAACAGTGGTCCCATCTTTCCATTGACATGCAGATTCACAGATCTTTTTCACATTTTGACATAAGCTGTAATTTTTCTTCCCTTGGTGGGGTAGTAAAGGTATTGTAAATTAAGGATAGAGTTTCCTTTGTCAAGGGGTCACACTTACATAATCTTTCAAATGCGGTCATGTCCGGGAAAACTTGTGGTAGCAGCAGTGAGTACAAAAAGTGGAAGACCTGGTTTCAACAATAGTTCTTTGACTGGGGGGGGGGGGGGGGGGGGTTGAATTTGGCTTGAAATTGAGCTACTGTTAGTAGGTGGGACTTCTCTATCAATTAATGTTACCTCATTAATTTTCCACCACTGGAAATGAATTAAATTCAGGCTTGGCGGAAAGCACACATTCGGTATCAAAGGCATCAGCGCAGATGGTTTATTAGCAAAGTTATATTTGAAATGGATATTCCTCCACGTTCGTATAGAATAATAGGTGAGTAAACTGGTGTTGCTCAAATTGGTAACTATAGGAGTGTATGTCCACTTCAGTTCTGGAAATGTGTGTGGAGCTATTCTGGACACCTCCAGACAAACCCACAGTAGAGCCCTTTTCCCTCCAAGAGTTTCAATTCACTGAGCAGTTCTTGCTGCTGTGTAGTATTTCATTAAAATGGGGACTGAAAGTCCTCCCTGCCTTTTATGGTAGTGCATTATGCTATTTTTGATTCTTGGGCATTTGTTAGCCGAAATGAATTTGAAAATTAGTCTCTGCAGATTAGTTAGGGCTTCCCAGTGGATCGGGATCGGCAGTGTGCGAAAAAGATATAATATACGTGGGAACAGATTCATCTTGACTGCGTGTATCCTTCCCACCCAGGATAGCACTGGGTCTTCCCACCTCACCAATTCTGAGGAAAGTTTCATTATCATGGGTGGATAATTCCATTTGTAAAGAGTATAGGTAGTTAAGTTAACTCCCAGGTAAGGTATGTAATGGGGCCTATGCTGAAAGCCAAAATTCAGCCCCACTAATCTTATCAAGCATGAGGGTGTATTAATGTAGGCAATCTCGCTCTTATCAGAATTTATTTTTAATCCCGTAAGGTTTGCCCACTTGCCAAGCAAGTCCATTAAACTTGGTAAGGAGCTTAATGGTTGAGTGAGTGTGAGCAATAGATCATCTGCAAATAAGCTTAATTTATATTCCCCTGCTCCCTGACTAAACCCTCGTATATTTGGATTTTGGGGAATTGTAATGGCCAATGGCTCTACTGCCAATGCAAAAAGGGCTGGTGAGAGGGGGCACCCTTGATGTGTACCCCGCCTTATTGAAATGGGTGTTACTTTATTCGTAGATAGCTTTAGGAGAGTGGAGGGAGTGGAGTAGTCTAAGTGTCTGAGTGAAAGCCCCTCCAAATTCCATCTGCTGCAGTACTAGAAATAAATAGTCCCAGGACAAGGAATCGAAAGCCTTTTCAATGTCTAATGCTAGTAGAGGCAGGTGATTGTTACTCTTTTGAGCCTGGTCTATAATATTTAAAACCTTTCTGATGTTATGCGAGGCTTGTCTATGAGGGATAAACCCCACCTGGTCCTTATGAATCAGCTCTGGTAGAAATTGATTCATGCGGGCCGCTAGAATGGATGTTAAAATTTCATAGTCTATATTTAGTAATGAAATAGGTCTATAGTTTTTAGGGGAAAGTGGATCCTTGTTGGGCTTGGGGATAATCGTTAAGTTGGAGTTTAGAAATTCTTGTGGTGGAATGTCCCCATTCATCAGGATTTGGAGCATAGAGCATCCGAGCATCCTCTGTAGAGGATTGATCAATATGCCTTTGTATTTTTTGTAATAGATCCTATCCGGGTTAGTGGTTGTCATATTATAGGGGGTATATAATCTAAAAACAGAATTCTGTTTTTGGGTGGCTCAAAATTTTGCCACTAATAACCTGTCCGGTTTATTTGCATATTTAAAATATTTATACTTTGTCCACTGGAGTGACCATTCCACTTTTTCTGATATGAGGGTGTTAAGTTCCAATTTTACATCTCTAATCTCTTTGGTCGTAGCCCGTGATGGGAGGCGCTGATTATAATTCGCTAACAAAAACAACCTTCTTTCTAACCCCAGGAAAGGTTTTTACTTTTCTTTTGGGATGATAATCGTATGATTTGACCCCGGAAATAGGCCTTATGGGACAACCATATCCATTGCGGCCTGATCTCCGAATTAGTGTGATCAAGAAAGTCGGAAATCTGTTCGGATATCTGATCTGAGGTGATGGGATCCCTTACAAGAGCTTTGTTCAGTCGCCATCTGAAGACGTTTCTAGGTGTCAAATCACAGTTAACCTCAGAAAGTATTAAGTCGTGGTCTAACCATTTACAAGGATAATGCCTAGTGGTCGTCAGGTGGGGCAAAAGGGATGTTGAAATCACAATATATTCAAGTCTCGAATACGTCTGGCTCACTGGGGAAAAGAAAGTATATTCCCTCTCATTTCCATGGAGCTCTCTCTAGCTATCCGCTAGCATCAGCCGACACAGATTGGATTTCCATTCCCTTCATTGTGCTGGCGAGAACCTGTCTGGGTTACTATGAGATCTATCCAGGGAGTAGGTAAAGGGGAAAAATAAAATTTCCCACCCAGAGCACCTTGTGCTGCAGGTACTGTAGAAGTTTCCTTATAATCAACAGCATAGTGGTCCATGGGTTTTCAGAGGGGGCATACATATTAACTATGATCATAGATTGATCGTGTAGCTTGCCTAGCAAAATACAAAAGCTTCTCTCCTGGTGGTTTTCCGTTTGTTCTACTTAGAAAGGGAAAGAATTATGCAGCAGTGTCAGGATGCCTCTATGCTTTTTAGGGGCCAAAGCCATAAAGTGTCGGGAATAGTGTGGGCTAAAATATTTGGGGGCTGAGTTATAGGAGAAATGTGTCTCCTGGACACAGATCACCTCTGGCTTGAGTTTTAAGTATGTCAGGAAAGCCTTTTTCCTCTTACTTGGGGAATCAAGTCCCCTAACATTGTGGGAGATCAAACATACCATGGGATGTCCTGACTGATATTCACTCTATTCATCCTTTTCGAGGCCTCCAATCCGTCCCACCGACTGCCTCCGACTTGACATGTTGAACAACTGATTATCTGCAATCCTAATAGAGAGAATCCAACACATAACCAAATATCTGACACAACTCCTCTCTGCGTGGTGTGGAAAGACATTGCAAACATTCCAATAATTAACATAACCTTGGTCCTGAGACCTTTGTGAACAAATATGGAATTGGTCTTGTTAGAGAGCCAACCATCATTGAACTACTCAGCAGCTATCAATCCACCGTAGGACTAGCACATAATAATATTTTGATACACATATTCTAACAATCCAAATCGCTGTTACAGTAGGTGCCCCCAAACAAAAACGTTGGACATAACCCACTGTCACAAACAATCCGTTCGATAACATGTCAATCACTTGTGGAAAACCTGACCTGCCTCCCCAGCCAAGATCAGATGCAGAACTGCTCATCAGTAACCTTTATGGAGAGCCAGACTGACCCACTCCAGAGTCCCGTGCAGAGGGTCTGGTCCGGTTTTGCAGCGACCGCGGAGTGACCCAGGCTCTTCTGGGTCGAGGGTGTGAAGATCCAGCCTCTTGAGGTCTTTCCACCGGAATCTGCGCTCTCTCCAGGTTTCCATAAGCTCCCTCCTGCCCTGATGTTGAAAGAGGAGCGCAAACGGGAATCCCCACTTATATCTGATATTTGCAGTAATCAGTGCCTGAGTGATCGGCCTGAAGGCTCTCCACCTCGCCAGTGTTGTTGGAGCTATATCTGCGTACAACTGGACCGCAGATGATATTTCTGGAAGAGGGGATGGATTTCTGGCTGCCCCCAGCAATTGATTCCTGACTTCGCTGTAGTGCAGCTTTAAAACAACGTCTCTGGGAAGGTCTGGATTTGGTGGACGAGCTAGCGCTTTATCGATTCGATCAATCCGTAGAGAGGGATTATTAATTTGCGGCAGTAATGCTGAAAAAAGATTAATCGACGTGTCTTTCAAGGCTGTAATTGACTCCGGAAGTCCTCGTATGTGGATATTGGAGCATCGGGACCTATTCTCCAAGTCCTCATATTTGGCCATTTCAATTTTGGCTTCCAGATCTGTTGCATGGCTTTGAGCCGTCTCCATAGTATCTATGATGTCATCGGCTTTTTTTTCTAAGTCATCCGTCCTCTGACCCAGATCCCGGATCTGATCAGAGAAGTCTCTCACTGTAGCGGACAGTTCGGTTTTGAAAATTTTTTTCATCTGCTCTAGCATAGCAGAATGATCAGCGGACATACTGACAGCTACTTCATGTTCATCTCCAGTTTCAGGGTCTGGTAGAGACAGGGAGACTGTTGGGGGGGGGGGGGGTTTGAGGCTGAGAGGCAAACATTTCTGTTAAAGTACCCTTGCTTGGGGTTTTCATTGGTTTGCCTTTGTCTTTAGTCATCATGCTTTTGTAACTTTGGAAGTAGGCCAAAGGCTGCTGATTTCTATTTGATTAGGTGTTATAGCATAGCAGAGTGCATTTGTCCAGGTGGACCAGAGTTTAAGGACTAGAGATGAGCGAGCACCAAAATGCTCGGGTGCTCGTTACTCGGGACGAATTTATCGCGATGCTCGAGGGTTCGTTTCGAGTAACGAACCCCATTGAAGTCAATGGGCGACCCGAGCATTTTTGTATTTCGCCGATGCTCGCTAAGGTTTTCATGTGTGAAAATCTGGGCAATTCAAGAAAGTGATGGGAACGACACAGCAACGGATAGGGCAGGCGAGGGGCTACGTGTTGGGCTGCATCTCAAGTTCCCAGGTCCCACTATTAAGCCACAATAGCGGCAAGAGTGCTCCCCCCCCCCCTCCCAACAATTTTTACTTCTGAAAAGCCCTCATTAGCAATGCATACCTTAGCTAAGCACCACACTACCTCCAACAAAGCACAATAACTGCCTGCGTGACACTCCGCTGCCACTTCTCCTGGGTTACATGCTGCCCAACCCCCCCCCCCCACGACCCAGTGTCCACAGCGCACACCAAACTGTCCCTGCCCAGCCTTCAGCTGCCCTCATGCCACGCCACCCTCATGTCTATTTATAAGTGCGTCCGCCAGAGGCAAAGCAGGCACACACTGCAGAGGGTTGGCATGGCTAGGCAGCGACCCCCCCATAAAAGGGGCGGGCCGATAGTCCACAATGCTGTACAGAAGCAATGAGAAATCCAATCCTGTGCCACCTCCATCTGGAGCTGCACACGTGGGCATAGCAATGGGGAACCTATGTGCCACACACTATTCATTCTGTCAAGGTGTCTGCACGCCCCAGTCAGACCGCGGTTTTTTATAAATAGTCACAGGCAGGTACAACTCCGGAATGGGAATTCCGTGTGCACCCACAGCATGGGTGGCTCCGTGGAACCCACCCGCTGCACATAAATGTATCCCATTGCATTGCCCATCACAGCTGAGGTAATGTCGTGGTTAATGCAGGTGGGCTTCGGCCCACACTGCATGCCCCAGTCTGACTGGGGTTCTTTAGAAGTGGACAGATGTAGGTTAAACTCCGTGTGCACCTACAGCATGGGTGGCTCCCTGGAACCCACCGGTGGTACATAAATATATCCCATTGCAGTGCCCTACTCAGCAGAGCTAACGTCAGATACAATACAGGTGGGCTTCGGCCCACACTGCATGCCCCAGTCAGACTGGTAATATGTACCTTAACAGTAACCTCGTTGGTGGTAATGTGGTGGTGACTGCGGACCTAGTAGCGCGGTTTTATGTAGTTGGTTTTCGGAATGTGGCCATGATTAAGTGGTCCGTGGCGGGGGGATGGTGGTGGTGCTCTCTTGTTGTGTCGTTAAAGGTGAAATTCTTGGACTGCCACCAGACGGACCAATGCAAAGGTATTTGCCAAGAATGTTTTCATTGTTGGAGGAGGAGGGGGATGCTTTGGAGGCACTATGTGTCCTCTACACGTGTCCGTGGTTATATGCACCTTAACAGTAACAGCGTTGGTGGGAAATGGCCTCGCCGCCATCATGTCTTTGTGAAGCCTCTGTTTCCACACCCCAGTGACATACCATTAGCTGCGGTATAGGCAGAGCCCAGAATTATTAACATTTCAGCGGTAGTATTAGGGACAGGCCCCACTAACATATCACTAGCAGCAGTATAGGAGGAGCGCAGTCTTAGTTCCATTTCAGCAATAGTAGGACTCAAGACAAGCCCCAGTAACAATTCCCATTGCAGCAGTTTAGGGAGATAACAGTGTCTTTCACATTTCAGTAGCTGCAGTATAGACAAGGCCCCAGTTACATTTATGTAGCAAAAGTGTAGGCCATCCCCACACACCTTTCTGTACCATGAGTGCAGGCGAAGAACATAGAAATTACAATGATTACACTGTAGGTGAGGGCCCAAAAAAATTGGTGTAGCAACAGTACTAATGTACCTCAGAAAAAATTGGCCATGCCCAACCAAGATGGCAGGTGAAACCCATTAATCGCTTTGGTTAATGTGGCTTAAGTGGTAACTAGGCCTGGAGGCAGCCCAGTTTAACAAAAATTGGTTCAAGTTAAAGTTTCATCGCTTGTAAGAGCATTGAAACGTATAAAAATTGTTTGGAAAAATTATATGAGTGAGCCTTGTGGCCCAAAGAAAAATTGCCCGTTCGGCGTGATTACGTGAGGTTTCAGGAGGAGGAGCAGGAGGAGGAGGAGGAATATTATACACAGATTGATGAAGCAGAAATGTCACCGTTTTGGATGGTGATATAGAACGACGCTTAAATCCGCGGGTGCAGCCTACGTATTGCTTAGGTATCGCTGCTGTCCGCTGGTGGAGAAGAGAAGTCTGGGGAAATCCAGGCTTTGTTCATCTTGATGAGTGTAAGCCTGTCGGCACTGTCGGTTGACAGGCGTGTACGCTTATCTGTGATGATTCCCCCAGCCGCACTAAACACCCTCTCTGACAAGACGCTAGCCGCAGGACAAGCAAGCACCTCCAGGGCATACAGCGCGAGTTCAGGCCACGTGTCCAGCTTCGACACCCAGTAGTTGTAGGTGGCAGAGGCGTCACGGAGGACGGTCGTGCGATCGGCTACGTACTCCCTCACCATCCTTTTACAGTGCTCCCGCCGACTCAGCCTTGACTGGGGAGCGGTGACACAGTCTTGGTGGGGAGCCATAAAGCTGTCCAGGGCCTTAATGAGTGTTGCACTGCCTGTGCTGAACATGCTGCTCAATCTCCGCACCTCCCCTGCTACCTGGCCCTCGGAACTGCGCCTTCTGCCACTAGCGTTGTCGGAGGGGAATTTTACCATCAGCTTGTCCGCCAGAGTCCTGTGGTATAGCAACACTCTCGAACCCCTTTCCTCTTCGGGAATGAGAGTGGAAAGGTTCTCCTTATACCGTGGGTCGAGCAGTGTGTACACCCAGTAATCCGTAGTGGCCAGAATGCGTGCAACACGAGGGTCACGAGAAAGGCATCCTAACATGAAGTCAGCCATGTGTGCCAGGGTACCTGTACGCAACACATGGCTGTCTTCACTAGGAAGATCACTTTCAGGATCCTCCTCCTCCTCCTCCTCCTCCGCCTCCTCCTCCTCAGGCCATACACGCTGAAAGGATGACAGACAAGCAGCATAGGTACCGTCAGCAGTGGGCCAAGCTGTCTCTTCCCCCTCCTCCTCATCCTCCTCATGCTCCTTCTCCTCCTACTCAACGTGCTGAGATATAGACAGGAGGGTGCTCTGACTATCCAGCGACATACTGTCTTCCCCCGCCTCCGTTTCCGAGCGCAAAGCATTTGCCTTTATGCTTTGCAGGGAACTTCTCAAGAGGCATAGCAGAGGAATGGTGACGCTAATGATTGCAGCATCGCCGCTCACCACCTGGGTAGACTCCTCAAACTTTCCAAGGACCTGGCAGATGTCTGCCAACCAGGCCCACTCTTCTGAAAATTATTGAGGAGGTTGACTCCCACTGCGCCGCCCATGTTGGAGTTGGTATTCCACTATAGCTCTACGCTGCTCATAGAGCCTGGCCAACATGTGGAGCGTAGAGTTCCACTGTGTGGGCACGTCGCACAGCAGTCGGTGCACTGGCAGATTAAACAGATGTTGCACTGTCCGCAGGGTGGCAGCGTCCGTGTGGGACTTGCAGAAATGTGCGCAGAGCCGGCACACCTTTCCAAGCAGGTCTGACAAGCGTGGGTAGCTTTTCAGAAACCGCTGAACCACCAAATTAAAGACGTGGGCCAGGCATGGCACGTGCGTGAGGCTGCCGAGCTGCAGAGCCACCACCAGGTTACGGCCGTTGTCACACACGACCATGCCCGGTTGGAGGCTCAGCGGCGCAAGCCAACGGTCGGTCTGCTCTGTTAGACCCCGCAGCAGTTCGTGGGCCGTGTGCCTCTTCTCTCCTAAGCTGAGTAGTTTCAGCACGGCCTGCTGACGCTTGCCCACCGATGTGCTACCACGCCGCGCGACACCGACTGCTGGCGACATCCTGCTGCTGCTGACACATCTAGATTGCGAGACAGAGGTTGAGGAGGAGGAGGAGGAGGGTGCTTTAGTGGAGGAAGCATACACCGCCGAACATACCACCACCGAGCTGGGGCCCGCAATTCTGGGGGTGGGTAGAACGTGAGCGGCCCCAGGCTCTGACTCTGTCCCAGCCTCCACTAAATACACCCAATGTGCCGTCAGGGAGATGTAGTGACCCTGCCCGCCTGTGCTTGTCCATGTGTCCGTTGTTAAGTGGACCTTGCACTAACCGCATTGGTGAGGGCGCGTACAATGTTGCGGGAGACGTGGTCGTGCAGGGCTGGGATGGCACATCGGGAAAAGTAGTGGCGACTGGGAACTGAGTAGCGCGGGGCCGCCGCCGCCATCATACTTTTGAAGGACTCCGTTTCCACAACCCTATACGGCAGCATCTCAAGGCTGATAAATTTGGCTATGTGGACGGTTAACGCTTGAGCGTGCGGGTGCGTGGCGCCGTACTTGCGCTTGCGCTCAAACACTTGCGCTAGCGACGGCTGGACGGTGTGGTGCGAGACATTGGTGGATGGGGCCGAGGACAGCGGAGGTGAGGGTGTGGGTGCAGGCCAGGAGACGATAGTGCCAGTGTCCTGAGAGGGGGGTTGGATCTCAGTGGCAGGTTGGGGCACAGGGGGAGAGGCAGCAGTGCAAACCGGAGGCGGTGAACGGCCTTCGTCCCACCTTGTGGGGTGCTTGGCCATCATATGTCTGCGCATGCTGGTGGTGGTGAGGCTGTTGGTGGTGGCTCCCCGGCTGATCTTGGCGCGACAAAGGTTGCACACCACTGTTCGTCGGTCGTCAGGCGTCTCTGTGAAAAACTGCCAGACCTTTGAGCACCTCGGCCTCTGGAGGGTGGCATGGCGCGAGGGTGCGCTTTGGGAAACAGTTGGTGGATTATTCGGTCTGGCCCTGCCTCTACCCCTGGACACCGCACTGCCTCTTGCAACCTGCCCTGCTGCTGCCCTTGCCTCCCCCTCTGAAGACCTGTCCTGAGTAGGCGTTGCAAACCAGGTGGGGTCAGTCACCTCATCGTCCTGCTGCTCTTCCTCAGAATCCTCTGTGCGCTCCTCCCTCGGACTTACTGCCCTTACTACTACCTCACTGCAAGACAACTGTGTCTCATCGTCATCGTCCTCCTCACCCACTGAAAGGTCTTGAGACAGTTGCCGGAAGTCCCCAGCCTCATCCCCCGGACCCCGGGAACTTTCCAATGGTTGGGCATCAGTGACGATAAACTCCTCTGGTGGGAGAGGAACCACTGCTGCCCAATCTGAGCAGGGGCCGAGAACAGTTCCTGGGAGTCTTCCCGCTCCTGAGCATGTGTCGTTGTAGTGGAGTGAGGAGGCTGGGAGGAAGGAGGAGCAGCAGCCAGAGGATTCGGATTTGCAGCACTGGACGGCGCCGAACTGTGGGTGGATGATAGCTTGCTCGAAGCACTTTCTGCCATCCACGGCAGGACCTGCTCACACTGCTCATTTTCTAATAAAGGTCTCCCGCGTGGACCCATTAATTGGGCGATGAATGTGGGGACGCCAGAAACGTGCCTCTCTCCTAATCGCGCAGCAGTCGGCTGCGATACACCTAGATCAGGAGCTCGGCCTGTGCCCACACCCTCACTTGGGCCTACGCGTCCTCGGCCGCGTCCACGTCCTCTAGGCCTACCCCTACCCCTCAGCATGCTGTATTACCTGTGATTTCCCAGCCAGGAAAGAAATTGGCGCAAGCCTGCAGGCCAAATAGAATTTTTCCCTTTTTTTTTAAAAGGAAAGGCCCACTGACTATATTCAATCAATAACAAATGTGTTCTGTGGCCCTGCTGTGTGTCACAGAACTGCAGTGTTATATTAACTGCAGCAGAGCGGTGATTTCCCAGGCAGGAAATAAATTGGCGCAAGCCTGCTGTTAAACTTAGCTGGCTGCGTATGATTCCTTTACGTTCTCCACCCACCACACACGTACCCAGAACGCTGAGGACTGTCAGAGGCAGGCCAAATATAATTTTTCCCTTTTTTTTTTTTAAAGGGAAGGCCCACTGACTATATTCAATCAATAACAAATGTGTTCTGTGGCCCTGCTGTGTGTCACAGAACTGCAGTGTTATATTAACTGCAGCAGAGCGGTGATTTCCCAGGCAGGAAATAAATTGGCGCAAGCCTGCTGTTAAACTTAGCTGGCTGCGTATGATTTTTTTACGTTCTCCACCCACCAGACACGTACCCAGAACGCTGAGGACTGTCAGAGGCAGGCCAAATAGAATTTTTCCCTTTTTTTTTTAAAGGGAAGGCCCACTGACTATATTCAATCAATAACAAATGTGTTCTGTGGGCCTGCTGTGTGTCACAGAACTGCAGTGTTATATTAACTGCAGCAGAGCGGTGATTTCCCAGGCAGGAAATAAATTGGCGCAAGCCTGCTGTTAAACTTAGCTGGCTGCGTATGATTTTTTTACGTTCTCCACCCACCAGACACGTACCCAGAACGCTGAGGACTGTCAGAGGCAGGCCAAATAGAATTTTTCCTTTTTTTTTTTAAAGGGAAGGCCCACTGACTATATTCAATCAATAATATATGTCTTCTGGCCCTGCCTACACAATTCTGTCCCTGTAGTATTACTGCAGGGCGCAATGCTCTGCACAGCCGATTTTGAAAAAAAAATAAATGTGCAACACTGCTAACAGCAGCCTGCACAGTACTGCACACGGTTAAATGTGGCCCTAAGAAGGACCGTTGGGGTTCTTGAAGCCTACACTCACTCCTAACACTCTCCCTGCCTAACCACCACTTCTGTCCCTGTAGTATTACTGCAGGGCGCAATGCTCTGCACGGCCGATTTTGAAAAAAAAAAAAATGTGCACCACTGCAAAAGGCAGCCTCCACAATACTGCACACTGTTAGATGTGGCCCTAAGAAGGACCGTTGGGGTTCTTGAAGCCTACACTCACTCCTAACACTCTCCCTACAGCAGCTCCAACACAATAGCACTTTCCCTCAGCTAACTCACAACGCATCTGAGGCGAGCCGCGGGAGGGGCCGATTTTTATACTCGGGTGACATCTGATCTCCCCAGCCACTCACAGCAGGGGGGTTGTATAGGGCTGGAACGTCACAGGGGGAAGTTGTAATGCCTTCCCTGTCTTTCAATTGGCCAGAAAAGCGCGCTAACGTCTCAGAGAGGAAAGTGAAAGTAACCCGAACATCGCGTGGTGCTCGTTACGAGTAACGAGCATCCCGAACACCCTAATATTCGCCCGAGCATCAAGCTCGGACGAGTACGTTCGCTCATCTCTATTAAGGACACATTCTCCAACACGTTTCACTCTGCACAAGCACCGTAGTGGGGCTTAAGTTGCTAATAATGAATCTGAGCTCCCTGTTTGGACAGTAGGTGGCAGCAAGACATCAGGAATACACAGGATATTCTTGCAGCAATACAGCATCCAGCAAACTAGTACACAGCGCCCACTTCAGGATAGAAAACCGATTTGCTGATCATTCGTTTTGCCTTAGAAATACAGTGTCCAACTCTCTCGATTTAGATCCAAAAAAATAATTTGCCCACTAGTCTTCTGGTAGAGTCTTATTATACAGTTCACTCTCTAGTTCTGACCACCAGGCTGTAGGGCTATAAACAGGTTCCCACTACACTTGGTGCCACAGTACTGCTGGCTATTTAATTTGCATATGTTCTGGGTACTTCCAATCCCCACAGCCAGCTGCTTCAGGAAATGTGATGACTCCCTTCTTCTGCCTCTGGAGCCTCCAGTGCAGGCCACTCCCCAGAGGCCTACTCCACAGTCAGTCTCCCCACTCCTCAGCACCCCTCCTTTGCCTTCTCTCCCCCACTGGTAGCTGCTGCACGTGTGGAGTCTGTCACTGCCTCAGAGCCTCCGCACCTCCCCTCCTGTGCCCTTTCCTCACCTCCTGGCTTTCACCCTTCAGCAGCTTTAGCTCCTCCACACCTCCCCTCCTGTCTGTGCTCACCGCCTACCACTGCAAGGACCGCCCACGATCCGGCCGGCTCCCACAATTCCAGCCGGCCGCGCCTACAACTTTAGGCTGGGGATGTGCGCAGCCAGGTAGGCCGCGTTTCTCTGCCTCCACCGGTAAGTGTCAAAATGTAGTTTTTTTTCAGTTTTATTGGGATTGAAAGGCTAAGAAAATTATTTTTTTAACATTTATAGTTTTTTTTTAATTAGTATATTTATGCTAAAACAAAGTATGGGAATGGGTTCCTCATTTTGTTTCGGACGTTTTGACATATAATATAGTATCATAGTTAGAGATGAGCGAGCGTACTCGTCCGAGCTTGATACTAGTATTAGGGTGTTCGAGATGCTCGTTACTCGAGACGAACACCACGCGATGTTCGAGTTACTTTCACTTTCATCTCTGAGACATTTGCGCGCTTTTCTGGCCAATAGAAAGACATGGATGACATTGCAACTTCCTCCTGTGACATTCCAGCCCTATACCACCCCTCTGCAGTGAGTGGCTGGGGAGATCAGGTGTCACCCGAGTATTAAAATCTGCCCCGCCCGCGGCTCGCCACAGATGCATTCTGACATAGATCAGGGACAGTGCTGCTGATGCTGCTGCTGCTATAGGGAGAGCGTTAGGAGTTATTTTAGGCTTGAAGAACCCCAACAGTCCTTCTTAGGGCCACATCTGACCGTGTGCAGTACTGTTGAGGCTGCTTTTAGCAGTGTTGCACCATTTTTTTTTTTTTTTGTATATCGGGCGTGCAGACCATTGCGTCCTCAGTCTGCAGTCATATTACTCAGTATAGGGGCAGTACTGGTGAGGCAGGGACAGTGGGAAAGGTGAAAGAAATATACTGTCTATATAGGCAGTGGGCTTTTTTAAAAAAATTGGGGAAAAATACTATATTTGGGCTGCCTGTGACCGTCTTCAGTGTACTGCGTGTCTGCTGGGGGTAGTAGTCCTAATTAATACGCAGCTAAGCGTTACAGCAGGCTTGCGCAAAATTGTTTCCAGGCTCTGCTGTGCCCGTTACATCACCGCCGTCATAGCGCCAGAGGGAAACAGTATACATAATATACACTGCATACAGTATCTGACTGGTGTTTCAGCTCACCATTTTAAAAAAGGGAAGCCAAATACTTAAGGCGTACCACTGCCCTTTGGCGACTTGACTGCGTCTGCGCTGTGAATTCCACTAGCTCAGTGATACGCACCTACGTCTCACTACAGACATGCACAAAATTGTTTCCTGGCTCTGCTGTCTCCGTTACATCACCGCCGTCATCCCGCCAGTGGGAAACAGTATACATAATATACGCTGCCTACAGTATCTGTCGGCTGTATCAGCTCAGCATTTAAAAAAATAGAAGCAAAATACTTAAGGCCTACTAGTGGCCTTTGGCCACTTGACTGCTTCTGCGCTGTGAATTCCACTAGCTCAGTCATACGCAACTACGTCTCACTACAGGCGTGCGCAAATTTGTTTCCTGGCCCTGCTGTCTCCGTTACATCACCGCCGTGATAGCGCCAGAGGGAAACAGTATACATAATATACGCTGCATACAGTATCTGTCTGGTGTTTCAGCTCACCATTTAAAAAAAGGGAAGCAAAATACTTAAGGCCTACCACTGCCCTTTGGCGACTTGACTGCGTCTGCACTGTAAATTCCACTAGCTCAGTCATACGCACCTACGTCTCACTACAGGCGTGCGCAAAATTGTTTCCTGGCTCTGCTGTGCGTTCCGTAAGCGAAGTCAGCCTCCAACCACAGGCTAATAAGCGGCACATTTAATTACAGCGTTCTGTTTCTGCTCTACTCGTAATATACCATGCTGAGAGGTAGGGGTAGGCCTAGAGGACATGGACGCGGGCGAGGACGCGGAGGCCCAAGTCAGGGTGTGGGCACAGGCCGAGCTCCTGATCCAGGTGTATCACAGCCAACTGCTGCGGGATTAGGAGAGAGGCACGTTTCTGGTGTCCCCAGATTCATCTCACAATTAATGGGTCCACGCGGTAGACCTTTATTAGAAAATGGACGATGAGGTGACTGACCCCACCTGGTTTGCTAAGGCTAGTGAGGACAGGTCTTCAGAGGGGGAGGCAAGTGCAGCAGCAGGGCAGGTTGGAAGAGGCAGTGCGGTGGCCAGGGGTAGAGGCAGGGCCAGACCGAATAATCCACCAACTGTTTCCCAAAGCGCCCCCTCGCGCCATGCCACCCTGCAGAGGCCGAGGGGCTCAAAGGTGTGGCAGTTTTTCACTGAGAGTGCAGACGACCGACGAACTGTGGTGTGCAAGGTTTGTCGCACCAAGATCAGCCGTGGAGCCACCACCACCAGCCTCACCACCACCAGCATGCGCAGACATATGATGGCCAAGCACCCCACAAGGTGGGACGAAGGCTGTTCACCGCCTCTGGTTTGCACCACTGCCTCTCCCCCTGTGCCCCAACCTGCCGCTGAGATCCAACCCCCCTCTCCGGACACAGGCACTACCGTCTCCCAGCCTGCACCCACACCCTCACCTCCGCTGTCCTCGGCCCCATCCAGCAATGTCTCTCAGCGCAGCGTCCAGCCGTCACTAGCGCAACTGTTTGAGCGCAAGCGCAAGTACGCCACCACGCACCCGCACGCTCAAGCGTTAAACGTGCACATAGCCAAATTGATCAGCCTGGAGATGCTGCCGTATAGGGTTGTGGAAACGGAGGCTTTCAAAAACATGATGGCGGCGGCAGCCCCGCACTACTCAGTTCCCAGTCGCCACTACTTTTCCCGATGTGCCGTCCCAGCCCTGCATGACCACGTCTCCCGCAACATTGTACGCGCCCTCACCAACGCGGTAACTGGCAAGGTCCACTTAACAACGGACACGTGGACAAGCACAGGCGGGCAGGGCCACTATATCTCCCTGACGGCACATTGGGTGAATTTAGTGGAGGCTGGGACCGAGTCAGACCCTGGGACCGCTCACGTCCTACCCACCCCCAGAATTGCGGGCCCCAGCTCGGTGCTGGTATCTGCGGCGGTGTATGCTTCCTCCACTAAACCACCCTCCTCCTCCTCCTCCTTCTACACAACCTCTGTCTCGCAATCAAGATGTGTCAGCAGCAGCACGTCGCCAGCAGTCGGTGTCGCGCGGCGTGGCAGCACAGCGGTGGGCAAGCGTCAGCAGGCCATGCTGAAACTACTCAGCTTAGGAGAGAAGAGGCACACGGCCCACGAACTGCTGCAGGGTCTGACAGAGCAGACCGACCACTGGCTTTCGCAACTGAGCCTCCAACCGGGCATGGTCGTGTGTGACAACGGCCGTAACCTGGTGGCGGCTCTGCAACTCGGCAGCCTCACGCACGTGCCATGCCTGGCCCACGTCTTTAATTTGGTGGTTCAGCACTTTCTGAAAAGCTACCCACGCTTGTCAGACCTGCTCGGAAAGGTGCGCCGGCTCAGCGCACATTTCCGCAAGTCCAACACAGACGCTGCCACCCTGCGGACCCTGCAACATCGGTTTAATCTGCCAGTGCACCGACAGCTGTGCGATGTGCCCACACGGTGGAACTCTGCGCTCCACATGTTGGCCAGGCTCTATGAGCAGCGTAGAGCTATAGTGGAATACCAACTCCAACATGGGCGGCGTAGTGGGAGTCAGCCTCCTCAATTCTTTACAGAAGAGTGGGCCTGGTTGGTAGACATCTGCCAGGTCCTTGGAAACTTTGAGGAGTCTACCCAGATGGTGAGCGGCGATGCTGCAATCATTAGCGTCACCATTCCTCTGCTATGCCTCTTGAGAAGTTCCCTGCAAAGCATAAAGGCAGACGCTTTGCGCTCGGAAACGGAGGCGGGGGAAGACAGTATGTCGCTGGATAGTCAGAGCACCCTCATGTCTATATCTCAGCGCGTTGAGGAGGAGGAGGAGGGTAGGAGCATGAGGAGGAGGGGAAAGAGACAGCTTGGCCCACTGCTGAGGGTACCCATGCTGCTTGCCTGTCATCCTTTCAGCGTGTATGGCCTGAGGAGGAGGAGGAGGATCCTGAAAGTGATCTTCCTAGTGAGGACAGCCATGTGTTGCGTACAAGTACCCTGGCACACATGGCGGGCTTCATGTTAGGATGCCTTTCTCGTGACCCTCGCGTTACACGCATTCTGGCCTCTATGGATTACTGGGTGTACACACTACTCGACCCACGGTATAAGGAGAACCTTTCCACTCTCATACCCGAAGAGGAAACGGGTTCGAGAGTGACGCTATACCACAGGACCCTGGCGGATAAACTGATAGTAAAATTCCCATCCGACAGCGTTAGTGGCAGAGCACTATGTACCCAGGAAAGGAGAGGGCAGAAGCAGTTAAAAACAGCTTCTCCCTTTTTCTCTGGGTTTTCAGCAGTGACTAACAGCTGAGGACCAGACCTACTCCTGCTTGTTTGCAGGAGCAGAGGATTTAATCCTGCACCATAATTTTGCTATTGGCTGGGATTAAAGCCCAGAACCAAGCGCCGTATATTTACCATGCTTGTTCCTTAAGGGGTTAAAAGCAATATCATAAATTTTGCAAAGTACAAATTCTACCAGTTGAATAGAACAACCAAGCATGGGCCTTCTCTAGCTAAATAGAGATAAAATAGAGCTAAAGTTCCAGAGGAAGGCAAATAAAAACAATGAGGCAGAAGTCAATTACCCCACCCTGGGGAAGAAAAATTCCTTCACAACTCCATAATGGTAGTCAAAATAATCCCTTGATCAACACTCTTCACAGAAGGTTCCTTCTGGCTTCAAGTCCGGCAGTCAGAAGATTCCCCTATCAACAACTAATTCTGACTATTTAATATCCATATCCAGTAATGTCATAGTGCTCTAAAAAGACATCCAGTCCCCTCTTAAACTCCTCCATCAATTTTGCCATCACTATGTCCTCAAGCAGGCAGTGCCATAGTTTTACTGCTCTTCTGTGTTGGAGGTGGCCCTCTTGTTACCATTACAGTCCTGGGTATAAACAGATCATGGGAGAGATCCTTGTATTGTTTCCTAATGTATTTATACATATTTATTTGGCCGTCCCTTAACCGTCTCTTCTCTAGGATGAATAATCCCAATTTTGATAGCCTCTCTGGGTATTCTAATCCTTCCATTCTGTTTATTAATTAAGTTGCCCTTCTTTGAACCCCCTCAAGCGCTACAACATCTTTCCTGAGCACCAGTGTTCAGAATTGTACACAGTATTCCATTTGAGGCCTAAAAAGTGCCTTATATAGTGGAAGAATTATCTTCTTGTCCCTCGCTCCTATACCCATCTTAATGCATCTTGAGACTTTAATTGATTTTGCAGCAGCTGACTGGCATTGACTACTCCAGTTAAGTCTTCAGTTAACTAGTACCCGAAGGTCTTTTTCCAGCTCACTTTTCCCTAGCAGTACACCATTAAGTGTATATTGGTGGCATCCGTTTCTCCTGCCCATGTGCATAACCTTACATTTATCAATATTGAACTTTATTTGATTGTTCTCAGCAAGAGAAACGACGTAATCTTGTAGATATGATACCTTTTAATGGCTAACAAAAATACATGATGTAATAATAGCGAGCTTTCGTACCAACGCAGGGTACTTCTTCCGGCTTAAATGGATTGGATCTGAAGAGGCATGCATATTTATACACACTTATAACATACATACTTATGACAAGGCACAGATATGGATGTGATTGGTTCGCACTTAAAAGGAATTCTGCAACTAGACACTGATAGCGGAGTGAAAGTTTTATGGTCCCTAAATTACTGTTGGAGGGGGGGAAAAGGTCAACAGGCTTGAATTGTTATAAGAGATACACAAACATTTCTAGCTAAATACTGATAAGGGAGTGAAAGTTTATGGTCCCTGAATTACTGTTGATGGGGGTCTTATCTGTGCAATCAAGTCTCACACTTCCCATTCACGCATAAATCCTGGGGAATAATTTAACCCAGTATTCAGCGTGTCAAAGGTTGTTATCAATTTATATTCCCAAATTCTTCTGTGGTTTTGTGACTTGAAACCACCCTTCAATATCAAAACTCTCATATCTCCTATGTCATGTCCATGGTTAGAGAAGTGCTCGGCCACAGGTAATTCTCTTCTTCTGTGTTCAATCGTGTGGCGATGAGATCTCATCCTGGCTTTCAGTTTCTGTCCTGTTTCTCCAACATAAAGACCCCCAACAGGACATTTACTGCACATGATTAGGTACACCACATTGGACGAGGAACATGTGAATGTCCCCTGGATCTTATAGTCCTGCTGTGTGTTGGGGATCCGTATCCTGTCCGCAGTCAGTACATGTGAGCAGGTCTTACAGCTCCTCTAATTCCCAAAGGCCTCTGCCTAAAGAACCCAACTCTGCACACTTACAACACTCGTTATGCGCAACGTCTTTGCTACAGGACTTCTGAAAGACTGCGGAATCACCTTATCCACGTCTTCTACAGCAACAAGAATAAGGCCCTTGTGGACATACAAACTTTAAGAAATACACTTACAGAGGACGTGAACCTGGAAATGCAACACTTTTATACAACACTACGATGCTGCCTTATTCAGAACAAGGAAAAGAAACTCCAGAGACTTCGACTCAAAGCAGGCCTGTACCCAAACACAGATCAGGAGCACCCCGAGTCTGGCAGGAGGGAACAGAACCCCCAACGGGACACGGACAAAGGTAAAGTCAGCTGTGTTATCAATCTGTCATCTCACAACCCCAGTAAGGTGGAGCTCAGTGTCCTCTCCAGGGGACTTTCATTCTGTCCCACTAAAACACTTGACAAAACAGAACTTTGTAGTGACATGGAGGAATATTTCAGAAGACTAAGACTGAAAGAATTATTTCATGATAAAGAGGACACAGGCCTTTCAAGCACACAAACACAGGATAAACGTGGGGCCAAAAAGAAGTCTGATTGGACGCCCCCTCCTGGCCGGAGTCGCACTTTGGACAAATACATAGACTCCTTTAGGCATGCAGTGCAATCCACTATACTGGACAAGCATGGAAGTGAAACATTTAATATCAATATGCAGGAAAGAAGGGCCATCCATGCACTTAAGAGCAACAAGGAAATCACAATTAAGCCTGCAGACAAGGGTGGTGCTATAGTCCTCATGAACACATCGGACTACAAAAAGGAAGCAAACAGACAGCTGACGGACACCAGATACTACACTAAACTGAATCAAGACCCGACTCAGACATATGTGAGGGAATTGAGAAGGGTCATTAGAAGCCTATCTGGGGGCTCCACAAAACTTCTGGACTTGATACCGGAGAACCCCAAGGTGGGGACATTCTACATGCTTCCAAAACTACACAAAGCTGGCAACCCAGGAAGACCGATTATCTCAGGTGTGGGAACCCTCACTGAAGGAATCTCAGGATGGGTGGAAGGCATCCTCAAACCACTGGTGAGAAACACAACCAGCTACCTGCAAGACACCACGGACCTACTGAACAAACTGTCAACCGTAGGTCCCCTCCCCAATGGCACCATCCTGGCCACTATGGATGTGGAATCCTTGTATTCCAACATCCCACACGAGGATGGACTGACTGCCTGCCAGGCGCACCTTGAGGCCAATGGGGTCGCCTCTGATGCAGTGCTACAACTCACAAGATTCATTCTCACACACAATTATTTCTCCTTTGGCAAAGAGAAATTCCTGCAACTCACAGGGACTGCCATGGGCAGTAAAATGGCACCGCAATATGCCAACCTTTTTATGGCAAAACTGGAGAGTGACTTTCTGGCCTCTTGCCCCAGCAAACCATTGGCCTACTTCCGCTACATTGATGACATCATGATCATCTGGACCAACACTGAACAAGAATTAATAAAATTCCATGAAAGATTCAATGCATTCCACCCCACCATAAAACTGACATTAAACTACTCGCATACAGAAATCAACTTTTTGGACACCACCATAAAGATTTCAAATAACTCAATACAGACATCCCTGTACCGAAAACCGATTGATCGGCCCACATACCTCAGATGGGACAGTTTCCATCCTAAACACATCAAAAAGTCCATTGTCTACAGCCAGGCCATCAGATACAACCGGATCTGCTCCAACCCAACAGACAGAGAGGAACATTTGTACCATCTTAAAAGAACATTTATAAATCAGGGCTACCATCCCACCTCAATTGATGACCAAATCACCAGAGCCACCAGGATACCCAGAAGTCAACTACTCCAATACAAGGAGAAGGAAAGAAACAATCGTGTGCCTCGAGTAGTGACCTACAATCCGCAACTAGAGGTACTAAGGAAAACCGCAAGAAAACTCCACCATACCTTGCACAAGGATGACCGTCTGAAAACCATATTCCCGGACCCTCCGCTTCTGTGTTACAGGCAACCTCCTAACTTGAGGAACTTTATAATCAGGAGTGCATTACCCTCTGGCACCCAAAAAGGAACTTATCCCTGTAATGTAAGGAGCTGTAAGACCTGCTCACATGTACTGACTGCGGACAGGATACGGATCCCCAACACACAGCAGGACTATAAGATCCAGGGGACATTCACATGTTCCTCGTCCAATGTGGTGTACCTAATCATGTGCAGTAAATGTCCTGTTGGGGGTCTTTATGTTGGAGAAACAGGACAGAAACTGAAAGCCAGGATGAGATCTCATCGCCACACGATTGAACACAGAAGAAGAGAATTACCTGTGGCCGAGCACTTCTCTAACCATGGACATGACATAGGAGATATGAGAGTTTTGATATTGAAGGGTGGTTTCAAGTCACAAAACCACAGAAGAATTTGGGAATATAAATTGATAACAACCTTTGACACGCTGAATACTGGGTTAAATTATTCCCCAGGATTTATGCGTGAATGGGAAGTGTGAGACTTGATTGCACAGATAAGACCCCCATCAACAGTAATTTAGGGACCATAAACTTTCACTCCCTTATCAGTATTTAGCTGAAAATGTTTGTGTATCTCTTATAACAATTCAAGCCTGTTGACCTTTCCCCCCCCTCCAACAGTAATTTAGGGACCATAAAACTTTCACTCCGCTATCAGTGTCTAGTTGCAGAATTCCTTTTAAGTGCGAACCAATCACATCCATATCTGTGCCTTGTCATAAGTATGTATGTTATAAGTGTGTATAAATATGCATGCCTCTTCAGATCCAATCCATTTAAGCCGGAAGAAGTACCCTGCGTTGGTTACGAAAGCTCGCTATTATTACATCATGTATTTTTGTTAGCCATTAAAAGGTATCATATCTACAAGATTACGTCGTTTCTCTTGCTGAGAACAATCACATTTTGCTCTACTGGCTAACACGGTACCAGATCTTTGTTTTCATTGAACTTTATTTGACATTTTTCTATCCAAGCCCCCAGCCTATCTAGGTCCATTTGCATCCGTGCATTTTCCTCCATTGTATTAATTATCTTGTATAATTTTGAACCATCTGCAAATATCGATATTTTACTGTGCAGTCCTTCTATCGGGTCAATGATAAATATGTTGAACAGAATGGGGACCAGTTTATGAACCCTGCAGTACCCTATCAACAGTGGCCCAATCACAGTATGAATCATTAATTACCATCCTCTGTTTTCTAACTCTGAGCCTGTTCTTTACCCAGCTACACTTGTTTTCACCCAGACCAAGCTGCCTCATTTTATATATCAGCCTTATATGTGGCATGGTGTCAACTGCTAGGAAAATCCAGATATACAAGATCAATAGCCTCTCCCAGGTCCAGCCTAGAACTTACCGTATTTTTCGCTCTATAAGACGCACTTTTTTCCCCTCCAAAGTTGGGTGAAAAAGTCAGTGTGTCTTATAGAGCGAACGTGCCGAGATCAGACCCGGCCGGAGCTGAAGAGGATCGCAAATCCTTCTCACTGTGCTGCCGGCCATTTGCATACAAAGCCGGCACAGCAGTAGAGCAGAGCGGCCGCGCAACAGCTGATTGCTGGGGGCAGGGGAGGAGCAGGGAGCAGAGCGGTCCGGCCTGTACAACAGCTGATTGCTGGGGGCGGGGGGAGGAGCAGGGAGCAGAGTGGCCGCACAACAGCTGATTGCAGGGGGCAGAGGAGGAGCAGGGAGCAGAGCGGCCCAGCTGTACATCAGCAGATTTCTGGGGGTGGGAGAGGAGCAGGGAGCAGAGCAGCCCATACAATAGCTGATTGCTGGGGGCGGGGGTGGAGCAGGGATCAGAGCAGCCCATACAACAGCTGATTACTGAGGGCTGGGAGGAGGAGCAGGAAGCTATTGTACAGACAGGCAGCTCCTGCTATATTGCAGACAGTGTGATAAAGATAGCAGGTCAGCTCCACACCAGCACCCATACAATAGCTGATTAGTGAGAGGGAGCTGCTGCTCCCCCCTGCCTCAGCAGTCAGCTGTATGTACAGACACTCTCACATCTGCCAGCTACATAGGAGAGGGAGAGGGAGAGGGAGAAAGAGCTGCCTGCATTGTGTATATATTTGTGCCTAGTTATGCATAACCATAATGATACATGCCATGCAGGGTTCCTGGAAATTGGGTGACAACTAATGGAATCATTACATTGTCACTCAGCTCTTCCAGGATCCTGAATGCCAACTGCAGAGTTATGCAAGCATGCATACCACATGCATTGCCATAACTATTCAATGTGGGATTCAGGGCTCCTGGAAAGCTGGATGACAAGTAATGAGATCACCATTACATTTATACTCAGCTTTCTTGGATCCTGAATGACAGGTTGACCTAGTGGTATATACTTCATTCCAAGGTGACACTACTGCTGTTTATTTCCCCTGTAATACCTCCCTCACTGCCTGGTTTGGGGAGTTCAAAATATTTTCCTCCTCTAAAACCCAGGTGCGTCTTATCATCCGATGCGTCTTACAAAAGCGAAAAATACGGTACTTCATTGTAGAAGCTGATCAATTTGGTTTGACATTATTGTCCCTCATGAACCCATGCTGATAAGGAGTTATACCATTTTTTTCCTTGAGGTATTCCAGGATAGCATCTCTCAGAAACCCCTTGAATATTTTTCCAATTATTGTAGTGAGACTGTAGTTAGTGGCCTGTAGTTACCAGACTCTCTTCTTGACCCCTTTTTGTATTTTGGAACCACATTGGCAATGCGCCATTCCAGCGGTACAACCCTGCTCTCGGAGTCCCAAAATACAAGAAATAGTGTCTGTCTATCATGTCACTTAGTTCCCTTAGAACCCTGAAAGGGGTAGTCTCGCGAAAGCAAGTGGGGTTAAGTACTTCTGTATGGCCATATTAATGCACTTTGTAATATACATCGTGCATCGCGTAGCTCCACCCCCGTCACATGCGCCGATTCCACCCTCCTGATTCTCTGGAATCGGCACACGTGACGGGGCGGAGATAGGCGATGACGCGTAGAAGGGGCGGGGCCAGAATGCCGCTCGTGCCGGACCGAACAGATGGGAGAAGACCCTTCCGCGCAAGCGCGTCTAATCGGGAGATTAGATGCTGAAATTAGACGGAGCCATGGAGATGGGGACGCCAGCGCAGGGAAGGTAAGTGAATAACTTCTGTATGGCTCATATTTAATGCACGATGTATATTACAAAGTGCATTAATATGGCCATACAGAAGTACTTAACCCCACTTGCTTTCGCGAGACAACCCCTTTAAGTGTATTCCATCTGGACCCAGTGATTTGTTTATTTTAATCTTTTTGAGCTGGCTCTGCACTTCCTCCTGTGTTAGGCAGGCGATATTTAGTGGGTGTTTCATTGTATCCCCTTACATCTCATGTGACATTTCTTTTTCTTTTGTAAATATACTTGAGAAAAAACTATTTGATAGATTTCCCTTACGCCCATCTTCTTCTATGGTTTCTCCTACACTATTTGTTAATGGGCCAGTACTTTCAGTGCAAACCTTTTTACCTTTTATATAATTGAAAAATAGTTTAGGGTTATTTTTGCTTTCCCCTTTGCAGTTTTTATCTTTCTCTTACATAATTAGTTTTTTTTCTATATGTTTTTAGTGCTTCTTGTTTTACTAATTTAAATGCTTTCTTTTTTTTCACTTATTTCTCCCCTTATAGTCTTCTTGAGCCCCATTGGTTTTCTTTTATTAGTAGTTTTTTTTCTTTGAAGGGTATGAGCTGCTCACATGAGGTATTTAGAATGTTTTTAAACTTTTCCCATTTGTTGCCTGTAATGTTATTTTTGAGGACATTGTCCCATTTAATAGTGCCAAGAGTAATTCTGAGCTGATCAAATTTTTCTATACTAAGGGTTCAGTTTTTTTGTTGCTTCCTGATAAGGCTTCTTATTGAAAGACAGCTGGAAATTAATTATATTGTTGTCACTATTTCCCAAGTATCCCTCAACCTGCATCAAGTTTTACTAACTAATAAGTTTTCAGTTTCTTCAGTTATTTTTGGTGGCCTATAGAAAACCCCTATCAGTATTTTATTCATCTCCTACACCTATATCTTCTCGTAGTCTCAGCATTAGGTAGGATTTAACAGACCGACATACCCCTCCCCTTTTCTGCTTTCCACCGTCTCTTCTGAAGAGATTATAACCATGCAAGTTTACCAACCAGTCACATTTTTCATCAAGCCATGTTTCTGTTATTCCTACTATAACGTAGTTTTCTTCAGACATTCTCACTTCAAGCTCACCCACTTTACTGATCAGTCTTCTTGCATTCGTTGCCATATTATTTATATGGTTATGGATCTTCTTCCAATCTTCTTCCTCACAGCTCCTCTTTAGCCTGATCGGGCTGCTGGCTGGTGGATTATGTCACTCCTTAGGCACCGGTCCGGTGTCAGGGCCTGATCTTCTTTAATGGGAATTGGGGTCAAGTCATCCTTATTTCCAATTAAGGACCAATCTTGATCTGAACTGATTATTCTAATAATTGCTCACTAGTATTGACCAGTATTTCTAAATAATTATTCATGGGGGCATGGCCAGCGCATGGAGGAGTGAGGACGCTTCCTTGAGAGCTCCCGGGGCACCTACCGGCTTACAGACCCCAGACACCGGCACAATCCACCAACAAACTTTCAAACTCCATGATGGGCAGAAGCAGGACAGAGGCAGCGGTGGAGGACAGCAGCGGTGGATCGATGGAGCGCTTCCTCAGCACGCCGCGCTCGGTCCCCGTCAGATCAAAGATGGCGCCGGAGCGCCATGTGCAGGAGACCCCGGTGGCTCAGACAGGAGCGGCGAACACCTCTGCAGCAGCCAGCAGCTCAGCAGAGGCAGAGGGATTCCCCCCACAGAGCCTCCAAACTGCCAGAAACAGCGCCAGCAGCAGTCCCAAGGCTTCTACCAGCGCCCAGGGACAGGCACATGTGAGTAACAGCAGCGGCTCTGCTACACTGCAGCCTCAGAGATCTCCCCCTCCACATGACCAGCAGGGACTCACATCAGAGGAGAGCTGTAGCCCTCCAGGCGACATGCACCAATCTCCCCCAGACTTCCCAAAAACTACCTTA
Source organism: Eleutherodactylus coqui (assembly GCF_035609145.1). Taxonomy (NCBI): domain Eukaryota; kingdom Metazoa; phylum Chordata; class Amphibia; order Anura; family Eleutherodactylidae; genus Eleutherodactylus; species Eleutherodactylus coqui. The sequence goes on along the minus strand of NC_089839.1, from coordinate 112,668,105 downwards.
AAAAAAGCCAGAAGGGTGCTGCCAGCCATGTCCCCGGGTGACACAGGGGAGGACACATGGAAAACCCACATACTGGAAATCCCTACTAGAGACGTGCTGAGTGCCCTATTCTCTAGATTTGAAGCCTCCAACAAACAAACCTTAGAGGCCATCCACACAGAAGTACACCAAATAGGTCACAGGCTGCATCAAGTGGAGGAGGTGCAGGAAGAGACGGTGGCCATTTTGGAATCTCATAGACGAGCAATACAAACCCAGGCAGACCAGATCGCCACTCTCACCATACATTTAGACGACTTAGAAAATAGAAATCGGAGAAATAATATACGCATTAGAGGCCTCCCTGAGGAAGTGGAAGGGAATCAACTAGAACCGTGGGCACAAAATCTTTTCATGCGCTTACTGAACAGACCACCTGAATGCCCTGTCGAAATAGACAGGATTCATAGAGCACTGGGCCCCAGAACGACTGATCCCAACCGCCCAAGGGACATTATATGCAGGATACACTTTTTCCGCGATAAAGACACAATAATCCGGAAAGCGAGAGAACAAACAGAACTTTTATCATACAAAGGCAAAAACATCATCATTTTACAAGATCTTGCTCGCCACACCTCGCAGCTTAGAAAAGCTCTGGGTCCCCTCCTATCGGCACTCAAAGAAAAGGGAATACAATATCGCTGGGGATTCCCGTTTTCTTTATCAGCTAAAAAAGATGGCAGATCAGCAGTCTTCCGTTCACTAGGCGATCTGCCCAAATTTTTGGGAACATTTGAGTAACCATTAATTGCACTTCCTGATTGGCCAACGGCCCCCAATTTGCTCACACAAACCACACAAGAGCAGTGGCAGACAACACAATCTCAGAGACGGAGAGAGAATCGCAAAGGAGGAGATCGCACGACCTGAAAAAAGTCATTAAAGAGGTTCCGCGAAACGGAACAAATATAGAACGTTCACGTGCACGGTCCGACGGGCTTGGCCTCCGGCTAACCCGCTCGGAGGCGTAACTCCCCTCCAGGGTACGGAGGGTTTGGCCCTAGAGGGCAAGAAGTTTCAAAGTTAGTAAAGTTTTTGGGGTGTCGGTGCTTGGGGTTCAATGTCTTTACTATCAGAGACCTCATCGAGGTCACATTGTTATACATTTGTTGGGTGGGTGCGGCCCGGAGGGGGCCTCCACTTCCTTGTTGCGCTTCCAATCTCCCTATCAGGTGACAAGTCGCTCAAAGGAGTGCGACATCTGGCGTCTCGCTGGAGTCTCGGTTTCACCACGTTATGGCTGCTATAGGCAGTTCACATCTAATTCTATCTTTTCCTTCTCTGTTCTCTTCTTCCATCCCCCCAGTCTTCCCTTTCCCCTACCTTATGTCTGTCCGGCCTTTGAAGTATGCCTCATGGAAGCCACCTGATGGCTAGCCTCGCAGTTGGCTCCTTCAACGTGAGGGGTCTAAACAAACCAGCCAAAAGGGGGCAGATATTAGACCACCTACACAAACAAGGTATAATGATTGCATTAATCCAAGAGACCCATTTTGAAGAAGGAAGTATACCCAGCTGCAGACATCGCCCCTACACGTCATGGTATCACTGGCCCCACCCGCAGAAAAAAGCGGGAGGCACTTCTATAGCTTTCCACAAACAGCTGCCACACAGATTGCTCTCGCCGGAGGCTGACCCCGAAGGGCGCTACCTATTTGTAAAAATCCAACTGGGTGTGGAGACCTTTACCATCGCTAATGTTTATTTTCCCAACCAGTCACAGGTCCGCTTCGGGATCCGAGTGTTGGGAGCCCTGGCGTCCTTCGCAGATGGCTCAGCTATAATTCTAGGAGGCGACTTCAATGTGGCCATGAACCCCAGCCTCGACTCGTCAGGGGGTAAATCCAGCATTTCACCCACAGCGACACGTAGACTAGTGAGAGAACTGACGAACCTATGATTAGTAGACATGTGGCGCATACTACATCCAAAAGTCAGGGACTACAGTTATTACTCACCAGTACACAGCAGTTACCACCACCTGGACTATTTGTTCATCTCATAAAAACTTTTAGATAGGAACCCTAAGTGCTCCATAGGGGCATTTCTGTGGTCAGACCATGCTCCGGTCTGGGGATCCTTAGATTGGGGTCAGAGAGACAGAACAAACAGCAGCTGGAGGCTAAATGACAACCTCCTAAATGACGGAGCTTGCCTACAGGAGATCCAACAGGCGATAGAGCAATTCAAAACAGATCACGCAACAGACGACACGTCAGCCCCAATCAAATGGGAAGCACTCAAGTGCGTGTTACGGGGTATTTTTATTTCCCATGGGGCACGCCTAAAAAAAGACAGAAGCAGGGCAATGGAGAAACTAATCACCAAATTGGGTCTCTTGGAGTCAACCAACAAAGCTGCCCCATCGGATTAGAGAACAGCGGAGATTTCAGATGTCCGCGGTCAGATCCTGCAAATATTGGACCAAGCCTCGCTCTGTCAAAGAGACAGAGCAAAGGGGAGCTTCTATGAGTATGGGAATAAATGTAGCAGGGGGCTGGCAAGGGCCCTTAACTCTAAATCCCCACAGACTTACATCTTTTCCATCCAATCACATAACGGGGTACAAGTACATACCAACACAGAAATCCTAGACAGTTTTCATTCCTATTACCATAACCTATATAATCTACAGAATGACTACATGAGGGCAAATGACGAGGCAGTAGCATCACAAGACGCCTACTTAAAACAGAATAGCCCTAAACGCATTTCTGAGGCGGATTGGGGCGCATTAGAGGAAGACTTCTCCCTAGGGGAATTAATTGATACAATCAAGGCCCTCAAAATAGGCCAGAGCCCCGGGCCTGACGGCTTTACGCTGCGCTTTTTTAAAATATGTGCAGAGGCATTGGCTCCGATAATGCTAGATGCCTTTAACACTGTCTCACACGAATGCCCATTTCCCCCACAGGCCCTACAGGCCACCATAACAGTTATCCCTAAACCCGGAAAAGATCCCCTGGCCTGTGGCAGCTGCAGGCCTATCTCATTGCTAAACATTGACACCAAGATCTACTCCAGCATGTTAGCGGCCCGTCTGAGACCTCTTATCCCCCTACTGATAGACAAAGACCAGGTGGGATTTGTCACCGGGAGGGAGGCAGGGGATAACACAATTAGAACCCTGGCTATGGTGTCCAGGGCGCGCCGCTCCGGGGACCTACTGTGCCTGCTATCCGTAGACGCCGAGAAAGCTTTCGACAGGGTGAACTGGAGGTTTTTACAAGCGGCTCTGCGGAGGGTAGGCATAGGCCCACGCTTCCTGGACAGGGTCCTGGCGCTGTACAGGGACCCTGTGGCTAGGGTACGGGTCAACGGGCGGTTATCCCAGACAATCAAGATTAACAACGGCACCAGACAGGGGTGCCCCCTGTCTCCCTTCCTTTACATATTAGTGATGGATACACTGGCGAGGGCGTTGAGAGCTAACCACGACATACAAGGGATTAGGGTGGGCGGAACGGAACACAAAGTCGCGCTATATGCAGACGACCTCCTGGTGTATATCACCAACCCTAGAGTAGCTCTCCCATGCATACTGAAGGAATTCGAAATATTTAGTAGGCTGTCTAACTTTAAAGTCAATCTCAGTAAATCAGAGATATTAAACATAACACTGCCTGAGAAAGAAACAGATTCACTACAATCAGCGTTTCCCTTCGCATGGAGAAAGGATGGAATTAGGTACCTGGGGTCAGTCATCACAGCAAATCCCGATAAGCTTTTTGAAAAAAACTGCACCCCGCTGATCACGGCTCTCGAGAAGGACCTAGACAAGTGGAAGTCTCTTCCGCTGTCCTGGTTTGGGAGAATAAATACAGTTAAAATGAATTCCCTCCCCAGATTCCTATACATCTTTCAAACGGTCCCCATAAAATTAACAGGAGCATTTCTCACAAGGATCCGACGGTTAGTCATGAGATTTATATGGGGCAACCATAGACCCAGGAGGAACTGGAGGGCCCTTTCTAGCCCCAAGACAAGCGGAGGGATGGGAGTCCCTAATTTCTCGCTAAACCATAGGGCAGCCCTAACTAAATGCGCGCTTGACCTGCTTCATAGCAGAGGGCGCAAAAGATGGGTAGAAGCTGAGCACGATACGACGCCGACCAGGGAGCAAGGGTGTATTTGGATTCCGGGAAAGGGCGGACACAGAGACCTGGGTATGTCACCTTTCATAGAAAATCTGCTCGGCACCTGGATCGGCCCTGCTGGCAAATCAAGACTGATCACATCTCCAGGTCTGCTCACCCCTCTGGTGGGTAACCCAGGTGCACCAACGTTCTCGGGGGGCTCCTCATTAATAGGGGGAATGACAGACGCGGTCCCCAGAATACGAGATATCATGACAGGCACGAGACTAAAGACCCTACAGGAGATCCTAGATGGGAGGGACCCCCCAGCCGGAGCATGGTACCAATATTTACAACTATGTCACTATGTGAGGTCCTTGGGTAGCTTACAACAGTTAGGGAGGACAACTACAACCTTTGAGAAGATTTGTCTGTCAAACCCTGACCCCCCAATAACCATTTCCTCAATATATAAACTACTATTAGAGAGGGACACATCAGGAGGGAACAGGAAGCTAGAAATGACCTGGGAAAAAGAACTTGGAACAGATTTAGCAATACAAGACTGGGAGAAGGCCTACGTCCTGACCCATAAATCAAACATCTCCAACAGACTACAGGAACTTAACTACAAGATCCTGACCCGATGGTACAGGACTCCGGCGGGACTAGCCAAAATATACCCCCAACACTCGGACCTCTGCTGGCGGTGCCTCCACGAACCGGGGACCTTTGTCCACATATGGTGTTACTGCACACACATTCAACCATTGTGGCGCGAGGTAGAGGCTCTATATTTAGCTACCTGTAAAGGCTTGACCAGCTTTACCCCTGAGCTGGCGTTGCTTTCTATGTTCCCGGGGTCAATGTCTGGTACAAAAAGCTCCCTGCTGCGTTTTTTCATATTAGCAGTCAGGCAGATCATTACTAGAAAGTGGAAATCCACGACGCCCCCGACGCGAGTAATGTGGTTGGAAGCTATGGACAACTTAAGACAAATGGAGGAACTGTGTGCTAAAGACGAGATGCGTTACTCTAAATTCTATAACACCTGGGCAGTATGGTTGCAGTTCCGGGTCTCACCCGATTTAGAGGCCTAGCTACGTGACGGCACTACCGCTACTTAGCCGGCCTGGACACTCCCACCATCAAGGCCAACTCGCCCTATCCAACGGAGGAACTGGGCCGCGGGGTGTGCTCGGACTGGACAGACTTCCCTAACCCTACTCCTTACCTTTCCCCTTCATCCACCCTTGTCTCCTTTCCTTTCCTTTTTCTTCGCTTCTGGACTTTTTTCACCATCTAAAAATTCCAGATATCCCTAAGTTCATTTCTAAATTCCCCAAATAACGGGACGATTAATGATCAAGTTTCAGGGAAATGTGATTTACGATTTGCTATGTTACGTTTTGTTCGTTTTAAATAAAAACCTGCACGGGGGGCCGGACAGCTGTAGAATTTGCTAAAGAGATAAGATGGTTACTATGACTGTAACATGTCCATTGCCATATCTGTATCGTACTCCCTGACGCAGCTAATAAAATACTTTTGAACCATAAATAATTATTCATATAGCAATTAGGAACCTTATTTTCTGAACCTACTTGAGTACTTCTTAAAAAAGCATTTATTTCTAATCTTAGGCTGGGTTCATACAGAGCGGATTTTCTCTGGATTTCCTACTTTTTTTCAGTGCTGAATTTCAGATGATTTTCTGTGTGTACCTATAGTGAGCAAAATCCATGACAAAGTACAGCTGGAGTCCCGCATTTATTAGTGTATGTTTTATGCATATTTTCTGCATTGAATTTCCACAGCAGAAAGGAGCGTTTATATCCGCAGCTGCTTGTATGTTTTTTTCCTGCAGTTTTTACTGTGGTTTTCAATGCGGATTTTGAACCGAACAATACAAAACAGTGAAAAAAAACCTTTTCCTGTTGTGATGTCATTATCCCTGCCCACTGTGCTGTCTTCATTATGTGTTTGGGAGTACAATGGGCAGCCCTTTTAGTTGTAGCAGGAGTGCAGAACATTCAGCAGGAGAACTGTGGCAAAATGGAGAGTGTGCAGCCAATGCATTTGAGACGCCACTACTACGGATGGATGCTTCAGCTGGTTGTCTTGTTGGAAAAGGAAATAAAGAAAAAGGTGACACATCTCCTTTTTAATAATGTTTTATTTGGTTGCTGCAGGAAATACATACTTTTCCCCTTTTTTAGACAAGCAATTTTATAACATCCCCAAAAACCATTTTTGGCTTTTCTTGCACATCAAGAATCATTTTAGAGTGATCACAGTGAATTGTTATTAATCTCACTACACACAATATTTTTCATCTTAGGCAGCTGATGTTGAATTGCCTTATTTTCAGACAGAACACAGTTCAACGTGATGTCGGAGGTACTGGGTGCATCCTCTGTTGCAGGTAAAAGACAGTAAAGGCCACTTTGCAAGTCTTTACCAAGATTTGAGGAAGTAAGTCCTTTCTAGTGTTTTCGCTAGGGATCTCAAAGAAACAAAAAGTTGAAAATGCTTATTAAATTGTATTTGCATTCTGCAGGCACCCGGAAAAATGTGTTTTTTTCTGCCTGCTACTCATGTGAGACCTGTGTTTTTTTTTCTAGTTAGTAAAGCCAGTATTTTTCAAAGTTATATGTTTGCAAAACTCAGACAATCCCCACCTCTTTTAATTACTTGGTGTAGTTTGTTTGGTTCATACAAACTTTGCAATAAATGCAGCCGAGCAAGGCTCATCACACTACACATGAGCCTGAGCAAGGCAATCACGATACAACTGTGCCTGAGCAAGGCCCATCACACTATACTGTAACTGCACCTGAGGAAGACCCATCACACTATAACTGCACCTCTGCAAGGCCCATCACACTATAACTGCACCTGAGCAAGGCACATCACACTACACATGCACCCGAGCAAGGCCCATCACACTAAACATGCACCGGAGCAAGGCCTATAACACTACAACTGCACCTGAGCATGGCCCATGACACTACATATGCACCAGAGCAAGGCCTACCACACATGTCCCAGAGCATAGCCCATCACAATACACATGCTCCAGAGCAAGAACTATTACACCAGAACTTCACCTGATCAAGGCCCATCACACTACACATGCACCCAAACAAAGCCCAGCACACTACACATGAGCCAGAGCAAGGCCCATCACACTACACATGCACCAGAGGAAGGCCCATCACACTACACATGTGCCAGAGCGAGGTCCATCACACAACACATGCACCAGAGCAAGGCCCATCACACTGCACATGCGCCGGAGCAAGCCATATCATAGTACAGAGGCACCAGGGCAAGGCCCATCCCATTATGCATGCACCAGAGCAAGGCCCATCATACTACACATGCACAGAGCAAAGCCCATCCCACTAAACATGCGCCAGAGCAAGGCCCATCACACTACACATGTGCCAGAGCGAGGCCCATCACACAACACATGCGCCAGAGCAAGGCTCATCACACTACACATACGCCAGAGCAAAGCCCATCCCACTCCACATGCGCCAGAGCAAGGCCCATCACACTACACATGCACCAGAGCAAGACCCATCACAGTACACGTGCACCAGAGCAAGGCCCATCACAGTACAAATGCGCCAGAGCAAGGCCCATCACACTTCACATGCACGAGAGCAGGGCCCATCATACTATACATGCGCCATAGCAAGCCCCATCCCACAACACATGCGCCAGAGCAAGGCCCATCACACTACACATGCGCCAGAGCAAGGCCCACCCCCTTACGCATGTGCCAGAGCGAGGCCCATCACACTACACATGCGCCAGAGCAAGGCCCAACACACTACACATACGCCAGAGCAAAGCCCATCACACTACACATGCGCCAGAGCAAGGTCTATCACACTACACATGCGCCAGTGCAAGGCCCATCACACTACACATGCACAGAGCAAAGCCCATCCCACTAAACATGCGCCAGAGCAAGGCCCATAACACTACACATGTGCCAGAGCGAGGCCCATCACACAACACATGCGCCAGAGCAAGACCCATCACACTACACATACGCCAGAGCAAAGCCCATCCCACTTCACATGCGCCAGAGCAAGGCCCATCACACTACACATGCACCAGAGCAAGACCCATCACAGTACACGTGCACCAGAGCAAGGCCCATCACAGTACAAATGCGCCAGAGCAAGGCCCATCACACTTCACATGCACGAGAGCAGGGCCCATCATACTACACATGCGCCATAGCAAGCCCCATCCCACAACACATGCGCCAGAGCAAGGCCCATCACACTGCACATGCGCCAGAGCAAGGCCCACCCCCTTACGCATGTGCCAGAGCGAGGCCCATCACACTACACATGCGCCAGAGCAAGGCCCAACACACTACACATACGCCAGAGCAAAGCCCATCACACTACACATGCACCAGTGCAAGGCCATTAATACTACACATAAGCCTGAGCAAGGCGATCACGCTATAACTGCGCCTGAGCAAGGCCTATCACATTATACTGTAACTGCACCAGAGGAAGACCCAACACACTATAACTGCACCTGAGCAAGGCACATCATACTACACTTACGCCAGAGCAAGTCTCATGACACTACGCATGTGCCAGAGCAATGCCCATCACAGTACACATGCACCTGAGCAATGCCAATCAGGCTACAACTGCACCAGAGCAAGCCCTATCACACTAAACATGCACCTGAGCAAGGTCTATAACACTACAACTGCACCTGAGCATGGCCCATGACACTAAACATGCACCACAGCAAGGCCTCTCACGCATGTCCCAGAGCATAGCCCATCACAATACACATGCTCCAGAGCAAGGCCTATTATACTAGACATGCACCTGATCAAGGCCCATCACACTACACATGCACCCAAACAAAACCCAGCACACTACACATATGCCAGAGCAAGGCCCATCACACTACACATGCACCAGAGCAAGGCCAATCATAGTACACTTGCGCCAGAGCAAGGCCCATCCCACTACATATGCGCCAGAGCAAGGCCCATCACACTACACATGCACAGAGCAAAGCCGATCCCACTACACATGCGCCAGAGCAAGGCCCATCCCACTACATATGCGCCAGAGCAAGGCCCATCACACTACACATGCACAGAGCAAAGCCGATCCCACTACACATGCGCCAGAGCAAGGCCCATCCCACTACATAAGCGCCAGAGCAAGGCCCATCACACTACACATGCACAGAGCAAAGCCGATCCCACTACACATGTGCCAGAGCAAGGCCCATCACACTGCACATGTGCCAGAGTGAGGCCCATCACACTACACATGTGCCAGAGCGAGGCCCATCACACAACACATGCACAGAGCAAGGGCCATCAAACTACACATACGCCAGCGCAAAGCCCATCCCACTACACATGCGCCAGAGCAAGGCCCATTATACTACACATTAGCCAGAGCAAGGCCCATCACACTACACATGCACCAGAGCAAGGCCCATCACAGTACATATGTGCCAGAGCAAGGCCCATCACACTTCACATGCACGAGAGCAAGGCCCATCATACTACACATGCGTTATAGCAAGCCCCATCCCACTACACATGCGCCAGAGCAAGGCCCATCACACTACACATGCACTAGAGCAAGGCCCATCACAGTACACGTGCACCAGAGCAAGACCCATCACAGTACATATGTGCCAGAGCAAGGCCCATCACACTTCACATGCACGAGAGCAAGGCCCATCATACTACACATGCGTTATAGCAAGCGCCATCCCACTACACATGCGCCAGAGCAAGGCCCATCACACTTCACATACGCGAGAGCAAGGCCCATCATACTACACATGCGTTATAGCAAGACCCATCCCACTACACATGCGCCAGAGCAAGGCGCATCACACTACACATTCGCCAGCGCAAGGCCCACCCCCTTACACATGCGCCAGAGCAAGGCCCATTATACTACACATGTGCTAGAGCAAGGCCCATCACACTACAGATGAGCCAGAGCAAGGCCCATCACACTACAGATGAGCCAGAGCAAGGCCCATCACACTACACATGTTCCCAGCCAGCCACAACTGTAATGCACACGATGAGGAGTAGCCCTAAGAAGAACCATTGGGGTTCTTGACGACAGGATCCTACTCTAATACTGTCCCTATATCAGCAGCAGCAGCACTATCCCTGACCACTGCCAGCATGTGTCTGAGGCAAGCCACGGGCAGGACCAGTTTCAGTACTCGGCGGTCACCTGATCGGCACAGCCACTCACTAATGTGTGTGTGTGTGTGTGTGTGTGTGGGGGGGGGGGGGGCTGGCATGTCACAGCAGGAAGTGGTAATGCCTTCCCCGCATGTCTATTGGCAAGAAAATGGCGCTAAACATGCGGGGATGGAAATGCAATTTACGCGAGTACCGCGTGGTGTTCATCTCGAGTAACGAACCTCTCAAGTACCCTAATTCTCGAATGACCATCAAGCTCGGACGAGTGTGCTCGCTCATCTCCATTTAAAATGCAGCAGATTTGATGACTTTTTCTGAAGTTTTCCATAGTGTTAGGGCTAAAACAGATAAAGGCCACGTAATGGAACAAAATGAATCCATTGATTTCAGCGGTTTTGTTTCCATTATAGGGACTTGCCCTATCTTCATCGCATGTAGTTAAGAGAGCTATAGAAAATCGCAGCCATATCGCAGCTGTGTTCCCATGACTTCTGTGCGATATCGCTGCATTTCTCATGGCAATATCACGATTTTGACGCGCTACAAAGTCGCATGACTCTGTAGTGCTTTTTTGTCGGGATTCTTGGGAGAGGCTTTAAATATAAGCCCTACCTCGAAAATAAGCCCTAGCTGCATAAAAAATAAACAAGCACTGTCTGCTTCACCGCACTTCTCCTCCTGAAGCTCTAGTACACTTGTTTGCAGTCTTTAGTCGCCGCCTCCTGGTTAAGGGTTTCATAAATCCTGTGCTGCATTGAAAGTCTGAGCCGCGGCACTTGATAACCAATCAATTATTTTAGGGGAACCTGTAGGATTACCTATTGTTAAAGTTGCATCGCGCTGCTCGAAAAAACACAATTTCGTGTGATGCGATGCAAAACAAAGGAAGGCTCCATAGGAAAACATGGGCTACAAAATATCGCAAATCGCAGTATTCAATATGCTGTGATTTTTTTTCCTTGCAATGTAGCAGAAACATCGCTAATGTGAAGGAACCGATTGGAAAGCATGGGCTTCACATAAATGTTCTCAGAAGGCACAGAGTTTAACTATTACAGTCACCATGAGTACAGGCTTAGAAGTTACAATGCTATTGAAGGTACAAAGCTTGGTGGTTACGAATATGGCACACAACATGGTGGTTATTGTTTCTTATCAGGTTACAATCTTTTATCAGCTTGGCAGTTGTCAGTAGGAATGGAACGGTCTTAAAAGGAATTATGCAAGGTAATAGGGAATATCTTTATGATTAGTAGGGGTTTGACTATTGGGACCCCTACAGATTCTGAGAACCAGGGTCCGGATGGATCCCAAGTAAATGGAGCAGAGCTTGTACCAGTGTGCTGTTGCTCTGTTCACTTCAATAGCAGGACCAGACATTGCCAAAGTGCTTGAACTCGGTAATCTCCAAAACTGTTGTTGAAGTGAATAGAGGCATCGCACCTGCGTCACTTTTGCTCCATTCACTCGTGAACCAACTGGATCTCTGTTCTTGGGATTGGTGAGGATCCCAGTGGTCAGACTTCCAATGATTATAAAAATATCCCCTATCTTGTGGATAGGGAATAAATTTACAACTTGGCAAACCCTTTTAAATACAGCTTCCACTATAACTTCAACAGGTGGTTACCAATTGTAATAGGAACAGTCTCTTGACATCGACCACAGTGCAACTCACAGTAGATGTTCTCAGAAACACTTCAAACAGTCCACAGTATTACTTACAGCAGGTGGTTACAGGATGTTTTTTTGGGTTGGCTGAGACATTGTTTCAGGTAACTCACTAAGGTTATGCACATGGGTAGGAGAAACGGATGTCACCAATATACACTAAATGGGGTACTGCTAGGGAAAAGTGATATGGAAAAAGACTTGGGGGTACTAGTGGATTGTAAATTTAACTGGTAGAGATGAGCGAGCACCAAAATGCTCGGGTGCTCGTTACTCGAGACAAACTTTTCGCGATGCTCGAGGGTTCGTTTCGAGTAACGAACCCCATTGAAGTCAATGGGCGACTCGAGCATTTTTGTATATCGCCGATGCTCGCTAAGATTTTCATTTGTGAAAATCTGGGCAATTCAAGAAAGTGATGGGAACGACACAGCAACGGATAGGGCAGCCGAGGGGCTACATGTTGGGCTGCATCTCAAGTTCCCAGGTCCCACTATTAAGCCACAATAGCGGCAAGAGTGCCCCCCCCTCCCAACAATTTTTACTTCTGAAAAACCCTCATTAGCAATGCATACCTTAGCTAAGCACCACACTACCTCCAACAAAGCACAATCACTGCCTGCATGACACTCTGCTGCCACTTCTCCTGGGTTACATGCTTATAGCCGGTTCCACTGAAAGCAATGGGCTGCCGGCGTGCGCGGGATGAATTGTCGGGAAGGGCTTAAATATAGAAGCCCTTCCCTGCAATTCATCCAGAAATGTGTAAAAATAAAAAATATATATATACTTACCTTGTCCCGGCAGACGGAGTTCAGCGTGGCCGGCCTACAGTGGGTGTGAAGGGGGTGTGGGTCAGACCTGCCCCCTGATCTCGCCAGCCACTCACTGCAGGGGGGTGGTATAGGGCTGAAACATCACAGGAGGAAGTTGTAATGCCTTCCCTGTCTTTCTATTGGCCAGAAAAGTGCGCTAATGTCTCAGAGATGAAAGTGAAAGTAACTCGAACATCGTGTGGTACTCGTCTCGAGTAACGAGCATCTCGGACACCCTAATACTCGAACGAGTATCAAGCTCGGACGAGTACGCTCGCTCATCTCTATTAACTGGAGTAACCAATGCCAGTCAGCTGCTGCAAAAGCTGATAAAGTCTTGGGGCGCATTAAAAGAGGTATAGGGGTGAAGGATGATAACATTATTCTACCACTATATAAGGCACTTGTTCGGCCCCACATGGAATACTGCGTACAGTTCTGGTCACGAGTGCTCAGGAAAGATGTTACAGTGCTTGAGGGGGTTCAAAGAAGGGCAACTAAACTAATACATGGAATGAAGGGACTGGAATACCCAGAGAGGCTATCCAAATTGGGACTATTTACCCTGGAAAAAAGACGGCTATGGGGTGATCAAATAACTATGTATAAATACATGAGGGGACAATACAAGGATCTCTCCCATGATCTGTTTATACCCAGGATTGCAACGGTAACAAGAGGGCATCCACTATGCCTAGAAGAAAGCAGGTTTCATTGCCAACACAGAAAAGGGTTCTTTACTGTAAGAGCAGTGAGACTGTGGAATTCTCTGCCTGAGGATGTGGTGATGACAAAATCCATAAAGGAGTTTAAGAGGGGACTTGATGTCTTTCTAGAATGGAAGGATATTACAGGATAAGGTTGGGACATTGAAAACCAATATATCGAAATATTGATATATCATTAATACTTTGACGATACTTTTCAGCGATATAATATCAATTTCTGTAAAGGAGAAACTTGTCTTGTGGTCTAGTGACCAGATTTTCTTTCTTTAAATCCTGCTCTTTCCTTTGTGTTGGTACAGGATGTAGTTTTTCTCTAGGCACTAATGAACTTATAAACAATGCGTGCATTCCCTATGGTGCGCGCATGTCCTATCTTTGCAGGCACGCACCTGCAAAGTACGGACATGTGCACACACCATAGGGAATGCAGTGTTGTAAATACAAGTGTGTTTTTGTGCGTGCGTACGCACCAAAACACGCTCGTCTGAATGCACCCTTAAGGATGATTTTCAGGTAAGGGCTTATATTTTTAAGCCCTTCCCGAAAATTCATCCCGCGCTCGCCGGCATCCCATTGCTTTCAATGGAACCGGCTGTATTGCCGGCTCCATTGAATTCAATGGGCTAACATCATTCTTCTCTGCCACAGCTGTTACAGCTGTGGCAGAGGAGAACGATCTTTATGCTGACATAATTTTTTTTTTTTATTTCTACACATCTTAGGATGATTTTCAGGTAAGGGCTTATATCTTTAAGCCCTTCTCGAAAATTCATCCAGTGCTCGCCGGCAGCCCATTGCTTTCAATGGAGCCGGCTGTATTGCCAACTCCATTGAATTCAATGGTCAGTGCTCGTTTAATCGAGACGAGTACCGCATGGTGCTCGTCTCGAGTAACGAGCATCTCAAGCACCCTAATACTTGAACGAGCATCAAGCTCGGACGAGTATGCTCGCTCATCTCTCATGTTAACCCTACTCCAATTTACACCAGCTTGGTAAAAAATATCTTTCTGTAGTTGTTACTTCGGTTCCTGCAGAAAGAATGTTTTTAAAAGCTGGTAAAACTATGTCTGCTCAAAGCAGCATTTTGAAGGAAGAGCATGTGAGCAAATTAATATTTCTTGGTCATTAGATAACGATTATTGGGGCCAATGATAAAAAAAACTTATTTTCTTATATCTTATTTTAATTATATGTTTCATCTGTAATTTTTTATTTTCATTTGTAACTTTAATATATTTCCATGATGTTATTAATAGTTAGAAGTTAATAATAAATTCAACAGTTTAAAGTTGAAATTTTTTTTTGTTGATTGTTTTGCTTTATTAACCCTAGACCTATTTTATTTTTATACAGCGTTTAAAAAAGTCAATATATGGAAATATCTATTGCTTTCCACTGATATTTTACAACAATCAATAGTTTGTTCAGCAATAGTCGATACTATCGACTCTCGATATTTTTGTGTCGATGTCCCAACCTTATTACAGGATATAAATTTAACCCCTTAACCACTGCCCCATCGGGAAACTACATCCTCAGTAAGTGAGCTTTCATCCTAGAGGACGTAGTTTTATGCATCCTCTTTGGATTAATGCCCACTTGCCTGAGGACATGACAGCTCCATGCTGTCGGTGCCCGCAGGTAGCTGACAGCATGGAGCTGTCATCCCAGGATGCGGGCAGTCCCCCCCGGTATTGCGATCGGCGCTACCCAATAGATAACGCCGAGCGCAAAAAAGTAAATAAAACAGTGAAAAAAGTTAGATATTTAGCTGCCCTGACGGATCGGATCCATCAGGGCAGCTGAAAATTCTCACCTGGCTTGTCGGCAGTGTCCCCCGGAGATCTGGTCCTCCCGGACCCACCGCCGGCCTTCTGCGCATGCGCGCCAGACGATGACATCACGCACACGCGCAGACACCCGGGAGCCCCCGGCAAATTTAAAAACTCCTGGCTCCCGGCTCCTGAAGGTAGGCGGGAACCAGGAGGTGTTACCGGGGACTGCTGTGAGCGGTCCCCAGGCACGCGATCGCCGCTATCCATTGGATAGCGACGATCGCGAAAAAGTTTTAAAAAGTTTAAAAAAAGTAAAGTTTCACCTCCCCTCATGGATCGGATCCATGAGGGGAGGTGAAAATACTCACCTCGGGTCCTCTGCGATGTCCCGGGACCCGAAGTGCTCATCTGCGCATGCGCGCCCGATGACTGACATCGGGCGCGTGCACAGAGGAGCTCGAGCCCCGGGAAATTTAAAATCCCTTTGCTCCAGGCTGCCATGTGTAGCCCGGAGCAGAGGGATGTCACTGGGGACAGGATCACTGTCATCCAATGGATGACAGTGATCATGTAAAGTTAAAAAAAAAGTGTAAAAAGTAAAAAAAAAAGTATAAAAAAGTTTAAAAAAGTTAAAAAAGCTTGCATTTCATCTTCCCCCACGGATCATATCTGTGAGGGAGGATGAAATGACGTACCTAAGGCCCGCGGATTTATCCGCGGACCTTACCCAAGCTTCTGCGCACGCCGCCATCGCCACAATGGCAGGCGCATGCGCAAAAGCTGTACTAATTTAAAATCTACCTGCTCCTGGCTACAAAACTTAGCCGAGAGCCTGGAGTTTTCACGGGGGGCCGCGGTTCCTGATCATGTGTTCGCCGTTATCCAATGGATAATGGCGATCACGTAAAAGTAAAAAAAAGGTGAAGGTTCATCTCCCCTCACCGATGCGATCGGTGAGAGGAGATGAAACTTTTTACCAGAGGCCTCCGTATTTGCACCCCGACGCGATCTTCCTCCGTGAACTTTCCCGGATTCTGCACATGCGACCGCCGGCAAAACACCGGGCACATGCGCAGGAGTCGGGGAGCCCAGAAAAATTAAAATCTTCTTGCTCTCAGGCGACCAATGGTCGCCGAGAGCCTGGAGCAGTGACGGGTGGCCTCGTTGAGCGGTCCCCGGTCACGTGATAAAAAGGTAGCGATCTACCTTAGGCTGGTCTCACATGACCGGATAGGAATTACGGATTCCGCATGCGTCTGATCCGTGGTAATACGCAGATCAAACGCAATAGATTACACAATTCCGCTCACATTAGCGGGTCGGAATTGTGTAATCCACTCGCAGAAAAGAGAACGCAGCATGTTCTATTTTACCGCAGATATCCGCAACATAGAGCCCATTGTGCTCCATTGTCGTGGATATACCCGCTGCCCATACGCAACTACATTGTATACAGGCTGCGGGTACCCGCGTCATCGCTAAGCGACGGTGCGGGAAATACAAACAAAAAAAAAGTACTGCGAATGACCGCCTGTGTGAGTAGGCAGTTATGCGCAGTACATTACGCGGCCGTACACAGGGTCACAGCCGGGCTCACAGCTGGGATCCGCTGCAGGCCTCCGCAAGCGGATTCCATCTACGGCTGCGAGAGCCTGGCGTTATTCAGACCGCTACCTGTAATACGCAATTTACAAGATGCCCCGGGAACGCTTGCCTTCCTGCAGTTCCAGGAGCACCTTGTTGAGCGCCTTCTGTGTGAGACCGCCGCACCTCATCAAGCTTACGAAGACTCACGGAACGCCACTTTTTACACCCCATACCTGCCACTGAGGTCAAGAAATACCCCCAAAAAGCATGAGAGGAGGGGGGATACCGGTTTTATTGACCCATGTACCCATCCCAACCAGCCTCCGTAATTACCCCTGTCTTTGGAAATACTACACAGTTCACATTATTACTTTTATCTAAGATTTGGGGAACGCTGAAAAGGGCGTGGAGGGGGGGGGGATATTTTTTTAAGGTGTCAATTTTTATTCCGTACAAATGGGCAATGGGGCCTGTAATTTATTCAGTTGTGCCTTGCCATCCAACGGGTGTTCCCTCCATTATGGGCCTAGCCATGTGTCCTGTAAGTAGATTATGGCCACAATGGGCATGTTTTTGAACACGGGACAAATGGGGGTATCCATTTTGGGGTGAAAGTCTTCATTCCTATGTACACTGTACAAAAAAAACTGTTTTTAAATTGACGAAATTGCCAAAAAAATGAAAATCGTAATTTTTTCCTTCTGCTTTGCTTAGATTTATTCAAATACTGTGGGGTCAAAATACGCAGTGCACCCCTAGATGAATTCGTTAAGGGGTCTAGTTTTTAAAATGGGGTCATTTGTGGGGGTTCTTTATCGTTTTGGCCGCTCAATGGCTCTATAAGTGGGCGATGGGGCCTGGAATTTATTCCGTTGTACCCTTCATTTTGGGCCCCGTTGTGCATCCAGACAAAAGATTAGGGCCATAATGGGTATGTCTCTGAACACAGGACAAACAGGGGTATCTATTTTGGGGTGCAATTCTTCATTCATGTGTGTGCTGTACAAAAAAAGCTGTTTTTAGAATTACAGAATTGCCAAAAAAACGAAAATCACATTTTTTTCCTTTGACTTTGCTTGAATTCATTCAAAAACTGTGGGGTCAAAATGGGCAGTACACCCCTAGATAAATTCATTAAGGGGTGTAATTTTCAAAATGGGGTCACTTGTGGGGGTTCTCTTTGGTTTTGGCCGCTCAAGAGCTCTACAAATGTGCCATGGGGCCTAAAACGCCTTCAAGCTAAATTTATGTTCTGAAAGACACCGACTACTCCTTTCGTTTTAGGCCCCGTTGTGCATCCAGACATAAGATTAGGGCCACAATGGGTATGTCTCTGAACACGGGAGAAACAGGGGTATCCATTTTGGGGTGCAAGGCTTCATTCATGTGTGTGCTGTACAAAAAAAGCTGTTTTTAGAATGACAGAATTGCCAAAAAAACGAAAATCACATTTTTTTCCTTTGACTTTGCTTGAATTCATTCAAAAACTGTGGGGTCAAAATGGGCAGTACACCCCTAGATAAATTCATTAAGGGGTCTAGTTTTCAAAATGGGGTCATTTGTGGGGGTTCTCTTTGGTTTTGGCCGCTCAAGAGCTCTACAAAGGTGCTATGGGGCCTAAAACGCCTTCAAGCTAAATTTATGTTCTGAAAGACACCGACTACTCCTTTAATTTTGGGTCCCGTTGTGCATCCAGACATAAGATTAGGGCCACAATGGGTATATTTCTGAACACGGGAGAAACGAAGGTATCCATTTTGGGGTGTAAATCCTCATTTTCATGGGCACTATAGGAAAAAAATATGTCTTTAAAATGACATATTTGCAAAAATATGAAATTTTATTTTTTCTCCTCTAGATTTAATTAATTCCTGAAAAAAAAACTGTGGGGCAAAATACTCATGACACCCCTCATTGGATACATTAAGGGGTGTGGTTTTTAAAATGGGGTCATTTGGGGGGGGGTATCTATTATTCTGACACTAATGAGCCTTTGCAAAACTTGGCTTGGTGCAGGAAAACAAAGTGTTCCTCAAAATGCTGAAAAGTAATGTTAACTTTGTATGTCCTCTAAATGGTTAAAAAAACACAAAAGTTTTTCAAATGTGCATTCAGAATAAAGTAAACAGATGTAAATGTATATCTTATAAAAAATTTGTACAGTATGTTTGGACATATTTGAGATATTACAATTGAAAATGTGAAAAAATGAAAATTTTTTCAAAATGTTCCCAATTTTGGCGCTTTTAATAAATATACACTAGAGATGAGCGAACGTACTCGGATAAGCACTACTCGTCCGAGTAATGTGCTTTATCCGAGTACCTCTCTGCTCGTCCTGAAAGATTCGGGACGCGCTGCGGAGCGGGCAGCTGCAGGGGAGAGCGGGGAGGAACGGAGGGGAGATCTTTCTCTCCTTCTCTCCAGCCCGCTCTGCCCCGCTCCCCGCTGCTACTCACCTGTCAGCAGCGGCGCTCCCCGAATCTTTCAAGACGAGTACAGCGGTACTCGGATAAAGCACATTACTCGGACGAGTAGTGCTTATCCGAGTACGTTCGCTCATCTCTAATATACACGAATTATATCGGTCTCTTTTTACAAACAAAATAAAGCACAACATGTGGCGAAAAAACAGTGTCAGAATCACTTGGATATGTAAAGCCTTTATGGAGTTATGCTACGTTGAACGACGCATGTCAGATTTCCAAAATTTGGCTCCGTCACTAAGGCGCAAACAGGCTTCGTCACTAAGGGGTTAAAGTGATCAGTGGGTTGTTGATCCGGGTATACAGACAGGTAGTAACTACAAGAGGTTGATTCAGGGATTAGTCTGACTGTCATTAGGTAGTCGGGAAGGAATTTTTCCCCCAAAAGGGCTAATTGGCTTCTGCCTCTTGGGGTTTTTTGCCTTCCTCTGGATCAACAAGGAGGTTAAACAGGCTGAACTAGATGGACATTGTTTTCATTCGGCCTTACATACTATGTTACTATGTTACTTAATCCAGAGTGTCTTAATCCACTGTGATGTAACCTATAGGCTGGAAGACATCCTCAACCACTTGCAATCTTCAGGGCTGTATCTATTCAAAACCCTCATTCCAGCAGGCCCTCTCACAACAGTAGTCCAGAGTAAGGTCCAGACTTACGATTCCTAACCACTCTGATGCATAGCAGGGTTTCTGATTCTCTCCAGCAGGTTGAACTCCAACTAAGGATCTACCTCACTACAGCTTACAGGATAGGGCAGGAGTACAAGCTCTGCAATACTCTGCCCCCTCTCACTGACTGCACTTACTCTCTGACCAAGCTCCACTAACTAGAGGACCTGCAGACTTAGTCATGTGATCATGGGTCCTGCACATAGTAACAAAGAACAGTGCAGTTACAGTATTTACATCATTAGTATTCTGCCTCTTCCTGGAGGCAGTAATTACCATTAAAAGGGTTGTATCATAATTGGTACTCACAGGATAGGGAATAACTTTTTAATTTGTGGGGATCTCACCAGTGACACCCCTGCCGATCTCGAATATAGGACACCAGTGTCCTGCCTCCAGCCACTTCAAGGGTGGTTTCTCCCCTCTTAGTGAATCGAGCGCTGTCTGAACATGTAATTAATTGTATTCATTTCAATGCATCTGATGGAAATAGCTGAGAGACACCTGCTTGAGTATTTCCACATTCCCATTGAAAATGAGTGCGCTTGCACAGCCAGTGCTCCATCCAATCTCCTCCTCACTATGGAAAGGGTTGGGGGGGGGCAGTATTCCTGCATTGAGGAGGACACAGGATACAGGACACTGTTCTTTCAGCGGTGAGACCCCCACCAATCAGCAAGTTGACCCCTAGGGGACTACTTGAAATTTTGGTACAATCCTTTTAACAACATCACTATCAACTTAAAACTAACTATAAAACAGCTCAATCAGTAGCAAAACAACATAGCACGCTTGTCTATTTGACTCTATTGGTACAGTAAAGCAGTTCCATTCAAATACATACTTTGTAAAGAGTTTGGTTCAGCTTTAGAGGCTACTCAGCTAAATATATATTCGTAGCATTCCTTTATACTCTGGAGTTAAACCTCATTCATACTCGGGCTGTTTATTTTTACTATTCAGGGCTAATTCACACGGGCGCATGGGCACCCATACACCGGCGCCGATGCGCCCGTGTGACTGAGCCGTTACTGCAGAAAGAAGACGGCCGTACCTGAAGACGGACGTCTCTCTGCAGCGCTAATGAAAGAACACATGACCGGTAATGAAACCGGTCACATGTTCTTTCCTCCAGCGCTGCAAAGAGACGTCCGTCTTCAGGTACGGCCGTCTGCTACCTGCAGTAACACGGGGGCCGATGCGCCCGTGTGACTTAGCCCTCAGGTCTGTCAAAGGAGATGAAAAATAAAATTAATGTAAGTGCCGATTCTGGCACTTGATTGAAATGAACAGTGCCTGACAGATCCAATTGACTGTTAAGGGGTCCATGGGGGTTCCCCTGAAATTTACATTTACAAAATAGCGAAGTATACTGTGCTAGTTTGTCTGAGATGTTGTACTGGATCCTCAGAAGTTGCTTGAGGAAAAATACTTTTCTAGCAGAATCTTTTCATTTTGACTGTGTAATCTGAGATGGATTTCTTATAAAAGCATCTTCTGCATCTCCCAGTTCCTTTGTCACAGCCAAATCTGCAGTAATTGGTGTGTAATGGAGTTGTGAGAATGTTTTCTGTCCTCGGACCAACAAACTTGCTGCAGGCTTATTATGTTAGCTTGTTGACATTGCAAGAAATTACATTTATAGCACTGCTCTTTATTGCATCTACTCATCCTGATGGCATTCCAACTAAGAATAGTAATAGCACTAAACTTGTCCGAGGTGTGTTCTATCTAAAAAAGAGGATGTAGGCGTATTTATATGTAGAGTATTTAATCTGCCACAAAAAACATTAAAGGTGAAATTAAATATTGCATATTGTAATATTTAGTCGCCAATGCTGTACCAAAATAAACAAGTGAAATGTGCAGTAACAAGCATAAAGAGAAAACAGAACAATTTCTACTACACTGAAAGATTGAATGTTATATTTCCTTTGCCTAAAAAGATACAGAAAAAATGTAGCACATACAGTAGTAAAAAATAGCAGTATGAGAAATATTTAGGATCTGTTGTCCACCAAGGGTTTTGGCTGCCTTTGCATATCTGACCATGAAGAATTGACATACACTCTAATCTAAAGAGGTCTGCAAACCTTAAAATGGGTTACTTGCTGGTTTGAAGCTAATTTTTATCAATTTTTTCAGCTTTAATATCCTTTGAGGGGATACCTGTCAACAAATTGCATCAGTGTCTCAGTATTTACTTATTACAACATCCAGCGCTAACATGACCTTTCGTTGACCGGCGTACTACGCTGGCAGCATCTATTTTACACTGCTTCTGCAGCAGGCCAGACTGAGTAGGAGGGGAGCGAAATGGTGGTAGTCAGGGTAGCATGGCTACTCTTCTCCAATTGTAAAAACACAGTTCTTATTGTGTGCTGCCCACAGAGTCAGGCAGGTAGGACGGTGATACTTCAGTGGGGTGCTACCTGCTGAGTTGGTTAGGGGAACATGTTGTTTTGTTGTGATGCCAGTCTGTGTACGGGTAGGGACCCATTCCAAACAAAATAATAGTTACAAAAAGGGGAGAAATAAGTATAAAGGGGAAGAACCTCTTTTTCCCTGGAGCACATAGTATGGTACCTCAGTGCAGGTGTTACGTTTGTGGAAAGGAACTCTAAGAGTCAGGTTGCAAAGTAAACCAAAAACAGATTTATTCTTATAGAGCAGATGAGAGTTCAGAATAACTTGTTTTCAACAGTTCTCGTGAGATGTTTAGGTGTCGCGCATGCGCAGTGCATAGTGACGCCAAACAACGAGTAATGGCGGATGTGAGCTTAATGTGGGGTACTATAATGTATAGAACCATCTATTTCAGGAGTGCCATTCATGTGCCACCCTATGGCAAGTAAACAAAGGTAATTAACACATGTGAGAGGGAGGTTTTATTTAATTGTGTATGTTGATTGGTGGGGGTTTTGTATTTAAACATGAGCAAGGATGGGTCGAAACATCACTGTCTTGACCATGGAGTAAAAGAAAATTGCTGTTTGATATTGAAGTTATCTTGATTATATGGACTGCTATGTTACACCTCTGATGCTGCTCCTACTATTGGATCAGGTGGATACAACTGGGATATGGGTCTAGTCCCGTCTTGAAGCTTGCATCACTTCACTCCACCCACGGATTGGGGAATTGGTGAGTGCTGCTGGCTGCTTTTTCTTATTATATTGAAAACTAAATTGTATATTCTGCTGTTCCTACCAGCTTCTCCCTGGCTTTGCTTATAACTGGCTGACTTAGGGCTCAGTCAGATGGGCGTTGTTTGCTGCGCATGTTTTTTGCATTTGCGACCATCTATTACAGTGATGGGCAACCTTTTGAGCTCGGTGTGTCAAAATTCGCCAAAAACCGAGCATAACTCGGGTGGTGTGTCACTAAGGGCGCCTACCCACTTGCGTTGCCGATTTTCGCGCGTGAAAAATGCAGCATTTTTGCGCGTTTTTTGCGCGTTTTTCACGGCGTGTTTTTCGCGAGACATATGCAACTGACAGTTCCCATGTGAAAAAAACCCACGAAACGGAAAAAAAAAACCCAGATGGACAAGAACACATTCTATACTAATTGCTCTTGAGAAAAAACGCAAAACATCACAGGAAAAAAAATCGCAAGTGGGTAGGCGCCCTTAGAGAAAAAATCCATAAATTCACGATATTAATAGTTTAAATAACAAATATGTATAATTGTAATGTATAACTGTATTTAATAAACCCAAAACACCCATAGCACAGGCCCTCACCTCTCCCTGCCTCCCCCTCACTTATCTCACTAATGACGAGCCCCCAGCGGCGACAGCGACCTCCACAGCGGCCCGCAGCAGTGACAGTGCCCCCCACAGCGGCCCCCCAGCAGCGACAGCACCCCCCACAGTGGCCCCCCCAGCAGCGACAGTGCACCCCACAGCGGCCCCCCAGCAGCGACAGCGCACCCCACAGTGGCCCCCCAACAGCGACAGTGGCCCCCGCAGCGACAGCGCACCCCACAGCGGCCCTCCAACAGCGACAGCGCACCCCACAGTGGCCTCCCAGCAATGACAGCGAACCCCACAGCGGCCCCCCAACAGCGACAGCGCACCCCACAGCAGCCCCCCAGCAGTGACAGCGCACCCCACAGCGGCCCCCCAACAGCGACAGTGGCCCCCTGCAGCGACAGCGCACCCAACAGCGGCCCCCCAACAGCGACAGCGCACCCCACAGCGGCCCACCAGCAGCGACAGCGCACCCCACAGCGGCCCCCCAGCAGTGACAGCATACCTTACAGCGGCCCCCCAACAGCGACAGTGGCCCCCCGCAGCGACAGCGCACCCCACAGCGGCCCCCTAACAGTGACAACGCCACCCATAGCGGCCCCCCAACAGTGACAGCACCACCCACAGCGCCCCCCCAACAGCGACAGCGCCACCCAAAGTGGCCCCCAGCATTAGCTGCCCCCCACAGCGGCCCCCATCATTATCTGCCTCCCACAGCGGCCCCCCAGCGGTGACTGCCCCCCCGACCCATGTACTTACCTTGTGGATGCTTGGATGCTCCGCTCCTCCTGTGCCCGACGCCCTCCAGCAGCGATGATCTCCGGCGCGCACTGTGACGTCAGTGTGTTGCAGGACGCCTTCTCCCCCGGACGCTCCCGCGGAACCAACAGGTAGGAGACGTCGGGGATGGGGGGAGGAGGATCCTGGTGCACACTGACATCACAGTGTGCGCCGGGATCAGCGCTGGTTTGTAGTGCTGGTTAATGAATACCGGCAGGGGAGTCACGGCCCCTGCCGGTATTCATTAACGGGGTGACCGGCTGCGTGTCAGCGACTATGGCTACGCGTGTCAGTGCTGACACGCGTGTCATAGGTTCGCCATCACGGATCTATTAGCACCAATGCTTTTCAATGGCAGCGGTTACATGTCCGCTTTTTACCTGCGCACAAAAATTTGCATCGGTAAATATCTGTAAATATACAGATTTCAAAACACAAGTAACTGCGGCATTCAGGATTTTTTAGATGTGAAAACCCTGGATGCTGTCACATCCAGGGGTTTCACATTCTGGTCAATAGGGCCGGTGGTAACAGTGGCGGCCCCATTGACAACATACAGCATTGTCACAGTTTCCAGTGACAAGGGGGCTCCCCACAAGGATGAAGAATTCCCCTGCCACAGCTGCTACAGCTGCCACAGCTGTGGGACAGGAGCACGATGTTCTCCCATTGCTTTCAATAGGGCCAGCACTTCTGCAGCCCCATTGAAAGCAATGGGCTGCCAGCAACGCCTGCAGTGATTTTCGGGGAAGGGCTTTAAATATAAGCCGTTCCCTGAAAATCATCCCTAGAATGTGTAAAAAAGTAAAAAAATATATACTCAACCCTCCGCCGCTGCCGGGGCTTAAGCGCATCTGGCCGCTTGTCCTCCTGAACAGCTCTGAAGTGCTTTCAGTAGGCAGGGATTTAAAATCCCTGCCTGCTGAAAGGGCTGCCACTGATTGGCTGAGCGCAGGGACCAATCACAGGCAGCGCTCAGCCATTGAATGACATGTACGTGACACCTCCCTCTGCCCTGATTTAAAAGGCTATTTAGCATAAAGAGGTCCAGATGTGTTCTTCTTTTTACACAACTGCACAGCATATTGTGCGTTTGCCGGTGTATTGAGTGCGCATTTGCTTACTTCCCATAGATATCTATGGCACCTTTGCTGCACAAATACACAGAAAGAAAAAGCTTGTCATATTATTTTGCGCGCACATAAAATACATATGCAAACAACGTTATTGAGAACTAATCCATTGACATCAATAGGTTCTATTTTCTGCAAAAACGCACGCAAATACATCATTCTGAAAAAGCCCTTAGGCCTTATTCACACAATCGCATTAATGCAGGTATTTTGCTGTGTAAAAATTGCCCAAAAATCTCAACCATCTAAACCATTCCAGTACATTCATTCAAATAAACAATTTTTGGCCACGTTAAAAAAATCTCGCCAGGAGAATTGGACATACGCGATTGTTTTTGGTCACTGATTTTATATGCGGCATGAACAGATAGGTCTTGCCCAATCTTTTGCTGAGATACGCAGGAAGCTTCTGTAGACTTCAATGGAAACTGGAAAAAAAGGAGGGGGAGAGAGTTACCCTGTGTACAATGCTGGGACAAGAACACAGCTGACCCGATTTAGGCAATATTGGTCATACCAAGGGTTTTACAGCGATCAATAGTTTTCATCCCTTCTGTGTATTTTTTTGTCGATACGCAGCAGAGGCCTGTGTGAATGCCTGCAAACACTGATAAAAATCAGGACTTGATTACGGCAATTCTTCATTCATATGACTATACGACACATACGGGGGAACGTAAAAAAGCATACAGCCGTTGAATGGTTTGCTCAATTTGGCACTCCATTGGTTAATAAAGGATGCCTTTTTTTCCTTCTAATTTTTGGACTGAAAAATTGGTTCAGAAATCAGATGGAAATAGCACCCATTCATTTGAATGTATATATTCATATGAGTTCTTTGATTACTCAGACGAACATTCCGAGTAAAAAAAACACAGCATGTCCTATTCTTGCCCGATTTTTGAATGAGAATAGAAAACGTCACTCTGGGGGTGCCTCATACATTGGACAGCACTTGGACAGGGCATTTGTGTGCTATCTGATCTGAGTTGCACCGAGAATCTCAGGTGCAACTTTTCTAACGCCTGTGTGCATGTGGTAAAGGGAGATGGTGAGTTCTCCTTCAATGGAAGTCTTCAAACGGAGGCTGGACAGACATCTGTCTGGCATGATTTGGTGAGATTTTACCATGAAAATTATTTCTGTGTACCTGTGGTTAACCCCCAGGAATTTACTGAATAGCAGACTGTGAATTGATTTAATGGGATGTAGGTGTGCCCCATATAAATAACGATTAGTATTTTTTTAGATTGATTTATGGAATAGGCATTTTGGCAGCTGCATTTAGGCAAACATTTATTCTTTTCAGAAAGTGTAAAAGCTATGTGTTTAATAATTTCATTATTATCACTTTGAGTTAAGTTAGCTTAAAAAAATTCATTGTGAAATGATGTTGTGATAAAAATATAATGCAATCTTAAATCTATATATATTAGGGTAAGCGACATTCTAAACTTGATAACAGCATTCTGGGATTGTTGTTAAAATGAATAAATGGTGCTGCAAATATTTTTTGTATAGAGCATTATCTTATCTTTGCGAGACTACAACTTTCAATGGCCATTAGATTAAAAAAGTCAGACTGTTGTTAGTTTATCTGCACTCTTTTAATATCTTATTTGCAATGCCTTTTGAAACACGTACACGTAGACCACAAGATCCAATCTCTGGATTGTAAATATTGCCCTTTGTTGCTGAAATTATCGATAAATAAGATAAATAATCTTCAACTCAATTCAAAGAAGAATGAAAAGTGGATAACAACAGTATTGAAAAAAATGATTCTAGAGGTTTTTTCCATGGAGGAATTGAAGGCAAAAGAATTCATTAACCCGTTAAGAATTTTCGTTTTTTTTCTCCACACAAAAAAAAACATTTTATTTTCCCATCAACATAGCTGTCTGCAGGCCTGCTTTTGCAAAATGAGTTGTATTTCTTAATAGTACTATGTAACGTACTATATAATGTCATGAAAAACGTTTAAAAAATTCTAAGTAAAGTGACATATTGCAGCAAAAATGACTGAAAAACCTTATTCTATGTGTCAGTATATTTACTACGATGCTAAATTTATATAGTTTTTTTTTGCTGCTTTTAAAAAATAAAATATCCTTGAAAATAACTTCTGTTGACATAGTTGTGTGAGGGCTCATTTTTTGCCGGATGTTCTGTAGTTTCTATTAGTACTTTGGAGTATATACAACTTTTTGATCACTTTTTATTAAAAAAAAATTCTTGGAGATGGGTTGACCAAAATAGGGCAATACTATTGTTTCGTGTGTTTGTTTTTTTTTCACAACGTTCACCGTGCATTACTTTGATAGATCGGACTTTTACGGATTCAGCAATACCAAATATGTATTTGTTTTCATTTTTTAATAAATATGGAAAAAAGGTGGTTTAAACTTTTATTACTTTTTTTTAATAATTATAAAACTTTTTTTTACATTCTTTTTAGTCCCTATACGGGACTTGAACTTGCACTTGTTTGATTGCTGCTGCAGTATGATGTAATACCATCACATTATACTGTGATCTAACAGGCAGTGTATCAAGCCACACCACAGGCATGACTTCATAGGCAATCTGCAATGGTATTTTCTAACATCGTTAGAAAAAAAAAAACATCTCCAAGAAAAAATGTAATCAAAAGGAAAGAAAAAGTGTGTATGAACTCCAGAATGGAACCAATAGAAACTACAGGATGTCCCACATAAACTGAGCCCTAACATAACTAAAGTTATAGCTATCAGAAGATGGTGGTAGCAAATTATTATTTTATTTTTTTCCATAGATATCTTAGATTTTAAAAAATAGTGCAGCAAAAGAAAAACTATATAAACTATACAAATTATATAGTAGAAACAAAACCCTCCAAAGATAGCAGGATTAGTTTTTTTTTTCCATTTAACTCCACTTAGAATTTTTTAAAAGTTTTTCAGTAGATTATATGGTACATTAAATAGTACCATTGATTACAATATTTTAAGAGTACAGAGAATGTGAGCCATAGATGTGATTTGGTTTCCGGGGTTAAGTGACACCTCCAATGGGCAAAAATAAAAAAAAAATGACTTTTTTTTAATGCTAGCCTGATGTCTGTAGACTTACATGAAATTATTTGTAAGCAATAACTGAAAATTACATTAGCTGAAAGAATAAGCTAATGGACATAATTAGGAAGAATTATCAGGAACAAGATGGAAAACACTTTTAGAACTGTAAAATTATCATTAGTTTGATTTTATGTTTTTCAATATACTATTTTAAGAAACAACAATGGATGTTTTTGGTTTTCAGACACCGCAAAATGATCAAAAGCCATTATCAAAGATTAAAGCATATAGTGTAGAATTACTGGCAATAGATGTGCAACATATCTTTTCTTAGCTGTAATTTGGTTAAGGAATGCAATCTCTTCTGAAAGCAATTAAATACAATATCACAACATGCTAGCAATATCCTTGAATTCTGCAGTTCACATTATAGACACTGGTTGGCCACAATAGACATATACACTATATGGACAAAAGTATTTGGACACTGCAGAAAAACAGCAAATATGCAAATACTGAGTTTGCTGAACGGTATGCTGGAAAGGGCATTTGTAAAACAAAAAGCTGCTCATTTTGTAATAACTGTTCATTCATTCGATCGAGCCCTTGTGGGACGAACTGGAGCAACGGGTACGACACCGCCACCCACGCCCATCTTCACAGCAATTTCTTCTCACAGCCTTGCACGAGGAATGTCGAGCTATTCCTGCCCAGACTTACACAGAATTTGTGGAAAGTATGCCTTGACGTGTTGCTGCTGCAATACTAGCAAAAGGAGGGCTGACACATTACTAAATAGAATAATAAAGCACTTTTTCTGAAAAACATGCAGTGTCAAAATACTTTTGTCCATATAATGTACAGGATGGACATCTCGTGACAGAGTATTGCTATACAATGTTGTTTTGAAAAGCTGGTTATCTTCTGACACACATATCTGAACATATCCAGCCAACAGGTTGCAGCGGGAGGTCGGCTATCAGTGACAGCCGACTCCCACTGCTGAATAGCGTGAGATCTGTTCTGATCTCACGCTATCCCCAGGGCAAGAGGTATTGGGACGAGAGACGAGAAAATTATTCTTCCACTATATACAGCACTTGTCAGGCCCCACATGGAATACTGTGTACAGTTCTGGACACCGGTGCTCAAGAAAATGTTTCGGTGCTTGTGTGTGTTCAAAGAAGGGTAAGTAAATTAATAAACGGAATGGTAGGAACTGTTAAAATGTTGATCCAGGGATTATTCTGACTGCCATTATGGAGTCAGGAAGGAATTGCTTCCCCCTAAATGGGTTAATTGGCTTCTGCCTCATTGTTTTTTTTTTTTGGCTTTCTCTGGATCAACAAGAAGTGGGGGGAGAGGGGGTGGAAACAGGCTGAACTAGATGGACATTGTCTCCCTTCAGCCTAACATACTATGCTAGTCATAAATTGAGAATAAAAAAATGATACAGGAAATCAAAAGGCATGATTGTAATAAGGTAGATAAGGGGGCCTTGAAACCAAGTAAGTTAGTTACGAGATCCATTGCTTCACCAATTTGCTGTCATAAAAGTCATGTGAGCATAAATTGGTAAATTACTGTTATGTCATCATTAAAATAGAATATGCATTAGCTCAAAAATGTTATCCTTCTTTTCCTATGCCCCCTTAATTAACTCTTCGACCTTCTCCCATAACATCACTATCCCTGGACAAAACTAAAAACAATGCATCAAGTCTTGCCTCTAACATGCAACTTTTCAGTTTTAACTTTACAGTACCTAAGCTTTGTTATCAGATAAACATTTGCTCTTATTCTAATATAGCATTGCATCACATCCTTTATTAGAAGCAGATATGTAATTAGCGGAAGACAGGGAGGGCAGTGACCCTGGGCCTCTTTACTTCGTGGGTCCAACTAATGCCCTGAATCTCCTGCCAGTGGTGCAATTACCAATACAGCTGCTATGAGGCCTGTAATTTTTTAAAATATATTTATTTTTTGGAGTAGGGGGACTGCTCACTCCAGCCCACAATACACCAGCACTATGGTAGCACTAGTTTTGTTTATTTGAGAGAATTGATATAGTAATAACACAAAGATATAAAGTGCCTATGCAAATAGAAGAAAATATATATGTGAATGGGCACATAGAAAAATGGAAAAAAAGATCTGGAGTGAGACAGATCTATGATACAAGTGAGGAAAAGGATATTCAACAAATTTTCTAAATTATAACAGGTTCTCCTTACCCATTAATTTGCTGCCATTTGCACTGTGCGTCATGTCTGTAAGTTCTGATTTTCAGATGGTCTTTCTCATTTTTCTGTTGCCCTGCTGTTTACAATCCATTTTCATGCCGGGGTTGTATAGCAAGCCTAGCATTCTGAAGGTAGTTCACTGTCCTGCATTTCCTTGCCCTGACTTCCTATGCTGCGTTGAAAACTCTATGGTTCAATCAGTAGGGTGGCCATATCTGAATGTCTGTCTCTCTGTCCTCCCTCGATGATTTAGGTATTTTCACCAAATGGAGCGTAAACCCTATATAATGAGTGTACACACACAGGAGAGGCAGAGATTATGGAGATCATTATCACAGTGTCTACACATCTACCAGCCTCTGAGCACACAGGTGCATCTCTGTGACGATAATTCCTCTGTCCATTGATAAAGAAACATACCTGTGTCCTCACTATTTCAGAAGTTTTGTACCTAACGACAAACAGTGGATTGCAGAGAAGCTAGAACATAGACTCCTACTGGCAGCTACTTCAAATGTGATTTACAGTGGTAAAGCAACAACATTTTAAATTCAAGTATATTACAGAAATGATAAGGCTAACACAAGCAAGCAGATTTGCATAAGTTGTCGTAAAAGTTAGTGCCCCTTTATTGCAAATTAATAGAATATGCTATTCAGAGTGGTTGAGGGAAATTAAAATTGTGAATCATGCCTACTATGCATTCAACATTATAGTACAAAAATATTTTGGAGGATGAAGACAGGAATGACCCAAAGGTAAGAAAAAAGTAATTAATTTTAGCTACCATTAGAATATTTCTATGTGGAGCTGTTTACATTATATTTTTGTGCCCCTCAACACTAATGATATCACCGCAATCATTAAAAGATTTTTTAGATTCTTATATATGTAATTGTTGGAGAATAGCTACACCTGGACATCAATTCAATCACTTTATCATTGCTGCGTTGGTGACTTTAAACTGCTGTGACAGAAACTAGATTGCCTTGCTATATTAGCAAGCAACCACATAATTAAGGTCATGGCGGCAACAGAATTCTTGCTGGCCCCTCATATTCCCCTAAATATATTTACTTGATGATAAATTTTCTGTATCTGACTTTATTACACAAATGGCCCTTTGCCTTGTACAATTTGCTTATAGTCATGGGAAATCTACAAATCTGCAACAATCAATTTTCCTTATTTACATCACATTATGCTTCTGTTCCAAGAAACAGATGGAAAGAGTCCATAGGGTAAAATGTGTAGACTCATTTTGCTTAAAAAACAGAAATACACATTCTACCATGGTGTATGAGTATAGATTTAATCTGCATTCATTTGAAAACATGGCAGACTATAAGAGGTCATACACAGTTATTTTGTTGAATCTTGCATGGAAATCACAGCAAGCATCTATAAAGTCATCAGTTAAGCTTATACAGATGTTTTAAAATTTCTCCACATATCTAAAATTAGAGTATCTTCAAAGAATGCAATTAAACATCTGCCAAAAGGTGATTATCTAGACAAACTGGTAATCAAATCAAGGTCAAATAATGTATATGTAGTCAACTTCAGAATTATTGACACTCTCAAAAAACTGATCAAAAACAATTGTAGCGGCTATGTGCTCCTACAGAGACATAAGAGGTGTTGTACAGTGGAGAGACCCTGTTTCACACCCCCACCCCTGTTCTTCATGGGCTTAACTAGTGTGCCCAGCAACAGCTTGCTCTGGATTGGCTGCTGGAAAATGAGCAGGGCAAGACAGGATGTGAGGTGTGGTTAGAGAGAAAAAGCACAAAAAACAGGGGAAGTGAAAGAGGAATCAAGATTGAGGTTGTAGGTTTTGTCGGGAGGTGGACGACAGAGGAGGTGTGCAGTCATGCTGCTGAAGTAAATGTTGCTGGAATGGAGAGTAGGAGCTTTCAAAGCTACAAAATCAAGCGCAGTGTGGAGGAAAAGCAGAACCAGGAACCGTCTACACAACAGTGAGTTGTACCAGCCCTTGTAAATTCAAAGCCAGGGAAAGTACATGGGGCCCTATCATAGTCCCTCCATTTTCTGCTAAATTAATCCTTTGGAAACAAACCCTCAGATAACTTAGACTGGTGGGATTCTTCCTTGAGTAACATTAGACCAAGCTCTTGTAAATTCAAAGCCAGGGAAAGTTCACGGGGTCCTATCATAGTCTCTCCATTTTTAGCTAAATTAATCCTTTGGAAACAAACCCTCAGATAACTTAGACTGGTGGCTTTCTTCCTTGAGTAACCTTAGACCAAACAGAGAGCATTGAAGTAGAGTTGAATGTGTTATTCAAGTATTCGGAGCACCATTTATTTAAATGCATGTTAAGTCTGCACTGCTGTGAATTGAACTGTTAAAACAGGCTTTTACAATAAAGCTAGTAAACTGTGTGCCTTTGGTTTGCAACAAAGCTATCTGAACTCATTTAAATTATTTCTAAACCATCAACTGGAGTTCACCCCCCATAAAGGTACTTGTGCCATGTGACAACACTGTTAGAACTGTTATCTTTTACGTTCGCTTGGCACGTGAAAGCGCCATTCTGCAAAAGGGATGCAAGTGTGTCCATTTAAAACCTACAAACACTCTCATCAAATAATAAATGGGAAGGCTTTCCCTACATACGTAACAAACAAGGGAGAGGCCCTGCCTACCACGGCAGACTGGTCACGTTGATAGATGCGGGCCTGCACTCGTTCCTGGGACCTAACTATCCCTGATTTGGGAGCTGGAGAGATAAACTAAACAGACACGCAGGACATGACACTGTACTGACACACCGGACACAGAACAGGACTAGACATATGGAAAATGTCTGGCAACCAGCAAAGACATATCAAACATGCTGCTGTTCACACCAAACATACAACAAATAGTGAATAAAACAGGAATCCCACCCAGAGCTCACATGCAAACAGCTGAAATACCACAGCCAATCTCAGTGTCCTCATACCAGGGGAACAGACAGTCAGCCACCGTGCCGATATAGGGAACTGTGTCAGTGATCCATAACTGACACCCAGACGAGACATAAGACGTTTGGAAGCCACACCTGTCAGAGGAAGGAAAGAGGGGTTCTGCATATGATACAGACAAGGACTACAGGTGTCCAAACCATCTTTAGGGAAGTAGAGAGACACAGACAGACAAGCAGGAAAATGCAGCTCTGAGTGGGCACCCGACAGTAAAGTCCAAGCAGTAAAATGACCAGCATCAACTACTGAGAGATGTTGGTCTTTATATGCTGCAGAGTAAAGGGGATTGGCTGCTGGAGAATACCACACCCAGCAAGCTCAATTAACCCTCACCACCTGTGGAGCTGTACTGCTAGGAACCTTAGTACTACAGGTCCCAGCAGCACAATGTAACATTATCGCCTTTGCACCCTGTTCCACTGCGTTTGACCGAGCTAGGACCCATTATGCGCCATTGCCGGGAGAGGTCGCAGAGCCACCCATGACATCCATCTTGTTTTCCCCATGGTCTCCCCTGTAACGGCTAGCCTCCGTCTCGGACACTGTACAATTTTCGAAAAATAATATATAAAAGATACCTAATTAGAGATGAGCGAGCACACTCGTCTGAGCTTGATGCTCGGTTGAGTATTAGGGTACTCGAGATGCTCGTTACTCGAGACGAATACCACAGGGTACTCAAGTCAATTGCATTTCCTTCCCTGCATGTTTAGCACCATTTTCTAGCCAAAAACATGCGGGGAAGGCATTACCACTTCCTGCTGTGACGTGCCAGCCCCCCCCCCCCCCCACACAGTAGTGAGTGGCTGGGCCAATCAGGTGACCACCGAGAACTTAAACTGGTCCTGCCCGCGGCTTGCCTCAGATGCATGCTGGCAGAGGTTAGGGAAAGTGCTGCTGCTTATACAGGGATAGTGTTAGCATAGGATCCTGTCTTCAAGAACTACAACGGTCCTTCTTAGGGCTACTCCTGATCGTGTGCATTACTGTTGTGGCTGGCTGGGAGCAGTAGTGCACCAATTTTTTTTTTAAGCATCTCGGGCTGTGGAGGCCATTTCAGCTATAGCGTTCTCAGTCTGCAGTGCATTATGCAGAGTTCAGGGACAGAGCTGCCTATATAGGGAAAGTTATACAGTCCTGATCCTCCGTACAAGTACCCTAATGGTCCTTCGTTGGGCTACATCTGACCGTGTGCTTTACAGTTGTAACTGGCTGGGAGCAGTAGTGCACCAACTTTTGTATTACGCATCTAGGCCTGTTCCCAGCTTTGCAGTTATAACGTTCTCAGCCTGCAGTGCCGTACAACGAGCTCTCACCGTGAAACTGCACTATAACATTTCCTAGCCCACTGCAAAGTAGTTCAGTTATACCGTTCTGTGTGTGCAGTGCATAACGCAGAGTTTAGGGACACAGCCACTTCTATAGGGAAAGTTTTACAGTCCTGATCCTCCGTACAAAAAACCCAATGGCCCCTTCTTAGGGCTACATCTGACCGTGTGCTTTACAGTTGTGGATGGCTGGGAGCAGTATTGCACCAACTTTTGTATTACGCATCTAGGCCTGTTCCCAGCTTTTCAGTAATAGCTTTCTCAGCCTGCGGTGTCATACAACGAGCTCTCACCGTGAAACTGCATTTTAAAATTTCCTAGCCTCCTGCAAAGGAGTTCAGTTATACCGTTCGGTATCTACAGTGCATTAGACAGAGGTCTCACTGCTAAACAGTACTCTATTATTTCCTGGGCCACTGCAAACTATTTCAGTTATACCGTTCTATGTCTGCAGTGCATTAGAAAGAGTTCTCACCACTAAACAGTACTCTAATATTTCCTGGGCCACTGCAAACTATTTCAGTTATATTGTTCTATGTCTGCAGTGCATTAGACAGAGGTCTCACCGCTAAACAATACTGTAATATTTCCTGGGCCACTGCAAACTATTTCAGTTATACCTTTCTATGTCTGCAGTGCATTAGAAAGAGTTCTCACCACTAAACAGTACTTTTCAAGTCACAGCATAGAGCCTCCGCTATCTACAAGTCTCTGTGTGTGGTGAATTAGCCTTGTCAGTGCTGTTCAGTGGGGTAATTTATTTGGGCCCTGCTCTGTTCTTAATTCGCCATGATGAGGAGTCGGGGTAAGGTTGGAGGACATGGCCGCGTACGCGGGCGTCCAAGTGAGGGTGTGGGCACAATTCACGGGTCCGCGTGGTAGACCTTTATTACAAACAGAGCAGTGCGAGCAGGTCCTGTCGTGGATGGCATAAAACGCGTCCAGCAATGTATCAACCACCCAGTCTTCTACGCAGTCCACTACTCCCGGCCTAGGGACTGCCACTCTGAATCCTCTGGCTGCTCCTCCTTCCTCCCAGCCTCCTCACTCCATGAAAATGACATATTCTGAGCAGGCAGACTCCCAGGAACTGTTCTCGGGCCATGAGTGGGAAAGAACGGTTCCTCTCTCACCTGAGGAGTTTGTCGTGACCAATGCCCAACCTTTGGAAAGTTCCCAGAGTCCGGGTGATGAGGCTGGGGACTTCCAGCAACTGTCTCTGAGCTTTTTTGTGAATGAGGATGATGAGACACAGTTGCCTGTCAGTGAGGTAGTAGTAGTAAGTAAGACCGAAGGAAGAGCGCACAGAGGATTCGGAGGAAGAGCTGCTGGATGATGAGGTGACTGACCCCACCTGGTTTGCTAAGCCTACTGAAGACAGGGCTTCAGAGGGGGAGGCAAGTTCTGCAGCAGGACAGGTTGGAAGAGGCAGTGAAGTGGCCAGGGGTAGAGGCAGGGCCAGAGCGAAGAATCCCCCAACTGTTTCCCAAAGCACTACTCGCAGCAAGCCGCTGTGCAGAGGGCTAACTGTTCAAAAGTGTGGATGTTTTTTAGTGAAAGCGCGGACAACCGACGAACAGTGGTGTGCAACTTGTGTCGCACCCAGATCAGCCTGGGAGCCACCACTACCAGCCTCACCACCACCAGCATGCGCAGGCATATGATGGCCAAGCACCCTGCAAGGTGGGACGAAGGCCATTCACCGCCTCCGGGTCACACCACTGCCTCTTCCCCTGTACCACAACCAGGCACACAGATCCAATCCCCCTCCCAGGACACAGGCACGAGCACCTCCTGGCCTGCACCCACACCCTCACCTCCATTGTCCTCCACTACATCCAGCAATGTCTCTCAGCACAGCGTTCAGCTGTCGCTAACACAAGCGTTGGAGCAAAAGCGTAAATACGCCGCCACCCACCCACATGCACAAGCTTTAAACGTGCACATTGCCAAATTAATCAGCCTGGAGATGCTTCCGTACAGGCTTGTGGAAACGGAGGCTTTCAAAAACATCGTGGCGGCGGCGGTCACGCGCTACTTGGTCCCCATTCGCCACTATTTTTCCCCGTGTGCCATCCCCGCCCTACACCAGCACGTCTCCCGCAACATGAATCGTGCCCTCACCAATGCAGTTACTGGGAAGGTCCACTTAACCACGAACACGTGGACAAGTACTGGCAGGCAGGGACACTATATCTCCCTGACGGCACATTGGGTGAACTTGGTGGAGCCTGCGACCGAGTCAGAGCCTGAGACCGCTCACGTCTTACCCACACCCAGAATAGCGGGTCCTACCTCGGTGCTGGTATCTGCGGTGTTTTATGCCACCTCCTCCTAACCCTCCCCCTCCTCCTCTTCCGCCACCTCTACCTCTCAATTAAGAAGTGTAAGCACGTCGCCAGCAGTCAGTAGCGTGCTGCGTGGCAGCACAGCGGTGGGCAAATGTCAGCAAGCCGTGCTGAAACTAATCAGCTTAGGTGACAAGAGGCACACGGCCCCCGAGCTGTTGCAGGGTCTGACAGAGCAGACCGACCTCTGACTTTCGCCGCTGAGCCTCCAACTGGGCATGGTCGTGTGTGACAATGGCCGTAACCTGCAGCTCGGCAACCTCACACACGTGCCATGCCTGGCCCACGTCTTCAATCTGGTGGTTCAGTGGTTTCAGGAGGTGGAAGGGGAGGGGGAGGAGGAGGGGAAAGAGACAGCTGGCCACACTGCAGAGGGTACCCATGCTGCTTGCCTCTCATCTGTTCAGCGTGTATGGGCTGAAGAGGAGATGGAGGAGAAGGAGGATCCTGAAAGTCATCTTCCCAGTGAGGACAGCGATGTGTTGTGTACTGGGACCCTGGCACACATGGCTGACTTCATGTTAGGCTGCCTTTCCCGTGACACTCACGTTAGACTCATTCTGGCCAACACAGATTACTAGGTGTACACCCTTCTAGACCCATGATATAAGGAGAACCTTTACACTCTCATTCCCGAAGAGGAAAGGGGTACGAGAGTGATGCAATCCCACAGGGCCCTGGTGGAAAAAGTGATGCTAAAGTTCCCATCTGACAGCGCTAGTGGCAGAAAACGCAGTACCGAGGGTCAACTAGCAGAGTAGGCGCGGGGATCAGGTAGCATGTCCATCGCAGGCAGGGGAACACTCTCCAAGGCCTTTGCCAGGTTTATGGCTCCACAGCAAGACAGTGTCACCACTCCCCAGTCAAGGCTGAGTCGGAGGGAGCACTGTAAAAAAAATGGTGAGGGAGTACGTAGCCGATCATACCACCATCCTCCGTGATGCCTCTGCTCCATACAACTATTGGGTGTCAAAGCTGGACACGTGGCACGAACTTGGGCTGTACGCCCTGGAGGTGCTGGCCTGCCCTGCTGCTAGCGTCTTGTCAGAGAGGGTGTTTAGTGCAGCTGGGGGAATCATAACGGATAAGCGTACCCACCTGTCAACTGACAGTGCCGACATGCTGGACGCAGGTTCATGCAGGGGGGGGGGGGTTGGACAGCAATGCCAGCATGTAACCCAGGAGAAGTGGCAGCGGTGTCACCCGTAGGCACTGATTGCCCTTGGTTGCAGGTAGTGTGGTGCTTAGCTAAGATGTGCCAATTGTGTGCCTTGCTTATGAGGGTTTGACCCAAGTAAATTGTTAGGGCTGTGGCGCCAGACTCTTACTCCCATTTTGGCTTAATAGTGGGACCTGGGACCCTCAGATGCAGCCATGCATGCTGCCTGTGCCCTTCCCTATCCGTTTCTGTGGTGTTTTCATGACTTTCTGATGTTTTCTGGTGTTTGAGAAGTCCTCACCTATGCAGAGCATCGGTCCCATACAAAAATGCTCGAGTCTCCCATAGACTTTGATGGAGTTCGTTACTCGAAACGAGCTCTCGAGCATTGCGAAAAGTTTGACTCGAACAACGAGCACCCGAGCATTTTGGTGCTTGCTCATCTCTATTCTTAATGTTCTACAACAATGTTACAATAAATTGCTTATTATTAGAGATGAGCGAGCACCAAAATGCTCGGGTGCTCGTTACTCGGGACGAAATTATCGCGATGCTCGAGGGTTCGTTTCGAGTAGCGAACCTCATTGAAGTCAATGGGCGACCCGAGCATTTTTGTATATCGCCGATGCTCGCTAAGGTTTTCATGTGTGAAAATCTGGGCAATTCAAGAAAGTGATGGGAACGACACAGCAACGGATAGGGCAGGCGAGGGGCTACATGTTGGGCTGCATCTCAAGTTCACAGGTCCCACTATTAAGCCACAATAGCGGCAAGAGTGGCCCCGCCCCCCTCCCAACAACTTTTACTTCTGAAAAGCCCTCATTAGCATGGCATACCTTAGCTAAGCACCACACTACCTCCAACAAAGCACAATCACTGCCTGCATGACACTCCGCTGCCACTTCTCCTGGGTTACATGCTGCCCAACCCCCGCACAACAGTGTCCACAGCGTACACCAAATTGTCCCTGCCCAGCCTTCAGCTGCCCTCATGCCACGCCACCCTCATGTCTATTTATAAGTGCGTCTGCCAGAGGAAAAGCAGGCACACACTGCAGAGGGTTGGCACGGCTAGGCAGCGACCCTCTTTAAAAGGGGCGGGCCGATAGTCCACAATGCTGTACAGAAGCAATGAGAAATCCAATCCTGTGCCACCTCCATCTGGAGCTGCACACGTGGGCATAGCAATGGGGAACCTATGTGCCACACACTATTCATTCTGTCAAGGTGTCTGCATGCCCCAGTCAGACCGCGTTTTTTTATAAATAGTCACAGCCAGGTCCAACTCCGCAGTGGGAATTCCGTGTGCACCCACAGCATGGGTGGCTCCCTGGAACCCACCGGCGGTACATAAAAATATCCCCTTGCATTGCCCATCACAGCTGAGGTAATGTCGTGCTTCATACAGGTGGGCTTCGGCCCACACTGCAGGCCCCAGTCTGACTGGGGTTCTTTACAAGTGGACAGATGTAGGTTAAACTCTGTGTGCACCTACAGCATGGGTGGCTCCCTGGAACCCACCGGTGGTACATAAAAATATCCCATTGCATTGCCCATCACAGCTGAGGTAATGTCGTGCTTAATACAGGTGGGCTTCGGCCCACACTGCATGCCCCAGACTGACTGGGGTTCTTTACAAGTGGACAGATGTAGGTTCAACTCCGTGTGCACCTAAAGCATGGGTGGCTCCCTGGAACCCACCGGTGGTACATAAATAAATCCCATTGCATTGCCCATCACAGCTGAGGTAATGTCGTGGTTAATGCAGGTGGGCTTCGGCCCACACTGCATGCCCCAGTCAGACTGGGGTTCTTTACAAGTGGACAGATGTAGTAACAACTCCCTGTGGACCCACAGCATGGGTGGGTGCCAGGAAGCCACCGGGAGTACATAAATAAATCCCATTGCATTGCCCATCACAGCTGAGGTAATGTCGTGGTTAATGCAGGTGGGCTTCGGCCCACACTGCATGCCCCAGTCAGACTGGGGTTCTTTACAAGTGGACAGATGTAGTAACAACTCCCTGTGGACCCACAGCATGGGTGGGTGCCAGGAAGCCACCGGCGGTACATAAATAAATCCCATTGCATTGCCCATCACAGCTGAGGTAATCTCGTGGTTAATGCAGGTGGGCTTCGGCCCACACTGCATGCCCCAGTCAGACTGGGGTTCTTTACAAGTGGACAGATGTAGTAACAACTCCCTGTGGACCCACAGCATGGGTGGGTGCCAGGAAGCCACCGGCGGTACATAAATAAATCCCATTGCATTGCCCATCACAGCTGAGGTAATGTTGTGGTTAATGCAGGTGGGCTTCGGCCCACACTGCATGCCCCAGTCAGACTGGGGTTCTTTACAAGTGGACAGATGCAGTTACAACTCCGTGTGGACCCACAGCATGGGTGGCTCCCTGGAACCCACCGGCGGTACATAAATATATCCCATTGCAGTGCCCTACTCAGCAGAGCTAACGTCAGATACAATACAGGTGGGCTTCGGCCCACACTGCATGCCCCAGTCAGACTGGTAATATGTACCTTAACAGTAACCTCGTTGGTGGTAATGTGGTGGTGACTGCGGACCTGGTAGCGCGGTTTTATGTAGTTGGTTTTCGGAATGCAGCCAGGATTAAGTGGGCCGTGGCGGGGGATGGTGGTGGTGCTCTTTTGTTGTGTCGTTAAAGGTGAAATTCTTGGACTGCCACCAGACGGACCAATGCAAAGGTATTTGCCAAGAATGTTTTCATTGTTGGAGGAGGAGGGGGATGTTTTGGAGGCACTATGTGTCCTCTACACGTGTCCGTGGTTATATGCAC
The DNA here is from genome assembly GCF_035609145.1 of Eleutherodactylus coqui. Lineage (NCBI taxonomy): Eukaryota > Metazoa > Chordata > Amphibia > Anura > Eleutherodactylidae > Eleutherodactylus > Eleutherodactylus coqui. The sequence goes on along the minus strand of NC_089839.1, from coordinate 112,626,405 downwards.
CTTAACAGTAACAGCGTTGGTGGGAAATGGCCTCGCCGCCATCATGTCTTTGTGAAGCCTCTGTTTCCACACCCCAGTGGCATACCATTAGCAGCGGTATAGGCAGAGCCCAGAATTATTAACATTTCAGCGGTAGCATTAGGGACCGGCCCCACTAACATATCACTAGCAGCAGTATAGGGGGAGCGCAGTCTTAGTTCGATTTCAGTAATAGTAGCACTCAAGACAGGCCCCAGTAACATTCCCATTGCAGCAGTTTAGGGAGATAACAGTCTCTTTCACATTTCATTAGCTGCAGTATAGACAAGGCCCCAGGTACATTTATGTAGCTAAAGTGTAGGCCAACCCCACACACCTTTCTGTACCATGAGTGCAGGCGAAGAACATAGAAATTACTATGATTACACTGTAGGTGAGGGCCCAAAAAAATTGGTGTACCAACAGTACTAATGTACCTGAGAAAAAATTGGCCATGCCCAACCAAGATGGCAGGTGAAACCCATTAATCGCTTTCGTTAATGTGGCTTAAGTGGTAACTAGGCCTGGAGGCAGCCCAGTTTAACGAAAAATTGGTTCAAGTTAAAGTTTCAACGCTTTTAAGAGCATTGAAACGTATAAAAATTGTTTAGAAAAATTATATGAGTGAGCCTTGTGGCCCTAAGAAAAATTGCCCGTTCGGCATGATTACGTGAGGTTTCAGGAGGAGGAGCAGGAGGAGGAGGAGGAATATTATACACAGATTGATGAAGCAGAAATGTCCCCGTTTTGGATGGTGATAGAGAACGATGCTTCCATCCGCGGGTGCAGCCTACGTATTGCTTAGGTATCGCTGCTGTCCGCTGGTGGAGAAGAGAAGTCTGGGGAAATGAGTGTAAGCCTGTCGGCATTGTCGGTTGACAGGCGGGTACGCTTATCCGTGATGATTCCCCCAGCCGCACTAAACACTCTCTCTGGCAAGACGCTAGCCGCAGGACAAGCAAGCACCTCCAGGGCATACAGCGCGAGTTCAGGCCACGTGTCCAGCTTCGACACCCAGTAGTTGTAGGTGGCAGAGGTGTCACGGAGGACGGTCGTGCGATCGGCTACGTACTCCCTTACCATCCTTTTACAGTGCTCCCGCCGACTCAGCCTTGACTGGGGAGCAGTGACACAGTCTTGGTGGGGAGCCATAAAGCTGTCCAGGGCCTTAATGAGTGTTGCACTGCCTGTGCTGTACATGCTGCTCGATCTCCGCACCTCCCCTGCTACCTGGCCCTCGGAACTGCGCCTTCTGCCACTAGCGCTGTCGGATGGGAATTTTACCATCAGCTTGTCCGCCAGGGTCCTGTGGTATAGCAACACTCTCAAACCCCTTTCCTCTTCGGGAATGAGAGTGGAAAGGTTCTCCTTATACCGTGGGTCGAGCAGTGTGTACACCCAGTAATCCGTAGTGGCCAGAATGCGTGCAACGCGAGGGTCACGAGAAAGGCATCCTAACATGAAGTCAGCCATGTGTGCCAGGGTACCTGTACGCAACACATGGCTGTCTTCACTAGGAAGATCACTTTCAGGATCCTCCTCCTCCTCCTCAGGCCATACACGCTGAAAGGATGACAGGCAAGCAGCATGGGTACCGTCAGCAGTGGGCCAAGCTGTCTCTTCCCCCTCCTCCTCATCCTCCTCATGCTCCTCCTCCTCCTCCTCAACGCGCTGAGATATAGACAGGAGGGTGCTCTGACTATCCAGCGACATACTGTCTTCCCCCGCCTCCGTTTCCGAGCGCAAAGCATCTGCCTTTATGCTTTGCAGGGAACTTCTCAAGAGGCATAGCAGAGGAATGGTGACGCTAATGATTGCAGCATCGCCGCTCACCACCTGGGTAGACTCCTCAAACTTTCCAAGGACCTGGCAGATGTCTGCCAACCAGGCCCACTCTTCTGAAAATAATTGAGGAGGCTGACTCCCACTGCGCCGCCCATGTTGGATTTGGTATTCCACTATAGCTCTACGCTGCTCATAGAGCCTGGCCAACATGTGGAGCGTAGAGTTCCACTGTGTGGGCACGTCGCACAGCAGTCGGTGCACTGGCAGATTAAACCGATGTTGCAGGGTGCGCAGGGTGGCAGCGTCCGTGTGGGACTTGCGGAAATGTGCTCAGAGCCGGCCCACCTTTCCGAGCAGGTCTGACAAGCGTGGGTAGCTTTTCAGAAAGCGCTGAACCACCAAATTAAAGACGTGGGCCAGGCATGGCACGTGCGTGAGCCGCCACGAGGTTACGCCCGTTGTCACACACGACCATGCCCGGTTGGAGGCTCAGCGGCGCAAGCCAGCGGTCGGTCTGCTCTGTTAGACCCCGCAGCAGTTCGTGAGCCGTGTGCCTCTTCTCTCCTAAGCTGAGTAGTTTCAGCACGGCCTGCTGACGCTTGCCCACCGCTGTTCTGCCACGCCGCGCGACACCGACTGCTGGCGACGTCCTGCTGCTGCTGACACATCTTGATTGCGAGACAGAGGTTGCGGAGGAGGAGGAGGAGGGTGCTTTAGTGGAGGAAGTATACACCGCCGCAGATACCACCACCGAGCTGGGGCCCGCAATTCTGGGGGTGGGTAGGACGTGAGCGGTCCCAGGCTCTGACTCTGTTCCAGCCTCCACTAAATTCACCCAATGTGCCGTCAGGGAGATGTAGTGGCCCTGCCCGCCTGTGCTTGTCCACGTGTCCGTTGTTAAGTGGACCTTGGCAGTAACCGCGTTGGTGAGGGCGCGTACAATGTTTTGCGGGAGACGTGGTCATGCAGGGCTGGGATGGCACATCGGGAAAAGTAGTGGCGACTGGGAACTGAGTAGCACGGGGCCGCCGCAGCCATCATACTTTTGAAGGACTCCGTTTCCACAACCCTATACGGCAGCATCTCAAGGCTGATAAATTTGGCTATGTGGACGGTTAACGCTTGAGCGTGCGGGTGCGTGGCGGCGTACTTGCGCTTGCGCTCAAACACTTGCGCTAGCGACGGCTGGACGGTGCGCTGAGAGACATTGGTGGATGGGGCCGAGGACAGCGGAGGTGAGGATGTGGGTGCAGGCCAGGAGACGGTAGTGCCTGTGTCCTCAGAGCGGGGTTGGATCTCAGTGGCAGGTTGGGGCACAGGGGGAGAGGCAGCGGTGCAAACCTGAGGCGGTGAACGGCCTTCGTCCCACCTTGTGGGGTGCTTGGCCATCATATGTCTGCGCATGCTGGTGGTGGTGAGGCTGTTGGTGGTGGCTCCCCGGCTGATCTTGGCGCGACAAAGGTTGCACACCACTGTTCGTCGGTCGTCAGGCGTCTCTGTGAAAAACTGCCAGACCTTAGAGCACCTTGGCCTCTGCAGGGTGGCATGGCGCGAGGGTGCGCTTTGGGAAACAGTTGGTGGATTATTCGGTCTGGCCCTGCCTCTACCCCTGGACACCGCACTGCCTCTTCCAACCTGCCCTGCTGCTGCCCTTGCCTCCCCCTCTGAAGACCTGTCCTGAGTAGGCGTTGCAAACCAGGTGGGGTCAGTCACCTCATCGTCCTGCTGCTCTTCCTCAGAATCCTCTGTGCGCTCCTCCCTCGGACTTACTGCCCTTACTACTACCTCACCGATAGACAACTGTGTCTCATCGTCATCGTCCTCCTCGCCCACTGAAAGGTCTTGAGACAGTTGCCGGAAGTCCCCAGCCTCATCCCCCGGACCCCGGGAACTTTCCAATGGTTGGGCATCAGTGACGATAAACTCCTCTGGTGGGAGAGGAACCACTGCTGCCCAATCTGAGCAGGGGCCCGAGAACAGTTCCTGGGAGTCTTCCCGCTCCTGAGCATGTGTCATTGTAGTGGAGTGAGGAGGCTGGGAGGAAGGAGGAGCAGCAGCCAGAGGATTCGGATTTGCAGCACTGGACGGCGCAGAACTGTGGGTGGACGATAGGTTGCTCGAAGCACTTTCTGCCATCCACGACAGGACCTGCTCACACTGCTCATTTTCTAATAAAGGTCTCCCGCGTGGACCCATTAATTGTGCGATGAATGTGGGGACGCCAGAAACGTGCCTCTCTCCTAATCGCGCAGCAGTCGGCTGCGATACACCTGGATCAGGAGTTCGGCCTGTGCCCACACCCTGACTTGGACCTCCGCGTCCTCGGCCGCGTCCACGTCCTCTAGGCCTACCCCTACTCCTCAGCATGCTGTATTACCAGTGATTTGATTTCCCAGCCAGGAAATAAATTGGCGCAAGCCTGCTGTTAAACTTAGCTGGCTGTGTATGATTTTTGTTTAAGTTCTCCACCCAGCACACACGTACCCTGAACGCTGAGGACTGTCAGAGGCAGGCCAAATAGAATAGTTGCCCTTTTTTTTTTAAAGGAAAGGCCCACTGCCTATATTAAATCAATAATAAATGTGTTGTGGCCCTGCAGTGTGTCACAGAACTGCAGTGTTGCACTGTTATTAACTGCAGCAGAGCGGTGATTTCCCAGCCAGGAAATAAATTGGCGCAAGCCTGCAGGCGAAATAGAATTTTTGCCCTTTTTTTTTAAAGGAAAGGCCCACTGACTATATTCAATCAATTAATAAATGTGTTGTGTGGCCCTGCTGTGTTTCACAGAACTGCAGTGTTGCACTGTTATTAACTGCAGCAGAGCGGTGATTTCCCAGCCAGGAAATAAATTGGCGCAAGCCTGCTGTTAAACTTAGCTGGCTGCGTATGATTTTTTTTACGTTCTCCACCCAGCACACACGTACCCAGAACGCTGAGGACTGTCAGAGGCAGGCCAAATAGAATTTTTGCCCTTTTTTTTAAAGGAAAGGCCCACTGACTATATTCAATCAATAATAAATGTGTTGTGTGGCCCTGCTGTGTGTCACAGAACTGCAGTGTTGCACTGTTATTAACTGCAGCAGAGCGGTGATTTCCCAGCCAGGAAATAAATTGGCGCAAGCCTGCTGTTAAACTTAGCTGGCTGCGTATGATTTTTGTTTAAGTTCTCCACCCAGCACACACGTACCCAGAACGCTGAGGACTGTCAGAGGCAGGCCAAATAGAATAGTTGCCCTTTTTTTTTAAAGGAAAGGCCCACTGCCTATATTTAATCAATAATAAATGTGTTGTGGCCCTGCAGTGTGTCACAGAACTGCAGTGTTGCACTGTTTTTAACTGCAGCAGAGCGGTGATTTCCCAGCCAGGAAATAAATTGGCGCAAGCCTGCAGGCCAAATAGAATTTTTGCCCTTTTTTTTTAAAGGAAAGGCCCACTGCGTATATTCAATCAATAATAAATGTGTTGTGGCCCTGCTTTGTGTCACAGAACTGCAGTGTTGCACTGTTATTAACTGCAGCAGAACGGTGATTTCCCAGCCAGGAAATAAATTGGCGCAAGCCTGCTGTTAAACTTAGCTGGCTGCGTATGATTTTTTTACGTTCTCCACCCAGCACACACGTACCCAGAACGCTGAGGACTGTAAGAGGCAAGCCAAATAGAATTTTTGCCCTTTTTTTTAAAAGGAAAGGCCCACTGACTATATTCAATCAATAATAAATGTGTTGTGTGGCCCTGCTGTGTGTCACAGAACTGCAGTGTTGCACTGTTATTAACTGCAGCAGAGCGGTGATTTCCCAGCCAGGAAATAAATTGGCGCAAGCCTGCAGGCCAAATAGAATTTTTGCCCTTTTTTTTAAAGGAAAGGCCCACTGACTGTATTCAATCAATTAATAAATGTGTTGTGTGGCCCTGCTGTGTGTCACAGAACTGCAGTGTTGCACTGTTATTAACTGCAGCAGAGCGGTGATTTCCCAGCCAGGAAATAAATTGGCGCAAGCCTGCTGTTAAACTTAGCTGGCTGCGTATGATTTTTTTTACGTTCTCCACCCAGCACACACGTACCCAGAACGCTGAGGACTGTCAGAGGCAGGCCAAATAGAATTTTTGCCCTTTTTTTTTAAAGGAAAGGCCCACTGCCTATATTCAATCAATAAAATATGTCTTCTGGCCCTGCCTACACAATTCTGTCCCTGGAGTATTACTGCAGGGCGCAATGCTCTGCACGGCCGATTTGGAAAAAAAAAATGTGCAACACTGCTAACAGCAGCCTCCACAGTACTGCACACGGTTAGATGTGGCCCTAAGAAGGACCGTTGGGGTTCTTGAAGCCTACACTAACTCCTAACACTCTCCCTACAGCAGCTCCAACACGATACCACTGTCCCTGATCTCTGTCACAAGTGACTCACAATGCATCTGAGGCGAGCCGCGGGAGGGGCCGTCTTTTATACTCGGGTGACACCTGATCTCCCCAGCCACTCACAGCAGGGGGGTGGTATAGGGCTGGAACATCACAGGGGGAAGTTGTAATGCCTTCCCTGTCTTTCAATTGGCCAGAAAAGCGCGCTAACGTCTCAGAGATGAAAGTGAAAGTAACCCGAACATCGCGTGGTACTCGTTACAAGTAACGAGCATCCCGAACACCCTAATATTCGCCCGAACATCAAGCTCGGAAGAGTACGTTCGCTCATCTCTACTTATTATTTATATATAACAGTCACAAGTTTTTAGAAGAGTCTTTTATTTTGAAAAAAACAAGTCTTTCAAAAACACATGGGTTAAAATTATTGGCATCCTTTAATAATATTTTGAATGAAGCCAAAGACATGTTGCAACTTTGGGGAAATAATAATCTTTGTTTTGCTCTAAATATCCCAAAATTTTATTGCTGGTTATTTACACAGAAATGGTTATGGGAACACAGAAGTCACCAGATTTCATACCAACAGAAAAGCTGTGGTGTGTATTGATGATGGTAGATATGCTAACCGCAGCTACAACATGGCCTATCTTTTATCGCATGTAAATCTATGGTGTTTGGTTCTGGGCTTTAAACCCAGCCAATAGTAAAAAATGTGGTGTGGGTTTAAAGCCTCTGCAATCAATCAGAAGCATGTCGGGTTGTCAGCTGTTAGTCACAGCTGATAACCCAGAGGATAAGGGGTTTTTAACCCTTTCTGCCTTCCCCTTTATTGAGTACATAGCGCTCAATGAGCGCTATATATTAAAAAGTGAAAGTGGAAGTGTTTCTTTCATTACACGAGCTGGCAGTCACGTGACTGCTGGGATTTCCTGGAACACCGGAGCTGCATAGTCGCAGCAGACCCTGATCAACTCTGCCAGTGACTATTGTCACTACAAGGGATGTTTTTCCCTGTAACTTGGGCTCCTAATTACAGATGCCCCAGCTACAGCGGGGAAGTGTAAAATATCTGTGGTGTGATAGAGAATGCTGCAATTTTTCTTCACATGTGGGTGAGAAGGAAAATTCAAAACTACATGATTTTCAATACCCGCATTTTACTGTGGATAGTCCGTGCAGATGGCTGTCGCAGAATTCGCAATTCAAATCCAGTTGAGGGAGACAGGCCTAAGTTACAAATGTTTATGTGTGAGCCTTTTCTCGCACATGACCCACTTGTTTTTCTGCTACATGTGTCTCCACTGAACGTTTCCCTTTGCATAAACAACCCAAAATTCTGAAATGTATTCTCTGTGGGCGCTTATGTGATGCTGACCTCACCAAAAGCTGCAGTTGCGCAAACCTTCAACTCAACTCTATGCTACTATGCATATTGTGAGTCTAACTGCGTCAATACTGTTAAATTGGTTCTATGTGGCATTGAAGATGTCTTTTTCTTTTATAGTAACCCAGTATATCGTCCACATGCCCTTATCTTATGCACTATACTGTTTGCACTAATGCTATTTATTCATTTTTTACTTCTTTATATAATTTATATTAGTTTTGAATAGCTCATATTGTCCCGTAACTGACTTACTTTTAAAACAGCACTTTGGGGTATATCACTTTTTGTATATTAAGTTTTTATTCATCTGTGATTTGGTCTGAATTTTGGATTTTTTATATTTCAAAAAATAAAAATTTGTTTTTTTGTTTAGGTATTATTTATGATTTAAACAGGTGGCATGTCATTTGGGGATGTTAATGGATATAAAATGGGTATATTTTGGGTTTATTTTAATGCATCAGTATTTATTCATATATCTATTATCACTGTCTTGTTAACAGTAAAATTGGCCTTGATGGCTTTAAGCATAATTATATTGTACTTTCTGCCAAATGGCTGTATCTGGTTCACACACGTGAGTACTTTAAATCTTCATGCTTGTGTTCTTTAATATACATGTGATTTGCTAATTATGCTTGTGTCCCTTCTACCATGGTTCTGTGCGTTACACACTTCTAAATGCCAGATTGTGTCCAGTGCTACTTTGGAAGACTTGTTAGGTAGCTATATTGTTAGGGTTGTGCTGGCTGGGATCTGTTGTACCACATAGGTTTCTAGCAGCACAGCCTCACAGGTGTGGATTGATTGGGCTGGCTGGGTGTGGTGTTCTCCTGCTAGCCAATCACCACCAGTCTGGTTGCAGTTAAATTTCCTCCCTCTGCAAGAGGAAGCTGGTTTCCCTTCACTCTAGGGTTTTTTGGTTTTGCATGCTTGTACATGTGTTCTGTGGATAGTGTGATCAGGGGCTAGTCCAGTGTGTGTGCAGGTGCCCCTGTTTTGTGTACATGGTGTGAACAGTGTCATGTTCTGTATGTCTGTGCAGGTGGCTAGACATGTGGAGTGAACTGCCCTGTTCTATGTGATTGTGTGTCTGGCATGCTAACCCTGGTGTGTTGCTGTGTGATTAGTGGTCTCTGTGCCAGTTTGTTCTGGTTCCATGTATTAACCCATGAGGGATAGTCAGGACCGAGGTTCCAGCGTGGGGCCGCCTCTATCAAGGCGATTGCATCGCTTATTAGGTAGGGTCCTGCCATTCTCCCTGCAGTTTTGGGTCAGAGGTCTTGCTAGTGTAGGAAACCACAAGACAACAAGGAGCCTTGATTGCGGCTTATGGGATTAAGTATTTTGACCAATATATGAACCAATACCTCGTACTTTTATAGCTATAACATTTGCGTATGTGTACAGGTACGCATGGCAAGCGTGTGTCGTCAATTGGTTTCTGTTTGTGTCTGGGTCACGTTCATGTGAGCTCAGTATTTGTTTGCCCACACAAACATAACATATATAGCTAAGTATTTACCTTCTTTACCTTGTTGTAAATCAACTGATTATGTGTATAACATATGGGTTTATCTTCCATAAAGAATTACCACTGAGGAAGATGCAGTATTGTCCATAGAAATGCATAAGCTCTTGTTCTGCAGCACCCGTAGGTTATATATTTATGAATAACATCTCACCTCAATATGATTTGTTAATCCTTTTTTATTTTTTTTAAACTGCATTTTATAGATTTTTTTTATATGTGACTCAACATAAGCACTTTTTCATTCATTAACGTATAGTTGGAATATACCATCTTTACATTTGTGTGACTCTTGTCGCCATATTTTTGGCATGGAGCCATTTATTTTTTGGCTTCTTTAAAAAAAAATGTTCTTAAGTGTTTTAATGACTTTTCAAACTACAGTATTTGGGTCAATAGTTTGTATCAGTGTTATCAGGACCTGGTGTGGTTGACACCTGACTCCTCAGATAGAAGAACTGATGCCAGGGAAGGAGTGACTGACTCTGGGCTACAGAGGGAATGGACGGCCCCTACCTATAAGCAAGGCAATCCCCCCCGACAAGGGTGGCCTTGCACTGGAACGTCAGGTCTGACTATTCCTGGTGAGGTAGCAAACATAGGGACTGGCAGCAGGCAGAGGAGCACACAGATGTAAGAAAGGACAGGGGTAAACCATAAACAGGAATGGGAACTGACTGAAAACAAACATACACACAGAAAGAAATACAAGAAGCCTATACAGGGAGACTGAAGGAGCCTTACAAGGCACAGATTAGACTGAGCACACAGAAGTAAGAGACCTGAGAAAGCTGGGTGTCAGAACCTAACACACACCAATTCTGAGGCAAAGGGGAAGTGCCACATGCCCAGCTTAAATAGAGGAGTAATACTTACTTAAACCCACAGGTGAGCTGAGAGCCAGAGACCTGGTTAACGCTCTCAGTGATGAACGAAAACAGACATGTAGAATCCATCAACACAGCGAGAGCAAAGCAACACTTCCGCACATAGCGGACCTTAAATCAGTATCTATAAGCCAAAACCAGGAGTAGGTTCAAAACATAGAAGAGATGTAAATCTTTTCAGGATGGTTTTCTCTCTGTGTAGGTTTCACTTTAAGTTTTTGCTGATAAGATATTGATGCAGAACACTGACTAAAATACTTGCATGTCAAAGAGGCCTAACTTCTACCTCTATATGTATTTTAACATAGTAACATAGTATGTAAGGCTGAATGAAGACAATGTCCATCTAGTTCAGCTTATTTCAACCCATAGTTGATCCAAAGGAAGGCAAAAATCCCAAGAGGCAGAAGCCAATTAGCTCATTTGGTGGAAAATCCCTTCCCAACTCCGTAATGACAATCAGAATAATCCCTGGATCAACCTTTGATAGTTCCTACCTAAATATAAGACCCAAACTACAAGACGGAACTACAAACCCGTTGGTCACCTAATCTATATATCCTTTAATATCCTTCCACTTGAGAAAAACATCTAGTCCCCTCTTAACATCTAGTCCCCTCTTAAACCCCTTGATGGATTTTGGCATCACCACATCCTCGGGCAGAAAATTCCAGAGTCTCACTGTTATTACAGTAAAGAACCCCCTTCTGTGTTAGCAATGAACGTGCTTTCTTCTAGACATAACGGATGCCCTCTTGTTACCGAAGCAGTCTTTGGTATAAACAGATCATGGAAGAAATCTCTGTATTGTCCTTTGATATATCTATAAATGATTATTAGAGCGCCCCCTTCTGACAGTCACAGTCCTGGGTATAAACAGGTGATAGAGAGATCTCTGTATTGTCCCCTAATATATTTATAGATAGTTATTTGATTGCCCCTTGGTTGTATTTTTTCCAGGGTGAAAAGAACTAATTTTGATAGTCTCTCTGGCTATTCCAGTTCTCTCATTCCATTTATTAATTTAATTGCCCTTCTCTGCCCTCAAGCACTGCAACATCATTCCTGAGCAGTGGTGTCAAGAACTGTACACAGTATTCCATGTGGGGCCTGACAAGTGCCTTATATAGTGGGAGAATAATGTTCTCATCCTTCGCACCTATACCTCTTTTAATGCATCCCAAGACTCTATTAGCTTTTGCAGCAGCTGACTTGCATTGGTTGCTCCAGTTAAATCTACAATCCACTAGTACCCCCGGATCTTTTTCCTTATGCCTTTTCCCTAGGGTATTTCCATTTAGTGTATATTGATGACATTCATTTCACCTTCCCATGTGCATAACCTTACATTTATCCACATTGAACTTCATTTCCCATTTGTCTGCCCAAGCCCTCAGTTTATCTATGTCCTTTTGTAGCCGCACATTGTCCTCCGTTGTATTAATTGTCTTATATAATTTTGTACCATTTGCAAATATTGATATTTTACTGTATAGTCCCTCTATCAAGTCATTGATAAATATATTGAACAGAATAGGGCCTAGCACTGAGCCCTGTGGCACCCCACTAGCAACGGTGGCCCAATCAGAGTACGAACCAATTATTACCATCCTCTGCTTTCTATCTATGAGCCAGTTCTTTACCCAGATACACACATTTTTGCCCAGTCCAAGCTGTCTCATTTTATATATCAACCTATTATGCAGCGCGGTGTCAAATGCTTTAAAGAAATCCAGGTATATGAGATCAATAGACTCTCCCAGGTCCAGCTTAGAAATTACTTCATTGTAGAAGCTGATCAGATTGGTCTGACATGATCGACCCCTTATGATCTTATGTTGGTTAGGAGTTATTCCGTTGTTCTCCTTGAGGTATTCTAGGATGGCGTCTCTCAGAAACCCCTCGAATATTTTTCCAGTTATTTAAGTGGGAATCACCGGCCTGTAGTTACTAGGCTCTCTTTTGGACCCCTTTTTGTAAATTGGAACCACATTGGGAATGTGCCAATCCAGTGGTACAACCCTGATCTTGATAGTGTCCATAAATATAAGAAATAGTGGTCTAGCTATCACATCACTTAGTTCCCTTAGAACCCTTGGGTATATTGCATCTGGAAACGGCAATTTATCGATTTTAATCCTCTGTAAACAGCTCTGCACTTCCTCCTGTGTTAGGTATGCAATATGTAGCAGGGGGTTCATTTTATTCCCCTGCATCTCGGATGACATTTCTTTTTTGTTCGTGAATACACTTGAAAATAAACCATTTAATAGATTTCCCCCCATCGTCTTCTATGATTTTTTTCTGCATTATTTGTTAAAGGGCCAGTGCTCTCAGTGCAAATCTGTTTGCTGTTAATATCGTTGAAGAATAGTTTAGGGTTATTTTTGCTCTCTTTGGCGATCAATCTTTCTGCCTCCTCCTTAATAATTTAAATTTTTTTTCTTTACATATTTTGTTCTTTCCCTGTATGATTTTAGCGTTTCTTTGCTGCCTTCCTGTTTTAATAGTTTAAACGCTTTCTTTTTTCGTTTATTGTCCCCCTTACAGTCTTGTCGAGCCACATTGGTTTCCTTCTACTTGTGGTTCTTTTTTTTTTAAGGGTATTAACTGTTCACATAAGGTGATTAGGATGTTTTTAAACTTTTCACATTTGTTGTCTGTACTGATATTTCTGAGGATTTTGTCCCAATTAATGTTACCGATAGTAGTTCTCAGCTGATCAAATTGTGCTTTATTAAAGTTTAGCTTTTTTTCGTTCCCTGGTATTGTAGTCACTGGTTCCCAAGTGCCCCTCAACCTGCACCTCCATTATTCAGTCCAGTTGGCTCCTGCTCCTACACCAGTTGGGTAAGGTAGTTATCTTTAATTGTTTTCAAGAACCTATCACCATTGTGATATTTGCAGTTTTCGTTTTCCCATTTTATATCTGTATAATTAAAGTTCCCCATAATAATTATTTCATTGCGGTTTGACACCTCTTCTATCTGCCTTAATAATAAGATTTCAGTTTCTTCTGTTGCTTTTGGTGGTCTATAGAAAACTCATCAGTATTTTGTTATTTTTTTTCTTCCTGTATTTCTACCCATAGAGATTCCACGTGTTCATCTCCTACACCTATATCCTCTTGCAGCCTCTGCATTAAGTACGATTTAATGTACAAACACATCCCTCCCCCTTTCTGTGTACCAAGGTCTCTTCTAAAGAGATTGTAAGCCTGTAAATTCACCGCACAATTGCACTTATCATCAAGCTATGTTTCTGTTATTCCAACTATATCATAGTTTTCATCAGTCATTCTCGCTTCATGCTCGCCCACTTTGCTGATCAGACTTATCGCATTTGAAGCCATACAATTTATAGGGTTGTTTTTGTTCTTTAAACTAATTTTGCTATTAATGTTACTATTGGCATTTCTGTTGATTCTAATTGTACTAACCCCACCCCCTGCTCGACCCCCATTCCCATTACTTGGACCCTGGTTGCTATCTACACTGTCTACCCCCTGTTTATCTTTTTGCCCTGCCCCCAGTCCCTAGTTTAAACACTCCTCCGGCCTTCTAGCTGTCTTCTCCCCCAGCACAGCTGCACCCTCCCCATTGAAAGGCAGCCCGTCCCAACAGTAGAGCCTGTAGCCGACAGCAAAGTCATCCCAGTTCTCCGGAAAACCTGAACCCCTCCTTCTTACACCAACTCCGGAGCCACTTGCTTACCTCCCTAAGATCCTGCTGCCTTTCTAGTGTAGCTTTTGGTGCAGGTAGTATTTCCTAGAAAACTACCCTGGAGGTCCTCACCCTAAGCTTGGATCCTAGGTCCCTGAAATCGTTTTTGAGGGCCCTCCATTGACCTCTAATTTGTTAATTGGTGGCAATGTGCACCATGACCGCTTGATCCTCAAAAGCCCCTCCTAGTGATCTGTCAATCTAATCCGCGATGTGTCGAACTCGAGCGCCAGGAAGACAACACACCGTTCAACAATCCCGGTCTTTATGGCAGATTGCCCTATCTGTCCCCGTTATAATGGAGTCCCCCACCACTAGGACCTGTCTAGTTTGCCCTGTGATCCCCGTCCCCATCTCACTGGAGCAGTTATCCCCCTGGCATTCAGAGGGCATGTGGTGCTGCAGCAGTGCTGGCTCTGTAATGGCATCTTCCTCATCTGCCAAGTTTGCAGACTTGTTGGGTTGTGACAGTTCATGACTAGCCTCCCTGATTCTCTTCCCGCTACCCCTCTTTCTACCTGTCACCAAACTGGCTGGCTGCTCCCCCTGCTCTTCCGTACTACCATCCTTCCCTACCTCTACCTCAGCGAGGGTCTGCTCAATGAGCAGCAAACTCCTTTCCATGATGCCAATGGATCTCAGTGTTGCCAGTTCTCATTTAGATCAATAATTTTAACTAAAGTTATATTACTATGATCATTTGGTTTTTTCTCACATGGGTTGCGCTTATTCCTGTCATTAATTACAGGGAAAAGAGTGTGGAAAAATACTAGTGTGAAGGCGCAACACTCTAAGCTACGAGAGGATTAAGGTCCAATATGTGATAGTGAAAACACTTCTTTTTTATTATTTAATAAAATAAAAAACAGCAATTGAAAACGCGTTTCGGGGATGAGCTGCTTTGTCAGTTCGGCTGGATGCCTAGGGGTGACACAATTCCAAAGGTTTTTTGGATGTGCCAGAGGTCCTGTATGTGACAGGGAAAGAGGGAGGAAATAAGAGCTTCAGCCTTATTGGACCTTAATCTTTTAGTAGCTTAGAGTGTTTCACCTTCACACCAGAATTTTTCAACACTCTTTTCGCTATACTCACGCCCACCATCTGGTTGACAGCATCATCTGGTTGACAGCACCTCCATCATTTGAAAGACTATGTTCTCCAGAACTATTTTACCACTTTCACTGGGTTTTGCTCCACCCTCCTTTTTCATCTCTTTTACTCACTTTAATTTCAGAGGGTGGACAAAAATATGGAAAGCCTGTATTAAATGCATGCCTTAAAATCAGTCTCTACATTGAAATATGATTTATAATGCCATATGCATTCTCTATTAGGAATGCCACCAGACAGGGATGTTCGCTATCCCCACTCCTATATGCCATTGTGATAGAGCACCTGGTGGTGGCATTGAGGTACAACCCAGACGTGCATGGGCTGAGGGCAAGGTCTCAAACATGTAATCTAGCACTATACACGGGCGATCTCCTAATGTAAGTGTCAAAGACCGTAATATATTTCTGCTAATTCTTCAGGAATTCAAGAGATTTGGCCACCTGAGCAACTTAAAAGTGAATATTTCCTCACAGAAGCATGCGCCACGATCCCCCAGCACTGGAGAACCCCTCTCACCCTCCAACTATGTTGGAGTTTATACACAAGCTAAACCATATAATGCACATGGAGGAGATGGTGGGCGAAAGTTCTCTCAACCTAAACACAAACAGGAGCTCATGGTCGGCAAGGACTGCCTTTCCGGAAACCCCAGAATTCTTAAATTTATTAGAGTGATAACACAGCACTGAGCAGTACCCTGCGTAATATCCCTAATATGTTCCTTAACATATGCAAACATATCCACCCATATCTGCCTTTTCCTGTCCCCATTAATATATATACACATTTTTTTTACACCCGTTACTCCCCCCCTCCTTTGCTTGTTCTTCTTTTTCTCTTCTCTATCTCTTTTTCTTCTTATTTCCTAGCTTTTTACTATGTATCTTTTCTATAAGCCATCGTTAGTATGCTCTGAGGTTTCTACGATACTGCGGGCTCTCAGTTGTAAAGCAATAATCCTCTAATGTGATTATGCATGACAAACAACTTCATGATGAGCAATTTGCTCTGACAAAGAGACTCATAGCATAAAAGGTAACTCAACAGCCTGTTACCAAAGAAATGTCTGAGATGCTGTTATGGTATTGGAAGGATTATGAGAAAAGCTGGAAAAAAGTTACAAAGAACTATTTGGTACAACTCTTGCCGTGGAATTCAAGGCCATGCCTTAAAAATATATAAATGTACCTCTGTTTACCTTTGTATGTTATATTTAAAATTTAATAAACAGATTAAACATAATCCCATGTAACCTAAGTGAAGGTACTATGACACAGATGCTGCCGGTGCAGATTTTCACATCTGCCTCAGCAAAAAGATTCCATTGGTCAGGCGTATGAGCCACTCAGCTGCTGTTACCAGCTCGCTCCCAAAACCACCCAGAGCAGGGCTAGCGGAAAGGTAAACACAAATTTCGTGGCCAAGTTCACAGCCAAGCAGGTGTCAAAAGAACAGCTTAATGATTAAAATTCCATGCATTTCTAATGGTGTTTCCATATTTTTGTCCACCCCCTGTATGTGATTTCTGTTTGTTGTTGGTTATGTTTAAGGTGAAAGTAGATATTGCATGCTACAGACATCTACACCATTAGTTCCCCCATAGCAATGTCAATGAAGCATTCCTAGGAACAGAAACACCACAATTTAATCCATTAACAGCATCAGCCATAGTTCCCCTATTAAATACCATACACCGGGTCTTCAAATAAACAGGTGTCTATTGTGCCACATAATGATGCCTCCATAACACCTAGACCTTCCTATAATAGTGGAGCGTAAAGAGCCAAGTGTGCAATGCTTGATCTGTTATTGCACTATAGCTGAGATGGATTTCAATTTAGTGCTAGGAACCTCCCAGCTTAGCTATTAGAGAGACAGCAGTGTCAACATTTGATGATTACAAAGAGATTTCATATTCTACTCTGGTAGCTGGCCAATAAGGAGGGAGTAGTCAAAATTACCGTGTACTGTCCATGACACTTGATGGATGTTAAAGCACATACTGTATACAGTAAATTGGAGAATGAGGTACATAGTGTGGTCCATATTTCACATCTATAAAGCTGGCAGTTTAGAAGTTGGCCACACAGATGAAATAGTAAAACATATTTATGTTCTGTTGTAAAAAGACAAAACATTCTCTTTAACTGCTGTGTAATTTATAATTACTTATTCATTACTTACCCACACAAATAACAATTACATTTTCATTTCTTCTCTACCTGAATAGAGTAAGAACAGGATATATATTATTTATAGAAGACATGGAAATTTGTCAGCCATATTAAATTATTTGGGGGTTGTGAAAGCAAGGAAATTTAACCATTATTCAGTGTGACATAAAAAGCACAAAAATGTTGATGCAACATGTGAAATACAAAGTTTAATGTGATGTTTCTGCGACTTCTTCTTGTTTCTCACAAACAACTCATACTGAAGCCTAAAATTCATGGATAAACAAAAACATTATCTAATTATATTTTATTATAGATGCCCAATGGATATGATCAAGATGCATGCATGCATGCAGTAAATTTCATTTGTTCTCCCTTGATAAAAATATAATTGAACATGCTGTCTAAGTAATTATTCAGGGAAACTGCTTATTGGTAAAATCTGCCAACATCTGTGCAGTGTTATCAACAATCATTTCAGCTGTTCCATAAATATACAAAATAAAGGTCAGAATACAAACAAAAATATACAAAAAATTTCAGGTCTTTTCATATCATATTGAAGCATAACTCTATGTAAAGGCCACTGATGAACAAATTGTGCAGAGGGCGCCGGGGCAAAGAATGTGCCTACCTTTACTCCCTCCCTCACAAAATTATATATATATATATATATATATATATATATATATATATATATATATATATATATATATATATATATATATATATACACACATATATATATATACACATATATATATATATATATATATATATATATATATATATATATATATATATATATACTAGCTGATATACCCGGATTCGCTCGAGTTAACTTGGTGTTTATCTGGTGTTCACGTGGAAAATCTTATGAAGTCGTGGTTACTTTAGAGATACCGAGGAAAAAATCTGTTCACCATTTTGCATGGTTCTTTGTGTTACCCAGGAAACACCACGTGCAGGTAACCATGCAGCGTTTCCTTTATATAAAATGACATCGGGAAGTAAGAGAATTAAGATTATGTACAAAAAATTTGGACACTAATTTGCGCTTAGAATTGAATAATCGACTTGGGACCCATTAACTTTTCCTATATATGACAAAATCAATGCTCGTGCCAAATTTCTATGACATTGCAAAGTGAGAGAATTAGATTATGTATGTAAAATTTGGACGCTAATTCTTTTGCGCTTAGAATTGAATAATTGATTTGGGACCCATTAGGTTTTTCTATTTATGACATAATCAATGCTTATGCCAAATTTCAAGTTTCTATGACATTAGGAAGTGAGAGAATTAAGATTACGTACAAAAAATTTGGACGCTAATTCTTTTGTGCTTAGAATTAAATAATCGAGTTGGGACCCAGTAGCTTTTCCTATATATGACATAATCAATGCTCGTGCCAAATTTCAAGTTTCTATGACATCAGAAAGTGAGAAAATGTGATTACAAATGTAAAATTTGGACGCTAATTCTTTGGTGCTTAGAATTGAATATTCGAGTTGGGACCCATTAGCTTTTCCTATTTATGACATATTCAATGGTCGTGCCAAATTTCAAGTTTCTATGACATCAGGAAGTGAGAGAATTTGATTATGTACATGAAATTTGGACGCTAATTCTTTTGCGCTTAGAATTGTATAATCGAGTTGGGACCTATTAGCTTTTCCTATTTATGATATAATCAATGCTCATGGCAAACGTCAAGCTTCTATGACATCAGGAAGTGAGAGAATTAGATTACGTACGAAAAATTTGGACGCTAATTCTTTTGTGCTTAGAATTGAATAATTGAGTTGAGACCCATTAACTTTTCCTATTTATGACATAATCAATGCTCGTGCCAAATTTCAAGTTTATATGACATCGGGAAGTGAGAGAATTAGATTACATATGTAAAATTTGGACGCTAGATCTTTTGCGCTACAATTAAATAATTGAGTTGGGACCCATTAACATTTGCTGTATATGACAATCAATGCTCGTGCCAAATTTCAAGTTTCTATGACATCGGGAAGTGAGAGAATTAGATTACGTACATAAAATTTGGATGCTAATTCTTTAGTGCTTAGAATTGAATAATCGAGTTGGGACCTATTAGCTTTTCCTATTTATGACATAATCAATGCTTGTGCCAAATTTCATGTTTCTATGACATTGGGAAGTGAGAGAATTAGATTACGTACGTAAAATTTGGACGCTAATTCTTTTGCACTTTGAATTGAATAATCAAGTTGGGACCCATTAACTTTTCCTGTATATGACATAATCAATGCTCGTGCCAAATTTCTATGACATCGGGAAGTGAGAGAAAAAGATTCTGTACGTAAAATTTGGACGCTAGTTCTTTTGCGCTTAGAATTGAATAATCGGGTGGGGACCCATTAACTTTTCCTATTTATGACATAATCAATGCTCGTGACAAATTTCAAGTTTCTATGACACCGGGAAGTGAGAATTAGATTCCGTAAGTAAAATTTGGGCGCTAATTCTTTTGTGCTTAGAATTGAGTAATCGAGTTGGGAACCATTAGTTTTTCCTAATTATGACATAATCAATGCTCGTGCCAAATTTCAAGTTTTTATGATATCGGGAAGAGAGAGAATTAGATTCCCTACGTAATATTTGGACGCTAATTCTTTTGCACTTACAATAGAATAGTCAAGTTAGGACCCATTAGCTTTTCTTATACATGACATAATCAATGCCTGTGCCAAATTTCATGTTTTTACGACATCGGGAAGTGAGAGAATTAGATTACGTACATAAAATTTGGACGCTAATTCTTTTGCGCTAAAATTGAATAATCGAGTTGGGAGCTCTTTTCTTTTCCTATTTTGGACAAAATCTATGCTTCTGCCAAATTTAATGTTTCTATGACATCGGGAAGTGAGAATTAGATCACATACGTAAAATTTGGACGCTAATTCTTTTACGCTAAAATTGAATTATCGAGTTGGGACCCATTAACTTTTCCTATTTATGACATAATCAATGCTCGTGCCAAATTTCAAGTTTCTATGACATCGGGAAGTGAGAATTAGATTCCGTACATAAAATTTTGGCGCTAATTCTTTTGTGCTTAGAATTGAGTAATCGAGTTGGGAACCATTAGTTTTTCCTATTTATGACATAATCAATGCTCGTGCCAAATTTCACATTTTTATGACATCGGAAAGTAAGAGAATTACATTCTGTACGTAAAATCTGGACGCTAATTCTTTTGCACTTACAATAGAATAATCGAGTTAGGACCCATAATCAATACTTGTGCGAAATTTCATGTTTCTACGACATCGGGAAGTGAGAGAATTAGATAATGTACGTTAAATTTGATGCTAATTCTTTTGTGCTAGAATTGAATGATGGAGTTGGGACCCCTTTACTTTTCCTATTTTGGACATAATCTATGCTTCTGCCAAATTTCATGTTTCTACGACATCGGGAAGTGAGAGAATTAGATTACGTACGTAAAATTTGGACGCTAATTCTTTTGTGCTAGAATTGAATAATCAAGTTGGGACCCCTTTACTTTTCCTATTTATGACATAATCTACGCTTGTGCCAAATTTCAAGTTTCTATGACATTAGGAAGTGAGAATTAGATTCCGTACATAAAATTTGGATGCTAATTCTTTTGTGCTTAGAATTGAATAATCGAGTTGGGACCTGTTAACTTTTCCTATTTATGACATAATCAATGCTCGTGCCAAATTTCAAGTTTCTATGACATTGGGAAGTGAGAAAATTAGATTCCGTAAGTAAAATTTGGACGCTAATTCTTTTGCGCCTAGAATTAAATAATTGAGTTGGGACCCATTAGCTTTTCCTATTTCTGACATAATCAATGCTCGTGCCAAATTTCAAGTTTCTATGACATCGGGAAGTGAGAGAATTAGATTTTGTGCGTAAAATTTGGATGCTAATTCTTTTGCGCTTACAATAGAATAGTCGAGTTAGGACCCATTAGCTTTTCCTATATATGACATAATCAATGCTTGTGCCAAATTTCATGTTTTTATGACATCGGGAAGTGAGAGAATTAGATTACGTACATAAAATTTGGACGCTAATTCTTTTGCGCTAAAATTGAATAATCGAGTTGGGAGCTCTTTTCCTATTTTGGACATAATCTATGCTTCTGCCAAATTTCATGTTTCTATGACATGGGGAAGTGAGAATTAGATTACGTACGTAAAATTTGGACGCTAATTCTTTTATGCTAAAATTGAATAATCGAGTTGGGACCCCTTTACCTTTTCTATTTAGGACATAATCTATGCTTTTGCCAAATTTCATGTTTCTACGACATCGAGAAGTTGGAGAATTAGTGGCGCGTCAGTGAGTGAGTCAGTGAGGCCTTTGTCTTTAGATAGATAGATAGATAGATAATATGGTTAAACTTAGATATGGTGGCTCAGTTGTAGTATACATCAAAATAATGCACTTACCAGATAGTAGTTAGATGCCAGTTCTAAACAATAATAAAGATTTCAGTGCAGTTACTTCCAGTGACATTGTCTCTGATTGGAGTTGTCCAATTTTGTTTTTTCTGCCCAGACTGCCATGATTGCTTCTTTCAGCCACAACTTGTTGGTTCACACTTTCACCATTCTGCCACTGTGTCAATGAATCTCTCAGTGTTCCCATAGTACTAGCACCCTCCCTGTGGTCCAGCTTAGTGATAATGCTCTCCAGTGACTCCACTTAGTGATAGTGCCTCCTCTGTGACCCTACTTAGTAATAGTGGCCTCTGAATACTACACCTCTACACCCAGTATATTTTCCTTACTCAAATAATCATGGCTGATGCCATGAACTTTGTGTACAAAACATAATCTGACTCCTTATCGCATCTCCTATCATGTATTTGGCATGGGGCTGGAATCTTGTGTTGTAGCCACTTACTGGAGGATAGTGTGGGCCAGGAGTAGCCGAGGTCTTGTTCACAAGATGGCTGTGCAGTATAGCAGGTTCAAGCAGAAGAGTAGTCAGGAGGTATAGCCAATGTCTGATACACAGGAACAATCTTTTGTACGGAGCAAGTAAAGGTAGGAGCAGGTTTATAGGCTGAGGTACTGAGTACAATAAACACACAAGGAAGGAGGGAACAGGGCTAAGTTTATGCAGAGGGCTAATTGGGGAAGGAACAAGACAGAGGGTGAAACTAGACAGGAAGACACAGAGCCAGGAACAAGGAACAGGAGACAAGGGATGGCGAATAAGGCATCAAGACTCAGGAAAGCTATCCAGCAGGCTGTACATCTTAATAGGTTGGGCTACTGCTTGGAGTACAGGAGGTCGCTGGTTAGAATCCTGACATCACCAGCATATCGCATACTGATAGTCAGAGATAGAGGATGATTTGGGTTATGCTCTGTACACAGAACACTCTGCATCATATGGGACTGTGTAAATGAAGAAGATCTGACACTGCTTCCGGAGGATCAGGAGTGAATAGTGAATTGATGGTGGGATGGGCTGTCATGCCCTGGGCCCCTTTTCCCCCTTCAGTCCTTGTGCTTATGATGTTGAAACAGCTGTATAGGCAGTATGTCTACCCCTGGTAAAAACTGAGAAATAAGTTTGGACCACAATTAAATCTTCCAATTCTCACTTTGTCCTTTTTTAATCTACTGTAGGTCTTCTTTATGCCCAAGTTTTCTTTTCCTGCATAATTATAAGTAACCTTAGTGAATTTATAGAGCCATGCTGAGTAAGTGCACAAACCACCCAACTGAGACAGAGGAAAATATTTAAATATGATTTGTCATGTTTTTTTTTTCTAAATGCTGCTTAAATCAATGCTTCAACTAAATACATCACCATGAAATCAGAACAAAAACAGTGTCTTCACACAATTCTAATTAAAAAAACTTCCAGCCAAGCTTTCAGCGAACTGTGGCACTGCATTGGGACAAACTAGAGGAGCAATACAGCGCTAATGAGACGTGCACAGCTACGCTAGCATTGGAGTCTGCTGTAGGCACGCGATTGCTGAGGGTTTGTGCAGAGGCCTATGTCCTGGGTGCAGTGAAAGTCCGCTTCCAGACTAGGATTGCTGAATCTGTGGGCCGAGGCCTATGCCGTGGGCGCGGTGCAAGTCTGCCATGTTTGGCCGCTCAGATCAATTTTTGGTTCATGTCTTGGGTTTCCTAGGACCCACCTATGCTGTTGGTGCAAACTTAGTTCCCATTGCGGTGTTTGACCTGTCTGGCACAAAGGCACTGACTGACTTGGGTAGGGGGCAGAGCGCAGACAGCTTTCCCCTTGCAGTGTGGATTGAGCTATGCGACACCTTGACAGAATGAATAGTGTGTGGCACATGGATTCCCCATTGCTATGCCCACGTTTGCAGCTCCTGACGGAGGTGGCACAGGATTGAATGTCTCATTGCTTCTGTACAGCATTGTGGGCTATCGCCCCGCCCCTTTTGCAGAGGGTCGCTGCCTGGCCCTGCCAACCCTCTGCAGTGTGTGCCTCCGCTTCCTCCTCATGGCAGACGCACTTATAAATAGACATGAGGGTGGTGTGGCCATGAGGGCAGCTGAAGGCTGCGCAGGGACACTTTGGTGTGCGCTGTGGACACTGGGTCATGCGGGGGGGGGGGGGGGTTGGGCAGCATGTAACCCAGGAGAAGCGGCAGCGGAGTGTCATGCAGGCAGTGATTGTGCTTTGTTGGAGGTAGTGTGGTGCTTAGCTAAGGTATGCCTTGGTAATGAGGGTTTTTCAGAAGTAAAAATTGTTGGGAGGGGGGGGGGGCACTCTTGCCGCTATTGTGGCTTAATAGTGGGACCTGGGAACTTGAGATGCAGCCCAACATGTAGCCCCTCGCCTGCCCTATCCATTTCTGTGTCGTTCCCATCACTTTCTTGAATTTCCCAGATTTTCACAAATGAAAAGCTTAGCGAGCATTGGCAATATACAAAATGGGGTTCGTTACTCGAAACGAACCCTTGAGCATCGCGGGAAGTTCGACTCGAGTAACGAGCACCCGAGCATTTTGGTGCTCCCTCATCTCTAATCAAGACCAAGACACTGAATGCACTGAGGCCCAACAATTTTTTTTTTCCCTAAAGAGGAAGATTAGGGTGGATCTGCATGTATGGTCAGCCGTCCACAGGCAAAATGTACTCAGGGCATGTGGAAACGGAGGTGCTAATTCATGTGCTCACTATAACATATAACTTATGTATATCCCTCCAGAGGTTCAATAAAAAAAAGCTAAATACTTAATTCACCCATTAATTCCTGTCCTCATATGGGGTCTTCTTCAAACACGGAAAAAATTGTACACATGGGCTTATAAAGTAACATAGTGTATAATGCTGAAAAAAAGACATATGTCTATCTAGTTCAGCTGTCAGGACTGGTGGCTCGCGGGTCCTCCGTGCCCTCGCCGGTGGTCCGCGTCCTCGGCACCATGGCAACCCAGCACGCCTCTCCCTCTCTGCCTCCTGCAGGGCAGGGGGCAGGTTCCCTAGCACAGTTGGCTGTATCTGGCTCCTGTCATACTCCCCGCCCCAGCTACTGGGGCGGGAGCTCTGACAGGATTTAAACCTGCTTGTGTCTGCATACCAGTGCCATTGTTAGTTTGCTATTCCTGCTACACCTGCGCACTTTGTGTTCTGACTCCTGTTTTGACTCCCTGCTTTTGGACCTGACTTTGCCTTTGCCTGACCCTCTTGTACCACGTATCCTCTCGTTGCCGACCCGGATAGTGTGACTCGCCGTGCTGTTGTTTGTTCCAGTGTCTATCTGTTCGTTAGTCCCTGTGTCCCCCTTCCTTAGTGAGTGTAGGGACCATCGCCCAGTTGTCGCCCTGGGGCTTAGCCCAGGGGGGCAAGTAGGTAGGGACCGGGGTTAGCGGGTTTTTTCATAGACCTCCAGTATCCCGGACCCCAGTCCTGATAGTAACACTGGCTAAAAGGAAATCAGATCCCGGCATCTGACCAGCAACCTTGAACCCCTCCATGAGGCTGTGGCGGCCTTAGCAAACCTGGTTCAGGACCTGACTTCTTGCCTGCAGCATCAGGAGCAGCGGTTGGCTTCGAATTCTGTGCAGCTCTCTCCCGTTCCTGGTACTGTGTCTGAACCATGGGCAACACCTCCACACTTCTTTTCCGGAGATAGAAGTCAGTTTTTTGCATCCAGGGAAGGCTGGAAGCTCTATTTTGACCTCCGACCCCACACCTCTGGCACGAAATACCAGAAAGTGGATTTCGTGATAACTCGCCTGAGGGGAGAACCCCCAAATTAGGCCTTCTCCTTACCCACTGACTCTCCCACCCGACAGTCACTTGATGCCTTTTTTGTTGCCTTAGGCCAACTATTTGACGAACCCGACCATGCTGTTTTCGCAGTTTCAAAACTCCTGGCCTTGCACCAGGGTCGGAGGGTGGCTGAGGACTATTGTTCTCAATTTTGCCAACACTGCACAGAATCTGGGTGGAACGACGCTGCCTTGAAGGATCTGTTTTTGGCCGGCCTGTCAGAGGGCCTCAAGGACCTCTTGGTGGCTCACATGGAACCTAAGAGCTTGGTGCAAGCCATGTCCCTGGCCATCCGGGCCAACCGACGCTTGAGGGCCAGACGCTCTACTCGGACCAATCCTGTCTGTACGTCTACATCTTCGGTAATTCCGATCTTAACACCTCCCTCCACAGAACCCATGGAGCTGGTAACCATGACCCCGAAGCAACGTTGGGAATATCGCCTAAGGAGGAACCTCTGCCTTTACTGTGGGGAGCCAGGTCATTGCATTGTGACCTACGAGAAGAAGCCGCGGCAGGAAAACTTCCGCTTCTAGGTAGTTGTTGGGAGGACTGTCTAGGAGCTAAGGTACTCCCTGTGAGGTCTAAAATGTTGTTGCCCTGCACCTTAGAATTTCGCTCTTTCTACCGGGGCGGGCAAGCATTTCTTGATTCTGGAACTACTGCTAATTTTGTTAACTTCGGTTTTGTGCTTAAACTGTCTGCGTTATTTCTTTGTTTAGACCCCCCAATTCTGATCTCTGGTGTTGACTCTACTCCCTTGCATTATGGTCTTGTAAGTCTGGTTAACCCAGAGTTATGGTTCACTATAGGGGCCTTACATACTGAGTCCTGTACTTTTCTGGTCATGAGGAACCTGTCTGTTAACATTGTGTTAGGGCTACCCTGGCTAAGGGAATACAACCTTTTAATTAAATGGGACACGTTGGAACTGGTCAAGTGAGGTTCTCTCTGTGCCAACCACGTGCGCCCGGTGGAAGTGGATATCTCCACCTGCGAGGGGGTTGAGCTACCTGACTACCACTCTGAGTTTTTGGTCGTCTTTTCTAAACAGCTATCAAAAGCCTTGCCTCCCCATAGAGAATGGGATTGTAAGATAGAGTTGATTCTGGGGGCCACATTTCCTAAAGGCCGCATCTACAATGTTACGGTTCCGGAGAGGGAGTCTATGAAGCATTATATCCAGGATAGTTTGAAAGCTGTCTAAAAGAAAATCTTTGGTGACTATAGCAACCAATCACAGCTCAGCAATCATTTTGCCTCATCGGTATAAAAATTAAAGCTGCACTGTGGTTGGTTGCTGTAGGCAATAAAGACAGATTTTATTTTATACAGCTGTCATAAGATTGTGGTGCCGATTAACATTTCCATGACCCACCCTATACATGCTATGGTGATGATGAGTGTGTAAGACATAGTGTGTAGTCGTACATGAGGACAGAGTTGTTTTGATAACAAACTGCACCATATCAGGCTAAGATGTAAATATATTATATATGGACCTGTAGAAACACCTGGTGTTACCGGACAGGATCCATGCACAAAGCTTTTTACTGATTGTAAGTAGCAAAACTTATAAAAATAAATTACAATAGAAAAAAGAAACAGTTTTTCATCATCTGTGCTGTTTTTTTTTAGAATTCATTGGATTAGGGTATGTGGTATATCTATATATATAAAGCTGAAAGCCCTCACTGACTCACTGACTCACTCACTCACTGACTGACTGACTGACTCGCCAAAAGTTCTCCAACTTCCCGATGTCGTAGAAACATGAAATTTGGCGCAAGCATAGATTATCTCCAAAATAGGAAATTGGGTCCCAACTCGATTATTCAATTCTAGCGCAAAAGAATTGGCGTCAAAATTTTACGTACATAATCTAAATCTGTCACTTCCCAATGTCATAGAAACTTTAAATTTGGCTCGGGCATTGCTTATGACATAAATAGGAAAGGTTCATAGGTCCCAACTCGATTATTCAATTCTATGCGCAAAAGAACTAGCAACAAAATTTTACGTGCGGAATGTAATTTTTTCACTTTCCGGTGTCATAGAAACTTGAAATTTGGCAGGAGCATTGATTATGTCATAAATAGAAAAAGCTAATGGGTCCCAATTCGATTATATAATTCTATGCGCAAAAGAATTGGCGTCAAAATTTTACGTACATAATCTAAATCTCTCACTTCCCAATGTCATAGAAACGTGACATTTGGCAGGAGCATTGATTGTCATAGAAAGGAAAAGCTAATGGGTCCCAACTCGATTATTCAATTCTATGCGCAAAAGAATTAGCGTCCAAATTTTACATGCGGAATGTAATTTTCTCACTTTCAGGTGTCATAGAAACGTGAAATTTGGCACGAGCATTGATTGTCATAAATAGGAAAAGCTAATGGGTCCCAACTCGATTATTCAATTCTAGTGCAAAAGAATTGGCGCCTAAATTTTACGTGGGGAATGTAATTTTCTCACTTTCCGGTGTCATAGAAACGGGAAATTTGGCACGAGCATTCATTATGTCATAAGTAGGAAAAGCTAATGGGTCCCAACTCGATTATTCAATTCTATGCGCAAAAGAATTGGCGTCAAAATTTTACGTGCGGAATGTAATTTCTTCACTTTCTGGTGTCATAGAAACAGGAAATTTGGCACGAGCATTGATTATGTCATAAATAGTAAAAGCTAATGGGTCTCAACTCCATTATTCAATTCTATGCGCAAAAGAATTAGCGTCCAAATTTTACGTACAGAATCTAATTTTCTCACATTCCGGTGTCATAGAAACGGGAAATTTGGCATGAGCATTGATAATGTCATAAATAGGAAACGCTAATGGGTCCCAACTCCATTATTCAATTCTATGCGCAAAAGAATTAGCGTCCAAATTTTACGTGCGGAATGTAATTTTCTCACTTTCCGGTGTCATAGAAACGGGAAATTTGGCATGAGCATTGATTATGTCATAAATAGGAAAAGTTAATAGGTCCCAATTCCATTATTAAATTCTAGCGCAAAAGAATTGGCGTTGAAATTTTACGTGCGGAATGTAATTTTTTCACTTTCCGGTGTCATAGAAACTTGAAATTTGGCAGGAGCATTGATGATGTCATAAATAGGAAAAGCTAATGGGTCCCAACTCCATTATTCAATTCTATGCGCAAAAGAATTAGCGTCCAAATTTTACATGCGGAATCTAATTTTCTCACTTTCCGGTGTCATAGAAACGGGAAATTTGGCACGAGCATTGATTATGTTATAAATAGGAAAAGCTAATGGGTCCCAGCTCGATTATTCAATTCTATGCGCAAAAGAATTAGTGTCCAAATTTTACGTGCGGAATGTAATTTTCTCACTTTCCGGTGTCATAGAAACGGGAAATTTGGCACGAGCATTGATTATGTCATAAATAGGAAAAGCTAATGGGTCCCAACTAGAGATGAGCGAGCGTTCTCGGATAAGCACTACTCGCTCGAGTAATTGGCTTTATCCGAGTATCGCTGTGCTCGGGGCTAAAGATTCGGGTGCCGCTGCGGCTGACAGGTGAGTCGCAGCGGGGAGCAGGGGAGAGCGGGTGGGAGAGAAGGAGAGAAAGATCTTACCTCCGTTCCTCCCCGCTCTCCCCTGCAGCTCCCCGCTCCGTGCCGACACCCGAATCTTTAGCCCTGAGCACAGCGATACTCGGATAAAGCCAGTTACTCGAGCGAGTAGTGCTTATCCAAGTACGCCCGCTCATCTCTAGTCCCAACTCCATTACTCAATTCTATGCGCAAAAGAATTAGTGTCCAAATTTTACGTGCGGAATGTAATTTTCTCACTTTCCGGTGTCATAGAAACGGGAAATTTGGCACGAGCATTGATTATGTCATAAATAGGGAAAGCTAATGGGTCCCAACTCCATTATTCAATTCTATGCGCAAAAGAATTAGCGTCCAAATTTTACGTACGGAATGTAATTTTCTCACTTTCCGGTGTCATAGAAACGGAAATTTGGCACGAGCATTGATTATGTCATAAATAGGGAAAGCTAATGGGTCCCAACTCCATTATTCAATTCTATGCGCAAAAGAATTAGCGTCCAAATTTTACGTACATAATCCAAATCTCTCACTTCCCAATGTCATAGAAACATGAAATTTGGCACAAGCATTGATTATGTCATAAATATGAAAAGTTAATAGGTCCCAACTGGATTATTCAATTCTAAGCGCAAAAGAATTAGTGTCCAAATTTTATGTACCTAATCTAATTCTCTCACTTCCTGATGTCATTTTATATGAAGGAAACGTCGCATGGTTACCTCCACGTGGTGTTTCCTGGGTAACGCAGAGAACTATGCAAAATGGTGAACATATGCTTTTCCTCAGTATCTCTAAAGTAACCACGACTTCATAAGACTTTCCGTGTGAACACCAGATAAACACCAGTACCAAATTAACTCGGGCGAAGACGGGTATATCAGCTAGTCTATATATATAAAGCTGAAAGCCCTCACTGACTCACTGACTGACTGACTGACTGACTGACTGACTCACTGACTGACTGACTGACTCACTGACTGACTCACTGACTGACTCACTGACTGACTCACTGACTGACTGACTCGCCAAAAGTTCTCCAACTTCCCAATATCGTAGAAACATGAAATTTGGCACAAGCATAGATTATCTCCAAAATAGGAAAAGAAAGTGGGTCCCAACTCGATTATTCAATTCTAGCGTAAAAGAATTGGCATCGAAATTTTACGTACATAATCTAAATCTGTCACTTCCCAATGTCATAGAAACTTTAAATTTGGCACGGGCATTGATTATGACATAAATAGGAAAAGTTCATAGGTCCCAACTCGATTATTCAATTCTATGCGCAAAAGAATTGGCGTCAAAATTTTACGTGCGGAATGTAATTTTTTCACTTTCCGGTGTCATAGAAACGTGAAATTTGGCATGAGCATTGATTATGACATAAATAGGAAAAGTTAATAGGTCCCAACTCGATTATTCAATTCTATGCGCAAAAGAATTAGCGTCCAAATTTTACGTACATAATCCAAATCTCTCACTTCCCAATGTCATAGAAACATGAAATTTGGCACAAGCATTGATTATGTCATAAATATGAAAAGTTAATAGGTCCCAACTGGATTATTCAATTCTAAGCGCAAAAGAATTAGTGTCCAAATTTTATGTACCTAATCTAATTCTCTCACTTCCTGATGTCATTTTATATGAAGGAAACGTCGCATGGTTACCTCCACGTGGTGTTTCCTGGGTAACGCAGAGAACTATGCAAAATGGTGAACATATGTTTTTCCTCAGTATCTCTAAAGTAACCACGACTTCATAAGACTTTCCGTGTGAACACCAGATAAACACCAGTACCAAATTAACTCGGGCGAAGACGGGTATATCAGCTAGTCTATATATATAAAGCTGAAAGCCCTCACTGACTCACTGACTGACTGACTGACTGACTGACTGACTGACTGACTGACTGACTGACTGACTGACTGACTGACTGACTCACTGACTGACTGACTGACTCGCCAAAAGTTCTCCAACTTCCCAATATCGTAGAAACATGAAATTTGGCACAAGCATAGATTATCTCCAAAATAGGAAAATAAAGTGGGTCCCAACTCGATTATTCAATTCTAGCGCAAAAGAATTGGCATCGAAATTTTACGTACATAATCTAAATCTGTCACTTCCCAATGTCATAGAAACTTTAAATTTGGCACGGGCATTGATTATGACATAAATAGGAAAAGTTCATAGGTCCCAACTCGATTATTCAATTCTATGCGCAAAAGAATTGGCGTCAAAATTTTACGTGCGGAATGTAATTTTTTCACTTTCCGGTGTCATAGAAATGTGAAATTTGGCATGAGCATTGATTATGACATAAATAGGAAAAGTTAATAGGTCCCAACTCGATTATTCAATTCTATGCGCAAAAGAATTAGCGTCCAAATTTTACGTACGGAATCTAATTTTCTTACTTTCCGGTGTCATAGAAACGGGAAATTTGGCACGAGCATTGATTATGTCATAAATAGGAAAAGTTCATAGGTCCCAACTCGATTATTCAATTCTATGCGCAAAAGAATTGGCGTCCAAATTTTACGTGCGGAATGTAATTTTTTCACTTTCCGGTGTCATAGAAACGGGAAATTTGGCACGAGCATTGATTATGCCATAAATAGGAAAAGCTAATGGGTCCCAACTCCATTATTCAATTCTATGCGCAAAAGAATTAGCGTCCAAATTTTACGTACGGAATGTAATTCTTTCACTTTCCGGTGTCATAGAAAGGGGAAATTTGGCACGAGCACTGATTATGTCATAAATAGGAAAAGCTAATGGGTCCCAACTCGATTATTCAATTCTAGCGCAAAAGAAGTGGCGTCGAAATTTTACGTGCGGAATGTAATTTTTTCACTTTCCGGTGTCATAGAAACGTGAAATTTGGCACGAGCATTGATTATGTCATAAATAGGAAAAGTTCATAGGTCCCAACTCGATTATTCAATTCTAGCGCAAAAGAATTGGCGTCAAAATTTTACGTACGGAATGTAATTTTTTCACTTTCCGGTGTCATAGAAACGGGAAATTTGGCACGAGCACTGATTATGTCATAAATAGGAAAAGCTAACGGGTCCCAACTCCATTATTCAATTCTATGCGCAAAAGAATTAGCGTCCACATTTTACGTGTGGAATGTAATTTTTTCACTTTCCGGTGTCATAGAAACGTGAAATTTGGCACGAGCATTGATTATGTCATAAATAGGAAAAGCTAATGGGTCCCAACTCGATTATTCAATTCTAGCGCAAAAGAATTGGCGTCAAAATTTTACGTGCGGAATGTAATTTTTTCACTTTCCGGTGTCAGAGAAACGGGAAATTTGGCACGAGCATTGATTATGTCATAATTAGGAAAAGCTAATGGGTCCCAACTCCATTATTCAATTCTATGCGCAAAAGAATTAGCGTCCAAATTTTACGTACGGAATCTAATTTTCTTACTTTCCGGTGTCATAGAAACGGGAAATTTGGCACGAGCATTGATTATGTCATAAATAGGAAAAGTTCATAGGTCCCAACTCGATTATTCAATTCTATGCGCAAAAGAATTGGCGTCCAAATTTTACGTGCAGAATGTAATTTTTTCACTTTCCGGTGTCATAGAAACGGGAAATTTGGCACGAGCATTGATTATGCCATAAATAGGAAAAGCTAATGGGTCCCAACTCAATTATTCAATTCTATGCGCAAAAAAATTAGCGACCAAATTTTACGTGCGGAATGTAATTTTTTCACTTTCCGGTGTCATAGAAACGGGAAATTTGGCACGAGCATTGATTATGTCATAAATAGGAAAAGCTAATGGGTCCCAACTCCATTATTCAATTCTATGCGCAAAAGAATTAGCGTCCAAATTTTACGTGCGGAATGTAATTTTTTCACTTTCCGGTGTCATAGAAACGTGAAATTTGGCACGAGCATTGATTATGTCATAAATAGTAAAAGCTAATGGGTCTCAACTCCTTTATTCAATTCTATGCGCAAAAGAATTAGCGTCCAAATTTTACGTGCAGAATCTAATTTTCTCACATTCCGGTGTCATAGAAACGGGAAATTTGGCATGAGCATTGATTATGTCATAAATAGGAAAAGTTAATAGGTCCCAATTCCATTATTAAATTCTAGCGCAAAAGAATTGGCGTTGAAATTTTACGTGCGGAATGTAATTTTTTCACTTTCTGGTGTCATAGAAACTTGAAATTTGGCAGGAGCATTGATGATGTCATAAATAGGAAAAGCTAATGGGTCCCAACTCGATTATTCAATTCTATCCGCAAAAGAATTAGCGTCCAAATTTTACATGCGGAATCTAATTTTCTCACTTTCCGGTGTCATAGAAACGGGAAATTTGGCACGAGCATTGATTATGTTATAAATAGGAAAAGCTAATGGGTCCCAGCTCGATTATTCAATTCTATGCGCAAAAGAATTAGTGTCCAAATTTTACGTGCGGAATGTAATTTTCTCACTTTCCGGTGTCATAGAAACGGGAAATTTGGCACGAGCATTGATTATGTCATAAATAGGAAAAGCTAATGGGTCCCAACTAGAGATGAGCGAGCGTTCTCGGATAAGCACTACTCGCTCGAGTAATTGGCTTTATCCGAGTATCGCTGTGCTCGGGGCTAAAGATTCGGGTGCCGCTGCGGCTGACAGGTGAGTCGCAGCGGGGAGCAGGGGAGAGCGGGCGGGAGAGAAGGAGAGAAAGATCTTACCTCCGTTCCTCCCCGCTCTCCCCTGCAGCTCCCCGCTCCGTGCCGACACCCGAATCTTTAGCCCTGAGCACAGCGATACTCGGATAAAGCCAGTTACTCGAGCGAGTAGTGCTTATCCAAGTACGCCCGCTCATCTCTAGTCCCAACTCCATTACTCAATTCTATGCGCAAAAGAATTAGTGTCCAAATTTTACGTGCGGAATGTAATTTTCTCACTTTCCGGTGTCATAGAAACGGGAAATTTGGCACGAGCATTGATTATGTCATAAATAGGGAAAGCTAATGGGTCCCAACTCCATTATTCAATTCTATGCGCAAAAGAATTAGCGTCCAAATTTTACGTACGGAATGTAATTTTCTCACTTTCCGGTGTCATAGAAACGGAAATTTGGCACGAGCATTGATTATGTCATAAATAGGGAAAGCTAATGGGTCCCAACTCCATTATTCAATTCTATGCGCAAAAGAATTAGCGTCCAAATTTTACGTACATAATCCAAATCTCTCACTTCCCAATGTCATAGAAACATGAAATTTGGCACAAGCATTGATTATGTCATAAATATGAAAAGTTAATAGGTCCCAACTGGATTATTCAATTCTAAGCGCAAAAGAATTAGTGTCCAAATTTTATGTACCTAATCTAATTCTCTCACTTCCTGATGTCATTTTATATGAAGGAAACGTCGCATGGTTACCTCCACGTGGTGTTTCCTGGGTAACGCAGAGAACTATGCAAAATGGTGAACATATGCTTTTCCTCAGTATCTCTAAAGTAACCACGACTTCATAAGACTTTCCGTGTGAACACCAGATAAACACCAGTACCAAATTAACTCGGGCGAAGACAGGTATATCAGCTAGTCTATATATATAAAGCTGAAAGCCCTCACTGACTCACTGACTGACTCACTGACTGACTCACTGACTGACTCACTGACTGACTCACTGACTGACTCACTGACTGACTCACTGACTGACTCACTGACTGACTCACTGACTGACTCGCCAAAAGTTCTCCAACTTCCCAATATCGTAGAAACATGAAATTTGGCACAAGCATAGATTATCTCCAAAATAGGAAAAGAAAGTGGGTCCCAACTCGATTATTCAATTCTAGCGTAAAAGAATTGGCATCGAAATTTTACGTACATAATCTAAATCTGTCACTTCCCAATGTCATAGAAACTTTAAATTTGGCACGGGCATTGATTATGACATAAATAGGAAAAGTTCATAGGTCCCAACTCGATTATTCAATTCTATGCGCAAAAGAATTGGCGTCAAAATTTTACGTGCGGAATGTAATTTTTTCACTTTCCGGTGTCATAGAAACGTGAAATTTGGCATGAGCATTGATTATGACATAAATAGGAAAAGTTAATAGGTCCCAACTCGATTATTCAATTCTATGCGCAAAAGAATTAGCGTCCAAATTTTACGTACGGAATCTAATTTTCTTACTTTCCGGTGTCATAGAAACGGGAAATTTGGCACGAGCATTGATTATGTCATAAATAGGAAAAGTTCATAGGTCCCAACTCGATTATTCAATTCTATGCGCAAAAGAATTGGCGTCCAAATTTTACGTGCGGAATGTAATTTTTTCACTTTCCGGTGTCATAGAAACGGGAAATTTGGCACGAGCATTGATTATGCCATAAATAGGAAAAGCTAATGGGTCCCAACTCAATTATTCAATTCTATGCGCAAAAAAATTAGCGACCACATTTTACGTGCGGAATGTAATTTTTTCACTTTCCGGTGTCATAGAAACGGGAAATTTGGCACGAGCATTGATTATGTCATAAATAGGAAAAGCTAATGGGTCCCAACTCCATTATTCAATTCTATGCGCAAAAGAATTAGCGTCCAAATTTTACGTGCGGAATGTAATTTTTTCACTTTCCGGTGTCATAGAAACGTGAAATTTGGCACGAGCATTGATTATGTCATAAATAGGAAAAGCTAATGGGTCCCAACTCCATTATTCAATTCTATGCGCAAAAGAATTAGCGTCCAAATTTTACGTACGGAATGTAATTCTTTCACTTTCCGGTGTCATAGAAAGGGGAAATTTGGCACGAGCACTGATTATGTCATAAATAGGAAAAGCTAATGGGTCCCAACTCGATTATTCAATTCTAGCGCAAAAGAAGTGGCGTCGAAATTTTACGTGCGGAATGTAATTTTTTCACTTTCCGGTGTCATAGAAACGTGAAATTTGGCACGAGCATTGATTATGTCATAAATAGGAAAAGTTCATAGGTCCCAACTCGATTATTCAATTCTAGCGCAAAAGAATTGGCGTCAAAATTTTACGTACGGAATGTAATTTTTTCACTTTCCGGTGTCATAGAAACGGGAAATTTGGCACGAGCACTGATTATGTCATAAATAGGAAAAGCTAACGGGTCCCAACTCCATTATTCAATTCTATGCGCAAAAGAATTAGCGTCCACATTTTACGTGTGGAATGTAATTTTTTCACTTTCCGGTGTCATAGAAACGTGAAATTTGGCACGAGCATTGATTATGTCATAAATAGGAAAAGCTAATGGGTCCCAACTCGATTATTCAATTCTAGCGCAAAAGAATTGGCGTCAAAATTTTACGTGCGGAATGTAATTTTTTCACTTTCCGGTGTCAGAGAAACGGGAAATTTGGCACGAGCATTGATTATGTCATAATTAGGAAAAGCTAATGGGTCCCAACTCCATTATTCAATTCTATGCGCAAAAGAATTAGCGTCCAAATTTTACGTACGGAATCTAATTTTCTTACTTTCCGGTGTCATAGAAACGGGAAATTTGGCACGAGCATTGATTATGTCATAAATAGGAAAAGTTCATAGGTCCCAACTCGATTATTCAATTCTATGCGCAAAAGAATTGGCGTCCAAATTTTACGTGCAGAATGTAATTTTTTCACTTTCCGGTGTCATAGAAACGGGAAATTTGGCACGAGCATTGATTATGCCATAAATAGGAAAAGCTAATGGGTCCCAACTCAATTATTCAATTCTATGCGCAAAAAAATTAGCGACCAAATTTTACGTGCGGAATGTAATTTTTTCACTTTCCGGTGTCATAGAAACGGGAAATTTGGCACGAGCATTGATTATGTCATAAATAGGAAAAGCTAATGGGTCCCAACTCCATTATTCAATTCTATGCGCAAAAGAATTAGCGTCCAAATTTTACGTGCGGAATGTAATTTTTTCACTTTCCGGTGTCATAGAAACGTGAAATTTGGCACGAGCATTGATTATGTCATAAATAGTAAAAGCTAATGGGTCTCAACTCCTTTATTCAATTCTATGCGCAAAAGAATTAGCGTCCAAATTTTACGTACAGAATCTAATTTTCTCACATTCCGGTGTCATAGAAACGTGAAATTTGGCATGAGCATTGATAATGTCATAAATAGGAAACGCTAATGGGTCCCAACTCCATTATTCAATTCTATGCGCAAAAGAATTAGCGTCCAAATTTTACGTGCGGAATGTAATTTTCTCACTTTCCGGTGTCATAGAAACGGGAAATTTGGCATGAGCATTGATTATGTCATAAATAGGAAAAGTTAATAGGTCCCAATTCCATTATTAAATTCTAGCGCAAAAGAATTGGCGTTGAAATTTTACGTGCGGAATGTAATTTTTTCACTTTCTGGTGTCATAGAAACTTGAAATTTGGCAGGAGCATTGATGATGTCATAAATAGGAAAAGCTAATGGGTCCCAACTCGATTATTCAATTCTATCCGCAAAAGAATTAGCGTCCAAATTTTACATGCGGAATCTAATTTTCTCACTTTCCGGTGTCATAGAAACGGGAAATTTGGCACGAGCATTGATTATGTTATAAATAGGAAAAGCTAATGGGTCCCAGCTCGATTATTCAATTCTATGCGCAAAAGAATTAGTGTCCAAATTTTACGTGCGGAATGTAATTTTCTCACTTTCCGGTGTCATAGAAACGGGAAATTTGGCACGAGCATTGATTATGTCATAAATAGGAAAAGC
This sequence comes from Eleutherodactylus coqui, assembly GCF_035609145.1. Classification (NCBI taxonomy): domain Eukaryota; kingdom Metazoa; phylum Chordata; class Amphibia; order Anura; family Eleutherodactylidae; genus Eleutherodactylus; species Eleutherodactylus coqui. Next base: position 112,588,815 of record NC_089839.1, on the reverse strand, counting down.
TAATGGGTCCCAACTAGAGATGAGCGAGCGTTCTCGGATAAGCACTACTCGCTCGAGTAATTGGCTTTATCCGAGTATCGCTGTGCTCGGGGCTAAAGATTCGGGTGCCGCTGCGGCTGACAGGTGAGTCGCAGCGGGGAGCAGGGGAGAGCGGGCGGGAGAGAAGGAGAGAAAGATCTTACCTCCGTTCCTCCCCGCTCTCCCCTGCAGCTCCCCGCTCCGTGCCGACACCCGAATCTTTAGCCCTGAGCACAGCGATACTCGGATAAAGCCAGTTACTCGAGCGAGTAGTGCTTATCCAAGTACGCCCGCTCATCTCTAGTCCCAACTCCATTACTCAATTCTATGCGCAAAAGAATTAGTGTCCAAATTTTACGTGCGGAATGTAATTTTCTCACTTTCCGGTGTCATAGAAACGGGAAATTTGGCACGAGCATTGATTATGTCATAAATAGGGAAAGCTAATGGGTCCCAACTCCATTATTCAATTCTATGCGCAAAAGAATTAGCGTCCAAATTTTACGTACGGAATGTAATTTTCTCACTTTCCGGTGTCATAGAAACGGAAATTTGGCACGAGCATTGATTATGTCATAAATAGGGAAAGCTAATGGGTCCCAACTCCATTATTCAATTCTATGCGCAAAAGAATTAGCGTCCAAATTTTACGTACATAATCCAAATCTCTCACTTCCCAATGTCATAGAAACATGAAATTTGGCACAAGCATTGATTATGTCATAAATATGAAAAGTTAATAGGTCCCAACTGGATTATTCAATTCTAAGCGCAAAAGAATTAGTGTCCAAATTTTATGTACCTAATCTAATTCTCTCACTTCCTGATGTCATTTTATATGAAGGAAACGTCGCATGGTTACCTCCACGTGGTGTTTCCTGGGTAACGCAGAGAACTATGCAAAATGGTGAACATATGCTTTTCCTCAGTATCTCTAAAGTAACCACGACTTCATAAGACTTTCCGTGTGAACACCAGATAAACACCAGTACCAAATTAACTCGGGCGAAGACAGGTATATCAGCTAGTCTATATATATAAAGCTGAAAGCCCTCACTGACTCACTGACTGACTCACTGACTGACTCACTGACTGACTCACTGACTGACTCACTGACTGACTCACTGACTGACTCACTGACTGACTCACTGACTGACTCACTGACTGACTGACTCGCCAAAAGTTCTCCAACTTCCCAATATCGTAGAAACATGAAATTTGGCACAAGCATAGATTATCTCCAAAATAGGAAAAGAAAGTGGGTCCCAACTCGATTATTCAATTCTAGCGTAAAAGAATTGGCATCGAAATTTTACGTACATAATCTAAATCTGTCACTTCCCAATGTCATAGAAACTTTAAATTTGGCACGGGCATTGATTATGACATAAATAGGAAAAGTTCATAGGTCCCAACTCGATTATTCAATTCTATGCGCAAAAGAATTGGCGTCAAAATTTTACGTGCGGAATGTAATTTTTTCACTTTCCGGTGTCATAGAAACGTGAAATTTGGCATGAGCATTGATTATGACATAAATAGGAAAAGTTAATAGGTCCCAACTCGATTATTCAATTCTATGCGCAAAAGAATTAGCGTCCAAATTTTACGTACGGAATCTAATTTTCTTACTTTCCGGTGTCATAGAAACGGGAAATTTGGCACGAGCATTGATTATGTCATAAATAGGAAAAGTTCATAGGTCCCAACTCGATTATTCAATTCTATGCGCAAAAGAATTGGCGTCCAAATTTTACGTGCGGAATGTAATTTTTTCACTTTCCGGTGTCATAGAAACGGGAAATTTGGCACGAGCATTGATTATGCCATAAATAGGAAAAGCTAATGGGTCCCAACTCAATTATTCAATTCTATGCGCAAAAAAATTAGCGACCAAATTTTACGTGCGGAATGTAATTTTTTCACTTTCCGGTGTCATAGAAACGGGAAATTTGGCACGAGCATTGATTATGTCATAAATAGGAAAAGCTAATGGGTCCCAACTCCATTATTCAATTCTATGCGCAAAAGAATTAGCGTCCAAATTTTACGTGCGGAATGTAATTTTTTCACTTTCCGGTGTCATAGAAACGTGAAATTTGGCACGAGCACTGATTATGTCATAAATAGGAAAAGCTAATGGGTCCCAACTCGATTATTCAATTCTAGCGCAAAAGAAGTGGCGTCGAAATTTTACGTGCGGAATGTAATTTTTTCACTTTCCGGTGTCATAGAAACGTGAAATTTGGCACGAGCATTGATTATGTCATAAATAGGAAAAGTTCATAGGTCCCAACTCGATTATTCAATTCTAGCGCAAAAGAATTGGCGTCGAAATTTTACGTACGGAATGTAATTTTTTCACTTTCCGGTGTCATAGAAACGGGAAATTTGGCACGAGCACTGATTATGTCATAAATAGGAAAAGCTAACGGGTCCCAACTCCATTATTCAATTCTATGCGCAAAAGAATTAGCGTCCACATTTTACGTGTGGAATGTAATTTTTTCACTTTCCGGTGTCATAGAAACGTGAAATTTGGCACGAGCATTGATTATGTCATAAATAGGAAAAGCTAATGGGTCCCAACTCGATTATTCAATTCTAGCGCAAAAGAATTGGCGTCAAAATTTTACGTGCGGAATGTAATTTTTTCACTTTCCGGTGTCAGAGAAACGGGAAATTTGGCACGAGCATTGATTATGTCATAATTAGGAAAAGCTAATGGGTCCCAACTCCATTATTCAATTCTATGTGCAAAAGAATTAGCGTCCAAATTTTACGTACGGAATCTAATTTTCTTACTTTCCGGTGTCATAGAAATGGGAAATTTGGCACGAGCATTGATTATGTCATAAATAGGAAAAGTTCATAGGTCCCAACTCGATTATTCAATTCTATGCGCAAAAGAATTGGCGTCCAAATTTTACGTGCAGAATGTAATTTTTTCACTTTCCGGTGTCATAGAAACGGGAAATTTGGCACGAGCATTGATTATGCCATAAATAGGAAAAGCTAATGGGTCCCAACTCAATTATTCAATTCTATGCGCAAAAAAATTAGCGACCAAATTTTACGTGCGGAATGTAATTTTTTAACTTTCCGGTGTCATAGAAACGGGAAATTTGGCACGAGCATTGATTATGTCATAAATAGGAAAAGCTAATGGGTCCCAACTCCATTATTCAATTCTATGCGCAAAAGAATTAGCGTCCAAATTTTACGTGCGGAATGTAATTTTTTCACTTTCCGGTGTCATAGAAACGTGAAATTTGGCACGAGCATTGATTATGTCATAAATAGGAAAAGCTAATGGGTCCCAACTCCATTATTCAATTCTATGCGCAAAAGAATTAGCGTCCAAATTTTACGTACGGAATGTAATTCTTTCACTTTCCGGTGTCATAGAAAGGGGAAATTTGGCACGAGCACTGATTATGTCATAAATAGGAAAAGCTAATGGGTCCCAACTCGATTATTCAATTCTAGCGCAAAAGAAGTGGCGTCGAAATTTTACGTGCGGAATGTAATTTTTTCACTTTCCGGTGTCATAGAAACGTGAAATTTCGCACGAGCATTGATTATGTCATAAATAGGAAAAGTTCATAGGTCCCAACTCGATTATTCAATTCTAGCGCAAAAGAATTGGCGTCGAAATTTTACGTACGGAATGTAATTTTTTCACTTTCCGGTGTCATAGAAACGGGAAATTTGGCACGAGCACTGATTATGTCATAAATAGGAAAAGCTAACGGGTCCCAACTCCATTATTCAATTCTATGAGCAAAAGAATTAGCGTCCACATTTTACGTGTGGAATGTAATTTTTTCACTTTCCGGTGTCATAGAAACGTGAAATTTGGCACGAGCATTGATTATGTCATAAATAGGAAAAGCTTATGGGTCCCAACTCGATTATTCAATTCTAGCGCAAAAGAATTGGCGTCAAAATTTTACGTGCGGAATGTAATTTTTTCACTTTCCGGTGTCAGAGAAACGGGAAATTTGGCACGAGCATTGATTATGTCATAATTAGGAAAAGCTAATGGGTCCCAACTGCATTATTCAATTCTATGCGCAAAAGAATTAGCGTCCACATTTTACGCGCGGAATGTAATTTTCTCACTTTCCGGTGTCATAGAAACGTGAAATTTGGCACGAGCATTGAATTTGTCATAAATAGGAAAAGCTAATGGGTCCCAACTCCATTATTCAATTCTAAGCGCAAAAGAATTAGTGTCCAAATTTTACGTATGTAATCTAATTCTCTCACTTCCTGATGTCATTTTATATAAAGGAAACGTTGCATGGTTACCTCCCCGTGGTATTTCCTGGGTAACGCAGAGAACTATGCAAAATGGTGAACATATTTTTTTTCCTCAGTATCCACGACTTCATAAGCTTTTCCGTGTGAACACCAGATAAACACCAGTACCAAATTAACTCGGGCGAAGCCGGGTATATCAGCTAGTATATTTATATGCGTGATCTAACAGTTTTATTATAAGCTTGATAAAGGCTTCAGTTGACGCTGAAACGCGTTGCTTTTACTATTGATGTATGTTTTTTCTTGGGGAATAACATTTCAGCTTGCTATTAACTACGGTTTCTAGAAGCTTATTCCCATGTTAGGCTAAAGGGTTAATGGTGCAGTGCAGCTGTAAAAAAAGTTTTTTTCTGTTTTAGTACTACATTTTTCAAGATTTGTAATGCTGTTTAAAATATTTATAAATATAATTTAGAAGTGTGAAATACTGAAGGCGCAATGATCATGTAATATTGATGAAATAAAGTAAACGTGTAGTTACCTACACTTTGTAAGTAATTTTCACTTAATTATTAATGTTATTTAACACGGTAATGATAAAAAGAGTGTATTAAAATTAAAAAAAAAAGATATTTAGAAGAATAGTCTTGAACTTCCTTTCTTATGGCATCTACATACTATAGCTACAGTTGCAAGAAAAAATAAGTTAACTCTTTAGAATTACCTGAATTTTTGCATTGATTACTAATAGGCAAACACAATATCCAAACTAATAGCACAGACAGCTTACTTTCCTGCCTTTTACAGAGTACATTGAAATAAGTGAACCTCTGTGTTACTGACTTCTCCAAGAGCTAATTGGTAAAAGTGTTTTAATTAACATAAGATTAGCAGTACAGATTTCACAGGTGCTTAACCAATTAAATAAAAGCACACTAACAAATCTGTTCTTAGGAAGAAAGTGATAGTATGAACCATGCCTCCAACTAAGGGTGCGGGCAGACGAGCGCATAAACGGCGCGTTTTTGCGACCAAACGTATATACGTGACCATCTGAGGCAATGGTTTCGAATGTATTCATTCACATGGGCGATTTTACGGTGCGTAAAAACGGCAATTCGAAAAAAAAACGGAACATATGCGACCGAAATACGCGCCAACGCATATTCGATCGCCGAAAAGACCGTTTGCAAGGTAGGAACAAACGAAAATACGCTTTCTAGCTCTGGTCGTGATCGGTGAAAAACGATCGCTCGGGCGATTATACGTTGAGCTCGTGCGAACGTAAATACGCCTACGCTCGTCTGCCCGCACCCTAACTGAGACATTTTCTAGAGCTGTATGAAGAGAGAAAAGGTTACAAAAGTATTGTTAAAGACCTGCGTGTACATTAATTTATGATAAAACAAGCTATCTACAAATGGAGAAAATTCGGTAGTGCTGCTACTTATTCTAGGTGTGGACTAAAATAACTTCAAGGCTACAACGGGTAATTTTGAGAGTGTTAAGGATAAAACCAAAGGTAATAGCAAAAGACAGGCAGAAGACTCTATAAACTCTAAAAACTTTTGTTCGTGTGTCTACTATTAGAAAAACTGGACAAAAATTGTGTTAATGGAAGTTCACTAGAGATGAGCGAACGTACTCGTCCGAGCTTGATACTCGTTCGAGTATTAGCGTGTTCGAGATGCTCGTTACTCGTGACGAGTACCACGCGATGTTCGAGTTACTTTCACTTTAATCTCTGAGACGTTAGCGCGCTTTTCTGGCCAATAGAAAGACAGGGAAGGCATTACAACTTCCCCATGCGACGTTCAAGCCCTATACCACCCCCGTGCAGTGAGTGGCTGGCGAGATCACGTGTCACCCGCCACAGATTTGTTCTGACATAGAGGAGGGAAAGTGCTGTCTTGGTGGAGCTGCTATAGGGAGAGTGTTAGGAGTATTTTAGGCTTCAACAACCCCAACGGTCCTTCTTAGGGCCACATCTAACCGTGTGCAGTACTGTGGAGGCTGCTTTTTGCAGTGTTGCACTTTTTTTTTTTTGGTATATCGGCCGTGCGGAGCATTGCGCCCTGCAGTAATACTCCAGGGCCAGAAGTGGTAGTTAGGCAGGGACAGAAGACATATTGATTGAATATAGGCAGTGGGCCTTTGCAAAAACATTTGGGGAAAAAAATCTATTTGGGCTGCCTGTCACTGTCCTCAGTGTTCTGAGTCTCTGCTGGGTGTAGTAGTCCTACAAATTCATACGCAGCCAGCTAAGTGTTACAGCAGGCTTGCGCAAAATTATTTCCTGGCTCTGTCTGGGCTGTTAAATCACCGCTGTATTGCAGTCCACAGTGCAACACTCTGCAGTTCTTTGACATACTCCAGGGCCAGTAGCGGTGAGGCAGGGACAGAAGACATATTGATTGAATATAGGCAGTGGACCTTTGCAAAAACATTTGGGGAAAAAAATCTATTTGGGCTGCCTATGACTGTCCTCAGTGTTCTGGGTCTCTGCTGGGTGTGGTAGTCCTCCAAATTCATACGCAGCCATCTAAGTGTTACAGCAGGCTTGCGCAAAATTATTTCCTGGCGTTCCGTAAGCGAAGTCAGCCTCCAACCACAGGCCAATAAGCGTCACATTTAATTACAGCGTTCTGTTTCTGCATTACTGGTAATACAGCATGCTGAGGGGTAAGGGTAGGCCTAGAGGACGTGGACGCGGCCGAGGACGTGGAGGCCCAAGTCAGGGTGTGGGCACAGGCCGAGCTCCTGATCCAGGTGTATCGCAGCCGACGGATTAGGAGAGAGGCACTCAAGACCTTTCAGTGGGTGAGAAGGACGATGACGTTGAGACACAGTTGTCTATCAGTGAGGTAGTAGTAAGGGCAGTAAGTCCGAGGGAGGAGCGCACAGAGGATTCGGAGGAAGAGCAGCAGGACAATGAGGTGGCTGACCCCACCTGGTTTGCTACGCCTACTGAGGACAGGTCTTCAGAGGGGGAGGCAAGGGCAGCAGCAGAGCAGGTTGCAAGAGGCAGTGCGGTGTCCAGGGGTAGAGGTAGGGCCAGACCGAATAATCCACCAACTGTTTCCCAAAGCGCCCCCTCGCGCCATGCCACCCTGCAGAGGCCGAGGTGCTCAAAGGTCTGGCAGTTTTTCACTGAGAGTGCAGATGACCGACGAACAGTGGTGTGCAAACTTTGTCACGCCAAGATCAGCCGGGGAGCCACCACCACCAGCCTCACCACCACCAGCATGCGCAGACATATGATGGCCAAGCACCCCACAAGGTGGGACAAAGGCCGTTCACCGCCTCCGGTTTGCACCGCTGCCTCTCCCCCTGTGCCCCAACCTGCCACTGAGATCCAACCCCCCTCTCAGGGCACAGGCACTACCGTCTCCTGACCTGCACCCACACCCTCACCTCCGCTGTCCTCGGCCCCATCCACCAATGTCTCTCAGCCCACCGTCCAGCCGTCGCTAGCGCAAGTGTTTGAGCGCAAGCGCAAGTACGCCGCCACGCACCCGCACGCTCAAGCGTTAAACGTGCACATAGCCAAATTTATCAGCCTGGAGATGCTGCCGTATAGGGTTGTGGAAGCGGAGTCTTTCAAAAGCATGATGGCGGCGGCAGCCCCACGCTACTCTGTTCCCAGTCGCCACTACTTTTTCCGATGTGCTGTCCCAGCCCTGCACGACCACGTCTCCCGCAACATTGTACGCGCCCTCACCAACGCGGTTACTGCCAAGGTCCACTTAACAACGGACACGTGGAAAAGCACAGGCGGGCAGGGCCACTATATCTCCCTGACGACACATTGGGTGAATTTAGTGGAGGCTGGGACCGAATCAGAGCCTGGGACCGCTCACGTCCTACCCACCCCCAGAATTGCGGGCCCCAGCTCGGTGGTGGTATCTGCGGCGGTTTATGCTTCCTCCACTAAACCACCCTCCTCCTCCTCCAACGCAACCTCTGTCTCGCAATCAAGATGTGTCAGCAGCAGCAGCACGTCGCCAGCAGTCGGTGTCGCGCGGCGTGGCAGCACAGCGGTGGGCAAGCGTCAGCAGGCCGTGCTGAAACTACTCAGCTTAGGAGAGAAGAGGCACACGGCCCATGAACTGCTGCAGGGTCTGACAGAGCAGACCGACCGCTGGCTTGCGCCGCTGAGCCTCCAACCGGGCATGGTCGTGTGTGACAACGGCCGTAACCTGGTGGAGGCTCTGCAGCTCGGCAGCCTCACGCACGTGCCATGCCTGGCCCACGTCTTTAATTTGGTGGTTCAGCGCTTTCTGAAAAGCTACCCACGCTTGACAGACCTGCTTGGAAAGGTGCGCCGGCTCTGCGCACATTTCCGCAAGTCCCACACGGACGCTGCCACCCTGCGGACCCTGCAACATCGGTTTCATCTGCCAGTGCACCGACTGCTGTGCGACGTGCCCACACGGTGGAACTCTACGCTCCACATGTTGGCCAGGCTCTATGAGCAGCGTAGAGCTATAGTGGAATACCAACTCCAACATGGGCGGCGCAGTGGGAGTCAGCCTCCTCAATTCTTTACAGAAGAGTGGGCCTGGTTGGCAGACATCTGCCAGGTCCTTGGAAACTTTGCGGAGTCTACCCAGATGGTGAGCGGCGATGCTGCAATCATTAGCGTCACCATTACTCTGCTATGCCTCTTGAGAAGTTCCCTGCAATGCACAAAGGCAGACGCTTTGCGCTCGGAAACAGAGGCGGGGGAAGACAGTATGTCGCTGGATAGTCAGAGCACCCTCCTGTCTATATCTCAGCGCATTGAGGAGGAGAAGGAGGAGCATAAGGAGGATGAGGAGGAGGAGGAAGAGACAGCTTGGCCCATTGCTGAGGGTACACATGCTGCTTGCCTGTCATCCTTTCAGCGTGTATGGCCTGAGGAGGAGGAGGATCCTGAAAGTGATCTTCCTAGTGAGGACAGCCATGTGTTGCGTACAGGTACCCTGGCACACATGGCTGACTTCATGTTAGGATGCCTTTCTCGTGACCCTCGCGTTACACGCATTCTAGCCACTACGGATTACTGGGTGTACACACTGCTTGACCCACGGTATAAGGAGAACCTTTCCACTCTCATACCCGAAGAGGGAAAGGGGTTCGAGAGTGATGCTATACCACAGGACCCTGGTGGACAAACTGATGGTAAAATTCCCATCCGACAGCGCTAGTGGCCGAAGGCGCAGTTCCGAGGGCCAGGTAGCAGGGGAGGCGCGGAGATTAGGCAGCATGTACAGCACAGGCAGGGGAACACTCTCTAAGGCCCTTGACAGCTTTCTGGCTCCCCAGCAAGACTGTGTCACCGCTCCCCAGTCAAGGCTGAGTCGGCGGGAGCACTGTAAAAGGATGGTGAGGGAGTACGTAGCCGATCGCACGACCGTCCTCTGTGACGCCTCTGCCCCCTAAAACTACTGGGTGTCGAAGCTGGACACGTGGCCTGAACTCGCACTGTATGCCCTGGAGGTGCTTGCTTGTCCTGCGGCTAGCGTCTTGTCAGAGAGAGTGTTTAGTGCGGCTGGGGGAATCATCACAGATAAGCGTACCCACCTGTCAACCGACAGTGCCGACAGGCTTACACTCATCAAGATGAACAAAGCCTGGATTTCCCCAGACTTCTCTTCTCCACCAGCGGACAGCAGCTATACCTAAGCAATACGTAGGCTGCACCCGCAGATGGAAGCATCGTTCTGTATCCCCATCAAAAACGGGGACCTTTTTGCTTCATCAATCTGTGTATAATATTCCTCCTTCTCCTCCTCCTGCTCCTCCTCCTGAAACCTCACATAATCACGCCGAACGGGCAATTTTTCTTAGGCCCACAAGGCTCAGTCATATAATTTTTGTAAACAATTCTTATACGTTTCAATGCTCATTAAAGCGTTGAAACTTTCACCTCAACCAATTTTTATTTTAACTGGGCTGCCTCCAGGCCTAGTTACCAATTAAGCCACATTAACCAAAGCGATTAATGGGTTTCACCTGCCCTCTTGGTTGGGCATGGGCAATTTTTCTGAGGTACATTAGTACTGTTGGTACACCAATTTTTGGGGGACCTCGCCTACAGTGTAATCAAATGAATTTTTAGCCCACCTGCATTACAGCTGACGTTACATCAGCTGTGTTGGGCACTGCAATGTGATATATTTATGTACCGCCGGTGGGTTCCAGGGAGCCACCCATGCCGTGGGTCCACAGGGAGTTGTAACTGCATGTGTCCACTTCTAAAGAACCCCAGTCTGACTGGGGCATGCAGTGTGGGCCGAAGCCCACCTGCATTAAGCACGACATTACCTCAGCTGTGATGGGCAATGCAATAGGATACATTTATGGACCGCCGTTGGGTTCCAGTGAGCCACCCATGCTGTGGGTGCACACGGAATTCCCATTGCGGAGTTGTACCTGCCTGTGACTATTTATAAAAAAACGCGGTTTGACTGGGGCATGCAGACACCTTGACAGAATGAATAGTGTGTGGCACATGGGTTCCCCATTGCTATGCCCACGTGTGCAGCTCCAGATGGAGGTGGCACAGGATTGGATTTCTCATTGCTTCTGTACAGCATTGTGGACTATCGCCCCGCCCCTTTTAAAGAGGGTCGCTGCCTAGCCGTGCCAACCCTCTGCAGTGTGTGCCTGCGGTTCCTCTGGCAGACGCACTTATAAATAGACATGAGGGTGGCGTGGCATGAGGGCAGCTGAAGGCTGGGCAGGGACAGTTTGGTGTGCGCTGTGGACACTGGGTCGTGCGGGGGGGTTGGTCAGCATGTAACCCAGGAGAAGGGGCAGCGGCGTGTCATGCAGGCAGTGATTGTGCTTTGTTGGAGGTAGTGTGGTGCTTAGCTAAGGTATGCATTGCTAATGAGGGCTGGTGGCCCTAAGAAAAATTGCCCGTTCAGCGTGATTACGTGAGGTTTCAGGAGGAGGAGCAGGAGGAGGAGGAGGAATATTAGACACAGATTGATGAAGCAGAAATGTCCCCGTTTTGGATGGTGAGAGAGAACGTAGCTTCCATCCGCGGGTGCATAATACGTATTGCTTAGGTATCGCTGCTGTCCGCTGGTGCAGAAGAGAAGTCTGGGGAAATCCAGGCTTTGTTCATCTTGATGAGTGTAAGCCTGTCGGCACTGTCGGTTGACAGGTGGGTACGCTTATCCGTGATGATTCCCCCAGCCACACTAAACACACTTTCTGACAAGACGCTAGCCGCAGGACAAGCAAGCACCTCCAGGGCATACAGCGCGAGTTCAGGCCACGTGTCCAGCTTCGACACCCAGTAGTTGTAGGTGGCAGAGGCGTCACGGAGGACGGTTGTGCGATCGGCTACGTACTCCCTCACCATCCTTTTACAGTGCTCCCGCAGACTCAGCCTTGACTGGGGAGCGGTGACACAGTCTTGCTGGGGAGCCATAAAGCTGGCAAAAGCCTTGGAGAATGTTCCCCTGCCTGCGCTGTACATGCTGCAAGATCTCTGCGCCTCCCCTGCTACCTGGCCCTCGGAACTGCGCCTTCTGCCACTAGCGCTGTCGGATGGGAAGTTTACCATCAGTTTGTCCACCAGCGCCCTGTGGTATAGCATTATTCTCGAACCCCTTGCCTCTTCGGGAATGAGAGTGCAAAGGCTCTTCTTATACCGTGGGTCGAGCAGTGTGTACACCCAGTAATCCGTAGTGGCCAGAATGCGTGTAACGTGAGGGTCACGAGAAAGGCATCCTAACATGAAGTCAGCCATGTGTGCCAGGGTACCTGTACGCAACACATGGCTGTCTTCACTAGGAAGATCACTTTCAGGATCCTCCTCCTCCTCCTCCTCTTCCTCCTCCTCAGGCCATACACGCTGAAAGGATGACAGGCAAGCAGCATGGGTACCGTCAGCAGTGGGCCAAGCTGTCTCTTCCCCCTCCTCCTCATCCTCCTCATGCTCCTCCTCCTCCTCCTGAACGCGCTGAGATATAGACAGGAGGGTGCTCTGACTATCCAGCGACATACTGTCTTCCCCCGGCTCTGTTTCCGAGCGCAAAGCGTCTGCCTTTATGCTTTGCAGGGAACTTCTCAAGATGCATAGCAGAGGAATGGTGACGCTAATGATTGCAGCATCGCCGCTCACCACCTGGGTAGACTCCTCAAATTTTCCAAGGACCTGGCAGATGGCTGCCAACCAGGGCCACTCTTCTGTAAATAATTGAGGAGGCTGACTCCCACTGCGCCGCGCAAGTTGGAGTTGGTATTCCACTATAGCTCTACGCTGCTCATAGAGTCTGGCCAACATGTGGAGCGTAGAGTTCCACTGTGTGGGCACGTCGCACAGCAGTCGGTGCACTGGCAGATTAAACCGATGTTGCAGTGTGCGCAGGGTGGCAGCGTGCGTGTGGGATTTGCGGAAATGTGCGCAGAGCTGGCGCACCTTTCCGAGCAGGTATGACAAGTGGGGGTAGCTTTTCAGAAAGCGCTGAACCACCAAATTAAAGACATGGGCCAGGCATGGCACGTGCGTGAGGCTGCCGAGCTGCAGAGCCGCCACCAGCTTACGGCCGTTGTCACACACGACCATGCCCGGTTGGAGGCTCAGCGGCGCAAGCCAGCGGTCGGTCGGCTCTGTCAGACCCTGCAGCAGTTCGTGGGCCGTGGGCCTCTTCTCTCCTAAGCTGAGTAGTTTCAGCACGGCCTGCTGACGCTTGCCCACCGCTGTGCTGCCACGCCGCGTGACACCGACTGCTGGCGACGTGCTGCTGACACATCTTGATTGCGAGACAGAGGTTGCGTTGGAGGAGGAGGAGGAGGAAGGTGCTTTAGTGGAGGAAGCATACACCGCCGCAGATACCACCACCGAGCTGTGGCACGCAATTCGGGGGGTGGGTAGGACGTGAGCGGTCCCAGGCTGTGACTCTGTCCCAGCCTCCACTAAATTCACCCAATGTGCCGTCAGGGAGATATAGTGGCCCTGCCCGCCTGTGCTTCTCCACGTGTCTGTTGTTAAGTGGACCTTGGCAGTAACCGCGTTGGTGAGGGCGTGTACAATGTTGCGGGAGACGTGGTCGTGCAGGCCTGGGACGGCACATCGGGAAAAGTAGTGGCGACTGGGAACCGAGTAGCGCGGGGCAGCCGCCGCCATCATGCTTTTGAAAGCCTCCGTTTCCACAAGCCTATACGTCAGCATCTCTAGGCTGATCAATTTTGCAATGTGCACGTTTAACACTTGAGCGTGCGGGTGCGTGGCGTCGTACTTGCGCTTGCGCTTGCGCTCAAACTGTGGCGCTAGCGACGTCTGGACGCTACGCTGAGAGACATTGCTGGATGGGGCCGAGGACAGCGGAGGTGAGGGTGCAGGCCAGGAGACGGTAGTGCCTGTGTCCTCAGAGGGGGGTTGGATCTCAGTGGCAGGTTGGGGCACAGGGGGAGAGGCAGTGGTGCAAAGCGGAGGCGGTGAACGGGCATCGTCCCACCTTGTGGGGTGCTTGGCCATCATATGCCTGCGCATGCTGTTGGTGGTGCCTCCCCAGCTGATCTTGGCGCGACAAAGGTTGCACACCACTGTTCGTCGGTCGTCAGGCGTCTCTGTGAAAAACTGCCACACCGTAGAGCACCTTGACCTGTGCAGGGTGGCATGGCGCGAGGGGGCGCTTTGGGAAACAGTTGGTGGATTATTCGGTCTGGCCCTACCTCTACCCCTCGCCACCGCACTGGCTCGGCCTGTGCCCACACCCTGACTTGGGCCTCCGCGTCCTCGCCCGCGTCTACGTCCTATAGGCCTACCCCTACCCCTCAGCATGGTGTATTACCAGTGATTTGATTTCCCAGGCAGGAAAGAAAGTGGCGCAAGCCTGCAGCCAAAATAGAATTTTTTCCCTTGTTTTTCAAAGGACAAGCCACACTGCGTGTATTCAATGAATACTACTAAGTTTAATAACTGTGTTGTGGCCCTGCAAATGTGTCAGAGAACTGCAGTGATGCAAAGTTATTCGCTACAGCAGATCAGGGATTTCCCATGCAGGAAAGAAATTGGCGCAAGCCTGCAGTAAAACGTAGCTGGCTGTGTCTGATTTTTTTTAACGTTCTGCACGCAGCATACACGTACCCAGAGCCCTGAGGACTGTCAGAAGCAGGCGAAATAGAATTTTTTCCCTTGTTTTTCAAAGGACAAGCCACACTGCGTCTATTCAATGAATAATGTATGTCTTCTGGCCCTGCCTACACAATTCTATCCCTGTAGTATTAATGCCGGGTGCAATGGTCTGCACAGCCGGTTTTGAGAAAAAAAAAAAAATATGCAACACTGTTAACAGCAGCCTGGACAGTACTGCACACGGATAGATGTGGCCCTAGAAAGGACCGTTGGGGTTCTTGAAGCCTACACTCACTGCTAACACTCTCCCTGCCTAACCACCACTTCTGTCCCTATTGCAGGGCGCAATGCTCTGCAGATCCAATTTTGAGAAAAAAAAATAAAATACAGTGCTAACACAGTACTGCACACTATTAGATGTGGCCCTGAGAAGGACCGTTGGGGTTCTTGAAGCCTACACTAACTCCTAACGCTCTCCCTACAGCAGCTCCAGCACGATACCACTGTCCCTCAGCTAACTCACAAGGCATCTGAGGCGAGCCGCGGGAGAGGCCGATTTTTATACTAGGGTGACATCAGATCTCCCCAGCCACTCACAGCAGGGGGGTGGTATAGGGCTTGAATGTCACAGGGGGAAGTTGTAATGCCTTCCCTGTCTTTCAATTGGCCAGAAAAGCGCGCTAACGTCTCAGAGAGGAAACTGAAAGTAACCGGAACACCGCGTGGTACTCGTTACGAGTAACAAGCATCCCGAACACCCTAATATTCACACGAATATCAAGCTCGGACGAGTACGTTCGCTCATCTCTACACAAATGGTGTAGCTGATTGCTGCTAAAGTGAGATCTACTGGTTATTAAATTCACCCCGTACTGCTCCCTATCAAAACCTCCCCCCAATCATACCAAACCACCCCCTATCCCAACCATTAGCCCTTGCACTTCCCCCCTGCCTTGTTCAAATGTGCCTTATGGAACTCCCAGTCCATGTGCAACAAACTCCCTATTATCCATGACTTCCTCACTACTAAACGTCTCAACTTGCTTGCCCTCACCGAAACGTGGTTACAGCAGTCTAATTCTACCTTCCCTGCTGCATTTTTCTATGATGGCCTACAGTTATCACAGCCCCCAGATCAGACAACAGGCACGACGGAGGAGTAAGCATTTTCCTCTCTCTGAACTGCACCTTCAAAGTCATTCCCTCAGTTTCCTTGCTCACCTTCCCGTTGTTTGAAGTCCACACCCTACGACTCTTCCATACACTGTCCCTTTGAGTCGCAGTTATCTACCGGCCTCCGGGTCCCACCCACCTTTTACTAAATTACTTAGACGCCTGTCTCCCCCACTTCCTATCCTGTGAAATCCCAACCCTCATCTTTGGTGACTTTAACATCCCCACTAATAACCCATCTCCCCATCTGTCTCCCAGTTGTTAATACTCACCTCCTCCCTCGGCCTATCACAACTCTCAGACTCCCCCACTCACAGAGACAGCAACACTCTCGACCTCTGCCTCTGCTCTACCTCACACTTTGTTAACTCCCCCTTCCCACTCTCAGATCACAACCTCCTCTCCTTCTCCATTAGGCACCTTAGCATCTCCCCAGACCCTCCCACCTATTGCACCTCTAGGAACCTCCAGACTGTCCGCACCCAACAGTTTGCCAAGACTTTACAGTCCTTCCTGTCCCAAATCTCCCTCCTCACATGCCCCATTTTAGCTGCCAAACACTACTCCGCCACCCTCAGACGCGCCCTGGATGAAGGGACACCCCCCATGACCTGAGACGTCCACCGCAGACCATGGCAACCTTGGCTCATGCCCCAAACACGCTTAATTTGGCGGTGTTCTAAGTGTGCTAAAGGCCTGTGGAGGAAATCAAAGCAGCCCTCAGACTTCCTCTGCTTCACATTTATGCTCAGAACCTACAACCTTGCCCTCCACCATGCCAAACAAAATTACTTCACCTCTTTTATCTCCTCACTATCCCACAACCCCCAAACAACTGTTTGACACTTTTCACTCCCTCCTCAGCCCCAAAGAACAGGCCCTTGTGACAAATCTCAGTGCTAGAGATTTGGCTGTCCATTTCAAAGAAAAAAAAATCAAAAACATCTGAAAAGAAATCACTGAACAATGCATGGCTAGCTCTGATGCTGGTCTCTTCAGCACTGTGTCCATCACTCACTCACTTTCCATACTAGAACCAACAGAGCAAGTCCCCAGATTGCTCTTCACTGCTCGCCTCAGCACTTGTGCTAGTGACCCTCTTCCCTTACACATCTTGCCTTCTCTGGCTATCATTACCCACCTCACCACTATCTTTAACCTCTCCCTGAACTTTGGCATATTCCCCTCCTCATCCAAACACTCCACAATATCTCCTTTGCTAAAAAAATTGCCCTTGCTGCCAACTACTGACCCATTTCAAACCTTCCATGGCCTTCTGGATAGTGGTTTCTAAGGTAACATTAAAACTTTTCTGCTCTACCACTGCTTTGTGGATGGTATGGAACATAAAAGGCCAGTTCTACCCCCAACATTTTCAATATTGTCTGCATCACTTCTCCTGTGGAGGGAGTACCTCTGTCACTCTCAGTTGTCTCCGGTACTCTGTACCTGTATACCACCTCAGATATCAGTTTTTGGTGGTGGCGTTTGTGAGCAAGTATGCCAGACTGGCTACCCTGAGAATGGGTCTAGGCAGACCAAAACGAACTTGTACCTGCCCACCCTTGGCAGTTGGAAGTAGTCTACTTGAAGACGCTGGAATGGGTAGTCAGGATGAGGGGTGCACTGCATGGGAGCTTATACAGACCTACTCACGTTGTTCTGTGCGCAAATCAGGCAGCCCTCTGTGTGTTTGGCAGCCGTGACGCTAAATCCTGGTGCAGACCAGTGACTAGCAGCCACATCTGTCATAGCTGATGGGACCATAATGGGATAGGGGCCTGTGGAAGACAAGGCTTGTTGGATACCATCCATTTATCTCCAGGTGTCTCTCTGCCCCTCTTGCTGATTCCTATTGTTCCTTTTTTTCCCCTTTGGTTGCCTGCTTCTGTAACTGAATCAACAGGTCATAATCCACCGTGGGTGACATCTGAGGGGGTACCTGTATCACCCCAACCCTTGGAGGATCAAGTCTAGGTTTCTGTGTGGCAGTCTTCACAGCCTGATCAGCTGGGTGATTTACGGTTGCCTCTTTTGTGCCATCCTTGGAGTGGCCATTTATTGCATTTTCAGGTCATTCTCTCAGGCAACAGGAGGGCTTCCATTAGTGCTGGTACGCCTTTTCTGTTTTTAATTGCTTTTTTCAAGAATGACTTCGCTCTCCAGATGGGTCCGTAGTCATGAGCAATTCCATAGGCATAATGGGAGTCTGTGTAGACATTAAGTTAGAAGAGGTTCAGCTTTGACTACATCATGTAAGGAGAGTACAACATAACCTCTATAGAATCTGCCTTCTTGACCATACCTTGATCCATCCACAAAGAGTGCAAAATCAGGGTTATCTAATGACTGATCAACATGACTAAATCCCCTGTCTCCTGGGTCATTAGCTAGTGCATAGTCATGTGTAGCAAGCTGAGAGAAAAAAAACAAACTATCAGGTGATTATTCCTACTTCCCCCCTTTCTCCAGAGGTAGCAAGGTAGCTGGACTGGGGGTGTTGCAATGCTGGCATGTTGAGTGGTATGAGCGGGGCTCACTGTAGGTAAAAGTGAAGCAGAGTCTGCGCAAAAACCTTTTTTTTTCTTCAGTTAGCATTTCTAACACAAGAGGGCACAACACAAGCAACAGAGCGGAGGTGTGATGTGCAATATGCTGGTGAAAAGGGGGCGGGGGCATTGCCAGTCATCCACTCTGTGGAATTTCAGGGACGGCACTGTTTATCACTGATTATTCTGACTGAATAAAATTACAGTTTCAGTGAAGACTGACACTAAAATATACAAAGACATATTAAAAAAACAGAAATGCAGCTGACATTGACATCCTACTCTGAGCAATCATTACACACATCACAGCTTGAACATTGGTCATTAACTCTCATCTATCCATGTGGTCAAGTCTGTCTCTCTCACATAAATATTAAGAACCATATGATCCTCCAGATGCTCAAGGTCTTAGAGAGAGGGGAGGGGGTGAGTGTTATAATGCTTTAAAGTACATGATTTTATTGCCCTGAGATGAGATTGTGAATGAGTGCTACTTTTGGCAAATTGTGTGAAAAGGTTTGCTGAGTGACTGTAAAGATATTATTCCATCTTCCTTATTTACTGAAGCTGTTATACGCTATGTTAAACGCTAGTGTCTTTGGAATGCATGGGTATTGGTGAGGTTTCACCCCCTCTCTCCTTCTTCAACCTCTGACTGACATTCCTGATAAGACAGAGAACTCCTAACATCTAATATGTAGCTACTATGTTGTAAGTTTACGGACAGTTGTGACTACTTAACACTGTAGATGATAGCAATTGAATTTGGGGATTTGGCAAACATAGATGCATTTGAAACACTGTACCCGACCGAAGAAAAAGTTACAGAAGTTATACAACTCTCCTCATCTTGCATACAAATCGCTATCACTAACATTCAACCTTTAACTGGTTGCAATGCTTTCCCCATACGCAACAGTAACACGATTTAGCAAGTATACATGTGTCCAACTAATCACAAAACTGACATTTACACAAATAACAGAAAAATATACCATAAAATTCCTCTTTCCTGCCTAAAACGGTATAATTCACTTGATTCATTAAAAGTTTCTATTCAATTGACGTAAAGAGAGTACAGCTCTAACAACAAGTACTTTAGCAAGGGCAGATACACCATGAGAAGCTGGGAGACAAGGAAGGGGCTGCTGCCACCTGCAGCTACTGGTAAACACACAGACTCACCGAAGGTCAAAGATTTGCTTCTCCCTCACTAAACTCTGAAGGGGAATGTTGATGAAGGGTTTGCATTAACCATCAAGCATTTAACAATTTATCTATTCCTATATATCTATAGATGACACAATCACACTCTTGCACTGCATATATAACTATTTACACGTACAGAAATGATCAGTGTTAGGATATCAAAACATACGGGACAAACAGTGGTCAATTGTCACATAGTTATCCACAGATTCTGCATGAACTTGCTTCAAGTCATAAGGGGACACAGACTATGAAAGGATTTCCTTTTTCCCCCAATTCCCCCCTTGTGGAGTGGAAAAGTTTTTTCTAGCAACAACTACATATATGGGCAATTTACACACAACGCTAGACAAAATTACTTAGGGGTGCTAAACACAGACTGCTGGCCAAATAATCAGGGGAAAGGTGTTTGCAGCTGGGATGGTGGGGATTTGAATATTCCTATGCAAAATTCAGAAAATGCACCCATCATTGCAGTGAAAAAATCGGAATGCCGGGTAAAAGGGGAGGAGATAGGATAGGAGAAGCCAGCTTAACTCTGCTGCAGAGCTAAGATTACACCTGGGCAGCGGCCAAAGGTGCTGTTGCAGCAGATGCTAAAATGGCCGCTGAGCCATGGCTGGCACTGAAATGGCCACTGAAGGCATGGCCTGACTGGACGATGGTCCAAGAATAAGTAATTTCAGCAGCACACAAAAAAAATAAACACTGTTCAAGTGTGGCCGTTACTTACTGAGTGAGGAGTGCATATAGATGCATCCTCTCACCACGCAGGTTGCTGACTACCAAATGGAGGAGCCAATAACACCTATGCAGGACACCAATAAGACAACCACTCACACTGCCTCTTGATAATGAGGGGGGTGGATGCTTGGCGTACACTCCCACACATAGTGGATACAGGGTGCCAGACCAATCTGATATATGTAGTTCACCATGCAGACCAGCAACCTATTAATGACGCCATGATAATTCGGCGGGTTGCCCTGCATTTCCTTCAGTGAACCACATTGGTACTGCCACCCTGGGCTCCCCCTGGAGTCTCAGTGCCACACTGCATGTGAATGATAGATAATAAATGCAAGGCATTGGTTGAATGTTGGCCAAGATACATGAGCCCACTAACAACTTCACGGTTCCTTGCATTGTAGTGGGTCCCTACACTAATATAAATGCATCACAGAAGGGGAAATAAAAAATTAGGGATCCGAACACCAAATGGATCCCAGTAGTATAATCCAACGCAAAGAGAGAAGGCAGGCAGCACTACGGAATCAGCATCTCAATCAGGAAAAGATTGCAAAAAATCCTATACTTTATTGTCCAATGTCAGACATGTTCAGACGCGACATTTCGACCATTGTACTATGGTCTTTGTCAAGCTCCTGACTGGATGATAGTGGTGGGCAGGTCCAGGAATACTACATACTAGACACGTATCAAGATACATTATCCATGACATGGCCAGGGCAGTGCCCTCAGATGGTTAAGTAGGGCTGGCCTTCCTTTGTCTTTACTTCAAAACACAGGAAACAAACGCTATCTTGTAATGGCAACTATCTTACCTTAACTTCTGTCCCTTATGATTTTCCGCTATACCTCTGCCTATAATCTTTCTCCTGCTGTGTACGAGAATCCACACACCTTTATTAACTTACTCATTTTCTTGTAACATCCTCCTCTCTTGTCGCCACCAGTTCACATGCTAAAATGCCATCCTGAGGCTTAGACTGCCTCGTGCCTATCTCTCTTTAGTGTTCCTATGGCCTCCCCAACTGGAACCTTAACTACTCAACCCTCTCCTGTTCTGCTTCTCTCACAGCCCTCTGGCTGATTCTGGTGGCACGGACACAGCTCAATACTGTGTCCACTTACTATAGCCTGCTCCTCTATTTCTCTCAGAGACAATTCCACTCTCTTTTCAACTGGGTAATGGACGTTAAGGTGGAAAACCAGGACCTCAGTCAAACATGGTGTAATGGGGTGGCAATCTAACAATTTAACCTCAAATCCTGGTCTCTTAGTCTCTTAGTCTTAACTAGACCCTAGCCACCCTCATTTATACAACATAAGCCCAGTAACACACTTAGGACATAACATAATATTAAACAGTATCAGTCATAGGAGACTGTGGAGGATACTCGTTATACACCGCTTGACCGCGGTGTATATATCCAGTGCCCTGCTTCAGTGATGACCTACACCACTCTCTCACTCCAAAGCAGTACCCGTGCTAATTTGTTTGCAGACGTACCCACCGTTTCACTTAATCCTCCACGTTTCTTCCAACCATCAATGCACACATAACATAAAACCGGCCAGCAGATATTCAGTGTGACAGGTTTGGGGATATCAGACACCAGGCAAGAATATTATCTGTCTTTGGTGGCCGCCGACCAGCTGTATAAGTCACAGAAACAGAAATCGACCAGGAAGGCAGGCATACTAGTAAGGTCATATATATATAGGACATTTTATATGACCTACCACACTTTAGGTGGTGATCAGTCTTCAACTACTTCTGTCTGATTGTTTCGTCCCCAGCGACTTTTCTAATGGCTGCTCACGCGGACCAAACCCGCTTGTCCCATCTGGGTCGCCATTTGTTATAGATTGGTACTAATATACCTAATGAATATCTGCCCCCTTCCTATTTAGAAGACTCAAGGTCTGAGGCCTGTGCATGCATGGAAGAATCACACTGCAACCTGCTGTTTAACTAAATGAAACTTCTTTATTCTAATCGAGTTGCATGGGGTTCTATAGGCAGTATGCATAGTTAGTACGTCATGAACTACGAATCTGTAGCTGACTGGTTATTGCCCTTATATGGGTCTTTTCCTCCAGGAGCCAAGGTCCTTATCTTGGAATTCCTGGATGAAGAATGCGCCATATTGAGTAAAATGTTAGAAACACGGTGGGAGGGGGTGAGGAGAGGGAGTTAGTCAGCACTTTCAGATGGGAAGCTGTGTTAGTAGTGTAGAGGAGAGGCACATATTTGCAATAGACATTTTACTTAGTTTATTACAATCCATTACAAATACAAAAACTCTATAATATCTGAGATATCAGATAGAGATGAGCGAACGTACTCGTCCGAGCTTGATACTCGTTCGAGTATTAGCGTGTTCGAGATGCTCGTTACTAGAGGCGAGCACCACGCGATGTTCGAGTTACTTTCACTTTCATCTCTTAGACGTTAGCGCGCTTTTCTGGCCAATAGAAAGACAGGGAAGGCATTACAGCTTCCCCCTGCGACGTTCAAGCCCTATACCACCCCCCTGCAGTGAGTGGCTGGCGAGATCAGGTGTCACCCGAGTATATAAATCGGCCCCTCCCGCGGCTCGCCACAGATGCATTCTGACAGAGATCAGGGAAAGTGCTGCTGATGCCGGAGCTGCTATAGGGAGAGAGTTAGGAGTTATTTTAGGCTTCAAGAACCCCAACGGTCCTTCTTAGGGCCACATCTGACCGTGTGCAGTACTGTTGAGGCTGCTTTTTGCAGTGTTGCACTTTTTTATTTTTTTTTTGTATATCGGCCGCGCAGAGCATTGTGTCCAGAGCATTGCGTCCTGCAGTAATTTTACATAGTCCACGGCCAGTAGTGGTGGTGAGGCAGGGACAGTGAAAGACATATCCAGTCTATATAGGCAGTGGGCTTTTCCAAAAAAATTTGGGGGAAAAAAACTACTTGGGCTGCCTGTGACCATCCTGACTGTACTGCGTCTCTGCTGTGGGTAGTTGTCCTAATTCATACGCAGCCAGCTAAGTGTTACAGCAGGCTTGCGCAAAATTCTTTCCTGCCTCTGCGTTGCCTCTTACATCACCGCTGTCATCCTGTCCAGAGTGAAACAGTCTGCAGTAATTTTAAATAGTCCACGGCCAGTAGTGGTGGTGAGGCAGGGACAGTGAAAGACATATCCAGTCTATATAGGCAGTGGGCTTTTCCAAAAAAATTTGGGAAAAAAAATCTATTTGGGCTGCCTGTGACCGTCCTGACTGTACTGCGTCTCTGCTGGGGGTAGTTGTCCTAATTCATACGCAGCCAGCTAAGTGTTACAGCAGGCTTGCGCAAAATTCTTTCCTGCCTCTGCTGTGCGTTCCGTAAGCGAAGTCAGCCTCCAACCACAGGCCAATAAGCGGCACATTTCATTGCAGCGTTCTGTTTCTGCACTACTGGTAATACAGCATGCTGAGGGGTAGGGGTAGGCCTAGAGGACGTGGACGCGTGCAAGGACGCGGAGGCCCAAGTCAGGGTGTGGGCACAGGCCGAGCTCCTGATCCAGGTGTATCGCAGCCGACTGCTGCGGGATTAGGAGAGAGGCACGTTTCTGGCGTCCCCACATTCATCTCACAATTAATGGGTCCACGCGGTAGACCTTTATTAGAAAATGAGCAGTGTGAGCAGGTCCTGTCGTGGATGGCAGAAAGTGCATCCAGCAATCTATCGACCACCCAGAATTCTGCACCGTCCACTGCTGCAACTCTGAATCCTCTGGCTGCTGCTCCTCCTTCCTCCCAGCCTCCTCACTCCATTACAATGACACATTCTGAGGAGCAGGCAGACTCCCAGGAACTGTTCTCGGGCCCCTGCCCAGAATGAGCAGCAATGGTTCCGAATCCTCTCCCACTGGAGGAGTTTGTCGTGACCGATGCCCAACCTTTGGAAAGTTCCCGGGGTCCGGGGGATGAGGCTGGGGACTTCCAGCAACTGTCTCAAGAGCTTTCAGTGGGTGAGGAGGACGATGACGATGAGACACAGTTGTCTATCACTCAGGTAGTAGTAATTGGAGTAAGTCCGAGGGAGGAGCGCACAGAGGATTCAGAAGAAGAATAGCAGGACGATGAGGTGACTGACCCCACCTGGTTTGCTACACCTACTGAGGACAGGTCTTCAGAGGGGAGGCAAGTGCAGCAGCAGGGCAGGTTGGAAGAGGCAGTGCGGTGGCCAGGGGTAGAGGCAGGGCCAGACCGAATAATCCACCAACTGTTTCCCAAAGCTCCCCCTCGCGCCATGCCACCCTGCAGAGGCCGATGTGCTCAAAGGTCTGGCAGTTTTTCACTGAGAGTGCAGACGACCGACGAACAGTGGTGTGCAACCTTTGTCGCGCCAAGATCAGCCGGGGAGCCACCACCACCAGCCTCACCACCACCAGCATGCGCAGACATATGATGGCCAAGCACCCCACAGGGTGGGACAAAGGCCGTTCACCGCCTCCGGTTTGCACCGCTGCCTCTCCCCCTGTGCCCCAACCTGCCACTGAGATCCAACCCCCCTCTTAGGACACAGGCACTACCGTCTCCTGGCCGGCACCCACACCCTCAACTCCGCTGACCTCGGCCCCATCCACCAATGTCTCTCAGCGCCCCGTCCAGCCGTCGTTAGCGCAAGTGTTGGAGCGCAAGCGCAAGTACGCCGCCACGCACCGCACGCTCAAGCGTTAAACGTGCACATAGCCAAATTTATCAGCCTAGAGATGCTGCCGTATAGGCTTGTGGAAACGGAGGCTTTCAAAGGTATGATGGCGGCGGCGGCCCCGCGCTACTCAGTTCCCAGTCGCCACTAATTTTCCCGATGTGCCGTCCCAGCCCTGCACGACCACGTCTCCCGCAACATTGTACGCGCCCTCACCAACGCGGTTACTGCCAAGGTCCACTTAACAACGGACATGTGGACAAGCACAGGCGGGCAGGGCCACTATATCTCCCTGACGGCACATTGGGTGAATTTAGTGGAGGCTGGGACAGAGTCAGAGCCTGGGACCGCTCACGTCCTACCCACCCCCAGAAATGCGGGCCCCAGCTCGGTGGTGGTATCTGCGGCGGTGTATGCTTCCTCCACTAAACCACCCTCCTCCTCCTACGCAACCTCTGTCTCGCAATCAAGATGTGTCAGCAGCAGCACGTCGCCAGCAGTCGGTGTCGCGCGGCACGGCAGCACAGCGGTGGGCAAGCGTCAGCAGGCCGTGCTGAAACTACTCAGCTTAGGAGAGAAGAGGCCCACAGCCCACGAACTGCTGCAGGGTCTGACAGAGCAGACCGACCGCTGGCTTGCGCCGCTGAGCCTCCAACCGGGCATGGTCGTGTGTGACAACGGCCGTAACCTGGTGGCGGCTCTGCAGCTCGGCGGCCTCACGCACGTGCCATGCCTGGCCCACGTCTTTAATTTGGTGGTTCAGCGCTTTCTGAAAAGCTACCCACGCTTGACAGACCTGCTCGGAAAGGTGCGCCGGCTCTGCGCACATTTCTGCAAGTCCCACACGGACGCTGCCACCCTGCGCACCCTGCAACATCGGTTTCATCTGCCAGTGCACAGACTGAAGTGCGATGTGCCCTCACGGTGGAACTCTACGCTCCACATGTTGGCCAGGCTCTATGAGCAGTGTAGAGCTATAGTGGAATACCAACTCCAACATGGGTGGCGCAGTGGGAGTCAGCCTCCTCAATTCTTTACAGAAGAGTGGGCCTGGTTGGCAGATATCTGCCAGGTCCTTGGAAACTTTGAGGAGTCTACCCAGATGGTGAGCGGCGATGCTGCAATCATTAGCGTCACCATTCCTCTGCTATGCCTCTTGAGAAGTTCCCTGCAAAGCATAAAGGCAGACGCTTTGCGCTCGGAAACAGAGGCGGGGGAAGGCAGTATGTCGCTGGATAGTCAGAGCACCCTCCTGTCTATATCTCAGTGCGTTGAGGAGGAGGAGGAGGAGGAGGAGGTGGAGGAGCATGAGGAGGAGTGGGAAGAGACAGCTTGGCGCACTGCTGAGGGTACACATGCTGCTTGCCTGTCATCCTTTCAGCATGTATGGCCTGAGGAGGAGGAGGAGGAGGATCCTGAGATTGATCTTCCGAGTGAGGACAGCCATGTGTTGCGTACAGGTACCCTGGCACACATGGCTGACTTCATGTTAGGATGCCTTTCTCGTGACCCTCGCGTTACACGCATTCTGGCCACTACGGATTACTGGGTGTACACACTGCTTGACCCACGGTATAAGGAGAACCTTTCCACTCTCATACCCGAAGAGAAAAGGGGTTCGAGAGTGATGCTATACCACAGGACCCTGGCGGACAAACTGATGGTAAAATTCCCATCCGACAGCGCTAGTGGCCGAAGGTGCAGTTCCGAGGGCCAGGTAGCAGGGGAGGCGCGGAGATAAGGCAGCATGTACAGCACAGGCAGGGGAACACTCTCTAAGGCCTTTGACAGCTTTCTGGCTCCCCAGCAAGACTGTGTCACCGCTCCCTAGTCAAGGCTGAGTCTGCGGGAGCACTGTAAAAGGATGGTGAGGGAGTACGTAGCCGATCGCACGACCGTCCTCCGTGACGCCTCTGCCCCCTACAACTACTGGGTGTCGAAGCTGGACACGTGGCCTGAACTCGCGCTGTATGCCCTGGAGGTGCATGCTTGTCCTGCGGCTAGCGTCTTGTCAGAGAGGGTGTTTAGTGCGGCTGGGGGAATCATGACAGATTAGCGTACCCGCCTGTCAACCGACAGTGCCGACAGGCTTACACTCATCAAGATGAACAAAGCCTGGATTTCCTCAGACTTCTCTTCTTCACCAGCGGACAGCAGCAATACCTAAACAATACGTAGGCTGCACCCGCAGATGGAAGCATCGTTCTCTATCACCATCAAAAACGGGGACCTTTTAGCTTCATCAATCTGTGTATAATATTCATCCTCCTCCTCCTGCTCCTCCTCCTTAAACCTGACGTAATCACGCCGAACGGGCAATTTTTCTTAGGCCCACAAGGCTCAGTCATATAATTTTTGTAAACAATTTTTATACGTTTCAATGCTCATTAAAGCGTTGAAACTTGCACCTGAACCAATTTTTATTTTAACTGGGCTGCCTCCAGGCCTAGTTACAAATTAAGCCACATTAACCAAAGCGATTAATGGGTTTCACCTGCCCTCTTGGTTGGGCATGGGCAATTTTTCTGAGGTACATTAGTACTGTTGGTACACCAATTTTTTGTGGCCCTCGCCTACAGTGAAATCCAATAAATTTTTGCCCACCTGCATTAAAGCTGACGTTACATCAGCTGTGCTGGGCACTGCATTGGGATATATTTATGTACCGCCGGTGGCTTCCTGGCACCCACCCATGCTGTCGGTCCACACAGTGTTGTAACTGCATGTGTCCACTTCTAAAGAACCCCAGTCTGACTGGGGCATGCAGTGTGGGCCGAAGCCCACCTGCATTAAACATGACATTACCTCAGCTGTGATGGGCAATGCAATGGGATATATTTATGTACCGCCGGTGGGTTCCATGGAGCCACCCATGCTGTCGGTCCACACGGAGTTGTAACTGCATGTGTTCACTTCTAAAGTACCCCAGTCTGACTGGGGCATGCAGTGTGGGCCGAAGCCCACCTGCATTAAACATGACATTACCTCAGCTGTGCTGGGCAATGCAATGGGATATATTTATGTACCGCCGGTGGGTTCCAGGGAGCCACCCATGCTGTCGGTCCACACGGAGTTGTAACTGCATGTGTCCACTTCTAAAGAACCCCAGTCTGACTGGGGCATGCAGTGTGGGCCGAAGCCCACCTGCATTAAACATGACATTACCTCAGCTGTGATGGGCAATGCAATGGGATATATTTATGTACCGCCGGTGGCTTCCTGGCACCCACCCATGCTGTCGGTCCACAGGGACTTCACAATAGGAAGTTGTTCCTGCCTGTGTCTATGAATTAAAAACCCCAGTCAGGTTGGGGCATGCAGTGTGGGCCGAAGCCCACCTGCATTTAATCTGACGTTAGCTCTGCTGTCCAGGGCACTGCAATGGGATACATTTATGTACAGCCGGTGGGTTCCAGGGAGCCACCCATGCTGTGGGTGCACACGGAATTCCCATTGCGGAGCTGTACATGCCTGTGACTATTTATAAAAAAACGCGGTCTGACTGGGGCATGCAGACACCTTGACAGAATGAATAGTGTGTGGCACATAGGTTCCCCATTGCTATGCCCATGTGTGCAGCTCCTGATGGTGGTGGCACAGGATTATATTTCTCATTGCTTCTGTACAGCATTGTGGGCTATCGCCCCGCCCCTTTTAAAGAGGGTCGCTGCCTAGCCGTGCCAACCCTCTGCAGTGTGTGCCTGCGGTTCCTCCTCATGGCAGACACACTTATAAATAGACATGAGGGTGGTGTGGCATGAGGGCAGCTGAAGGCTGCGCAGGGACACTTTGGTGTGCGCTGTGGACACTGGGTCGTGCGGGGGGGGGGGGAGAGGGGGTTGGGCAGCATGTAACCCAGGAGAAGTAGCAGCGGAGTGTCATGCAGGCAGTGATTGTGCTTTGTTGGAGGTAGTGTGGTGCTTAGCTAAGGTATGCATTGCTAATGAGGGCTTTTCAGAAGTAAAAATTGTTGGGAGGGGGGGCCCACTCTTGCCGCTATTGTGGCTTAATAGAGGGACCTGGGAACTTGAGATGCAGCCCAACATGTAGCCCCTCACCTGCCCTATCCGTTGCTGTGTCGTTCCCATCACTTTCTTGAATTGCCCAGATTTTCACAAATGGAAACCTTAGCGAGCATCGGCGATATACAAAAATGCTCGGGTCACCCATTGACTTCAATGGGGTTCGTTACTCGAAACGAACCCTCGAGCATCGCGAAAATTTCGTCCCGAGTAACGAGCACCCGAGTATTTTGGTGGTCGCTCATCTCTAATATCAGAGCTTATTACAACTGTGCAACCTGCAAGTTGTATAGAGCTGTGATAAAGCAGTGATCCCCAACCTTTTTTGCACCAGGGACCATATTCAAGTATGACCATTTTTCCATGGCCCGGCAGGGTGGCGTGCGGGTGGGGCTTTGGTCATATGGGGGCGGTGTTTCAGTGTCTTCAGTAGTAATGCTATTACTACTGGGGCCGATATAGGGGACACTATTACTAATAGTATTTTCTATATCAGCCCCAGTAATAATAGTGACATCCCACAGCGGCTCCCAGTAGTAATAGTGACATCGCACAACAGCCCCCAATTGTAATAGTGACATCCCACAGTGACCTCCAGTTGTAATAGTGACATCCCACAGCGGCCCCCAGTAGTAATAGTGAATAATAAAGCCAACAGCAGCACTCACATGGATTCTCACCAGACTGATCTCAGTCGTTCTACTGCAAGTGCAGTGAGGAGCAGATAGATGCAGCAGCCCAGCTTGGTCTGGATCACGACCCGATGCTTGAGAAAGGTCACGATAGTGACCGAAACGTCGCAGGTTTTCCTTTGATGGAGGAATAAAGAGTTTGAAGCTATCTTGAAAAATTCATCTGATGCTGCCTGGTCTTTGTTGTACACTTCTCCCAGTAGTAATAGTGATATCCCACAGCGGCCTCCAGTAGTAATAATGACATCAAACAGTGGCCCCCAGTTGTAATAGTGACATCCCACAGTGGCCCCCAGTAGCAATATTGACATCCCACAGTGTGGCTCCAGTAATAATAGTGACATCCCACAGCGGCCCCTAGTATTAAGAGTGACATCCCACAGCGGCCCCCCAGTAGTTATAGTGACATCCCACAGTGGCTCCAGTAATAATAGTGACATCCCACAGTGGCCCCCAGTATTAAGAGTGACATCTCACAGCGGCCCCCCAGTAGTAATGGTGACATCCCACAGCGACTCCCAGTAGTAATAGTGACATCCCACAGCGGCCCCCAGTAGTAATAGTGACATCCCACAGCGACCCCCAGTAGTAATACTGACATCCCACAGCGGCCCCCAGTAGTAATAGTGACATCCCACAGCGGCCTCCAGTAATAATAGTGACATCCCACAGCGGCCCCTAGTATTAAGAGTGACATCCCACAGCGGCCCCCCAGTAATAATAGTGACATCCCACAGTGGCCCCCAGTATTAAGAGTGACATCTCACAGCGGCCCCCCAGTAGTAATGGTGACATCCCACAGCGACTCCCAGTAGTAATAGTGACATCCCACAGCGGCCCCCAGTAGTAATAGTGACATCCCACAGCGACCCCCAGTAGTAATAGTGACATCCCACAGCGGCCCCCAGTAGTAATAGTGACATCCCACAGCGGCCTCCAGTAATAATAGTGACATCCCTCAGCAGCCCCCAGTAGTAATAGTAACATCCCACAGCAGCCCCCAGTAGTAATAGTGACATTCCACAGCGGCCCCCAATAGTAATAGTGACCTCCTACAGCTGCCCCCTGCAGTAATAGTGACAACCCACAGCAGCCCCCAGGAGTGACACTGCCTCCCTGAGACCTATATACTTACCCCCACCACCTAGTGGAAGCGCTGCTGCTCCTCTGCCCAGTGCGCCACTAGCAGCGATGATCCCCAGTGCACACTGTGACATCAGTGTGCTGCCGGCCGCCTCCTCCCCCTGCTCTCGCGGAACCAAGTAGGAGACATCAGGGAAGAGGGAAGAGGGAAGGGAAAGGAGGATCCTGGGTGCACACTGACGTCACAGTGTGCGCCGGGATAAGTGACGCTAGTAGTGCTGCTTAGTGAATATCGGCAAGGGATCCGCGGCCCCTGCCAGTATTTACTACTAATCTGGTGGGCGGCTGACAGCGGTGCCGCAGACCGGCAACAAACCTCCAACGGCCCGGTCCTGGTCTGCGGACCGGTGATTGGGGACCCTTATGATAAAGCGGCTATATTATACCACAGATTAATATGTGAAAATGAAAATTCAGGTAACAATGGTGATATACATTTTATGCAAAATTGGAAAGTTCAATCAATTAATCTCTGCTGGATTTACACCTAAAACTTTTGTAACCTTTTCCTGCTCTTTTTTTTTTTTTTTTATGTATTAAATTTTTTATTGAGATATAAAATCCTTTTACATACAGAAAAGAAAAGAGAAAATAAATTGCGCAGTACATTGTATTATACATATGTCATACAGTGTTTTACATGGGCGCATTATACAAACCCTAATATTTACTTAAAGGAGATGTCCCGAGGCAGCAAGTGGGTCTATACACTTCTGTATGGCCATAATAATGCACTTTGTAATGTACATTGTGCATTAATTATGAGCCATACAGAAGTTATAAGAAGTTTTATACTTACCTGCTCCGTTGCTGGCGTCCTCGTCTCCATGGTGCCGACTAATTTTCGCCCTCCGATGGCCAAATTAGCCGCGCTTGCGCAGTCCGGGTCTTCTCCTCTTCTCTATGGGGCTCCGTGTAGCTCCGTGTAGCTCCGCCCCGTCACGTGCCGATTCCAGCCAATCAGGAGGCTGGAATCGGCAATGGACCGCACAGAAGCCCTGCGGTCCATGAAGATAGAGGATCCCGGCGGCCATCTTCAGCAGGTGAGTATGAAGACGCCGGACCGCCGGGATTCAGGTAAGCGCTGTGCTGTTTGTTTTTTTAACCCCTGCATCGGGGTTGTCTCGCGCCGAACGGGGGGGGGGTTTAAAAAAAAAAAAACCCGTTTCGGCGCGGGACATCTCCTTTAACGTTGTTCAATATTATCTGTAATTATCCATGAAAGTGAAAATGGGTTGCTGAATGTTATATTGAAAATTGAATACATGGTGGGTTATTTTAGAAAGCGTATAGTGTACTAAAATATACAAACATAACTTATAACAATATAACAAGGCATCTATAAGTTTTTTAGAGTACGCCGATGTTCATGTTTTTGGTCTCCACATCTCCCATTGTGCGTCAAATTGTTTAGTTGTGTTACTGCGTAATGCTAACCATCTTTCGTCAACGTACTGATTGGTCATCCTAATTTTGAACTCTTCTACCTCTGGGGGATCTGGTTTCCTCCAATATTTTGCTATTATGGTTTTTGCTGTCATCATTGAGTGTGCTAGTAGAGGTCTAATTTGTCTTGGTAGGTTCTCAGTGCCCACCAGAAGTAAAGCTATCGTTGCTTCACTAGGTATTTTGGCTTTTATTATATCTTCTATGAAGTTAAATACTTTTTCCCAGTATAGTTTCAGTTTTGGGCATGACCAAAAAATATGGGAAAGTGTACCCTTTTGGCCACAGTCCCTCCAACACAAACCGTCGCCTATCTTCGATCTATTGTATAACAAGGAGGGGGTATAATACCATCTCAGGAATAGTTTAGTTTGAGTCTCCAATATACCCAGACCTTTTGTAGATTTGGAGGTTAATATGAAGGCCTTGGACCATGAAATTTCAGGTATCTCTTTTTTCAATTCTTTTTCCCAACTAAGCATGTATGACTTTTTTGATAAAATTGTATTGTTGGTCATAGTATCATAGAAGAATCTTGTTTCAGATTTTATTTTAAAATTTGGGTTGTTAATCTTGTTTATGAATATCGTTGGAAGCATGATTTTATGTAGGGATGTATCTTTTAGGAAGGAGTTGACTCTAAGATAATTGAATTTTTCGCCCGCTGGAAGGTCATATTCGATTTGAATTTCTTTAAATTCTTTGATTCTTTTTGAGACAATAAGGTCGTCTATCCATTTTATTCCTCTGTCTGTCCACAGTTTCACATCCAGATCTGGTAGATAGGGATATAATGTCTCTATAGGTAGTAGGGTTTTTTTCATGTTATCCATTATTTTTGTTTTTTTTGAAAATTCACCCCATATGTCTATTGAGGCACGTAGAGTTGCGGGTACTTCAGTTATTTGTGGTTTTGGCTTTTTTGGATATAAAAATTTCTTTACTGAGGTTGCGTATAATATTGCTTGTCCTGAGATATTTTTCAAGAAGCTTTTTTCCATGGAGGGCCATCCCAATGTGTTTTCGCTGGACAACAGTTGTTTAGTTTGGTTTAATATAATGGCCTTATAGTATGCATTTAGATTGGGTATGTCTGCCCCTCCATTTCTTCGATGTAAAGCCAGTATGGACAGAGTCAGACGAGGTTTTTTTCCGCCCCATGTAAATGAATTCAATTGTTTCTGTAATTTATTCAGAGTGGAGTTAGATATGTATATCGGTAATACTCTGAAGTAGTATAATATTAGTGGTAAAACCTTCATCTTATAGGCCATAATTTTTCCAAACCATGTTAAGTTTAACTTAGTTAGGTGATCTAACTCCTCCTGTGTTGTGTTTAATAATTTGGTATAATTCACATCTTCTATGCTTTTGGTTAATGGTGTCAAAGCTATTCCTAAATAGGGGACACTCTCATCTTTCCACACAAAGGGAAACTCCATACGAATTTCATCTCTTAATTTTTTAGGCATATTCATTCCAAGAATAAGTGACTTATCCACATTTAGTTTATACATAGATATTTTCCCGAAGTGTCCCAGTATCGCACACACAGACCTCAGGGATTCCAAAGGATGAGTCAATGTAAGGATCACATCGTCTGCGAAAAGTCCCAATTTGTACTGCCTGTGGTTCACCGGGACACCTCTAACATTTGGGTCAGTGCGGATCATCTCCGCCAATGGTTCTATAGCCATCACATACAATAACGGGGACAGTGGACACCCCTGTCTTGTACCATTTGATATTTGCAGTGGGTCTGAAAGCACACCGTCCACCAGAACTCTAGCAGTTGGGAGGGAGTACAGGGCCCGCACAGCACGTATGGTCTTTTCCCCAAATCCAAATTTTTCTAACGTCTTAAAGACATATTCCCAATGTACCCTATCAAAAGCCTTTTCGGCATCTAGTGTTAGCATGATAGTTGGAGTTCGCGTTTTTTCTATTGAGTATAATAGGTTCAAGATTTTCCTGGTGCTGTCCGAGGCCTGCCTCCCCTTTACAAACCCCATCTGGTCCGAGTGAATTATATCCGGAAGAACCTCAAGAATCCGCTGGGCCAGCGTCTTGGCATAAATTTTAATATCAGTATTTAATAGTGATATGGGCCTAAAGTTTGATGGTAAATTTGGTTCTTTCCCGGGCTTGGGCAGTACCACAATAGTTGCCTGCAACATCTCTTGGGGAAAGCTGCCTTTGTTCATAGCGGAGTTGAACATATTCGTCATATATGATGCTAATGACTCCGAGAAATTCTTGTAGTACTCCGCGGAATAGCCGTCCGGACCAGGAGCTTTGTTATTTTTTAATGAGGTCAGAGTCTTAAATACCTCAGAGGTTGAGATTGGTTCATCTATAAGTTCCACTTGGTTTGGGCTCAGAGATGGCAAATTAACCAGTTTGAGGAAGTTTTGAATGGAGAGACTATCTGGCTGTTCTGTTTGTGTATCATTTTTTAAGTTGTATAGACTACTATAGTAGGATGAAAATGCGTTTGCTATTTGTTTTGGGTGCGTTATTTTAATGTTTTTGTTTTGGTGGCTCCAGATAAAGGGAATGTTGGCTTTTTTGTTTTTTTCTTTAATAGGTTGGCCATCCATCTTGTTGGTCTATTTATTGATGTGTATATATTGGCCCTTTGGGCATTTACTTCTCTTTCAAAGTCACCTAACAGGTTCTTGCGAAGATCCAATGTTATTTTGTGCATGTCATTATGTGTTTCTGTGGACGGGTTTCGTTGAAGTTCTATTTCCTTGGCATGTAATTTTACGAGTAGGTCATCTATTGTTTTTGTTTTTTTCTTTTTTATATCTTGACCCTAGCTTTATTAAGACGCCTCTCATAAACGCCTTATGGGCGTTCCATAAAATTATTGGGTCTATATGTGGAGTGTCGTTGTATTTAAAGTACTCTAATAGAGCTTCTTGGATCTCTTTTTTGTATTTCGGGATATTCATTAAATATGTGTTGTTTCTCCATGTTTTGTTAGGTTTGTTAATGTTGTTTGTATTTAGTTGAATGGTTAGTGGAGCATGGTCCGACCAGGTGGCGGTACCGATTTCCACTTTTGCAATCAACGCCAGAAGCGACCTATCTGTCAAGCATAAGTCAATTCTCGAAAAAGTTCTATGCCTCGGCGAGTAACACGAATATTCCCTCGCAGAGGCATTGATGCATCTAAATGAATCATAGAGAGCATTCCCATGCAACCATTCACCCAATGTAGCATTTCTTTTAAGTGTGGGACTAGTAGTGTCCATGCTTCTATCTGGGACCAGATTAAAATCGCCAAGCATTAATATGTGTCCTTGTGCATTTTTGTTTATTTTTTTTATTAATTTGTTAAGGAAATTTATCTGCCTGGTGTTTGGTACATACGTATTTACCAAAGTTATTTTTAGGCCCTTCAAGGAACCAACCAATATTATAAATCGTCCCCTTGGATCACAAATCTGTCTTTCCACGGCGAACGGTGTGCTCTCACTAAATGCGATCATGACATCAGCATGGTTTTTTTTCGCACATGCAAAGACAATCTGCGGATAGGACCTATGTGACATTTTGTTACAATCACTTTCCAACAAATGAGTCTCTTGCATACATACTACTTCTGCGTTGTGAGAGGACGCCTCCTTCCATGCGCATCTTCTTTTGAAGGGCGAGTTCAGGCCGTTGACATTTAATGACAGAAGCTTCACAGCCATGTCGACGAAATTGGAAGATGATGTTTCAGACATAGGAGATCCCAAAGCGAGGTGATGCCTGTAAAAACAAAACAGAAGAACCGAACAAAGTCCTCCTTGCTTGACGCTCCAATGAGCTGCCACGGAGTATGGCTGTAAATCAAAGCATAGAGGGTAAAGAAGTAAAGCAGTTTGAGTAAACTGAGGCAAGATTGATCTTGCATATTTAGTGGGGGTGAAAGTCCAGCTTCAGTGGGCAGGCACTACAATAAGTAGTGAAATGTTATCACCGGGTGAGTACTTGGTTTCATTTTGAAATGTAGGAGTCATGTTTGTTGATTTGCTCACGGACATTGAAGTCGCGTTTAGTTTGGGTACGCGGTGGAGGTTGGAGAGTTATTCCCCAGGCTGTCAGCGTTTCAGTGGCAGATTTGGGGTTCAGGAGGATATGGTGTTTGCCATCTTTGGTAGCTATGATTTTAGTTGGAAAGCCCCACTTATAGGGTATATTTGCATTTCTCAAGGCAGAGGTTATTTCTGCGAAATTTCTTCTCGCTTCCAGCGTAGCTTGCGATAGATCAATAAAAATTTGTAAACCAGAATATGGGTGCAGGAGTGGTTGGATTTTTCTCGCTGCATTCATGAGCGCTTCTTTTGTTTTGAAATAATGAATGCGGGCTATTACGTCCCTGGGAATTTCTTCTTTCAGAAATTTCGGACGCGGCAATCTGTGGGCTCTGTCAACTTTTAGTTCTTGGTCTGGTATATCAGGGAGAAGGGTCTGCATAAAGAGTATGATGTAATTAGATATCTCTGCATTTGGCACCTTCTCTGGAATACCTCTTATCTTGATATTATTGCGCCTGTTTCTATCCTCCAGATCTGTCAACTTGAGCTGTAGCTTAGTGACTTTTTCTTCTAGCTCATAATGCGCATCGATTAGAGAATTATGTGAGACAACAATTTCTTCCATTTTTTTTCATTTTTTTCAATTTTGTTATTAATATCCAGCACTGAAGAGTTAACTTTGGATGTTAGTACAAGCATGTC
Organism: Eleutherodactylus coqui; assembly: GCF_035609145.1. Classification (NCBI taxonomy): domain Eukaryota; kingdom Metazoa; phylum Chordata; class Amphibia; order Anura; family Eleutherodactylidae; genus Eleutherodactylus; species Eleutherodactylus coqui. The sequence goes on along the minus strand of NC_089839.1, from coordinate 112,552,070 downwards.
GGCTTGTATTGTATCTCTGAGAGCCAACACTGCTTCTTTAATATATATTTCAGTGACTGGTCTGTTAGTAGCTGAGAGGTTAATTAACCCTCCTTCTCCCATATTCTCATTAGCACAATTTATGTCACCCTCTATCTCCTCTTCTGCCGACATTTTTTGTTTTTGCTTAGCAGGGCTGCTGGTGGGTGAACTACCCTTAGGCTGCAGCGTGGCCGGCGCCATTTTAAGTGGGGAGAGCTCTGAGACATTTTTCACTTTATGGACTGACCTTGTGATGTCTGGAGGTCTGTTGTCCTGCTGGTTGCAGCCGCTGTTTGTTACAGCTTCCCGGAGCGCTCCCTCCTCCATATCTCTCTCTGCAGCAAAGCAGCAGCTTTCATTTTGCTCCGGTTCCAAAGGAGCGGGAGATAAAGTTTCTCCGGCGGCCATTACTGGAGCGGGACCGCGCGCTGCAAAGAAGGACTCCAGTCTCGCCGGTGTCTGCTTGGAGGCTCTTCTCCGTGACATCTCTAGGGTCCTGCGATCTTCCCACAGCTTTAGTTGAGCTGTGGATCCTCCGGTGAGTGCTTTTATGTAGCTTTAGTGCCTTAGCTGAACGGAGCCTAAGAAATTGCTGCCGTTCCGGTGACTCGTTAAGCCACGCCCCTCCTGCTCTTTTTTGTGTGTAAATGCTGCAGCCAGGAATTTATGGCGCGTGAATATTAAAATATGAGTTCCTATTGCCTTTAAGCATTTTTTACACAATATTGAACCCAGTAATCTTTTTCAATAATTACAGCAATCATAAGATGTTGAGGTTTTCTACCATTTTGCTCCCATATAAGCCATAACATTGGTGTTTATAAGGTGTTGTTGTAGTTTTATATGCTTTTTCCTTTATTTCCTTGTACTCAGCTTCTATAAAAGAACATTAAGGTTAGAAAACTTGTGAGAAAGAAATGTATTTAGGAAATGTTAAGTTTTTAAAAGTTAAATTTGCTATGGAAGGCTGAAGTGTTTTCTGTCAAATATCCAAAAAATGTTTGTTCCAACACTGAAATATTTTTTTTCCTGCTGCCATCTGTTATATGTTGGCAGTTTTTTTTTGTATAATTGTAGATATCTTAAATTAGCTGCAGGTAGGAACAGATTTCTTAAGTTCAAACCTGTAATTTTGTTGTCAATTTAATAAATGTGCATTGCAAAGACATTGAGCAATGAAACACTGATTGATATTTTTAACATCAAAGTATCAGTACAACTGTTCAATATTCATGTTATATTTAGTCTGATACTTTCAATGTTCTTACAAAATATATATTCTTTTCGTTGTTCTCTAGAATTAGGCATAAGTATTAAAATTACTCTTTGTTATTGTAACAATGAAAACTTAAAACTAACTTTAAAAATAAAACCTAAAAAAGAGAACTGTCCAGTTTTATATTCATTTTTGTGTTAAATATAAATTCGGAGCTGAATTTGTCATTGGCTATTTTCATTTATTCTGTACCAGATAAGATGTTGTTCCCAACATCATTTTCACTCCATTTAAAGTCACTAAATAGAAAAGCCAGAATTCAATTTTTCCCAGAGTGGAGGTGTCTGCTAGACTAGTACAGGATATATCTCATCCTTGTCAGTCCTGAGATAGATTAGGGTTTTCTTTTCACAGATCTCAATAGAGGTAAAGATGGCTGGGGATTACCTGGGAACCTGTGACTTTCAATTACAGCTAGATTAAAAATAATAATGGCCCTGTAAACAAATCTAAAATTCCAGCTTTTAATTGGAGTGGGATCTATAGGGAGACTTTTTGAGGGCCTTCTTTCAGTCTGCTAATATACACAGGTACCAGGAAGAGGTTTCTATGATCTGCCCAGGGCTTAACTTTCTGCATGCATACATTTTCAGATGAGCCGTGGCAACCACTGCCTGGGACCTGCTTCTAGCAAATACAGTGGAATATCGCATATCACAAGTCTCACCTTACAAGCAGCCACAAAAATTAGGTCAGTATCAGGCAGTAGTTTGTTCCAGTTTCCACAACAGTATTCAGCTTTTCTTTTGCTTTTAAACATTTTCACCCATGGATGCACTGCTCACAGACAGCTTCACTTTTTAAATTGGCTTCAGAGACCAGTCGGGACTTCTATTTCAACAGGGTAAAATACCTGGAATGTACTATGGAAGTGACCATCCTCAATCTCTACAGCCACATTTTAATCCTGGACCCTAAATTATGACTAAATAACATACTTAGCAATGTAACAATGCTCAGGATCAAATGCTCCTGGGATTTACACTATAGTAATCTCAGTGGCATGCACCTTCCTACCATCCACCAATTTTCTTGTTGGCTGCTTACAATACATATTTATTACAAGTAAAGAAATAAAGATATATATCTACAGTGTATCATGAAAACTGGGAACCCATTCCGATTGTAAATTGCTACTTTAAATTCACCCACTGTACTTCTGTAAAAATGTTCCCATAAACTATAATAACCCTATTCTTCTAGGTATCACACTTATTGGAAGGCTCATTTATTGGCATTCATGTCCATATAAAATCTTATAGCGGTTTTCCAGGCAGTGTCACCTATCAGTGCCAGGATACACCAGGGCTTGACCGGAAGCTGCTGCTCTGACCCCTGTGTAGTGGCCGGTGTTCGTAATTACAGGCACAGCTCTCATTGAAATCAATGGGATCCCAGCGTGCAATTACAAGCTCAGCTCCCAATGATTTCAATGACAGCTTCACCTGCAATTACAAGCGCCAGCCACTACGCAGGGGTCAGAGCAGCGTCTTCCGCTCCGACTCCAGTGTATCCTGGCACTGACAGCCGGTGCTGCTTGGAAAACTCATTTAATTTTTCTTCACAAAGAGTGGTGATCCACTGTGAGAGCAGAACATCAAAAGAATGTGTAAAAAAGTACCAATATGTGTCTCCAGTTTTCCACCTGCTTTATCAAAGAAAGATGAAATTGTGACACTTAACCCCTTAACGACCAGCCCATGGTGTTTTTACGTCCTCCCGAAGTGGGCTTTATTCTCTGAGGACCTAAAAACATGTGTCCTGCAGAGAATAAAGGCCCTCGGGCTCTGGACGTGACAGCTCCATGCTGTCGGTGCCTGCAGGTAGCCAACAGCATGGAGCTGTCATCCCGGGCTTGGGGGGCCTGTAGGTAGCCGGGAGGCAGGAGATGTCAGCGGGGACCGCGGTGAGCGGTCCCCGGTACCGCGATCGCTGTTATCCAATGGATAACGGCGATAGCGGAAAAGTATAGAAAAGTGTAAAAAAAGAAAAGCTTCACCTTCCCTCATGGATCGGCTCCATGAGGGAAGGTGAAAATACTCACCCCCCTTCCTCCATGTCCTACGTCCGGTGTCGGGACCCTCCGCTGGCTTCTGCGCATGCGCCGATGTGGCGCGCATGCGCAGAAGGCCGGCGAGCCCGGCAAATTCAAATTCTCCCTGCACCCGGCTGTCACAGATAGCCGAGTGCAGGGAGATATGACTGGGGACTTTTTAGGAAGTCAATTTTTTTTCCGTATAAGTGGGCAATGGGGCCTGGAATTTATTCAGTTGTACCCTGAAATCCAGCGGGCATTCCCTCCATTTTGGGCCTAGCCATGTGTCCTGTAAGTAGATTAGGGCCACAATGCGTATGCTTCTGAACACGGGACAAACGGGGGTATCCATTTTGGGGTGAAAGTCTTCATTCCTATGTACACTGTACAAAAAAAACAGTTTTTAAATTGACAAAATTGACAAAAAAATGAAAATCGTAATTTTTTTCCTTCTGCTTTGCTTAGATTCATTCAAATAATGTGGGGTCAAAATACGCAGTACATGCCTAGATGAATTCGTTAAGGGGTCTAGTTTTCAAAATGGGGTCATTTGTGGGGGTTCTCTATCGTTTTGGCCGCTCAATGGCTCTACAAGTGGGCAATGGGGCCTGGAATTTATTCCGTTGTACCCTGAAATCCAACGTGTGCCATGTTTCCTTTAAGTAGATTAGGGCTACCATGGGTATGTTTCTGAACACGGGACAAACGGGGGTATCCATTTTGGGGTGAACGTCTTCATTCCTATGTACACCGTACAAAAAAAAAATGTTTTTAAATTGACACAATTGCCAAAAAAATGAAAATCATAATGTTTTCCTTCTGCTTGGCTTAGATTCATTCAAAAACTGTGAAGTCAAAAAAGTCATCGTACCCCTAGATAAATTCGTTAAGGGGTCTACTTTTCAAAATGGGGTCACTTGTGAGGGTTCTCCATCGTTTTGATCACTCAAGGGCTCTACAAATGGGCAATGGGGACTAAATCTCCTTCAAGCAAAATTTCTGTTCCGAAAGCCACCGGTTGCTCCTTTCATTTTGGGCCCCATTGTGCATACAAACGTAATACTAGGGGCACAATGGGTATGTTTCTGAGCACGGGACAAACAGGGGTATCCATTTTGGGGTGAAAGTCTTCATTAATTCATGTGCTGTACAAAAAAACTGCTTTTAATATGACAGAATTACCAAAAAATAAAAATCGTAATTGTTTTCCTTCTGCTTGACTTAGATTCATTAAAAAACTGTGAAGTCAAAAAAGTCATTGTAGCACTAGATAAATTTTTTTAAGGGGTCTACTTTTTAAAATGGGGTCACTTGTGGGGGTTCTCCATCGTTTTGGTCACTCAATGGCTCTACAAGTGTGCAATAGGGCCTAAATTTCCTTCAAGCAAAATTTCTGTTCCGAAAGCCACCGATTGCTCCTTTCATTTTGGGCCCCATTGTGCATACAGACGTAATACTAGGGCCACAATGGGTATGTTTATGAACACGGGACAAACAGGGGTATCTACTTTGGGGTGTAAGTCTTCATTCATTTATGTACTGTACAAAAAAACCTGCTTTTAAAATGACAGAATTACCCAAAAAATGAAATTCGTAATTTTTTTCCTTCTGCTTGACTTAGATTCATTCAAAAACTGTGAAGTCAAAAAAGTCATCGTACCCCTAGATAAATTCGTTAAGGGGTCTACTTTTCAAAATGGGGTCCCTTGTGGGGCTTCTCCATCATTTTGGTCACTCAATGGCTCTACAATTGTGCAATAGGGCCTAAATCTCCTTCAAGCAAAATTTCTGTTCCGAAAGCCACCGGTTGCTCCTTTCATTTTGGGCCCCATTGTGTATACAGACGTAATACTAGGTCCACAATGGGTATGTTTCTGAGCACGGGACAAACAGGGGTATCCATTCTGTGGTGCAAATCCTCATTTCCATGTGTATTATAGAAAAAAGTCCTGTCTTTAAAATGACATATTTGCAAAAATATGAAATTTTAGTTTTTCTCTTCTAAATTGCATTGACTCCTGAAAAAAAACTGTGGGGTTAAAATACTCATGACACCCCTCAGTGAATACGTTAAGGAGTGTAGTTTTTAAAATGGGGTCACTTGTAAGGGTATCTATCATTTTGACTCCTATGAGCCTTTCCAATCTTGGCTTGGTGTAGGAAAACAAAGTGTTCCTCAAATTGCTGAAAAGTAATGTTAAATTTGTACATCTCCTAAATGGTTAAAAAAAGGAAAGTTTTTCCAATGTGTGCCCAAATCAAAGTAAACGGATGGAAATATATATCTTAGGAAAAATTTCTATATTATGTTTGCACATATTTGAGATATTGCAGTTGGAAATGTGAAAAAATGAAGATTTTTTCAAAATTTTCCCAATTTTGGCGCTTTTAATAAATAAACACAAATTCTATCGGTCTTTTTTTTCCGCCTAAATGAAGTACAACATGTGGCGAAAAAACTATGTTAGAATCGCTTGGATATGCAAAACCTTTCTGGTGTTTTTCCATGTTAGGCCTTAGTCACACGGGCGTAAATACGCGCGTATATACGCGCATAAAAACCCACGGGCGTTTTTACGTGCGTATATACGCGCGTAAAAACGCACCTACAAAAGATAGAACATATTGGTGGCAATGGACATGGTCACGCGTTTTTTTTACGCGCGTATATACGCACGTATTTACGCCCGTGTGACTAAGGCCTTAAAGTGACACATGTCAGATTTGCAAAATTTGACCTGGTCATTAAGGCGCAAACAGGCTTGGTCACTAAGGGGTTAAGATGCATAGGCACATTACATGGTCATTTATATCAAATAAAAGTTTAGGTGTAGCAAGGATTATGCTGTAGATATGTTTTATTTCATAGTGCAGTTATGTCCATGAACAAAAATACGGAACAATTGAAAGTGACTGACAGTGTGGACCACCTGACCCGTAACAACTTAGAAAGCCTCAGCCTGAAATTGTCTATATTTTGTATGGTTGACAAAAATAATCATTTTTTTGCAAATTAATATAAATAACTAATATTTCTTCTAATGAATCACATTATTTGTAAAAACTAGAAGTGCAAATACAGCAAAGTACTTAACCCCCATTCTATTATAAAAAAAAACACAGATGACAATCTGTGCCAGCAGTGTTTTGTTGTTGCATAATCTAAAACCACTTCATTTGTCAAACACTTTGGCATCTGCTGCTGTCAAAGTGATAGCTGCTTGTCAGTCCCCATGGCATTGCAGCACTTAGGCTACCTTGGCTTCTTCAAGTAGCTGAGATTAGAACATTAGCAATTGGTTACATTTCAACAAGCTGGATATTAAGTATTGTATAGATTGATCTTCTCTGTCAGTTGATGTGGTTTAGATAAAATCTGCACTTATACAAATATAGTGTGCACAATCTTTTAGTGTTACATACTTCCATAAAGCATCAGTAATGTGTTATCCAACTCAATAACATACAGTGGATACTTGCAGGTGTAGAAGTAACTGTTTTGTCACATGTTAATTACTTTACACTAAATCACATCTTATGGTCTTTTGTAGTTTATAGCAGACCTATGCCCTTAAGCTTATTTCATTTACTGGGGCAATGACCTCAAAAATAAGATTACAGACAATAAGATTACAGACAATAATTCTTCATTAAGCAGACTTTTCCCATGCTGCAATAACCATTTTAATATTGAGGGAAACTAATTGCTGTGTTTGTGTGTCAGTCTTAGCAGTGTATGTTTAATGAATATCTAATAAAGTTGATTTTAGTGTCTGTACCATAAAGGGCATTACACTTTGACATAGACCTCTCTGCTCCAGTGAATTTTAATTTGGAAATTTTTTAAAGGATCTAAAATACTCACTGCTTTCGGTTCATACTTTACAGGAAGAAAAGAGTTAGGAATAAGAAAAAAACAATGTGCCTAAATAAAGATGAAAAGAAGAGAAAAAAAGAAAACAGTTAAACTACTAGAATAAGAAAGCGACAAAGAAGCACTAAAAAAAACTATAAGGAAAAAAATAAACTATGTAAAAAAGCAGATAAAGGTAGCAAAGGTGGACATAGTGAGATTCAATTCTAAACTGCTCTAAAACTATATAAATAATAAAAAGATTAAAGCAAAATGATGGCCCTTTAAAAAGTAATGAGAGAAGAATTGTAAAGGGTGACGAGAAAGCAAATCTATAAAAAAAAAATTCTCCAGTGCATTTAATCAGGAAAATGAAATGCCAGGTAAAATGCAAAGTGATAAAGTAAACTCTCCATTAAATGCCACCAGTCCAAGCCAGGAAGAAGTGCAGAGTCATCTTAAAAAGATTAATTGGTGGCTCCTGATACCATACACCCCAGGTTCTAATGTGATAGTATGAGCATTGTTTCTAATATTGAAGGTCTCTATAAAGATGAGCTCTGTTCCACGTGGTTGGCATATAGCAAATGTGGTGCCAAATTCAAAAGGAGTCAAAAAGTGAACCTGGAAACTACTGACTAGTAAGTGGGTAAAATTTGGGGGACATTTCTAAGAGATGCTATCCTGGAGTACCTCAATGAAAATAGCCATATAACTCCATATCAGCTTAACAGAAACATCCCTAAAGGTTCTACATAGAAGCTATCTAGTGGCTTCCCAAATACACACCATCTATCCCAAGCTCTCCAACCTGTGTTTTAGAGGCTGCAATAATATTGGTTCCCATCTACACATATGGTGGTCCTGTCCCATAGTGCAGGCCTACTGGAAAAAGGTTACCCAACCTATCTCCTCTGTCACGAGAACCACCCTTGGATTAGACCCGTTTATACTGTTTCTAGGCAATAAAACTAAAAATATTTGCAACGCTCTGTTTAAACTCTCACAATTCATCACTATGGCAGCTTGTACTTACATAGCTCAACAATGGGGAAAACTACAATTACAGTTTAACCCACTTATTGCCCGAATCATTAGGATACTTTTAAATGAAAAATTAATTGCCATACGCTAGGATATGGTAGTCTAATTTGAATCAGTCCGGGAACCATGGATCAACTTTATTACTATTCGTAATTTACATTATCTAACACTCAAAGTACAGCATCTACTGTAGAGTCTGCCATAGATGAGACCCATTCCTTCTGCATAATAAACATGCTGGTCATTCGAACCAAAGCTTGAAACTGAAAAATCCCAACACCCTGACATTCTCCAATAGGCCATACAAAGTGCTTATATTGTTTTGTTTCCCCTTACGTAGAGTGTAAGGTCTCGCTTACGACCTGAAAGTTGCAAGTTCATTCCCCGCATGATTCAGGTAGCCGGCTCAAGGTTGACTCAGCCTTCCATCCTTCCGAGGTCGGTAAAATGAGAACCCAGCTTGGTGGGGGATAATAAATAATAATTACCTGAAAGCTCTGCGGAATAAGTTGGCGCTATACAAATACCAAGATTTATTTATTTATTTCATTTTTGCATTTGTATATTTTCTAATTTTCTTCTTTGCCTTTATTCATGCAAAGATTATCTGTCCTATAGCAATTTCTCTCTTCCTCTCTGTGGGGTTTATATGGCAGGTTTGTTGCCAATGTTTAAAATTCTTTCAATAACATTTTTCGAAACATAACACCATATCAGCATGGGTTTATGAGGGGTCACTCCTTTCAAACCAATCTGATCAGCTTCTATGAGGAGGTAAGTTTTTGGCTGTCCAAGGTAAGTAATTGGATCTCGTATATATCATAATTTATCAAATGCATTTGATATTGTGCCACATAAAAAGTTAGTATAGAAAATGAGATCTCTTGGTCTGGGTAAAAATGTATGTAAATAACTGGCTCAGTGACAGAAAGCAGAGGGTGGTTATTAATGGTACATACTCTGATTGGGTCACTGTCACTAGTGGGGTACCACAGGGGCCAGTACTGGGCCCTATTCTTTTTAATATATCTATTAATTACCTTGTAGATGGAATGTACAGTAAAATATCAATGTTTGCAGATGATTAAAAACTATATAAAGTAACTAGCTCATGTACCCGGCTCACTCAAGTTAATTTGGTACAGGTGTTTACGTGTTGTTTGGATGGAAAATTTTATAAAGGCATAGTTACTTCAGAGGAACCGAGGAATAAAATATATATACACATAAAGGAGTGTTAGATTATCCTCAGACTGCTTATACCAATGTCCCCCTGCAGAAAGTGCCAGCTCTCACACTCTTCTAACTTTTACCCATAAAAGGTACCACCCCTTTTATTTAAATTTAACCCTAGACTGGAGGTTGCAGCCTCTTCTTAGCCTTAAAGGCATGCTCCATCCCTGCAATCCATAGCCGCTTTGTTATGTACTTAACCGCTTTTCAGTATATGAACACAGAGGTCAGTTAGATTGCCCTAAGTATATACATATAGAAGTGAGGTGGATTCTCCTCAGTATATACTCACATAGAGGTCAGTAATATTCTCCTCAGTACATAGACATACAGGTGCTAGAATCTCCTCAGTATATAGATTCTCCTCAATATTTACACATAGAGGTGATGTAGATTCTCCTCAGTATACAAATAATTTCCCTAGGCTTTATGTATCTCATGTATCTGGGATTTTCACAAATTTTCAAGCTTAGAATTGAATATTGAAGTTGTGGTTTGTGCTACACCAGGAAGATAAAGAATTAGATTAGGTACATTATATAGCGGGCCACTTACTTTTGCACTTAGAATTGAATAATCAAATTGCAACCCTTTTATGCTTGAGCCAAATTTCAAGTTTTTAGGACACCGGAAATTTACATAACATAGGGGTGCACTTACTTTTGCACTTAGTATTAAATAATCAATACTTTACTTTTCCTATGTAGGACCTAAAGAATGCTTGTGCCAAATTTCATGTTTGTGCGGTAGAAATGTGTGTTATTATTTATATTACATAGGGGCGTCACCTACTTTTACACTTAGAATTGCGACCCCTTTACTTTTTCGATCTAGGACCTAAAGAATGGTCATGACAAATGTCAAGTTTGTGCACTTACTTTTGCACTTAGCATTGAGTAATCGAGTTGTGACCCCTTTCCTTTTTCTATTTAGGATCTAAGGAGCGGTCGTGCCAAATTTCACATTTGTACGATATCGGGAAGTTAGAGAATCAGATTAGGTACATTACAGAGGGGTGCACTTACTTTTGCACTTAGCATTGAATAATTAAGTTGTGGCCCCTTTACTTTACTTATTTAGGACCTAAACAATGGTTATGCCAAATTTGCCAAGTTAGAGAATTAGTGACCAGTCAGTTCGTGAGTCAGTCAGTGAGGGCTTTTGTCTCTATATAGATAGATTAACACAACAGAGGACAATATACAGTTGCAAATAGATGAGGATAAGCTGTAGGTTTGGGCAGAAAAGTTGCAAATGAGGTTTAACACAGCTAAATGTATGGTTATGCACATGGACAGGTGAAATGCATGTCACCATTACAAACTAAATGCACAATCACTGGATATAACTGACATGGAAAAGGACTTTGGGATTTTAGCTTACTGTAAATTAACTTGAGCTACCAGTGTAGCTCAAGGCAAATAGGTTTATGGGGGCATCAAAAGAGCAATAGGTAAGTATAGAATTTTTTTTAAATGACAGAACCCATTTAAGGCTAAATATACCTTATCCTACAGTGATTTAAGGTTTTTACAGAACCACCAGATGTACAACAATGTACCCAACTGTCTATGACACCTTCAACATAGATTAGCATTACTAGGAAACATTTTAGATAAACAGTGGTGTTAGGTACCACCTATATAACAGCTCTCTCATAACATTTAAGTGATTAGCACATGGAAAGTCTTAGCACTTAATTGATATGCAGCAACTCATTGGTCATCTGTAAATTTTTCCTGAAATTCTCTTCCAATTTTGCCTTTAGAGGTGGAAGAGGCAATTAAGGTAGAGGAAAGTGCTGTATAGGCCTTTGTGATCCCCCTTGTTTATTTTTGGAAGTTAGAAAAAAATAATTAATTAAAGGTTCTAGTGGGGCACCCAGCAAGGTTTAAAAATTAAATAAAGTGCCAAACTTGGAGGCATTTATAAAATTCTCTAAGCAATATTTAGAATAGAGTACACACTTGATATAAGGGTAGCACTGAAGACCCTGCCATCAAATCCCTTACAGCTAATATACTCATTAATCATGCTATTTCCATATGCTAATAGACACGTTAATAGTAAGTAAAGTCTTTCTTTTGAGTCTAAAGACCCATAATAATGATGAATGTTTAGTGAATCTAGTAATTATAGATTCTATATCAACTCAATATTTGTCAAAGTGGTTCTACCGCCAACTCCTTAATTGGTCAAGCAGTACAGCCAAATAATAATTATTCACATAGAGACAGCTCAATCCTAATTGAAAGAAATGGAGGTATACTACATATGGATAAACTCTTGCTCTTCCAGATAGAACTCAAAAGCAGTTTTTGAATCTTTGTCAGAACAGTATAGGAGATAAGAATGGGATAAGAAAGTAAAAGATCATTAAATCCAAAATTCGGGAGTACTGCTTGAAGATAACCCCAGTGGACTCAGTCGAACACCTTCTCTGCATCTAAAGTAAGGAGCAGAGGAGGCGTTTCCCGAGTTGCTACCTCAGAGATAAGATTTATAAAACAACGGGTAACATCAATAGTTTGTCAGCCCTTAATAAATCCAGCTTGATATTTATCAATTAGGTGTGGGAGGACTTCTGACAGCTGAGTGGCCAAAATGAAAATTGGAAGGCTGCTTTGGAAATTTACCAGGGTTGTGTTTGGTAATGAGAAGGGTTCTCTATATTTCATGCAGGACTGTACCTACATGTGCTATTTCATTGAACAATCTGGATGAATAAGGGGCTGAAATGGGCTTGCGGGACTTATAATATCCATAAGTGAGCCCATCGGGGCCAGGCGATTTGTTGGATATAAGAGATGTAATAGTCCTCATAATTTCAGTGATAATAAAAGGTTTAGAAAGATATATAAGTTGGGTGTGGGAGAATTTGGATAAGGACAATTTATTTAAGAATGAAGAAATATCTGAAGTTGTTGAATGAAGAGTGTAGTTACCTGTAGTCAAGTTATGCAGGGACTTACAATAATCTGCCAGTGTATCAGCAATACCATGTGGGTCAAAAACTTGGTCATTCTTAGTTTTGTAGAGGAAAAGAATGTGCATTATAGTAGAGCAAAATTTTGCTTGTTTTGCAAGTAACTCCCTTGGTTTATTGCCATGCTAGTAATATAACATTTTCAGTTTACGTAAAGCTAAATCATATAAGTACGCATTGAGTTCATACAATTGCTGATGAAGAGCTGAAATATCCTTAGTTTTATCTGCTGTATAGAAATGTTTGTTCAGCCTATGAAATGTGCAAAGCTGTGGCTGTAATGAAATCAATAATTCTTGTCTGCATTTTTTATTGTGTGAGGCTAGTTTAATAAAATGGCCTGTAATTGTGGCTTTATAGGCACACCACAATGTAGAGTCTGCAATGTGCTTATTGTCATTATCCGCAAAATAATTCACTAGGAATTACAGAAGTCAGGAGCATATGCAGGATGCCATAAAATGTAATTGGTTAGGTGTAGAGATGAGCGAGCACCAAAATGCTCGGGTGCTTGTTACTCGGGACGAAATTATCGCGATGCTCGAGGGTTCGTTTCGAGTAACGAACCCCATTGAAGTCAATGGGCGACTCGAGCATTTTTGTATATCGCCGATGCTCGCTAAGGTTTCCATTTGTGAAAATCGGGGTAATTCAAGAAAGTGATGGGAACGACACAGCAACGGATAGGGCAGGTGAGGGGCTACATGTTGGGCTGCATCTCAAGTTCCCAGGTCCCACTATTAAGCCACAATAGCGGCAAGAGTGCCCCCCCCCTCCCAACAATTTTTACTTCTGAAAAGCCCTCATTAGCAATGCATACCTTAGCTAAGCACCACACTACCTCCAACAAAGCACAATCACTGCCTGCATGACACTCCGCTGCCAGTTCTCCTGGGTAACTTGCTGCCCAACCCCCCCCCCCCCCCGCACGACGCAGTGTCCACAGCGCACACCAAAGTGTCCCTGCGCAGCCTTCAGCTGCACTCATGCCACACCACCCTCATGTCTATTTATAAGTGCGTCTGCCAGAGAAACCGCAGGCACACACTGCAGAGGGTTGGCACGGCTAGGCAGCGACCCTCTTTAAAAGGGGCGGGGCGATAGCCCACAATGCTGTACAGAAGCAATGAGAAATATAATCCTGTGCCACCGCCATCAGGAGCTGCACACGTGGGCATAGCAATGAGGAACCTATGTGCCACACATTATTCATTCTGTCAAGGTGTCTGCATGCCCCAGTCAGACCGCAATTTTTTATAAATAGTCACAGGCAGGTACAACTCCGCAATGGGAATTCCGTGTGCACCCACAGCATGGGTGGCTCCCTGGAACCCACCGGCTGTACATTAATGTATCCCATTGCAGTGCCCATCACAGCTGAGGTAACGTCCGATTAAATGCAGGTGGGCTTCGGCCCACACTGCATGCCCCAGTCAGACTGGGGTTCTTTAGAAGTGGACACATGCAGTTACAACTCCCTGTGGACCCACAGCATGGGTGGGTGCCAGGAAGCCACCGGCGGTACATAAATATATCCCATTGCATTGCCCATCCCAGCTGAGGTAATGTCATGTTTAATGCAAGTGGGCTTCGGCCCACACTGCATGCCCCAGTCAGACTGGGGTTCTTTAGAAGTGGACACATGCAGTTACAACTCCGTGTGGACCCACGGCATGGGTGGCTCCCTGAAACCCACCGGCGGTACATAAATATATCCCATTGCAGTGCCCAACACAGCTGATGTAAGGTCAGCTGTAATGCAGGTGGGCAAAAAATTAATTGGATTACACTGTAGGCGAGGGCCCCCCAAAATTGGTGTACCAGCAGTACTAATGTACCTCAGAAAAATTGCCCATGCCCAACCAAGAGGGCAGGTGAAACCCATTAATCGCTTTGCTTAATGTGGCTTAATTGGTAACTAGGCCTGGAGGCAGCCCAGTTAAAATAAAAATTGGTTCAGGTGCAAGTTTCAACGCTTTAATGAGCATTGAAACGTATAAAAATTGTTTACAAAAATTATATGACTGAGCCTTGTGGGCCTAAGAAAAATTGCCCGTTCGGCGTGATTATGTGAGGTTTCAGGAGGAGGAGCAGGAGGAGGAGGAGGAATATTATACACAGATTGATGAAGCAAAAATGTCCCCGTTTTTGATGGTGATAGAGAGCGATGCTTCCATCCGCGGGTGCAGCCTACGTATTGCTTAGGTATCGCTGCTGTGGGCTGGTGAAGAAGAGAAGTCTGGGGAAATCCAGGCTTTGTTCATCTTGATGAGTGTAAGCCTGTTGGCACTGTCGGCTGACAGGCGGGTACGCTTATCCGTGATGATTCCCCCAGCCGCACTAAACACCCTCTCTGACAAGATGCTAGCCGCAGGACAAGCAAGCACCTCCAGGGCATACAGCGCGACTTCAGGCCACGTGTCCAGCTTCGACACCCAGTAGTTGTAGGGGGCAGAGGCGTCACCGAGGACGGTCGTGCGATCGGCTACGTACTCCCTCACCATCCTTTTACAGTGCTCCCGCCAACTCAGCCTTGACTGGGGAGAGGTGACACAGTCTTGCTGGGGAGCCATAAAGCTGGCAAAGGCCTTGGAGAATGTTCCCCTGCCTGCGCTGTACATGCTGCCTGATCTCTGCGCCTCCCCTGCTACCTGGCCCTCGGAACTGCGCCTTCTGCCACTAGCGCTGTCGGATGGGAAGTTTACCATCAGTTTGTCCACCAGCGCCCTGTAGTATAGCATCATTCTGGAACCCCTTTCCTCTTCGGGAATGAGAGTGGAAAGGTTCTCCTTATACCGTGGGTCGAGCAGTGTGTACACCCAGTAATCCGTAGTGGCCAGAATGAGTGTAACGCGAGGGTCACGAGAAAGGCATCCTAACATGAAGTCAGCCATGTGTGCCAGGGTACCTGTACGCAACACATGGCTGTCCTCACTAGGAAGATCACTTTCAGGATCCTCCTCCTCTTCCTCCTCCGGCCATACACGCTGAAAGGATGACAGGCAAGCAGCATGTGTACCCTCAGCAGTGGGCCAAGCTGTCTCTTCCCCCTCCTCCTCATGCTCCTCCACCTCCTCCTCCTCCTCAACGCGCTGAGATATAGACATGAGGGTGGTCTGACTATCCAGCGACATACTGTCTTCCCACGCCTCCGTTTCCGAGTGCAAAGCGTCTGCCTTTATGCTTTGCAGGGAAATTCTCAAGAGGCATAGGAGAGGAATGGTGACGCTGATGATTGCAGCATCCCCGCTCACCATCTGGGTAGACTCCTCAAAGTTTCCAAGGACCTGGCAGATGTCTGCCAACCAGGCCCACTCTTCTGTAAAGAATTGAGGAGGCTGACTCCCACTGCGCCGCCAATGTTGGAGTTGGTATTCCACTATAGCTCTACGCTGCTCATAGAGCCTGGCCAACATGTGGAGCGTAGAGTTCCACCGTGTGGGCACGTCACACAGCAATCGGTGCACTTCCAGATTAAACCAATGTTGCAGGGTCCGCAGGGTGGCAGCGTCCGTCTTGGAGTTGCGGAAATGTGCGCTGACCCGGTGCACCTTTCCGAGCAGGTATGACAAGTGTGGGTAGCTTTTCAAAAAGTGCTGAACCACCAAATTAAAGACATGGGCCAGGCATGGCATGTGCGTGAGGCTGCCGAGCTGCAGAGCCTCCACCAGGTTACGGCCGTTGTCACACACTACCATGCCCGGTTGGAGGCTCAGCGGCGCAAGCCAGTGGTCGGTCTGCTCTGTCAGACCCTGCAGCAGTTCGTGGGCCATGTGCCTCTTCTCTACTAAGCTGAGTAGTTTCAGCACGGCCTGCTGACGCTTGCCCACCGCTGTGCTGCCACGCCGCGCGACACCGACTGCTGGCGACGTGCTGCTGCTGCTGACACATCTTGATTGCAAGACAGAGGTTGTGTTGGAGGAGGAGGAGGAGTAGGGTGGTTTAGTGGAGGAAGCATACACCACCGCAGATACCAGCACCGAGCTGGGGCCCGCAATTTTGGGGGTGGGTAGGACGTGAGCGGTCCCAGGCTCTGACTCTGTCCCAGCCTCCACTAAATTCACCCAATGTGCCATCAGGGAGATATAGTGGCCCTGCCCGCCTGTGCTTGTCCACGTATCCGTTGTTAAGTGGACCTTGGCAGTTACCCGCGTTGGTGAGGGCGCGTACAATGTTGCGGGAGACGTGGTCGTGCAGGGCTGGGACGGCACATCGGGAAAAGTAGTGGCAACTGGGAACCGAGTAGCGCAGAGCCGCCGCCGCCATCATGCTTTTGAAAGCCTCAGTTTCCACAAGCCTATACGGCGGCATCTCCAGGCTGATCAATTTGGCAATGTGCACGTTTAACACTTGAGCGTGCGGGTGTGTGGCGGCATACTTGCGCTTGCGCTCAAACAGTGGCGCTAGCGACGTCTGGACGCTGCGCTGAGAGACATTGCTGGATGGGGCCGAGGACAGCGGAGGTGAGGGTGTGGGTGCAGGCCAGGAGACGGTAGTGCCTGTGTCCTCAGAGGGGGGTTGGATCTCAGTGGCAGGTTGGGGCACAGGGGGAGAGGCAGTGGTGCAAACCGGAGGCGGTGAACGGCCTTCGTCCCACCTTGTGGGGTGCTTGGCCATCATATGCCTGCGCATGCTGGTGGTGGTGGCTCCCCAGTTGATGTTGGCGCGACAAAGGTTGCACACCAGTGTTCGTCGGTCGTCAGGCGTCTCTGTGAAAAACTGCCACACCGTAGAGCACCTTGCCCTCTGCAGGGTGGCATGGCGCGAGGGGGCGCTTTGGGAAACAGTTGGTGGATTATTCGGTCTGGCCCTGCCTCTACCCCTGGCCACCGCACTGGCTCGGCCTGTGCCCACACCCTGACTTGGGCCTCCGCGTCCTCGCCCGCGTCCACGTCCTCTAGGCCTACACCTACCCCTCAGCATGCTGTATTACCAGTAGTGCAGAAACAGAACGCTGTAATTAAATGTGCCACTTATTGTTCTGTGGTTGGAGGCTGACTTCGCTTACGGAACGCACAGCAGAGCCAGGAAATAATTTTGCGCAAGCCTGCTGTAACACTTAGCTGGCTGCGTATGAATTAGGAGGACAACTACACCCAGCACAGACCCAGTACACTGAGGACAGTCACAGGCAGCCCAAATAGATTTTTTTTCCCAAATGTTTTTGGAAAGGCCCACTGCCTATATTCAATAAATATGTCTTCTGTCCCTGCGTCACCACTACTGGCCCTGGAGTATGTAAAATAACTGCAGACTGTTGCACTGTGGACTGGAATACAGCGGTGATGTAACAGCCAACACAGAGCCAGGAAATAACTTTGCGCAAGCCTGCTGTAACACTTAGCTGGCTGCGTATGAATTAGGAGGACAACTACACCCAGCACAGACCCAGTACACTGAGGACAGTCACAGGCAGCCCAAATAGATTTTTTTTCCCAAATGTTTTTGGAAAGGCCCACTGCCTATATTCAATAAATATGTCCTCTGTCCCTGCGTCACCACTACTGGCCCTGGAGTATGTAAAATAACTGCAGACTGTTGCACTGTGGACTGGAATGTGATGTAACAGCCAACACAGAGCCAGGAAATAATTTTGCGCAAGCCTGCTGTAACACTTAGCTGGCTGCGTATGAATTAGGAGGACAACTACACCCAGCACAGACCCAGTACACTGAGGACAGTCACAGGCAGCCCAAATAGATTTTTTTCCCCAAATGTTTTTGGAAAGGCCCACTGCCTATATTCAATAAATATATGTCTTCTGTCCCTGCCTCACCACCACTACTGGCCCTGGAGTATGTATAATTACTGCAGGGCGCAATGCTCTGCACGGCCGATATACAAAAAAAAAAAAAGTGCAACACTGCAAAAAGCAGCCTCCACACTACTGCACATGGTTAAATGTGGCCCTAAGAAGGACCGTTGGGGTTCTTGAAGCCTAAAATACTCCTAACACTCTCCCTATAGCAGCTCCGGCACCAACAGCACTTTCCCTCCTCTATGTCAGAATAAATCTGTGGCGAGCCGCGGGAGGGGCCGATTTTTATACTCGGGTGACACCTGATCTCGCCAGCCACTCACTGCAGGGGGGTGGTATAGGGCTTGAACGTCGCAGGGGGAAGTTGTAATGCCTTCCCTGTCTTTCAATTGGCCAGAAAAGTGCGCTAACGTCTCAGAGATAAAAGTGAAAGTAACTCGAACATCGCGTGTCATCAGGAAGAAATGCTGCAAAAAAGTCTGTTAAAAATTGAGTAAGATTGTCAACTTTCACTGACTCAGTAATTCTTTGGAATCTAATGTTGTTGCATCTGAAACGATCTTCAATGTAAGCAATTTTTAGTTTTAAAACCTCAAAATCATTATTCATAGAATTAGCAATATCAACCAATTTTTTGTGTGCAGCGGTTAACTCCGCCATCTTGTTTTCAATATAAGAAGTATGATCTCCCAAAGAGTTAATTCAATATAAGAGTTAATTTCTCTTTGCAACTGGCTGATAGCTTGTTGTATATCTTTCTGTAAGGAGACCTTAAGATCAGTTAAGTGAACACACATTTGTGATCATTGCAAATGTTCTGAGTGTTTACAACACCAGGGGAGCTGGAGGCTTTTAGATAATCACCACATTTATTCCAAGAGTAAGGCGTTTATGGCAGAGAGGGAATGGTAGGTGTCTGCAGATCTACAGATTCTTCTTCTGGAGATTCAACCTTTATTACTCCTGCTGCTGAATCAGTAAAGGAAGCTATCAATGCTGGGCTGCTGGCTGAGGGTATCAGCATTAACATATTATATGGAAGCTGCAGTGGCTGACTTACCACATGTAATGGCTCTGAAGCTGCATCATGCCACTGCTGTCCGACACTATTTTGGAGAGATTCGCATGCAAAAAATTTAGTGAGCTTGAGCAGGCTCATTTTTATTCCTATTGTGTACCATTCCTGGTTCAGGATGCAGTACAGTCCCTCTGATAAGCTGCAGAAGAATTTCCAGACTAATATAAAACCAGAAAACCTGAAGCAGAGACAAAAAAAACTTAAAAATGATAGTAAAACCAAGGAAATCTCTGAAGATAATGCATGCTGGACAAATAAATTGGCATACAATGTTGCTCAAGTTATGCCCATTGCAGTGCCCTGCTCTTGTAAATAAAAAGTCTCTCTAACAATAAAGAAGCTAAGCATAAGAATAAATTCCTGAAGCCTAAGAACAAACCTGGAAAAATCTGCATCATTATCAGACGTGGATAAAATATATCAGGCTGCACGTAAACAACCATCATGGTCATCATCATCTATTTTTGGGACTGTCGAATAAGAGAGATCTTTCTATGTGATAATTTTTCATCTATCAGTAAAGATCACTTGTGGTATTGTTATATCAATAACATCATCCTCATCTGGCAGAGTTAATCTTCTGAGTTCTGTCAGTTCATAGAGTCCCCAAATTGGAATAATCTGAGTCTTACTTATAAGTTTAGATGGATAAAAATAAAATTTTTTGATGTAATGTTTTGAGTTAATTCTACTTGTGCAATACAGTCTGATGGTTTCCATAAAAAAATGATACTAAAGGCCCATTTACATGAAACAAATATTGCTCAAAATTAATCAAAACAATGGCATATGAGCGATAATCATTACGTGTAAATGCTACCATCCTGCACTTTTCTTCTGAACAATGATTTTCAGATGAGCTTAAAAACCATCATTCAACTGCACGCTGTGTTCTCTATGGGAGCAGGAGATAACATTGTATTCTCTCTGCAGCCCCTGTGAGAAAGCAGACTGTAGGCTGTCATCTCCACAGGAGCTGGAGATAACATTGTTTTCTCATGGCAGCCTGTGCTAGAACAATGGAGCTAATTACAGAGCTCTGCTGAGTTCTGCAAGCAGCTCTGAAGGCTCATTTGCTTGCAAATGAAGTTGATAAAGTACTAATGGGCATTAGTGCCCATAGGTACTTTGCGCAAAACGATCGCTACAACCTTCAATCTTTTAAGCCTTTGAAAAATAATCCGTTGGAAGGTTTATTACCACTTAATATTCCGGCTTAATTATGTTCCTTTGAATAAGTATATGCCTGTTTGCTTTGTTACCTGTGGAGAGGAACTTTGTACCTTTTTGGTGTATCTGCTAATATAATAGTAGCAGATACAATCTATATCTACCATAGTCATTGTAAGATAAAGAGTCATTTGCAATTTATTGGTATGTTTGTTTACACAACAGCAGGGGATATAATATAATGTATACTTGCCTTTATAATACTGTTTGTAAGCTATGGATGCAGCTGCCTTCTGCCTGGTTTTTAACATGGCTGTGTTTCATTTTGATGGTGTTTGTAATTTTTAGGGCTTATTCACATGACCGTATTTAAGCAGGTATTTAGCCACATTAAAAAATCGCCCCAAAATCGCGACCATCTAAACCACTAGATTTTAATGTATCCATTCAGATGAACGGTTTTTGGCTGCCTTAAAAAATTGTGCTGAGAAAAATAGCACATCCGCAACTGTTTTCGGACAACAATGTGTTACGTCACATCAGAAGGCAGGGGTTGTCCTATCTATTACCGAGCAAGCATCTATAGATTTTAATGGAAAATGGAAAAAAAAGAGAAGGGGAGGGAGTTACCCTGTATACAACGCTGGGAAAAGAAGACAGCTGGCACTATTTAAGCATTATTGGTCATTTTCGAGCACTTAAAAGCGATTGCTAGTTTTCATCGCTTCTGCATTTTTTTGTTTGCCAATTCTCAGCAGCGACTCATGTAAATGGCTGAAAATACACAAATAAAGATCAGGACTCCAACCTAGCTATTCTTCATTCATGCGATTATATGGTGCATACAGGCAAATATAAAAACGCATACAGTTGTGTGAAGGAGGTCTCAGTTTGGATATATAATAAATAGAGATGAGCGAGCACCAAAATGCTCGGGTGCTCGTTACTCGAGACAAACTTTTCGCGATGCTCGAGGGTTCGTTTCGAATAACGAACCCCATTGAAGTCAATGGGCGACCCGAGCATTTTTGTATATCGCCGATGCTAGCTAAGGTTTTCGTTTGTGAAAATCTGGGCAATTCAAGAAAGTGATGGGAACGACACAGCAACGGATAGGGCAGGCGAGGGGCTACATGTTGGGCTGCATCTCAAGTTCCCAGGTCCCACTATTAAGCCACAATAGCGGCAAGAGTGGGCCCCCCCTCTTAACAACTTTTACTTCTGAAAAGCCCTCATTAGCAATGCATACCTTAGCTAAGCACCACACTACCTCCAACAAAGCACAATCACTGCCTGCATGACACTCCGCTGCCACTTCTCCTGGGTTACATGCTGACCACCCCACCCCACCCACGACCCAGTGTCCACAGCGCACATCAAACTGTCCCTGCCCAGCCTTCAGCTGCCCTCATGCCACGCCACCCTCATGTCTATTTATAAGTGCGTCTGCCATGAGGAGGGACCACAGGCACACACTGCAGAGGGTTAGCACGGCTAGGCAGCGACCCTCTTTAAAAGGGGCGGGGCGATAGTCCACAATGCTGTACATAAGCAATGAGAAATCCAATCCTGTGCCACCTCCATCTGGAGCTGCACACGTGGGCATAGCAATGGGGAACCTATGTGCCACACACGATTCATTCTGTCAAGGTGTCTGCATGCCCCAGTCAGACCGCGTTTTTTTATAAATAGTCACAGGCAGGTACAACTCCGCAATGGGAATTCCGTGTGCACCCACAGCATGGGTGGCTCCCTGGAACCCACCGGCTGTACATAAATATATCCCATTGCAGTGCCCTGGACAGCAGAGCTAACGTCAGATTAAATGCAGGTGGGCTTCGGCCCACACTGCATGCCCCAACCTGACCAGGGTTTTTAATTCATAGATACAGGCAGGTACAACTCCCTATTGTGAAGTCCCTGTGGACCGACAGCATGGGTGGGTGCCAGGAAGCCACCGGCGGTACATAAATATATCCCATTGCATTGCCCATCACAGCTGAGGTAATAATGTCATGTTTAATGCAGGTGGGCTTCGGCCCACACTGCATGCCCCAGTCAGACTGGGGTTCTTTAGAAGTGGACAGATGCAGTTACAACTCCCTGTGGACCGACAGCATGGGTGGGTGCCAGGAAGCCACCGGCGGTACATAAATATATCCCATTGCATTGCCCATCACAGCTGAGGTAATAATGTCATGTTTAATGCAGGTGGGCTTCGGCGCACACTGCATGCCCCAGTCAGACTGGGGTTCTTTAGAAGTGGACAGATGCAGTTACAACTCCCTGTGGACCCACAGCATGGGTGGCTCCCTGGAACCCACCGGCGGTACATAAATATATCCCATTGCAGGGCCCAACACAGCTGATGTAACGTCAGCTGTAATGCAGGTGGGCTAAAAATTAATTGGATTACACTGTAGGCGAGGGCCCCCAAAAATTGGTGTACTAACAGTACTAATGTACCTGAGAAAAATTGCCCATGCCCAACCAAGAGGGCAGGTGAAACCCATTAATCGCTTTGGTTAATGTGGCTTAATTGGTAACTAGGCCTGGAGGCAGCCCAGTAAAAATAAAAATTGGTTGAGGTGAAAGTTTGAACGCTTTAATGAGCATTGAAACGTATAAAAATTGTTTAGAAAAATTATATGACTGAGCCTTGTGGGCCTAAGAAAAATTGCCCGTTCGGCGTGATTATGTGAGGTTTCAGGAGCAGGAGGAGGAGGAGGAATATTATACACAGATTGATGAAGCAAAAATGTCCCCGTTTTGGATGGTGATAGAGAACGATGCTTCCATCCGCGGGTGCAGCCTACGTATTGTTTAGGTATCGCTGCTGTCCGCTGGTGGAGAAGAGAAGTCTGGGGAAATCCAGGCTTTGTTCATCTTGATGAGTGTAAGCCTGTTGGCACTGTCGGTTGACAGGTGGGTACGCTTATCCGAGATGATTCCCCCAGCCACACTAAACACAGTCTCTGACAAGACGCTAGCCGCAGGACAAGCAAGCACCTCCAGGGCATACAGCGCGAGTTCTGGCCACGTGTCCAGCTTCGACACCCAGTAGTTGTAGGGGGCAGAGGCGTCACCGAGGACGGTCGTGCGATCGGCTACGTACTCCCTCACCATCCTTTTACAGTGCTCCCGCCAACTCAGCCTTGACTGGGGAGAGGTGACACAGTCTTGCTGGGGAGCCATAAAGCTGGCAAAGGCCTTGGATAATGTTCCCCTTCCTGCGCTGTACATGCTGCCTGATCTCTGCGCCTCCCCTGCTACCTGTGCCGCGGAAATGCGCCTTCGGCCACTAGCACTGTCGGATGGGAAGTTTACCATCAGTGTGTCCACCAGCGCCTTGTGGTATAGCATCATTCTCGAACCCCTTTGCTCTTCGGGAATGAGAGTGGAAAGGCTCTCCTTATACCGTGGGTCGAGCAGTGTGTACACCCAGTAATCCGTAGTGGCCAGAATGCGTGTAACGCGAGGGTCACGAGAAAGGCATCCTAACATGAAGTCAGCCATGTGTGCCAGGGTACCTGTATGCAACACATGGCTGTCCTCACTCGGAAGATCACTTTCAGGATCCTCCTCCTCCTCCTCCTCCTCCTCCTCCTCTGGCCATACAGGCTGAAAGGATGACAGGCAAGCAGCATCTGTACCCTCAGCAGTGGTCCAAGCTGTCTCTTCCCCCTCCTCCTCATGCTCCTCCCCCTCCTCCTCCTCCTCCTCTTGCCATACATGCTGAAAGGATGACAGGCAAGCAGCATCTGTACCCTCAGCAGTGGGCCAAGCTGTCTCTTCCCCCTCCTCCTCATGCTCCTCCCCCTCCTCCTCAACGCGCTGAGATATAGACATGAGGGTGCTCTGACTATCCAGCGACATACTGTCTTCCCCTGCCTCCGTTTCCGATTGCAAAGTGTCTGCCTTTATGCTTTGCAGGGAACTTCTCAAGAGGCATAGCAGAGGAATGGTGACGCTAATGATTGCAGCATCCCCGCTCAGCATCTGGGTAGACTCCTCAAAGTTTCCAAGGACCTGGCAGATGGCTGCCAACCAGGCCCACTCTTCTGTAAATAATTGAGGAGGCTGACTCCCACTACGCCGCCCATGTTGGAGTTGGTATTCCGCAATAGTTCTACGCTGCTCATAGAGCCTGGCCAACATGTGGAGCGTAGAGTTCCACTGTGTGGGCACGTCGCACAGCAATCGGTGCACTGGCAGATGAAACCGATGTTGCAGGGTCCGCAGGGTGGCAGCGTCCATCTTGGAGTTGTGGAAATGTGTGCAGAGCTGGCGCACCTTTCCGAGCAGGTATGACAAGTGTGGGTAGCTTTTCAGAAAGCGCTGAACCACCAAATTAAAGACATGGGCCAAGCATGGCACGTGCGTGAGGCTGCCGAGCTGCAGAGCTGCCACCAGGTTACGGCCGTTGTCACACACGACCATGCCCGGTTGGAGGCTCAGCGGCGCAAGCCAGCGGTCGGTCTGCTCTGTCAGACCCTGCAGCAGTTCGTGGGCTGTCTGACTCTTCTCTCCTAAGCTGAGTAGTTTCAGCACGGCCTGCTGACGCTTGCCCACCGCTGTGCTGCCATGCCGCGCGACACCGACTGCTGGCGACGTGCTGCTGCTGACACATCTTGATTGCGAGACAGAGGTTGTGTAGGAGGAGGAGGGTGGTTTAGTGGAGGAAGCATACACCGCTGAAGATACCACCACCGAGCTGGGGCACGCAATTCGGGGGGTGGGTAGGACGTGAGCGGTCCCAGGCTCTGACTCTGTCCCAGCCTGCACTAAATTCACCCAATGTGCCGTCAGGGAGATATAGTGGCCCTGCCCGCCTGTGCCTGTCCACGTGTCTGTTGTTAAGTGGACCTTGGCAGTAACCGCGTTGGTGAGGGCGCGTACAATGTTGCGGGAGACGTGGTCGTGCAGGCCTGGGACGGCACATCGGGAAAAATAGTGGCAACAGGGGACCGAGTAGTGCGGGGCCGCCGCCGCCATCATGCTTTTGAAAGCCTCCGTTTCCACAAGCCTATACGGCAGCATCTCCAGGCTGATCAATTTGGCAATGTGCATGTTTAACGCTTAAGCGTGCGGGTGCGTGGCGGCGTACTTGCGCTTGCGCTCAAACAGTGGCGCTAGCGACGTCTGGACGCTGCGCTTAGAGACATTGCTGGATGGAGCCGAGGACAGCGGAGGTGAGGGTGTGGGTGCAGGCCAGGAGACGGTAGTGCCTGTGTCCTCAGAGGGGGGTTGGATCTCAGTGGCAGGTTGGGGCACAGGGGGAGAGGCAGTGGTGCAACCGGAGACGGTGAACAGCCTTCGTCCCACCTTGTGGGGTGCTTGGCCATCATATGCCTGCGCATGCTGGTGGTGGTGCCTCCCCAGCTGATCTTGGCGCGACAAAGGTTGCACACCACTGAAAAGCCCTCATTAGCAATGCATACCTTAGCTAAGCACCACACTACCTCCAACAAAGCACAATCACTGCCTGCATGACACTCCGCTGCCACTTCTCCTGGGTTACATGCTGACCACCCCACCCCACCCACGACCCAGTGTCCACAGCGCACATCAAACTGTCCCTGCCCAGCCTTCAGCTGCCCTCATGCCACGCCACCCTCATGTCTATTTATAAGTGCGTCTGCCATGAGGAGGGACCACAGGCACACACTGCAGAGGGTTAGCACGGCTAGGCAGCGACCCTCTTTAAAAGGGGCGGGGCGATAGTCCACAATGCTGTACATAAGCAATGAGAAATCCAATCCTGTGCCACCTCCATCTGGAGCTGCACACGTGGGCATAGCAATGGGGAACCTATGTGCCACACACGATTCATTCTGTCAAGGTGTCTGCATGCCCCAGTCAGACCGCGGTTTTTTATAAATAGTCACAGGCAGGTACAACTCCGCAATGGGAATTCCGTGTGCACCCACAGCATGGGTGGCTCCCTGGAACCCACCGGCTGTACATAAATGTATCCCATTGCAGTGCCCTGGACAGCAGAGCTAACGTCAGATTAAATGCAGGTGGGCTTCGGCCCACACTGCATGCCCCAACCTGACCAGGGTTTTTAATTCATAGATACAGGCAGGTACAACTCCCTATTGTGAAGTCCCTGTGGACCGACAGCATGGGTGGGTGCCAGGAAGCCACCGGCGGTACATAAATATATCCCATTGCATTGCCCATCACAGCTGAGGTAATAATGTCATGTTTAATGCAGGTGGGCTTCGGCCCACACTGCATGCCCCAGTCAGACTGGGGTTCTTTAGAAGTGGACAGATGCAGTTACAACTCCCTGTGGACCGACAGCATGGGTGGGTGCCAGGAAGCCACCGGCGGTACATAAATATATCCCATTGCATTGCCCATCACAGCTGAGGTAATAATGTCATGTTTAATGCAGGTGGGCTTCGGCGCACACTGCATGCCCCAGTCAGACTGGGGTTCTTTAGAAGTGGACAGATGCAGTTACAACTCCCTGTGGACCCACAGCATGGGTGGCTCCCTGGAACCCACCGGCGGTACATAAATATATCCCATTGCAGTGCCCAACACAGCTGATGTAACGTCAGCTGTAATGCAGGTGGGCTAAAAATTAATTGGATTACACTGTAGGCGAGGGCCCCCAAAAATTGGTGTACTAACAGTACTAATGTACCTGAGAAAAATTGCCCATGCCCAACCAAGAGGGCAGGTGAAACCCATTAATCGCTTTGGTTAATGTGGCTTAATTGGTAACTAGGCCTGGAGGCAGCCCAGTAAAAATAAAAATTGGTTGAGGTGAAAGTTTGAACGCTTTAATGAGCATTGAAACGTATAAAAATTGTTTAGAAAAATTATATGACTGAGCCTTGTGGGCCTAAGAAAAATTGCCCGTTCGGCGTGATTATGTGAGGTTTCAGGAGCAGGAGGAGGAGGAGGAATATTATACACAGATTGATGAAGCAAAAATGTCCCCGTTTTGGATGGTGATAGAGAACGATGCTTCCATCCGCGGGTGCAGCCTACGTATTGTTTAGGTATCGCTGCTGTCCGCTGGTGGAGAAGAGAAGTCTGGGGAAATCCAGGCTTTGTTCATCTTGATGAGTGTAAGCCTGTTGGCACTGTCGGTTGACAGGTGGGTACGCTTATCCGAGATGATTCCCCCAGCCACACTAAACACAGTCTCTGACAAGACGCTAGCCGCAGGACAAGCAAGCACCTCCAGGGCATACAGCGCGAGTTCTGGCCACGTGTCCAGCTTCGACACCCAGTAGTTGTAGGGGGCAGAGGCGTCACCGAGGACGGTCGTGCGATCGGCTACGTACTCCCTCACCATCCTTTTACAGTGCTCCCGCCAACTCAGCCTTGACTGGGGAGAGGTGACACAGTCTTGCTGGGGAGCCATAAAGCTGGCAAAGGCCTTGGATAATGTTCCCCTTCCTGCGCTGTACATGCTGCCTGATCTCTGCGCCTCCCCTGCTACCTGTGCCGCGGAAATGCGCCTTCGGCCACTAGCACTGTCGGATGGGAAGTTTACCATCAGTGTGTCCACCAGCGCCTTGTGGTATAGCATCATTCTCGAACCCCTTTCCTCTTCGGGAATGAGAGTGGAAAGGCTCTCCTTATACCGTGGGTCGAGCAGTGTGTACACCCAGTAATCCGTAGTGGCCAGAATGCGTGTAACGCGAGGGTCACGAGAAAGGCATCCTAACATGAAGTCAGCCATGTGTGCCAGGGTACCTGTATGCAACACATGGCTGTCCTCACTCGGAAGATCACTTTCAGGATCCTCCTCCTCCTCCTCCTCTGGCCATACAGGCTGAAAGGATGACAGGCAAGCAGCATCTGTACCCTCAGCAGTGGTCCAAGCTGTCTCTTCCCCCTCCTCCTCATGCTCCTCCCCCTCCTCCTCCTCCTCCTCTTGCCATACATGCTGAAAGGATGACAGGCAAGCAGCATCTGTACCCTCAGCAGTGGGCCAAGCTGTCTCTTCCCCCTCCTCCTCATGCTCCTCCCCCTCCTCCTCAACGCGCTGAGATATAGACATGAGGGTGCTCTGACTATCCAGCGACATACTGTCTTCCCCTGCCTCCGTTTCCGATTGCAAAGCGTCTGCCTTTATGCTTTGCAGGGAACTTCTCAAGAGGCATAGCAGAGGAATGGTGACGCTAATGATTGCAGCATCCCCGCTCAGCATCTGGGTAGACTCCTCAAAGTTTCCAAGGACCTGGCAGATGGCTGCCAACCAGGCCCACTCTTCTGTAAATAATTGAGGAGGCTGACTCCCACTACGCCGCCCATGTTGGAGTTGGTATTCCGCAATAGTTCTACGCTGCTCATAGAGCCTGGCCAACATGTGGAGCGTAGAGTTCCACTGTGTGGGCACGTCGCACAGCAATCGGTGCACTGGCAGATGAAACCGATGTTGCAGGGTCCGCAGGGTGGCAGCGTCCATCTTGGAGTTGTGGAAATGTGCGCAGAGCTGGCGCACCTTTCCGAGCAGGTATGACAAGTGTGGGTAGCTTTTCAGAAAGCGCTGAACCACCAAATTAAAGACATGGGCCAAGCATGGCACGTGCGTGAGGCTGCCGAGCTGCAGAGCTGCCACCAGGTTACGGCCGTTGTCACACACGACCATGCCCGGTTGGAGGCTCAGCGGCGCAAGCCAGCGGTCGGTCTGCTCTGTCAGACCCTGCAGCAGTTCGTGGGCTGTCTGACTCTTCTCTCCTAAGCTGAGTAGTTTCAGCACGGCCTGCTGACGCTTGCCCACCGCTGTGCTGCCATGCCGCGCGACACCGACTGCTGGCGACGTGCTGCTGCTGACACATCTTGATTGCGAGACAGAGGTTGCGTAGGAGGAGGAGGGTGGTTTAGTGGAGGAAGCATACACCGCTGAAGATACCACCACCGAGCTGGGGCACGCAATTCGGGGGGTGGGTAGGACGTGAGCGGTCCCAGGCTCTGACTCTGTCCCAGCCTGCACTAAATTCACCCAATGTGCCGTCAGGGAGATATAGTGGCCCTGCCCGCCTGTGCCTGTCCACGTGTCTGTTGTTAAGTGGACCTTGGCAGTAACCGCGTTGGTGAGGGCGCGTACAATGTTGCGGGAGACGTGGTCGTGCAGGCCTGGGACGGCACATCGGGAAAAATAGTGGCGACAGGGGACCGAGTAGTGCGGGGCCGCCGCCGCCATCATGCTTTTGAAAGCCTCCGTTTCCACAAGCCTATACGGCAGCATCTCCAGGCTGATCAATTTGGCAATGTGCATGTTTAACGCTTAAGCGTGCGGGTGCGTGGCGGCGTACTTGCGCTTGCGCTCAAACAGTGGCGCTAGCGACGTCTGGACGCTGCGCTTAGAGACATTGCTGGATGGAGCCGAGGACAGCGGAGGTGAGGGTGTGGGTGCAGGCCAGGAGACGGTAGTGCCTGTGTCCTCAGAGGGGGGTTGGATCTCAGTGGCAGGTTGGGGCACAGGGGGAGAGGCAGTGGTGCAACCGGAGACGGTGAACAGCCTTCGTCCCACCTTGTGGGGTGCTTGGCCATCATATGCCTGCGCATGCTGGTGGTGGTGCCTCCCCAGCTGATCTTGGCGCGACAAAGGTTGCACACCACTGAAAAGCCCTCATTAGCAATGCATACCTTAGCTAAGCACCACACTACCTCCAACAAAGCACAATCACTGCCTGCATGACACTCCGCTGCCACTTCTCCTGGGTTACATGCTGACCACCCCACCCCACCCACGACCCAGTGTCCACAGCGCACATCAAACTGTCCCTGCCCAGCCTTCAGCTGCCCTCATGCCACGCCACCCTCATGTCTATTTATAAGTGCGTCTGCCATGAGGAGGGACCACAGGCACACACTGCAGAGGGTTAGCACGGCTAGGCAGCGACCCTCTTTAAAAGGGGCGGGGCGATAGTCCACAATGCTGTACATAAGCAATGAGAAATCCAATCCTGTGCCACCTCCATCTGGAGCTGCACACGTGGGCATAGCAATGGGGAACCTATGTGCCACACACGATTCATTCTGTCAAGGTGTCTGCATGCCCCAGTCAGACCGCGGTTTTTTATAAATAGTCACAGGCAGGTACAACTCCGCAATGGGAATTCCGTGTGCACCCACAGCATGGGTGGCTCCCTGGAACCCACCGGCTGTACA
This sequence comes from Eleutherodactylus coqui, assembly GCF_035609145.1. Taxonomy (NCBI): domain Eukaryota; kingdom Metazoa; phylum Chordata; class Amphibia; order Anura; family Eleutherodactylidae; genus Eleutherodactylus; species Eleutherodactylus coqui. The sequence goes on along the minus strand of NC_089839.1, from coordinate 112,521,470 downwards.
TAAATGTATCCCATTGCAGTGCCCTGGACAGCAGAGCTAACGTCAGATTAAATGCAGGTGGGCTTCGGCCCACACTGCATGCCCCAACCTGACCAGGGTTTTTAATTCATAGATACAGGCAGGTACAACTCCCTATTGTGAAGTCCCTGTGGACCGACAGCATGGGTGGGTGCCAGGAAGCCACCGGCGGTACATAAATATATCCCATTGCATTGCCCATCACAGCTGAGGTAATAATGTCATGTTTAATGCAGGTGGGCTTCGGCCCACACTGCATGCCCCAGTCAGACTGGGGTTCTTTAGAAGTGGACAGATGCAGTTACAACTCCCTGTGGACCGACAGCATGGGTGGGTGCCAGGAAGCCACCGGCGGTACATAAATATATCCCATTGCATTGCCCATCACAGCTGAGGTAATAATGTCATGTTTAATGCAGGTGGGCTTCGGCGCACACTGCATGCCCCAGTCAGACTGGGGTTCTTTAGAAGTGGACAGATGCAGTTACAACTCCCTGTGGACCCACAGCATGGGTGGCTCCCTGGAACCCACCGGCGGTACATAAATATATCCCATTGCAGTGCCCAACACAGCTGATGTAACGTCAGCTGTAATGCAGGTGGGCTAAAAATTAATTGGATTACACTGTAGGCGAGGGCCCCCAAAAATTGGTGTACTAACAGTACTAATGTACCTGAGAAAAATTGCCCATGCCCAACCAAGAGGGCAGGTGAAACCCATTAATCGCTTTGGTTAATGTGGCTTAATTGGTAACTAGGCCTGGAGGCAGCCCAGTAAAAATAAAAATTGGTTGAGGTGAAAGTTTGAACGCTTTAATGAGCATTGAAACGTATAAAAATTGTTTAGAAAAATTATATGACTGAGCCTTGTGGGCCTAAGAAAAATTGCCCGTTCGGCGTGATTATGTGAGGTTTCAGGAGCAGGAGGAGGAGGAGGAATATTATACACAGATTGATGAAGCAAAAATGTCCCCGTTTTGGATGGTGATAGAGAACGATGCTTCCATCCGCGGGTGCAGCCTACGTATTGTTTAGGTATCGCTGCTGTCCGCTGGTGGAGAAGAGAAGTCTGGGGAAATCCAGGCTTTGTTCATCTTGATGAGTGTAAGCCTGTTGGCACTGTCGGTTGACAGGTGGGTACGCTTATCCGAGATGATTCCCCCAGCCACACTAAACACAGTCTCTGACAAGACGCTAGCCGCAGGACAAGCAAGCACCTCCAGGGCATACAGCGCGAGTTCAGGCCACGTGTCCAGCTTCGACACCCAGTAGTTGTAGGGGGCAGAGGCGTCACCGAGGACGGTCGTGCGATCGGCTACGTACTCCCTCACCATCCTTTTACAGTGCTCCCGCCAACTCAGCCTTGACTGGGGAGAGGTGACACAGTCTTGCTGGGGAGCCATAAAGCTGGCAAAGGCCTTGGATAATGTTCCCCTTCCTGCGCTGTACATGCTGCCTGATCTCTGCGCCTCCCCTGCTACCTGGGCCGCGGAAATGCGCCTTCGGCCACTAGCACTGTCGGATGGGAAGTTTACCATCAGTGTGTCCACCAGCGCCTTGTGGTATAGCATCATTCTCGAACCCCTTTCCTCTTCGGGAATGAGAGTGGAAAGGCTCTCCTTATACCGTGGGTCGAGCAGTGTGTACACCCAGTAATCCGTAGTGGCCAGAATGCGTGTAACGCGAGGGTCACGAGAAAGGCATCCTAACATGAAGTCAGCCATGTGTGCCAGGGTACCTGTATGCAACACATGGCTGTCCTCACTCGGAAGATCACTTTCAGGATCCTCCTCCTCCTCCTCCTCCTCCTCCTCCTCCTCCTCTGGCCATACAGGCTGAAAGGATGACAGGCAAGCAGCATCTGTACCCTCAGCAGTGGTCCAAGCTGTCTCTTCCCCCTCCTCCTCATGCTCCTCCCCCTCCTCCTCCTCCTCCTCTTGCCATACATGCTGAAAGGATGACAGGCAAGCAGCATCTGTACCCTCAGCAGTGGGCCAAGCTGTCTCTTCCCCCTCCTCCTCATGCTCCTCCCCCTCCTCCTCAACGCGCTGAGATATAGACATGAGGGTGCTCTGACTATCCAGCGACATACTGTCTTCCCCTGCCTCCGTTTCCGATTGCAAAGCGTCTGCCTTTATGCTTTGCAGGGAACTTCTCAAGAGGCATAGCAGAGGAATGGTGACGCTAATGATTGCAGCATCCCCGCTCAGCATCTGGGTAGACTCCTCAAAGTTTCCAAGGACCTGGCAGATGGCTGCCAACCAGGCCCACTCTTCTGTAAATAATTGAGGAGGCTGACTCCCACTACGCCGCCCATGTTGGAGTTGGTATTCCGCAATAGTTCTACGCTGCTCATAGAGCCTGGCCAACATGTGGAGCGTAGAGTTCCACTGTGTGGGCACGTCGCACAGCAATCGGTGCACTGGCAGATGAAACCGATGTTGCAGGGTCCGCAGGGCGGCAGCGTCCATCTTGGAGTTGTGGAAATGTGCGCAGAGCTGGCGCACCTTTCCGAGCAGGTATGACAAGTGTGGGTAGCTTTTCAGAAAGCGCTGAACCACCAAATTAAAGACATGGGCCAAGCATGGCACGTGCGTGAGGCTGCCGAGCTGCAGAGCTGCCACCAGGTTACGGCCGTTGTCACACACGACCATGCCCGGTTGGAGGCTCAGCGGCGCAAGCCAGCGGTCGGTCTGCTCTGTCAGACCCTGCAGCAGTTCGTGGGCTGTCTGACTCTTCTCTCCTAAGCTGAGTAGTTTCAGCACGGCCTGCTGACGCTTGCCCACCGCTGTGCTGCCATGCCGCGCGACACCGACTGCTGGCGACGTGCTGCTGCTGACACATCTTGATTGCGAGACAGAGGTTGCGTAGGAGGAGGAGGGTGGTTTAGTGGAGGAAGCATACACCGCTGAAGATACCACCACCGAGCTGGGGCACGCAATTCGGGGGGTGGGTAGGACGTGAGCGGTCCCAGGCTCTGACTCTGTCCCAGCCTGCACTAAATTCACCCAATGTGCCGTCAGGGAGATATAGTGGCCCTGCCCGCCTGTGCCTGTCCACGTGTCTGTTGTTAAGTGGACCTTGGCAGTAACCGCGTTGGTGAGGGCGCGTACAATGTTGCGGGAGACGTGGTCGTGCAGGCCTGGGACGGCACATCGGGAAAAATAGTGGCGACAGGGGACCGAGTAGTGCGGGGCCGCCGCCGCCATCATGCTTTTGAAAGCCTCCATTTCCACAAGCCTATACGGCAGCATCTCCAGGCTGATCAATTTGGCAATGTGCATGTTTAACGCTTAAGCGTGCGGGTGCGTGGCGGCGTACTTGCGCTTGCGCTCAAACAGTGGCGCTAGCGACGTCTGGACGCTGCGCTTAGAGACATTGCTGGATGGAGCCGAGGACAGCGGAGGTGAGGGTGTGGGTGCAGGCCAGGAGACGGTAGTGCCTGTGTCCTCAGAGGGGGGTTGGATCTCAGTGGCAGGTTGGGGCACAGGGGGAGAGGCAGTGGTGCAACCGGAGACGGTGAACAGCCTTCGTCCCACCTTGTGGGGTGCTTGGCCATCATATGCCTGCGCATGCTGGTGGTGGTGCCTCCCCAGCTGATCTTGGCGCGACAAAGGTTGCACACCACTGAAAAGCCCTCATTAGCAATGCATACCTTAGCTAAGCACCACACTACCTCCAACAAAGCACAATCACTGCCTGCATGACACTCCGCTGCCACTTCTCCTGGGTTACATGCTGACCACCCCACCCCACCCACGACCCAGTGTCCACAGCGCACATCAAACTGTCCCTGCCCAGCCTTCAGCTGCCCTCATGCCACGCCACCCTCATGTCTATTTATAAGTGCGTCTGCCATGAGGAGGGACCACAGGCACACACTGCAGAGGGTTAGCACGGCTAGGCAGCGACCCTCTTTAAAAGGGGCGGGGCGATAGTCCACAATGCTGTACATAAGCAATGAGAAATCCAATCCTGTGCCACCTCCATCTGGAGCTGCACACGTGGGCATAGCAATGGGGAACCTATGTGCCACACACGATTCATTCTGTCAAGGTGTCTGCATGCCCCAGTCAGACCGCGGTTTTTTATAAATAGTCACAGGCAGGTACAACTCCGCAATGGGAATTCCGTGTGCACCCACAGCATGGGTGGCTCCCTGGAACCCACCGGCTGTACATAAATGTATCCCATTGCAGTGCCCTGGACAGCAGAGCTAACGTCAGATTAAATGCAGGTGGGCTTCGGCCCACACTGCATGCCCCAACCTGACCAGGGTTTTTAATTCATAGATACAGGCAGGTACAACTCCCTATTGTGAAGTCCCTGTGGACCGACAGCATGGGTGGGTGCCAGGAAGCCACCGGCGGTACATAAATATATCCCATTGCATTGCCCATCACAGCTGAGGTAATAATGTCATGTTTAATGCAGGTGGGCTTCGGCCCACACTGCATGCCCCAGTCAGACTGGGGTTCTTTAGAAGTGGACAGATGCAGTTACAACTCCCTGTGGACCGACAGCATGGGTGGGTGCCAGGAAGCCACCGGCGGTACATAAATATATCCCATTGCATTGCCCATCACAGCTGAGGTAATAATGTCATGTTTAATGCAGGTGGGCTTCGGCGCACACTGCATGCCCCAGTCAGACTGGGGTTCTTTAGAAGTGGACAGATGCAGTTACAACTCCCTGTGGACCCACAGCATGGGTGGCTCCCTGGAACCCACCGGCGGTACATAAATATATCCCATTGCAGTGCCCAACACAGCTGATGTAACGTCAGCTGTAATGCAGGTGGGCTAAAAATTAATTGGATTACACTGTAGGCGAGGGCCCCCAAAAATTGGTGTACTAACAGTACTAATGTACCTGAGAAAAATTGCCCATGCCCAACCAAGAGGGCAGGTGAAACCCATTAATCGCTTTGGTTAATGTGGCTTAATTGGTAACTAGGCCTGGAGGCAGCCCAGTAAAAATAAAAATTGGTTGAGGTGAAAGTTTGAACGCTTTAATGAGCATTGAAACGTATAAAAATTGTTTAGAAAAATTATATGACTGAGCCTTGTGGGCCTAAGAAAAATTGCCCGTTTGGCGTGATTATGTGAGGTTTCAGGAGCAGGAGGAGGAGGAGGAATATTATACACAGATTGATGAAGCAAAAATGTCCCCGTTTTGGATGGTGATAGAGAACGATGCTTCCATCCGCGGGTGCAGCCTACGTATTGTTTAGGTATCGCTGCTGTCCGCTGGTGGAGAAGAGAAGTCTGGGGAAATCCAGGCTTTGTTCATCTTGATGAGTGTAAGCCTGTTGGCACTGTCGGTTGACAGGTGGGTACGCTTATCCGAGATGATTCCCCCAGCCACACTAAACACAGTCTCTGACAAGACGCTAGCCGCAGGACAAGCAAGCACCTCCAGGGCATACAGCGCGAGTTCAGGCCACGTGTCCAGCTTCGACACCCAGTAGTTGTAGGGGGCAGAGGCGTCACCGAGGACGGTCGTGCGATCGGCTACGTACTCCCTCACCATCCTTTTACAGTGCTCCCGCCAACTCAGCCTTGACTGGGGAGAGGTGACACAGTCTTGCTGGGGAGCCATAAAGCTGGCAAAGGCCTTGGATAATGTTCCCCTTCCTGCGCTGTACATGCTGCCTGATCTCTGCGCCTCCCCTGCTACCTGGGCCGCGGAAATGCGCCTTCGGCCACTAGCACTGTCGGATGGGAAGTTTACCATCAGTGTGTCCACCAGCGCCTTGTGGTATAGCATCATTCTCGAACCCCTTTCCTCTTCGGGAATGAGAGTGGAAAGGCTCTCCTTATACCGTGGGTCGAGCAGTGTGTACACCCAGTAATCCGTAGTGGCCAGAATGCGTGTAACGCGAGGGTCACGAGAAAGGCATCCTAACATGAAGTCAGCCATGTGTGCCAGGGTACCTGTATGCAACACATGGCTGTCCTCACTCGGAAGATCACTTTCAGGATCCTCCTCCTCCTCCTCCTCCTCCTCCTCCTCCTCCTCTGGCCATACAGGCTGAAAGGATGACAGGCAAGCAGCATCTGTACCCTCAGCAGTGGTCCAAGCTGTCTCTTCCCCCTCCTCCTCATGCTCCTCCCCCTCCTCCTCCTCCTCCTCTTGCCATACATGCTGAAAGGATGACAGGCAAGCAGCATCTGTACCCTCAGCAGTGGGCCAAGCTGTCTCTTCCCCCTCCTCCTCATGCTCCTCCCCCTCCTCCTCAACGCGCTGAGATATAGACATGAGGGTGCTCTGACTATCCAGCGACATACTGTCTTCCCCTGCCTCCGTTTCCGATTGCAAAGCGTCTGCCTTTATGCTTTGCAGGGAATTTCTCAAGAGGCATAGCAGAGGAATGGTGACGCTAATGATTGCAGCATCCCCGCTCAGCATCTGGGTAGACTCCTCAAAGTTTCCAAGGACCTGGCAGATGGCTGCCAACCAGGCCCACTCTTCTGTAAATAATTGAGGAGGCTGACTCCCACTACGCCGCCCATGTTGGAGTTGGTATTCCGCAATAGTTCTACGCTGCTCATAGAGCCTGGCCAACATGTGGAGCGTAGAGTTCCACTGTGTGGGCACGTCGCACAGCAATCGGTGCACTGGCAGATGAAACCGATGTTGCAGGGTCCGCAGGGTGGCAGCGTCCATCTTGGAGTTGTGGAAATGTGCGCAGAGCTGGCGCACCTTTCCGAGCAGGTATGACAAGTGTGGGTAGCTTTTCAGAAAGCGCTGAACCACCAAATTAAAGACATGGGCCAAGCATGGCACGTGCGTGAGGCTGCCGAGCTGCAGAGCTGCCACCAGGTTACGGCCGTTGTCACACACGACCATGCCCGGTTGGAGGCTCAGCGGCGCAAGCCAGCGGTCGGTCTGCTCTGTCAGACCCTGCAGCAGTTCGTGGGCTGTCTGACTCTTCTCTCCTAAGCTGAGTAGTTTCAGCACGGCCTGCTGACGCTTGCCCACCGCTGTGCTGCCATGCCGCGCGACACCGACTGCTGGCGACGTGCTGCTGCTGACACATCTTGATTGCGAGACAGAGGTTGCGTAGGAGGAGGAGGGTGGTTTAGTGGAGGAAGCATACACCGCTGAAGATACCACCACCGAGCTGGGGCACGCAATTCGGGGGGTGGGTAGGACGTGAGCGGTCCCAGGCTCTGACTCTGTCCCAGCCTGCACTAAATTCACCCAATGTGCCGTCAGGGAGATATAGTGGCCCTGCCCGCCTGTGCCTGTCCACGTGTCTGTTGTTAAGTGGACCTTGGCAGTAACCGCGTTGGTGAGGGCGCGTACAATGTTGCGGGAGACGTGGTCGTGCAGGCCTGGGACGGCACATCGGGAAAAATAGTGGCGACAGGGGACCGAGTAGTGCGGGGCCGCCGCCGCCATCATGCTTTTGAAAGCCTCCATTTCCACAAGCCTATACGGCAGCATCTCCAGGCTGATCAATTTGGCAATGTGCATGTTTAACGCTTAAGCGTGCGGGTGCGTGGCGGCGTACTTGCGCTTGCGCTCAAACAGTGGCGCTAGCGACGTCTGGACGCTGCGCTTAGAGACATTGCTGGATGGAGCCGAGGACAGCGGAGGTGAGGGTGTGGGTGCAGGCCAGGAGACGGTAGTGCCTGTGTCCTCAGAGGGGGGTTGGATCTCAGTGGCAGGTTGGGGCACAGGGGGAGAGGCAGTGGTGCAACCGGAGACGGTGAACAGCCTTCGTCCCACCTTGTGGGGTGCTTGGCCATCATATGCCTGCGCATGCTGGTGGTGGTGCCTCCCCAGCTGATCTTGGCGCGACAAAGGTTGCACACCACTGAAAAGCCCTCATTAGCAATGCATACCTTAGCTAAGCACCACACTACCTCCAACAAAGCACAATCACTGCCTGCATGACACTCCGCTGCCACTTCTCCTGGGTTACATGCTGACCACCCCACCCCACCCACGACCCAGTGTCCACAGCGCACATCAAACTGTCCCTGCCCAGCCTTCAGCTGCCCTCATGCCACGCCACCCTCATGTCTATTTATAAGTGCGTCTGCCATGAGGAGGGACCACAGGCACACACTGCAGAGGGTTAGCACGGCTAGGCAGCGACCCTCTTTAAAAGGGGCGGGGCGATAGTCCACAATGCTGTACATAAGCAATGAGAAATCCAATCCTGTGCCACCTCCATCTGGAGCTGCACACGTGGGCATAGCAATGGGGAACCTATGTGCCACACACGATTCATTCTGTCAAGGTGTCTGCATGCCCCAGTCAGACCGCGGTTTTTTATAAATAGTCACAGGCAGGTACAACTCCGCAATGGGAATTCCGTGTGCACCCACAGCATGGGTGGCTCCCTGGAACCCACCGGCTGTACATAAATGTATCCCATTGCAGTGCCCTGGACAGCAGAGCTAACGTCAGATTAAATGCAGGTGGGCTTCGGCCCACACTGCATGCCCCAACCTGACCAGGGTTTTTAATTCATAGATACAGGCAGGTACAACTCCCTATTGTGAAGTCCCTGTGGACCGACAGCATGGGTGGGTGCCAGGAAGCCACCGGCGGTACATAAATATATCCCATTGCATTGCCCATCACAGCTGAGGTAATAATGTCATGTTTAATGCAGGTGGGCTTCGGCCCACACTGCATGCCCCAGTCAGACTGGGGTTCTTTAGAAGTGGACAGATGCAGTTACAACTCCCTGTGGACCGACAGCATGGGTGGGTGCCAGGAAGCCACCGGCGGTACATAAATATATCCCATTGCATTGCCCATCACAGCTGAGGTAATAATGTCATGTTTAATGCAGGTGGGCTTCGGCGCACACTGCATGCCCCAGTCAGACTGGGGTTCTTTAGAAGTGGACAGATGCAGTTACAACTCCCTGTGGACCCACAGCATGGGTGGCTCCCTGGAACCCACCGGCGGTACATAAATATATCCCATTGCAGTGCCCAACACAGCTGATGTAACGTCAGCTGTAATGCAGGTGGGCTAAAAATTAATTGGATTACACTGTAGGCGAGGGCCCCCAAAAATTGGTGTACTAACAGTACTAATGTACCTGAGAAAAATTGCCCATGCCCAACCAAGAGGGCAGGTGAAACCCATTAATCGCTTTGGTTAATGTGGCTTAATTGGTAACTAGGCCTGGAGGCAGCCCAGTAAAAATAAAAATTGGTTGAGGTGAAAGTTTGAACGCTTTAATGAGCATTGAAACGTATAAAAATTGTTTAGAAAAATTATATGACTGAGCCTTGTGGGCCTAAGAAAAATTGCCCGTTCGGCGTGATTATGTGAGGTTTCAGGAGCAGGAGGAGGAGGAGGAATATTATACACAGATTGATGAAGCAAAAATGTCCCCGTTTTGGATGGTGATAGAGAACGATGCTTCCATCCGCGGGTGCAGCCTACGTATTGTTTAGGTATCGCTGCTGTCCGCTGGTGGAGAAGAGAAGTCTGGGGAAATCCAGGCTTTGTTCATCTTGATGAGTGTAAGCCTGTTGGCACTGTCGGTTGACAGGTGGGTACGCTTATCCGAGATGATTCCCCCAGCCACACTAAACACAGTCTCTGACAAGACGCTAGCCGCAGGACAAGCAAGCACCTCCAGGGCATACAGCGCGAGTTCAGGCCACGTGTCCAGCTTCGACACCCAGTAGTTGTAGGGGGCAGAGGCGTCACCGAGGACGGTCGTGCGATCGGCTACGTACTCCCTCACCATCCTTTTACAGTGCTCCCGCCAACTCAGCCTTGACTGGGGAGAGGTGACACAGTCTTGCTGGGGAGCCATAAAGCTGGCAAAGGCCTTGGATAATGTTCCCCTTCCTGCGCTGTACATGCTGCCTGATCTCTGCGCCTCCCCTGCTACCTGGGCCGCGGAAATGCGCCTTCGGCCACTAGCACTGTCGGATGGGAAGTTTACCATCAGTGTGTCCACCAGCGCCTTGTGGTATAGCATCATTCTCGAACCCCTTTCCTCTTCGGGAATGAGAGTGGAAAGGCTCTCCTTATACCGTGGGTCGAGCAGTGTGTACACCCAGTAATCCGTAGTGGCCAGAATGCGTGTAACGCGAGGGTCACGAGAAAGGCATCCTAACATGAAGTCAGCCATGTGTGCCAGGGTACCTGTATGCAACACATGGCTGTCCTCACTCGGAAGATCACTTTCAGGATCCTCCTCCTCCTCCTCCTCCTCCTCCTCCTCCTCCTCTGGCCATACAGGCTGAAAGGATGACAGGCAAGCAGCATCTGTACCCTCAGCAGTGGTCCAAGCTGTCTCTTCCCCCTCCTCCTCATGCTCCTCCCCCTCCTCCTCAACGCGCTGAGATATAGACATGAGGGTGCTCTGACTATCCAGCGACATACTGTCTTCCCCTGCCTCCGTTTCCGATTGCAAAGCGTCTGCCTTTATGCTTTGCAGGGAACTTCTCAAGAGGCATAGCAGAGGAATGGTGACGCTAATGATTGCAGCATCCCCGCTCAGCATCTGGGTAGACTCCTCAAAGTTTCCAAGGACCTGGCAGATGGCTGCCAACCAGGCCCACTCTTCTGTAAATAATTGAGGAGGCTGACTCCCACTACGCCGCCCATGTTGGAGTTGGTATTCCGCAATAGTTCTACGCTGCTCATAGAGCCTGGCCAACATGTGGAGCGTAGAGTTCCACTGTGTGGGCACGTCGCACAGCAATCGGTGCACTGGCAGATGAAACCGATGTTGCAGGGTCCGCAGGGTGGCAGCGTCCATCTTGGAGTTGTGGAAATGTGCGCAGAGCTGGCGCACCTTTCCGAGCAGGTATGACAAGTGTGGGTAGCTTTTCAGAAAGCGCTGAACCACCAAATTAAAGACATGGGCCAAGCATGGCACGTGCGTGAGGCTGCCGAGCTGCAGAGCTGCCACCAGGTTATGGCCGTTGTCACACACGACCATGCCCGGTTGGAGGCTCAGCGGCGCAAGCCAGCGGTCGGTCTGCTCTGTCAGACCCTGCAGCAGTTCGTGGGCTGTCTGACTCTTCTCTCCTAAGCTGAGTAGTTTCAGCACGGCCTGCTGACGCTTGCCCACCGCTGTGCTGCCATGCCGCGCGACACCGACTGCTGGCGACGTGCTGCTGCTGACACATCTTGATTGCGAGACAGAGGTTGCGTAGGAGGAGGAGGGTGGTTTAGTGGAGGAAGCATACACCGCTGAAGATACCACCACCGAGCTGGGGCACGCAATTCGGGGGGTGGGTAGGACGTGAGCGGTCCCAGGCTCTGACTCTGTCCCAGCCTGCACTAAATTCACCCAATGTGCCGTCAGGGAGATATAGTGGCCCTGCCCGCCTGTGCCTGTCCACGTGTCTGTTGTTAAGTGGACCTTGGCAGTAACCGCGTTGGTGAGGGCGCGTACAATGTTGCGGGAGACGTGGTCGTGCAGGCCTGGGACGGCACATCGGGAAAAATAGTGGCGACAGGGGACCGAGTAGTGCGGGGCCGCCGCCGCCATCATGCTTTTGAAAGCCTCCATTTCCACAAGCCTATACGGCAGCATCTCCAGGCTGATCAATTTGGCAATGTGCATGTTTAACGCTTAAGCGTGCGGGTGCGTGGCGGCGTACTTGCGCTTGCGCTCAAACAGTGGCGCTAGCGACGTCTGGACGCTGCGCTTAGAGACATTGCTGGATGGAGCCGAGGACAGCGGAGGTGAGGGTGTGGGTGCAGGCCAGGAGACGGTAGTGCCTGTGTCCTCAGAGGGGGGTTGGATCTCAGTGGCAGGTTGGGGCACAGGGGGAGAGGCAGTGGTGCAACCGGAGACGGTGAACAGCCTTCGTCCCACCTTGTGGGGTGCTTGGCCATCATATGCCTGCACATGCTGGTGGTGGTGCCTCCCCAGCTGATCTTGGCGCGACAAAGGTTGCACACCACTGAAAAGCCCTCATTAGCAATGCATACCTTAGCTAAGCACCACACTACCTCCAACAAAGCACAATCACTGCCTGCATGACACTCCGCTGCCACTTCTCCTGGGTTACATGCTGACCACCCCACCCCACCCACGACCCAGTGTCCACAGCGCACATCAAACTGTCCCTGCCCAGCCTTCAGCTGCCCTCATGCCACGCCACCCTCATGTCTATTTATAAGTGCGTCTGCCATGAGGAGGGACCACAGGCACACACTGCAGAGGGTTAGCACGGCTAGGCAGCGACCCTCTTTAAAAGGGGCGGGGCGATAGTCCACAATGCTGTACATAAGCAATGAGAAATCCAATCCTGTGCCACCTCCATCTGGAGCTGCACACGTGGGCATAGCAATGGGGAACCTATGTGCCACACACGATTCATTCTGTCAAGGTGTCTGCATGCCCCAGTCAGACCGCGGTTTTTATAAATAGTCACAGGCAGGTACAACTCCGCAATGGGAATTCCGTGTGCACCCACAGCATGGGTGGCTCCCTGGAACCCACCGGCTGTACATAAATGTATCCCATTGCAGTGCCCTGGACAGCAGAGCTAACGTCAGATTAAATGCAGGTGGGCTTCGGCCCACACTGCATGCCCCAACCTGACCAGGGTTTTTAATTCATAGATACAGGCAGGTACAACTCCCTATTGTGAAGTCCCTGTGGACCGACAGCATGGGTGGGTGCCAGGAAGCCACCGGCGGTACATAAATATATCCCATTGCATTGCCCATCACAGCTGAGGTAATAATGTCATGTTTAATGCAGGTGGGCTTCGGCCCACACTGCATGCCCCAGTCAGACTGGGGTTCTTTAGAAGTGGACAGATGCAGTTACAACTCCCTGTGGACCGACAGCATGGGTGGGTGCCAGGAAGCCACCGGCGGTACATAAATATATCCCATTGCATTGCCCATCACAGCTGAGGTAATAATGTCATGTTTAATGCAGGTGGGCTTCGGCGCACACTGCATGCCCCAGTCAGACTGGGGTTCTTTAGAAGTGGACAGATGCAGTTACAACTCCCTGTGGACCCACAGCATGGGTGGCTCCCTGGAACCCACCGGCGGTACATAAATATATCCCATTGCAGTGCCCAACACAGCTGATGTAACGTCAGCTGTAATGCAGGTGGGCTAAAAATTAATTGGATTACACTGTAGGCGAGGGCCCCCAAAAATTGGTGTACTAACAGTACTAATGTACCTGAGAAAAATTGCCCATGCCCAACCAAGAGGGCAGGTGAAACCCATTAATCGCTTTGGTTAATGTGGCTTAATTGGTAACTAGGCCTGGAGGCAGCCCAGTAAAAATAAAAATTGGTTGAGGTGAAAGTTTGAACGCTTTAATGAGCATTGAAACGTATAAAAATTGTTTAGAAAAATTATATGACTGAGCCTTGTGGGCCTAAGAAAAATTGCCCGTTCGGCGTGATTATGTGAGGTTTCAGGAGCAGGAGGAGGAGGAGGAATATTATACACAGATTGATGAAGCAAAAATGTCCCCGTTTTGGATGGTGATAGAGAACGATGCTTCCATCCGCGGGTGCAGCCTACGTATTGTTTAGGTATCGCTGCTGTCCGCTGGTGGAGAAGAGAAGTCTGGGGAAATCCAGGCTTTGTTCATCTTGATGAGTGTAAGCCTGTTGGCACTGTCGGTTGACAGGTGGGTACGCTTATCCGAGATGATTCCCCCAGCCACACTAAACACAGTCTCTGACAAGACGCTAGCCGCAGGACAAGCAAGCACCTCCAGGGCATACAGCGCGAGTTCAGGCCACGTGTCCAGCTTCGACACCCAGTAGTTGTAGGGGGCAGAGGCGTCACCGAGGACGGTCGTGCGATCGGCTACGTACTCCCTCACCATCCTTTTACAGTGCTCCCGCCAACTCAGCCTTGACTGGGGAGAGGTGACACAGTCTTGCTGGGGAGCCATAAAGCTGGCAAAGGCCTTGGATAATGTTCCCCTTCCTGCGCTGTACATGCTGCCTGATCTCTGCGCCTCCCCTGCTACCTGGGCCGCGGAAATGCGCCTTCGGCCACTAGCACTGTCGGATGGGAAGTTTACCATCAGTGTGTCCACCAGCGCCTTGTGGTATAGCATCATTCTCGAACCCCTTTCCTCTTCGGGAATGAGAGTGGAAAGGCTCTCCTTATACCGTGGGTCGAGCAGTGTGTACACCCAGTAATCCGTAGTGGCCAGAATGCGTGTAACGCGAGGGTCACGAGAAAGGCATCCTAACATGAAGTCAGCCATGTGTGCCAGGGTACCTGTATGCAACACATGGCTGTCCTCACTCGGAAGATCACTTTCAGGATCCTCCTCCTCCTCCTCCTCCTCCTCTGGCCATACAGGCTGAAAGGATGACAGGCAAGCAGCATCTGTACCCTCAGCAGTGGTCCAAGCTGTCTCTTCCCCCTCCTCCTCATGCTCCTCCCCCTCCTCCTCCTCCTCCTCTTGCCATACATGCTGAAAGGATGACAGGCAAGCAGCATCTGTACCCTCAGCAGTGGGCCAAGCTGTCTCTTCCCCCTCCTCCTCATGCTCCTCCCCCTCCTCCTCAACGCGCTGAGATATAGACATGAGGGTGCTCTGACTATCCAGCGACATACTGTCTTCCCCTGCCTCCGTTTCCGATTGCAAAGCGTCTGCCTTTATGCTTTGCAGGGAACTTCTCAAGAGGCATAGCAGAGGAATGGTGACGCTAATGATTGCAGCATCCCCGCTCAGCATCTGGGTAGACTCCTCAAAGTTTCCAAGGACCTGGCAGATGGCTGCCAACCAGGCCCACTCTTCTGTAAATAATTGAGGAGGCTGACTCCCACTACGCCGCCCATGTTGGAGTTGGTATTCCGCAATAGTTCTACGCTGCTCATAGAGCCTGGCCAACATGTGGAGCGTAGAGTTCCACTGTGTGGGCACGTCGCACAGCAATCGGTGCACTGGCAGATGAAACCGATGTTGCAGGGTCCGCAGGGTGGCAGCGTCCATCTTGGAGTTGTGGAAATGTGCGCAGAGCTGGCGCACCTTTCCGAGCAGGTATGACAAGTGTGGGTAGCTTTTCAGAAAGCGCTGAACCACCAAATTAAAGACATGGGCCAAGCATGGCACGTGCGTGAGGCTGCCGAGCTGCAGAGCTGCCACCAGGTTACGGCCGTTGTCACACACGACCATGCCCGGTTGGAGGCTCAGCGGCGCAAGCCAGCGGTCGGTCTGCTCTGTCAGACCCTGCAGCAGTTCGTGGGCTGTCTGACTCTTCTCTCCTAAGCTGAGTAGTTTCAGCACGGCCTGCTGACGCTTGCCCACCGCTGTGCTGCCATGCCGCGCGACACCGACTGCTGGCGACGTGCTGCTGCTGACACATCTTGATTGCGAGACAGAGGTTGCGTAGGAGGAGGAGGGTGGTTTAGTGGAGGAAGCATACACCGCTGAAGATACCACCACCGAGCTGGGGCACGCAATTCGGGGGGTGGGTAGGACGTGAGCGGTCCCAGGCTCTGACTCTGTCCCAGCCTGCACTAAATTCACCCAATGTGCCGTCAGGGAGATATAGTGGCCCTGCCCGCCTGTGCCTGTCCACGTGTCTGTTGTTAAGTGGACCTTGGCAGTAACCGCGTTGGTGAGGGCGCGTACAATGTTGCGGGAGACGTGGTCGTGCAGGCCTGGGACGGCACATCGGGAAAAATAGTGGCGACAGGGGACCGAGTAGTGCGGGGCCGCCGCCGCCATCATGCTTTTGAAAGCCTCCGTTTCCACAAGCCTATACGGCAGCATCTCCAGGCTGATCAATTTGGCAATGTGCATGTTTAACGCTTAAGCGTGCGGGTGCGTGGCGGCGTACTTGCGCTTGCGCTCAAACAGTGGCGCTAGCGACGTCTGGACGCTGCGCTTAGAGACATTGCTGGATGGAGCCGAGGACAGCGGAGGTGAGGGTGTGGGTGCAGGCCAGGAGACGGTAGTGCCTGTGTCCTCAGAGGGGGGTTGGATCTCAGTGGCAGGTTGGGGCACAGGGGGAGAGGCAGTGGTGCAACCGGAGACGGTGAACAGCCTTCGTCCCACCTTGTGGGGTGCTTGGCCATCATATGCCTGCGCATGCTGGTGGTGGTGCCTCCCCAGCTGATCTTGGCGCGACAAAGGTTGCACACCACTGAAAAGCCCTCATTAGCAATGCATACCTTAGCTAAGCACCACACTACCTCCAACAAAGCACAATCACTGCCTGCATGACACTCCGCTGCCACTTCTCCTGGGTTACATGCTGACCACCCCACCCCACCCACGACCCAGTGTCCACAGCGCACATCAAACTGTCCCTGCCCAGCCTTCAGCTGCCCTCATGCCACGCCACCCTCATGTCTATTTATAAGTGCGTCTGCCATGAGGAGGGACCACAGGCACACACTGCAGAGGGTTAGCACGGCTAGGCAGCGACCCTCTTTAAAAGGGGCGGGGCGATAGTCCACAATGCTGTACATAAGCAATGAGAAATCCAATCCTGTGCCACCTCCATCTGGAGCTGCACACGTGGGCATAGCAATGGGGAACCTATGTGCCACACACGATTCATTCTGTCAAGGTGTCTGCATGCCCCAGTCAGACCGCGGTTTTTTATAAATAGTCACAGGCAGGTACAACTCCGCAATGGGAATTCCGTGTGCACCCACAGCATGGGTGGCTCCCTGGAACCCACCGGCTGTACATAAATGTATCCCATTGCAGTGCCCTGGACAGCAGAGCTAACGTCAGATTAAATGCAGGTGGGCTTCGGCCCACACTGCATGCCCCAACCTGACCAGGGTTTTTAATTCATAGATACAGGCAGGTACAACTCCCTATTGTGAAGTCCCTGTGGACCGACAGCATGGGTGGGTGCCAGGAAGCCACCGGCGGTACATAAATATATCCCATTGCATTGCCCATCACAGCTGAGGTAATAATGTCATGTTTAATGCAGGTGGGCTTCGGCCCACACTGCATGCCCCAGTCAGACTGGGGTTCTTTAGAAGTGGACAGATGCAGTTACAACTCCCTGTGGACCGACAGCATGGGTGGGTGCCAGGAAGCCACCGGCGGTACATAAATATATCCCATTGCATTGCCCATCACAGCTGAGGTAATAATGTCATGTTTAATGCAGGTGGGCTTCGGCGCACACTGCATGCCCCAGTCAGACTGGGGTTCTTTAGAAGTGGACAGATGCAGTTACAACTCCCTGTGGACCCACAGCATGGGTGGCTCCCTGGAACCCACCGGCGGTACATAAATATATCCCATTGCAGTGCCCAACACAGCTGATGTAACGTCAGCTGTAATGCAGGTGGGCTAAAAATTAATTGGATTACACTGTAGGCGAGGGCCCCCAAAAATTGGTGTACTAACAGTACTAATGTACCTGAGAAAAATTGCCCATGCCCAACCAAGAGGGCAGGTGAAACCCATTAATCGCTTTGGTTAATGTGGCTTAATTGGTAACTAGGCCTGGAGGCAGCCCAGTAAAAATAAAAATTGGTTGAGGTGAAAGTTTGAACGCTTTAATGAGCATTGAAACGTATAAAAATTGTTTAGAAAAATTATATGACTGAGCCTTGTGGGCCTAAGAAAAATTGCCCGTTCGGCGTGATTATGTGAGGTTTCAGGAGCAGGAGGAGGAGGAGGAATATTATACACAGATTGATGAAGCAAAAATGTCCCCGTTTTGGATGGTGATAGAGAACGATGCTTCCATCCACGGGTGCAGCCTACGTATTGTTTAGGTATCGCTGCTGTCCGCTGGTGGAGAAGAGAAGTCTGGGGAAATCCAGGCTTTGTTCATCTTGATGAGTGTAAGCCTGTTGGCACTGTCGGTTGACAGGTGGGTACGCTTATCCGAGATGATTCCCCCAGCCACACTAAACACAGTCTCTGACAAGACGCTAGCCGCAGGACAAGCAAGCACCTCCAGGGCATACAGCGCGAGTTCAGGCCACGTGTCCAGCTTCGACACCCAGTAGTTGTAGGGGGCAGAGGCGTCACCGAGGACGGTCGTGCGATCGGCTACGTACTCCCTCACCATCCTTTTACAGTGCTCCCGCCAACTCAGCCTTGACTGGGGAGAGGTGACACAGTCTTGCTGGGGAGCCATAAAGCTGGCAAAGGCCTTGGATAATGTTCCCCTTCCTGCGCTGTACATGCTGCCTGATCTCTGCGCCTCCCCTGCTACCTGGGCCGCGGAAATGCGCCTTCGGCCACTAGCACTGTCGGATGGGAAGTTTACCATCAGTGTGTCCACCAGTGCCTTGTGGTATAGCATCATTCTCGAACCCCTTTCCTCTTCGGGAATGAGAGTGGAAAGGCTCTCCTTATACCGTGGGTCGAGCAGTGTGTACACCCAGTAATCCGTAGTGGCCAGAATGCGTGTAACGCGAGGGTCACGAGAAAGGCATCCTAACATGAAGTCAGCCATGTGTGCCAGGGTACCTGTATGCAACACATGGCTGTCCTCACTCGGAAGATCACTTTCAGGATCCTCCTCCTCCTCCTCCTCCTCCTCCTCCTCTGGCCATACAGGCTGAAAGGATGACAGGCAAGCAGCATCTGTACCCTCAGCAGTGGTCCAAGCTGTCTCTTCCCCCTCCTCCTCATGCTCCTCCCCCTCCTCCTCCTCCTCCTCTTGCCATACATGCTGAAAGGATGACAGGCAAGCAGCATCTGTACCCTCAGCAGTGGGCCAAGCTGTCTCTTCCCCCTCCTCCTCATGCTCCTCCCCCTCCTCCTCAACGCGCTGAGATATAGACATGAGGGTGCTCTGACTATCCAGCGACATACTGTCTTCCCCTGCCTCCGTTTCCGATTGCAAAGCGTCTGCCTTTATGCTTTGCAGGGAACTTCTCAAGAGGCATAGCAGAGGAATGGTGACGCTAATGATTGCAGCATCCCCGCTCAGCATCTGGGTAGACTCCTCAAAGTTTCCAAGGACCTGGCAGATGGCTGCCAACCAGGCCCACTCTTCTGTAAATAATTGAGGAGGCTGACTCCCACTACGCCGCCCATGTTGGAGTTGGTATTCCGCAATAGTTCTACGCTGCTCATAGAGCCTGGCCAACATGTGGAGCGTAGAGTTCCACTGTGTGGGCACGTCGCACAGCAATCGGTGCACTGGCAGATGAAACCGATGTTGCAGGGTCCGCAGGGTGGCAGCGTCCATCTTGGAGTTGTGGAAATGTGCGCAGAGCTGGCGCACCTTTCCGAGCAGGTATGACAAGTGTGGGTAGCTTTTCAGAAAGCGCTGAACCACCAAATTAAAGACATGGGCCAAGCATGGCACGTGCGTGAGGCTGCCGAGCTGCAGAGCTGCCACCAGGTTACGGCCGTTGTCACACACGACCATGCCCGGTTGGAGGCTCAGCGGCGCAAGCCAGCGGTCGGTCTGCTCTGTCAGACCCTGCAGCAGTTCGTGGGCTGTCTGACTCTTCTCTCCTAAGCTGAGTAGTTTCAGCACGGCCTGCTGACGCTTGCCCACCGCTGTGCTGCCATGCCGCGCGACACCGACTGCTGGCGACGTGCTGCTGCTGACACATCTTGATTGCGAGACAGAGGTTGCGTAGGAGGAGGAGGGTGGTTTAGTGGAGGAAGCATACACCGCTGAAGATACCACCACCGAGCTGGGGCACGCAATTCGGGGGGTGGGTAGGACGTGAGCGGTCCCAGGCTCTGACTCTGTCCCAGCCTGCACTAAATTCACCCAATGTGCCGTCAGGGAGATATAGTGGCCCTGCCCGCCTGTGCCTGTCCACGTGTCTGTTGCTAAGTGGACCTTGGCAGTAACCGCGTTGGTGAGGGCGCGTACAATGTTGCGGGAGACGTGGTCGTGCAGACCTGGGACGGCACATCGGGAAAAATAGTGGCGACAGGGGACCGAGTAGTGCGGGGCCGCCGCCGCCATCATGCTTTTGAAAGCCTCCATTTCCACAAGCCTATACGGCAGCATCTCCAGGCTGATCAATTTGGCAATGTGCATGTTTAACGCTTAAGCGTGCGGGTGCGTGGCGGCGTACTTGCGCTTGCGCTCAAACAGTGGCGCTAGCGACGTCTGGACGCTGCGCTTAGAGACATTGCTGGATGGAGCCGAGGACAGCGGAGGTGAGGGTGTGGGTGCAGGCCAGGAGACGGTAGTGCCTGTGTCCTCAGAGGGGGGTTGGATCTCAGTGGCAGGTTGGGGCACAGGGGGAGAGGCAGTGGTGCAACCGGAGACGGTGAACAGCCTTCGTCCCACCTTGTGGGGTGCTTGGCCATCATATGCCTGCGCATGCTGGTGGTGGTGCCTCCCCAGCTGATCTTGGCGCGACAAAGGTTGCACACCACTGAAAAGCCCTCATTAGCAATGCATACCTTAGCTAAGCACCACACTACCTCCAACAAAGCACAATCACTGCCTGCATGACACTCCGCTGCCACTTCTCCTGGGTTACATGCTGACCACCCCACCCCACCCACGACCCAGTGTCCACAGCGCACATCGAACTGTCCCTGCCCAGCCTTCAGCTGCCCTCATGCCACGCCACCCTCATGTCTATTTATAAGTGCGTCTGCCATGAGGAGGGACCACAGGCACACACTGCAGAGGGTTAGCACGGCTAGGCAGCGACCCTCTTTAAAAGGGGCTGGGCGATAGTCCACAATGCTGTACATAAGCAATGAGAAATCCAATCCTGTGCCACCTCCATCTGGAGCTGCACACGTGGGCATAGCAATGGGGAACCTATGTGCCACACACGATTCATTCTGTCAAGGTGTCTGCATGCCCCAGTCAGACCGCGGTTTTTTATAAATAGTCACAGGCAGGTACAACTCCGCAATGGGAATTCCGTGTGCACCCACAGCATGGGTGGCTCCCTGGAACCCACCGGCTGTACATAAATGTATCCCATTGCAGTGCCCTGGACAGCAGAGCTAACGTCAGATTAAATGCAGGTGGGCTTCGGCCCACACTGCATGCCCCAACCTGACCAGGGTTTTTAATTCATAGATACAGGCAGGTACAACTCCCTATTGTGAAGTCCCTGTGGACCGACAGCATGGGTGGGTGCCATGAAGCCACCGGCGGTACATAAATATATCCCATTGCATTGCCCATCACAGCTGAGGTAATAATGTCATGTTTAATGCAGGTGGGCTTCGGCCCACACTGCATGCCCCAGTCAGACTGGGGTTCTTTAGAAGTGGACAGATGCAGTTACAACTCCCTGTGGACCGACAGCATGGGTGGGTGCCAGGAAGCCACCGGCGGTACATAAATATATCCCATTGCATTGCCCATCACAGCTGAGGTAATAATGTCATGTTTAATGCAGGTGGGCTTCGGCGCACACTGCATGCCCCAGTCAGACTGGGGTTCTTTAGAAGTGGACAGATGCAGTTACAACTCCCTGTGGACCCACAGCATGGGTGGCTCCCTGGAACCCACCGGCGGTACATAAATATATCCCATTGCAGTGCCCAACACAGCTGATGTAACGTCAGCTGTAATGCAGGTGGGCTAAAAATTAATTGGATTACACTGTAGGCGAGGGCCCCCAAAAATTGGTGTACTAACAGTACTAATGTACCTGAGAAAAATTGCCCATGCCCAACCAAGAGGGCAGGTGAAACCCATTAATCGCTTTGGTTAATGTGGCTTAATTGGTAACTAGGCCTGGAGGCAGCCCAGTAAAAATAAAAATTGGTTGAGGTGAAAGTTTGAACGCTTTAATGAGCATTGAAACGTATAAAAATTGTTTAGAAAAATTATATGACTGAGCCTTGTGGGCCTAAGAAAAATTGCCCGTTCGGCGTGATTATGTGAGGTTTCAGGAGCAGGAGGAGGAGGAGGAATATTATACACAGATTGATGAAGCAAAAATGTCCCCGTTTTGGATGGTGATAGAGAACGATGCTTCCATCCGCGGGTGCAGCCTACGTATTGTTTAGGTATCGCTGCTGTCCGCTGGTGGAGAAGAGAAGTCTGGGGAAATCCAGGCTTTGTTCATCTTGATGAGTGTAAGCCTGTTGGCACTGTCGGTTGACAGGTGGGTACGCTTATCCGAGATGATTCCCCCACACTAAACACAGTCTCTGACAAGACGCTAGCCGCAGGACAAGCAAGCACCTCCAGGGCATACAGCGCGAGTTCAGGCCACGTGTCCAGCTTCGACACCCAGTAGTTGTAGGGGGCAGAGGCGTCACCGAGGACGGTCGTGCGATCGGCTACGTACTCCCTCACCATCCTTTTACAGTGCTCCCGCCAACTCAGCCTTGACTGGGGAGAGGTGACACAGTCTTGCTGGGGAGCCATAAAGCTGGCAAAGGCCTTGGATAATGTTCCCCTTCCTGCGCTGTACATGCTGCCTGATCTCTGCGCCTCCCCTGCTACCTGGGCCGCGGAAATGCGCCTTCGGCCACTAGCACTGTCGGATTGGAAGTTTACCATCAGTGCGTCCACCAGCGCCTTGTGGTATAGCATCATTCTCGAACCCCTTTCCTCTTCGGGAATGAGAGTGGAAAGGCTCTCCTTATACCGTGGGTCGAGCAGTGTGTACACCCAGTAATCCGTAGTGGCCAGAATGCGTGTAACGCGAGGGTCACGAGAAAGGCATCCTAACATGAAGTCAGCCATGTGTGCCAGGGTACCTGTATGCAACACATGGCTGTCCTCACTCGGAAGATCACTTTCAGGATCCTCCTCCTCCTCCTCCTCCTCCTCTGGCCATACAGGCTGAAAGGATGACAGGCAAGCAGCATCTGTACCCTCAGCAGTGGTCCAAGCTGTCTCTTCCCCCTCCTCCTCATGCTCCTCCCCCTCCTCCTCCTCCTCCTCTTGCCATACATGCTGAAAGGATGACAGGCAAGCAGCATCTGTACCCTCAGCAGTGGGCCAAGCTGTCTCTTCCCCCTCCTCCTCATGCTCCTCCCCCTCCTCCTCAACGCGCTGAGATATAGACATGAGGGTGCTCTGACTATCCAGCGACATACTGTCTTCCCCTGCCTCCGTTTCCGATTGCAAAGCGTCTGCCTTTATGCTTTGCAGGGAACTTCTCAAGAGGCATAGCAGAGGAATGGTGACGCTAATGATTGCAGCATCCCCGCTCAGCATCTGGGTAGACTCCTCAAAGTTTCCAAGGACCTGGCAGATGGCTGCCAACCAGGCCCACTCTTCTGTAAATAATTGAGGAGGCTGACTCCCACTACGCCGCCCATGTTGGAGTTGGTATTCCGCAATAGTTCTACGCTGCTCATAGAGCCTGGCCAACATGTGGAGCGTAGAGTTCCACTGTGTGGGCACGTCGCACAGCAATCGGTGCACTGGCAGATGAAACCGATGTTGCAGGGTCCGCAGGGTGGCAGCGTCCATCTTGGAGTTGTGGAAATGTGCGCAGAGCTGGCGCACCTTTCCGAGCAGGTATGACAAGTGTGGGTAGCTTTTCAGAAAGCGCTGAACCACCAAATTAAAGACATGGGCCAAGCATGGCACGTGCGTGAGGCTGCCGAGCTGCAGAGCTGCCACCAGGTTACGGCCGTTGTCACACACGACCATGCCCGGTTGGAGGCTCAGCGGCGCAAGCCAGCGGTCGGTCTGCTCTGTCAGACCCTGCAGCAGTTCGTGGGCTGTCTGACTCTTCTCTCCTAAGCTGAGTAGTTTCAGCACGGCCTGCTGACGCTTGCCCACCGCTGTGCTGCCATGCCGCGCGACACCGACTGCTGGCGACGTGCTGCTGCTGACACATCTTGATTGCGAGACAGAGGTTGCGTAGGAGGAGGAGGGTGGTTTAGTGGAGGAAGCATACACCGCTGAAGATACCACCACCGAGCTGGGGCACGCAATTCGGGGGGTGGGTAGGACGTGAGCGGTCCCAGGCTCTGACTCTGTCCCAGCCTGCACTAAATTCACCCAATGTGCCGTCAGGGAGATATAGTGGCCCTGCCCGCCTGTGCCTGTCCACGTGTCTGTTGCTAAGTGGACCTTGGCAGTAACCGCGTTGGTGAGGGCGCGTACAATGTTGCGGGAGACGTGGTCGTGCAGACCTGGGACGGCACATCGGGAAAAATAGTGGCGACAGGGGACCGAGTAGTGCGGGGCCGCCGCCGCCATCATGCTTTTGAAAGCCTCCATTTCCACAAGCCTATACGGCAGCATCTCCAGGCTGATCAATTTGGCAATGTGCATGTTTAACGCTTAAGCGTGCGGGTGCGTGGCGGCGTACTTGCGCTTGCGCTCAAACAGTGGCGCTAGCGACGTCTGGACGCTGCGCTTAGAGACATTGCTGGATGGAGCCGAGGACAGCGGAGGTGAGGGTGTGGGTGCAGGCCAGGAGACGGTAGTGCCTGTGTCCTCAGAGGGGGGTTGGATCTCAGTGGCAGGTTGGGGCACAGGGGGAGAGGCAGTGGTGCAACCGGAGACGGTGAACAGCCTTCGTCCCACCTTGTGGGGTGCTTGGCCATCATATGCCTGCGCATGCTGGTGGTGGTGCCTCCCCAGCTGATCTTGGCGCGACAAAGGTTGCACACCACTGAAAAGCCCTCATTAGCAATGCATACCTTAGCTAAGCACCACACTACCTCCAACAAAGCACAATCACTGCCTGCATGACACTCCGCTGCCACTTCTCCTGGGTTACATGCTGACCACCCCACCCCACCCACGACCCAGTGTCCACAGCGCACATCAAACTGTCCCTGCCCAGCCTTCAGCTGCCCTCATGCCACGCCACCCTCATGTCTATTTATAAGTGCGTCTGCCATGAGGAGGGACCACAGGCACACACTGCAGAGGGTTAGCACGGCTAGGCAGCGACCCTCTTTAAAAGGGGCGGGGCGATAGTCCACAATGCTGTACATAAGCAATGAGAAATCCAATCCTGTGCCACCTCCATCTGGAGCTGCACACGTGGGCATAGCAATGGGGAACCTATGTACCACACACGATTCATTCTGTCAAGGTGTCTGCATGCCCCAGTCAGACCGCGGTTTTTTATAAATAGTCACAGGCAGGTACAACTCCGCAATGGGAATTCCGTGTGCACCCACAGCATGGGTGGCTCCCTGGAACCCACCGGCTGTACATAAATGTATCCCATTGCAGTGCCCTGGACAGCAGAGCTAACGTCAGATTAAATGCAGGTGGGCTTCGGCCCACACTGCATGCCCCAACCTGACCAGGGTTTTTAATTCATAGATACAGGCAGGTACAACTCCCTATTGTGAAGTCCCTGTGGACCGACAGCATGGGTGGGTGCCAGGAAGCCACCGGCGGTACATAAATATATCCCATTGCATTGCCCATCACAGCTGAGGTAATAATGTCATGTTTAATGCAGGTGGGCTTCGGCCCACACTGCATGCCCCAGTCAGACTGGGGTTCTTTAGAAGTGGACAGATGCAGTTACAACTCCCTGTGGACCGACAGCATGGGTGGGTGCCAGGAAGCCACCGGCGGTACATAAATATATCCCATTGCATTGCCCATCACAGCTGAGGTAATAATGTCATGTTTAATGCAGGTGGGCTTCGGCCCACACTGCATGCCCCAGTCAGACTGGGGTTCTTTAGAAGTGGACAGATGCAGTTACAACTCCCTGTGGACCCACAGCATGGGTGGCTCCCTGGAACCCACCGGCGGTACATAAATATATCCCATTGCAGTGCCCAACACAGCTGATGTAACGTCAGCTGTAATGCAGGTGGGCTAAAAATTAATTGGATTACACTGTAGGCGAGGGCCCCCAAAAATTGGTGTACTAACAGTACTAATGTACCTGAGAAAAATTGCCCATGCCCAACCAAGAGGGCAGGTGAAACCCATTAATCGCTTTGGTTAATGTGGCTTAATTGGTAACTAGGCCTGGAGGCAGCCCAGTAAAAATAAAAATTGGTTGAGGTGAAAGTTTGAACGCTTTAATGAGCATTGAAACGTATAAAAATTGTTTAGAAAAATTATATGACTGAGCCTTGTGGGCCTAAGAAAAATTGCCCGTTCGGCGTGATTATGTGAGGTTTCAGGAGCAGGAGGAGGAGGAGGAATATTATACACAGATTGATGAAGCAAAAATGTCCCCGTTTTGGATGGTGATAGAGAACGATGCTTCCATCCGCGGGTGCAGCCTACGTATTGTTTAGGTATCGCTGCTGTCCGCTGGTGGAGAAGAGAAGTCTGGGGAAATCCAGGCTTTGTTCATCTTGATGAGTGTAAGCCTGTTGGCACTGTCGGTTGACAGGTGGGTACGCTTATCCGAGATGATTCCCCCAGCCACACTAAACACAGTCTCTGACAAGACGCTAGCCGCAGGACAAGCAAGCACCTCCAGGGCATACAGCGCGAGTTCAGGCCACGTGTCCAGCTTCGACACCCAGTAGTTGTAGGGGGCAGAGGCGTCACCGAGGACGGTCGTGCGATCGGCTACGTACTCCCTCACCATCCTTTTACAGTGCTCCCGCCAACTCAGCCTTGACTGGGGAGAGGTGACACAGTCTTGCTGGGGAGCCATAAAGCTGGCAAAGGCCTTGGATAATGTTCCCCTTCCTGCGCTGTACATGCTGCCTGATCTCTGCGCCTCCCCTGCTACCTGGGCCGCGGAAATGCGCCTTCGGCCACTAGCACTGTCGGATGGGAAGTTTACCATCAGTGTGTCCACCAGTGCCTTGTGGTATAGCATCATTCTCGAACCCCTTTCCTCTTCGGGAATGAGAGTGGAAAGGCTCTCCTTATACCGTGGGTCGAGCAGTGTGTACACCCAGTAATCCGTAGTGGCCAGAATGCGTGTAACGCGAGGGTCACGAGAAAGGCATCCTAACATGAAGTCAGCCATGTGTGCCAGGGTACCTGTATGCAACACATGGCTGTCCTCACTCGGAAGATCACTTTCAGGATCCTCCTCCTCCTCCTCCTCCTCCTCCTCCTCCTCCTCCTCCTCCTCTGGCCATACAGGCTGAAAGGATGACAGGCAAGCAGCATCTGTACCCTCAGCAGTGGTCCAAGCTGTCTCTTCCCCCTCCTCCTCATGCTCCTCCCCCTCCTCCTCCTCCTCCTCTTGCCATACATGCTGAAAGAATGACAGGCAAGCAGCATCTGTACCCTCAGCAGTGGGCCAAGCTGTCTCTTCCCCCTCCTCCTCATGCTCCTCCCCCTCCTCCTCAACGCGCTGAGATATAGACATGAGGGTGCTCTGACTATCCAGCGACATACTGTCTTCCCCTGCCTCCGTTTCCGATTGCAAAGCGTCTGCCTTTATGCTTTGCAGGGAACTTCTCAAGAGGCATAGCAGAGGAATGGTGACGCTAATGATTGCAGCATCCCCGCTCAGCATCTGGGTAGACTCCTCAAAGTTTCCAAGGACCTGGCAGATGGCTGCCAACCAGGCCCACTCTTCTGTAAATAATTGAGGAGGCTGACTCCCACTACGCCGCCCATGTTGGAGTTGGTATTCCGCAATAGTTCTACGCTGCTCATAGAGCCTGGCCAACATGTGGAGCGTAGAGTTCCACTGTGTGGGCACGTCGCACAGCAATCGGTGCACTGGCAGATGAAACCGATGTTGCAGGGTCCGCAGGGTGGCAGCGTCCATCTTGGAGTTGTGGAAATGTGCGCAGAGCTGGCGCACCTTTCCGAGCAGGTATGACAAGTGTGGGTAGCTTTTCAGAAAGCGCTGAACCACCAAATTAAAGACATGGGCCAAGCATGGCACGTGCGTGAGGCTGCCGAGCTGCAGAGCTGCCACCAGGTTACGGCCGTTGTCACACACGACCATGCCCGGTTGGAGGCTCAGCGGCGCAAGCCAGCGGTCGGTCTGCTCTGTCAGACCCTGCAGCAGTTCGTGGGCTGTCTGACTCTTCTCTCCTAAGCTGAGTAGTTTCAGCACGGCCTGCTGACGCTTGCCCACCGCTGTGCTGCCATGCCGCGCGACACCGACTGCTGGCGACGTGCTGCTGCTGACACATCTTGATTGCGAGACAGAGGTTGCGTAGGAGGAGGAGGGTGGTTTAGTGGAGGAAGCATACACCGCTGAAGATACCACCACCGAGCTGGGGCACGCAATTCGGGGGGTGGGTAGGACGTGAGCGGTCCCAGGCTCTGACTCTGTCCCAGCCTGCACTAAATTCACCCAATGTGCCGTCAGGGAGATATAGTGGCCCTGCCCGCCTGTGCCTGTCCACGTGTCTGTTGTTAAGTGGACCTTGGCAGTAACCGCGTTGGTGAGGGCGCGTACAATGTTGCGGGAGACGTGGTCGTGCAGGCCTGGGACGGCACATCGGGAAAAATAGTGGCGACAGGGGACCGAGTAGTGCGGGGCCGCCGCCGCCATCATGCTTTTGAAAGCCTCCGTTTCCACAAGCCTATACGGCAGCATCTCCAGGCTGATCAATTTGGCAATGTGCATGTTTAACGCTTAAGCGTGCGGGTGCGTGGCGGCGTGCTTGCGCTCAAACAGTGGCGCTAGCGACGTCTGGACGCTGCGCTTAGAGACATTGCTGGATGGAGCCGAGGACAGCGGAGGTGAGGGTGTGGGTGCAGGCCAGGAGACGGTAGTGCCTGTGTCCTCAGAGGGGGGTTGGATCTCAGTGGCAGGTTGGGGCACAGGGGGAGAGGCAGTGGTGCAACCGGAGACGGTGAACGGCCTTCGTCCCACCTTGTGTGGTGCTTGGCCATCATATGCCTGCGCATGCTGGTGGTGGTGCCTCCCCAGCTGATCTTGGCGCGACAAAGGTTGCACACCACTGAAAAGCCCTCATTAGCAATGCATACCTTAGCTAAGCACCACACTACCTCCAACAAAGCACAATCACTGCCTGCATGACACTCCGCTGCCACTTCTCCTGGGTTACATGCTGACCACCCCACCCCACCCACGACCCAGTGTCCACAGCGCACATCAAACTGTCCCTGCCCAGCCTTCAGCTGCCCTCATGCCACGCCACCCTCATGTCTATTTATAAGTGCGTCTGCCATGAGGAGGGACCACAGGCACACACTGCAGAGGGTTAGCACGGCTAGGCAGCGACCCTCTTTAAAAGGGGCGGGGCGATAGTCCACAATGCTGTACATAAGCAATGAGAAATCCAATCCTGTGCCACCTCCATCTGGAGCTGCACACGTGGGCATAGCAATGGGGAACCTATGTACCACACACGATTCATTCTGTCAAGGTGTCTGCATGCCCCAGTCAGACCGCGGTTTTTTATAAATAGTCACAGGCAGGTACAACTCCGCAATGGGAATTCCGTGTGCACCCACAGCATGGGTGGCTCCCTGGAACCCACCGGCTGTACATAAATGTATCCCATTGCAGTGCCCTGGACAGCAGAGCTAACGTCAGATTAAATGCAGGTGGGCTTCGGCCCACACTGCATGCCCCAACCTGACCAGGGTTTTTAATTCATAGATACAGGCAGGTACAACTCCCTATTGTGAAGTCCCTGTGGACCGACAGCATGGGTGGGTGCCAGGAAGCCACCGGCGGTACATAAATATATCCCATTGCATTGCCCATCACAGCTGAGGTAATAATGTCATGTTTAATGCAGGTGGGCTTCGGCCCACACTGCATGCCCCAGTCAGACTGGGGTTCTTTAGAAGTGGACAGATGCAGTTACAACTCCCTGTGGACCGACAGCATGGGTGGGTGCCAGGAAGCCACCGGCGGTACATAAATATATCCCATTGCATTGCCCATCACAGCTGAGGTAATAATGTCATGTTTAATGCAGGTGGGCTTCGGCCCACACTGCATGCCCCAGTCAGACTGGGGTTCTTTAGAAGTGGACAGATGCAGTTACAACTCCCTATGGACCCACAGCATGGGTGGCTCCCTGGAACCCACCGGCGGTACATAAATATATCCCATTGCAGTGCCCAACACAGCTGATGTAACGTCAGCTGTAATGCAGGTGGGCTAAAAATTAATTGGATTACACTGTAGGCGAGGGCCCCCAAAAATTGGTGTACTAACAGTACTAATGTACCTGAGAAAAATTGCCCATGCCCAACCAAGAGGGCAGGTGAAACCCATTAATCGCTTTGGTTAATGTGGCTTAATTGGTAACTAGGCCTGGAGGCAGCCCAGTAAAAATAAAAATTGGTTGAGGTGAAAGTTTGGACGCTTTAATGAGCATTGAAACGTATAAAAATTGTTTAGAAAAATTATATGACTGAGCCTTGTGGGCCTAAGAAAAATTGCCCGTTCGGCGTGATTATGTGAGGTTTCAGGAGCAGGAGGAGGAGGAAGAATATTATACACAGATTGATGAAGCAAAAATGTCCCCGTTTTGGATGGTGATAGAGAACAATGCTTCCATCCGCGGGTGCAGCCTACGTATTGTTTAGGTATCGCTGCTGTCCGCTGGTGGAGAAGAGAAGTCTGGGGAAATCCAGGCTTTGTTCATCTTGATGAGTGTAAGCCTGTTGGCACTGTCGGTTGACAGGTGGGTACGCTTATCCGAGATGATTCCCCCAGCCACACTAAACACAGTCTCTGACAAGACGCTAGCCGCAGGACAAGCAAGCACCTCCAGGGCATACAGCGCGAGTTCAGGCCACGTGTCCAGCTTCGACACCCAGTAGTTGTAGGGGGCAGAGGCGTCACCGAGGACGGTCGTGCGATCGGCTACGTACTCCCTCACCATCCTTTTACAGTGCTCCCGCCAACTCAGCCTTGACTGGGGAGAGGTGACACAGTCTTGCTGGGGAGCCATAAAGCTGGCAAAGGCCTTGGATAATGTTCCCCTTCCTGCGCTGTACATGCTGCCTGATCTCTGCGCCTCCCCTGCTACCTGGGCCGCGGAAATGCGCCTTCGGCCACTAGCACTGTCGGATGGGAAGTTTACCATCAGTGTGTCCACCAGCGCCTTGTGGTATAGCATCATTCTCGAACCCCTTTCCTCTTCGGGAATGAGAGTGGAAAGGCTCTCCTTATACCGTGGGTCGAGCAGTGTGTACACCCAGTAATCCGTAGTGGCCAGAATGCGTGTAACGCGAGGGTCACGAGAAAGGCATCCTAACATGAAGTCAGCCATGTGTGCCAGGGTACCTGTATGCAACACATGGCTGTCCTCACTCGGAAGATCACTTTCAGGATCCTCCTCCTCCTCCTCCTCCTCCTCCTCTGGCCATACAGGCTGAAAGGATGACAGGCAAGCAGCATCTGTACGCTCAGCAGTGGTCCAAGCTGTCTCTTCCCCCTCCTCCTCATGCTCCTCCCCCTCCTCCTGCTCCTCCTCTTGCCATACATGCTGAAAGGATGACAGGCAAGCAGCATCTGTACCCTCAGCAGTGGGCCAAGCTGTCTCTTCCCCCTCCTCCTCATGCTCCTCCCCCTCCTCCTCAACGCGCTGAGATATAGACATGAGGGTGCTCTGACTATCCAGCGACATACTGTCTTCCCCTGCCTCCGTTTCCGATTGCAAAGCGTCTGCCTTTATGCTTTGCAGGGAACTTCTCAAGAGGCATAGCAGAGGAATGGTGACGCTAATGATTGCAGCATCCCCGCTCAGCATCTGGGTAGACTCCTCAAAGTTTCCAAGGACCTGGCAGATGGCTGCCAACCAGGCCCACTCTTCTGTAAATAATTGAGGAGGCTGACTCCCACTACGCCGCCCATGTTGGAGTTGGTATTCCGCAATAGTTCTACGCTGCTCATAGAGCCTGGCCAACATGTGGAGCGTAGAGTTCCACTGTGTGGGCACGTCGCACAGCAATCGGTGCACTGGCAGATGAAACCGATGTTGCAGGGTCCGCAGGGTGGCAGCGTCCATCTTGGAGTTGTGGAAATGTGCGCAGAGCTGGCGCACCTTTCCGAGCAGGTATGACAAGTGTGGGTAGCTTTTCAGAAAGCGCTGAACCACCAAATTAAAGACATGGGCCAAGCATGGCACGTGCGTGAGGCTGCCGAGCTGCAGAGCTGCCACCAGGTTACGGCCGTTGTCACACACGACCATGCCCGGTTGGAGGCTCAGCGGCGCAAGCCAGCGGTCGGTCTGCTCTGTCAGACCCTGCAGCAGTTCGTGGGCTGTCTGACTCTTCTCTCCTAAGCTGAGTAGTTTCAGCACGGCCTGCTGACGCTTGCCCACCGCTGTGCTGCCATGCCGCGCGACACCGACTGCTGGCGACGTGCTGCTGCTGACACATCTTGATTGCGAGACAGAGGTTGCGTAGGAGGAGGAGGGTGGTTTAGTGGAGGAAGCATACACCGCTGAAGATACCACCACCGAGCTGGGGCACGCAATTCGGGGGGTGGGTAGGACGTGAGCGGTCCCAGGCTCTGACTCTGTCCCAGCCTGCACTAAATTCACCCAATGTGCCGTCAGGGAGATATAGTGGCCCTGCCCGCCTGTGCCTGTCCACGTGTCTGTTGTTAAGTGGACCTTGGCAGTAACCGCGTTGGTGAGGGCGCGTACAATGTTGCGGGAGACGTGGTCGTGCAGACCTGGGACGGCACATCGGGAAAAATAGTGGCGACAGGGGACCGAGTAGTGCGGGGCCGCCGCCGCCATCATGCTTTTGAAAGCCTCCATTTCCACAAGCCTATACGGCAGCATCTCCAGGCTGATCAATTTGGCAATGTGCATGTTTAACGCTTAAGCGTGCGGGTGCGTGGCGGCGTACTTGCGCTTGCGCTCAAACAGTGGCGCTAGCGACGTCTGGACGCTGCGCTTAGAGACATTGCTGGATGGAGCCGAGGACAGCGGAGGTGAGGGTGTGGGTGCAGGCCAGGAGACGGTAGTGCCTGTGTCCTCAGAGGGGGGTTGGATCTCAGTGGCAGGTTGGGGCACAGGGGGAGAGGCAGTGGTGCAACCGGAGACGGTGAACAGCCTTCGTCCCACCTTGTGGGGTGCTTGGCCATCATAGGCCTGCGCATGCTGGTGGTGGTGCCTCCCCAGCTGATCTTGGCGCGACAAAGGTTGCACACCACTGAAAAGCCCTCATTAGCAATGCATACCTTAGCTAAGCACCACACTACCTCCAACAAAGCACAATCACTGCCTGCATGACACTCCGCTGCCACTTCTCCTGGGTTACATGCTGACCACCCCACCCCACCCACGACCCAGTGTCCACAGCGCACATCGAACTGTCCCTGCCCAGCCTTCAGCTGCCCTCATGCCACGCCACCCTCATGTCTATTTATAAGTGCGTCTGCCATGAGGAGGGACCACAGGCACACACTGCAGAGGGTTAGCACGGCTAGGCAGCGACCCTCTTTAAAAGGGGCGGGGCGATAGTCCACAATGCTGTACATAAGCAATGAGAAATCCAATCCTGTGCCACCTCCATCTGGAGCTGCACACGTGGGCATAGCAATGGGGAACCTATGTGCCACACACGATTCATTCTGTCAAGGTGTCTGCATGCCCCAGTCAGACCGCGGTTTTTTATAAATAGTCACAGGCAGGTACAACTCCGCAATGGGAATTCCGTGTGCACCCACAGCATGGGTGGCTCCCTGGAACCCACCGGCTGTACATAAATGTATCCCATTGCAGTGCCCTGGACAGCAGAGCTAACGTCAGATTAAATGCAGGTGGGCTTCGGCCCACACTGCATGCCCCAACCTGACCAGGGTTTTTAATTCATAGATACAGGCAGGTACAACTCCCTATTGTGAAGTCCCTGTGGACCGACAGCATGGGTGGGTGCCAGGAAGCCACCGGCGGTACATAAATATATCCCATTGCATTGCCCATCACAGCTGAGGTAATAATGTCATGTTTAATGCAGGTGGGCTTCGGCCCACACTGCATGCCCCAGTCAGACTGGGGTTCTTTAGAAGTGGACAGATGCAGTTACAACTCCCTGTGGACCGACAGCATGGGTGGGTGCCAGGAAGCCACCGGCGGTACATAAATATATCCCATTGCATTGCCCATCACAGCTGAGGTAATAATGTCATGTTTAATGCAGGTGGGCTTCGGCCCACACTGCATGCCCCAGTCAGACTGGGGTTCTTTAGAAGTGGACAGATGCAGTTACAACTCCCTGTGGACCCACAGCATGGGTGGCTCCCTGGAACCCACCGGCGGTACATAAATATATCCCATTGCAGTGCCCAACACAGCTGATGTAACGTCAGCTGTAATGCAGGTGGGCTAAAAATTAATTGGATTACACTGTAGGCGAGGGCCCCCAAAAATTGGTGTACTAACAGTACTAATGTACCTGAGAAAAATTGCCCATGCCCAACCAAGAGGGCAGGTGAAACCCATTAATCGCTTTGGTTAATGTGGCTTAATTGGTAACTAGGCCTGGAGGCAGCCCAGTAAAAATAAAAATTGGTTGAGGTGAAAGTTTGAACGCTTTAATGAGCATTGAAACGTATAAAAATTGTTTAGAAAAATTATATGACTGAGCCTTGTGGGCCTAAGAAAAATTGCCCGTTCGGCGTGATTATGTGAGGTTTCAGGAGCAGGAGGAGGAGGAGGAATATTATACACAGATTGATGAAGCAAAAATGTCCCCGTTTTGGATGGTGATAGAGAACGATGCTTCCATCCGCGGGTGCAGCCTACGTATTGTTTAGGTATCGCTGCTGTCCGCTGGTGGAGAAGAGAAGTCTGGGGAAATCCAGGCTTTGTTCATCTTGATGAGTGTAAGCCTGTTGGCACTGTCGGTTGACAGGTGGGTACGCTTATCCGAGATGATTCCCCCAGCCACACTAAACACAGTCTCTGACAAGACGCTAGCCGCAGGACAAGCAAGCACCTCCAGGGCATACAGCGCGAGTTCAGGCCACGTGTCCAGCTTCGACACCCAGTAGTTGTAGGGGGCAGAGGCGTCACCGAGGACGGTCGTGCGATCGGCTACGTACTCCCTCACCATCCTTTTACAGTGCTCCCGCCAACTCAGCCTTGACTGGGGAGAGGTGACACAGTCTTGCTGGGGAGCCATAAAGCTGGCAAAGGCCTTGGATAATGTTCCCCTTCCTGCGCTGTACATGCTGCCTGATCTCTGCGCCTCCCCTGCTACCTGGGCCGCGGAAATGCGCCTTCGGCCACTAGCACTGTCGGATGGGAAGTTTACCATCAGTGTGTCCACCAGCGCCTTGTGGTATAGCATCATTCTCGAACCCCTTTCCTCTTCGGGAATGAGAGTGGAAAGGCTCTCCTTATACCGTGGGTCGAGCAGTGTGTACACCCAGTAATCCGTAGTGGCCAGAATGCGTGTAACGCGAGGGTCACGAGAAAGGCATCCTAACATGAAGTCAGCCATGTGTGCCAGGGTACCTGTATGCAACACATGGCTGTCCTCACTCGGAAGATCACTTTCAGGATCCTCCTCCTCCTCCTCCTCCTCCTCCTCTGGCCATACAGGCTGAAAGGATGACAGGCAAGCAGCATCTGTACGCTCAGCAGTGGTCCAAGCTGTCTCTTCCCCCTCCTCCTCATGCTCCTCCCCCTCCTCCTGCTCCTCCTCTTGCCATACATGCTGAAAGGATGACAGGCAAGCAGCATCTGTACCCTCAGCAGTGGGCCAAGCTGTCTCTTCCCCCTCCTCCTCATGCTCCTCCCCCTCCTCCTCAACGCGCTGAGATATAGACATGAGGGTGCTCTGACTATCCAGCGACATACTGTCTTCCCCTGCCTCCGTTTCCGATTGCAAAGCGTCTGCCTTTATGCTTTGCAGGGAACTTCTCAAGAGGCATAGCAGAGGAATGGTGACGCTAATGATTGCAGCATCCCCGCTCAGCATCTGGGTAGACTCCTCAAAGTTTCCAAGGACCTGGCAGATGGCTGCCAACCAGGCCCACTCTTCTGTAAATAATTGAGGAGGCTGACTCCCACTACGCCGCCCATGTTGGAGTTGGTATTCCGCAATAGTTCTACGCTGCTCATAGAGCCTGGCCAACATGTGGAGCGTAGAGTTCCACTGTGTGGGCACGTCGCACAGCAATCGGTGCACTGGCAGATGAAACCGATGTTGCAGGGTCCGCAGGGTGGCAGCGTCCATCTTGGAGTTGTGGAAATGTGCGCAGAGCTGGCGCACCTTTCCGAGCAGGTATGACAAGTGTGGGTAGCTTTTCAGAAAGCGCTGAACCACCAAATTAAAGACATGGGCCAAGCATGGCACGTGCGTGAGGCTGCCGAGCTGCAGAGCTGCCACCAGGTTACAGCCGTTGTCACACACGACCATGCCCGGTTGGAGGCTCAGCGGCGCAAGCCAGCGGTCGGTCTGCTCTGTCAGACCCTGCAGCAGTTCGTGGGCTGTCTGACTCTTCTCTCCTAAGCTGAGTAGTTTCAGCACGGCCTGCTGACGCTTGCCCACCGCTGTGCTGCCATGCCGCGCGACACCGACTGCTGGCGACGTGCTGCTGCTGACACATCTTGATTGCGAGACAGAGGTTGCGTAGGAGGAGGAGGGTGGTTTAGTGGAGGAAGCATACACCGCTGAAGATACCACCACCGAGCTGGGGCACGCAATTCGGGGGGTGGGTAGGACGTGAGCGGTCCCAGGCTCTGACTCTGTCCCAGCCTGCACTAAATTCACCCAATGTGCCGTCAGGGAGATATAGTGGCCCTGCCCGCCTGTGCCTGTCCACGTGTCTGTTGTTAAGTGGACCTTGGCAGTAACCGCGTTGGTGAGGGCGCGTACAATGTTGCGGGAGACGTGGTCGTGCAGACCTGGGACGGCACATCGGGAAAAATAGTGGCGACAGGGGACCGAGTAGTGCGGGGCCGCCGCCGCCATCATGCTTTTGAAAGCCTCCATTTCCACAAGCCTATACGGCAGCATCTCCAGGCTGATCAATTTGGCAATGTGCATGTTTAACGCTTAAGCGTGCGGGTGCGTGGCGGCGTACTTGCGCTTGCGCTCAAACAGTGGCGCTAGCGACGTCTGGACGCTGCGCTTAGAGACATTGCTGGATGGAGCCGAGGACAGCGGAGGTGAGGGTGTGGGTGCAGGCCAGGAGACGGTAGTGCCTGTGTCCTCAGAGGGGGGTTGGATCTCAGTGGCAGGTTGGGGCACAGGGGGAGAGGCAGTGGTGCAACCGGAGACGGTGAACAGCCTTCGTCCCACCTTGTGGGGTGCTTGGCCATCATAGGCCTGCGCATGCTGGTGGTGGTGCCTCCCCAGCTGATCTTGGCGCGACAAAGGTTGCACACCACTGAAAAGCCCTCATTAGCAATGCATACCTTAGCTAAGCACCACACTACCTCCAACAAAGCACAATCACTGCCTGCATGACACTCCGCTGCCACTTCTCCTGGGTTACATGCTGACCACCCCACCCCACCCACGACCCAGTGTCCACAGCGCACATCGAACTGTCCCTGCCCAGCCTTCAGCTGCCCTCATGCCACGCCACCCTCATGTCTATTTATAAGTGCGTCTGCCATGAGGAGGGACCACAGGCACACACTGCAGAGGGTTAGCACGGCTAGGCAGCGACCCTCTTTAAAAGGGGCGGGGCGATAGTCCACAATGCTGTACATAAGCAATGAGAAATCCAATCCTGTGCCACCTCCATCTGGAGCTGCACACGTGGGCATAGCAATGGGGAACCTATGTGCCACACACGATTCATTCTGTCAAGGTGTCTGCATGCCCCAGTCAGACCGCGGTTTTTTATAAATAGTCACAGGCAGGTACAACTCCGCAATGGGAATTCCGTGTGCACCCACAGCATGGGTGGCTCCCTGGAACCCACCGGCTGTACATAAATGTATCCCATTGCAGTGCCCTGGACAGCAGAGCTAACGTCAGATTAAATGCAGGTGGGCTTCGGCCCACACTGCATGCCCCAACCTGACCAGGGTTTTTAATTCATAGATACAGGCAGGTACAACTCCCTATTGTGAAGTCCCTGTGGACCGACAGCATGGGTGGGTGCCAGGAAGCCACCGGCGGTACATAAATATATCCCATTGCATTGCCCATCACAGCTGAGGTAATAATGTCATGTTTAATGCAGGTGGGCTTCGGCCCACACTGCATGCCCCAGTCAGACTGGGGTTCTTTAGAAGTGGACAGATGCAGTTACAACTCCCTGTGGACCGACAGCATGGGTGGGTGCCAGGAAGCCACCGGCGGTACATAAATATATCCCATTGCATTGCCCATCACAGCTGAGGTAATAATGTCATGTTTAATGCAGGTGGGCTTCGGCCCACACTGCATGCCCCAGTCAGACTGGGGTTCTTTAGAAGTGGACAGATGCAGTTACAACTCCCTGTGGACCCACAGCATGGGTGGCTCCCTGGAACCCACCGGCGGTACATAAATATATCCCATTGCAGTGCCCAACACAGCTGATGTAACGTCAGCTGTAATGCAGGTGGGCTAAAAATTAATTGGATTACACTGTAGGCGAGGGCCCCCAAAAATTGGTGTACTAACAGTACTAATGTACCTGAGAAAAATTGCCCATGCCCAACCAAGAGGGCAGGTGAAACCCATTAATCGCTTTGGTTAATGTGGCTTAATTGGTAACTAGGCCTGGAGGCAGCCCAGTAAAAATAAAAATTGGTTGAGGTGAAAGTTTGAACGCTTTAATGAGCATTGAAACGTATAAAAATTGTTTAGAAAAATTATATGACTGAGCCTTGTGGGCCTAAGAAAAATTGCCCGTTCGGCGTGATTATGTGAGGTTTCAGGAGCAGGAGGAGGAGGAGGAATATTATACACAGATTGATGAAGCAAAAATGTCCCCGTTTTGGATGGTGATAGAGAACGATGCTTCCATCCGCGGGTGCAGCCTACGTATTGTTTAGGTATCGCTGCTGTCCGCTGGTGGAGAAGAGAAGTCTGGGGAAATCCAGGCTTTGTTCATCTTGATGAGTGTAAGCCTGTTGGCACTGTCGGTTGACAGGTGGGTACGCTTATCCGAGATGATTCCCCCAGCCACACTAAACACAGTCTCTGACAAGACGCTAGCCGCAGGACAAGCAAGCACCTCCAGGGCATACAGCGCGAGTTCAGGCCACGTGTCCAGCTTCGACACCCAGTAGTTGTAGGGGGCAGAGGCGTCACCGAGGACGGTCGTGCGATCGGCTACGTACTCCCTCACCATCCTTTTACAGTGCTCCCGCCAACTCAGCCTTGACTGGGGAGAGGTGACACAGTCTTGCTGGGGAGCCATAAAGCTGGCAAAGGCCTTGGATAATGTTCCCCTTCCTGCGCTGTACATGCTGCCTGATCTCTGCGCCTCCCCTGCTACCTGGGCCGCGGAAATGCGCCTTCGGCCACTAGCACTGTCGGATGGGAAGTTTACCATCAGTGTGTCCACCAGCGCCTTGTGGTATAGCATCATTCTCGAACCCCTTTCCTCTTCGGGAATGAGAGTGGAAAGGCTCTCCTTATACCGTGGGTCGAGCAGTGTGTACACCCAGTAATCCGTAGTGGCCAGAATGCGTGTAACGCGAGGGTCACGAGAAAGGCATCCTAACATGAAGTCAGCCATGTGTGCCAGGGTACCTGTATGCAACACATGGCTGTCCTCACTCGGAAGATCACTTTCAGGATCCTCCTCCTCCTCCTCCTCCTCCTCCTCCTCCTCCTCCTCCTCCTCCTCTGGCCATACAGGCTGAAAGGATGACAGGCAAGCAGCATCTGTACCCTCAGCAGTGGTCCAAGCTGTCTCTTCCCCCTCCTCCTCATGCTCCTCCCCCTCCTCCTCCTCCTCCTCTTGCCATACATGCTGAAAGGATGACAGGCAAGCAGCATCTGTACCCTCAGCAGTGGGCCAAGCTGTCTCTTCCCCCTCCTCCTCATGCTCCTCCCCCTCCTCCTCAACGCGCTGAGATATAGACATGAGGGTGCTCTGACTATCCAGCGACATACTGTCTTCCCCTGCCTCCGTTTCCGATTGCAAAGCGTCTGCCTTTATGCTTTGCAGGGAACTTCTCAAGAGGCATAGCAGAGGAATGGTGACGCTAATGATTGCAGCATCCCCGCTCAGCATCTGGGTAGACTCCTCAAAGTTTCCAAGGACCTGGCAGATGGCTGCCAACCAGGCCCACTCTTCTGTAAATAATTGAGGAGGCTGACTCCCACTACGCCGCCCATGTTGGAGTTGGTATTCCG
Organism: Eleutherodactylus coqui; assembly: GCF_035609145.1. Lineage (NCBI taxonomy): Eukaryota > Metazoa > Chordata > Amphibia > Anura > Eleutherodactylidae > Eleutherodactylus > Eleutherodactylus coqui. Next base: position 112,481,487 of record NC_089839.1, on the reverse strand, counting down.
CAATAGTTCTACGCTGCTCATAGAGCCTGGCCAACATGTGGAGCGTAGAGTTCCACTGTGTGGGCACGTCGCACAGCAATCGGTGCACTGGCAGATGAAACCGATGTTGCAGGGTCCGCAGGGTGGCAGCGTCCATCTTGGAGTTGTGGAAATGTGCGCAGAGCTGGCGCACCTTTCCGAGCAGGTATGACAAGTGTGGGTAGCTTTTCAGAAAGCGCTGAACCACCAAATTAAAGACATGGGCCAAGCATGGCACGTGCGTGAGGCTGCCGAGCTGCAGAGCTGCCACCAGGTTACGGCCGTTGTCACACACGACCATGCCCGGTTGGAGGCTCAGCGGCGCAAGCCAGCGGTCGGTCTGCTCTGTCAGACCCTGCAGCAGTTCGTGGGCTGTCTGACTCTTCTCTCCTAAGCTGAGTTGTTTCAGCACGGCCTGCTGACGCTTGCCCACCGCTGTGCTGCCATGCCGCGCGACACCGACTGCTGGCGACGTGCTGCTGCTGACACATCTTGATTGCGAGACAGAGGTTGCGTAGGAGGAGGAGGGTGGTTTAGTGGAGGAAGCATACACCGCTGAAGATACCACCACCGAGCTGGGGCACGCAATTCGGGGGGTGGGTAGGACGTGAGCGGTCCCAGGCTCTGACTCTGTCCCAGCCTGCACTAAATTCACCCAATGTGCCGTCAGGGAGATATAGTGGCCCTGCCCGCCTGTGCCTGTCCACGTGTCTGTTGTTAAGTGGACCTTGGCAGTAACCGCGTTGGTGAGGGCGCGTACAATGTTGCGGGAGACGTGGTCGTGCAGGCCTGGGACGGCACATCGGGAAAAATAGTGGCGACAGGGGACCGAGTAGTGCGGGGCCGCCGCCGCCATCATGCTTTTGAAAGCCTCCGTTTCCACAAGCCTATACGGCAGCATCTCCAGGCTGATCAATTTGGCAATGTGCATGTTTAACGCTTAAGCGTGCGGGTGCGTGGCAGCGTGCTTGCGCTCAAACAGTGGCGCTAGCGACGTCTGGACGCTGCGCTTAGAGACATTGCTGGATGGAGCCGAGGACAGCGGAGGTGAGGGTGTGGGTGCAGGCCAGGAGACGGTAGTGCCTGTGTCCTCAGAGGGGGGTTGGATCTCAGTGGCAGGTTGGGGCACAGGGGGAGAGGCAGTGGTGCAACCGGAGACGGTGAACGGCCTTCGTCCCACCTTGTGTGGTGCTTGGCCATCATATGCCTGCGCATGCTGGTGGTGGTGCCTCCCCAGCTGATCTTGGCGCGACAAAGGTTGCACACCACTGAAAAGCCCTCATTAGCAATGCATACCTTAGCTAAGCACCACACTACCTCCAACAAAGCACAATCACTGCCTGCATGACACTCCGCTGCCACTTCTCCTGGGTTACATGCTGACCACCCCACCCCACCCACGACCCAGTGTCCACAGCGCACATCAAACTGTCCCTGCCCAGCCTTCAGCTGCCCTCATGCCACGCCACCCTCATGTCTATTTATAAGTGCGTCTGCCATGAGGAGGGACCACAGGCACACACTGCAGAGGGTTAGCACGGCTAGGCAGCGACCCTCTTTAAAAGGGGCGGGGCGATAGTCCACAATGCTGTACATAAGCAATGAGAAATCCAATCCTGTGCCACCTCCATCTGGAGCTGCACACGTGGGCATAGCAATGGGGAACCTATGTACCACACACGATTCATTCTGTCAAGGTGTCTGCATGCCCCAGTCAGACCGCGGTTTTTTATAAATAGTCACAGGCAGGTACAACTCCGCAATGGGAATTCCGTGTGCACCCACAGCATGGGTGGCTCCCTGGAACCCACCGGCTGTACATAAATGTATCCCATTGCAGTGCCCTGGACAGCAGAGCTAACGTCAGATTAAATGCAGGTGGGCTTCGGCCCACACTGCATGCCCCAACCTGACCAGGGTTTTTAATTCATAGATACAGGCAGGTACAACTCCCTATTGTGAAGTCCCTGTGGACCGACAGCATGGGTGGGTGCCAGGAAGCCACCGGCGGTACATAAATATATCCCATTGCATTGCCCATCACAGCTGAGGTAATAATGTCATGTTTAATGCAGGTGGGCTTCGGCCCACACTGCATGCCCCAGTCAGACTGGGGTTCTTTAGAAGTGGACAGATGCAGTTACAACTCCCTGTGGACCGACAGCATGGGTGGGTGCCAGGAAGCCACCGGCGGTACATAAATATATCCCATTGCATTGCCCATCACAGCTGAGGTAATAATGTCATGTTTAATGCAGGTGGGCTTCGGCCCACACTGCATGCCCCAGTCAGACTGGGGTTCTTTAGAAGTGGACAGATGCAGTTACAACTCCCTGTGGACCCACAGCATGGGTGGCTCCCTGGAACCCACCGGCGGTACATAAATATATCCCATTGCAGTGCCCAACACAGCTGATGTAACGTCAGCTGTAATGCAGGTGGGCTAAAAATTAATTGGATTACACTGTAGGCGAGGGCCCCCAAAAATTGGTGTACTAACAGTACTAATGTACCTGAGAAAAATTGCCCATGCCCAACCAAGAGGGCAGGTGAAACCCATTAATCGCTTTGGTTAATGTGGCTTAATTGGTAACTAGGCCTGGAGGCAGCCCAGTAAAAATAAAAATTGGTTGAGGTGAAAGTTTGGACGCTTTAATGAGCATTGAAACGTATAAAAATTGTTTAGAAAAATTATATGACTGAGCCTTGTGGGCCTAAGAAAAATTGCCCGTTCGGCGTGATTATGTGAGGTTTCAGGAGCAGGAGGAGGAGGAAGAATATTATACACAGATTGATGAAGCAAAAATGTCCCCGTTTTGGATGGTGATAGAGAACAATGCTTCCATCCGCGGGTGCAGCCTACGTATTGTTTAGGTATCGCTGCTGTCCGCTGGTGGAGAAGAGAAGTCTGGGGAAATCCAGGCTTTGTTCATCTTGATGAGTGTAAGCCTGTTGGCACTGTCGGTTGACAGGTGGGTACGCTTATCCGAGATGATTCCCCCAGCCACACTAAACACAGTCTCTGACAAGACGCTAGCCGCAGGACAAGCAAGCACCTCCAGGGCATACAGCGCGAGTTCAGGCCACGTGTCCAGCTTCGACACCCAGTAGTTGTAGGGGGCAGAGGCGTCACCGAGGACGGTCGTGCGATCGGCTACGTACTCCCTCACCATCCTTTTACAGTGCTCCCGCCAACTCAGCCTTGACTGGGGAGAGGTGACACAGTCTTGCTGGGGAGCCATAAAGCTGGCAAAGGCCTTGGATAATGTTCCCCTTCCTGCGCTGTACATGCTGCCTGATCTCTGCGCCTCCCCTGCTACCTGGGCCGCGGAAATGCGCCTTCGGCCACTAGCACTGTCGGATGGGAAGTTTACCATCAGTGTGTCCACCAGCGCCTTGTGGTATAGCATCATTCTCGAACCCCTTTCCTCTTCGGGAATGAGAGTGGAAAGGCTCTCCTTATACCGTGGGTCGAGCAGTGTGTACACCCAGTAATCCGTAGTGGCCAGAATGCGTGTAACGCGAGGGTCACGAGAAAGGCATCCTAACATGAAGTCAGCCATGTGTGCCAGGGTACCTGTATGCAACACATGGCTGTCCTCACTCGGAAGATCACTTTCAGGATCCTCCTCCTCCTCCTCCTCCTCCTCCTCCTCCTCCTCCTCTGGCCATACAGGCTGAAAGGATGACAGGCAAGCAGCATCTGTACCCTCAGCAGTGGTCCAAGCTGTCTCTTCCCCCTCCTCCTCATGCTCCTCCCCCTCCTCCTCCTCCTCCTCTTGCCATACATGCTGAAAGGATGACAGGCAAGCAGCATCTGTACCCTCAGCAGTGGGCCAAGCTGTCTCTTCCCCCTCCTCCTCATGCTCCTCCCCCTCCTCCTCAACGCGCTGAGATATAGACATGAGGGTGCTCTGACTATCCAGCGACATACTGTCTTCCCCTGCCTCCGTTTCCGATTGCAAAGCGTCTGCCTTTATGCTTTGCAGGGAACTTCTCAAGAGGCATAGCAGAGGAATGGTGACGCTAATGATTGCAGCATCCCCGCTCAGCATCTGGGTAGACTCCTCAAAGTTTCCAAGGACCTGGCAGATGGCTGCCAACCAGGCCCACTCTTCTGTAAATAATTGAGGAGGCTGACTCCCACTACGCCGCCCATGTTGGAGTTGGTATTCCGCAATAGTTCTACGCTGCTCATAGAGCCTGGCCAACATGTGGAGCGTAGAGTTCCACTGTGTGGGCACGTCGCACAGCAATCGGTGCACTGGCAGATGAAACCGATGTTGCAGGGTCCGCAGGGTGGCAGCGTCCATCTTGGAGTTGTGGAAATGTGCGCAGAGCTGGCGCACCTTTCCGAGCAGGTATGACAAGTGTGGGTAGCTTTTCAGAAAGCGCTGACCCACCAAATTAAAGACATGGGCCAAGCATGGCACGTGCGTGAGGCTGCCGAGCTGCAGAGCTGCCACCAGGTTACGGCCGTTGTCACACACGACCATGCCCGGTTGGAGGCTCAGCGGCGCAAGCCAGCGGTCGGTCTGCTCTGTCAGACCCTGCAGCAGTTCGTGGGCTGTCTGACTCTTCTCTCCTAAGCTGAGTAGTTTCAGCACGGCCTGCTGACGCTTGCCCACCGCTGTGCTGCCATGCCGCGCGACACCGACTGCTGGCGACGTGCTGCTGCTGACACATCTTGATTGCGAGACAGAGGTTGCGTAGGAGGAGGAGGGTGGTTTAGTGGAGGAAGCATACACCGCTGAAGATACCACCACCGAGCTGGGGCACGCAATTCGGGGGGTGGGTAGGACGTGAGCGGTCCCAGGCTCTGACTCTGTCCCAGCCTGCACTAAATTCACCCAATGTGCCGTCAGGGAGATATAGTGGCCCTGCCCGCCTGTGCCTGTCCACGTGTCTGTTGTTAAGTGGACCTTGGCAGTAACCGCGTTGGTGAGGGCGCGTACAATGTTGCGGGAGACGTGGTCGTGCAGGCCTGGGACGGCACATCGGGAAAAATAGTGGCGACAGGGGACCGAGTAGTGCGGGGCCGCCGCCGCCATCATGCTTTTGAAAGCCTCCGTTTCCACAAGCCTATACGGCAGCATCTCCAGGCTGATCAATTTGGCAATGTGCATGTTTAACGCTTAAGCGTGCGGGTGCATGGCGGCGTACTTGCGCTTGCGCTCAAACAGTGGCGCTAGCGACGTCTGGACGCTGCGCTTAGAGACATTGCTGGATGGAGCCGAGGACAGCGGAGGTGAGGGTGTGGGTGCAGGCCAGGAGACGGTAGTGCCTGTGTCCTCAGAGGGGGGTTGGATCTCAGTGGCAGGTTGGGGCACAGGGGGAGAGGCAGTGGTGCAACCGGAGACGGTGAACGGCCTTCGTCCCACCTTGTGGGGTGCTTGGCCATCATATGCCTGCGCATGCTGGTGGTGGTGCCTGCCCAGCTGATCTTGGCGCGACAAAGGTTGCACACCACTGTTCGTCCGTCGTCAGGCGTCTCTGTGAAAAACTGCCACACCGTAGAGCACCTTGACCTCTGCAGGGTGGCATGGCGCGAGGGGGCGCTTTGGGAAACAGTTGGTGGATTATTCGGTCTGGCCCTGCCTCTACCCCTGGCCACCGCACTGGCTCGGCCTGTGCCCACACCCTGACTTGGGCCTCCGCGTCCTCGCCCGCGTCCACGTCCTCTAGGCCTACCCTTACCCCTCAGCATGGTGTATTACCAGTAGTGCAGAAAAGAACGCTGTAATTAAATGTGCTGCTTATTGGCCTGTGGTAGGAGGCTGACTTCGCTTACGGAACGCCAGGAAGCAATTTTGCGCAAGCCTGCTGTAACACTTAGCTGGCTGCGTATGAATTTGGAGAACTACTACACCCAGCACAGACCCAGAACACTGAGGACACTCAGAGGCAGCCCAAATAGATTTTTTCCCCCAAATTTTTTTGCAAAGGCCCACTGCCTATATTCAATCAATAATCAATATGTCTTCTGTCCCTGCCTAAGCACTTCTGGCCCTGGAGTATGTCACAGAACTGCAGAGTGTTGCACTGTGCACTGCAATACAGCGGTGATTTCACAGCCCAGACAGAGCCAGGAAATAATTTTGCGCAAGCCTGCTGTAACACTTAGCTGGCTGCGTATGAATTTGGAGAACTACTACACCCAGCACAGACCCAGAACACTGAGGACACTCACAGGCAGCCCAAATAGATTTTTTTCCCCAAATTGTTTTGCAAAGGCCCACTGCCTATATTCAATCAATAATCAATATGTCTTCTGTCCCTGCCTAAGCACTTCTGGCCCTGGAGTATGTCACAGAACTGCAGAGTGTTGCACTGTGCACTGCAATACAGCGGTGATTTCACAGCCCAGACAGAGCCAGGAAATAATTTTGCGCAAGCCTGCTGTAACACTTAGCTGGCTGCGTATGAATTTGGAGAACTACTACACCCAGCACAGACCCAGAACACTGAGGACACTCACAGGCAGCCCAAATAGATTTTTTTCCCCAAGTTTTTTGCAAAGGTCCACTGCCTATATTCAATTAATAATCAATATGTCTTCTGTCCCTGCCTAAGCACTTCTGGCCCTGGAGTATGTCGCAGAACTGCAGAGTGTTGCACTGTGCACTGCAATACAGCGGTGATTTCACAGCCCAGACAGAGCCAGGAAATAATTTTGCGCAAGCCTGCTGTAACACTTAGCTGGCTGCGTATGAATTTGGAGAACTACTACACCCAGCACAGACCCAGAACACTGAGGACACTCACAGGCAGCCCAAATAGATTTTTTTCCCCAAGTTTTTTTGCAAAGGTCCACTGCCTATATTCAATTAATAATCAATATGTCTTCTGTCCCTGCCTAAGCACTTCTGGCCCTGGAGTATGTCGCAGAACTGCAGAGTGTTGCACTGTGCACTGCAATACAGCGGTGATTTCACAGCCCAGACAGAGCCAGGAAATAATTTTGCGCAAGCCTGCTGTAACACTTAGCTGGCTGCGTATGAATTTGGAGAACTACTACACCCAGCACAGACCCAGAACACTGAGGACACTCACAGGCAGCCCAAATAGATTTTTTTCCCCAAATTGTTTTGCAAAGGCCCACTGACTATATTCAATCAATATGTCTTCTGTCCCTGCCTAAGCGCTTCTGGCCCTGGAGTATTACTGCAGGGCGCAATGCTCTGCACGGCCGATATACCAAAAAAAAAAAATGTGCAACACTGCAAAAAGCAGCCTCCACAGTACTGCACACGGTTAGATGTGGCCCTAAGAAGGACCGTTGGGGTTCTTGAAGCCTAAAATACTCCTAACACTCTCCCTATAGCAGCTCCAACAAGATAGCACTTTCCCTCCTCTATGTCAGAACGCATTTGTGGCGAGCCGCGGGTGGGGCTGATTTTTATACTCGGGTGACACCTGATCTCGCCAGCCACTCACTGCAGGGGGGTGGTATAGGGCTTGAACGTCGCAGGGGGAAGTTGTAATGCCTTCCCTATCTTTCAATTGGCCAGAAAAGTGCGCTAACGTCTCAGAGATGAAAGTGAAAGTAACCCGAACATCGCGTGGTACTCGTTACGAGTAACGAGCATCTCGAACACGCTAATACTCGAACGAGTATCAAGCTCGGACGAGTACGTTCGCTCATCTCTAATAATAAACATACATATTCTTTTAAACTTGCTTGTGAATTTTTGTGCTGCAGTCTGTTTTAGTGTATTATCTCTCAGCATTGCATTGTTTCTTAGGCTACTCTCACACATGCACTTTTTACTGTGATTATTGCTGCGTTTTGAATGCCACAGTAATCGCGGTTTAACTCTCCCATTTATTTCAACGGGGCCTCGCAGAAATGCGCTTTATGGCGGTGTTTTCCAACACCACGATTTTTTAGAACATTGTCTGCTCTATTTTACTGTTTTTATCGCACCTCATCACCTATCACAATGATGCTGTGCGCTAAATCCTGCTGTCAGAGTCATTCGAAAACAAAACTAAAATCGGAGCAAAGTGCCGTAATCAAAATGTGTTACAGTGGCCTTACATCTGTGTGTTATCCATTTTCTTTTTTACGCTTAATTCCTTACTGACGAGCCCTGTTTGCACCTAAATGACCAAGCCAAATTTTGGAAATCTGACATGTGTCACTTTAACATGGAATAACTCTGTTAAGGTTTTGCATATCCAAGTGATCCTGGCATTGTTTTTTCGACACATATTGTACTTCATTTAGATGGTAAAAACAGACTGTTAGAATTTGTGTATATTTATTAAAAGCGCCAAAATTGGGAACATTTTGAAAAAATTGTCATTTTTTTCACATTTTCAATTGCAAAATGTCGTTTTTTTAACCATTTAGGAGACGTACAAATTTAACATTAATTATTAACATTTTGAGGAACATTTTGATTTCCTACACCAAGCCAAGTTTGCAAAGACTCATAGGTGTCAGAATGATAGATACCCCACAAATGACCCCATTTTAATAACTACACCCCTCGATGGATTCACTGAGTGATATCACAGTTTTTTTTTCAGGAATTAATGCAATTTAAAAGAGAAAAAATAAAATGTCATATTTTTGCAAAGAAAGTCATTTTAAAGGCATTTTTTTTCTGTAGTGCACATAAAAATGAAAGTTTACACCCCAAAATGGATACCCCAGTTTGTCCTGTGGTCAGAAACATACCTATTGTGGCCCTAATATTATGTCTGTATGCACAACCGGTCCTAAACCGAAAGGAGTCATTTTTCTACTAGTGGATTACGTAATTCCGACCCGATAATGTTAGTGGAATTGTGTAATCCAGTGCATTTGATTGAACTACATATTACTGTGGATGAAACACTTGCAGAATCCACAATTCCTATCCTCTCCTCTGAGACTGGTCTAAGGTAGATGGCTACTTTTCTATCACGTGACCAAGGACCGCTCAACGAGGCGACCGGTCACTGCTCCAGGGTCTCAGCAACCTTTGATAGATGGAAGCAAAGAGATTTAAAATTTCTTCATCTTTGCTGGCGGGCACATGCACAGAAGCCATGGAAGGTCCGTGGAAGAGGATTGCATCGGAGTTCAAAGTCGGAGGCCTCCGGTAAGATGTTTCATCTCCTGTCACTGATTGCATCAGTGAGGGAAGATGAAACTTCAACTTTTTTTAACTTTTACACGATCGCCATAATACATTGGATAACAGCGATCACGTGACCAGGGAACACTCACCGCACCCACCATCCCTCCCCGGGGAAATCTCCAGGCTCTCGGCTACCTTTGGTAGCCAGGAGCAGGGAGATTTAAAATTTCCTGTGCAATCCTTGATTTTTGCGCATGCGTCCACAATTTTGCTGACAGGCGCATGCGCAGAAGTCGGGGTAAGATCTGCGAGTAAAGATCCCATCCAGGGACTTTAGGTATGTAATTTCATCTCCCATCACGGATACGATCCGTAATAGGAGATGAAACTTAAGCGTTTAAAAAACTTTTTTTATATATGATTGCTGGTATCTGATGGATAACAGTGATCATATGATCGGGAACCACATACAGCGGTCCCCTGTCGCATTCCCCTGCACTTGGCTATCTTTGACAGCCGTACGCAGGGAGATTTTAAATTTGCCGAGCCCCCTGGCCTTCTGCGCATGCATGCCACATGGGTGCATGCATAGAAGCCCACGGCAGGTCCAAATCGCCGTGGGACATCACTGAGGACGGAGGTGAGTATTTTTAGCTGCCCTCATTGATCCGATCCATGAGGGGAGCTGAAACTGTAGCTCTTTTTCACTGTTTTTCACTGTTCTGTGATCGCCATTATCCATTTCAAATCTTCTGAGACCCCCATGCACATGACGTCATGCACATGCGCAGAAGGCGGTTTCAGGTCCTTTCTGGACCAGATCGCCATGAGACATCACGAAGGACGGGGGTGAGTATGCTCAGCTGGCCTCATGGATCCGATCTAACTTGTTTTAAACTTTTTTCACTTTCTGTTTACTTTTATGGATAACACCGATGCATTACCGAGGGGGATCTCTCCGCAGCTTCCCAGGACAGCTCTAGGCTGTTACATCCACAGCATGCAGGGCTTTAATTCCCAGAGGAAATGTGTTTTTACAGGCTTGGGGATTAAAGCTCAGCAAAGCAGGACGTAAAAAGTCTATGGGGTGGTCACTAGGGGGTTAATACTTTAGTAATGAAGCCTGTTTGCACCTTAATGACCAATTAATTTTTCAGTTTTTTAATGACTTTTAAATTTTTTTATCAAGATTTTTTTTAGTGGAACAAGTTGTATTTTTTAATGGCATCATTTTTGGTTACATATACTGTACTGTATAAGGACTCAGTCACACGGGCGCCGATCCGCCTATGTTCTTGTACGATAAGGGCGTATCGGCGCCCATGTGACTGAGCCCTGAGATGGCTGCACTGCAGGTGCGGATGGCTCTCAGCACCACTGGAAGAAAGAACACATGGCCGGCAATGGAGCTGGTCATGTGTTCTTTCTTCCGGCGGTGCAGAGAGTCGTCCGCACCTGCAGTGCAGCCGTCTTATCATGCAGGAACATGGGCAGATCGGCGCCCGTGTGACTGAGCCCTAACTTTTATTAATTTTTTAGGGGGACTGGGGAAAAAGAAAAATTTAGCTACTAGTTTTTTCGATTGCATTTATACAGCATTCAGTGTGCAAAATAAATAATGTAGTAACATTCTTCTCTGGGTCAGCATGATTCCAACGATACCAAGTTTTTATAGATTTCTTTACGTTTTGCTATTTTTGTACACATAACAATAACTTTTTTTTAACTCCTTAGTAGAGATGAGTGAGCGTACTCATCCGAACTTGATGCTCGTTCGAGTATTAGGGTACTCGAGATGCTCGTTACTCGAGACGAGCACCACGCGGTGTTTGAGTCACTTCCATTTTCTTCCCAGAAAAGTTTGCGCCAATAGAAGCACAGGGAAGGCATTACAACTTCCTCCTGTGACGTTCCAGCCCTATCCCACCCCCCTGCAGTGAGTGGCTGGGGAGATCAGGTGACACCCGAGTATATAAACTGGGGCCGGCCGCGGCTCGCCACAGATGCACGCTGAGAGACATTAGGGAAAGTGCCGTCCTGCTGTAGCTGCTATAGGCAGAGTGTTAGGCTGTTATTTTCGTCTTTAAGAACCCCAACGGTCCTTCTTAGGGCCACATCTGACCGTGTGCAGTACTGTTAAGGCTGCTTTTAGCAGTTTTGCACATTTTTTTTTTGTATATCGGGCGTGCAGACCATAGCGTCCTCAGTCTGCAGTCATTTTACTGAGTATAGGGGCAGTACTGGTGAGGCAGGGACAGTGGTACGGGGAAAGAGATATACTGGCTATATAGGCAGTGGGCTTTTTCAAAAAAATTGGAAAAAAAAATCTTTGGGCTGCCTGTGACCGTGTTCAGTTTACTGCGTGTCTGCTGGGGGTAGTAGTTGCTGATATGTTACTGGGGCCTGTCTTGACTGCTACTATTACTGAAATGGGCGGTTGGGCAGCATGTTACCCAGGAGAAGGGGCAGCGGAGTGTCATGCAGGCAGTGATTGTGCTTTGTTGGAGGTAGTGTGGTGCTTAGCTAAGGTATGCCTTGCTAATGAGGGTTTTTCAGAAGTAAAAATTGTTGGGGGGGGGGGCACTCTTGTCGCTATTGTGGCTTAATAGTGGGACCTGGGAACTTGAGATGCAGCGCAACATGTAGCCCCTTGCCTGCCCTATCCGTTTCTGTGTCGTTCCCATCACTTTCTTGAATTTCCCAGATTTTCACAAATGAAAACCTTAGCGGAACATAGGTCCCATACAAAAATGCTCGGGTCGCCCATTGACTTCAATGGGGTTCGTTACTCGAAACGAACCCTCGAGCATTGCGGGAAGTTCGACTTGAGTAGCGAGCACCCGAGCATTTTGGTGCTCGCTCATCTCTACTCCTTAGTGACCAATCATAAGGGTTTTTTATGTTCTGGGTGGCTGGGCTTTATTCTAAAGGGTCGTAAAAACACGGTGACTATGCAGAGTAAAGCCCCATGGTCTCTGTATGTGACAGCTCCCTTTTATCAGCTGATGGAGGTTTCAGATAGCCTGGAGCTGTCATGGATAATAGAGATCACATAAAGTAGTAAGAAAAAGTTTTCAAAGTTAAAGTTTCATCTCCCTGCATAGATCGGTTCCATGCAGGGAGATGAAGCCACTCACCAAAGGCCTCCACTTTGTCCCTTGATGATATCTTCATCCGAGGACCCTTCTCTGACTTCTGCGCATGCACGCCACAGGCAAAATGGCAACACATGTGCAGAAGCCAGGATAGGCCCGGAAAAATTCACATTCCGGTGACAAATCCAGTCGGGAGCATGGAGCTGTCACCAGGGACTGCGGGGAGCAGTCCCCGGGCCTGTGATTGCCATTATCCAATGGAATTTTTTTATTTTATTTCAAAGTTAGTTTCATCTCCCCTCAGAGATCCGATCCATGAGAGGGGATGAAATTACTCACCTGAAGCTAGCGGCGATGTCCCTGACATACACCAGATATACCTATCACAGCCATTCTTGTCATTTGTTTAATAACACTATCTTTTCTCCTTAGAGAGAGCACCTAGACCAATAGGTGGCACTGTGGAGATATTATTCCATCTCCCTTATTTGCATATTACTCAGAGGAGCATGAATGGCCTCTTGAGTCTTCTAACTCACCGTCTACGTGCTCTTCCTAAGGAGAAAATATAGCATTTCGGACCCCCGTCCCAGGCCTCTCACTAGCAAAGCCAGACTCCTACTGTACACTGATGAAGGGCAAATACACTGAAACAGCTGTCTGTACATGGAGTCTGGCTTTGTTTTTACTTCCCAGTCATTGTTACAAAGCTTGTATAAAGAATTAAACTTTGACTTGAAGGAATGCTGCCTTCCAATAGGTGGCACTGTGGAGGTATTATTCCATCTCTCTTGTTTGTCCTGTGTATCTCTCTCCCCTCACAGAGAGAATTTGTGAGAGGAGAAAGATAAGAGCAAAACATCCTGTGCTGAATAGAGTGAAAAAAAGCCCCCCCCCCCCCCCCCCATCACGCTGTTATTACCGCCCCTCACACCCTAATCAACCCACTTCACCCACAAGGTGAAGAATACAGACGTCCATTTTTTTTCCTCATCTGACTAAAGCTTTATTCCCAGAGGTTTCTCAGCATCTAGATACCAGGCCACCATTAGGACCTGCATGTAGAATTGTCTGAGGCATCCTAGAATTATTGAAGACCTGCATTCATTTTTTTTCTATTTCTTTTTTTTTTTTTCGTTTTGCCTACATCTATTAAAAAAAAAAATTCTAAAATGGCACATAGACTTTATAGTGTAGAGCATGCCTATGCTGTGCTGTGCTCCAGCATTTCATGGTAGTGATACCAAAACTGCGTGATGACTTTGCTTCTACCGCTAGCCCTATGGTGGTTGAAGCAGTTTTTGGGCCATCGGGACTGAGTACTGCATAGCCTCCCTCAATGTGGAATTCCGCACATTCATTTCACCCCAAATACCGCAATTTACAGCAACTTCGGGAGTAAATGGGGATGTTGCTAATTTTGACACCTTTATTTTTTTAATTTATTTATTAGCGATAATATCATGGAATTAATTGTCCAGCAGACCAACATCTATGCTGGACAATTTATTACAGAGTATCCCACCTCTGTCTATTCCAGACTAAGGACCCCACAAGTGGCCCTAAAATAAAAAAATTGGGGGGAATCGTATTTTTAATGGGATTAGTAAAAAAATCCTCCATCCCCTCATACTGATGTACCAGTACTGTACACACAACCTCTGTATTTGCATACATTATGCCCAGACACGAATAATGCTTTAGAACTAATGCGTTTCTTTTCTTTCTTCAATAATTCCCAAGACCCTCCCCCAAGAGATGACCCTGCCTACAACAGATTATATAAATTGAGGCCCCCAATCTCCCTGCTGAAAGAAGTTTTTAAAATATATATACCACTGAAAAAAATTAGAGATGAGCGAGCACCAAAATGCTCGGGTGCTCATTACTCGAGACGAAATTTTCGCGATGCTCGAGGGTTCGTTTCGAGTAACGAACCCCATTGAAGTCAATGGGCGACCCGAGCATTTTTGTATATCGCCGATGCTCGCTTAGGTTTTCTTTGTGAAAATCTGGGCAATTCAAGAAAGTGATGGGAACGACACAGCAATGGATAGGACAGGCGAGGGGCTACATGTTGGGCTGCATCTCAAGTTCCCAGGTTCCACTATTAAGCCACAATAGCGGCAAGAGTGCCCCCCCCCTCCCAACAATTTTTACTTCTGAAAAACCCTCATTAGCAAGGCATACCTTAGCTAAGCACCACACTACCTCCAACAAAGCACAATCACTGCCTGCATGACACTCCGCTGCCACTTCTCCTGGGTAACATGCTGCCCAACCCCCCCCCCCGCTCGAACCAGTGTCCACAGCGCACACCAAAGTGTCCCTGCGCAGCCTTCAGCTGCCCTCATGCCACACGCTGGCCTCATAGCCACACCACCCTCATGTCTATTTATAAGTGCGTCTGCCATGAGGAGGTACTGCAGGCACACACTGCAGAGGGTTGGCACGGCCAGGCAGCGACCCTCTTTAAAAGGGGCGGGGCGATAGCCCATAATGCTGTACAGAAGCACTGAGAAATCCAATCCTGTGCCACCTCCATCAGGAGCTGCAAATGTGGGAATAGCAATGGGGAACCCATGTGCCACACACTATTCATTCTGTCAAGGTGTCTGCATGCCCCAGTCAGACCAGGGTTTTTAATAAATAGTCACAGGAAGGTACAACTCCGCAATGGGAATTCCGTGTGCACCCACAGCATGGGTGGCTCCCTGGAACCCACCGGCTGTACATAAATGTATCCCATTGCAGTGCCCATCACAGCTGAGGTAACGCCCGATTAAATGCAGGTGGTCTTCGGCCCACACTGCATGCCCCAGTCAGACTGGGGTTCTTTAGAAGTGGACACATGCAGTTACAACTCTGTGTGGACCGACAGCATGGGTGGGTCCCTGGAAGCCACCGGCGGTACATAAATATATCCCATTGCATTGTCCATCACAGCTGAGGTAACGTGAGGTTTAATGCAGGTGGGCTTCGGCCCACACTGCATGCCCCAGTCAGACTGGGGTTCTTTAGAAGTGGACACATGGAGTTACAACTCCGTGTGGACCGACAGCATGGGTGGGTCCCAGGAAGCCACCGGCGGTACATAAATATATCCCATTGCAGTGCCCAACACAGCTGAGGTAACGTCAGGTTTAATGCAGGTGGGCTTCGGCCCACACTGCATGTCCCAGTCAGACTGGGGTTCTTTAGAAGTGGACACATGCAGTTACAACTCCGTGTGGACCCACAGCATGGGTGGTTCGCTGGAACGCACGGGCGGTACATAAATAGATCCCATTGCAGTGCCCATCACAGCTGAGGTAACATCAGGTTTAATGCAGGTGGGCTTCGGCCCACACTGCATGCCCCAGTCAGACTGGGGTTCTTTAGAAGTGGACACATGGAGTTACAACTCCGTGTGGACCGACAGCATGGGTGGGTCCCTGGAAGCCACCGGCGGTACATAAATATATCCCATTGCATTGCCCATCACAGCTGAGGTAACGTCAGGTTTAATGCAGGTGGGCTTTGGCCCACACTGCATGCCCCAGTCAGACTGGGGTTCTTTAGAAGTGGACACATGGAGTTACAACTCCGTGTGGACCGACAGCATGGGTGGCTCCCTGGAACCCACCGGCGGTACATAAATATATTCCATTGCAGTGCCCATCACAGCTGAGGTAATGTCAGGTTTAATGCAGGTGGGCTTCGGCGCGCACTGCATGCCCCAGTCTGACCGGGGTTTTTAATACATAGACACTGGCAGTTACAAATCCCTAATGTGAAGTCCCTGTGGACCCACAGCATGGGTGGCTCCCTGGAACCCACCGGCGGTACATAAATATATCCCATTGCAGTGCCCAGCACAGCTGAGGTAACGTCAGCTTTAATGCAGGTGGGCTAAAAATTACTAGGTTTACACTGTAGGCGAGGCCCAAAAAATTGGTGTACCAACAGTACTAAAGTACCTCAGAAAAATTGCCCATGCCCAACCAAGAGGGCGGGTGAATCCCATTAATCGCTTTGGTTAATGTGGCTTAATTTGTAACTAGGCCTGTAGGCAGCCCAGTTAAAATAAAAATTGGTTCAGGTGCAAGTTTCAACGCTTTATTGAATTGAGAATTGAAACGTATAAACATTGTTTAGAAAAGTTATATGACTGAGCCTTGTGGGCCTAAGATAAATTGCCTGTTCGGCGTGATTACGTGAGGTTTCAGGAGGAGGAGCAGGAGGAGGAGGATGAATATAATACACAGATTGCTGAAGCTAAAAGGTCCCCGTTTTTGATGGTGATAGAGAACGATGCTTCCATCCGCGGGTGCAGCCTACGTATTGTTTAGGTATCGCTGCTGTCCGTTGGAGGAGAAGAGAACTCTGGGGAAATCCAGGTTTTGTTCATCTTTATGATTGTAAGCCTGTCGGCACTGTCGGTTGACAGGCGGGTACGCTTATCTGTGATTATTCCCCCAGCCGCACTAAACACCCTCTCTGACAAGACGCTAGCCGCAGGACAAGCAAGCACCTCCAGGGCATACAGCGCGAGTTCAGGCCACGTGTCCAGTTTTCGACACCCAGTAGTTGTAGGGGGCAGAGGCGTCACGGAGGACGGTCATGCGATCGGCTACGTACTCCCTCACCATCCTTTTACAGTGCTCCCGCCAACTCAGCCTTGACTGGGGAGCGGTGACACAGTCTTGCTGGGGAGCCATAAAGCTGTCAAAGGCCTTGGACAGTGTTCCCCTGCCTGTGCTGTACATGCTGCCTGATCTCCGCGCCTCCCCTGCTACCTGGCCCTCGGAACTGCGCCTTCTGCCACTAGCGCTGTCAGATGGGAATTTTACCATCAGTTTGTCCGCCAGGGTCCTGTGGTATAGCATCACTCTCGAACCCCTTTCCTCTTGGGGTATGAGAGTGGAAAGGTTCTCCTTATACCGTGGGTCGAGCAGTGTGTACACCCAGTAATCTTTGGGGCCAGAATGCGTGTAACGCGAGGGTCACGAGAAAGGCATCCTAACATGAAGTCAGCCATGTGTGCCAGGGTACCTGTACGCAACACACGGCTGTCCTCACTCGGAAGATCACTTTCAGGATCCTCCTCCTCCTCCTCAGGCCATACACGCTGAAAGGATGACAGGCAAGCAGCATCTGTACCCTCAGCAGTGGGCCAAGCTGTCTCTTCCCCCTCTTCCCCATGCTCCTCCCCCTCCTCCTCCTCCACCTCCTCCTCAACGCGCTGAGATATAGACATGAGGGTGCTCTGACTATCCAGCGACATACTGTCTTCCCCCACCTCCGTTTCCGAGCGCAAAGCGTCTGCCTTTATGCTTTGCAGGGAACTTCTCAAGAGGCACAGCAGAGGAATGGTGACGCTAATGATTGCAGCATCGCCGCTCACCATCTGGGTAGACTCCTCACAGTTTCCAAGGACCTGGCAGATGTCTGCCAACCAGGCCCACTCTTCAGTAAAGAATTGAGGAGGCTGACTCCCACTACGCCGCCCATGTTGGAGTTGGTATTCCATTATAGCTCTACGCTGCTCATAGAGCCTGGCCAACATGTGGAGCGTAGAGTTCCACCGTGTGGGCACGTCGGTGCACTGGCAGATTAAACCGATGTTGCAGGGTGCGCAGGGTGGCAGCGTCCGTCTTGGACTTGCGGAAATGTGCGCTGAGCCGGTTAGCTTTTCAGAAAGCGCTGAACCACCAAATTAAAGATGTTGGCCAGGCATGGCACTTGCGTGAGGCTGCCGAGCTGCAGAGCCGCCACCAGGTTACGGCCGTTGTCACACACGACTATGCAAGGTTGGAGGCTCAGCGGCGAAAGACAGCGGTCGGTCTGCTCTGTCAGACCCTGCAGCAGTTCGTGGGCCGTGTGCCTCTTCTCTCCTAAGCTGAGTAGTTTCAGCACGGCCTGCTGACGCTTGGCCACCGCTGTGCTGCCACGCCGCGCGACACCGACTGCTGGCGACGTGCTGCTGTTGACACATCTTGATTGCGAGACAGAGGTTGCGTAGGAGGAGGAGGAGGAGGAGTGTGTTTTAGTGGAGGAAGCATACACCGCCGCAGATACCAGCACCGAGCTGGGGCCCGCAATTCTGGGGGTGGGTAGGACGTGAGCGGTCCCAGGCTCTGATTCGGTCCCAGCCTCTACTAAATTCACCCAATGTGCTGTCAGGGAGATATAGTGGCCCTGCCCGCCTGTGCTTGTCCACATGTCCGTTGTTAAGTGGACCTTGGCAGTAACCGCTTTGGTGAGGGCGCGTACAATGTTGCGGGAGACGTGGTCGTGCAGGGCTAGGACGGCACATTGGGAAAAGTAGTGGCGACTGGGAACCGAATAGCGCGGGGCCGCCGCCGCCATCATGTTTTTGAAAGCCTCCGTTTCCACAAGCCTATACGGCAACATCTCCAGGCTGATCAATTTGGCTATGTGCACGTTTAACGCTTGAGCGTACGGGTGCGTGGCTGCATACTTGCGCTTGCGCTCAAACACAGCGGAGGTGAGTGTGTGGGTGCAGGCCGGGAGACGGTCGTGTCTGTGTCCTGAGAGGGGGGTTGGATCTCAATGGCAGGTTGGGGCACAGGGGAAAGGCAGTGGTGCAAACCGGAGGCGGTGAACGGCCTTCGTCTCACCTTGTGGCGTGCTTGGCCATCATATGCCTGCGCATGCTGGTGGTGGTGAGGCTGGTGGTGGTGGCTCCCCGGCTGATCTTGGCGCGACAAAGGTTGCACACCACTGTTCGTCGGTCGTCTGCACTCTCAGTGAAAAACTGCCAGACCTTTGAGCACCTCGGCCTCTGCAGGGTGGCATGGCGCGAGGGGGTGCTTTGGGAAACAGTTGGTGGATTATTCGGTCTGGCCCTGCCTCTACCCCTGGCCACCGCACTGCCTCTTCCAACCTACCCTGCTGCTGCACTTGCCTAACCCCTCTGAAGACCTGTCCTCAGTAGGCTTAGCAAACCAGGTGGGGTCAGTCACCTCATTGTCCTGCTGCTCTTCCTCCGAATCCTCTGTGCGCTCCTCCCTCGGCCTTACTCCAATTACTACTACCTGAGTGATAGACAACTGTGTCTCATCGTCATCGTCCTCCTCACCCACTGAAAGCTCTTGAGACAGTTGCCGGAAGTCCCCAGCCTCATCCCCCAGACCCCGGGAACTTTCCAAAGGTTGGGCATCGGTCACGACAAACTCCTCCGGTGGGATAGGAACCATTGCTGCCCATTCTGGGCAGGGGCCCGAGAACAGTTCCTGGGAGTCTGCCTGCTCCTCAGAATGTGTCATTGTAATGGAGTGAGGAGGCTGGGAGGAAGGAGGAGCAGCAGCCAGAGGATTCAGAGTTGCAGCAGTGGACAGCATAGAACTCTGGGTGGTCGATAGATTACTGGATGCACTTTCTGCCATCCATGACAGGACCTGCTCACACTGCTCATTTTCTAATAAAGGTCTACCTCGTGGACCCATTAATTGTGAGATTAATCTGGGGACGCCAGAAACGTGCCTCTCTCCTAATCCCGCAGCAGTCGGCTGCGATACACCTGGATCAGGAGCTCGGCCTGTGCCTACACCCTGACTTGGGCCTCCGCGTCCTCGCCCGCGTCCACGTCCTCTAGTCCTACCCCTACCCCTCAGCATGGTGTATTACCAGTAGTGCAGAAACAGAACGCTGTAATTAAATGTGCCGCTTATTGGCCTGTGGTTGGAGGCTGACTTCGCTTACGGAATGCACAGCAGAGCCAGGAAAGAATTTTGCGCAAGCCTGTAGTGAGACGTAGGTGCATATGTCTGAGCTAGTGGAATTCACAGCGCAGAAGCAGTCAAGTGTCCAAAGGCCACTAGTAGGCCTTAAGTATTTTGCTTCTATTTTTTAACACTTAGCTGCGTATTAATTAGGACTACTACCCCCAGCAGAGACGCAGTACACTCAAGACGGTCACAGGCAGCCCAAAAATAGTATTTTTCCCAAATTTGTTTGAAAAAGCCCACTGCCTATATAGACAGTATATCTCTTTCACCTTTCCCACTGTACCTGCCTCACCACTACTGGCCCTATACTATGTAAAATTACTGCAGACTGTTTCCCTCTGGACGGGATGACGGCGGTGATGTAATGGGCAACGCAGAGCCAGGAAAGAATTTTGCGCAAGCCTGCTGTAACACTTAGCTGCGTATTAATTAGGACTACTACCCCCAGCAGAGACGCAGTACACTCAAGACGGTCACAGGCAGCCCAAAAATAGTATTTTTCCCAAATTTGTTTGAAAAAGCCCACTGCCTATATAGACAGTATATCTCTTTCATCTTTCCCACTGTCCCTGCCTCACCACTACTGGCCCTATACTATGTAAAATTACTGCAGACTGTTTCCCTCTGGACGGGATGACGGCGGTGATGTAACGGGCAACGCATAGCCAGGAAAGAATGTTGCGCAAGCCTGCTGTAACACTTAGCTGCGTATTAATTAGGACTACTACCCCCAGCAGAGACGCAGTACACTCAAGACGGTCACAGGCAGCCCAAAGATAGTATTTTTCCCAAATTTGTTTGAAAAAGCCCACTGCCTATATAGACAGTAAATCTCTTTCACCTTTCCCACTGTCCCTGCCTCACCACTACTGGCCCTATACTATGTAAAATTACTGCAGACTGTTTCCCTCTGGACGGGATGACGGTGGTGATGTAACGTGCAACGCAGAGCCAGGAAAGAATTTTGCGCAAGCCTGCTGTAACACTTAGCTGCGTATTAATTAGGACTACTACCCCCAGCAGAGACGCAGTACACTCAAGACGGTCACAGGCAGCCCAAAGATAGTATTTTTTCCCAAATTTGTTTGAAAAAGCCCACTGCCTATATAGACAGTATATCTCTTTCCCTGCCTCACTAGTACTGGCCCTATACTATGTACAATGACTGCAGACTGAGGACGCAATGGTCTGCACGCCTGATATACAAAAAAAAAAAGTGCAACACTGCTAAAAGCAGCCTCAACAGTACTGCACACGGTCAGATGTGGCCCTAAGAAGGACCATTGGGGTTCTTCAAGCCTAAAATCACTCCTAACGCTCTCCCTATAGCAGCAGCATCAGCAGCACTGTCCCTGATCTCTGTCAGAATGCATCTGTGGCGAGCCGCGGGCAGGGCTGATTTAAATACTCGGGTGACACCTGATCTCCCCAGCCACTCACTGCAGGGGGGTGGTATAGGGCTGGAACATCACAGGAGGAAGTTGTAATGCCTTCTCTGTCTTTCTATTGGCCAGAAAAGTGCGCTAATGTCTCAGAGATGAAAGTGAAAGTAACTCGAACATCGCATGGTACTCGTCTCGAGTAACGAGCATCTCGAACACCCTAATACTCGAACGAGCATCAAGCTCGGACGAGTACGTTCGCTCATCCCTAATAAAAATGTGTTCATTGATGAGTCTCCGATGAGCTTCAAGGGCCATCTCTCATTTCACCAGTTCTTCCCCTCTAAACGCGCCAAGTATAGTGTCAAGTTTGTGAGAGCATAACAGGCTGTACCTGTGATTTCTTCATATATTTTTTTATAAATTCTTTATTTATTGCATAAACATGTACAGTTACAGTTGTGTTATTACTTTCGGTATTCAAGATATGTCATACTGTAAGTAAATCTCAGTAATAGAAAATTAGGAAACTTTTCTGGAATATGTAAAATCTAAAATAAACAGATTTTAGAAAACTTGAAACCAGGCTATTCGACTTCTCGTACAGTTATCAGGAATACTTTTAACCAAATACCCTATAACAGCTTATATTGCCTTGTATTGAATCTAATTAACCGGGGTAACTAACCGACTTACAGGGCACATAGGGAGTAGACGCTTGGGGTGTGGGTATGGGTAGAAAAAGAAAGAGAAAAAAAAAATAGAGAAGAGAGATGAAAAGAGAGGAGAGAGGTGGGGGTGGGGGGTAGGGGAGTATGTATGTGTGCTTGGTGTTAAATCAGGCAGTTTGGGGGTTGAGTAACGAACGATATTTCTCTGAGTCTTGGAACTCTATCCAATGGTGCCATGTTTTTCTAAACTTTTCTTGTGAGCCCTTAAAAGTGTCGCAGAGAGGTCCTCCATCTCTATGATCCATCTTACCATATTAAACCACAGCGCCATTGATGGCACGGTTGATTGTCTCCAGAGCCTGGCAATACACAATCTTCCCGCGCCTACCGAGAAGCATACCACCGATTTTTTTGTAGACCGTTATTGGTATATCGCATTGATGTAGTAGGAAAAGGGATGGTGATTTTGGTAAAGAGTAGTGGGTGAATTTCGAGGTAATCCGCCACACTTCTGATCAAAAGCCCGCCAGCACTGGACAGTCCCAGAAGACATGCAACATGGTCCCTTGATCTATTCCGCATCTCCAGCATAGGAGGGAGACTGACGGGAATAGCTTGTGTATGTGGGAGGGCACTCTGTACCACCTAGTTAATATCTTGTATCCTGATTCTTGTATTTTACTCGAGATTGATGAAAAGTGTGTCATGTGAAAATTCTGTTTCTGTCTTCTGTTTCCCATTTCCCTATGTATCCTGCTGGTGACGTCTCCGTTTGTGTATTAAGGATATTATACATTCTAGACAGTGTGTGTCTGGAGGGGCCTTCCTCACTACAAATAAATTTGAACTGTGTTTTTTGTCGCATAAATTCACTAGGATGTGGTAGTGAGAGGAGGAAATGTCTCAGCTGTAGTGTCTGCCATAGTGGTAGCGGGATTAAATCCCCATTCTCTCTTAGTGTTTCAATCGGGAGCCACTGGCCGTCCTGTAAAAAGTGTTCTGCCCTGTATCTGCCTTCAGCAAACCAGGTAGGAAATACCTTGTTTTCACATCCTGGCAGAAATCTTGGATTATTCAGTATTGGTAGAATTGGGGAGGGTCTGGGGGATATGTCTGTTCTGTTGAATACTTTGGCAGTGACCATCAGCGTAAGTCCAATAGTAGGGTGTTGTGTGAGGTCTGCGGCGGCTGGGCTGTCAGTCCATGGGAGAACCACAAGTGGCATGGGGGTCGCTGCCTCTTCTATGGTGATCCACTGTTTAAGCACTGAGTGTCAGTGCCAATCTACGACCCTTACTAGGTGAGCTGCCTGGTGGTATTTCATGAAGTCTGGTAGTCCCATACCTCCCTCGGTGTTTGGTCTGGACAGTGTATTCTTAGCTATCCTGCCCAGATAAACGTTGTTATCTGTGACTGTAAGGTCATGAAGAATTGTTTTGGCACGTGTATAGGGAGGGCCTGGAGTAAATATAGAAGTCTAGGGAGGATGTTCATTTTAATGATTGCTCCCCTGCCAAACCAAGAGAAGGTACCTTTGGTCCACGTATTGAGGTCCTGTCTGATCTTGTTTAATAATATTGGAAAGTTGGCTGCATGTAGATCTTCCAATTTTGTTGTTAAGTGGATCCCTAGGTATTGAATATGGTCCCTTGCCCATCAGAATGAAAAGAAGCCTTTTAGTTCATCAACCAAATGTTGTAGGAGGAAGACATTCAGAGCAGCTGATTTGTGATAGTTAATCTTAAAGTTAGAGAGTGTGGAGTATTTATTTATTTCCATCATTAAATTTGGCAGAGAGATTCGTGGTTTAGAGATGAAGAACAGAAGATCGTCCGCATATGCCGCGATCTTGTGTTCTGTATCGCCTATTTTGATCCCATGGATATTTGGGTTGGATTGGATCTGTCTAAGCAGAGGCTCAAGGCATAGAATGAAAATCAAGGGGGACAGAGGGCAACCTTGCCTCGTACCGTTTGAGATCTGCAATGGTGTTGAGAACTGACCGTTTGCCCTGACTGATGCCGTTGGGCATGAATACAGGCTTGTAATCTATTGTACCATGTTAGTTCCCATTCCCATATGTGTCATGGCTGCGAACAGGAAGTTCCACTCCACCCTGTCAAATGCCTTGCCCGCGTCTGTTGATAAAAAGCACATCAGCAGGGACAATTTACTTGCCAGGTATATTAAATTAATGGCTTTTGTTGTGTTGTCGCTCGCTTCTCGTAGTGGGACACAGCCGACTTGATCTTTGTGGATTGTAGTTTGCAAGTAGGGGGAAATCCTGTTTGCAAGAATTTTAGAGAACAATTTCAGATCTGTGTTTAACAGGGAAATAGGCCGGTAGCTCTGGCATTGTGATGGATCTTTCCCTTCTTTATGAATGACCGCTATATGTGCCGTTAGAGTATCCCTAGGTATTTTGTTTCCCGATGTTATGGAATTGAAGGCTTTCATGAAGTAGGGGGAGAGGGTCTCTGCATATTTCTTATAGTAAATTAAGGTGAGGCCGTCCGGACCTGGTGCTTTCCCTGTCTGGGAGTCTGTTAGCGCTTTTGCTAGTTCAGTCGGAGAAATTGGTGCTTCCATTGGGTCTATCGCTTCTTGGGTAAATCTACTAGAGTTGGCGTGCTGGAGATCATCCCAAATCAGGGCCCTCCTATGGTCCTTCTCCTGCTCTGATTGTGGTGGTGTAAGGTTATAAAGGCAGTAGTAGTATTCTCGGAATGCTTCGGTTATTTGTTGAGGTAGGTGTAGTGATTGGCCATTGGGGGCATTGATGTGCGGGACATAAGTTTTGGCTCTTGCGGTACGGAGTGCCCGAGCTAGTGCGCGGCTGGGTTTGTCACCAAATTCATAGAAGTGTCGCCTGCACTTCACTATACTTCCTTTGGCTTGCCCCAGGCAGTACGTGCCGACTTTCTCCCTTAGTTGGAGCAATTCTGCTCCTCTCGCATTGTCTTGGGTGGTTTTATGTATAGATTCTAGTGCTTGAATCTGGTCTAACAGCCCTTTCAGATGTGCACCGCGCTCTTTTTTTGATACGAGAGCCGAGGCCTACACACAGTCCTCGGATTACGCATTTATGGGCCTCCCAGACTATTAGTGGATCCAACTGTGGTGTGTTGTTTTGCTCAAAGTACTCTTTTAGCGCTTCGTGTATTTCGTCTGAAGTTATCGAGTCGTGAACAAGCGATTCGTTAAGCCTCCAGTGCCACGCTCTATTGTGCAGGGTGGGAAGCTTTAACTTTATTGTGATCATGGCATGGTCTGAGAATGTGATGTTGTCGATAGATGCCGCGGCTAACGTCTGCAGGGACGAATGCTGAAGGAGGAAATAATCGATTCTGGAATATGTGTTGTGTGGTTGGGAGTAAGATGTGTAGTCTTTAGGGGTGGAGTGTAGGACTCTCCAGGCATCGACCAGTTGGTATTTGTGGAGTGTTCTTTTAATCCTACGGTGTGCTGACATGGAAAGGCTATCGCTACCCCTAGATGTGTCTATCCGTGGATCTAGGGGGATGTTAAAGTCTCCACCGAGTATCAGAGTGCCCTCCTTAAATTCCTCCAACTCCTCCAGGATACCCTCAAGGAAGGACACCTTATTGGAGTTGGGGGAGTATACTGCAGCAAGTGTGACTGATGTGCTGGCAAGCTTACCTTTGAGGAACAAGTATCTATCTCCCGGGTCATGACGGATCTCCCTCATCTCCCATGGAACGGAGCTAGCGATGAGGATCGAGAAACCCTTGCATTTGGAATCTGCGTTCGTGCTGTGGTAGGCGTTTGGAAACCTGGCGTAGGAGAAGCTGGGGCATGCGTTTGTGCAAAAGTGGGTCTCCTGGGTGAAGGCCACCTGCGCTTTTCTTTTCCATAGAAGATGGAGGATGGAGGACCGTTTCTCTGGGATGTTCAGTCCCTGTGCATTGATTGAAGTTACTGAAAGGTTAACAGAGTCTGCTGACATGGTGATTCGCGTTTCTGAAGACTAGAAAGTTGGGAGAAGCAAGAAAGATGGGAGAGAAAAGAGGGGACGGAACGAGAGGGAGGGAGGGAGAGAGAGAGTGAGAGAGAGAGAGAGAGAGAGAGAGAAAAAAAAAAGGAGATGGGGGGAAACACACAACATACTAGGGAAGACGAGACGTTAACAATCAAAACCTGGAGCTAACCTTGTGGTTAGCTGCTATACTATACTTTGAACTTTAATCAGGGAGCCCGTTCTCCCACAACCAAGGCGTAGAACCCGGCACCCTGATACCCAATCGCGGGGTAAGTGGAAATGCACCGGATCGGTGGGGTCGCTGCCAGATTCCAGTGGTTGTTAGACTGAGGAAACAGTGAGTTCTGTTTTTGAGTCGCTTGCTGTTTTTTGTATGTGTCCTCGGTCTACAACTCCGGTTTGCCGCATATACTAAGGTTCGATACTAGCTCCCATGCAACAGCACGGTAGCGAGTCTATGTGGGGACGATTGTCGAGCATCGTTTGCCCGACATTTGTCCCGTCTAAATGGGCCTTTACTCTTTAACTTGACTCTTAAATGATTGTGCTATCACAGTGTGCTGTGTAATCAGAATTGCTTATTTAAACTTTGAATTACTTTACAATTGGTTTTGTTGTTTTAAGATAAGATAACAATAGTTTTAATTGGTTAAGATAAGATAATTGCTATCACAATCAAGGTAAATTTTGCCCCATCTGTACCACAATTGGGGTATTGTGGAGGACAACTTGACAGAGTGCTTAAATCTCTTAACTCCTACACATCGCACAGCCATTGCCAATCTGAATACTTTAGGTTGCTACTCTCCTACTCTCTGATGAGCCCAACTAAGGTCAAAATGTGAACAGTAATTAGGTCAAAAATCTAGCCTGAATAGGTAAAGCTTCTGGTAACCCAGGGTGCTTTGTTCAGGAAAGCAGATATAACTGAATAGTTACTATAGGGTGATTGTAGGCTGAAAGGTGGCTGCACATACCCTAGTTTAAGCTCTTGTGCTACTGTGATAATAATGAGTAGCATAATGAGCTACCATGTTTCACTGAAAATGAGACCTACACTGATAATAAGCCCTACCCAGTGAGGAAGAAGGGGGGAGGCTTGAAGTACAAGCCCTCCCTTGAGAATAAGCCCCTGCTACACTACATGAAAAAAAAAGGAAAATACTCACCTCGCAGGCTCTGGTCCCTTTTGCTGCTCTCGAGGCGCTCCGGCAGTCTTCTGTGTCATCCTCAGTGGTGACAGAGCATTTTTTTACGCTATGTATATCAATAAAAGTTATGTTTTAACAGATTATGTAATTTATATTTTTACATTTAACTACCTCTTTTTTTCTTTAAAAAAACAACATTATTCAAAAGTCACAAACACAATTCTCTTATGAGCAGAATTGTACAGTATAAAAATTAAGAAAAAAAAGCGGTAATCCTGCGCTACTTCTCATTAGAGAGGACCGATTTTAAATATTTCCACGGTCAACCTCAGGTTAGAAACAAAACATTTATTAGCACAACAAGAGGTCACAGCCTCATGTAAAAAAACAGGCAATACTTGCGGAACAATATGCAACGCCTTTCTCAAGTATAAAAATTATAATAGTAATAGATTAAGGAATACTACGCAAAATGTGAGTTGAAGCCTGGCTCTTGACTCTTAGATCCTTAACCCTTTCCAATCCAATGTCGGGCCTGCCCCGACATCATAATTTCCCTCCACAGCTCCGATGTCGGGGCAGGCCCGACACTGCAGTGCAGGAGTGCATCTGCACCCAATCATCAGACACATCGGGTGTAGATGCACGCCCGCACTGATCCTCATCAAGCACCTCCGAGGAGAAGGCAGAAAGGGTTTTTAACCCTTTCTGCCTTCTCCTTTACACATTGCATAGCGCTCAATTAGCACTATGTCATGCACGGAGATCCCGGCTGGCGATCATGTGACCGCCAGTATCACCTGACCCCCAGCGGTCACATGATCGCCGAGCCGGGAGGCAGAGGGAGAATGTGGAAGACGCCGGACAGGTAAGCAGGATCCCCCACAGTGCAGTGAGCACCTGCACCCTCCTGAACTCTGTCAGTTCAGGAGGGTGCAGGGAAATGTATTTTTTCTCATCCATTCTCACCAGCTCTAATTTATTTGGAGCTGGGGAGAATGGATGAGAAAAAATAATTGGATTGGAAAGGGTTGAGAATAGTGTTGCTTGTTGTGATCAGCTAGGTGATAAATAGGGTTGATTTTTACAAAATCAGATCATTTCATTGCAAGCCAATTTTAGGCAAAAATCCACAGAAAATTGCTTTACAAATAAAAGAACGTGAGCTTCTTTTCTTCTATGGATGTGTTTCAGTTATTAACACTGTTGGCACAAGGATAACATTAGCATAGACTTTGAAATAATCCATCCATATATTGCCCTTTGTCATATTTTCGAAAATATAACTTTGGTGCTGCAAAGTACCAATACTGATGGCTGAACCACCACGCCTGTCCTTTTTGCACGAGAGGAAAGGAAGTACAGGAAGAATAAGAACAAATCATAAAAACAACCTGCAGATGTCACCTTGGACAGATTTGAACTTATAACATCAGTCTTGCAAGAAAGCAATGGTAGCAACTGAGCCATCACACCTGCCCTGTGTGCTCCAGAGAAGGAGAAGAACAACAAGAACACACGTAAAGAGAACATAAGAGCTCCATCTACCCTTGGACAGATTTGATCCTTCAATGCTAGTAGTGCTAACAACTGAGCTACTATGCTTGCCCTTTCCTCCCTAGATAAGGCAAAAAAATACAAACAGAGCAATCAAAGTCCATGGACATATTTGAACACAGGACCCCAACAAAGCAAGTCAACAGTTCTAATAACTGAGCCACCATGCGTGTTCTCCTTTCTTCTTGTTCCATCTTCTCCTTCTTCCTCATTCTAATTCACCCTCCTCCAGTGCAGAAGCAGGAGACATAGAAGGAGAAGGAGGAGGAGAAAGGGAAGAAGGAAGTTAGGGAGAATGAGAAGATCTTCTCATTCTGTTTCTCCTTCAGCTTCTGGTGGCTCAGTGGCTACCACTGTTGCTTTGTAGCGAAGAGGTTCTAGGTTCACATCTGCCTATCAGCAACATCTGCATGGTGTTTGTATTCTCTTACTCTCTGGAGTAAGGAACTGAAAGAAAAAGTGTGGTGACTTAGTTGTTTGCATAACTGTCTTGCAGTGTTGGCGATTTAGGTTATTCTTATTTATTCTTCCTGTTCTTCTCCTACTCTAAAGTAAAAAGGACAAATGTGGTGGCCCAGTTGCTAGCAGTGCTGGAGCTGTACAATAATGTGACCAAAGGCAGCATTTGGATGGATTTTTTTAAAGTCCATGCAGATGTTATCCCTGATAAAATCTGAACTTAGGACCCCAGCACTGAAAGACAATAGTGATAACAACTGAGCTAGATTCATAGATTACTCCTATTTAGTTCAATGGAAGTAGGAATTCGCTGTTCCGATTCACGATTATTTTTTGAAAATTGGTTTGGCACTCCCAAATTAAATATTTCAATAATTGTTCCACAAGGGATAGCTAAAGAGTTATGGCTAATTATTGCTCAAAATTGACTTTTTTATTCTTTCTTTATTTTTTGTAAATATAAGAAATATTTCTGAGTACTGCACATTTGTTTGAATAAGAAAGTTCTTACTAGATAACCCAGACATCTGCATTAACATCTTTAAAGGCCATTTCATTTTATTCCAAGCTAATAAATTGTTGTAAAAGTCCTGTCATGTTCTCCAAATGTCAACATTGTTCTTTTTGGTAATTAAATGGATTCGAAAATTTTGAATACTTGAGATCAATTGTAAATTTTAATCTAATATGAACAGGCTTATTTTTCTGTATCAATCAAACCTAGAAGGAATAGTTCAAAGAATAATAATATCAATGTTTAATTCAATATTATGCCATTCCCAAATGAGAAAAACATATTACAATCTTTTTTCCATCTCTACACTTCTGACATTTTTCTTTTGAATGGTCTTCTTTATTTAAAAGAATACTCAATTTAAAATGGATACACTATGTTATGTCTAGTACAGGTGCCTGAGGGCATTTTGCATTACAGAAGTTCTCTGTATTGCATTCTTTGAATCTTTTTGTCATGTACAAACCACTCATGCCCTACACTAGACATAAATCCATGCATATGTTTCTTTCTATTTAATTAGTAGTCAGCTGCATTTTCCAAAAAGCATAAAATATCAGGGTTTTCTATGGATGGATACAGGAATAACATATGTGTTTATATTGTGTTATTCAATTACCAATACTTCAAGATATAAAGTTATCCTCTCATACTGAAAAGTACTCTGCAGAATGCAGAGCTGGGATTAGCAATTGCAATTGCAGCTGTGGCTGCAATATTATTGTACTTACTTATTAGACCAGATTCACTTGGCCATATGTGAGTTGCGTTCGAGAATCTCAGGTACAACTTGCATCAGACAGCACACGGACACCGATCCATGTGCTGTACCATCTGCATGGACAGTGGATGTTGCATGTCTTATTCACATCCCTGATATGGATAACAATAGGACATACAGCATTTTTTTTCACACAGAATAAAGCATCTTTGTGTGTAGCCTTAAAGGCTATTATGGGTCTGTGTGCTGCCAGAGAAATGCACAAACAGCATATGAACCAAATATACAGTTGTCTGAATAAGCATATAAGGAATTTCACC
Organism: Eleutherodactylus coqui; assembly: GCF_035609145.1. Classification (NCBI taxonomy): domain Eukaryota; kingdom Metazoa; phylum Chordata; class Amphibia; order Anura; family Eleutherodactylidae; genus Eleutherodactylus; species Eleutherodactylus coqui. Next base: position 112,450,795 of record NC_089839.1, on the reverse strand, counting down.
ATCATAGACACTTATTCACAGGAAATCAGTATCTGATCACTAGAGGGCTAACGGTTGATTCCAAAAATTGCACCTCTCAAATACTCCACGTGATTGGAGCGGCGGTGTATATGTTCAACCTCTGCTTCACTCACTTCTATAGGCTACAGGAAGGTCAGTGTGCTCAACGGAGGGAGACAGCTGAGGGGTCGTGAGCATGTGCACCAATGCTCCATTCACATAGGGCATTTGGCATTCACAGTTCTCAAGATTGCTGGAGGTCCCAGCAGTTGAACCCCCAGTGATCTCCTATTCATAGGGAATAAATATATTTAAATGGAAAACCCATTTATTATGAAATTGTGCACCCAATACGCACATAATTGTGTATTATACTGCACAATTGGGAAACAAGGGCATCTAGTACTAATTAGGCTGTGCCAATGTGAATGGCCGCTAATAGTGCAAAAATGCAGTAAAATGTGCAGCTAAGCATGTGTTCTTCCTAACTTAGACTTTTATGGCATATACACATAATATATATATATATAAAGGTGTACACCCTCACTGACTGACTGACTGACTGACTGACTCTAATTTTCTAACTTCCTGGTGTAGTACAAATTTAAAATTTGGCACAACCATTCTTTAGGTCCAAAAAAAGGAAAAGTAAAGGGGTCACCACTTGATTATTCAATGCTAATTGCAAAAGTAAGTGAACCCCTATGTAATGTACCTAATCTAATGCTCTAACTTTCCAGTGTTGTACAAAGGTGAAATTTGGCAAGGCCATTCTTTAGGTTCTAAATAGGAAAAGTAAAGGGGTCATGTCTCGATTATTCAATGCTAATTGCAAAAGTAAGTGCACCCCTATGTTATGTAACTTCCCAGTGTCGTACAAGCTTGGACTTTGGCACGATCATTCCTTAGATCCTAAATAGGAAAAATAAAAGAGTCACAACTCAATTATTCAATGCTAATTGCAAAGGTAAGTGCACCCCTATGTTCTGTTTCTTTCTGATGTCGTACAAACTTGAAATTTGGCACAACCATTCCTTAGGTCCTAAATAGGAAAAGTAAAGGGGTCACTACTTGATTATTCAATGCTAAGTGCAAAAGTAAGTGCACCCCTATGTTATGTAGCTTCCCAGTATCGTACAAACCTGAAATTTGCCACAATCATTATTTACACCCTAGTAGGAAAAGTAAAGGGGTTGCAAGTTCAATATTCAATTCACAGCATGAAAAACTGTAAAAATCCATGGTACATGACATAGTTCTTTTCTCAGAAACCATAAAGTCTAGGAAAATAATTCGTATACTGAGAAGAATCTACCTCAACTTTATGTGTATATACTGTGGAGAATCTAATACTCCTCTATGTATATGTACTAAGGAAAATCTAACACCCCTCTATGTATTTATACTGAAGAGAATCTAACACTCCTCTATGTGTATATACTAAGGAGAATATACTGACAGGCTGTAAAGTATATAAGGAAGCAGCAATGGATCTCAGGGATGGAGCATGCCTTTAAGGCTAAGAAGGGTGTGCAGTCTGGGATTAAATTTGAATAAAAAGGGGTGTTATCTTTAAGGGTAAAAAGTGAGGAGAGTGGGAGGGTTAGCGCATTCTGCAGAGGGACATCGATACATACAGCCTGAGGAGAATCCAACGCTCCTCTATGCGTATACATATTTTATCACTCGGTTCCTCTGAAGTAACCATAACTTCATAAAATTTTCTATGCAAACAACTAGTAAACATCTGTACCAAATAAACTCAGGTGAAGCTGGGTATATCAGCTAGTATGTCATAAGTGTTTGATAGATGCCATTCCCACCTCTGGAACCCAAAGCTATGTCAGTATTCCCATCCTGCCAAGTGAAGCTATCGCTGGCCATCACATCTAGGCAGTGAATGATTAGGGAAAGGACCTCCATTTTCAACAAAGGTACATCCATTGTACATTTATGACATATCATGCTAGAAAACCCCTTTAAAACTGTTTGTAGCAACAAATTTCACAGTATTAGGGTTTAAACTCATGAGCATCATTTCATCCCGTTATTCGGCCATGACAATCCAATCACAGCTGCATAACAGGGCGAAACAAAACCATTGACCTGAATGGTTTCATTTTCATTAGCGGTATTCTCACCTTTGATTGTATGGGCGAGAAAAGATAGGACTGCCCTATTTTCCTGCAGGTAGTTAATACTACATACAGTAAACATAGGGCAGGACCTATATTCTTGCAGTTTTTTTTCAAACTCGGGTGCACTAGTGCGGATTTTGAAATGTCTGAGAAGAGGGGAAAAAATTTCATACGCAACTATGCTCCGTAGCGTCGAGCCCTAAATGAATGAGAATTTATGGAATTGTCATTCACATAGCATAGTTTTACCCACTGCTCATTTATTTTCACTCCGGGCAATTTAATGCAGGTTTTTGATTAACTTTTTTCCAGCCACACTTAGGGGTAGATGCTAAAGAGAGGAGCTGAAAATAAGAAAAAAAGACTTGCACTTATTTTTTTTAAGATCCAATCCATCTGTTGGCCCAAGAAAAATAAATTAAAACTGAATTAAATCTTCACTATGTGAAGAAGGCTTAGGCTGTTTTCACACAGCCGAGAGGAACAATCTCGCATGAATATGAACCCCATTCTTTTGAATGGGGTCATATCCATGAATACATATAAAATCAAAGCATGTTCTATCTTTGGGCATTCCCTCAGAATGCATCTCCCATTGTCTTCAATGGGTTGGAAAACACATCACGTGGCGTGTGATGTGCCCTCGAGTGCGATGCAAGGTTTCCCATTGAAAACAATGGAAACACTTGCCAATCCTGAAAGCTACACTGAAGCATTGCTATATTACCTGAAGTCATGGGAGGCATTTTTAATAAAAAAAAACAAACCCTCACATCCATGGGTAAATTGCACGTTGAGATTCACGGTCAAATATCGTGCTCACCTGTGTGTAGGAAGCCTCAAGAATACGCTGTGGTTGGGAGCTTTTCTCCCTTAATTTCAAGGTTGAAAAAGTGAAACTTGAACTTTTTTGTTTTATTGCATAATATATACATTCCTTTCTATATAGTTTCCTAGAAATATTTTTTTTCAGGTGTCTTAAAAATTACTGCACAAAGTACAATGTACGTGAATTACAAATGTTTGCTAATTTTCCTGAAAATCATTCATATGAATGAAGTACTTTCTTGTTAAAACACATGCATATGACCATAGTACAGATCCTTGTTTAATGGATGCATAATATATAGCCCCTTTATAAGACAATACTTTTCTTACATGTGCTTGTGATTTTACAAGCTCTGTACACATCTGTGATGTCATGAATTGTGCCATAAAGTATAACATGTCATATTACAAAGGTATGGGAGGCACTATATGTGGGTACATAGATTAACCCCTTCCAGCTCCATGACATCATGGAGCAGCGGGGTATGTATGAAGAGAGGTTGCATGTAGTAGTATAGTAAGAAAAAACCTATACAAGTTTGGTATCTTAGTAATCGTACCGACCCATAGAATAAAGTTATCATGACGCTTTTGTTGCCGTTTGTGCGCTGTAGAAGCAAGACACACTAAAAGATGGCGAAATGTCTTTTTTTTTTTCATTTTACTCCACTTAGAATTTTTTTTAAGTTTTTCAGTACATTATATGGTACTTTAAATACCGTGTTTCCCCGAAAATAAGACAGTGTCTTATATTCATTTTTGTTCAAAAAGATTTAACTGTTTTACATGTATAGCTGCCTGGACACGATTTAAATTGACTTTTTTAATTAACTGTTAGCAGGGCTTAATTTTGGAGTAGGGCTTATATTTCAAGCATCCTCAAAAAGCCTGAAAAATCATTTTGCATCCTAAAAAATTCTGGAAAATCATGCTATGTCTTATTTTCAGGGTGTGTCTTATTTTCAGGGAAACAGGGTAGCACCATTGAAAAATACAACTCGTCCCGCAAAAAACAAGCCCTCATACAGCGACGTCGATGGATAAATAAAGGAGTTACGATTTTTTTGAAGGGGGGAGGAAAAAACGAAAATGGAAAAAGAAAAAGGGGCCGCATCATTAAGGGGTTAAATATGGGATCACAATGTGGTTTTGTAAACACGAAATAAATCTACATAGAAATGGAAGAAACTACATCATTCTATTGTATCTCCCAGACAGATACATCTATAGAGGTAAATGTAGTGATAAGAATTTAAATTGATATATTCATAGAATCATAGAATTGTAGACTTGGAAGGGACCTTCAGGGTCATCTTGTCCAACCATCTGGTCAATGCAAGATTTACTAAATCATCCCAGACAGATGTCTGTCCAGCCTTTCTGAGATCATTAAAGTCTGCCTTTCTGAAATCCAACCTTGAGGTCTGAGTCTTCTCATGTCTTCCTCCCCTTGTTATCCAAAATTCAAGGATAGCATGATCACTACCTCCTAACGTCCCAGCCACCTGTACTTCCTCAACTGTTTCCTCCCTGTTAGTAAGAATTAGGACCAAGATAGCAGATCCCCTTGTTTTCTCTTCGACTTTTTGGAAGATAAAGTTGTCAGCATAAGCGATAAGAATTTGTTGGATCCATTATTTTACCTGAGAAAGATTCCCAACAAATGTCTGGATAGTTAAAATCTCCAATGATCACTATGTCATTCTTTTTTGAGAACTTGGCAATCTGATGTAGAAAGAGTTCATCCATATCTTCTGCTCGTCCAGGGGGCCTATAGTAAATGCCTACAATAGTGTCCTTTCTGTTCTCTCCTTGTATTCTTACTTAAACAGTTTCTACAGAACTACCATGCTCTGAAGCTTGAATCTCTGTGGAGATGTATGTTTTCCTAACATACAACATAATATATCTTCCTCTTTTATTAGGTCTGTATTAGAGATGAGCGAGCACCAAAATGCTCGGGTGCTCGTTACTCGGGACGAAATTATCGCGATGCTCGAGGGTTCGTTTCGAGTAACGAACCCCATTGAAGTCAATGGGCGACCCGAGCATTTTTGTATATCGCCGATGCTCGCTAAGGTTTTCATTTATGAAAATCTGGGCAATTCAAGAAAGTGATGGGAATGACACAGCAACGGATAGGGCAGGCGAGGGGCTACATGTTGGGCTGCATCTCAAGTTCCCAGGTCCCACTATTAAGCCACAATAGCGGCAAGAGTGGGCCCCCCCTCCCAACAACTTTTACTTCTGAAAAGCCCTCATTAGCAATGCATACCTTAGCTAAGCACCACACTACCTCCAACAAAGCACAATCACTGCCTGCATGACACTCCGCTGCCACTTCTCCTGGGTTACATGCTGCCCAACCCCCCCCCCCCCCGCACGACCCAGTGTCCACAGCGCACACCAAAGTGTCCCTGCGCAGCCTTCAGCTGCACTCATGCCACACCAACCTCAAGTCTATTTATAAGTGCGTCTACCATGGGGAGGAACCGCAGGCACACACTGCAGAGGGTTGGCACGGCTAGGCAGCGACCCTCTTTAAAAGGGGCGGGGCGACAGCCCACAATGCTGTACAGAAGCAATGAGAAATATAATCCTGTGCCACCGCCATCAGGAGCTGCACACGTGGGCATAGCAATGGGGAACCTATGTGCCACACACTATTCATTCTGTCAAGGTATCTGCATGCCCCAGTCAGACCGGGGTTTTTTATAAATAGTCACAGGCAGGTACAACTCCGCAATGGGAATTCCGTGTGCACCCACAGCATGGGTGGCTCCCTGGAACCCACCGGCTGTACATAAATGTATCCCATTGCAGTGCCCATCACAGCTGAGGTAACGTCCGATTAAATGCAGGTGGGCTTCGGCCCACACTGCATGCCCCAGTCAGACTGGGGTTCTTTAGAAGTGGACACATGCAGTTACAACTCCCTGTGGACCCACAGCATGGGTGGGTGCCAGGAAGCCACCGGCGGTACATAAATATATTCCATTGCATTGCCCATCACAGCTGATGTAACGTCAGGTTTAATGCAGGTGGGCAAAAAATTTATTGGATTACACTGTAGGCGAGGGCCCCAAAAAATTGGTGTACCAACAGTACTAATGTACCTCAGAAAAATTGCCCATGCCCTACCAAGAGGGCAGGTGAAACCCATTAATCGCTTTGGTTAATGTGGCTTAATTGGTAACTAGGCCTGGAGGCAGCCCAGTTAAAATAAAAATTGGTTCAGGTGAAAGTTTCAACGCTTTAATGAGCATTGAAACGTATAAAAATTGTTTAGAAAAATTATATGACTGAGCCTTGTGGGCCTAAGAAAAATTGCCCGTTCGGCGTGATTACGTGAGGTTTCAGGAGGAGGAGCAGGAGGAGGAGGATGAATAGAATACACAGATTGATGAAACAAAAATGTCCCCGTTTTTGATGGTGATAGAGAACGATGCTTCCATCCGCGGGTGCAGCCTACGTATTGCTTAGGTATCGCTGCTGTCCGCTGGTGGAGAAGAGAAGTCTGGGGAAATCCAGGCTTTGTTCATCTTGATGAGTGTAAGCCTGTCGGCACTGTCGGTTGACAGGCGGGTACGCTTATCCGTGATGATTCCCCCAGCCGCACTAAACAACCTCTCTGACAAGACGCTAGCCGCAGGACAAGCAAGCACCTCCAGGGCATACAGCGCACGTTCAGGCCACGTGTCCAGCTTCGACACCCAGTAGTTGTAGGGGGCAGAGGCGTCACCGAGGACGGTCGTGCGATCGGCTACGTACTCCCTCACCATCCTTTTACAGTGCTCCCGCCAACTCAGCCTTGACTGGGGAGCGGTGACACAGTCTTGCTGGGGAGCCATAAAGCTGGCAAAGGCCTTGGAGAATGTTCCCCTGCCTGCGCTGTACATGCTGCCTGATCTCTGCGCCTCCCCTGCTACCTGGCCCTCGGAACTGCACCTTCTGCCACTAGCGCTGTCGGATGGGAATGTTACCATCAGTTTGTCCGCCAGGGTCCTGTGGTATAGCATCACTCTCGAACCCCTTTCCGCTTCGGGTATGAGAGTGGAAAGATTCTCCTTATACCGTGGGTCGAGCAGTGTGTACACCCAGTAATCCGTAGTGGCCAGAATGCGTGTAACGCGAGGGTCTCGAGAAAGGCATCCTAACATGAAGTCAGCCATGTGTGCCAGGGTACCTGTACACAACACATGGCTGTCTTCACTCGGAAGATCACTTTCAGGATCCTCCTCCTCCTCCTCCTCCGGCCATACACGCTGAAAGGATGACAGGCAAGCAGCATGGGTACCCTCAGCAGTGGGCCAAGCTGTCTCTTCCCCCTCCTCCTCATGCTCCTCCCCCTCCTCCTCAACGCGCTGAGATATGGACATGAGGGTGCTCTGACTATCCAGCGACATACTGTCTTCCCCCGCCTCCGTTTCCAAGCGCAAAGCATCTGCCTTTATGCTTTGCAGGGAACTTCTCAAGAGGCATAGCAGAGGAATGGTGACGCTAATGATTGCAGCATCCCCGCTCACCATCTGGGTAGACTTCTCAAAGTTTCCAAGGACCTGGCAGATGGCTGCCAACCAGGCCCACTCTTCTGTAAAGAATTGAGGAGGCTGACTCCCACTACGCTGCCCATGTTGGCTTTGGTATTCCACTATAGCTCTACCCTGCTCATAGAGTCTGGCCAACATGTGGAGCGTAGAGTTTCACCGTGTGGGCACGTCGCACAGCAGTCGGTGCACTGGCAGATTAAACCGATGTTGCAGGGTCTGCAGGGTGGCAGCGTCCGTCTTGGACTTGCGGAAATGTGCGCTGACCCGGCGCACCTTTCCGAGCAGGTATGACAAGTGTGGGTAGCTTTTCAGAAAGCGCTGAACCACCTAATTAAAGACATGGTGCCGAGCTGCAGAGCCGCCACCAGGCTACAGCCGTTGTCACACACGACCATGCCCGGTTGGAGGCTCAGCGGCGAAAGCCAGCGGTCAGTCTGCTCTGTCAGACCCTGCAGCAGTTCGTGGGCCGTGTGCCTCTTCTTTCCTAAGCTGAGTAGTTTCAGCACAGCCTGCTGACGCTTGCCCACCGCTGTGCTGCCACGCCGCGCGACACCGACTGCTGGCGACGTGCTGCTGCTGCTGACACATCTTGATTGCGAGACAGAGGTTGCGTTGGAGGAGGAGGAGGAGGAGGGTGGTTTAGTGGAGGAAGCATACACCGCCGCAGATACCAACACCGAGCTGGCGCCCACAATTCTGGGGATGGGTAGGACGTGAGCGGTCCCAGGCTCTGACTCTGTCCCAGCCTCCACTAAATTCACCCAATGTGCCGTCAGGGAGATATAGTGGCCCTGCCCGCCTGTGCTTGTCCATGTGTCCTTTGTTAAGTGTACCTTGGCAGTAACCGCGTTGGTGAGGGCGCGTACAATGTTGCGGGAGACGTGGTCGTGCAGGCCTGGGACGGCACATCGGGAAAAGTAGTGGCGACTGGGAACCGAGTAGCACGGGGCCGCCGCTGCCATCATGCTTTTGAAAGCCTCCGTTTCCACAAGCCTATAAGCAGCATCTCCAGGCTGATCAATTTGGCTATGTGCACGTTTAACGCTTGAGCGTGCGGGTGCATGGTGGCGTACTTGCGCTTGCGCTCAAACAGTTGCGCTAGCGACGTCTGGACGCTGCGCTGAGAGACATTGCTGGATGGGGACGAGGACAGCGGAGGTGAGGGTGTGGGTGCAGGCCAGGAGACGGTAGTGCCTGTGTCCTCAGAGGGGGGGGTTGGATCTCAGTGGCAGGTTGGGGCACAGGGGGAGAGGCAGTGGTGCAAACCGGAGGCGGTGAACGGCCTTCGTCCCACCTTGTGGGGTGCTTGGCCATCATATGCCTGCGCATGCTGGTGGTGGTGGCTCCCCAGCTGATCTTGGCGTGACAAAGGTTGCACACCACTGTTCATCGGTCGTCAGGCGTCCCTGTGAAAAACTGCCACACCTTAGAGCACCTTGGCCTCTGCAGGGTGGCATGGCGTGAGGGGGCGCTTTGGGAAACAGTTGGTGGATTATTCGGTCTGGCCCTGCCTCTACCCCTGGCCACCGCACTGGCTCGGCCTGTGCCCACACCCTGACTTGGGCCTCCACGTCCTCGCCCCTGTCCACGTCGTCCAGGCCTACACATACCCCTCAGCATGCTGTAATACCAGTAGTGCAGAAACAGAACGCTGTAATTAAATGTGCCGCTTATTGGCCTGTGGTTGGAGGCTGACTTCGCTTACGGAACGCACAGCAGAGCCAGGAAAGAATTTTGCGCAAGCCTGCTGTAACACTTAGCTGGCTGCGTATGAATTAGGACAACTACCCCCAGCAGAGACCCAGTACACTTGTGGACAGGAATACAGCGGTGATGTAAGAGGCAACACAGAGGCAGGAAAGAGTTTTGCGCAAGCCTACTGTAACACTTAGCTGGCTGCGTATGAATTAGGACAACTACCCCCAGCAGAGACCCAGTACACTTGTGGACAGGAATACAGCGGTGATGTAAGAGGCAACACAGAGGCAGGAAAGAATTTTGCGCAAGCCTGCTGTAACACTTAGCTGGCTGCGTATGAATTAGGACAACTACCCCCAGCAGAGACCCAGTACACTTGTGGACAGGAATACAGTGGTGATGTAAGAGGCAACCCAGAGGCAGGATAGAATTTTGCGGAAGCCTGCTGTAACACTTAGCTGGCTGCGTATGAATTAGGACAACTACCCCCAGCAGAGACCCAGTACACTTGTGGACAGGAATACAGCGGTGATGTAAGAGGCAACACAGAGGCAGGAAAGAATTTTGTGCAAGCCTGCTGTAACACTTAGCTGGCTGCGTATGAATTAGGACAACTACCCCCAGCAGAGACCCAGTACACTTGTGGACAGGAATACAGCGGTGATGTAAGAGGCAACACAGAGGCAGGAAAGAGTTTTGCGCAAGCCTACTGTAACACTTAGCTGGCTGCGTATGAATTAGGACAACTACCCCCAGCAGAGACCCAGTACACTTGTGGACAGGAATACAGCGGTGATGTAAGAGGCAACACAGAGGCAGGAAAGAATTTTGCGCAAGCCTGCTGTAACACTTAGCTGGCTGCGTATGAATTAGGACAACTACCCCCAGCAGAGACCCAGTACACTTGTGGACTGGAATACAGCGGTGATGTAAGAGGCAACACAGAGGCTGAAATAATTTTTCGCAAGCCTGCTGTAACACTTAGCTGGCTGCGTATGAATTAGGACAACTACCCCCAGCAGAGACCCAGTACACTTGTGGACAGGAATACAGCGGTGATGTAAGAGGCAACACAGAGGCAGGAAAGAATTTTGCGCAAGCCTGCTGTAACACTTAGCTGGTTGCGTATGAATTAGGACAACTACCCCCAGCAGAGACCCAGTACACTTGGGGACAGGAATACAGCGGTGATGTAAGAGGCAACACAGAGGCAGGAAAGAATTTTGCGCAAGCCTGCTGTAACACTTAGCTGGCTGCGTATGAATTAGGACAACTACCCCCAGCAGAGACCCAGTACACTTGTGGACAGGAATACAGTGGTGATGTAAGAGGCAACACAGAGGCAGGAAAGAATTTTGCGCAAGCCTGCTGTAACATTTAGCTGGCTGCGTATGAATTAGGACAACTACCCCCAGCAGAGACCCAGTACACTTGTGGACAGGAATACAGCGGTGATGTAAGAGGCAACACAGAGGCAGGAAAGAATTTTGCGGAAGCCTGCTGTAACACTTAGCTGGCTGCGTATGAATTAGGACAACTACCCCCAGCAGAGACCCAGTACACTTGTGGACAGGAATACAGCGGTGATGTAAGAGGCAACACAGAGGCAGGAAATAATTTTGCGCAAGCCTGCTGTAACACTTAGCTGGCTGCGTATGAATTAGGACAACTACCCCCAGCAGAGACCCAGTACACTTGTGGACAGGAATACAGCGGTGATGTAAGAGGCAACACAGAGGCAGGAAAGAGTTTTGCGCAAGCCTACTGTAACACTTAGCTGGCTGCGTATGAATTAGGACAACTACCCCCAGCAGTGACCCAGTACACTTGTGGACAGGAATACAGCGGTGATGTAAGAGGCAACACAGAGGCTGAAATAATTTTTCGCAAGCCTGCTGTAACACTTAGCTGGCTGCGTATGAATTAGGACAACTACCCCCAGCAGAGACCCAGTACACTTGTGGACAGGAATACAGCGGTGATGTAAGAGGCAACACAGAGGCAGGAAAGAATTTTGCGCAAGCCTGCTGTAACACTTAGCTGGTTGCGTATGAATTAGGACAACTACCCCCAGCAGAGACCCAGTACACTTGGGGACAGGAATACAGCGGTGATGTAAGAGGCAACACAGAGGCAGGAAAGAATTTTGCGCAAGCCTGCTGTAACACTTAGCTGGCTGTGTATGAATTAGGACAACTACCCCCAGCAGAGACCCAGCACACTTGTGGACAGGAATACAGCGGTGATGTAAGAGGCAACACAAAGGCAGGAAAGAATTTTGCGCAAGCCTGCTGTAACACTTAGCTGGCTGCGTATGAATTAGGACAACTACCCCCAGCAGAGACCCAGCACACTTGTGGACAGGAATACAGCGGTGATGTAAGAGGCAACACAGAGGCAGGAAGGAATTTTGCGCAAGTTTGCTGTAACACTTAGCTGGCTGCGTATGAATTAGGACAACTACCCCCAGCAGAGACCCAGTACACTTGTGGACTGGAATACAGCGGTGATGTAAGAGGCAACACAGAGGCAGGAAAGAATTTTGCACAAGCCTGCTGTAACACTTAGCTGGCTGCGTATGAATTAGGACAACTACCCCCAGCAGAGACCCAGTACACTTGTGGACAGGAATACAGCGGTGATGTAAGAGGCAACACAGAGGCAGGAAAGAATTTTGCGCAAGCCTACTGTAACACTTAGCTGGTTGCGTATGAATTAGGACAACTACCCCCAGCAGAGACCCAGTACACTTGTGGACAGAAATACAGCGGTGATGTAAGAGGCAACACAGAGGCAGGAAAGAATTTTGCGCAAGCCTGCTGTAACACTTAGCTGGCTGCGTATGAATTAGGACAACTACCCCCAGCAGAGACCCAGTACACTTGTGGACAGGAATACAGCGGTGATGTAAGAGGCAACACAGAGGCAGGAAAGAATTTCGCGCAAGCCTGCTGTAACACTTAGCTGGCTGCGTATGAATTAGGACAACTTCCCCTAGCAGAGACCCAGTACACTTGTGACCAGGAATACAGCGGTGATGTAAGAGGCAACACAGAGGCAGGAAAGATTTTTGCGCAAGCCTGCTGTAACACTTAGCTGGCTGCGTATGAATTAGGACAACTACCCCCAGCAGAGACCCAGTACACAGAGGATGGTCACAGGCATCCCAAATAGATTTTTTTTCCCAAATGTTTTTGGAAAGGCCCACTGCCTTTATACCCTAAATATGTCTTCTGTCCCTGCCTCACCACTACTGGCCCTGGACAATGTAAAATTACTGCAGGACGCAATGCTCTGCACGGCCTATATACAAAAAAAAAAAAAAGTGCAACACTGCAAAAAGCAGCCTCCACACTACTGCACACGGCTAGATGTGGCCCTAAGAAGGACCGTTGGGGTTCTTGAAGCCTAAAATAACTCCTAATGCTCTCCCTATTGCAGCTCCGGCACCAGCAGCACTGTCCCTGATCTCTGTCAGAATGCATGTGTGGCGAGCCGCGGGAGGGGCCGATTTATATACTCGGGTGACACCTGATCTCGCCAGCCACTCACTGCAGGGGGGTGGTATAGGGCTTGAACGTCGCAGGGGGAAGTTGTAATGCCTTCCCTGTCTTTCTATTGGCCAGAAAAGCGCGCTAACGTCTCAGAGATGAAAGTGAAAGTAACTCGAACATCGCGTGGTACTCGTCTCGAGTAACGAGCATCTCGAATACGCTAATACTCGAATGAGTATCAAGCTCAGACGACTACGTTCGCTCATCTCTAGTCTGTATCCTTCAATCCTTGTATTCCAAAAATGTGTGTTATTCCCCCAAGTTTCTGTGATGCCTATGACATCATATTTCTCTTCCTGTGTTAGGAGCTCCAATTCTCCTTGTGTGTTTCCCATGCTCTGTGCATTTGTGTAGAAATTTTTCAGTTTGTGATTCATGTCTCTTGTTCCTTTACTTTCCTTTAGAATTTTTTGTCTTTGTTCATAGTCTCCACTTCTAATAGCAAGGTTCTCAATTGTATTAATTAGCTGTATATTTTTGTCTGGCCTTTCACTTCCCTTCGCATTACTGATACAGTAAGTCTGACTATGACTATAGTGACAGACTATGATTCTAGTTGATGCTTAAAACTGCAGTATCATTACCTTTTTTATGTTGTGCTAGTCAGTTTTACAGAATTGTTCCATAAGAAATACATTGTTCATAAGAAATGTTCATCTGATTATTGAAGCAATGTAAAGATATATTTGATTAAAACTCTATAAAAATCACAACTTGATTGAAGCACAAACATTTTCTCAATAGTTAACCTATTTCTTGTATAAATAAGATCTATCCAGTCTTCTATAATTCAAGAGCAGAAGAAACTGAGAGCAAGAAGGGAATAGAAAAAAAAATCTATATATACTAAGGAATAGAGATGAGCGAACACCAAAATGTTCGGGTGTTCGTTATTCGTAACGAACTTCCCGTGATGCTCGAGGGTTCGTTTCGAACAACGAACCCCATTGAAGTCAATGGGCGACCGGAACATTTTTGTATTTCGCCGATGCTCGCTAAGGTTTTCATGTGTGAAAATCTGGGCAATTCAGGAAAGTGATGGGAATGACACAGTGACGGATAGGGCAGGCGAGGGGCTACATGTTGGGCTGCATCCTAAGTTCACAGGTCCCACTATTAAGCCACAATAGCGGCAAGAGTGGGCCCCCCCCCCCTCCCAACAACTTTTACTTCTGAAAAGCGCTCATTAGCATGGCATACCTTTGCTAAGCACCACACTACCTCCAACAAAGCACAATCACTGCCTGCATGACACTCCACTGCCACTTCTCCTGAGTTACATGCTGCCCAACCGCACCCCCTCCCCCCCACAGCGCACACCAAACTGTCCCTGCGCAGCCTTCAGCTGCCCTCATGCCACACCACCCTCATGTCTATTTAGAAGTGCGTCTGCCACGACGAGGGACCGCAGGCACACACTGCACAGGGTTGGCACGGCTAGGTAGCGACCCTCTTTAATAGGGGCGGGGCGATAGCCCACAATGCTGTACAGAAGCAATGAGAAATACAATCCTGTGCCACCGCCATCAGGAGCTGCACACGTGGGCATAGCAATGGGGAACCTATGTGCCACACACTATTCATTCTGTCAAGGTGTCTGCATGCCCCAGTCAGACTGGTTATATGCACCTTAACAGTAACCGCGTTGGTGGTAATGTGGTGGTGACTGCGGACCTAGTACCACGGTTGTATTTTGTTGGTTTTCGGAATGCGGCCAGGATTAAGTGGGCCGTGGCGGGGGGATGGTGTGGGGGCTCTCGTTGTGTCGGTAAAGGTGAAATTCTTGGACTGCCACCAGACGAAGCAATGCAAAGACATTTGCCAAGAATGTTTTCCCTGTTGGAGGAGGAGGGGGATGTTTTTGAGGCACTACGTGTCCTCTCCACGTGTCCGTGGTTATATGCACCTTAACAGTAACCGCGTTGGTGGTAATGTGGTGGTGACTGCGGACCTAGTACCACGGTTGTATTTTGTTGGTTTTCGGAATGTGGCCAGGATTAAGTGGGCCGTGGCGGGGGGATGGTGGGGGGGCTCTCTAGTAGTGTCGGTAAAGGTGAAATTCTTGGACTGCCGCCAGACGAACCAATGCAAAGGCATTTGCCAACAATGTTTTCCCTGTTGGAGGAGGAGGGGGATGTTTTTGAGGCACTACGTGTCCTCTCCACGTGTCCGTGGTTATATGCACCTTAACAGTAACCGCGTTGGTGGTAATGTGGTGGTGACTGCGGACCTAGTACCACGGTTGTATTTTGTTGGTTTTCGGAATGTGGCCAGGATTAAGTGGGCCGTGGCGGGGGGATGGTGGGGGGGCTCTCTAGTAGTGTCGGTAAAGGTGAAATTCTTGGACTGCCGCCAGACGAACCAATGCAAAGGCATTTGCCAACAATGTTTTCCCTGTTGGAGGAGGAGGGGGATGTTTTTGAGGCACTACGTGTCCTCTCCACGTGTCCGTGGTTATATGCACCTTAACAGTAACCGCGTTGGTGGTAATGTGGTGGTGACTGCGGACCTAGTACCACGGTTGTATTTTGTTGGTTTTCGGAATGTGGCCAGGATTAAGTGGGCCGTGGCGGGGGGATGGTGTGGGGGCTCTCGTTGTGTCGGTAAAGGTGAAATTCTTGGACTGCCGCCAGACGAACCAATGCAAAGGCATTTGCCAACAATGTTTTCCCTGTTGGAGGAGGAGGGGGATGTTTTTGAGGCACTACGTGTCCTCTCCACGTGTCCGTGGTTATATGCACCTTAACAGTAACCGCGTTGGTGGTAATGTGGTGGTGACTGCGGACCTAGTACCACGGTTGTATTTTGTTGGTTTTCGGAATGTGGCCAGGATTAAGTGGGCCGTGGCGGGGGGATGGTGGGGGGGCTCTCTAGTAGTGTCGGTAAAGGTGAAATTCTTGGACTGCCGCCAGACGAACCAATGCAAAGGCATTTGCCAACAATGTTTTCCCTGTTGGAGGAGGAGGGGGATGTTTTTGAGGCACTACGTGTCCTCTCCACGTGTCCGTTCCATGTAAGCAATAGTAGCACTCAAGACAGGCCCCAGTAACAATTCTGAAGCAGCAGTATAGCGGGAGCGCAGTCTTCGTTCCATGTAAGCAATAGTAGCACTCAAGACAGGCCCCAGTAACAATTCTGAAGCAGCAGTATAGCGGGAGCGCAGTCTTCGTTCCATGTAAGCAATAGTAGCACTCAAGACAGGCCCCAGTAACAATTCTGAAGCAGCAGTATAGCGGGAGCGCAGTCTTCGTTCCATGTAAGCAATAGTAGCACTCAAGACAGGCCCCAGTAACAATTCTGAAGCAGCAGTATAGCGGGAGCGCAGTCTTCGTTCCATGTAAGCAATAGTAGCACTCAAGACAGGCCCCAGTAACAATTCTGAAGCAGCAGTATAGCGGGAGCGCAGTCTTCGTTCCATTTCAGTAGCCTTAGTATAGCCAAGGCACAAGTGACATTTATGTAGCTAAACTGTAGGCCAACCCCACACACCTTTCTGTACCATGAGTGCAGGCGAAGAACATAGAAATTACTATGATTACACTGTAGGTGAGGGCCCCAAAAAATTGGTGTACCAACAGTACTAATGTACCTCAGTAAAAATTGGCCATGCCCAATCAAGATGGCAGGTGAATCGCTTTGGTTAATGTGGCTTAAGTGGTAACTAGGCCTGGAGGCAGCCCAGTGTAACGAAAAATTGGTTCAAGTTAAAGTTCCAACGCTTTTAAGCTAATTGAAACTTAGAAAAATTGTTCTGAAAAATTATTTGAGTGAGCCTTGTGGCCCTAAGAAAAATTGCCCGTTCAGCGTGATTACGTGAGGTTTCAGGAGGAGGAGCAGCAGGAGGAGGAGGAGGAATATTAGACACAGATTGATGAAGCACAAATGTCCCCGTTTTGGATGGTGAGAGAGAACGTAGCTTCCATCCGCGGGTGCAGCCTACGTATTGCTTACGTATCGCTGCTGTCCGCTGGTGGAGAACAGAAGTCTGGCGAAATCCAGCCTTTGTTCATCTTGATGAGTGTTAGCCTGTCGGCACTGTCGGTTGACAAGCGGCTACGCTTATCGGTGATGATTCCCCCAGCCGCACTAAACACCCTCTCCGACAACACGCTAGCCGCAGGACAAGCAAGCACCTCAAGGGCATACAGGGCTAGTTCAGGCCACGTGTCCAGCTTCGACACCCAGTAGTTGTAGGGGGCAGAGGCGTCACCAAGGATGGTCGTGCGATCCGCTACGTACTCCCTCACCATCCTTTTGCAGTGCTCCCGCCGACTCAGCCGTGACTGGGGAGCGGTGACACAGTCTTGGTGGGGAGCCATAAAGCTGGCCAGGCCCTTAAAGACTGTTGCACTGCCTGGGATGTACATGCTGCTCGATCTACGCACATCCCCTGCAACATGGCCCTCGGAACTGCGCCTTCTGCCACTAGCGCTGTCGGCTGGGAATTTTACCATCAGCTTGTCCGCAAGGGTCCTGTGGTATAGCAACACTCTCGAACCCCTTTCCTCTTCGGGAATCAGAGTGGGCAGGTTCTCCTTATACCGTGGATCGAGCAGTGTGTACACCCAGTAATCCGTAGTGGCCAGAATGCGTGCAACGCGAGGGTCACGAGAAAGGCATCCTAACATGAAGTCAGCCATGTGTGCCAGGGTACCTGTACGCAACACATGGCTGTCTTCACTAGGAAGATCACTTTCAGGATCCTCCTCCTCCTCCTCCTCCTCAGGCCATACACGCTGAAAGGATGACAGGCAATCAGCCGGTGTACCGTCAGCAGCGGGCCAAGCTGTCTCTTCCCCCTCCTCCTCATCCTCCTCATGCTCCTCCTCCTCCTCCTGTACGCGCTGAGAAATAGACAGGAGGGTGCCCTGACTATCCAGCGGCATACTGTCTTCCCCCGCCCCCGTTTCCGAGCGCAAAGCAGCTGCCTTTATGGTTTGCAGGGAATTTCTCAAGATGCATAGCAGAGGAATGGTGACGCTAATGATTGTAGCATCGCCGCTCACCACCTGGGTAGACTCCTCAAAATTACCAAGGACATGGCAGATGTCTGCCAACCAGGCCCACTCTTCTGAAAGGAATTGAGGAGGCTGACTCCCACTGCGCCGCCCATGTTGGAGTTGGTATTCGACTATAGCTCTACGTTGTTCATAGAGCCTGGCCAACATGTGGAGCGTAGAGTTCCACCGTGTGGGCACGTCGCACAGCAGTCGGTGCACTGGCAGCTTAAAGTGATGTTGCAGGGTGCGCAGGGTGGCAGCGTCCGTGTGGGACTTGCGGAAATGTGCGCAGAGCCGGCGCGCCTTTACGAGCAGGTCTGACAAGCGTGGGTAGCTTTTCAGAAAGCGCTGAACCACCAAATTAAATACGTGGGCCAGGCATGGCACGTGCGTGAGGCTGCCGAGCTGCAGAGCCGCCACCAGGTTACGGCCGTTGTCACACACGACCATGCCCGGTTGGAGGCTCAGCGGCGCAAGCCAGCGGTCCGTCTGCTGTGTCAGACCCTGCAGCAGTTCGTGGGCCGTGTGCCTCTTATCGCCTAAGCTGAGTAGTTTCAGCACGGCCTGCTGACGCTTGCCCACCGCTGTGCTGCCACACCGCGCGACACCGACTGCTGGCGACATGCTGCTGCTAACACATCTTGATTGTGAGACAGAGGAGGAGGAGGAGGAGGAGGGTGCTTTAGTGGAGGAAGCATAGACCTCCGCAGATACCAGCACCGAGCTGGGGCCCGCAATTCTGGGGGTGGGTAGGACGTGAGCGGTCCCAGGCTCTGACTCTGTCCCAGCCTCCACTAAATTCACCCAATGTGCCGTCAGGGAGATGTAGTGGCCCTGCCCGCCTGTGCTTGTCCACGTGTCCGTAGTTAAGTGGACCGTGGCAGTAACCGCGTTGGTGAGGGCGCGCACAATGTTGCGGGAGACGTGGTCGTGCAGGGCTGGGACGGCACATCGGGAAAAGTAGTGGCGACTGGGAACTGAGTAGCGCGGGGCCGCCGCCTCCATGATACTTTTGAAGGACTCCGTTTCCACAACCCTATACGGCAGCATCTCAAGGCTGATGAATTTTGCGATGCGGACGGTTAACGTTTGAGCGTGCGGGTGCGTGGCGGCGTACTTGCGCTTGCGCTCGAACACTTGCGCAAGCGACGGCTGAACGGTGCGCTGAACTACACTGCTGGATGGGGCCGAGGACAGCGGAGATGAGGGTGTGGGTGCAGGCCATGAGGCGGTAGTGCCTGTGTCCTGAGAGGGGGGTTGCATCTCAGTGGCAGGTTGGGGCACAGGGGGAGAGGCAGGGGTGCAAACCGGAGGCGGTGAACGGCCTTCGTCCCACCTTGTGGGGTGCTTGGCCATCATATGTCTGCGCATGCTGGTGGTGGTGAGGCTGTTGGTGTTGGCTCCCCGGCTGAGCTTTGCGCGACAAAGGTTGCACACCACTGTTCGTCGGTCGTCAGGCGTCTCTGTGAAAAACTGCCAGACCTTAGAGCACCTCGGCCTCCGCAGGGTGGCATGGCGCGAGGGGGCGCTTTGGGAAACACTTGGTGGATTATTCGGTCTGGCCCTGCCTCTACCCCTGGCCACTGCACTGCCTCTTGCAACCTGCCCTGCTGATGCCCTTGACTCCCCCTCTGAAGACCTGTCCTCCTGAGTAAGCGTTGCACACCAGGTGGGGTCAGTCACCTCATCGTCCTGCTGCTCTTCCTCCGAATCCTCTGTGCGCTGCTCCCTCGGACTTACTGCCCTTACTACTACCTCACTGCAAGACAACTGTGTCTGATCGTCATCGTCCTCCTCACCCACAGAAAGTTGTTGAGACAGTTGGCGGAAGTCCCCAGCCTCTTCCCCCGGACCCCGGGAACTTTCGAATGGTTGGGCATCAGTGACGATAAACTCCTCTGGTGGGAGAGGAACCGCTGCTGCCCAATCTAAGCAGGGGCCCGAGAACAGTTCCTGGGAGTGCTCCCGCTCCTGAGCAGGTGTTATTGTAGTGGAGTGAGGAGGCTGGGAGGAAGGAGGAGCAGCAGACAGAGGATTCGGATTGGCAGCAGTGGACGGCGCAGAACTGCGGGTAGACGATAGGTTGCTCGAAGCACTTTCTGCCATCCAGGACAGGACCTGCTCACACTGCTCATTTTCTAATAACCGTCTCCCGCGTGGACCCATTAATTGGGCGATGAATGTGGGGACGCCAGAAACGTGCCTCTCTCCTAATCGCGCAGCAGTCGGCTGCGACACACCTGGATCAGGAGCTTGGCCTGTGCCCACACCCTGACTTGGCCCTCCGCGTCCTCGGCCACGTCCACGTCCACGTCCTCTAGGCTTACCCCTACCCCTCAGCATGCTGTATTACCAGTGATTAGATTTCCCAGGCAGGAAATAAATTGGCGCAAGACTGCAGGCCAAATATAATTTTTGCCCTTTTTGGAAAACGAAAGGCCCCACTGCCTCTAGTGAATGAATTATCTAAGTTTAATAACTGTGCTGTGTCCCTGCTTATGTGTCACAGAACGTGAGGGTAGCAGAGTTATTAACTGTGGCAGAGCAGGTATTTTTTTTCCCAATTAAGGAAAGCAAATGGCGAACCCAGCAGTAAAGCGTAGCTGGCTGCGTATGATTTAGCAATGTTTTTCACGCAGCTCACACGTCTCCACAGGCGTAAGGACGGACACAGGCTGGACAAATAGATTTCTTTTCAGTTTTTTCCCACCAACAGGCAGCACTGCGTATATTCAATGAACCTGCGAAGTTTAATAACTGCGCTGTGTCCCTGCTTATGTGTCACAGAACGTGAGGGTAGCAGAGTTATTATAACTCTTGGAGAGCAGGTATTTTTTTTCCCAATTAAGGAAAGCAAATGGCGAACCCAGCAGTAAAGCGTAGCTGGCTGCGTATGATTTAGCAATGTTTTTCACGCAGCTCACACGTCTCCACAGGCGTAAGGACGGACACAGGCTGGACAAATAGATTTCTTTTCAGTTTTTTCCCACCAACAGGCAGCACTGCGTATATTCAATGAACCTGCGAAGTTTAATAACTGCGCTGTGTCCCTGCTTATGTGTCACAGAACGTGAGGGTAGCAGAGTTATTATAACTCTTGGAGAGCAGGTATTTTTTTTCCCAATTAAGGAAAGCAAATGGCGAACCCAGCAGTAAAGCGTAGCTGGCTGCGTATGATTTAGCAATGTTTTTCACGCAGCTCACACGTCTACACAGGCGTAAGGACGGACACAGGCTGGACAAATAGATTTGTTTTCAGTTTTTTCCCACCAACAGGCAGCACTGCGTATATTCAATGAACCTGCGAAGTTTAATAACTGCGCTGTGTCCCTGCTTATGTGTCACAGAACGTGAGGGTAGCAGAGTTATTATAACTCTTGGAGAGCAGGTATTTTTTTCCCCAATTAAGGAAAGCAAATGGCGAACCCAGCAGTAAAGCGTAGCTGGCTGCGTATGATTTAGCAATGTTTTTCACGCAGCTCACACGTCTCCACAGGCGTAAGGACGGACACAGGCTGGACAAATAGATTTCTTTTCAGTTTTTTCCCACCAACAGGCAGCACTGCGTATATTCAATGAACCTGCGAAGTTTAATAACTGCGCTGTGTCCCTGCTTATGTGTCACAGAACGTGAGGGTAGCAGAGTTATTATAACTCTTGGAGAGCAGGTATTTTTTTTCCCAATTAAGGAAAGCAAATGGCGAACCCAGCAGTAAAGCGTAGCTGGCTGCGTATGATTTAGCAATGTTTTTCACGCAGCTCACACGTCTCCACAGGCGTAAGGACGGACACAGGCTGGACAAATAGATTTCTTTTCAGTTTTTTCCCACCAACAGGCAGCACTGCGTATATTCAATGAACCTGCGAAGTTTAATAACTGCGCTGTGTCCCTGCTTATGTGTCACAGAACGTGAGGGTAGCAGAGTTATTATAACTCTTGGAGAGCAGGTATTTTTTTTCCCAATTAAGGAAAGCAAATGGCGAACCCAGCAGTAAAGCGTAGCTGGCTGCGTATGATTTAGCAATGTTTTTCACGCAGCTCACACGTCTACACAGGCGTAAGGACGGACACAGGCTGGACAAATAGATTTGTTTTCAGTTTTTTCCCACCAACAGGCAGCACTGCGTATATTCAATGAACCTGCGAAGTTTAATAACTGCGCTGTGTCCCTGCTTATGTGTCACAGAACGTGAGGGTAGCAGAGTTATTATAACTCTTGGAGAGCAGGTATTTTTTTTCCCAATTAAGGAAAGCAAATGGCGAACCCAGCAGTAAAGCGTAGCTGGCTGCGTATGATTTAGCAATGTTTTTCACGCAGCTCACACGTCTCCA
Organism: Eleutherodactylus coqui; assembly: GCF_035609145.1. NCBI lineage: Eukaryota > Metazoa > Chordata > Amphibia > Anura > Eleutherodactylidae > Eleutherodactylus > Eleutherodactylus coqui. Next base: position 112,428,694 of record NC_089839.1, on the reverse strand, counting down.
CAGGCGTAAGGACGGACACAGGCTGGACAAATAGATTTGTTTTCAGTTTTTTCCCACCAACAGGCAGCACTGCGTATATTCAATGAACCTGCGAAGTTTAATAACTGCGCTGTGTCCCTGCTTATGTGTCACAGAACGTGAGGGTAGCAGAGTTATTATAACTCTTGGAGAGCAGGTATTTTTTTTCCCAATTAAGGAAAGCAAATGGCGAACCCAGCAGTAAAGCGTAGCTGGCTGCGTATGATTTAGCAATGTTTTTCACGCAGCTCACACGTCTACACAGGCGTAAGGACGGACACAGGCTGGACAAATAGATTTGTTTTCAGTTTTTTCCCACCAACAGGCAGCACTGCGTATATTCAATGAACCTGCGAAGTTTAATAACTGCGCTGTGTCCCTGCTTATGTGTCACAGAACGTGAGGGTAGCAGAGTTATTATAACTCTTGGAGAGCAGGTATTTTTTTCCCCAATTAAGGAAAGCAAATGGCGAACCCAGCAGTAAAGCGTAGCTGGCTGCGTATGATTTAGCAATGCTTTTCACGCAGCTCACACGTGTCCACAGCCCGTAAGGACGGACACAGGCTGGACAAATAGATTTCTTTTCAGTTTTTTCCCACCAACAGGCAGCACTGCGTATATTCAATGAACCTGCGAAGTTTAATAACTGCGCTGTGTCCCTGCTTATGTGTCACAGAACGTGAGGGTAGCAGAGTTATTATAACTCTTGGAGAGCAGGTATTTTTTTTCCCAATTAAGGAAAGCAAATGGCGAACCCAGCAGTAAAGCGTAGCTGGCTGCGTATGATTTAGCAATGTTTTTCACGCAGCTCACACGTCTCCACAGGCGTAAGGACGGACACAGGCTGGACAAATAGATTTGTTTTCAGTTTTTTCCCACCAACAGGCAGCACTGCGTATATTCAATGAACCTGCGAAGTTTAATAACTGCGCTGTGTCCCTGCTTATGTGTCACAGAACGTGAGGGTAGCAGAGTTATTATAACTCTTGGAGAGCAGGTATTTTTTTTCCCAATTAAGGAAAGCAAATGGCGAACCCAGCAGTAAAGCGTAGCTGGCTGCGTATGATTTAGCAATGTTTTTCACGCAGCTCACACGTCTCCACAGGCGTAAGGACGGACACAGGCTGGACAAATAGATTTGTTTTCAGTTTTTTCCCACCAACAGGCAGCACTGCGTATATTCAATGAACCTGCGAAGTTTAATAACTGCGCTGTGTCCCTGCTTATGTGTCACAGAACGTGAGGGTAGCAGAGTTATTATAACTCTTGGAGAGCAGGTATTTTTTTCCCCAATTAAGGAAAGCAAATGGCGAACCCAGCAGTAAAGCGTAGCTGGCTGCGTATGATTTAGCAATGCTTTTCACGCAGCTCACACGTGTCCACAGCCCGTAAGGACGGACACAGGCTGGACAAATAGATTTCTTTTCAGTTTTTTCCCACCAACAGGCAGCACTGCGTATATTCAATGAACCTGCGAAGTTTAATAACTGCGCTGTGTCCCTGCTTATGTGTCACAGAACGTGAGGGTAGCAGAGTTATTATAACTCTTGGAGAGCAGGTATTTTTTTTCCCAATTAAGGAAAGCAAATGGCGAACCCAGCAGTAAAGCGTAGCTGGCTGCGTATGATTTAGCAATGTTTTTCACGCAGCTCACACGTCTCCACAGGCGTAAGGACGGACACAGGCTGGACAAATAGATTTGTTTTCAGTTTTTTCCCACCAACAGGCAGCACTGCGTATATTCAATGAACCTGCGAAGTTTAATAACTGCGCTGTGTCCCTGCTTATGTGTCACAGAACGTGAGGGTAGCAGAGTTATTATAACTCTTGGAGAGCAGGTATTTTTTTTCCCAATTAAGGAAAGCAAATGGCGAACCCAGCAGTAAAGCGTAGCTGGCTGCGTATGATTTAGCAATGTTTTTCACGCAGCTCACACGTCTACACAGGCGTAAGGACGGACACAGGCTGGACAAATAGATTTGTTTTCAGTTTTTTCCCACCAACAGGCAGCACTGCGTATATTCAATGAACCTGCGAAGTTTAATAACTGCGCTGTGTCCCTGCTTATGTGTCACAGAACGTGAGGGTAGCAGAGTTATTATAACTCTTGGAGAGCAGGTATTTTTTTCCCCAATTAAGGAAAGCAAATGGCGAACCCAGCAGTAAAGCGTAGCTGGCTGCGTATGATTTAGCAATGCTTTTCACGCAGCTCACACGTGTCCACAGCCCGTAAGGACGGACACAGGCTGGACAAATAGATTTCTTTTCAGTTTTTTCCCACCAACAGGCAGCACTGCGTATATTCTATGAATAATAACTGTGTTGTGGCCCTGCCTATACAATTCTTTCCCTGCAGTATCAATGGAGGGTGCAATGCTCTGCAGAGGCGATTTTGAGAAGCCCAAAAAAAATGCAGCACAGCCAACAGCAGCCTGGACAGTACTGCACACGGATAAATATGGCCCTAGAAAGGACCGTTGAGGTTCTTGAAGGCTACACTCACTCCTAACACTCTCCCTGCCTATGCAGCACTTCTGTCCCTAATGCCAGGTGCAACGGTCTGCAGAGGCGATTTTGAGAAAGAAAAAAAAATCCCACTGCTAACAGCAGCCAACACACAGCTATCAGTGGCCCTAATAAGGACCTTTGGGGGGTCTTGAAGCCTACACTAACTACCAATTCTTTCCCTACAGCAGCTCCGGTATAAACAGCACTGTCCCTCATCTAACTCACACCGCATCTGAGGCGAGCCGCGGGAGGGGCCGACTTTTATATTAGGCGAACACCTGATCTCGCCAGCCACTCACAGCAGGGGGGTGGTATAGGGCTTAAACGTTGCAGGGGGAAGTTGTAATGCCTTCCCTGTCTTTCAATTGGCCAGAAAAGCGCGCTAACGTCTCAGGGAAGGAAGTGAAAGTAACCAGAACACCGCATGGTGTTCGTCACGAATAACGAACATCCCGAACACCCTAATATTCGCACGAATATCAAGCTCGGACGAACGCGTTCGCTCATCTCTACTAAGGAACACTCCCTGGACCAAAAGTAAAAAGTGAAAAGTAAGAAGCCACTAACGTTTTAATATTCCACTTTTTACTTCTCAAATTGGACAACTTTCTTTCAAATCAGAAAGCATTATCTGCCTTTCATGTATGACAGGTTGGAATCAACAGGATTATATGCCTCTGAATGTAGGTGAATGATGTGTTAATCTATAAAAGCCACTGCAATTTTCATCTACAGTTTTAAAAGGTTTGTACTGTATGTGAACTCTTCACAATGGCAATTGGTGACCGTCTTGCAGTTCCTATACTGTTGCTGATTTTCAGTGAAGTTTCTATGTAAATGAACATTATAATGATTTTTTTAGCTTTTTACTGCCATTCAGATGTACTAGTTTTTATTGTTTTTTTTTAATTTTTTTTTATTTGTAACAATCAATAAAGATAAATCACAAGCTTCACTATCTCGAGAAAAATCCAATTGTCATGTAGTACAAGAGGCAATGAACAATTTCTTTTCTCTGTGAAGACAAATTCATGACTGATCCATTGGGATGTTGTCTCATATCTTTGAATTAACACAGCTAGAATTAACAGATGTTGCAGGTGCAAAATTGTCACTTGCTGTACTAGATTATAAAATGTTAATGTGATGTTATTTGAAAAACAATAGGGGAGATTTACTTATACTGACATCCCATAGTTCAAATCTTAAATGAATTGTAGTAAAATGGACCAGATCTATTAAGAGTTGCATATCTCTTAATTTGGTGCATTTTATGGCTGTCTGTGCACCACTGGATTAAATCTTTGCCTGTTATGATATGGATTGTTTTAGAGTCCATCAATTGGAACAGAAGGAGGTTTCCTAGAACTATGGTGGACACATGCGGACGCAAGCGCATATACACTCATGATAGAGGGACATATATATGCTGGGCAGGGAGTATGATCATGTGCTATCGCACCCGTATTATCGCTTGGTACTGTACTTTTTGCGTGGTCCAGGTAGCGCCATGTTTAAGTAGGCAGTCCAAGGTTTAATCGATTTTCTGTGTGAATTTGCATAGTTCCATGCACAATTTCAAGCAGACAGGGGGCTTTAGTGCACAACTGCACACCAAAATAGAGCATGTTGTGTTTTTTTTCCCGCACGTGTAAAATGCGTTCAAAAAAAAAAAACATGTAAAGGAACACATTAAAATCAATGGATTCTATTTGCTGTGTATTCCGCGCACAGATTTTATGTGCAAAAATAAGTGTGCAGATATGCCTGTGTGCGGCCATCCTTGGAGCACAATTATCAATTGACTGCTGCCTTCACTAATCAGTCTTCCCTAAAGTTACAGCGGCCTCAGGATGCAATATTTAATGCCCATTTACACTGGATGACTGTTATTTAGATGAGCGCATGAGCGGGTGACGTCACCGCTAGTTGATCACGCTAGTGCAGTATGTTTAGACAGGCAGATCAATGCTGAGAATCGATAACTTCTTGCTCAGTGCTTCACATTCTATGTGAAACATTGAGTTGGATGCGTTAAGATTGTTATGGATTAGGAGTGGGAAACCACTGGACCAACCAACCACCCTGGTCTAGACTAGTCCTGGTGTGGTTGGCAGCTGACTCCTACAGTAAGAGTGACTGTTACCAGGAAATGAGAGATGAGAGTCTAACCCTTGGCTGCAAAGGGAATGGGAAGACCCCCTACCTACAAGCAAGGCGATCGCCCTGATAAGGATGGCCCTGCTCTGGAACCTCGGGTCTGACTATCCCTGATGGGCTACAAAACACAGGGACTGGCAGCAGACAGATGTGCATGCAGTTGCAAAAAAGAACAGGAGCAAACCATAAAAGAGGAATGGGAACTGACAGAAAACAAATGTACACATGATAAAATATACAAGAAGCCTACACAGGGAGGCTGAAGGTGACCTATAAGACACAGAGCAGACTGAGCACACAGAAGTAGGCGACCTAGGGAAGCTGAGTGTCAGAAACTAACACACATCAATTCTTAGGCAAAGAGGAAGTGCCATAACCCAGCTAAAATAGAGGAATAATGACTATTAACACCACAGGTATACAGAGAGCCAGAAAGCTGGTTAATCCTCTGAGTGCTGGATGAAAACAGAAATATATGATCCATATAAACAGGGAGAGCAGAGTGATGCTTGCGGCTGGCTGGAATCACAAGAGGGCAGCAGAGATGAGTGACAGACCTTACAAAGATGTGCAGCGACCCAGGAGGTATTGAGCAGCAAGGGGCAATGATGTGATGTTAGTCACGGTAGTTCTGCTGCTCCTCCTGGCAGGGTAGAAAAATAACGATCTGTGGGCTGATCTACAGCCAGTGGTAAAAATGATAAAACAAAACATTGAACTAAATATAATGGGCAGGGTGGCCTAACCGTCGAGGCAGAAGGACGCACACCGCTGGGCTCTGCCATTAGACCCCAGGTTTAGAGCACTCCCCGTTAGCGGAGAAACATCAGAAGTGCTCCGGCGATCCCTCACGGACTACAGGAGAGGATGAGGAGGCAGCTTACCGGGACTTGTGCACAGCGGCTGCGGAGAAGAGCGGGCGGCCTGTCAGATGCGGTGCAGCAGGGAGCTGGAGTGAAGGCCCGGCTTCGGGAGGTGAGCGGCGCCTCACTGGGCATTAGATCCTCGACGGGTGAAGCATAGGTCAGAGGTTCCAGCGGAGCCGGCAACGGAAGCAGGAGTCGGAGACCATTGCCGCGGCTCTAGTGGTTGGATGCGCTGGTAAGCAGGACACTGCGCACGGCTTTGTGAGAGCAGGCACACGGGCGATAAACAGCCCGGAGGCCCCAGGCAGGCAGCAAACGGAAGGAGGCCGGACCTGACACGGTGGCCAGTAACCCTGAGCACTGCACCCAGCCAGTATTAATAGACCTGAAAGTGCAGGCCTGGGAGCAAGGCCTTGAGGGATCACAACCCTAAATAAAAACGCTGGGACGGCGCGGAAAAGAGAAAGCATAAATACCACACAGAACCCTGCAGATTATTAAGATAAACAGCAAAGGCTGTTTTTTTGTAGCCCATCGACCACTCACCTCATTTTTTTTATTTCTGCCCACGGTCCCATTGCCCTGCGGCCTATCTCCCCACCTGGGCACCGACCGATGATCAGGGGTTAGAGATTGCTGCTGAGATACGGGCGGCTTGTGCACCGGGCCATTCTTACCCTAACTCCGTAGGAGCAGAGATACTCTCAGTTCTGCTAAATCAAGCTATCAAGGGACCTGGGAGCGAGAGGCTCGAGATGGGAGATTAAATGACCAAAATGTAAATGGGAGACACTGACACCTTTGCTTTCTAAACTTGCAGACCAGATGAACTAACACGTAGACGCTTAACTTTTAGATAACAGCTTCCAGCAGCGCGACAGCTCACAACCACAAAATGGTGAAAATCAGAAAAGATAAGAACAAAGAGCACGCAGATACCCCAAGAACCAACAAAAGTCAGGCGGAGATGGACAAATACCTTAAAAAGAAGCACAGCTCCCCAGCGGCGCAAAGTCAGAGATCCTCTCAAGAAAACCTCACCGAACAAAATATGGAGGACTCAGACATAGAAAGCGCCTCAATTGCCTCAAAGCACAATGAGGACACAGACAGAGACCTGATATCACGCTCTTTCCTCAAAAAAATCCTGGCTCACTCTATCTCCATGGTCATGAAAGAGTTAGCGGATATTAGGTCAGAGGTCAAACAAATTGGACACAGAGTCGAGGACTTGGAGAGTGCACACCAGAAACTATTACAACACAAATCAGCTCTTCAGTCCAACCTGATGGCACAGCAAGACCAGTTAAACCAAGCCATGCTCTTAATAGAGGACCAGGAGAACATGAGTCGAAGAAAGAATATCCGCTTGAGAGGTCTCCCGGAGTCCATAGCACCTGAGGCGCTAAACTTGGCCACCTCACATATTTTCCAATCCCTGCTAGGGAAGGACAGAGCTGATAAAATAGTAATAGAAAGTATCCACAGAGCTTTGCAGCCTGAACCCTCGTCAACAGAACCACCCAGGGATGTCATCCATGGTTTGTTAAGCTACGTGGACACCTCAGCTATTTTACAAAGAGCCAGAGACACATGCAAGATTATTTATGAGGGCAGTAAAATCCTCTTATTCCAGGACATTGCCCCCAGTACATGGGCCAAAAGGCGCATACTGAAACCCCTGACAGAGGCTCTGCGCTCGAAAAAGCTACCAGTGAGATGGCTCTTTCCATTTGGCCTCTCCTCTTTTAAAGATGGCCAACAGATAACTATCAGGACCCGGACAATCTCGGAAAAGTATGGGAGAAGCTCGAGATACCTCCGCTGGACATCCCATCGTGGCTGCCTGTCCAGACTAAATACCAGCTGCCTCAATTAAAGAAACCCGAGAACTGGTCATTCAATAGAGCTCCTAAAACTCCAAGACATAAAAAGAGACTGCAGGTTGAGACCTAAAAGCTGTGTTTCCCTGTAATACACCAGTAGGCGCTCTCTGTCTCCCTCTCTCTGACGCATCCCCCCCCTCCCTCCTCTCTCCAGATTCATACGACAACTGCTGGTCACATGAGGAAGGCCTAGGTGGAGCCTGGAGATGGAGACCTCTATTTGTCGCTTCGTTGGCAAAACGTCCTGGCACTGGGGTGGGGGTTCGAGGCTTATAGAGTACCAACTAAGGACCTTGTTGGGGGGTTTACCCCTTGGCGTCCCCCTCCTCCCCTATGCCATTACTTCTTAAGTGCCCGTTGCGCAAGTACAGGACTGTAATTGATTACTGAAATGTTATCATTTTTTCTTTGAAGATTTTTCATTACTGCGGGTTAAGTTTTCATTTGGTCTGTTTCTAATTCATTTAATTGCTGAACCTGGGCTACATCCGTGGCCCAAACAATAAATATAGCAGTCTTAGCTTACATAGGTGTCAGGGGTCATCACCACCTTAAAAGGTGTGCGTCCAACCACCCCCCAAACATGTGGAGATTGGGAGAAACCATGGCGGTCTTGCCCCAACCCTGGGCATGATTGAGGAACAGGTGCAGGGTCCTCTTTGGCATGGCCCTCCCCTTGCTCCATACTTGATGAGTTTCCTCACTTTACCACGTTTGGTGGTGTTTGTTGTTAATAAATGTTTGTACGGCTAGAATGTTTGCAATAGGATAAGGAGGAAGAAGACAGATTAGTATTCTGTAGAAATTTCCCTGAGACTGATCCATGGCAGACACTAAGAATACCTCATTTAATGTCAGAGGTTGGAATAGCCGGCAAAAGAGGTCCCAGTCCTTCTCTCTCTTGAAAAAATATAAAACGGAGGTGGTGTTTCTTCAAGAAACTCATTTCCGCCTCAATTGTGTCCCTAATCTTCCAACATTTAACTATAATCAATGGTAGCATAGCACACATTCCTCAGCCTCTAGAGAGGTCTCAATTGCAATCAGTAAAAAGGTTCCTTTGTTCACGAGCGGACGGAGCTGGACCCGAGTGGCAGATACATTTCCCTGAAGGGCACGATGGCACACAGTAAGATCTCCTTCGCCAACCTCTATGCCCCAAATAAAAAACAAATCCCATGGTTAATATGGGTCCTAACCAAGTTTGGAGAATTCGCAGAGGGTCTGTGCGTGGCTGGAGGTGATTTCAACCTAGCATTAGACCATTCACTGGACACTACCTCGGGTTCCGAGCCATCTTCCCGAAAACAAACCCATAGATTACGGAGCCTCTTATCAGAGCTAAACTTACAAGATGCTTGGAGGATCCTGAACACAGGGTTGAGGGAGTATTTGTACTACTCCCCCATCCACTTCACATATCATAGAATTGATTACTTACTGGTTACAGGTAAACATATACACTCTGTCACTTTAACAGACATTGGTCCAATTACAATTTCGCACCATGCTCCCATCTTTGTTACATTGAAAGTCGATTGCCTGCCGAGGAGGGACTGGAACTGGTGCCTTAATTGTATGCTTATAAACAGAAGGGACAACTGTTCCCTCCTGACAGAGAAATGAGAAGAATTTTTCAAGATAAACAATTCCCGAGGTGTCCACCCCAATTATGTGGGAGGCCCATAAAGCCTTTATCAGGGGAGAACTAATTTCTTTGGGCACTAGAGTTAAATGGCAAAGAAATGAGGAGATCAACTCACTTCTCGCTCAAATCACTGATACTGAAACCCTACACAAAAATAACCCTAGCGGGGGGCGTGGCTTGGAGCGACACGGGGACGGCAGCACTTCTTTAAGCTCCGCTCGGCAGAGGCTCTCCTATCCTATCTAAAGCACTCACCAGAGAAGATTCTGCTCCCTCAAGTCTTGGAACCATCTGGGACACTGAATATGTCCAGAAGAAGGACCTCCAGACTAGCGCCGATGAGGCTGGAAAGCTTCTTTGAGCCGCGCGGGTCTGCTGCAGTGGGAGCCACGGGAGATGAGCTAACTTCCGGCTCTACAGAGAGAGAGCCTAGCGTGGACCTGCAGCATGTCACAGAAGTGACAAGAAAAAAATTAAGCACCGGAGACACCATTAACCCCAGCGGTGATGACACTCCAGAGCCACAACTAAAAAGTAAGCTTACCTCAGCAAATAAGGGGGGCCATAACACCGAGATAACATCTCGCAAAATGGCGGCGGCCATACTCCCACCCACATGCAAGATACCCTCAGGCAGCCCTGAAAAACAAAGACAGAAGATGTCTGAAACAGGGACTGCAGAAAATAACATTGATCCCACATTTGTAAAAGCTGGGGAGGGAGGTTTAGATGGTCTTGCAGCATCCAACAAGCCAGTAAATGAACTCTATATCAAAGAAGCAGTGATGGCACTTAGAGACACTATTCAAACTGACATTCTTATATTGACCTCAAAAGTAAACTCCTCAATTCTTGATATTAACAATAGAATGGAAAAAAATGAAAAGAAAATAGAAGTAGTGACATCGCATAACTCACTGATCGACGTTCACTACGAACAAGAAGACAAAGTTGCCAAACTACAAAATAAACTTACAGATTATAGGCCCCACGCCTGTACCACCTACTTGCCAGAGGGTAAAGTTGCAGGAGGACTTCATTCTGTTTTTACGTTATATTGTTTTTACAGGCATCACCGTACTCCAGTTTTTCCCATGCACTAGGAGCTTTCTGCAAGGATCTCGAATATGGCGACCAGAATCTTCTCCCTAAACGTCAATGGCCTGAACTCCCCATATAAAAGAAGATCTACCTGGAAAGAGGCACAACACTACAAAGCAGAGGTGGTATGTATTCAGGAAACACATCTACTGGAAATAGATAAACATAGAATGTTTCACAAATCATACCCACATTTGTATTTTGCTTGTGCAAAGAAAAAAAACACACAGGGGTCATGGTAGCAGTTAGAGAAAACACAAAATTTAATACAGACACACAAATATGTGACCCCAAAGGTCGTTACATTATTTTGGTGGCTTATTTAGAAAACAAACAAATCACCCTTGTCAATGCCTATGCTCCCAATATAAAACAATTAAATTTCCTAAATACACTTATGAAGAAAGTCAAACAAATAGCGAAAGGCCCGATATTAATGTGTGGAGATTTCAACCTGATACCAGATAAAAATATTGACACAACCAATCAAAGAACAAGAGGAAGCACCAGTTTGGGAGAATGACTACACAAAAATGCCCTATACGACACTTTCAGATGCACTAACGCTTCTGCAAGGGAATTCTTACACTACTCCGCAAGGCATAGAACATTCTCAAGAATAGACCTCTGCTTAACCGAAAAAACCTCCTAACCCAAATATCCAGCGCAGAAATAGGAATAGCTACTTGGTCGGACCATGCTCTGACCATAGCCACGTTTAAATTTGAAGGGACCTACCCCCCTAGAAAAACCTGGAGTAACAATACCTACCTAATAAATCTCCCATCTTATAAAAAGCAATACATGAAGCTATGTTAGAATATTTCAAATTCAACGCAACTTGAGACATAGATCCAATGCACCTCTGGAACGCCCACAAGGCGTACATGAGAGGAATTCTCATCAAACTTGGGTCCAAATATAAAAAAGAAAAAGCCACAACAACAGACAATATCCTCTCACAGATCCGCAATAAAGAACTTACTCTACAATAATCTCCATCAACTCAACTCCATGAAGAGCTGCATAAGCTGAGGCTAGAATTACGTAAAATTCTATTAGGAGACTTTGACAAAGAAGTAAATGCCCAACGGGCAAATATCTACACCTCTCTAAATAAATCATCTAGATGGATGGCCAATGTAATAAAAAAGAAAACCATCAAAGCTAACATACCTTTCTTGTGGAATTTGCATTAAAAAAAATTATAAAATAACCCACCCAAAGCAAATCGCCGATTCCTTTCGCTCATACTAAGCGCTGCGGAATAAGTAGGCACTATACAAATAAAGGTTATATATATACTATAGTAACCTCTATAATTTAAATAATGACCCTCAAACAATCCAGCCAAATAGCGCAGATATTCAGGACTTCCTACAGAAAATAAATTTACCAACAGTAAACACATCCCAAGCTAAAGCACTTGATAGACCCATAACACTCCTTGAAATAACCGAAACCACCTCATCTTTAAAAAACCACAAAGCACCAGGCCCAGATGGTTATTCTGCTGAATATTACAAAACATTTATAACAACACTATCTCCATTTATACTTAACACATTCAACACAGCGATGAAAAGAGGCAGCTTCCCAAAAGAAATGCTCCAAGCCACAATAGTGGTAATACCCAAACCAGGAAAAGAACCAAACAATCCTTCTAACTTTAGACCAATATCACTCCTTAATACTGATGTAAAAGTGTATGCTAAGATATTGGCACGAAGACTGCTAAACATACTCCCAAGTATAATACACTCTGACCAAATAGGTTTTGTCAGGGGCAGACAGGCCTCGGATGGCACACGGAAAATATTAAATCTATTGCACTCCTTAGAAACAGCCCAAACTCCGTCAATTATGCTAGCTCTTGATGCCGAAAAGGCTTTTGATAGAGTCAATTGGGAATACGCCTTTGAAACAATGAAGAAATTTGGCCTTGGAGAACATATGATCCGTGCCATCCGGGCTCTGTACACACTCCCCACGGCCAGGGTGTTGGTAGACCGGATAATGTCAGACCCCCTGATGATATCAAATGGTACAAGACAGGAGTGCCCATTGTCTCCTATATTGTATGTCTTAACAATTGAACCTTTGGCAGAATTAGTGCGAACTACATCTGATGTAAGAGGTGCTCCAACAAATTCCAGACAATATAAAATGGAGTTATTTGCTGATGACATAATTCTAACATTGACCAAACCTCTGGATTCTTTAAGAACTGTCTGCAAGATTTTGGAACACTTTTTCAAAATATCTGTGTATAAATTAAACGCTGACAAATCCCTCATTCTTGGCATAAATATTCCAAACACCTTAAAATCCACAATACAGAAATAATTTCCTTTTAAATGGGGTAAAAAAAGCATTCCGTACTTGGGAATCCCCTTAACTTCCAATATAAAGGAACTAGAACAAGATAACTATCCATCATTAATGGAATCTGTACAAAAAGAAATCGACCAACTAAATAACTTAAATCTAACATGGTTCGGAAAAATTATGTCCTATAAAATGAAAATTTTACCCAAAATTCTCTACTATTTTAGAGTACTACCAATCCAAATCTGTAACCACACACTTACAAAACTACGAACACAAATGAACAATTTCATCAGGGGTGGGAAAAGACCCCGTCTATCATTTCCAATCTTGTCATTAAATAAGAAAAACGGAGGAGCAAGCGTCCCTAACCTAAAATCATACCATAATGCTATTCTTTTAAATCAATTTAGACAAATGCTAATAAAAGACAATGCTGCGAGTTGGACAAACATGGAAAAAAACTTCTTGAAAGGAAACTCGGGACAAACATTGCTCTACGCAACTTCGATCGAATGCTTGCTCCCACATCTAGAAACAGAGACACAGATCTTAAAATTACCTCCCCCCACTCAGGCTTCTCTACAAGCCTGGAGGAATTTTTCAAAACAGACAATCTTGAGGGAAACAAAAAAAGTAAAACCCCCAATACCTATAGAGGTTCTAAACCTGCTCCTACCAGAACTAGAAATACAAACATGGAAAGAGAAAGGGATGAACTGGCTGGAAGACATCATATCAACAAGAAATATTAAACCATTCGCCGAACTACAACTTAAATATAACCTACCCTCTAACGATATATTTAAATATCTCAGAAATAACTCCTTCCTTAAAAGAACCCTATACATGCGCTATATTTCCCCACAGTTCTCATAAACAAAATAGACACAATCCCCATAATCGGAAAATCAAAATCTAGATTCTTTTATGATATCCTAACGGACAATACAACCCCCAAAAAAGAACACATATGTTAAGCTGGGAAATTGAACTAAAAGAAAAATTGTCCATAGAAGATTGGCATGGGGCGTTCAGATCAATCTCAAAATCCATTAAGGGATTGGGCATACTAGAAACTCAAACAAAGCTACAACTAAGATGGTACTATACCCCCTCATTGTTATTTAATAGATCAAAGGTCAGCAATGGAGTATGCTGGAGGGAATATAACCAGATAGGTTCACTATCACACATCTTTTGGGATTGCCCAAAATAAAAACGCTTCTAGAGCGACGTACTTAAGTTCATACAGGACATAAAAAAACACCCCATGCCCAAAGAAGCCAAACTAATTCTTTTACTGATAGGACTTGAAGCATTTCCAAAAAACTCTAGATATCTTCTCTCCCATTCATTAAGGACAGCAACATCAATAATTGCAAAACATTGGAAAAACCCACCCCCTCCAGAAATAGGAGAGTTTAAAGGCCGTATGACGGAACAATATACATATGAAAAATGGCTTGCCTATCGAGATAACTCTATTAACCAATTCAAGGGGTCATGGGAACTCTGGAGAAACTTTATGACTAAATCCATAAAACTAACCACATAGATGCCAAGTTTTGTTACTGTTTATTCCTTTTCTACAAAGTTGTTCTTTCTTTATTCATAATACTCAAATATATCTGACTACAAACATGACAGCATCTCTATCCCTTATGCAAGATGTTCTGTACAAAGTGTTTAGATGTCTCCCAAGAAATATAAGTCAAAACAATATGTATTTCAGGATGATATCTTGATTATGCAAATGTAACATGATTAACATGTTGACTATAACTGCTGTAACTATATCTTTGTACTTCTGACTGTTTAAAAAAACTAAATGTTTGACTTGCTGTAACAATATTTACAAACATATACCCAATAAAAAGCTATTGAAAGAGAAAAATAACCATAGCAATGACACTCTTGAGAAATTAAAGGTTCTGAGAGAAAAACTTAAAAATGTCCTGAATATAAAATCAGCAAAGACCCTGTTCACTTCTAAATACAACATTTATATACATGGAGACACAGGCTCAAAAACGATGACGAGACTCATCAAAAAACAAAAAGAGAAAACCTTTATCTCACAGATTAAACCCCCCACGGGAAGAGTAGTGACATCTACTATGATAAATCGGAAGTCCTCAATATTTCCACACGACCCCACACCACCACTTGCCTAAAAAAAACTGTTCGCTTTCAGATGGCTGCACTCAACTGTTAAATACCTAGGTATATCGCTAACTTCCAATCCTTCCCAACTGTATGACACCAACTATATTTCATTGATTAAAAAAGTGAAAAATCAGCTCAAGCAATTCAACTTGCCATTAATCTCATGGCTGGGCAGAAAGAACCTTATATCCACATGTATTTTACCATCTATCATTTACATACTCCACACAGTCCCAATAGAAGTCCCTAGCTTCTTTCTTTCTCAAATACATAGGTTGTTTAGCGGATTCATTTGGGACAAACACAAACCACATTTGGAGTTTTCTTACCTAGTTTAAAAACGCTCTCAGGGAGGCACTGGATTACCAAATTTACAATTATATTACAAAGCGATTCACATTGCCAGATGGATCTCCCTGACAGACCCCGAGATAACGTCCCCTACTCTCTGTGTAGAGAGGATTATGCTATGTAAGGATAACCAAGTTCTGCTTTGGGCAGACTGACCTATGCTGGGCAAATGTCAATCGCTTAGCCGTATTACAAAAGGTACAATTAAAGTGCTAAGGTCAGTGCGCCTGGAGACAGCAGAGAAATGTTTGCTTCCCCCAATGACCCCTGCCTCCTTGATACCAGCTATACTAGTGAATAGACCACTAGGGATGGAGGGGATCTGAGACAAACCTAAGGGCCTTACAATTCACGACATCCTTAAGGGCCCTAAACTTACAAATCAGGCCCAGTTAGACACTAAGTTTGCCCATCTTAATCTAGACTTTTTGAGCAGAACGGGTCTCTACCATTCCCTAAAGCAGTTTCAGACATGTAGTTATAGTAAAATTAGAGATCCCCCATGGTTTTAGACTTATGTCTCCCTCCCCTCGCGCCCGAAGAGACTGGTCACACAAATATATAAAGGCCTCCTTTTATAGACATCACCTGAGAAACCTTGGTTCCTAAGGGAATGGGAGAGAGAACTGGAACTTAGCCTCACTAGAGAGGAAACCCTCAAAGTTTTTAAAAATTCACATGGCTTCTCCAGGTGTGTATGAATCCGGGAGAATTCATATAAAACTTTGACCAGGTGTTACAGGACCCCAGCAATAACATCTGAAATGAGCCCTGGGACTTCTGACATGTGCTGGAGATGTGAGACAGAGAAGGGAACGGCATTGCACATATGGTGGCACTGCTCAAAAATCAGACCTTTTTGGCAGTCGGTTACAAACCACATTAATAAAATTTGCCACACTTCCTTTTTCTTCATACCGGAAGAGGTTTTGATTTGGTTGCCTACAAACCGGTTTAATCCTTCAAATAAAAGCTTGCCAACAATTCTTTTGGCAGCGGCCAGGCTCATTATCCTCCTCCACTGGAGAGAGAGGAAGACTCCGCGGATATCCCAATGGTTAGAAAGAAGCACACAAATATTCAGTTTCGAAGAAGTACTTGCCTGGGAATCTGGTACAAGGGACAAATTTACATCCCTCTGGATGCCTTGGATCCAGTTTCAGGGAAGCAGAAATAATTTAGACAACTAATATAACAGAATGACATACACTAAATAGAGTTGATCGCCTCACTCTTCCTACCTGACAAAAGGATATTATGCTTGCCATTTGTTACTTCATTTGACTCTACTCCCCCCCCTGTGCCCTTTGTACCCCCATGTCTACCCGCCTTGACCTCACCCCACCCTTTAACTTTTCACCAGTATTTCTATTTTTCTGAGTATATCTCATATATTGCCTATTTATTATTCAGGCAATGGTCCCAATGCCTTGTATATGTGATTAATTGGGCCCTTCGAGGGCAGACTGTTTTCAATTTCCTGGCAATTTTTCTTCAATAAAAAGAAAATGTTTAAAAAAATATAATGGACAGTTCTAGCCCACTACCCACAGAGTCAGGTAGGGTAAGATGGTGGTTTGTCATGACACCAGCCTGTATACAGGCAGGGACCCATTCCAGGCATAATAATGAAATAATAAATATAAAAATTGGATAACTAAATAAAAATGGAGGAAATAGTCTTTGCCCTCCTGCAGTGTTGTGTGGTACTTCGGTACAGTTGTTGCAGATGATGGGAAGTACTTCAGGAAACAGACTTTAGATAGTGAAAGCAAGATAACATTGTATTGAGATAAATCTTCCTCCCATGTGACCATTACAATCTTCTCATGGTGATATGCTTTAGATTACAGACTCCAAGTGCATCATTCACAATAGATTTAGTTAGTAGATTGGGAGAGGAAAGGGTTAACTGGCAGCTTGCACCTATCTCTGTTCCTTCTCTCCCTATTCCACAGTTAACTCTCTTTTCTTTTCTCTCTTTCCTATCAAGTCTTTCTCCAGCATAAACTTGATTTAGTACTCACATATGGTTGCTGCTTCCCACCACACCAGCTAGTGTAGATGTTCTGCTTGGACCGCCCCAGTCTCTATCTCTGACTGTCTTCTCTCCATCAGCTTCAGAACTAGACTTCCCTTTGAAGACTTTGTTAAGAATGTTTGTCTTGTTTCTTCTTGGTCTTTATCTCTGGCCTGTCAGCTCTTCATGAACTCCAGGACTAGACTTCCTACATGGCTAGGCTCCAGGACTAGACTGGCTAACCCCACCCATGCCCTGTCTTTTATACTCTTCCCACTAACCAATCTTGAGTTAGGGGAATACTGACTAACCAATCCCTGATATAACCAGGGGTAACTGACAGGTGTGGGAGCAGGTTAGGATGTATTCTGCAAGTCATGCAGTGTTAGGTAGTAGCAACATCAAACATTTACCTATTATCAACCATTTAACACAATACACATAATTTCAAACAGTTAGGGTACGTTCACACGAGCGTGTTTTTGTGCGTACTTAGGTGTGTACATACGTCCGCACCTAGGTACGAGCAAAAACACGCGTGAACACAGCTGCATGCTTGTTGTCAATGAAGCTGCGGCTGCTGCCAGCGGCTCCATTGACAACAATGCTCTGCTGGCCCCCTGCATTCTTTTTCAGGGAAGGGCTTTATATATAAGCCCTTCCCTGAAAAAGAAGCATTTTAGTGCAAAACAAACAAAAAAAATTTTTAAAACGTACCTTTCCGCCGCTGCCGTGACCCCCGCGGGCATGAAAAACACATCTGCTGCATGCGCATGCCCTGCTACTTAAAAGAATTCCCTGCTGTCACATCTGTGGCAGATGCAGCAAAGGGAATTCTTCAATTCTCAACTGCAGCTGTCACACTTGACAGCTGCGGTAGAGAATCTTGCTGCCGGCATCCCGTCACTGGCTTTTCAGGAAAGGGCTTCATAAGCCCTTCCCTAAAGACATTTAAAAAAATATAAAAAAAAAACAAACAATGCCCACCTCCCTTCAGCTGAGGGGGCTCAGCGGTGACTTCTGGCGCTGTCCCCGGCTCTGTAGTTCTGAGCTAAATCAGAGCTACCAGCAGGCTGGGATTTTAAATCCCTGGCTGCTGATAACTCAGCAGCGCTACAGAGTCCGGGACAATGGCAGAAGTCGCCCCTGAGCCCCGGCAGCTGTTAGTGGCTTTGCAAGGAAGGGCTTTATAAGCCCTTCCCTGAAAAGCCTTTTAAAATATATATATATAAAAAAAATACTCACCTGCCGGGGCTCAGCGTCGACTTCTGCCGCTGTCCCCGGCTCTGTAGCGCTGCTGAGTTATCAGCAGCCAGGGATTTAAAATCCCAGCCTGCTGGTAGCTCTAATTGTGATTGGCTATAGAGGACATTATGGATATTTGTTACTACAAAAGGCAATATAGCTATATAATACTATAGGGGCACATTATGGCTTTTACTAAAGGGGCATTATGGTTATTTATTACTACAGAGTGGCAGTATGGCTGTTTATTACTATATGGTACATTATGGCTATTTATTACTACAGGGGACCTTGTGGCTATTTATTACAGCAGAGGGACAGTATAGCGGCTCATTTACTAGAGGAGAACAATACAGTTATTTATTACTACAGGGTACATTATGGCTATTTATTACTGAAAAAGGACAGCATAGTTATTTATTTACTGCAGGGGTACAGTGTGGCTATTTATTACTACACAGGGACAATATGGCTAAATAGTAGTACAGAGGGACAGTATATCTATTTATTACTACTACGGGGCACAGTATGGATCCTTATTTACTAAAGGAGACAGTGTGCTTTGTTAAGACTCACTGAGTGCTAAGAGCTGCAGTGTCATAGAGTATTTAGGAGAAATCATGTGTGGCACTGTTAAAATGTTATCTTAACATAGAGATTACAGATATGACACAGCAAAGAACCAAAGATAAATGTATGGTAACTAGAGATGAGCGAGCACCAAAATGCTCGGGTGCTCGTTACTCGAGACGAACTTTTCGCGATGCTCGAGGGTTCGTTTCGAGCCACGAACCCCATTGAAGTCAATGGGCGACCCGAGCATTTTTGTATATCGCCGATGCTCGCTAAGGTTTTCGTTTGTGAAAATCTGGGCAATTCAAGAAAGTGATGGGAACGACACAGCAACAGATAGAGCAGGCGAGGGGCTACATGTTGGGCTGCATCTCAAGTTCCCAGGTCCCACTATTAAGCCATAATAGCGGCAAGAGTGCCCCCCCCTCCCAACAACTTTTACTTCTGAAAAGCCCTCATTAGCAATGCATACCTTAGCTAAGCACCACACTACCTCCAACAAAGCACAATCACTGCCTGCATGACACTCCACTGCCACTTCTCCTGGGTTACATGCTGCCCAACCCCCCCCCCCACGACCCAGTGTCCACAGCGCACACCAAACTGTCCCTGCCCAGCCTACAGCTGCCCTCATGCCACGCCACCCTCATGTCTATTTATAAGTGCGTCTGCCAGAGGAACCGCAGGCACACACTGCAGAGGATTGGCACGGCTAGGCAGCGACCCTCTTTAAAAGGGGTGGGGCGATAGTCCATGTTAGGGATAAATCCATGTTACGTTAATATGCTGTGGGGCTCCAAATCAGAGGTGGTTATGGCGGCCACCGTGAGAAAGCAATAGACACAGGCATCACGGTCGTGTCTTAGAGCAATCTGAGTTTATTGTGTACATTGCCTTATTCTTATACAGAAAATAGTAGGCGTATCAGTAGGCTAGTGTTACAGAGCTTGACCTGTTTTACTGGTAAATAATTGTGTCTTCTCTATAAACAATGCTTTATTTGTTTGTATGTAGACATCGTGTCTGGTACCCTGATTATCATCACACTCTACATTTTAATCACATGCCCTACCTAGACAGCAGTCAAAAACAAAGCATTCCATACAACCTTTTGATCAGTGTAACGAGATAAACAAGCTCTTGGAGACATGATGGACATTTAAGATTACACCTCTATTTAATGTAATTAAGTACTAACCTAAATGTACAAGCATTTAGCAGAGCTTTTCATAGGACACAGAATAGAGTGTACAATTTAGGCCTACAGCCTCCGGAAACGTATATCAAAGATACATACATATATAAATTAATATGTTCATAACCCTCACAATCCCCCATTTTGAAACAGTCCATCTTGAAAAGAGCCTTTGTAGTGGTACTATCAAGGGTGCTAAGCCACCCCTGCCGGTCTTTCTATCCTCTTCGCCGGATCCCCACTGTTGTTGCTCTTTTACGTATGACTGTTTTAACGATATCGTAGAGGGAGCGATTCCAGATAATTTGCTTGTCTCCGTATCCCACAGAATGTCCATAAATTGCAAACACTCAAAAGAATGAACAAAAGAAACAGTATTAGTAAAGGGTGAAACATAAAATCCATCATCTTTCCTGCAATAGGTGACCATTCAGTAAAAATATCATACCAGTTATACTCTGTGTCTATCTGGATCTTAGTACCTAGGCTGACTAGCTTATCTCCTACCCATACATTTTTCTAATTCCATAAGGGAGAGGTTAGTAACATCCAAATGCTTTTAAAGGTGTTCAGTATCTATCATTAGTCTTACAATTCTACCCAAGGATACTGTCAGAGTTGACATAGGGATAGCATCTGGGTACCAGTAGTACCTTAATGTTGCTTCAGCATCTGGCAAAAATGTGTAAGTTTCTGTAAATCAATGTATCACCGACATGTTCTGTATACATCCAGACAATGGAGTGGTGAGATTATACATACTGGTGGTTCCAGTTCGGTTGGCAACAAAGAATATATACATATTGGGGGCCAACTTCTATCAGCATATAGAGGAAGCAGGTAACACCGTCCAATCACATATGCTGATTGAAGGCTGCTGGAAACATGGCTCATATGCGGCTGTACTCCGTCCGCATGCTAGGCCATCCAGTGTTTCTTCACAGTTCTCTATACCATGGGTTTTATTTTCACTATCAATCATAGTACCTGTGAACTTGGGCAACCAATATTGTAAAGCATATAGAGGCGGTCCGAACACCACAGGTAGTACTACAAACTTACACATCAGGCTTGTGTCCTTTACATCATAAAATCATTTCCCCAGTGCTATACTCATCAGAGCATTCTACACCATCAGCCCCGGGCCGTATCCAGGATGCTACTGGAATTACATTATTGAGAATATTTCTCCACAATTTTTCATTATTTGTCATCACATCTGACCGCTTTGTCCCTCTCGTGAATCATATATACATATTGCAGGCTACATTGTGTATAGTTCATGAATTTACTCATATTTACAAACAAATCCTTTTAAACCGCAAAACCAGATTAAAAAGCGTTAATACATCCTTATCATATCCTAATGCAAGACATCGGGGGAGGAACAAGGCATGCATTGTGCCTGAACATTTATCAATCTAGAAACATCCTGTCCTACACCAGCCATTTTATTCTTCATCACCTCTAAATCTATAGAGTTCAGAACCCCTACACCTGTACCAATTCCCCCTAATAGGGTATCATACCATTTTCGTTTTCCTCTGGTGCAGGGTTTCATTGCCTGAAGAGAAATATTATAATGCACAATGGTTTTCTGGCTCTTTGTGGATGATAAGGGGTGTCAAATGCCTGGGAGTTACCCAGGGCAGACATGAAGTGTTGCATTATTTCACCTGTGAAATGTGTACCTCTATCTGACTTGATTACCTCTGGTACCCCGTATCTGCAGATTACCTTATTCATGAGCTTCTTTTCAGTTACCTGCTCATTTACTTTTGTAACAGGGTACGCCTCCAACCTGAAAAACATCAACAACAACAAGCACATATTCATACTTCCCAACACGTGGGAGCTGAATGTCGTCAATTTGCAATCCCTGAAATGGGTAGAGTGGTCCTGGCAAGTGCCTTTGTGGTCAATTTACTTCTACCCTGTTGCTTACGGCATAGCTCATGCAAAATTGGACAAATGATGTAGCAGCTATAGAGAACCCAGGGGCCAACCCTTTCTCTCTCAAGCATCAGTAGCATAGCTGCCTCCGATAGGTGAGTCTTTCCATGGATCAGCTGGGCCATCATGGGGTACAGGGATCGTGGTAGGCAAGTTACTGACTGTTTGCCATACGCCACCCTGTTCTACTGCTCCCATATTAGTCCATTTATCTTTTTCTTCTTTGTTGGCTTGTGACTGTCAATGTTCAAATTTTTATCAAAGTCCAAATCATAGTCTCTGACTTATGCGGTCAGTATCTTCTTTTCTTCTTTCTTCCACGGCTTAAGGACCACTGCTTTTGCTGTGAAGTCTGCGAGGGCGTTGCCTTTTGCTTCTGCAGTGTTGGCTTTAGTATGAGCTTTCACCTTTAGGATTGCTACTTTGTCTGGTAGGAGTAGGGCTTTCATAAGGTTCTGCACTGCTACACCATTCTCAATGGGTTGTCCTACAGAAGTTTAAAAATGTCTGGCCTTCCATATTGGGCCGTAACCATGATCTATGCCGAATACATACCAGGAGTCAGTGTAAATGGTTACCTTCTGTCACTCTACACGCCTCAGTGAGGGCCTTCAGTTCCGCTTCTTGTACTGAGACATGCGGAGGCATTCTGCTTTTAGAGATCTTGTTGTGTGAACATCTGGTGTGGCGTCGTCAATCACCCTGGTACCATCTATAAAAAACAACTCGAAATATGTATTAACAAGGGGTTTCAGTATCTCTTTAAAACTTAAACTTTCTTGTTGCATCAATGCTAGACAATCATGCTGATATTCTATTCCAAATAGATCACGTTCTTATTTGCAAAAATTTTTAAAAATAGCTGATCTGTAATACATAGATCACCTATGCATCCCTCTCCCCCATTTGATCACCTATGCCTCCCCCTCCCCCATTTGAAACAGGATACTCGATTGGAAGAAGAGTAGCCGGGTTCACCATTGAAAAGAAATATTAAGGGGGGGCATGAGCAAAGCACATTGCAACCTTATCTGATGAGCTAGAGACAGATGTTTAGGTTGTACTTGAGTGAGTATACTCTGGATGTCATGAGGGGTGAGAACCACTAGGGGGGGGTAGTTCAGGACCAACTCAGAAGACTTGTCAACCATTACTTGTACTGCTGCCACCGCACAGACACAGGAGGGGGCTCCTCGGGCTACCGGATCCAATCTCATGGAGTAATACCCAAGTGACCGTGGACGTCCTCCATGTTTTTGCGTCAATACTGCTGTCGCATGAAAGGCCAGGGACGGCAGTATGAGACAAGTCCCAAAAAGGTGCGAAGCTTTGGCAGCAGAAGAAGATACAGAAATGGCTTGAACTGCAGCCCTGCGTCGTTCTGTGAGATGTCTGCCTTCTTGAGCTAGACAACAACCTTTTGTTTACAAAGCTGTAATTTTTCCTTTTTAAGCCTTGCAGCCATTTTCTGCTAAAAAAAATTTTTTTTTAGAAGAGAAATGGATGTAGATTGACATGTTTCAGATCCTCAGCACAAAGCAGAAGGTCATCAACATATTGCAACAGCACAGTCCCCTCAGGCGGAGTCCAAGCCTGCAGGACAGACTGGAATGCCTGGTTGTACATGTTTGGAGAATTCTGCGCACCCTTGGTGCCAGAACTTGTCCAAGCATTTTTTTTTTTTTTGCTTTACATAAATGCCCTTTTGTCTGAAAAAGGGCCGGAGATTCAGACTGTCTCCACTCTGGCTTATTATCTATGACCTTAGGGATTTCAATAGACCTTCTACAAAGGCCATACTAAGTACATGTTTACCCATCTCTTCTATGCCCCTATATCCCAGATCTGACAAACGTTGTTGAAGGGGGGCATAGAATTGTTTTATACTTTCTTCCTTCTCTTTGTGTGATATTAGAAAGAGACAAGGAGGATTCTCTCAATTTTTTTTTTCTTTTTCCCCAATGTTTCAGACAAATTAAAAATATTTTACCACTTCTCAATTCTCTATGTTTAATTTAATCCTAATCTGTGCCACAATAGTTTTTCACATAATTTTAGATTATCGTTCCCACTGCCTTCCCTGTTTTATATCTGCTCCTATTCCACCCTCCGCTCCCTGCATCTCTTTCTTGTCCTCATGCTTCCACTCACTAGCCTAGGATCTAGTGAGCATAGGCATAACCGGTTTGTGCCGAGGAGCTCCGCAAGCAGGGCAGCTCTCTCTCCAATCCGGGTTCTGTTGTCCACAATGCCAGCAGGTCCATCCCTCCAGTCCAATGTTTGACCTTGGAGTGGATGACTTGGCATAGGGTGGGGGAGGAGACGGTTGGAATTGAGATGAAGGAGGGGGTGAAGGTGGAAGAGGGAACTGACCCCACAATGAGAGAACATTATATACCTGTGCTTTGAATTCTTTTCTCATTTCATTTTTAGCTATTGAACAGTATATATATATTTAATATAATACAACGTAGGGGCTTTTTCCTGTGCAGCCAAATATAACCAATTCTCAATTCACATTTCTTTGCAAAGACAAGTAGGCCCTCTAGTCTACAGAGAAACTTCTCCAGACAGATAGCAAAAGCTGTATAACAGGTTCCACTGCCTGTAAACATCTTCTAAACTGCAAATTCACACTCACTAAGGGGGTTTTATTCATTCCTATACGGACTGATAATATGTGAAGTAGAAATTGGGATTGTATTTACTGTACACCAGACTTCCAATAATGAGCGAATTATGTATAGATAAGAAAAACTCTTAGTACCGCGGTTTTTACACAATTCGCTCAGAATAGGCTACCCAATGACAAACACAATACAACTTATGCCCATTTCTACCCACATACTGATATTCACCACACTGCGACCACTCAGCGGCCAATATATTATAGGGGGCTTTATTCCACCCTGGCATAATTAACAATTCATCGGATACTTCTTTGTTCTTAGCTACCGACATTTTCGTACTATTGCGGATTTTCTTAAAAGGCGACATTTTCACACTATGCAAGATTATCACAAGAAATTCTTCAACTATCAGTTTATCAAAATTTTCCTTTAAAACAAACTAGTGTATTACTCTCTGCGTAATCCTGTTCACAGCGCTATTAATGTATATTGCTGCAAGGAGCAAGACTTAGTTCAAATTACGCTTTAAAGAGAGTAAAAGGTTCATACTGTAGTGGCTAAAGCAGGAGTTGATTGGGACCTTAATAAGTGGGATGGGGACCAATATTCATTTGCACTATTTTCTGTGCAGTCTTCCACACCTTATCCTCTTTACCAGCAGTATGACTAATATCTGGCGGCTTATGTACACCAAGAGGCTTATTATTATTGTTTATTTATTTTTTATTTATACACATAAAACAATTGTTTGTTTCACTATTTTCTGTGCAGTCTTTTACACCTTATCCTCTTTACCAGCAGTATTGCCCATGGCTGGCGGTTTATGTACACCAAGAGGCTTATTGTTTTTATTATTATTTTCTTTGTACACTCTTCAAATAAAATACTGTTGTTAATTGAAAATGAATTACACTTTAAATAGAACTTTTGTTATTAATTTGACTAAAGTACTTATCAGGTGTTTCAAGTACACAATTATCTCATATTAATATCTAAATTCAATAATATTCAAATTAACACAACTCAATATTTTTGAATTCCACATATTCCACGAATCTGTATATACATATATACACTGTGGTAATCCTGGGCTATTATCTCACACAACTAGTCTCAGGAATAAAATTAGATGCCCCTCCTTTGGTCACTCCATTTGTTCAAGTGAGAGACTTAACATGGAGCCTAAGAGTGACCTTCACTCTATACATTACCACAATATACATATATATACACCAACATCCACTTAAAATGGAGACACACTTCTCACCTAGGCTGGACTGTGTGGAGGGTGGAGCAAGACCTGTTCCTATTGTTCTTCCCTCCCATCTCCTTACATCACCTAGCTCCACCCCCTGTGGTCTGGCTCAGCATTTGGTCATTTTTGCTTCATTTCGTTTCTGGTTACCGGACAGTATACACCATATAACACAGTCTCTCATACAGGTCCTTCCATTTATACACACACATAAAGACAAAAACATTTGCATGTCAGTTACTACTTTTTAAGTGTCAGTACTTCCTCACTTGTCTAAAAGTGTCGGTACTTCCCAACCCTGCTTATTTCCCCCCGTCTCAACTTCTTCTCTTATACCTATAAGAGGCTCCCATCAGGGATTTTATCCCCTGAAAATTTTAGGCTTCCCTGGTACAATTTATACCATGCCTTCCAGAGATTGGCAAGAGGGTTTCATATTCTGTACACTGACCATGCAAAGTAACAAATAAAGACAATAACAGTTAAACACCCGCACAGCATATTCAGCCCACCATATGGATTCTTAAAAGCTTGAAGATTTATAAGAGGCATGCACTTCTTACCCCTCGGACAGGAAAGGAGCAGCCAGGAAGCACGGATAGATTGTGGCAAGATAAAACCTTACCTTACTGCGCAGTTTTTGTCAATCCGTGGTTCCGAGTGGCTCCTTATCCCATCTGGGTCCGGTGGGGTTCGAGGTGTAGGTGGTCCTCTTGTTCCATCAAGCCCCACGTTCGGGCGCCAATTAATGTTAGGGATAAATCCATGTTACGTTAATATGCTGTGGGGCTCCAAATCAGAGGTGGTTATGGCGGCCACCGTGAGAAAGCAATAGACACAGGCATCACGGTCGTGTCTTAGAGCAATCTGAGTTTATTGTGTACATTGCCTTATTCTTATACAGAAAATAGTAGGCATATCAGTAGGCTAGTGTTACAGAGCTTGACCTGTTTTACTGGTAAATAATTGTGTCTTCTCTATAAACAATGCTTTATTTGTTTGTATGTAGACATCGTGTCTGGTACCCTGATTATCATCACACTCTACATTTTGATCACATGCCCTACCTAGACAGCAGTCAAAAACAAAGCATTCCATACAACCTTTTGATCAGTGTTACGAGATAAACAA
Source organism: Eleutherodactylus coqui (assembly GCF_035609145.1). Lineage (NCBI taxonomy): Eukaryota > Metazoa > Chordata > Amphibia > Anura > Eleutherodactylidae > Eleutherodactylus > Eleutherodactylus coqui. Next base: position 112,401,656 of record NC_089839.1, on the reverse strand, counting down.
GCTCTTGGAGACATGATGGACATTTAAGATTATACCTCTACTTAATGTAATTAAGTACTAACCTAAATGTACAAGCATTTAGCAGAGCTTTTCATAGGACACAGAATAGAGTGTACAATTTAGGCCTACAGCCTCCGGAAACGTATATCAAAGATACATACATATATAAATTAATATGTTCATAACCCTCACATCCACAATGCTGTACATAAGCAATGAGAAATCCAATCCGGTGCCACCTACATCTGGAGCTGCACGCGTGGGCATAGCAATGGGGAACCTATGTGCCACACACTATTCATTCTGTCAAGGTGTCTGCATGCCCCAGTCAGACCGCGTTTTTTTATAAATAGTCACAGGCAGGTACAACTCCGCAATTGGAATTCCGTGTGCACCCACAGCATGGGTGGCTCCCTGGAACCCACCGGCTGTACATAAATGTATCCCATTGCAGTGCCCTGGACAGCAGAGCTAACGTCAGATTAAATGCAGGTGGGCTTCGGCCCACACTGCATGCCCCAACCTGACCGGGGTTTTTAATTCATAGACAAAGGCAGGTACAACTCCCTATTGTGAAGTCCCTGTGGACCGACAGCATGGGTGGGTGCCAGGAAGCCACCGGCGGTAGATAAATATATCCCATTGCATTGCCCCTCACAGCTGAGGTAATGTCATGTTTAATGCAGGTGGGCTTCGGCCCACACTGCATGCCCCAGTCAGACTGGGGTTCTTTAGAAGTGGACACATGCAGTTACAACTCCCTGTGGACCCACAGCATGGGTGGGTGCCAGGAAGCCACCGGCGGTACATAAATATATCCCATTGCATTGCCCATCACAGCTGAGGTAATTTCATGTTTAATGCAGGTGGGCTTCGGCCCACACTGCATGCCCCAGTCAGACTGGGGTTCTTTAGAAGTGGACACATGCAGTTACAACTCCCTGTGGACCCACAGCATGGGTGGGTGCCAGGAAGCCACCGGCGGTACATAAATATATCCCATTGCATTGCCCATCACAGCTGAGGTAATGTCATGTTTAATGCAGGTGGGCTTCGGCCCACACTGCATGCCCCAGTCAGACTGGGGTTCTTTAGAAGTGGACACATGCAGTTACAACTCCCTGTGGACCCACAGCATGGGTGGGTGCCAGGAAGCCACCGGTGGTACATAAATATATCCCATTGCATTGCCCCTCACAGCTGAGGTAATGTCATGTTTAATGCAGGTGGGCTTCGGCCCACACTGCATGCGCCAGTCAGACTGGGGTTCTTTAGAAGTGGACACATGCAGTTACAACTCCCTGTGGACCCACAGCATGGGTGGCTCCCTGGAACCCACCGGCGGTACATAAATATATCCCATTGCATTGCCCATCACAGCTGAGGTAATGTCATGTTTAATGCAGTTGGGCTTCGGCCCACACTGCATGCCCCAGTCAGACTGGGGTTCTTTAGAAGTGGACACATGCAGTTACAACTCCCTGTGGACCCACAGCATGGGTGGCTCCCTGGAACCCACCGGCGGTACATAAATATATCCCATTGCAGTACCCAACACAGCTGATGTAACGTCACGTCAGCTGTAATGCAGGTGGGCTAAAAATTAATTGGATTACACTGTTGGCGAGGGCCCCCAAAAATTGGTGTACCAACAGTACTAATGTACCTGAGAAAAATTGCCCATGCCCAACCAAGAGGGCAGGTGAAACCCATTAATCGCTTTGGTTAATGTGGCTTAATTGGTAACTAGGCCTGGAGGCAGCCCAGTAGAAATAAAAATTGGTTGAGGTGAAAGTTTCAACGCTTTAATGAGCATTGAAACGTATAAAAATTGTTTAGAAAAATTATATGACTGAGCCTTGTGGGCCTAAGAAAAATTGCCCGTTCGGCGTGATTATGTGAGGTTTCAGGAGGAGGAGGAGGAATATTATACACAGATTGATGAAGCAAAAAGGTCCCCGTTTTGGATGGTGATAGAGAACGATGCTTCCATCCGCAGGTGCAGCCTACGTATTGTTTAGGTATCGCTGCTGTCCGCTGGTGGAGAAGAAAAGTCTGGGGAAATCCAGGCTTTGTTCATCTTGATGAGTGTAAGCCTGTCGGCACTGTCGGTTGACAGGTGGGTACGCTTATCCGTGATGATTCCCCCAGCCACACTAAACACACTCTCTGACAAGACGCTAGCCGCAGGACAAGCAAGCACCTCCAGGGCATACAGCGCAAGTTCAGGCCACGTGTCCAGCTTCGACACCCAGTAGTTGTAGGGGGCAGAGGCGTCACCGAGGATGGTCGTGCGATCGGCTACGTACTCCCTCACCATCCTTTTACAGTGCTCCCGCCAACTCAGCCTTGACTAGGGACCGGTGACACAGTCTTGCTGGGGAGCCAGAAAGCTGGCAAAGGCCTTGGATAATGGTCCCCTGCCTGCGCTGTACATGCTGCCTGATCTGTGCGCCTCCCCTGCTACCTGGGCCGCGGAAATGCGCCTTCGGCCACTAGCGCTGTCGGATGGGAAGTTTACCATCAGTTTGTTCACCAGCGCCCTGTGGTATAGCATCATTCTCGAACCCCTTTCCTCTTCGGGAATGAGAGTGGAAGGGCTCTCCTTATACCGTGGGTCGAGCAGTGTGTACACCCAGTAATCCGTAGTGGCCAGAATGCGTGTAACGCGAGGGTCACGAGAAATGCATCCTAACATGAAGTCAGCCATGTGTGCCAGGGTACCTGTATGCAACACATGGCTGTCCTCACTCGGAAGATCACTTTCAGGATCCTCCTCCTCCTCCTCCTCCTCCTCCTCCTCCTCCTCAGGCCATACACACTGAAAGGATGACAGGCAAGCAGCATATGTACCCTCAGCAGTGGGCCAAGCTTTCTCTTCCCCCTCCTCCTCATGCTCCTCCCCCTCCTCCTCCTCCTCCTCTGGCCATACACGCTGAAAGGATGACAGGCAAGCAGCATCTGTACCCTCAGCAGTGGGCCAAGCTGTCTCTTCCCCCTCCTCCTCATGCTCCTCCCCCTCCTCCTCCTCAACGCGCTGAGATATAGACATGAGGGTGCTCTGACTATCCAGCGACATACTGTCTTCCCCCGCCTCCGTTTCCGATTGCAAAGCGTCTGCCTTTATGCTTTGCAGGGAACTTCTCAAGAGGCATAGCAGAGGAATGGTGACGCTAATGATTGCAGCATCCCCGCTCAGCATCTGGGTAGACTACTCAAAGTTTCCAAGGACCTGGCAGATGGCTGCCAACCAGGCCCACTCTTCTGTAAATAATTGAGGAGGCTGACTCCCACTACGCCGCCCATGTTGGAGTTGGTATTCCGCAATAGCTCTACGCTGCTCATAGAGCCTGGCCAACATGTGGAGCGTAGAGTTCCACTGTGTGGGCACGTCGCACAGCAATCGGTGCACTGGCAGATGAAACCGATGTTGCAGGGTCCGCAGGGTGGCAGCGTCCGTCTTGGAGTTGCGGAAATGTGCGCTGACCCGGCGCACCTTTCCGAGCAGGTATGACAAATGTGGGTAGCTTTTCAGAAAGCGCTGAACCACCAAATTAAAGACATGGGCCAGGCATGGCACGTGCGTGAGGCTGCCGAGCTGCAGAGCCGCCACCAGGTTACGGCCGTTGTCACACACGACCATGCCCGGTTGGAGGCTCAGCGGCGCAAGCCAGCGGTCGGTCTGCTCTGTCAGACCCTGCAGCAGTTCGTGGGCCGTCTGACTCTTCTCTCCTAAGCTGAGTAGTTTCAGCACGGCCTGCTGACGCGTGCCCACCGCTGTGCTGCCACGCCGCGCGACACCGACTGCTGGCGACGTGCTGCTGCTGACACATCTTGATTGCGAGACAGAGGTTGCGTAGGAGGAGGAGGGTGGTTTAGTGGAGGAAGCATACACCGCCGCAGATACCACCACCGAGCTGGGGCACGCAATTCGGGGGGTGGGTAGGACGTGAGCAGTCCCAGGCTCTGACTCTGTCCCAGCCTCCACTAAATTCACCCAATGTGCCGTCAGGGAGATATAGTGGCCCTGCCCGCCTGTGCTTGTCCACGTGTCTGTTGTTAAGTGGACCTTGGCAGTAACCGCGTTGGTAAGGGCGCGTACAATGTTGCGGGAGACGTGGTCGTGCAGGCCTGGGACGGCACATCGGGAAAAGTAGTGGCGACTGGGAACCGAGTAGCGCGGGGCCGCCGCCGCCATCATGCTTTTGAAAGCCTCTGTTTCCACAAGCCTATACGGCAGCATCTCCAGGCTGATCAATTTGGCAATGTGCACGTTTAACGCTTGAGCGTGCGGGTGCGTGGCGGCGTACTTGCGATCGCGCTCAAACAGTGGCGCTAGCGACGTCTGGACGCTGCGCTGAGAGACATTGCTGGATGGGGCCGAGGACAGCGGAGGTGAGGGTGTGGGTGCAGGCCAGGAGACGGTAGTGCCTGTGTCCTCAGAGGGGGGTTGGATCTCAGTGGCAGGTTGGGGCACAGGGGGAGAGGCAGTGGTGCAAACCGTAGGCGGTGAATGGCCTTCGTCCCACCTTGTGGGGTGCTTGGCCATCATATGCCTGCGCATGCTGGTGGTGGTGCCTCCCCAGCTGATCTTGGCGCGACAAAGGTTGCACACCACTGTTCGTCGGTCGGCAGGCGTCTCTGTGAAAAACTGCCACACCGTAGAGCACCTTGACCTCTGCAGGGTGGCATGGCGCGAGGGGGCGCTTTGGGAAACAGTTGGTGGATTATTCGGTCTGGCCCTGCCTCTACCCCTGGCCACCGCACTGGCTCGGCCTGTGCCCACACCCTGACTTGGGCCTCCGCGTCCACGTCCTCTAGGCCTACCCTTACCCCTCAGCATGGTGTATTACCAGTAGTGCAGAAACAGAACGCTGTAATTAAATGTGCCGCTTATTGGCCTGTGGTTGGAGGCTGACTTCGCTTACGGAACGCCAGGAAATAATTTTGCGCAAGCCTGCTGTAACACTTAGCTGACTGCGTATGAATTTGGAGAGCTACTACACCCAGCACAGACCCAGAACACTGAGGACAGTCACAGGCAGCCCAAATAGATTTTTTTCCCCAAATTTTTTTGCAAAGGCCCACTGCCTATATTCAATCAATATGTCTTCTGTCCCTGCCTACGCGCTTCTGGCCCTGGAGTATGTCAAAGAACTGCAGAGTGTTGCACTGTGAACTGCAATACAGCGGTGATTTCACAGCCCAGACAGAGCCAGGAAATAATTTTGTGCAAGCCTGCTGTAACACTTAGCTGGCTGTGTATGAATTTGGAGAACTGCTACACCCAGCACAGACCCAGAACACTGAGGACAGTCACAGGCAGCCCAAATAGATTTTTTTCCCCAAATTTTTTTGCAAAGGCCCACTGCCTATATTCAATCAATATGTCTTCTGTCCCTGCCTAAGCGCTTCTGGCCCTGGAGTATTACTGCAGGGCGCAATGCTCTGCACGGCCTATATACTAAAAGAAAAATGTGCAACACTGCAAAAAGCAGCCTCCACAGTACTGCACACGGTTAGATGTGGCCCTAAGAAGGACCGTTGGGGTTCTTGAAGCCTAAAATACTCCTAACACTCTCCCTATAGCAGCTCCCCTCAGATACCACTTTCCCTCCTCTATGTCAGAACGCATCTGTGGCGAGCCGCGGGAGGGGACGATTTTTATACTCGGGTGACACCTGATCTCGCCAGCCACTCACTGCAGGGGGGTGGTATAGGGCTTGAACGTCGCAGGGGGAAGTTTTAATGCCTTCCCTGTCTTTCTATTGGCCAGAAAAGCGCGCTAACGTCTCAGAGATAAAAGTGAAAGTAACCCTAACATCGCGTGGTACTCGTTACGAGTAACGAGCATCTCGAACACGCTAATACTCGAACGAGTATCAAGCTCGGACGAGTACGTTCGCTCATCTCTAATGGTAACCTCTGAAGAGACATGTTGTATCCAGGAGAAATCGTCATGTTGGTCTGGACTGGATAGAGAAGAAAAACACAACGCTAATTAGAAAAGATGTAATGTGTAAGCCTCTTATCAGTCATGTAGTCACTGTATAGGCTGTAGAGAGTTGGTGGGTACTAGCATTTTTGTTTGCGAACTGAAAATTCCCATAACCCCTTAGTGACCAAGCCTGTTTGCGCCTTAATGACCAGGCCAAATTTTGCAAATCTGACACGTGTCACTTTAGCATGGAAAAAGACCAGAAAGGTTTTGCATATCCAAGCGATTCTGACATTGTTTTTTCGCCACATATTGTACTTCATTTAGGTGGAAAAAAAAGACCGATAGAATTTGTGTTTATTTATTAAAAGCGCCAAAATTGGGAAAATTTTGAAAAAATCGTCTTTTTTTCACATTTCCAACTGCAATATCTCAAATATGTTAAAACATAATATAGAAATTTTTGCTAAGATTTATATTTCCATCCGTTTACTTTATTTTGGGTGCACATTGGAAAAACTTTAGTTTTTTTTTTAACCATTTAGGAGACATACAAATGTAACATTACTTTTCAGCATTTTGAGGAACACTTTGTTTTCCTACACCAATTCAAGATTGGAAAGGCTCATAGGAGTCAAAATGATAGATACCCCCACAAGTGACCCCATTTTAAAAAGTACACCCTTTAACGTATTCACTGAGGGGTGTCATGAGTATTTTATCCCCACAGTTTTTTTTCAGGAGTCAATGCAATTTAGAAGAAAAAAACAAAAATTTCATATTTTTGCAAATATGTCATATTAAAGACAGGACTTTTTTCTATAGTACACATAAAAATTAGGATTTGCACCCCAGAATGGATACCCCTGTTTGTCCCGTGCTCAGAAACATACCCATTGTGGCCCAAATCTTACGTTTGGATGCACAATGAGGCCCAAAATGAAAGGAGCAACCGGTGGCTTTCGGAACAGAAATTTTGCTTGAAGGAGATTTAGGCCCCATTGCCCACTTGTAGAGCCATTGAGTTACCAAAACTATGGAGAACGCCCACAAGTGACCCCATTTTCAAAAGTAGACCCCTTAACGAATTTATCTAGGGGTACGATGACTTTTTTGACTTAACAGTTTTTGAATGAATCTAAGCCAAGCCGAAGGATAAAAATTACGATTTTCTTTTTTTTTTGTAATTCTGTCATTTTAAAAGCAGTTTTTTTGTACAGCACATATATGAATGAAGACTTGCACCCCAAAATGGATACCCCTGTTTCTCCCGTGCTCAGAAACATACCCATTGTGGCCCTAATCATATGTCTGGATGCACAATGGGGCCCAAAATGAAAGGAGCAACCGGTGGCTTTCGGAACAGAAATTTTGCTTGAAGGAGATTTAGTCCCCATTGCCCACTTGTAGAGCCCTTGAGTGACCAAAACGATGGAGAACGCCCACAAGTTACCCCATTTTGAAAAGTAGACCCCTTAACGAATTTATCTAGGGGTACGATGACTTTTTTGACTTCACAGTTTTTGAATGAATCTAAGCCAAGCCGAAGGAAAAAAAAAAACCATTTAAATTTTTTTGGTAATTCTGTCATTTCAAAAGCAGTTTTTTTTGTACCGCACATATATGAATGAAGACTAGCACCCCAAAATGGATACCCCTGTTTGTCTTGTGCTCAGAAACATACCCCTTGTGGCCCTAGTATTACGTCTATATGCACAATGGGGCCCAAAATAAAAGGAGCAACCGGAGGCTTTCGGAACAGAAATTTTGCTTGAAGGAGATTTAGTCCCCATTGCCCACTTGTAGAGCCCTTGAGTGACCAAAACAATGGAGAACGCCCACAAGTTACCCCATTTTGAAAAGTAGACCCCGTAACGAATTTATCTAGGGGTATGATGACTTTTTTGACTTCACAGTTTTTGAATAAATCTAAGCCAAGCAGAAGGAAAAAATTATGATTTTAATTTTTTTGGCAATTGTGTCAATTTAAAAACAGTTTTTTTTGGAAAGTGTACATAGGAATGAAGACGTTCACCCCAAAATGGATACCCCTGTTTGTCCCGTGTTCAGAAACATACCCATTGTGGCCCTAATCTACTTAAAGGAAACATAGCTAGGCCTATAATGGAAGGAGCACCCGTTGGATTTCAGGGTACAACGGAATAAATTCCAGTCCCCATTGCCCACTTGTAGAGCCATTGAGCGTTCAAAACGATAGAGAACCCCCACAAATGACCCCATTTTAAAAACTAGACCCCTTAACAAATTCATCTAGGAGTGTACTGCATATTTTGACCCCAAAGTATTTGAATGAATCTAAGCAAAGCAAAAGGAAAAAATTACGATTTTCATTTGTTTGGCAATTTTGTCAATTTAAAAACTGTTTTTTTTGTACAGTGTACATAGGAATGAAGACGTTCACCCCAAAATGGATACCCCCGTTTGTCCCGTGTTCAGAAACATACCCATTGTGGCCCTAATCTACTTACAGGACACATGGCTAGGCCCATAATGGAGGGAATGCCCGCTGGATTTCAGGGCCGAACTGAATAAATTCCAGGCCCCATTGCCCACTTATACGGAAAAAAATTGACTTCCTAAAAATAATCCCCCCCCGCCATCCCCATTTTTTGGCATTCCCTAAATATTAGGTAAAGGTAATAATATAAACTGTGTTTTATGTCTGAAGACAAGGGTAATTACGGAGGCTGATTGAGTTGGGCACATGGGGCAAGAAAACCGGGTATCCCCCCTCCTCTCATGTATTTTGGGGGGTATTTCGTAACCTCAGCAGCGGGGATGGGGTGTAGAAAGTGGCGCTGTGAGGCTTTGTAATCTTGCTGCGGTGCGGCGGTCTCACCGAGAAGGCGCTCAACAAGCTGCTCCTGGAACTGCAGGAAGACGAACGCTCCCGGGGCTTCTTGTAAATTACGGATTACTGGTAGCGGTCTGAATAACGCTGGGCTCACGTAGCCATAGGCGGAATCCGCTTGCGGAGGCCCGCAGCGGATTCCAGCTGTGAGCCCGGCTGTGACCCTGCGTACGGTTGCGTAATGTACTGCGCATAACTGCCTACTCACACAGGCGTTTTTTTGTTTGCATTTCCCGTGCCGTCGCTTAGAGATGACCCGGGTACCCGCAGCCCGTACACAATGTGTTTGTATATGGGCTGCGGGTATATCCGCGGTCATAGAGCACAATGGGCTCTAGGTCGCAGATATTCGTGGTAAAATATAGCATGCTGTGTTCTGTTTCTGCGAGTGGATTACGTAATTCCGACCCGCTAATTGGGGGGAATTGTGTAATCCAATGCATGTGATTGATCCGTGGATTACCGCTGATCAAGCGCAGGCAGAACCTGTAATTCTTCTCCGGTCACGCGTGACCGGCCTAATGTTAGATCGCTACTTTATCACGTGACCGGGGACCGCTCAGCGAGGCCGCCGGTCACTGCTCCAAGCACTCAGCGACCGTTGGTCGCTGGGAGCAAGGAGATTTAAAATTTCCTGGGCTTCCCGGCTCCTGCGAATGTGTCCGGCATTTTGCCGGCGGGCGCATACCCAGAAGCTGGCAGGATCCATGGAGGATAATCGCATCTGGATTCAAATGCGGAAGCCTCCGAGAAGATGTTTCATCTTCCCCCACCGATCGCATCGGTGAGGGGAAATGAAACTGCCACTTTTTAAAGAACTTTTACATGATCGCCATTATGTATTGGATAACGGCGATCACGTGACCAGTAACCGCATACCGCGGCTCCCCGTGACATCTCCAGGCTCTTGGCTACCTTTTGTAGCCAGCAGCAGGGAGATTTTATATTTCTTGGGCAATATTTCACTTTTGCGCATGCGTCCGCCATCATGCTGACGGGCGCATGCGCCGAAGCTGGGGTAAGATCCGCGGATCAACATCTCACCAGGGAACAAATTCAGGACCTTGGGTACGTAATTTCATCCCCCCTTACGGATACGATCCATAAGGGTAGATGAAACTTTAACTTTTTAAACTTTTTTTTAGTTTTAACTTTTTTTTTTTTTTTTTACTTTTTAACTTTATATGATCACCGTTATCTGATGGATAACAGTGATCATATGACTTGAAACCACATACAGCGGTCCCCAGTCATATCTCCCTGCATTCGGCTATCTGTGACAGCCGGGTGCAGGGAGATTTTGAATTTGCCGGGCTCGCCGGCTTCTGCGCATGCACCCTGCATCGGTACATCGCAGAAGCCAGCGGGGGGGCCTGACACCGGCTGGAGGACATCGGCGGACCTGAGGTGAGTATTTTCACCTCCCCTCATGGATCGGATCCATGAGGGGAGGTGAAACTTTTCTTTTTTTACACTTTTTTTCACTTTTCCGCGATCGCTGTTATCCATTGTATAACGGCGATCGCGGTACCGGGGACCGTTCACAGCGGGCCCCGCTGACATCTCCTGCCTCCCGGCTACCTACAGGAGCCGGGAGCCAGGAGATTTTAAGTCTCCCGCGCCGCCGGGCCTTCTGCGCATGCGGGTGACGTAATGCCGCCTGGCGCGCATGCGCAAAAGGACGGCTACGGCGCCCGAAACATCAGGACAGCGGGGAGTCGTGCGGCGGACCTCGGTGAGTAATTTCAGCTGCTCTGATGGATCCGATCCATCAGAGCAGCTGAATCTTTAACTTTTATTGCACTTTTATTTACTTTTTTGCGATCGGCGCTATCCATTTCATAGCACCGATCGCAATGCCAGGAAGGGGGGGGGAGTCCGAACAGCCCGGGAAGACAGCTCCATGCTGTCAGCTACCTGCGGACACCGACAGCATGGAGCTGTCACGTCCACAGCCCGAGGGGCATTATTCTCTGCAGGACACATGTTTTTACGTCCTCAGAGAATAAAGCCCACTTCGGGAGGACGTAAAAACACTATTTTACCATAGTTCAAGACCACATATATATATATATATATATATATATATATATATATATATATATATATATATTTGGAGCACTGCAATTGGTTTATTGGAATGCGTATAACTTTTTTAGTTGTTTTAAGTAACGCAATTTGTGGAGGAGAGGGGTCGCAATTTCACTATCCACCTTAGGCAGCAAAAAGCCTACTGTCACACCTGCTGCCATCTAAGTTTGGTGTACTGTGCTTCACATAACACCTCTTATTTAATCAGAAAACCATATATCATATTAAGCAAAGGCTAAATTAACAGGGAGGGAAAGTCATATATGTTTATTTCTGTATTTGTGTGCCATAGATTTTTAAAAAATGCCATACTTTATTATGGAGTCACAACAAACATTATTTTGAAACTAACATTATTTTGTATTTTTATGCTATATAAAAACACTAGATTAGTGTGAGTGCAGAGTACTTTTATTTAGAAGTGTTCTTAGTGTCACTTGACAGATACTTGGATTTCTGTGTGACGAGCTTAAATACCAACATCTTGAAAACTAGGAAAAATTGCAAATGTGCGAAAAGATTGCAAAACAATTCCTGCAAAGTACTTCCAAGAAATAGACTGCAAAAGTCTACTGTGGCACAATGTTTATATTTCAAACATATTCATTATATTAAAGTTTGAAAGGTGGCAACACTCTGCTGTAGAGACTCCATGCAGAGGGATATAGGCAATCCAGAAAAGTACAGTTTCCAATAATAAAATAACAAAAATAATTATAGTATAAACAAGGAATACAATATACAATCTTATCTATTATACAAGGTGAGGGTGTGGTAATCTGTCTCTATTAGATAGGCAATTTATAGGGTGTATGATATAGGTCCAGCTTAACTTTCTTATTATTATTCTCAAAGAATAGAGATGAGCGAGCACCAAAATGCTCGGGTGCTTGTTACTCGAGACGAACTTTTCGCGATGCTCGAGGGTTCATTTCGAGTAACGAACCCCATTGAAGTCAATGGGCGACCCGAGCATTTTTGTATTTCGCCGATGCTCGCTAAGGTTTTCATGTGTGAAAATCTGGGCAATTCAAGAAAGTGATGGGAACGACACAGCAACGGATAGGGCAGGCGAGGGGCTACATGTTGGGCTGCATCTCAAGTTCACAGGTCCCACTATTAAGCCACAATAGCGGCAAGAGTGGGTGCCCCCCCCCCTCCCAACAACTTTTACTTCTGAAAAGCCCTCATTAGCATGGCATACCTTAGCTAAGCACCACACTACCTCCAACAAAGCACAATCACTGCCTGCATGACACTCCGCTGCCACTTCTCCTGTGTTACATGCTGCCCAAACCCCCCCCCACGACCCAGTGTCCACAGCGCACACCAAACTGTCCCTGCCCAGCCTTCAGCTGCCCTCATGCCACGCCACCCTCATGTCTATTTATAAGTGCGTCTGCCACAGGAAAAGCAGGCACACACTGCAGAGGGTTGGCATGGCTAGGCAGCAACCCCCCATAAAAGGGGCGGGCTGATAGTCCACAATGCTGTACAGAAGCAATCAGAAATCCAATCCTGTGCCACCTCCATCTGGAGCTGCACACGTGGGCATAGCAATGGGGAACCTATGTGCCACACACTATTCATTCTGTCAAGGTGTCTGCACGCCCCAGTCGGACCGCGGTTTTTTATAAATAGTCACAGGCAGGTACAACTCCGCAATGGGAATTCCGTGTGCACCCACAGCATGGGTGGCTCCCTGGAACCCACCCGCTATACATAAATGTATCCCATTGCATTGCCCATCACAGCTGAGGTAATGTCGTGGTTAATGCAGGTGGGCTTCGGCCCACACTGCATGCCCCAGTCTGACTGGGGTTCTTTAGAAGTGGACACATGCAGTTACAACTCTCTGTGGACCCACAGCATGGGTGGGTGCCCGGAAGCCACCGGCGGTACATAAATATATCCCATTGCAGTGCCCATCACAGCTGAGGTAGTAATGTCGTGCTTAATGCAGGTGGGCTTCGGCCCACACTGCATGCCCCAGTCAGACTGGGGTTCTTTACAAGTGGACAGATGTAGGTTAAACTCCGTGTGCACCTACAGCATGGGTGGCTCCCTGGAACCCACCGGCGGTACATAAAAATATCCCATTGCATTGCCCAACACAGCTGAGGTAGTAATGTGGTGCTTAATGCAGGTGGGCTTCGGCCCACACTGCATGCCCCAGTCAGACTGGGGTTCTTTAGAAGTGGACACATGTAGTTACAACTCCCTGTGGACCCACAGCATGGGTGGGTGCCAGGAAGCCACCGGCGGTACATTAATATATCCCATTGCATTGCCCAACACAGCTGAGGTAGTAATGTCGTGCTTAATACAGGTGGGCTTCGGCCCACACTGCATGCCCCAGTCAGACTGGGGTTCTTTACAAGTGGACAGATGTAGGTTAAACTCCGTGTGCACCTACAGCATGGGTGGCTCCCTGGAACCCACCAGCGGTACATAAAAATATCGCATTGCAGTGCCCTACTCAGCAGAGCTAACGTCAGATACAATACAGGTGGGCTTCGGCCCACAGTGCATGCCCCAGTCAGACTGGTAATATGTACCTTAACAGTAACCTCGTTGGTGGTAATGTGGTGGTGACTGCGGACCTAGTAGCGCGGTTTTATGTAGTTGGTTTTCGGAATGTGGCCATGATTAAGTGGGCCGTGGCGGGGGGATGGTGGCGGTGCTCTCTTGTAGTGTCGTTAAAGGTGAAATTCTTGGACTGCCACCAGACGGACCAATGCAAAGGTATTTGCCAAGAATGTTTTCATTGTTGGAGGAGGAGGGGGATGTTTTGGAGGCACTATGTGTCCTCTCCACGTGTCCGTGGTTATATGCACCTTAACAGTAACAGCGTTGGTGGGAAATGGCCTCGCCGCCATCATGTCTTTGTGAAGCCTCTGTTTCCACACCCCAGTGACAAACCATTAGCTGCGGTATAGGCACAGCCCAGAATTATTCACATTTCAGCGGTAGTATTAGGGACAGGCCCCACTAACATATCACTAGCAGCAGTATAGGGGGAGCGCAGTCTTAGTTCCATTTCAGTAATAGTAGCACTCAAGACAGGCCCCAGTAACAATTCCGAAGCAGCAGTATAGGAGGAGCGCAGTCTTAGTTCCATTTCAGTAATAGTAGCACTCAAGACAAGCCCCAGTAACAATTCCCATTGCAGCAGTTTAGGGAGATAACAGTCTCTTTCACATTTCAGTAGCTGCAGTATAGACAAGGCCCCAGTTACATTTATGTAGCAAAAGTGTAGGCCAACCCCACACACCTTTCTGTACCATGAGTGCAGGCGAAGAACATAGAAATTACAATGATTACACTGTAGGTGAGGGGGGCCCAAAAAAATTGGTGTAGCAACAGTACTAATGTACCTCAGAAAAAATTGGCCATGCCCAACCAAGATGGCAGGTGAAACCCATTAATCGCTTTGGTTAATGTGGCTTAAGTGGTAACTAGGCCTGGAGGCAGCCCAGTTTAACGAAAAATTGGTTCAAGTTAAAGTTTCATCGCTTGTAAGAGCATTGAAACGTATAAAAATTGTTTGGAAAAATTATATGAGTGAGCCTTGTGGCCCAAAGAAAAATTGCCCGTTCGGCGTGATTACGTGAGGTTTCAGGAAGAGGAGCAGGAGGAGGAGGAGGAATATTATACACAGATTGATGAAGCAGAAATGTCACCGTTTTGGATGGTGAAACAGAACGATGCTTCCATCCGTGGGTGCAGCCTACGTATTGCTTAGGTATCGCTGCTGTCCGCTGGTGGAGAAGAGAAGTCTGGGGAAATCCAGGCTTTGTTCATCTTGATGAGTGTAAGCCTGTCGGCACTGTCGGTTGACAGGCGTGTACGCTTATCTGTGATGATTCCCCCAGCCGCACTAAACACCCTCTCTGACAAGACGCTAGCCGCAGGACAAGCAAGCACCTCCAGGGCATACAGCGCGAGTTCAGGCCACGTGTCCAGCTTCGACACCCAGTAGTTGTAGGTGGCAGAGGCGTCACGGAGGATGGTCGTGCAATCGACTATGTACTCCCTCACCATCCTTTTACAGTGCTCCCACCGACTCAGCCTTGACTGGGGAGCAGTGACACAGTCTTGGTGGGGAGCCATAAAGCTGTCCAGGGCCTTAAAGAGTGTTGCACTGCCTGTGCTGAACATGCTGCTCGATCTCCGCACCTCCCCTGCTACCTAGCCCTCGGAACTGCGTCTTCTGCCACTAGCGCTGTCGGAGGGGAATTTTACCATCAGCTTGTCCGCCAGAGTCCTGTGGTATAGCAACACTCTCGAACCCCTTTCCTCTTCGGGAATGAGAGTGGAAAGGTTCTCCTTATACCGTGGGTCGAGCAGTGTGTACACCCAGTAATCCATAGTGGCCAGAATGCGTGCAACACGAGGGTCACAAGAAAGGCATCCTAACATGAAGTCAGCCATGTGTGCCAGGGTACCTGTACGCAACACATGGCTGTCTTCACTATGAAGATCACTTTCAGGATCCTCCTCCTCCGCCTCCTCCTCCTTAGGCCATACACGCTGAAAGGATGACAGGCAAGCAGCATGGGTACCGTCAGCAGTGGGCCAAGCTGTCTCTTCCCCGTCCTCCTCATCCTCCTCATGCTCCTCCTCCTCCTCCTCAACGCGCTGAGATATAGACAGGAGGGTGCTCTGACTATCCAGCGACACACTGTCTTCCCCCGCCTCCGTTTCTGAGCGCAAAGCATTTGCCTTTATGCTTTCCAGGGAACTTCTCAAGAGGCATAGCAGAGGAATGCTGACGCTAATGATTGCAGCATCGCCGCTCACCACCTGGGTAGACTCCTCAAACTTTCCAAGGACCTGGCAGATGTCTGCCAACCAGGCCCACTCTTCTGAAAATAATTGAGGAGGCTGACTCCCACTGCGCCGCCCATGTTGGAGTTGGTATTCCACTATAGCTCTACGCTGCTCATAGAGCCTGGCCAACATGTGGAGCGTAGAGTTCCACCGTGTGGGCACGTCGCACAGCAGTCGGTGCACTGGCAGATTAAACCGATGTTGCAGTGTCCGCAGGGTGGCAGCGTCCGTGTGGGACTTGCGGAAATGTGCGCAGAGCCGGCGCACCTTTAGGAGCAGGTCTGACAAGCGTGGGTAGCTTTTCAGAAAGCGCTGAACCACCAAATTAAAGACGTGGGCCAGGCATGGCACGTGCGTGAAGGCTGCCGAGCTGCAGAGCCGCCACCAGGTTACGGCCGTTGTCACACACGACTATGCCCGGTTGGAGGCTCAGCGGCGCAAGCCAACGGTCGGTCTGCTCTGTTAGACCCCGCAGCAGTTCGTGGGCCGTGTGCCTCTTATCTCCTAAGCTGAGTAGTTTCAGCACGGCCTGCTGACGCTTGCCCACCGCTGTGCTGCCACGCCGCGCGACACCGACTGCTGGCGACGTCCTGCTGCTGCTGACACTTCTAGATTGCGTGACAGGGGTTGAGGAGGAGGAGGGTGCTTTAGTGGAGGAAGCATACACCTCCGAACATACCACCACCGAGCTGGGGCCCGCAATTCTGGGGGTGGGTAGGACGTGAGCGGTCCCAGGCTCTGACTCTGTCCCAACCTCCACTAAATTCACCCAATGTGCCGTCAGGGAGATGTAGTGGCCCTGCCCGCCTGTGCTTGTCCACGTGTCCGTTGTTAAGTGGACCTTGCCACTAACCGCATTGGTGAGGGCGCGTACAATGTTGCGGGAGACGTGGTCGTGCAGGGCTGGGATGGCACATCGGGAAAAGTAGTGGCGACTGGGAACTGAGTAGCGCGGGGCCGCCGCCGCCATCGAACTTTTGAAGGACTCCGTTTCCACAACCCTATACGGCAGCATCTCAAGGCTGATAAATTTGGCTATGTGGACGGTTAACGCTTGAGCGTGCGGGTGCGTGGCGGCGTACTTGCACTTCCGCTCAAAGACCTGCGCTAGCGACGGCTGGACAGTGCGGTGCGAGACATTGCTGGATGGGGCCGAGGACACCGGAGGTGAGGGTGTGGGTGCAGGCCAGGAGACGGTAGTGCCTGTGTCCTCAGAGGGGGGTTGGATCTCAGTGGCAGGTTGGGGCACAGGGGGAGAGGCAGTGGTGCAAACCGTAGGCGGTGAATGGCCTTCGTCCCACCTTGTGGGGTGCTTGGCCATCATATGTCTGCGCATGCTGGTGGTGGTGAGGCTGTTGGTGGTGGCTCCCCGGCTGATCTTGGCGCGACAAAGGTTGCACACCACTGTTCGTCGGTCGTCAGGCGTCTCTGTGAAAAACTTCCAGACCTTAGAGCACCTCGGCCTCTGCAGGGTGGCATGGCGCGAGGGTGCGCTTTGGGAAACACTTGGTGGATTATTCGGTCTGGCCCTGCCTCTACCCCTGGCCACCGCACTGCCTCTTGCAACCTGCCCTGCTGCTGCCCTTGCCTTCCCCTCTGAAGACCTGTCCTGAGTAGGCGTTGCACACCAGGTGGGGTCAGTCACCTCATCGTCCTGCTGTTCTTCCTCCGAATCCTCTGTGCGCTCCTCCATCGCACTTACTGCCCTTACTACTACCTCACTGCAAGACAACTGTGTCTCATCGTCATCGTCCTCCTCACCCACTGAAAGGTCTTGAGACAGTTGCCGGAAGACCCCAGCCCCATCCCCCGGACCCCGGGAACTTTCCAATGGTTGGGCATCAGTGACGATAAACTCCTCTGGTGGGAGAGGAACCACTGCTGCCCAATCTGAGCAGGGGCTCGAGAACAGTTCCTGGGAGTCTTCCCGCTCCTGAGCATGTGTCATTGTAGTGGAGTGAGGAGGCTGGGAGGAAGGAGGAGCAGCAGCCAGAGGATTCAGAGTTGCAGCAGTGGACGGCGCAGAATTCTGGGTGGTCGATAGATTGCTGGATGCACTTTCTCCCATCCATGACAGGACCTGCTCACACTGCTCATTTTCTAATAAAGGTCTACAGCGTGGACCCATTAATTGTGAGATGAATGTGGGGATGCCAGAAACGTGCCTCTCTCCTAATCCCGCAGCAGTCGGCTGCGATACACCTGGATCAGGAGCTCGGCCTTTGCCCACACCCTGACTTGGGCCTCCGCATCCTCGCCCGCGTCCACGTCCTCTAGGCCTACCCCTACCCCTCAGCATGCTGCATTACCAGTAGTGCAGAAACAGAACGCTGTAATTAAATGTGCCGCTTATTGGCCTGTGGTTGGAGGCTGACTTCCCTTACGAAACGCACAGCAGATCCAGGAAACAATTTTGCGCCAGCCTACTGTAACGCTTAGCTGCGTATTAATTAGGACTACTACCCCCAGCAGATAGATACTGTAGGCAGTGTATAATATTATGTATACTGTTTCCCTCTGGCAGGATGACGGCACTGATGTAACAGAGACAGCAGATCCAGCAAACAATTTTGTGCAAGCCTGCTGTAACGCTTAGCTGCGTATTAATTAGGACTACTACCCCCAGCAGATAGATACTCTAGGCAGCGTGTAATATTATGTATACTGTTTCCCTCTGGCGGGATGACGGCGCTAATTTAACAGAGACAGCAGATCCAGGAAACAGTTTTGCGCAAGCCTGCTGTAACGCTTAGCTGCGTATTAATTAGGACTACTACCCCCAGCAGATAGATACTGTAGGCAGCGTATAATATTATGTATACTGTTTCCCTCTGGCGGGATGACGGCGCTGATGTAACAGAGACAGCAGATCCAGGAAACAATTTTGTGCCAGCCTGCTGTAACGCTTAGCTGCGTATTAATTGGGACTACTACCCCCAGCAGATAGATACTGTAGGCAGCGTATAATATTATGTATACTGTTTCCCTCTGGCGGGATGACGGCGCTGATGTAACAGAGACAGCAGATCCAGGAAACAATTTTGCGCAAGCCTGCTGTAACGCTTAGCTGCGTATTAATTAGGACTACTACCCCCAGCAGATAGATACTGTAGGCAGCGTATAATATTATGTATACTGTTTCCCTCTGGCGGGATGACGGTGCTGATGTAACAGAGACAGCAGATCCAGGAAACAATTTTGCGCCAGCCTGCTGTAACGCTTAGCTGCGTATTAATTAGGACTACTACCCCCAGCAGATAGATACTGTAGGCAGCGTATAATATTATGTATACTGTTTCCCTCTGGCGGGATGATGGCGCTGATGTAACAGAGACAGCAGATCCAGGAAACAATTTTGCGCAAGCCTGCTGTAATGCTTAGCTGCATATTAATTAAGACTATTACCCCCAGCAGACACGCAGTAAACTGAAGACGGTCACAGGCAGCCCAAATATAGTATTTTTCCCCAATTTTTTGGAAAAAGCCCACTGCTTATATAGCCTGAATATCTCTTTCCCTGCCTCACCAGTACTGGCCCTATACTCTGTACAATGACTGCAGACTGAGGACGCAATGCTCTGCACGGCCGATATACAAAAAAAAAATCGTGCAACACTGCTAAAAGCAGCCTTAACAGTACTGCACACGGTAAGATGTGGCCCTAAGAAGGACCGTTGTGGTTCTTGAAGCCTAAAATCACTCCTAACGCTCTCCCTATAGCAGCTCCGGCACCAGCAGCACTTTCCCTGATCTCTGTCAGAATGCATCTGTGGCGAGCCGCAGGAGGGGCCGATTTATATACTCGGGTGACACCTGATCTCGCCAGCCACTCACTGCAGGGGGGTGGTATAGGGCTTGAACGTCACAGGGGGAAGTTGTAATGCCTTCCCTGTCTTTCTATTGGCCAGAAAAGCGCGCTAACGTCTCAGAGATGAAAGTGAAAGTAACTCGAACATCGCGTGGTGCTCGCCTCTAGTAACGAGCATCTCGAACACGCTAATACTCGAACGAGTGTCAAGCTCGGACGGGTACGTTCGCTCATCTCTAAAAGTAAACCCTTAAGTTCCACAGCAAATTTTAGACCCATCTCTTTGCTAAATTGTGACATAAAAATATATTCAAAATTATTAGCCCAATGACTGTTAAATGTGCTCCCACAAATAATTCATAGTGACCAAGTGGGCTTTACAAGGGATAGACAGGCACCAGATGGGACCAGGAGGGTGCTCAATTTACTTTCAGTGGCGGAGGCGAACTGTACGCCGTCACTGATTCTGGCTTTGGACGCAGAAAAAGCCTTTGATAGGCTCCACTGGGGGTTTGCCTTCACCCCTCTGGAAAAGTTTGGCTTTAGGGGAGACATCCTCAGAGCCATTCAGGCTCTCTATAGTTCACCTTCCGCGGAGGTTTTAGTAGATGGCACCCTCTTAAAAAAATTTCAAAATATCAAATGGTACCCGCCAGGGGTACCCTTTGTCCCCTCTATTGTTTACATTAATTATGGAGCCATTTGCCGAATCCATCAGGCTAAATTCCAAAATCAAAGGGATCCCTGCAGGTCTTAGACAGCATAAAATCAGTTAATTTGCTGATGACGTTCTGTTATTGCTCACTGACCCCTTATCATCACTGAGAGAGGTATATGAGACAATTCAGCAATTTAGTAAGGCATCATATTACAGCTAAATATTGACAAGTCACAGATTCTGGGAATCAACATAGACAAATCTCAAAAAGACAACATCCAAAAAGAATTCCCCTTCCAGTGGCAGGAGAAAACTATACCCTACTTGGGAATTAAATTGTGTTTTCCAATCAACGATATAATCCCTGCCAATTTCTCCCCCTTATTTGAAGAACTCCATTTGGAACTAAAAAATATTGCGACTAAAGAACCGTCGTGGCTAGGTCGAGTTGTCCTATATAAAATGCTAATCCTGCCCAAAATTTTGTACTGTTTCCGCACTCTCACCCTACCCATTTCTAGGATGGAAATTTCTAAATTTCAAAAGCAACTCTCTAACTTTATATGGGGAGGAAAGAGGCCTAGAGTAGCCGCATCTATTCTATACCTCAACAGAAAACAAGGAGGCCTGGGGGTACCCAACTTGTGGTCTTACCTACATGCGATCAACAATAACCAAATCAGACATTGGGTGGGGGGAAATGCGGGCCCAGGATGGCTTTAAATTGAATCTCATCTTCTTGACAATAAGCCTTTTAAACCTCTCCTCATGGCCTCCCTTCTTAGCGCTCTAATACCCTCAGTCCCACAAATTCAATATCTGACCTCAATATCCCCACCAATGCGTGCATCCCTTCACTCATGGAACTGGCTGGCACAAAAAACCAGAGACCAAAAGGGGAAAGACAACGTCAATATTCCTCTTACTACCCTTGAATTTTTTATCCCCAACCTGCGTCTGAAATCTTGGGTGGAGAGAGGAATAATAAACGTAAATGACTTGATACACGGAGATGACATTACTCCCTTCCACACCCTAATGAAACACTACTCTATACCGGTGGAAGAAATCTTTAAATATCTCCAGATCCGTTCCCTCCTCCAGAGTTCCCAACTCTGGAAGGTGAACATACCAAATGAAAATAAAAAGATTCTTAATGGCTCCGTTCTGTTCTCTAGATCCCTTGTGAGAACATGCTACGACGCCCTCTCTGGTGAAATGAGAGAAACAAAAAAGTTCATCTTCTCAACTGGGAGAGAGACATGGGAAGGGGAAACTCACCAAACCAATGGATCTCAGCATTTGAATGGGCTAACAAGTCAACCCTCAATGCAAATGTTCTCGAGGTTCATATAAAAGTTCTGACTAGATGGTATTACACCCCGGTGACCCTAGCTAGAGCCTTTCCTAATACAAGAGGTACCTGCTGGAGACAGTGTGGCCTCCCAGGCAGTATATACCACATCTTCTGGAGCTGCCCAAAACTCACGCGGTTTTGGGATGAAGTCTTTTCCCTCATAGGGCAAATTACAAAAAAGAGTTACTATTAAATCCCCGAGACTAGCAATTCTCCTACTAGATAACAGGAGGTTTCCGCCCCAATCGAGGAAGATTGCATGTCACATCCGTCTTGCTGCTAAATTACTAATATCAAGAAAGAATATCATGGAAGACTGAGGTGTCTCCTACCATGGATGACATAATCCAGACATTATCAGACCACAGTATATATGAAAAACTATACACCCAAAAAAATGGAGGTTTTACGGCTTACCTAAATAAGTGGAACCCTTGGCTTCATCTGTTTCCCAACTAACCACTTTTCATCCCCCCTCCCCCCTCCCTCAACCCCGTAAAAAACTTCATTCAAGTGTTTTTCTTTTTAATTTCTTTTCTCTGTCTTTTTTGCTTTATACTTGTTGAAAAATAAGGCTTCGATTATACACAGAAGATAAATATGTTTATTTGATGTATGTAACATTTCATTCTCACAATTGTTTTCAAAAATTTCGGCTCAACAACTGGACACAAGCACAGAAGATATGTATTTTTGTCGCAACTACTGTCAAGTATGTACAACTGTTATCATATTCTTGTTACTTGCTGTAATTCTACCAAAGAAAAAAATCCAATAAAAATCTAATGGTTAAAAAAAAAAACCTACGAAAGTGATGGAAACGACACAGATACGGATAGGGCAGGCTAGGGGCAACATGCTGGGCTGCATCTCAGTTTCCCAGGTCCCACCATTAAGCCACAATAGTGGCAAGAGTGAGCGCCCCCCCTAACAATTTTTACTTCGGATAAACCCTCATTAGCAAGGCACACCTTAGCTAAGCGTCACACTACCTCCAACCAAGCACAAGCACTGCCTGCGGGACACACCGCTGCCTCTTCTACTGCGTTACATGCTGCCCAACTCCCACTCCCCCCGCGCACGACCCTGTGTCCGCAGCGCACACAAAAGTGTCCCTGCGCAGCCTTCAGCTGCCCTCATGCCACACGCTGGTCGCATAGCCACACCACCCTCATGTCTATTTATAAGTGCGTCTGCCATGAGGAGGAAACGGATGCACACACTGAAGAGGGTTGGCAGGGCTAGGTAGCGACCCTCCTTAAAAGGGGCGGGGCGATAGCCCACATTGCTGTAGAGAATCAATGAGAAATTGACGTTCGATCTTCATTCCAATCCTGTGCCACCTCTGTCAGGAGCTGCAAACGTGGGCATGAGTTCTATAGCTATGGGGAATCCTTGTGCCCACACAATATTCATTCTGTCTAGGTGTCGCATAGCTCAATCGACACCGCAAGGGGAAAGCCATCTGCACTCTGCCCCCTACCCAAGTCAGACAGTGTCTTTGTGCCAGACAGGTCAAACCACCGCGATGGGAACTAAGTGTGCCCCAACAGCATAGGTGGGTCCTAGGCAACCCAAGACATGAACAATAAATAAATAAGAGCGGCCAAACATGGCAGACTTGCACCGCGCCGACGACATAGGCCTTGGCCCACAGCTTCAGCAATCGTAGGCAGGAAACAGAACTTCACTGCACCCAGGAAATAGGCCTCTGCACAAACCCTCAGCAATCGCGGGCCTACAGTGGACTCTAATGCTAGAATAGCTGTGAACGTCTCATTAGCGCTGTATTGCTCCTCTAGTTTGTCCCAATGAAGTACCCCGGATAGCTGAGCTAACGTGAGATAAAGTACAGGTTGGCTTCGGACCACACTCCATGCCCTAGTCAGTATGGTCTTTTTTCATAGTCACAGGCAGGTACAAATCTGCTCTGGGAAGTCTGTGTGGAACCACAGCATGGGTGGGTCCCAGGAAGCCACTGACGGTACATTAATAAATCCCATTGCAGTGCCCCGGATAGCTGAGCTAACGTCAGATAAAATACAGGTGGGCTTCGGCCCACACTGCATGCCCCAGTCAGACTGTATTTTTTTAAAATAATAGTCACAGGCAGGTACAACTCCGCTCAGGAAAGTCTGTGTGGACCCACAGCATGGGTGGGTCCCAGATAGCCTCCGACTGTACATTAAAAAATCCCATTGCAGTGCCCCAGACAGCTGAGCTGACGTCAGATAAAATACAGGTGGGCTTTGGGCCACACTGCATGCCCTAGTCAGACTGGGTTTTTTTTTATAAATAGTCACAGGCAGGTACAACTCCGCTCAGGGAAGTCTGTGTGGACCCACAGCATGGGTGGGTCCCAGGAAGCCACCGACGGTACATAAATAAATCCCATTGCAGTCCCCCAGATAGCTGAGGTTATGTCAGATAAAATACAGGTGGGCTTTGGCCCACACTGCATGCCCCAGTCAGACTGGGTTTTTTAATTAATAGTCACAGGCAGGTACAACTCCCCTATGTGAAGTCTCTGTGGAGTGGACCCACAGCATGGGTGGGTCCCAGGAAGCCACCAACGGTACATTAATAAATCCCTTTGCAGTCCCCCAGATAGCTGAGCAAACATGAGATAAAGTATAGGTGGGCTTCAGCCAACACTGCATGCCCTAGTCAGACTGGGTTTTTTAAAATTAATAGTCACAGGCAGATACAACTCCGCTATGGGAATTCTGTGTGCACCCACAGCATGGGTGGCTCCCTGGAACCCACCGGAGGTACATAAATAAATCCCATTGCAGTCCCCCGGACAGCTGAGCTAACATCAGATAAAATACAGGTGGGCTTCGGGCCACACTGCATGCCCCAGTCAGACTTAGTTTTTTCACAATAATAATCACAGGCAGGTACAACTCCCCTATGGGAAGTCTGTGTGGACCCACAGCATGGGTGGGTCCCAGGAAGCCCCCGACGGTACATAAAAAAAATCCCATTGCAGTCCCCGGACAGCTGAGCTAACGTCAGATAAAATACAGCTGGGCTTCAGCCAACACTGCATGCCCTAGTCAGACTGGGTTTTTTAAAATTAATAGTCACAGGTAGGTACAACTCCGCTATGGGAATTCTGTGTGCACCCACAGCATGGGTGGCTCTCTGGAACCCACCCGAGGTACATAAATAAATCCCATTGCAGTGCCCCGGACAGCTGAGCTAGCATCAGATAAAATACAGGTGGGCTTCGGGCCACACTGCATGCCCCAGTCAGACTTAGTTTTTTAAAAATAATAGTCACAGGCAGGTACAACTCCGCTCTGGGAATTCTGTGTGCACCCACAGCATGGGTGGCTCCCTGGAACCCACCGGCGGTAAATAAATAAAACCCATTGCAGTGCCCCGGACAGCTGAGCTAACGTCAGATAAAATACAGGTGGGCTTTGGGCCACACTGCATGCCCGAGTTAGACAGTTTTTTAAAATTAATAGTCACAGGAAGGTACAACTCCGCTCGGGGAAGTCTGTGTGGACCCACAGCATGGGTGGGCCCCAGGAAGCCACAGACAGTACATAAATAAATCCCATTGCAGTCCCCCGGATAGCTGAGGTAACGTCAGATAAAGTACAGGTTGGCTTCGGCCCACACTCCATGGCCTAGTCAGTCTGGCCTTTTTTCATAGTCCCACGCAGGTACAACTCTGCTCTGGGAAGTCAGTATGGACCCACAGCATGGGTGGCTCCCTGGAACCCACCAGCGGTACATAAACAAATCCCATTGCATGGCCCGGAGAGCAGAGCTAACGTCAGATAAAATACAGGTGGGCTTCAGCCCACACTGCATGCCCGAGTCAGACTGGGTTTTTTTAATTAATAGTCACAGGCAGGTACAACTCCCCTATGGGAAATCTGTGTGGAGTGGACCCACAGCATGGGTGGGTCCCAGGAAACCACCGACGGTACATTAATAAATCCCATTGCAGTGCCCCAGATAGCAGAGCAAAGTCAGATAAAATACAGGTGGGCTTCGGCCCACACTGCATGCCCGAGTTAGACTGGGTTTTTTTTAATTAATTGTCACAGGCAGGTACAACTCCCCTATAGGAAGTCAGTGTGGAGTGGACCAACAGCATGGGTAGCTCCCTGGAACCCACTGACGGTACATAAATAAATCCCATTGCAGTGCCCCGGACAGCTGAGCTAAGGTCAGATAAAATACAGGTGGGCTTCGGCCCACACTGCATGCCCCAGTCAGACTGGGTTTTTTTAATTAATAGTCTCAGGCAGGTACAACTCCCCTATGGGAAGTCTGTGTGGAGTGGACCCACAGCATGGGTGGGTCCCAGGAAGCCACCGACGGTACATTAATAAATCCCATTGCAGTGCCCCGGACAGCTGAGCTAACGTCAGACAAAATACAGGTGGGCTTCGGGCCACACTGCATGCCAAGTCAGACTGGGTTTTTTTAAATAATAGTCACAGGCAGGTACAACTCCGCTCAGGGAAGTCTGTGTGGACCCACAGCATGGGTGGGTCCCAGGAAGCCACCGACGGTATATAAATAAATCCCATTACAGTCCCCCGGATAGCTGAGGTAATGTCAGATAAAGAACAGGTGGGCTTTGGCCAACACTGCATGCCCAAGTAAACTGTTTTTTTTTATTAACAGTCACAGGCAGGTACAACTCTGCTATGGGAATTCTGTGTGCACCCACAGCATGGGTGGCTCCCTGAAACCCACCGGCGCTACATAAATAAATCCAATTGCAGTGCCCCAGATAGCAGAGCTAACGTCAGATAAAATACAGGTGGGCTTTGGCCCACACTGCATGCCCCAGTCAGACTGGGTTTTTTAATTATTAGTCACAGGCAGGTACAACTCCCCTATGGGAAGTCTGTGTGGAGTGGACCCACAGCAAGGGTGGGTCCCAGGAAGCCACCGACGGTACATTAATAAATCCCATTGCAGTGCCCCGGACAGCTGAGCTAACGTCAGATAAAATACAGGTGGGCTTTGGCCCACACTGCATGCCCCAGTCAGACTGTTTTTTTTAAAAATAATAGTCACAGGCAGGTACAACTCCGCTCAGGGAAGTCTGTGTGGACCCACAGCATGGGTGGGTCCCAGATAGCCACCGACGGTACATTAAAAAATCCCATTGCAGTGCCCCAGACAGCTGAGCTAACGTCAGATAAAATACAGGTGGGCTTTGGGCCACACTGCATGCCCTAGTCAGACTGGGTTTTTTTTAATAAATGGTCACAGGCAGGTACAACTCCGCTCAGGGAAGTCTGTGTGGACCCACAGCATGGCTGGGTCCCAGGAAGCCACCGACGGTACATAAATAAATCCCATTGCAGTCCCCCGGATAGCTGAGGTTATGTCAGATAAAATACAGGTGGGCTTTGGCCCACACTGCATGCCCCAGTCAGACTGGGTTTTTTAATTAATAGTCACAGGCAGGTACAACTCCCCTATGTGAAGTCTCTGTGGAGTAGACCCTCAGCATGGGTGGGTCCCAGGAAGCCACCAACGGTACATTAATAAATCCCTTTGCAGTCCCCCAGATAGCTGAGCTAACATGAGATAAAGTATAGGTGGGCTTCAGCCAACACTGCATGCCCTAGTCAGACTGGGTTTTTTAAAATTAATAGTCACAGGTAGGTACAACTCCGCTATGGGAATTCTGTGTGCACCCACAGCATGGGTGGCTCTCTGGAACCCACCCGAGGTACATAAATAAATCCCATTGCAGTGCCCCGGACAGCTGAGCTAGCATCAGATAAAATACAGGTGGGCTTCGGGCCACACTGCATGGCCCAGTCAGACTTAGTTTTTTTACAATACTAATCACAGGCAGGTACAACTCCGCTCTGGGAAGTCTGTGTGGACCCACAGCATGGGTGGGACCCAGGAAGCCACTGGCGGTACATAAAAAAATCCCATTGCAGTGCCCCGGACAGCTGAGCTAACGTCAGATAAAATACAGGTTGGCTTCGAGCAACACTGCATGCCCGAGTCAGACTGGGGTTTTTTTTTTATTAAAAGCCACAGGCAGTTACAACTCCGCTATGGGAATTCTGTGTGCACCCACAGCATGGGTGGCTCCCTGGAACCCACCGGCGGTAAATAAATAAAACCCATTGCAGTGCCCCGGACAGCTGAGCTAACGTCAGATAAAATACAGGTGGGCTTTGGGCCACACTGCATGCCCGAGTTAGACAGTTTTTTTTTAATTAATAGTCACAGGAAGGTACAACTCCGCTCAGGAAAGTCTGTGTGGACCCACAGCATGGGTGGGCCCCAGGAAGCCACAGACAGTACATAAATAAATCCCATTGCAGTCCCCCGGATAGCTGAGGTAACGTCAGATAAAGTACAGGTTGGCTTCGGCCCACACTCCATGGCCTAGTCAGTCTGGCCTTTTTTCATAGTCCCACGCAGGTACAACTCTGCTCTGGGAAGTCAGTATGGACCCACAGCATGGGTGGCTCCCTGGAACCCACCAGCGGTACATAAACAAATCCCATTGCATGGCCCGGAGAGCAGAGCTAACGTCAGATAAAATACAGGTGGGCTTCGACCGACACTGCATGCCCGAGTCAAACTGCATTTTTTTAATTAACAGTCACAGGCAGGTACAACTCCCCTATGGGAAGTCTGTGTGGAGTGGACCCACCGTATGGGTGGGTCCCAGGAAGCCACCGACGGTACATTAATAAATCCCATTGCAGTGCTCCGGACAGCTGAGCTAACATGAGATGAAGTACAGGTGGGCTTCAGCCAACACTGCATGCCCTAGTCAGAATGGGTTTTTTTAAATTAATAGTCACAGGCAGGTACAACTCCGCTATGGGAATTCTGTGTGCACCCACAGCATGGGTGGGTCCCAGGAAGCCCCCGACGGTACATAAAAAAATCCCATTGCAGTGCCCCGGACAGCTGAGCTAACGTCAGATAAAATACAGCTGGGCTTCAGCCAACACTGCATGCCCTAGTCAGACAGGGTTTTTTAAAATTAATAGTTACAGGTAGGTACAACTCCGCTATAAGAATTCTGTGTGCACCCACAGCATGGGTGGCTCTCTGGAACCCACCGGAGGTACATAAATAAATCCCATTGCAGTGCCCCGGACAGCTGAGCTAACATCAGATAAAATACAGGTGGGCTTCGGGCCACACTGCATGCCCCAGTCAGACTTAGTTTTTTTAAAATAATAGTCACAGGCAGGTACAACTCCGCTCTGGGAAGTCTGTGTGGACCCACAGCATGGGTGGGACCCAGGAAGCCACCGGCGGTACTTAAAAAAAATTCCATTGCATTGCCCCGGACAGCTGAGCTAACGTCAGATAAAATACAGGTGTGCTTCGAGCCACACTGCATGCCCGAGTCAGACTGGGTTTTTTTTTTCATTAAAAGCCACAGGCAGTTACAACTCCGCTATGGGAATTCTGTGTGCACCCACAGCATGGGTGGCTCCCTGGAACCCACCGGCGGATAATAAATAAAACCCATTGCAGTGCCCCGGACAGCTGAGCTAACGTCAGATAAAATACAGGTGGGCTTTGGGCCACACTGCATGCCCGAGTTAGACGGTTTTTTTTTAATTAATAGTCATAGGAAGGTACAACTCCGCTCAGGGAAGTCTGTGTGGACCCTCAGCATGGGTGGGTCCCAGGAAGCCACAGACAGTACATAAATAAATCCAATTGCAGTACCCCGGATAGCTGAGGTAACGTCAGATAAAGTACAGGTTGGCTTCGGCCCACACTCCATGGCCTAGTCAGTCTGGCTTTTTTTTCATAGTCCCAGGCAGGTACAACTCTGCTCTGGGAAGTCTGTATGGACCCACAGCATGGGTGGCTCCCTGGAACCCACCAGCGGTACATAAACAAATCCCATTGCAGTGCCCCGGAGACCAGAGCTTACGTCAGATAAAATACAGGTGGGCTTCGGGCCACACTGCATGCCGAGTCAGACTGGGTTTTTTTAAATAATAGTCACAGGCAGGTACAACTCCGCTCAGGGAAGTCTGTGTGGACCCACAGCATGGGTGGGTCCCAGGAAGCCACCGACGGTATATAAATAAATCCCATTACAGTCCCCCGGATAGCTGAGGTAATGTCAGATAAAGTACAGGTGGGCTTTGGCCAACACTGCATGTCCTAGTAAACTGTTTTTTTTTTATAAACAGTGACAGGCAGGTACAACTCTGCTATGGGAATTCTGTGTGCACCCACAGCATGGGTGGCTCCCTGGAACCCACCGGCGGTACATAAATAAATCCAATTGCAGTGCCCCAGATAGCAGAGCTAACGTCAGATAAAATACAGGTGGGCTTCGGCCGACACTGCATGCCCGAGTCAAACTGCATTTTTTTAATTAACAGTCACAGGCAGGTACAACTCCCCTATGGGAAGTCTGTGTGGAGTGGACCCACAGCATGGGTGGGTCCCAGGAAGCCACGGACGGTACATTAATAAATCCCATTGCAGTGCCCCGGACAGCTGAGCTAACATCAGATAAAATACAGGTGGGCTTTGGGCCACACTGAATGCCCTAGTCAGACTGGGTTTTTTTTTATTAACAGTCACAGGCAGGTACAACTCCGCTCAGGGAAGTCTGTGTGGACCCACAGCATGGGTGGGTCCCAGGAAGCCACCGACGGTATATAAATAAATCCCATTACAGTCCCCCGGATAGCTGAGGTAATGTCAGATAAAGTACAGGTGGGCTTTGGCCAACACTGCATGCCCTAGTAAACTGGTTTTTTTTTATAAACAGTGACAGGCAGGTACAACTCTGCTATGGGAATTCTGTGTGCACCCACAGCATGGGTGGCTCCCTGGAACCCACCGGCGGTACATAAATAAATCCAATTGCAGTGCCCCAGATAGCAGAGCTAACGTCAGATAAAATACAGGTGGGCTTCGGCCGACACTGCATGCCCGAGTCAAACTGCATTTTTTTAATTAACAGTCACAGGCAGGTACAACTCCCCTATGGGAAGTCTGTGTGGAGTGGACCCACCGTATGGGTGGGTCCCAGGAAGCCACCGACGGTACATTAATAAATCCCATTGCAGTGCCCCGGACAGCTGAGCTAACATCAGATAAAATACAGGTGGGCTTTGGGCCACACTGAATGCCCTAGTCAGACTGGGTTTTTTTTTATTAACAGTCACAGGCAGGTACAACTCCGCTCAGGGAAGTCTGTGTGGACCCACAGCATGGGTGGGTCCCTGGAACCCACCGACGGTACATAAATAAATCCCATTGCAGTCTCCTGGATAGCTGAGGTAACGTCAGATAAAATACAGGTGGGCTTTGGCCCACACTGCATGCCCCAGTCAGACTGGGTTTTTTAATTATTAGTCACAGGCAGGTACAACTCCCTTATGTGAAGTCTGTGTGGAGTGGACCCACAGCATTGGTGGGTCCCAGGAACCCACCGGCAGTACATTAATAAATCCCTTTGCAGTCCCCCGGATAGCTGAGCTAACATGAGATGAAGTACAGGTGGGCTTCAGCCAACACTGCATGCCCTGGTCAGACTGGGTTTTTTTAAATTAATAGTCACAGGCAGGTACAACTCCGCTATGGGAATTCTGTGTGCACCCACAGCATGGGTGGCTCCCTGGAACCCACCGGAGGTACATAAATAAATCCCATTGCAGTCCCCCGGACAGCTGAGCTAACGTCAGATAAAATACAGGTGGGCTTCGGGCCACACTGCATTCCCCAGTCAGACTTAGTTTTTTTACAATAATAGTCACAGGCAGGTACAACTCCGCTCTGGGAAGTCTGTGTGGACCCACAGCATGGGTGGGTCCCAGGAAGCCCCCGACGGTACATAAAAAAATCCCATTGCAGTGCCCCGGACAGCTGAGCTAACGTCAGATAAAATACAGCTGGGCTTCAGCCAACACTGCATGCCCTAGTCAGACTGGGTTTTTTAAAATTAATAGTCACAGGTAGGTACAACTCCGCTATAAGAATTCTGTGTGCACCCACAGCATGGGTGGCTCTCTGGAACCCACCGGAGGTACATAAATAAATCCCATTGCAGTGCCCCGGACAGCTGAGCTAACATCAGATAAAATACAGGTGGGCTTCGGGCCACACTGCATGCCCGAGTCAGACTTAGTTTTTTTAAAATAATAGTCACAGGCAGGTACAACTCCGCTCTGGGAAGTCTGTGTGGACCCACAGCATGGGTGGGACCCAGGAAGCCACCGGCGGTACTTAAAAAAAATTCCATTGCAGTGCCCCGGACAGCTGAGCTAACGTCAGATAAAATACAGGTGGGCTTTGGGCCACACTGCATGCCCGAGTTAGACGGTTTTTTTTAAATTAATAGTCATAGGAAGGTACAACTCCGCTCAGGGAAGTCTGTGTGGACCCTCAGCATGGGTGGGTCCCAGGAAGCCACAGACAGTACATAAATAAATCCAATTGCAGTCCCCCGGATAGCTGAGGTAACGTCAGATAAAGTACAGGTTGGCTTCGGCCCACACTCCATGGCCTAGTCAGTCTGGCCTTTTTTTCATAGTCCCAGGCAGGTACAACTCTGCTCTGGGAAGTCTGTATGGACCCACAGCATGGGTGGCTCCCTGGAACCCACCAGCGGTACATAAACAAATCCCATTGCAGTGCCCCGGAGAGCAGAGCTAACGTCAGATAAAATACAGGTGGGCTTCAGCCCACACTGCATGCCCGAGTCAGACTGGGTTTTTTTAATTAATAGTCACAGGCAGGTACAACTTCCCTATGGGAAATCTGTGTGCAGTGGACCCACAGCATGGGTGGGTCCCAGGAAACCACCGACGGTACATTAATAAATCCCATTGCAGTGCCCCAGAGAGCAGAGCAAAGTCAGATAAAATACAGGTTGGCTTCGGCCCACACTGCATGCCCGACACAGACTGGGTTTTTTAAAATTAATTGTCACAGGCAGGTACAACTCCCCCATAGGAAGTCTGTGTGGAGTGGACCCACAGCATGGGTAGCTCCCTGGAACCCACTGACGGTACATAAATAAATCCCATTGCAGTGCCCCGGACAGCTGAGCTAAGGTCAGATAAAATACAGGTGGGCTTCAGCCCACACGGCATGCCCCAGTCAGACTGGGGTTTTTTTAATTAATAGTCTCAGGCAGGTACAACTCCCCTATGGGAAGTTTGTGTGGAGTGGACCCACAGCATGGGTGGGTCCCAGGAAGCCCCCGACGGTACATTAATAAATCCCATTGCAGTGCCCCGGACGCTGAGCTAACGTCAGATAAAATACAGGTGGGCTTCGGGCCACACTGCATGCCCGAGTCAAACTGGGTTTTTTTAAATAATAGTCACAGGCAGGTACAACTCCGCTCAGGGAAGTCTGTGTGGACCCACAGCATGGGTGGCTCCCTGGAACCCACCGGAGGTACATAAATAAATCCCATTGCAGTCCCCCGGACAGCTGAGCTAACGTCAGATAAAATACAGGTGGGCTTCGGGCCACACTGCATGCCCCAGTCAGACTTAGTTTTTTTACAATAATAGTCACAGGCAGGTACAACTCCGCTCTGGGAAGTCTGTGTGGACCCACAGCATGGGTGGGTCCCAGGAAGCCCCCGACGGTACATAAAAAAATCCCATTGCAGTGCCCCGGACAGCTGAGCTAACATCAGATAAAGTACAGCTGGGCTTCAGCCAACACTGCATGCCCTAGTCAGACAGGGTTTTTTAAAATTAATAGTCACAGGTAGGTACAACTCCGCTATAAGAATTCTGTGTGCACCCACAGCATGGGTGGCTCTCTGGAACCCACCGGAGGTACATAAATAAATCCCATTGCAGTGCCCCGGACAGCTGAGCTAACATCAGATAAAATAGAGGTGGGCTTCGGGCCATACTGCATGCCCCAGTCAGACTGAGTTTTTTTAAAATAATAGTCACAGGCAGGTACAACTCCGCTCTGGGAAGTCTGTGTGGACCCACAGCATGGGTGGGATCCAGGAAGCCACCGGCGGTACTTAAAAAAAATTCCATTGCAGTGCCCCGGACAGCTGAGCTAACGTCAGATAAAATACAGGTAGGCTTCGAGCCACACTGCATGCCCGAGTCAGACTGGGTTTTTTTTTTTATTAAAAGCCACAGGCAGTTACAACTCCGCTATGGGAATTCTGTGTGCACCCACAGCATGGGTGGCTCCCTGGAACCCACCGGCGGTAAATAAATAAAACCCATTGCAGTGCCCCGGACAGCTGAGCTAACGTCAGATAAAATAAAGGTGGGCTTTGGGCCACACTGCATGCCCGAGTTACACAGTTTTTTTTAAATTAATAGTCACAGGAAGGTACAACTCCGCTCAGGGAAGTCTGGGTGGACCCACAGCATGGGTGGGTCCCAGGAAGCCACAGACAGTACATAAATAAATCCAATTGCAGTACCCCGGATAGCTGAGGTAACGTCAGATAAAGTACAGGTTGGCTTCGGCCCACACTCCATGGCCTAGTCAGTCTGGCTTTTTTTTCATAGTCCCAGGCAGGTACAACTCTGCTCTGGGAAGTCTGTATGGACCCACAGCATGGGTGGCTCCCTGGAACCCACCAGCGGTACATAAACAAATCCCATTGCAGTGCCCCGGAGAGCAGAGCTAACGTCAGATAAAATACAGGTGGGCTTCAGCCCACACTGCATGCCCGAGTCAGACTGGGTTTTTTTTAATTAATTGTCACAGGCAGGTACAACTCCCCTATAGGAAGTCTGTGTGGGGTGGACCCACAGCATGGGTAGCTCCCTGGAACCCACTGACGGTACATAAATAAATCCCATTGCAGTGCCCCGGACAGCTGAGCTAAGGTCAGATAAAATACTGGTGGGCTTCGGCCCACACTGCATGCCCCAGTCAGACTGGGTTTTTTTTAATTAATAGTCTCAGGCAGGTACAACTCCCCTATGGGAAGTCTGTGTGGAGTGGACCCACAGCATGGGTGGGACCCAGGAAGCCACCGACGGTACATTAATAAATCCCATTGCAGTGCCCCGGACCGCTGAGCTAACGTCAGATAAAATACAGGTGGGCTTCGGGCCACACTGCATGCCCGAGTCAGACTGTTTTTTTTTAAATAATAGTCACAGGCAGGTACAACTCCGCTCAGGGTAGTCTGTGTGGACCCACAGCATGGGTGGGTCCCAGGATGCCACCGACGGTATATAAATAAATCCCATTACAGTCCCCCGGATAGCTGAGGTAACGTCAGATAAAGTACAGGTGGGCTTTGGCCAAAACTGCATTCCCTAGTAAACTGTTTTTTTTTTTTTTATTAACAGTCACAGGCAGGTACAACTCTGCTATGGGAATTCTGTGTGCACCCACAGCATGGGTGGCTCCCTGGAACCCACCGGCGGTACATAAATAAATCCAATTGCAGTGCCCCAGATAGCAGAGCTAACGTCAGATAAAATACAGGTGGGCTTCGGCCCACACTGCATGCCCGAGTCAAACTGTTTTTTTTAAATTAATAGTCACAGGCAGGTACAACTCCCCTATGGGAAGTCTGTGTGGAGTGCACCCACCGTATGGGTGGGTCCCAGGAAGCCACCGACGGTACATTAATAAATCCCATTGCAGTGCCCCGGACAGCTGAGCTAACATCAGATAAAATACAGGTGGGCTTTGGGCCACACTGAATGCCCTAGTCAGACTGGGTTTTTTTTTATTAATAGTCACAGGCAGGTACAACTCCGCTCAGGGAAGTCTGTGTGGACCCACAGCATGGGTGGGTCCCAGGAAGCCACCGACGGTACATAAATAAATCCCATTGCAGTCTCCCGGATAGCTGAGGTAACGTCAGATAAAATACAGGTGGGCTTCAGCCAACACTGCATGCCCTAGTCAGACTGGGTTTTTTTAAATTAATAGTCACAGGCAGGTACAACTCCGCTATGGGAATTCTGTGTGCACCCACAGCATGGGTGGCTCCCTGGAACCCACCGGAGGTACATAAATAAATCCCATTGCAGTGCCCCGGACAGCTGAGCTAACGTCAGATAAAATACAGGTGGGCTTTGGCCAACACTGCATGCCCTAGTCAGACTGGGTTTTTTTATTAATAGTCACAGGCGGGTAGTACTCCGCTCAGGGAAGTTTGTGTGGACCCACAGAATGGGTGGGTCCCAGGAAGCCACCGACGGTACATTAAAAAATCCCATTGCAGTGCCCCGGACAGCTGAGCTAACGTCAGATAAAATACAGGTGGGCTTCGAGCCACACTGCATGCCGAGTCAGACTGGGGTTGTTTTTTATTAAAAGTCACAGGCAGTTACAACTCCGCTCAGGGAATTCTGTGTGGACACACAGCATGAGTGGCTCCCAGGAAGCCACAGACGGTACATAAATAAATCCCATTACAGTCCCCTGGATAGCTGAGGTAACGTCAGATAATGTACAGGTTAGCTTCGGCCCACACTCCATGCCCTAGTCAGTCTGGCCTTTTTTCACAGTCACAGGCAGGTACAACTCTGCTCTGGGAAGTCTGTGTGGACCCACAACATGGGTGGCTCCCTGGAACCCACCAGCGGTACATAAACAAATCCCATTGCAGTGCCCCGGATAGCAGAGCTAACGTCAGATAAAATACAGGTGGGCTTCGGGCCACACTGCATGCCCGAGTCAGACTGGGTTTTTTTAATTAATAGTCACAGACAGGTGCAACTCCCCTATGGGAAATCTGTGTGGAGTGGACCCACAGCATGGTTGGGTCCCAGGAAGCCACCGACGGTACATTAATAAATCCCATTGCAGTGCCCCGGACAGCTGAGCTAACGTCAGATAAAATACAGGTGGGCTTTGGCCAACACTGCATGCCCTAGTCAGACTGGGTTTTTTTATTAATAGTCACAGGCGGGTAGTACTCCGCTCAGGGAAGTTTGTGTGGACCCACAGAATGGGTGGGTCCCAGGAAGCCACCAACGGTACATAAATAAATTCCATTGCAGTCCCCCGGATAGCTGAGGTAACGTCAGATAAAGTACAGGTGGGCTTTGGCCAACACTGCATACCCTAGTCAGACTGGGTTTTTTTTATTAACAGTCACAGGCAGGTACAACTCTGCTATGGGAATTCTGTGTGCACCCACAGCATGGGTGGCTCCCTGGTAACCACCGGCGGTACATAAATAAATCCCATTGCAGTGCCCCAGATAGCAGAGCTAACGTCAGATAAAATACAGGTGGGCTTCGGCCGACACTGCATGCCCGAGTCAAACAGTTTTTTTTTTATTAATAGTCACAGGCAGGTACAACTGCCCTATGGGAAGTCTGTGTGGAGTGGACCCACCGTATGGGTGGGTCCCAGGAAGCCACCGACGGTACATTAATAATTGCCATTGCAGTGCCCCGGACAGCTGAGCTAACATTAGATAAAATACAGGTGGGCTTCGGCCCACACTGCATGCCCCAGTCAGACTGTTTTTTTTTAAAAATAATAGTCACAGGCAGGTACGCCTCCGCTCAGGGAAGTCTGTGTGGACCCACAGCATGGGTGGGTCCCAGAAAGCCACCGACGGTACATTAAAAAATCCCATTGCAGTGCCCCAGACAGCTGAGCTAACGTCAGATAAAATATAGGTGGGCTTTGGGCCACACTGCATGCCCTAGTCAGACTGTTTTTTTTAAAATTAATAGTCACAGGCAGGTACAACTCCGCTATGGGAATTCTGTGTGCACCCACAGCATGGGTGGCTCCCTGGAACCCACGGCGGAAAATAAATAAAAACCATTGCAGTGCCCCGGACAGCTGAGCTAACATCAGATAAAATACAGGTGGGCTTCGCTCCACACTACATGCCCGAGTCAGACTGTGTTTTTTTAATCAATAGTTACAGGCAGGTACAACTCCACTCAGGGAAGTCTGTGTGGACCCACAGCATGGGTGGCTCCCTGGAACCCACGGCGGAAAATAAATAAATCCCATTGCAGTCCCCCGGATAGCTGAGGTAACGTCAGATAAAATACAGGTGGGCTTTGGCCAACACTGCATGCCCTAGTCAGACTGGTTTTTTTTTATTAACAGTCACAGGCTGGTACAACTCTGCTATGGGAATTTTGTGTGCACCCACAGCATGGGTGGCTCCCTGGAACCCACCGGCGTTACATAAATAAATCCCATTGCATTGCCCCAGATAGCAGAGCTAATGTCAGATAAAATACAGGTGGGCTTCGCCCCACACTGCATGCTCGAGTCAGACTGTGTTTTTTTTAATTAACAGTCAAAGGCAGGTACGACTCCCCTATGGGAAGTCTGTGTGGAGTGGACCCACAGCATGGGTGGCTCCCTGGGACCCACCAACGGTACATAAATAAATCCCATTGCAGTGCCCCGGATAGCAGAGCTAACGTCAGATAAAATACAGGTGGGCTTCGGCCCACACTGCATGCCCCAGTCAGACTGGGTTTTTTAATTAATAGTCACAGGCAGGTGACACTGCCCTATGTGATGTCTGTGTGGAGTTGACCCACAGCATGGGTGGTTCCAAGGAAGCCACCAACGGTACATTAATAAATTCCATTGCAGTCCCCCAGATAGCTTAGCTAATGTCAGATAAAATACAGGTGGGCTTTGGCCAACACTGCATGCCCGAGTCAGACTGGGTTTTTTAAAATTAATAGTCACAGGCAGGTACAACTCCGCTATGGGAATTCTGTGTGGACCCACAGCATGGGTGGGTCCCAGGAAGCCACCGACGGAACATAAATAAAACCCATTGCAGTCCCTCGGATAGCTGAGGTTACGTCAGATAAAGTACAGGTGGCAGTTGGCCAAAACTGCATGCCCAATCAGACCTGGTTTTTTTTATTAATAGTCCCAGGCAGGTACAACTCTGCTATGGGAATTCTGTGTGCACCTACAGCATGGGTGGCTCCCTGGAACCCGCCGGCGGTACATAAATAAATCCCATTGCAGTGCCCCCGATAGCAGAGCTAACGTCACATGAAATACAGGTGGGCTTCGGCCCACACTGCATGCCTGAGTCAGACTGGGTTTTTTTAATTAATAGTAACAGACAGGTACAACTCCCCTATGGGAAGTCTGTGTGGAGGGGACCCACAGCATGGGTGGGTCCCAGGAAGCCACCTACGGTACACTATCAAATCCCATTGCGGTGCACCGGACAGATGAGCTAACGTCAGATAAAATACAGGTGGGCTTCGGCCCACACTGCATGGCCGAGTCAGACTGGGTTTTTTTAATTAATAGTCACAGGCAGGTACAACTCCCCTATGGGAAGTCTGTGTGGAGTGGACCCACAGCATGGGTGGCTCCCTGGAACCCACCGGCGGTACATAAATAAATCCCATTGCAGTGCCCCAAATAGCAGAGCTAACATCAGATAAAATACAGGTGGGCTTCGGCGCACACTGCATGCCCGAGTCAGACTGGGTTTTATTGGGAGACCAGATACGTAGAACACCGCGATGGGAAAACTTAGTGCATACATACCATGTACAGACCCCTGTAGTATTCCTGCAGCAAAGGTATAAGCTGTCCCCTCTAACAGTTATGTTGCAGAAGTCTAGGTAGACCCCAGTAACATTTCTGTAGTTACAGTATTGACAGACCCCAGTAACATTTAGTAAGCAGCAGTATAGGCAGGGCCCAGTAACATTTCAGTAGCAGCAGTATAGGCAGAGCCCAGTAGTAGGTACATTTCAGTAGTAACAGTATAGACAGACCCCAGTAACATTTCCATAGCAGCAGTATAGGCAGAGCCTAGTATTAGGTACATTTCAGTAGTAACAGTATAGACAGACCCCAGTAACATTTTAGTTGCAGAAGTATACGTAGACCACAGAAACATTTATGTAGCTGCGGTATTGGCAGACCCCTGTAACATTTCTGCAGCTGAAGTACAGGCAGACCCCTGTAACGTTAATGCAGTTACACTCCTCTCCTTTGGCCCAAACAAGTTTCTCCGATAACTGTGGTAACACGAGAGAACATACATGATGCGCATTGCTGATCCCATGACCCCAAGTGGGAGGAGGAGGTGGCATTACAAGGCCAAGACACCATGACCAGGACCCGCTATAGTCTGTGTGGGAAGCACGTTAGTGGGCCCAGGGTCAGGCTGCGTTCCGCGCCATCACCGTGAATTTTGGCTCCATGGGCAAAATCAAACCTTCAGATGCGAATAACAGCCAATGGACAACAGTGAAGCAACAGTACAAAAGTGTAATATGAAGCTGGGGACCCCAGAAACTTTTTTCTCTTCTAATCCCGCAGCAGCCGGCTGCGATTCACCTGGACCAGGAACTCGGCCTGTGCCCACACCCTCACTTGGACCTCAACGTCCTCGCCCGCGTCCATGGCCACCTCCTCTAGGCCTACCCCTACCCCTCAGCATGGTGTGTTTGTAATACAGCAGACGCTAAGCGTTGTTTGAAATTAGGCGATTATTGGCCTGCACTTGGAGGCTGACAGCGGTACTGTAACACACACTGTATGCCGAAAAAATTATACGCTTGCCTGCAGAAAGGCCAAGCTGGCTAAGTAATTCAGTTATGTTTTCTTTCCCGGCTACAATGACTGGATTAGCCTGGAAAAAGTTGCACAGCCCCAACCTAGCGTAGTTGCAGTTCCCACGGGACTTAGGCCTCGGCATACAGCTTCAGCAATCGGAGGCAGGAAGCGGACTTTCACTGCACCCAGGACATAGGCCTCTGCACAAACCCTCAGCAATCGCAGGCCTAGAGCGGACTCCAATGCTAGCGTTGCTGTGAACGTTTCATTAGCGTTGTTTCGCTCCTCTTGTTTGTCCCAATGCAGTGCCCCGGATAGCTGCGGTAACGTGAGATAAAGTACTGGGAAAACGTAGTGCACCCATACTATGCACAGACTCCTGTAATATTGCTGTTGCAAAGGTATAAGTTGACCCCATTAATTGTTATGTTGCAGAAGTCTAGACAGACCCCAGTAACATTTCAGTTGCAGCAGTATAGACTGACCCCAGTAACATTTAAGTAGCAGCAGTGTAGGAAGAGCCCAGTATCATTTTAGTAGTAACAGTATAGACAAACCCCAGTTACATTTCAGTAGTAACAGTATAGACAGACCCCAGTAACATTTCGGTGGCAGCAGTATAGACAGACCCCAGAAGCATTTTTAGTTGCAGCAGTATAGACTGATCCCAGTAACATTTCAGAAGTAACAGTATAGACAGACCCAAGTAACATTTCAGTTGCAGCAGTATAGACAGACCCCAGTAACATTTCAGTAGCAGCAGTGTTGGCAGACCCCAGTTACATTTCAGTAGTACCAGTAAAGACAGACCCCAGTAACATTTCAGTAGTAACAGTATGGACAGACCCCAGTAACATTTCATTTGCAGCAGTATAGACAGACCCCAGTAACATTTCAGTAGCAGCAGTGTAGGCAGACCCCAGTTACATTTCAGTAGTACCAGTATTGACAGAACCCAGTAACATTTCAGTAGTAACAGTATGGACAGACCCCAGTAACATTTCATTTGCAGCAGTATAGACAGACCACAGTAACATTTCAGTTGCAGTAGTATAGACTGATCTCAGTAACATTTCAGTAGCAGCAGTGTAGGCGGAGCCCAGTAACATTTCAGTAGTAATAGTAGAGATAGACCCAATTACATTTCAGTAGTAACAGTATAGACAGACCCTAATAACATTTCAGTAGTAGCAGTGTAGGCAGAGCCCAGTAACATTTCAGTAGTAACAGTATAGACAGACCCCAGTACCATTTCAGTTGCAGCAGTATAGACAGACCCCAGTAACATTTTAGTAGCATCAGTGTAGGCAGAGCCTAGTAACATTTCAGTAGTAGCAGTATTGACAAGCCCCAGTAACATTTCAGTAGTGACAGTATAGACAGACCCCAGTAACATTTCAGTTGCAGCAGTATAGACTGACCACTGTAACATTTCAGTAGCAGCAGTGTAGGCAGAGCCCAGTAACATTTCAGTTGTAACAGTATAGACAGACCCCAGTAACATTTCAGAAGTAACAGTATAGGCAGACCCCAGTAACATTTCATTTGCATCAGTATAGACAGACCCCAGTAGCATTTTATTTGCAGCAGTATAGACTGATCTCAGTAACATTTCAGTAGCAAACATGTTGGCAGAGCCCAGTAGCATTTCAGTAGTACAAGTATAGACAGACCCCAGTAACATTCCAGTAGTAACAGTATAGACAGACCCCAGTAACATTTCAGTAGCAGCAGTGTAGGATGAGC
This sequence comes from Eleutherodactylus coqui, assembly GCF_035609145.1. Classification (NCBI taxonomy): domain Eukaryota; kingdom Metazoa; phylum Chordata; class Amphibia; order Anura; family Eleutherodactylidae; genus Eleutherodactylus; species Eleutherodactylus coqui. Next base: position 112,359,861 of record NC_089839.1, on the reverse strand, counting down.
CCAGTAACATTTCAGTAGTAACAGTATATACAGACTCAAGTAACATTTCAGCTGCAGCAGTATAAACAGACCCCAGTAACATTTCAGTAGCAGCAGTGTAGGCAGAGCCCAGTTACATTTCAGTAGTAACAGTATAGACAGACTCCAGTAGCATTTCAGAAGTAACAGTATAGACAGACCCCAGTAACATTTCATTTGCATCAGTATAGACAGACCCCAGTAGCATTTTAGTTGAAGCAGTATAGACTGATCCCAGTAACATTTCAGTAGCAAACATGTTGGCAGAGCCCAGTAACATTTCAGTAGTACAAGTATAGACAGACCCAAGTTACATTTCAGTTGTAACAGTATAGACAGACTCCAGTAACATTTCAGCTGCAGCAGTATAAACTGATCCCAGTAACATTTCAGTAGCAGCAGTGTAGGTAGAGCCCAGTAGCATTTCAGTAGTAACAGTATAGACAGAGCCCAGTAACATTTCAGTTATAACAGTATAGACAGACCCCAGTAACATTTCAGTTGCAGCAGTATAGACAGACCCCAGTAACATTTCAGTAGCATCAGTTTAGGCAGAGCCTAGTAACATTTGAGTAGTAACAGTATTGACAAGCCCCAGTAACATTTCAGTAGTGACAGTATAGACAGACCCCAGTAACATTTCAGTTGCAGCAGTATAGACTGACCCCAGTAACATTTCATTTCCATCAGTATAGACAGACCCCAGTAACATTGTAGTTGCAGCAGTATAGACTGATCCCAGTAACATTTCAGTAGCAAACATATTGGCAGAGCCCAGAAACATTTCAGTTGTACAAGTATAGACAGACCGCAGTAACATTTCAGTAGCAGCAGTATAGGCATAGCCCCGTATTAATAACATTTCAGTGGTAACAGTATAGACAGACCCCAGTCACATTTCAGTAGTAACAGTATAGACAGACCCTAGTAACATTTCAGTAGCCGCAGTGTAGGCTGAGCCCAGTAACATGTCAGTTGCAGCAGTATAGACAGACCCCAGTAACATTTCAGTAGCAGCAGTGTAGACAGATCCCTGTAACATTTCAGTAGCAGCAGTGTAGGCAGAGCCCAGTAACATTTCAGTGGTAACAGTATAGAAAGAGCCCAGTAACATTTCAGTAGTAACAGTATAGACAGACGCCAGTAACATTTCAGTAGTAACAGTATAGACAGACCCCAGTAACAGTTTATTTGCAGCAGTATAGACAGACCCCAGTAACAGTTCATTTGCAGCAGTATAGACAGACCCCAGTAACATTTCAGTTGCAGCAGTATAGACTGACCCCAGTAACATTTCAGTAACAGCGGTGTAGGAAGAGCCCAGTAACATTTCAGTAGAAACAGTATAGACAAACCCCAGTTACATTTCAGTAGTAACAGTATAGACAGACCCCAGTAACATTTCAGTTGCAGCAGTATAGACAGACCCCAGTAACATTTCAGTAGCAGCAGTGTAGGCAGACCCCAGTTACATTTCAGTAGTACCAGTATAGACAGACCCTAGTAGCATTTCAGTTGCAGCAGTATGGACTGACCCCAGTAACATTTCAGTAGCAGCAGTGTAGGCAGAGCCCAGTAACATTTCAGTAGTAACAGTATAGACAGACCCCAGTAACATTTCAGAAGTAACAGTGTAGACAGACCCCAGTAACATTTAATTTGCATCAGTATAGACAGACCTCAGTAGCATTTTAGTTACAGCAGTATAGACTGATCCCAGTAACATTTCAGTAGCAAACATGTTGGCAGAGCCCAGTAACATTTCAGTAGTACAAGTATAGACAGACCCCAGTAACATTTCAGTAGTAACAGTATAGACAGACCCCAGTAACATTTCAGTAGCAGCAGTGTAGGATGAGCCCAGTAACATTTCAGTAGTAACAGTATAGACAGACTCTAGTAACATTTCAGCTGCAGCAGTATAAACAGACCCCAGTAGCATTTCAGTAGCAGCAGTGTAGGCAGAGCCTAGTAACATTTCTGTAGTAACAGTATAGACAGACTCCAGTAGCATCTCAGAAGTAACAGTATAGACAGACCCCAGTAACATTTCATTTGCATCAGTATAGACAGACCCCAGTAACATTTTAGTTGCAGCAGTATAGACTGATCCGAGTAACATTTCAGTAGCAAAAATGTTGGCAGAGCCCAGTAACATTTCAGTAGTACAAGTATAGACAGACCCCAGTTACATTTCAGTTGTAACAGTATAGACAGACTCCAGTAACATTTCAGCTGCAGCAGTATAAACAGACCGCAGTAACATTTCAGTAGCAGCAGTGTAGGTAGAGCCCAGTAACATTTCAGTAGTAATAGTATAGACAGAGCACAGTAATATTTCAGTTATAACAGTATAGACAGACCCCAGTAACATTTCATTTGCAGCAGTATAGACAGACCCCAGTAACATTTAAGTAGCAGCAGTGTAGGCAGAGCCCAGTAACATTTCAGTAGTTAGAATATAGACAGACCCCAGTAACATTTCATTTACAGCAGTATAGACAGACCCCAGTAACATTTCAGTAGCAGCAGTGTAGGCATAGCCCAGTATTAGTAACATTTCAGTGGTAACAGTAAAGACAGACCCCAATCACATTTCAGTAGTAACAGTATAGACAAACCCTAGTAACATTTCAGTAGCAGCTGTGTAGGCTGAGCCCAGTAACATTTCAGTAGTAACCGTATAGACAGACCCAAGTAACATTTCAGTTGCAGCAGTATAGACAGACCCCAGTAACATTTCAGTAGCAGCAGTGTAGACTGATCCCAGTAACATTTCAGTAGCAGCAGTGTAGGCAGAGCCCAGTAACATTTCAGTAGTTAGAATATAGACAGACCCCAGTAACATTTCATTTGCATCAGTATAGACAGACCCCAGTAGCATTTTATTTGCAGCAGTATAGACTGATCCCAGTAACATTTCAGTAGCAAACATGTTGGCAGAGCCCAGTAGCATTTCAGTAGTACAAGTATAGACAGACCCCAGTAACATTCCAGTAGTAACAGTATAGACAGACCCCAGTAACAGTTTATTTGCAGCAGTATAAACAGACCCCAGTAACATTTCAGTTGCAGCAGCATAGACTGACCCCAGTAACATTTCAGTAGCAGCAGTGTAGGCAGAACCCAGTAACATTTCAGTAGTAACAGTATAGACAGACCCCAGTAACATTTCAGTAGTAACAGTATAGACAGACCCCAGTTACATTTCAGTAGCATCTGTGTAGGCAGAGCCTAGTAACATTTCAGTAGCAACAGTATAGACAGACTCCAGTAACAGTTCAGTTGCAGCAGTATAGACTGACTCCAGTAACATTTGAGTAGCAGCAGTGTAGGCAGAGCCCAGTAATATTTCAGTAGTAACAGTATAGACAGACCCCAGTAACATTTCATTTGCAGCTGTATAGACAGACCCCAGTAACATTTCAGATGCAGCAGTATAGACTGATCCCAGCAACATTTCTGTAGTAACAGTATAGACAGAGCCCAGTAACATTTTAGTTGTAACAGTATAGACCAGGGGTGGGCAATTAATTTTCCCATGGGGCCACATGAGAAATTGGAATGGTTTTAGAGGGCCAGACCAACATACGAAGGCTCCATGCATATTGCCTTAATGGGGCCGTATTCCAGCCGCCCGATTTGCGGCCAGAATACGGCCGCCATTGAAAATGAATGGCGCTGTAATACGGCTCCTCCAACAGTGCAACAAATTGTCTGTGATTTAGTGCTCTTGCCCTGATGAAATTAACTATCTTTTGCGAATGCTTCTTTTTTCTCAGGACAAATTAGCGCTGCAGAGTCCACCAAACATTCTTTGACAAACTCCCCATCAGAGAATGGCTTACTGTTTCTTGCAATTTTGTAGGATACTACAAAGCAGGTTTTTACGGCTGCATCCCTGGATGAGTGAAGCTTTTTAAAAAATCCTTGCTGACTTTGCAGTTTTGCTAGCAAATCTTCAGATACCCGTGCCCGCTCTGCCTCCGTCAAGTTCTTGTATTTCTCTCCGTGTTTAGTCTCATAATGGCGATGCAAATTGTAATCTTTAAATACAGCTATCTGCTCTCCACAAACTAAACACACAGCTTTACCTTTGGTTTCAGTAAATAGATATTTAGAAGTCCATTCTTTGTTAAAAACTCGGCATTCTGCATCAATTTTTCTTTTTTTAATGTTAGCCGCCATATTTAAGGGTTAACAGCTAACCTCGGAAAATAGATTTTTTTAATACACAGTAGTATGCTCCTAGGAGAGGGCACAGAGAGCTGCCCCAAGAAGAGAGATTAAAAAGTGAATATTATTAGTATTATTATTCTAATTACAATGCAAAGGGAAAAGTCCTGACACTTACCAATGACGGGCGTAGAACGATTGTCCTGGCACTCCCCAAGGTCCGCAACGAGCATCCTGGCACTCAGAAGTTACAGTGGCATCACTTACTCAGCATCGGGAAGCAGTGAAACTACAAACTCCGAAGCCTTGTCCATTTTGTTAACTTATGTGCTGTTTAATAAAGTTATTCAAGCCTACGTCATTGGTAGAGGTGCTTGAATAAGTAAGGCCTGAATAACTATTAGCACAGCACAGAAGTGAACAAAATGGACAAGGCTTCGGAGTGCATAGTTTCGCTGCTTCCCGTTGCTGACACCGGACTCATTGGTGAGTCACCAGGACACTCTTTGCGGGCCGGTCCGAGCTATTCAGCGGGCCGGATGTGGCCCGCGCGCCGTGCTTTGCCCAGGTCTGGTATAGACAGACCTTAGTAACATTTCATTTGCAGCAGTATAGTCAGACCCCAGTAACATTTCAGTAGCAGCAGTGTAGGCAGAGCCCAGTAACATTTCAGTAGTAACAGTATAGACAGACCCCAGTAAAATTTCATTTACAGCAGCATAGACAGACCCCAGTAACATTTCAGTAGCAGCAGTGTAGGCATAGCCCAGTATTAGTAACATTTCAGTGGTAACAGTATAGACAGACCCCAGTCACATTTCAGTAGTAACAGTATAGACAGACCCTAGTAATATTTCAGTAGCAGCAGTGTAGGCTGAGCCCAGTAACATTTCAGTAGTAATGGTATAGACAGACCCAAGTAACATTTCAGTTGCAGCAGTATAGACAGACCCCAGTAACATTTCAGTAGCAGCAGTGTAGACTGATCCCAGTAACATTTCAGTAGCAGCAGTGTAGGCAGAGCCCAGTAACATTTCAGTAGTAACAGTATAGACAGACCCCAGTAAAAGGTATTTTGCAGCAGTGTAGACAGACCCCAGTATCATTTCAGTTGCAGCAGTATAGACTGACTCCAGTAACACTTCAGTAGCAGTAGTATAGACAGACCCCAGTAACAGTTCATTTGAAGCAGCATAGATAGACCCCAGTAACATTTCAGTTGCAATAGTATAGACTGACCCCAGTAACATTTCAGTAGCAGCAGTGTAGGCAGAGCCCATTAACATTTCAGTAGTAACAGTATAGACAGACTCCAGTAGCATTTCAGAAGTAACAGTATAGACAGACCCCAGTAGCATTTCATTTGCATCAATATAGACAGACCCCAGTAATATTTCAGTAGTACAAGTACAGACTGATCACAGTAACATTTCAGTAGCAAACGTGTTGGCAGAGCCCAGTAACATTTCAGTAGTACAAGTATAGACAGACCCCAGTAACATTTCAGTTGCAATAGTATAGACTGACCCCACTAACATTTCAGTAGCAGCAGTGTAGGCAGAGCCCAGTAACATTTCAGTAGTAACAGTATAGACAGACCCCAGTAACATTTCAGTAGTAACAGTATAAACAGACCCCAGTAACATTTCATTTGCAGCAGTATAGACAGACCCCAGTAACATTTCAGTAGTAACAGTATAGACAGACCCTAGTAACATTTCATTTACAGCAGTATAGACAGACCCCAGTAACATTTCAGTAGCAGCAGTGTAGGCAGAGCCCAGTAACATTTCAGTAGTTCTAGTTACAGTATACACAGACCCCAGTAACATTTCAGTAGCAGCAGTGTAGGATGAGCCAAGTAACATTTTTTAGGAGCAGAAGTAAAGGCAGACCGAAGTAACATTTCTGCAGCAAGAGTGTAGGCCAACCCTTGACACTTTGGTGTACCATGAGTGTAGGTGAAGGCCAGAAAAATTACTTGTATTCCAGTGTAGGCGAGGGCCCAAAAAATTGCTGTACCAACAGTACAAATGTACCCCAGAAAACTTGCTCAACCCAGAGTGCAGGTGAAAGCCATTAATATTTCAGCTTACTGTGGCTTATTTTGTAACAGAGCCTGGAGGCAGCCCTGTTAAAAAAATTGGTTCATGTTGAAGTTTCAATGCTTTAGTTATAAACGAAGAGATATTGTTTGACAAAAGTTATATGAGTCTTTTGGGCGGCAGAAAAATTGGCACTTCAGCGTGATGACAGGATGTTTCAGGAGGAGGAGGAATGAAATGCAGAGAGTCACAGCTAGCCGTTAGAAGTATTTTATTTTTATTTTTGGGAAATACAATGCAGGCTATATAGCGTCTATCTGAATTTCCCTCTATCGAGGGGCTGTGGCTGTCCGCTGTGCGTGCAGTTGATGGCAGACACACAGCGGTTTAAGATATTTTTGAATTATTGGCATGCAGTTGGAGGGAGACAGCGCTTATGAAACGCAAACTGCAGCCAGGAAAAAAATAATATGGAATCCTGCAAGCAGCGGGCGGGAAAGCTTTAAATACTTGGCGGTCACTTGATCTCACCAGCCACTCCCTGCAGGGGGGTGGGATAGGGCTGGAACGTCACAGGAGGAAGTTGTAATGCCTTCCCTGCATGTCTATTGCCCAGAAAATGGCGCAAAACATGCAGAGAAGGAAATGGAATTGACTCGAGTAATGTGTGGCGCTCGTCTGAAGTAACGAGTATCTCGAACACCCTAATACTCAAACGAGCATCAAGCTCGGACGAGTATGCTCGCTCATCTTGTAGTGGATATCCGCCAAATCTATATTTTCGGGACAATGGACATACATTTCATGTGTAGTGGACAGGGGACCTGTTTTTATAAATGCAGGCATTCTGTATATCAATGACAGTATTATTCCATTTTGTTTCTTTTCTACAAATATAGATATATTCTTTATGTATCCAATATATTCACTTCCTCATATGTAAATATAATGAAACTTTCCATTCTCTAAACTCCTATAGATGCAAGCAGAAGCTAGCATTTAACATTTAGCAAGAATGCTCTATTTCCCAATTCTTAGTAACTTTAGTAACTTTAGCAGGGGTAAAATCAGACATAAGTAACTGCAGTCTGAAGCATTACCGCTTTTAGCTACCGCAATAATAACCCTAGCAGTTTTACTGGAAACTTATGCAAATAATATGGGAAATTTATGAAATTAATAGTTCAAGATGTAACCTCCAATCATATCGGACCATCCACACGTGGGCTGCAAGACAACCCATTCGTCTCGTCCTGCCCTCTCTGGACTGATACCACGTGACGGGCAATAACAGATGACCGGATGATGGAAGAATTTCAAGATGCTTATCCAATAATTAAACAATACGTTGTATATATGTAATCTTTGACCTGCCCAGATGGGCAGATATGTTAAACTCTTTAAAAGAGGCTGCGCGCCCACAAATAAAGCAGAATTGGGAAGTTTATACATGCTGAACCTGCGTCAGTGTGAAATGTTCTTATGCGCATAACCAATTCATAATTAATCTGGAAGGGTGAAAAACATTTCCTATTGAGTAGGCCGTGGACCCACAAAAGGAAATCCACGACAGTCTCTAGACATGATGTTTCAGGAGGTGGAGTAGGAGAAGGAGGACTTATATCCGAGAGAGATTGACATAATTCCCCCTTTTTTTCCGGTGATAGAGAATGCTTTTTTTCTCCGGCTGCAGCGAAAAGAATCTTTAGGTTCTGCTGCTCTCCGCCGGTGGAGAAGAGAAGTCTGGGGAAATCATCCTTGACTGGGGAGTGGTGACACAGTCTGGCTGGGGAGCCATAAACCTGGCAAAGGCCTTGGAGAGTATTCCCCTGCCTGCGTTGAACATGCTGCCTGATCTCAGCGCCTCCCCTGCTACTTGGCCCTCGGAACTGCGCCTTCTGCCACTAGCGCTGTCAGATGGGAAGTTTAGCATCACTTTTTCCACCAGGGCCCTGTGGTATTGCATCACTCTTGTACCCCTTTCCTCTTCGGGAATGAGAGTGCAAAGGTTCTCCTTATACCGTGGGTCGAGAAGGGTGTACACCCAGTAATCCGTGTTGGCCAGAATGCGTCTAACGCGGGGGTCACGAGAAAGGCAGCCTAACATGAAGTCAGCCATGTGTGCCAGGGTACCAGTACACAAGACATGGCAGTCCTCACTAGGAAGATGACTTTCATGATCCTCCTCCTCCTCCTCAGGCCATACACGCTGAACAGATGAGAGGCAAGCAGCATGGGTACCCTCTGCAGTGTGCCCAGCTGTCTCTTCCCCCTCCTCCTCCACCTGCTCCTCCCCCTCCTCCTCCTCGCGCTGAGATATAGACATGAGAGTGGTCTGGCTATCAAGCGACATACTCTCATCCCCGTCTCCTGTTCCAACCGCAAAGAGTCAGCCTTTATGCTTTGCAGCGAACTTCTCAGCAGGCATAGCAGTAGGATAGTAACGCTAATGATTGCAGCATCACCGCTCACCATCTGGGTAGACTCTTCAAAGTTTCCGAGGACCTGGCAGATATCTGCCATCCAGGCCCACTCCTCGGTAAAGAATTGGGGAGGCTGACTACCACTATGCTGCCCATGTTGGAGTTGGTATTCCACTATTGCTCTACGCTGCTCATACAGCGTGGCCAACATGTTCAGCATAGAATTTCACCATGTGGGCACGTCGCACAGCAGTCGGTGCTCTGGCAGATTAAACCGATGTTGCAGGGTCCTCAGGTTGGCAGCGTCCATGGTGGACTTGCGGAAATATGCGCAGACGCGGCGCACCTTGCCGAGCAGGTCAGACAAGTGTGGGTATTTTTTCAGAAACCGCTTAACCACCAGATTGAAGACGTGGGCCAGGCATGGCACGTGTGTGAGGCTGCCGAGCTGCAGAGCCGCCACCAGTTTACGGCCGTTGTCACAAACGACTGTGCCCGGTTGGAGGCTCAGCGGCGAAAGCCAGAGGTCGGTCTGCTCTGTCAAACCCTGTAACAGTTCGGGGGCCGTGTGCCTCTTGTCACCTAAGCTGATTAGTTTCAGCACGGCCTGCTGATGCTTGCCCACCGCTGTGTTGCCGCGCCGCGCGATACCGACTGCTGGCGACGTGCTGCTCACACTTCTTAATTGAGAGGTAGAGGTTGCGTAGGAGGAGGAGGAGGAGGGGGAGGGTTTAGAGGAGGTGGCATAAACTGCCGCAGATACCAGTACCGAGGTAGGACCCGCTATTCTGTGTGTGGGTAGGACATGAGCGGTCCCAGGCTCTGACTTGGTCCCAGCCTCCACCAAATTCACCCAATGTGCCATCAGGGAGATATAGTGACCCTGCCCACCAGTACTTGTCGACTTGTCCATGGTTAAGTGGACCTTCCCAGTAACCGCGTTGGTGAGGGCATGTATAATGTTGTGGGAAACGTGCTAGTGTAGGGCTGGGACAGCACACCAGGAAAAATAGTGGTGACTGGGGACCGAGTAGCGTGGGACCGCCGCCACCATCATGTTTTTGAAAGCCTCCGTTTCCACAAGCCTGTATGGCAGCATCTCTAGGCTGATTAATTTGGCAATGTGCACGTTTAAAGCTTGTGCATGCGGGTGCGTGGCGGCGTATTTGCGCTTTCGCTCCAATGCTTGTGTTAGCGACAGCTGAACGCTGCGCTGAGAGACATTGCTGGATGTGGTGGAGGACAGTGGAGGTGAGGGTGCAGGCTGGGAGGCGCTCGTGCCTGTGTCCTGAGAGGGGGATTGAATCTGTGTGGCAGGTTGGGGCACAGGGGAAGAGGCATTGCTGTGACCTGGAGGTGGTGAATGGCCTTCGTCTCACCTTGTGGGGTGCTTGGCTATCATATGCCTGCGCTTGCTGGTGGTGGTGAGGCTGGTAGTGGTGGCTCCCCGGCTGATCTTGGTGCGAAGCAGGTTGCACACCACAGTTCGTCGGTCGTCCGCACTCTCACTGAAAAACATCCACAACTTTGAACAACTAGCCCTCTGCCCAGAGGCTTGCCGCAAGGGGGTGCTTTGGGAAACAGTTGGTGGATTCTCCGCTCTGGCCCTGCCTTTACCCCTGGCCACTCTACTGCCACTTCCAACCTGTCCTGCTGCTGCACTTGCCTCCCCCTCTGAAGCCCTGTCCTCAGTAGACTTAGCAAACCAGGTGGGGTCAGTCACCTCATCGTCCAGCTGCTCTTCCTTCGAATCCTCTGTGAGCTCCTCCCTCGGACTTACTGCCCTTACTACTACCTCACTGACAGACAACTGTGTCTCATCATCATCATCCTCCTCACCCACTGAAAGCTCTTGAGACAGTTGCTGGAAGTCCCCAGCCTCATCACCCGGACTCCGGGAACTTTCCAAAGGTTGGGCATCGGTCACGACAAACTCCTCAGGTGAGAGAGGAGCCAGTTTTTCCTACTCATGACAGGGACACAAGAACAGTTCCTGGGAGTCTGCCTGCTCATCAGAATGTCATTTTCATGGAGTGAGGAGGCTGGGAGGAAGGAGGAGCAGCAGCCAGAGTTGCAGTCCCTAAGCCAGGAGTAGTGGATTGCGTAGAAGACTGGGTGGTCTATACATTGCTGGATGCATTTTCTGCCATCCACGAAAGGACCTGCTCACACTGCTCTGTTTGTAATAAAGGTCCCATAATAAATTTTGAAACTTGCCTCTCTCCTAATCCCGCAGCAGCCGGCTGTGATTCACCTGGACCAGGAACTCGGCCTGTGCCCCTACTCCTCATCATGGCGGATTAAGAATAGAGCAGGGCCCAAATAAATTACCCCACTTTACAGCACTGACAACTGGGCCTTAATTCACCGCACACAGAGACTTGTAGATAGCGGAGGCTCTATGCTGTGACTTGAAAAAAGTAACCCGCTGTCTTACCTAGGGGTAATTTACTATTTGCAGAGACTTGTGGATAATAGAGGCTGTGTGGAGTGGGAGAAGACTCTAAAACCAGTGGATGGTGCTGGTAACTGCGGCTATCTCAACCCCACCAACGGAAATGGTATTGTGAGACTCTCTGCACAGCGGCTGAGCTGAAATACTTTGCAGTGGCCCCGGTAATATTACAGTACTATTTATCGGTGAGACACTGTCTAATTCACTGCAGACAGAGAACAGTATAAATGAGGTAGTTCGCAGCAGGCTAGGAATTATTTGAGTGCACTTTCCTGGTGAGAGTGGTATAGTACGGCACTGCAGACTGAAAAAAGTCTAACTAAAAGGCTACAAACAGGCCTAGCTGCGTTATACAAAATGGAAGCACTACTACTCGCAGCAGGCCCCAAGTAAAATGCACACGGTCAGATGTAGCCCTAAGAAGGAGCTTTGGGGTTTTTGCATGGAGGATACGGACTGTATAGTGTATATAACTTTCCCTATAGAAGTGGCTGTTGCCCCAAACACTGCGTCTAATTCACTGCTGACAGAGAACGGTATAAATGAGGTAGTTTGCAGCAGGCTAGGAATAATTGGAGTGCACTTTCACAACGAGAGCGGTATTGTACGACACTGCAGCAAGAAAAAAGTATTACTGAAAGGCTGCAAAGAAGCCTAGCTGCGTTATAGAAAAATGGAAGCACTACTAGTATTACTACTCCCAGCAGGCCCCAAGTAAAATGCACACGGTCAGATGTAGCCCTAAGAAGGAGCTTTGGGGTTTTTGCACGGAGGATACGGACTGTATAGTGTATATAACTTTCCCTTTAGAAGTGGCTGTTGCCCCAAACACTGCGTCTAATTTACTGCCGACAGAGAACGGTATAAATGAGGTAGTTCGCAGCAGGCTAGGAATAATTGTAGTGCACTTTCACAATGAGAGCTGTAATGTACGACACTGCAGCCAGAAAAAAGTATTACTGAAAGGCTGCAAACAAGCCTAGCTGTGTTATACAAAAATGGAAGCACTACTAGTACTACTTTTCCCAGCAGGCCCCAAGTAAAATGCAGATGTAGCCCTAAGAAGGAGCTTTGGGGTTTTTGAAGACAGGATCCTACACTAACACTTTCCCTATCTCAGCAGCACTTTCCCTATACTCTGTATAATACACTGCAGACTGAGAACGCTATAGCTGTAATGGCCTGCACAGCCCGAGATGAAAAAAAAATAAAAATTGTGCACCACTGCTCCCAGCCAGCCACAACAGTAATGCACACGGTCAGATGTAGCCCTAAGAAGGACCGTTGGGGTTCTTGAAGACAGGATCCTACACTAACACTTTCCCTATATCAGCAGCAGCACTTTCCCTAATCTCTGCCAGCATGTGTCTGAGGCGAGCCGCGGGTGGGACCGCTTTAAGTACTCGGCGGTCACTTGATCTCACCAGCCACTCACTGCAGGGGGGTGGTATTGGGCTGGTACGTCACAAAAGGAAGTGGTAATGCCTTCCCTGCATGTCTATTGGCTAGAAAATGGCGCTAAACAAGCGGGGAAGGAAAAGGGAATTGACTCGAGTACCGCGTGGTGCTCGTCTCGAGTAACGAGCATCTCGAGTACCCTAATGCTCGAATGAGCATCAAGCTCGGACAAGTGTGCTCTCTCATCTCTACTCAGTACCTAGTAGTGGCGAGACATTTCTGGCAGCATTGAGTATTGTTAGGGAAATCACCAGAGATTTCTTAGCATGTTTCATTGCCTGGTCCAAATTTAAGAGAAGTCGTGTACACGAATCACTGACACATGACACAGTCTGTATAATCTGACAATAAAAGCTCTTCTGAGTTTATTACAAAGCAGACAATGTGCATATATGTTCTCTTACATATGATTAGAAATACATGCCCCCAGCAATCATAAGAACTCATGATTGGCTCTAGGTGTTAATGGTTTAACAATTAATGTATATTAACTCCTCAAAATGTGTCAATACTAAATACATCATTCCTAGGAATAGAAACTGGATCCTAGTATACACCGTCCTACTATTTTCTATATGTATGAAGTGTTAGACATCTCTAGTTATCTTAAGACATTCCTAAGCCATGACATGGGGGGAAGATGAGCCTACATCTACATACCAGTCTATTCACTGTAAGCATTCTGTATCTCTAAAATATAACTTTTATTGAAATACTATTATTAAAATTCTTTATTAGAAACCTGACATACAAACACAAAAAAAGAAACTATTGGAGGAAAAAATGGGACCTGACTGCAATCTATAGTATGTGTATACCTATGTACAGTCCCCTTTAGTTGATCTTAAGAAGATAAAGATGGATAGCGCTCCAAGAAATGGATAAGACGTGGTTGTCAAAAAATACAGAGAATATACGTAAATAAATATGGGGCAATCGTGTGCAGAAGGTAACTCACCCCGTGACGCCGGGCCCGTCTGTGGGGTGCCCGTGCGTCAATATCCAAGATGGCGTGTCAATCCAGAAAGAAATTCCTCACACCGGTCTCATGAGACATCCTGAGGAGAGCGTCTTGGTTGCTCCCGGCGATGAAAAAACCACCACGGGATAGGGATAGATCAATGTGAAAAACAGAAAATTAACCAGCGCTCCGATGCTTTCTCAAGCATGCTTGAGAAAGGCCGATATAACGGCCGAAACGCGTCGCAATAAAAAGGAATTACTATATATACCTTCTGAATTCTGCCTGCTACCTTGGATTCAGGGGTGCTTAACCACTAGCACCCCTGCGAAGTAAGTAAACATCCACATCATATACACCTCGTTTGTACTACCTTGCATCATCTGCCATTTTCCAAAGCACCGGAGCGCTGGTTAATTTTCTGTTTTTCACATTGATCTTTAGTTGATCTTGATAGACGTCACCTATACAATGGGGCACTGTTCGTATTGCTTGGTCCTAAACCACACTGTGTCTAGATTCCAATAGTTCTAGTAATTTTCTCTAAATAATCCTAGAAGGTGAATATCCCACTTTAAGGTCAATATCTACTAGATTTAGAACTTCTAGTTACAGACATGAGTTCCAAGTTTTAGGTTCAACGTGTTTCCACTACGCAAAAGTAGTTTTGTCAGGAAACTTATCAATTAGACCATGGATAATAATAACCACCTATTCAGAAATGGCTAGATAGTGCTCGTACCACCGAGGCTAGTGCTGCTACCATTTTTTTGTTTTGTTCCTGATGGGGCTTGGGGGAGGTTTTGATTCAGGAATCTATGTTTCAACTTTATAGCACTTAACGGTGCTCCTCTCTCTCTATCAGTTGACACGGCAGATAGTATTAGTCTATCCAGTCTGACCCCATATATTTGAAACAGCAGTCACATCAGTCTAGTTAGTCTGTCTTAAAGGGGTTGTCTCGTGAAAGCAAGTGGGGTTAAGCACTTCTGTATGGCCATATTAATGCACTTTGTAATATACATCGTGCATTAAATATGAGCCATACAGAAGTTATTCATTTACCTTCCCTGCGCTGGCGTCCCCGTCTCCATGGCTCCGTCTAACTTCAGCGTCTAATCGCCCGATTAGACGCGCTTGCGCAGAAGGGTCTTCTGCCTTCGGCTCGGTTCGGCAGCAGCGGCGTTCTTGCCCCGCCCCCTTCTACGCATCATCGCGTAGCTCCGCCCCGTCACGTGTGCCGATTCCAGCCAATAAGGAGGCTGGAATCGGCACACACGATGGGGCGGAGCTACGCGATGATGCGTAGAAGGGGGTGGAGCCAGAACGCCGCTGCTGCCAGGCAGACCGGAAGGCAGAAGGCCCTTCTGCGCAAGCGCGTCTAATCGGGCAATTAGACGCTGAAGTTAGATGGAGCTATGGAGACAGGGGCGCCAGCGCAGGGAAGGTAAGTGAATAACTTCTGTATGGCTCATATTTAATGCACGATGTATATTACAAAGTGCATTAATATGGCCATACAGAAGTGCTGAACCCCACTTGCTTTTCGCGAGACAACCTCTTTAAGACTGAAGACGGCAGAGAGCACTATCTAGCCATTTCTGAATAGGCGATTATCATTATCCACGGTCTATATATATGTGTGTGTATATATATATATATATATATATATATATATATATATATATATACACAGTATATATATATATATATATATATATATATATATATACACACATGTTTGCCTAGGCTGATATGAGAAACATTATTACTATTACAGTATAATTTCTCGTGGTTCGGGATAATGACATTTTAGAATAATGTCCCTAGGTAGATTAGGATCGTGTGGCTTATTTAGAGCTCTGTGAATACGATCCATTGTAGCTCTCTTTTCAAACATTGCTGAATGTTTTCATATAGTTCTTCAGTATCGAAGTGTGAAGGAGCGGAAGGGGAGGCTGACCGAATTTGGTTCTGATCCGGGAATGGGGAGGAGAAACCATTTCTCTGTTCTCTGGGAGAGGTGGAGGAGAAGATGAAGCAGAAAAAGAAAGTTAAGAAGGAGCAAAATAAAAAAAGTGAATAATAAAGTACAGAGGAAAAAAAGACAAGTAGAAAGAGATTAATATGATCTCTTCTACTTCGTCTCTTCCTTCTCATTATTCTTCTCCTCCTTCTTCTTTTCCTTCTTCCCATCCTCCTTCTCCTCTTCTAGGGGGAGAAAAAGAACTAAGAAGTGTGGTGGCTAAGTTGTTGCATTATTGTCTTGCAGCACTGAGGTTCTAGGTCCAAATCTGACCAATGGTATCTGCATGGTGTTTGTATGTTTTTCCTGTATTTATGTTTCACCTTGTTCTTCTCCTCCCTTGGCTTTGTGGTTAGCAGTGCACTATTGCCTAACAGTGCAGAGGGGATTGATTGCTCAAACCAGAATAGATTCCTAATAAAAGAGCTATTTGCCGCTATTTTTCTTGAAGTTAGATAGCAGTTGTGAATATGTCAAGAAATCAATAGATGTTTGAGGAAGAGATTGGTCAGTGAGGTTATAGAAGGAAATGTGTCTTCTTCTAGGATGCCCTAATTGAGCTTTCTTTTAGTTTGACTTGAAGAGGATACCAAAATGCACTGTTGGCTGTGTCAAGGCCTACTATGTTCCCACATTTGTCAATGGAGATAAATGACTGCAGGAACTCTTTTTTGACCTCAGCATTCTAATTTTCAAGTATTGAAGGAACAAAAGGTTAAAGGGGTTGTCTCGCGAAATCAAGTGGGTCTATACACTTCTGTATGGCCATATTAATGCACTTTGTAACATACATCGTGCATTAAATATGAGCCATACAGAAGTTATTCACTTACCTGCTCCGTTGCTAGCGTCCCCGTCGCCATGGTTCCGTCTAATTTCGGTGTCTTCTTGCCTTTTTAGACGCGCTTGCGCAGATCCGTCTTCTCCCTTCTTCTCCCTTCGGCTCCGCTCGGCAGCATCGGCATTTTGGCTCCGCCCCCTTGTACGCATCATCGCGTAGCTCCGCCCCATGATGTGTGCCGGTTCCAGCCTCCTGATTGGCTGGAATCGGCACGTGATGGGGCGGAGCTACGCGATGATGCGTACAAGGAGCGGAGCCAAAATGCTGATGCTGCGAGCGGAGCCGAAGGGAGAAGACGGATCTGCGCAAGCGCGTCTAAAAAGGCAAGAAGACACCGAAATTAGACGGAACCATGGCGACGGGGACGCTAGCAACGGAGCAGGTAAGTGAATAACTTCTGTATGGCTCATATTTAATGCACGATGTATGTTACAAAGTGCATTAATATGGCCATACAGAAGTGTATAACCCCACTTGGTTTCGCGAGACAACCCCTTTAAATCTAAATATTTTCTATCCCACCACTTGACGTCTTTTGCTCTGATGAATGCTACATGAAATTGATGGCTCAGCTTAAAAGCTTTCAAGAAAAATTGGCCTATGATGATCCCCATCTTTGCTGTGGGAATAGTGTGGATTATATCTGAAGTTACAAGTGAAGTAGCTCTTCACTGCCTTTTTCCACAAATGATTATTGACATCTTCCTCTGTCTTGTTCGTTTACGTCATAGGATCCAATTTCACTGGATATTTTTCCTCAATCACGCCACTCTTAGTATACTTTCAACATGGTTGCACAAGAAAACCCTACAAAGTTGGCTGTTTTTTAAAAAAATATCGGCCCCCGGCTAATCTAGGACCAATGACCATGCCTCAACCAAAGTTCCTAAGATTACTCAATTTTCCCATTTTAATTTGGATTTACACTGAAACTGATCCACATAAAACTTGTTCATTTGATTTTTTGCTGCACTCCAAGATTTCATAACTAATTTCCATGCAAGAAAGCTCCAATCTTGAAAGGGCAGGTGTTTCTAACAAAATTGCCCATTCAGTATACAGAGGGCAATAAAAATAACTAATTTCTCTCTGTAAGGGCATTTTATAGATTCCATAGGATTAAATTGTCCAGCTGCTAATAGATAAACTTGAATAATAATAAATAGAGATGAGCGAGCATGCTTGTTTAAGGCTGATACTTGAGCGAACATCGGTCTTCTCGAGTAACTGATTACTCGTCCGAGCAAATGCGGGGGTCGGCGGGGGTGAGCGGGGGGGGGGGGAGAGTGAGAGATCTCTCTCACTCTCCCCCCCCCCCCCGCTTTCCCCTCCGCCCCCCCTGGACGAGTAATCAGGCACTCGAGAAGACCGATGCTCGCTCGAGTATCAGCCTTAACCCCTTAGTGACGTCCCCATCGGGATTCTACGTCCTGGCCTGCTGGGCTTTATTCCCAGAGGACGTAGAAATATGCATCCTCTAGGAATGAAAGCCCTGCAGGCTCAGGACATGATAGCTCCATGCTGCTGGTTACTGGAGGTAGCCGACAGCATGGAGCTGTCATCCAGGGCTGCGGGACCCCCACCCCCGGTCTTGCAATCGCCAGTATCTACCGGATACAGGCGATCAGTGGATACCGGCGATCGTGTTAAAGTTAATGGAAAGGAAATTAAAGTTAATGTTTCAGCTCCCCTTACGGATCGGATCCATAAGGGGAGCTGAGAATACTCCCCCCCCCCCCCCGTCTTCCGCGCTGTCCGGCATCTTCTGGGTTCTCCCCGGCCCTGCCGCCAGCATCTGCGCATGCACGCCAGACGCATTACATCACGCGCATGCACAGAGAGCCGAGTGGCCAGGGAAATTTAAAAACTCCCTGCTCTCGGCTAGTATGAATAGCCGAGAGATGGGAGCTGTCACCGGGAGCCGCTGTATGCGGTTCCCAGTCACATGATCACTGCTATCCAATGGATAGCAGCGACCATGTAAAAGTAAAAAAAAAGTTAAAGTGTAAAAATAAAAAAAATTAAAAAAGTTTGTTTCTTCTCCCCTCATGGATCATATCCATGAGGGGATATGAAATTAGGTAACTTAAGCCCCCAGATTTATCCGCGGACCTTGCCCGGCTTCTGCGCATGTGTCCGTTGCCAAAATGGCGGACGCAGGCGCAAAAGCCGCAGATTGGCGGTGTAATTTAAAATCTCCCCGCACCTGGCTACTAAATGTAACCAGGAGCCTGGAGATTTCATGGGGTGCCATGGTACCCTTTTCCCAGTTACGTGATCGCCGTTATCCAATGGATAACGGCGATCACGTAAAAGTAAAAAAAAAAGCTCAATTTTCACCTCCCATCACGGATCGGATCTGTGAGGGGAGGTGAAATTACTTAAATAAGGCCACTGACGATGTCCCCTGATGGGATCCTTATCCATGGACCTTCCCCCAGTCTTGGCGCATGCGCCCGTCCCCAAAATGGCGGACGCAAGCACAGAAGCTGGGGAGGGCAAGAGGAAATTTAAAATCTCCTTGCTCCTGGCTACTAAAGGTAGCCAAGAGCTTAGAGATGTCACGGGGGGCTACGGTGAGCGGTCTTCAGTCACGTGATCGCCATTATCAAATGGAAAATGGTGATCATGTAAAAGTTAAAAGACATTTAAAGTTTGACGCTCCATTCAGTTTGGGCCCCGTTGTGCATTTAGACAGAAAATTAAGGCCACAATGGGTATGTTTCTGAACACGGGACAAATAGGGGTATACATTTTGGGGTGAATGTCTTCATTCCTATGTATGCTGTACAAAAAAAAACTATTTTTAAAATGACATAATTGCCAAAAAAAAAAATCATACATTTTTGCTTCGATTCATTTAAAAACGGTGGAGTAAAAATACATAGTACACCCCTAGATTAATGCGTTAAGGGGTGTAGTTTTTAAAACGGGTTCATTTGTGGGGGGTTCTCTGTCGTTTTGGTCGCTCACGGGTTCTACAAGTGGGCAAGGCGGCCTCAAACACCTTCAAGCAAAATGTCTGTTCTGAAAACCACCCGCTGCTCCTTTCGTTTTTTTGGCCCCGTTGTACATACGGACAGAAGATTAGAGCCACAATGGGTATGTTTCTGAACACAGGACAAATGGGGGTATGCATTTTGAGGTGTAAATCCTCATTTTCATGTGCACTATAGAAAAAATCCTGTTAAAAATTACGTATTTGCAAAAATATGAAATTTTATTTTTTGTACTCTAAATTGCATTAATTCCTGAAAAGAAACTGTGGGGTCAAAATATTCCTGACCCCCCTCAGTGAATACACTAAGTGGTGTAGTTTTTAAAATGGGGTCATTTGTGGGGTTATCTATCATTCTGACACCTATGAACCTTTGCAATCTTGGCTTGGTGCCGGAAAATAAGGCGTTCCTCAAAGTGTTGATAATTAATGTTAAATTTGTACGTCTCCTGAAAAATTAAAAAAAAACGAAAGCTTTTCAAACGTGCATCCAGAATAAAGTGAACAGATGGAAATATATATCTTAGCAAAAATTTATACAGTATGTTTGCACATATTTGAGATATTACAGTTGAAAATGTGAAAAAATTACAATTTTTTCAAAATTTTCCCATTTTTGGCGTTTTTAAATAAGTATACACAAATTCTATTGGTCTATTTTTACCACCTTAATGAACTACAACATGTGGCGAAAAAACAATGTCTGAATCACTTGGATATGCAAAGCCTTTACGGAGTTATGATATGTTAAGTGACACATGTCACTTAATGTCCAAAATTTAGCTCCGTCACTAAGATGCAAACAGGCTTCGTCACTAAGGGGTTAAACAAGCGTGCTCACTCATCTCTAGTAATAAAATCTTCTATACATTTGTTTCTTACTGTTCTGTTGTGCTTTTTAATACTTGCTTGAAAATAAAAATATGGAAAGACAAGTGAGAAATATGAGCATACAAATAACACATATGTAGATTGGTTTTCTATCTACAAGAAGCACAAAAGGTAGATGAATTACACAGATTATATTTCTGTATATAAAAAGGCGAAAGCCCTCATTGACTGACTTGCCACTAATTCTCTAACTTCCCGGTGTCGTACAAACATGAAATTTAGAACAACCATTCTTTACGTCCTAAATAGAAAAAGTAAAGGGGTCACAACTTGATTATTCAATGCTAAGTGCAAAAGTAAGTGCACCCCTATGCTATGTAAGTTCCTGGTGTCGTACAAGCGTGAAATTTGACACAACCATTCTTTCGGTTCTACATGGGAAAAGTAAAGGGATCATAACTTGATTATTCAATTCTAAGTGCAAAAGTAAATGACCCCCTCATGTTATGTAAGTTCCCAGTGTTCTTTAAATCCTAAGTAGAAAAAATAAAGGGGTTGCAACTTGATCATTCAATTCTACGTGCAAAAGTAAGTGACCCCAAATGTTCTGTACCTAATCTAATTCTCTAACTTCCTGGTGTCGTACAAATTTGAAATTTGGCACGAGGATTCTTTAGGTCCTACATGGGAAAAGTAAAGGGGTCGCAACTTGATTATTCAATTCTTAGTGCAAAATTAAGTGACCACCTATGTAATCTAACTAATAACACACATCTGAACTGCACAAACATGAAATTTGCCATGACCATTCTTTACATCGTAATAGAAAAATGAAAGGGGTTGCAACTTCAATATTCAATTCTAAGCGTGAAAAACTGTGAAAATTCATGATACAGGAGATAGTTCTTTTCTCAAAAACCATAAAGCCTAGGGAAATGATCTGTATACTGGGGAGAATCTACCTTACCTATATACTGAGGAGAATCTAACGCTTCTCTATGTGTATTTACTGAGTAGAATCTACCTCACCTCTATGTTTATATAGGAAGGAGAATCTAACGCTTCTCTATGTGTATATACTGAGAACAATCTAACTGACCTCTGTGTGCATATACTAAAAGGCTGTAAAGTACATAAGGAAGTGGCCATGGACTGGGATGGAGCATGCCTTTAAGGTTGCGAAGGGGCTGCAACCTCCAGTCTGAGGTTAAATTTCAATTAAAAGGAGAGTTACTTTAAAGGGTAAAAACTGAGCAGAATGGGAGGGGTGGCACATTCTGCAGAGGGACATCGGTACATGCAGTCTGAGGAGACTCTAACGCTCCTATCTGTGTATGCATATTTTATTCCTCGGTTTCTCTGAAGTAACCCCGACTTCATATCATTTCCAGTGTGAACAGTACTAATATAAATACAACACAACTAAATTAATCTCAAAAAGCTATTTTCTGCTAAGTATTCAAGTGAAGGATACTATGAAAAAGAATACAGTATTGCCACCTGTCTTTTAACAATGTGTGTATGTGATGGTCATTTCACCCTCTTCTACAATACACCCAATACCTTTATTCATGATATAATGGTAAATTTTCAGAATTTCATCAGCCAGATGTCATGCATTAAATTTAAAGTCTGAATAGAAATAGCATGTTGCCATAGCTACAAATGAAATTATACTGTTTTAATAATTGAGTTCTTCCAACTAGTATTGTGTTTAGAACATAAATCCAATTTTTCAATTAACAATAAATATGTTATACTGCATTAGTTACCTGCAGTGGACAGTTTTATTGTTCGTTAAAAAAATAAACACTATTACTAGCTTTCACTGCAGTACAGACAAATGTTCTAGTGAAATGTGTAGAAATCTATTATTATATCTAAAAGGAAGGCGACTATGTATTTGTCTGAGGTTCCTAAAAGATTTTATTTGTAAAGCTTACTTTTGCGTATTTAAAGCAATTTTCAACATCATGTTTAATGCTTCATATTTCAAGAACGCCATCATATGTTTATGAAATTAGAGATGAAAAGTTAAATTACATATATATTACTCATCCAATTGCGAAGAACATAAAATGTTCACAAATAAACCATGAAAATTGCTTTTGGCGAATCCTTATTACAAGATGTAAACTAACAGAAATAAATGTATTTTACTATACAGTCAATCAAATATATCATAATACTTATAATAGGAGATTTTGTTTCTTACTTTGTTACTTGTTTTAAAATATTTCTCTGTAATGTCCGTTAACAGTTAAATCACATTGATTTTACCAATCACATCCAGAAGAACATGAAAATGCTTACAAATAAACCATGAAAATTGCTTTTGGCAAATCTTTATTAAAGGATGCAAAATCACTGTACAAACAAAACGTATCTTATTATAGAGTTTAATAAATATTTTCTATCAGTAGTAGTAAGAGATTTGTTTTTTTCATACTGTGTAAGCTATTCAATACATTTCCCTGTATTATATGTGGTGAGTATAATTATGAATAGAGTATTGCATTAGATTTGAAGGATCTACTTTTTACCCCAGAAATAGTGTCACTCTTGTCCTTAGGGTGATTCTTGGAATTGAAGTTTAATCAATTTAATTCAGGCTTTATTCAGACAAGCATGTGCAAAACAGACCAATTTTAATGAGTGTATTTCTATTTTTTACGTGCTTCTGTGATCCACATGTCATTCATTTTTTCTACATGTGTGCTCTAAACTTTTTTGCAGTCTGTGAAAACCGACCAAATTACGTCATGTTGTGATCTATTTGCATGGAACATTCATCCATATAAAAACAATAAGTGTGAATATCTCATTGACTTTAATGGGTCCGTGTATTGTCCATGTTCAGGCAATTAAACACCTGGACAGTACACTGTCTAAAAATATGCCAGAGCAAATAAGCCCTAAATATGTTACTAGATACAGTCCATAATTGTGATGTTTAAAGGAAAAAACAGGTGCTTTTTTCATGTATCTGTAACCCTGGTTAGGGGGTATGAATAATAATGCTCCCTAAGGCCTTAGTCAGACGGGCGTTATTTCGCGCGATTTGCGGATCGCATGACGGATGCGCATCCGCAAATCGCGTGACCGATGCCCGAAAATCGCCCGAAAATCTGCTCCTAGCCGTGTTTCATTAGAAACGGGCTGGAGCTGTCCAGCGCATTGCATTCAATGCATTCATTGCATTCAGCGCTGAGCCAATCAGGGGACAGGTCTGACTCACACCCCCTTCACACCCACTGCAGGCCGGCCGCACGGAACTCCGGCTGCCGGGAGCAGGTGAGTATATATATATTTTTTATTTTAACACATTTCTGGATGAATTGCAGGGAAGGGCTTATATATTTAAGCCCTTCCCGACTATTCATCCCGCGCACGCCGGCAGCCCATTGCTTTCAATGGAGTCGGCTGTATTGCCGGCTCCATTGAATTCAATGGGCAAACATCGTTCCTCTCTGCCACAGCTGTTACAGCTGTGGAAGAGAAGAAGGATTTGTCTTCTATATGTTCTCAATGGGGTCGGTGCTGCTGCCGCTGGCCACATTGAGCGCATATAGAGAAGAGAACAGGAATCGCAGATCGCAGATAGGTGCGATCTGCGATTTCTGTTCTATAATTTATCGGACGAGCGCATAAAAAGCGCTCATGTGTCCGATACCATTGCAAAGCAATGGTTTTATAAAATCGCCGGACGCATGCGCATGCACAAATCGCGGCAAAAAACGCCCGTCTGACTAAGGCCTAACAGGGGCTTGCGATAACCCGCATGGGACACGAAGACCTGGCACCTCTGCTGAGTGGAAGAATGGATGTATACATGAGTTGTTCTCAGCGCCTCCACTCGGGACAGAGCCTTTGACATAACAAGGATATCTTCTTGAGAATTACCTATGCATTACCATGAACAGGCATACTAATTCTACATTCAAATTATACAACATCATTAATTATACGAGATAACAATAAAGATCATCGCAGCAGCTTTATAAAGTCATAATTGGGGATGACACATATATACATCACAATTAGAGATGAGCGAGCATATTCGCTAAGGACAATTGCTCGATCGAGCATTGTCCTTAGCGAGTATCTTCCCGCTCAGCAGAGAAGGTTCGGCTGCCGGCGCGGGTGACAGGTGAGTTGCGGAAGTCAGCAGGGGGGAGCGGGGGGGGGGGGAGAGAGAGTTCTCCCCTCCGTTCCTCCCCACTTTCCCTTGCAGCTCCCCGCCGGCCGCCGGCAGCCGAATCTTTCCTCCCGAGCGGGCAGGTACTCGCTAAGGGCAATACTCGCTCGAGCAATTGCCCTTAGCGAGTATACTCGCTCATCTCTAATCACAATGAATGTAAAAGTAGTCAGTATTTAGGTTAGCAGTCCCAATTAACAACACCTATATACCTGTGCACGTATATATCTGTAGAGAGTCCCATGCACAATACCTCAGAAATCAGAAGTAAAATGGATCTTGATGCAGGGGTCCTTGTAGCTAGTGGAAGATGCAGGATTCCTCAGGAATAACAGAATGATCCACTGCAGATCAGGAGACGAGGAAAGATGATGATGATGAATAGAAGATTCTTCAGCTGACAATCATCAAACAGGAAGGCAGATGATGATGGCAAGCCTAACTACACTACACTAGGTCGTTAACTCTATCTAGTCTACCAATGTCACCAGACCACTATTCTCCCTATGGGCCAGCGGTCACCTAATCTGTTGTTATCCCTATACTGGATACCGGTCCTTGTCTAAATACTAACTAATGCAAGAATCACACTGGGGATAGGAAATAACCCTGTATGATTGATCAGAACTGTTTAAGACTTAGTGGTTACCAATGGGTCATAAAGTGACCAATACACCAAACATAAAAGAGCTAAACAGCAACAGTAGATGTAGCACAGTTGGGATCACTAACTCTGCACAGAGAAACTGAAAGTGAAACAATGTGAAACAGTTCAAAGGTTTAAAAGTAAGTTAAAAGCTCAAACATACTGTGAGGTTTTTACCTGAAACACAACAATAGACTGAATTCAGGGTTTTAACCTAAGGACTTTTTCAAGAAACACATCAAGGACAGCTGTTCTGTAGCACAGTTAGCAAATTATGGTTTGACATTGAATACAAACTATTCCTAAGGGCTCAGTCACACGGACGCCGATGCGCCCGTGTTACTACACAAAGAAGACGGCCGCACTGCAGGTGGGAATGACTCTCCGCACCGTTGGAAGAAAGAACACATTGCCGGCAATGGAGCTGGTAATGTGTTCTTTCTTCCGGCGATGCGGAGAGTCGTCCGCACCTGCAGTGCGGCCGTCTTATCGTGCAGTAACACGGGCGCATCAGCATCCATGTGACTGAGCCCTAAAGCTATTTCAAGTTTTGTAGATTATTTTCAAACCCTCTGATTCAATATAGCCAATGTTAGAACAGACTGCATTACAACACCATCTAGGGCCAGATTTGGACAGTTTTGCTTTTTAGGACAGAGCATATTGCTATCATAATGGCAAGAAAAAAAGAAAATTAACCAAAGAAGACAGGGAGACAAATGTAACCCTTAGAAATGTTTGTCCTATAGAGAAATTGCTAAGAAAGCCAAGGTGGCCGGCAGTACAGTTTCCCATATCATAAAATGGAAACTGGAGAAAACTAAAAGAAGAGGTATGGCACAGCAAAGGCCACTACAAAATTAGATGACAATATTTTGGGATTCTTCAGTAAGGGGAATCAGCCCCGCAGCACAAAATCTTCAAGCATCGCTTATTGCAGCAAAAAATAAAAGCTTCCATTTCATCTATGAAGAGAAAACTTCTATCTACAGGTTTGACAGGTAGAGTATCAGTAAGAAAGCCACTGCTAGGATTGTGTAATGACTACTAAATGTCACATTGGGCTCCTGAGACCTGTAGTTCTATGGTTTTCCAGAAGTACACAGCTGTAGGTATGGTTGATTTGGCTAGCTGAGGGTTGTAGTTATTCAACCATTCCTTTACAATCTTTCAAACTAGAATTAAAAGTACTTGGAGAATACCTGGATGAAAATTTAAAGAAAGGTTTCATTTGACCTTCTACATCCCCAGCTGAGGCATCTCTGTTCTTTGTAGAAAAGAAAGACTCAAACTTGTGGCCATGCATTGATTATAGGGAAATAAATAAAGTTAATGTCAAAAATCGCTACCCTCTTCCCTAAATCCTGGAATTGCTGGAAAGACACCGTTCGGCCAAGATCTTTACCAAACTACATCTGAGAGGGGCCTATAACCTCATACAGATCCTCCTAGGGGATGAGTGGAAGACTGCTTTTAGAAGTAAATATGAACATTTTGAATACCTGGTTTTATGTCTTTTGGTATTTGAAATGCTCCTGCCACCTTTCAGCATTTTATTAATAATGTGTTTCAAGATTTTTCGTATCAATTTGTTGTGCCTACCTCTATTATATTCTTACATTTTCTGACACCTTGGAGGAATATCACAGGCATGTGCGGCTAGTCTTGGAATGTCTCCAAAGAAATTATCTTTATATCAAACTGGAAAATGTGAGTTTGAATAAACCAGAATTCAATTTCTTGGATATAGCATATCCCTAGATGGTCTGAGTATGGAGCCTAGCAAAATTAAAGCTATAGAAGATTGTCCCACCCTGACAAATCTAAAAGCCATTCAACGCTTTATAGGGCTTGCAAATTTTTACCGAAGGTTCTTAAAAGACTTTTCAGAAATCATCTTACTAATCACTCCGCTCACTAAGAAAGCCAAAACATATTCATTGTCTTCAAAGGCACAGGACGCTTTTGAAAAACTAAGTTTACTTCTGCACCAGTATTGGTCTATCCAAATCTGGAACTACTTTTTGTTGTAAAAGTAGACACTTCCAATCCTGCTATGGGAGCTGTCTTGTCTCAACAAATTGGAGACAAAATGCAACTGTATCCGTATGCATTTCTGTCTCACATCATGTCACCTACAGAAAAAAACTATGTCGTTAGAAATAAACCTTTTAACGGTTAGCCATTAAAGTTCCCCTTTCCAAATGGAGCAATCTTTTGGAAGGTGCCAATCATCCTGTAGTAGTCCTTATTGACCACAAAAATCGAGAATTTATCCATGCAGCTAAAGGACTGTCAGCCAGACAAGCACGCTGGGCCTTGTTTTTCTCTAGATTTAATTTTACGATTTCTTATCTGCCTGGTTCAAGAAATGGCAATGCTGATGCCTTGTCCAGCATCCTTGCTAAAATAGAGGTGGGGTCTAACACAGACCATACAATTTTGTTTCCCCAAAATTTCCTGGGAATACTTGACTCAAAAGAATTCTTAACAAAGTTCAAAGATGGGTACCAAAATGATCCCTTTCTCAATAATCCTTCTAAAGATGTGGACCTCTCTTTTAAGAAGAGGTTTTGGATGCAGGAAAAAGATTATATGTTACCGATCCTGTTTGACTTGAAGTCCTTAAACTGGTCCATGATTCTAAATTTGCAGGCCATCTAGGAGTTAGGAAAACTCTTGAACTACTGCTTCATTCTTTGTAGTGGCCTAATTGTAAGAATAATGGAAAAAATATGTTGCCTCTTGTGTAATGTGTGCATGAAACAAGACACCACAATCTCCTCAATTAGGACTTCTACAACCACTTTTAGTCCCATCCAGTCCTAGGGGATCAATAACAATGGATTTTAATGTGGGTCTACCCCCTTCAAAATAAATTATTACCATTCTTGCTGTGGTGGACCGACTCACAAAAATGGCCAATTTATTCTTACCAAAGAGATCCCCACTGCTAAATAAACTGCAGAATTGATGATCAAGGAAATATTTAGACTACACTGCATTCCTCATAATGTCGTTTCTGATAGAGGTTTTTAGTTTACCTCAAGATTTTGGAAAAGCTTCTGTACTGTCTTAGGGATTACTTTCAATTTGTATTCCGCCTTCTATCCCCAGTCCAATGGCCAGACTGAAAGGATCAACAAGATTCTTGAGCAGTACCTCCGCTGTTTCATTTCCTACCTCCAGGATGATTAGGTGGACTACTTGTAAACAGCAGAATTTGCCTATAATAACTCTACACATAGTTCCTTCTTTTCCAACTCTAGTCTACAGTGTTCCGGTGTTCATTCCTAAATTTCTACTAAATACTACCAATTCAACATTTGCTCACAGGCTAACTATGTTACAGGAAACCTAGGAGAGGCTAAAAGAGATGCTACATGAAGCCCGGGAATGTCATAAGGGGGCATTTGCCCTCTCCCAAATTGGGCCAAAAGTGTATTGGGTCTTTTCGTGTTGCTGCGAAGGTTGATCAGGTTGCCTTCCACTTTGAACTCCATAGCGGACAGAAAATCCATCCTGTGTTTTACATGGTGCTGCTCAAGCTATTCATTGACAACATCTTTCTGGAAAGATGCCAGACACCTTCTCTATTGGTTAGGGTTCAAGGGGGAGAAGAGTTTTTAATTGACAAAATTCTGGACTAAAGAATGCACAGAAGTAAACTGCAATACCTCGTACAGTGGAAGGGGTACAGCCCGGAGGAAATTCTTGGAAACTGGACCAAAATGCTTATACTTCTAGGCTCACTGGGAAATTTCATCACAGGTACGGAGGCCCTCCCGGAAGGAGGGGGCTATTGTCAACTCTTGTGCTCCAGGCGATGTCTCTACCTACTGAGCTATTCAGCCTGCTGGATAGATCCCCTGCTTAACATCGTCCAGTTTCTTGCTCCTGCAAAACCCAATTCCTGATTAGCTTCACCCCACACAGATTAGACACTCTATATAAACCTGTCCCTATCCTTCCCTAAGTGCATGATATTGTGCTCTCATCCCTTGGTCAAGCGCTGCGACCAACTGCTCCTCTCACTACTATTGCTGCTCCATGTACTGACCTCAGCCTTCACCTGACTACTCTACCTGCATGCTCCTCTGTACTGTGAATTGATACCTATCCTTGTACTGACTCCTGGCTTCACTGACTACGCAACCAATCTGCAATGGTTACAACAAAAACTCCCACCCTGAACCGGATCATAACACAAAGACTGTCCATAGTAACATAGTTTGAAAGGCTGAAAAAAGACAGAATTGAAGTTGAAGTTGGCTTCCCGTGACCAAAAAACATGCTTTATTTAGTGTTTAGTGCCAAGAAAACAGCGCAAAGGATGCGTTTCAACCCAACGTTGGGTCTTGATTACCTTTGAAGGTTCAGGCCCCGCTTGAACTTTTTTAATGACTTCACCATCACCTCAGGCAGAAAGTTCCATAGTCTCACTGCTCTTATGGTAAAGAAACTCTTGTATGTTTTGTAAAAAAAAACACCTTTTCTCTAGATGTAGAGGGTGTCCCTTTGTTACATCCACAGTCCTTGGTTTAAATAGATCACAGGAGAGATATCTGTATTGACGTCATGGGAAAACAGCCACAAATGTGTCCATGCAGATTTCAAAATCCACAGCATGCCTCGCTGCTAATTTTTTATGCTGTTTTATGTTGTTTCTGACTGGGGCTTCTAAAAAAATTAACAACATTATAAATGATACATCATAGGGAGCCCTATTAAAGATTTTGCACTTGTTCCCAAGAGCCTTTAAATAGCTACAAAGGAAGCTCTTCTTTTGAGAACAGAAGTTTATACATAAAACTTTGTAACAATAATAGGACAAACTGCTTTGGCTGCTGTTTAGAAATAAGGTAATATATTTTTGGCGCATATATGTATGGATAGTCAAAGTCTAGCGTAGGATGGAAATTCTAAATACAAAAGAAATATCAAGGAAAATAATATATTCATTGGTACGATATGAAGAGAGAGAAAATTACAGAAGCAGCCATTACCTTGAATTGAGGAGAATTTACACTGATTATAATGTATTCCCTTTCCTAAGAACTGCTGAGTTTGTCACAGTCACTTGAGCTTGGTGGCTGCAATGTGCCTATTTATCTGCACAATCTAAAATTGAGTGTGTTCTCTTGTTTTATTTATGAGGTCTTGAAATGTACAGCATCTAATATATAACCTACAGTAGATATTATCACTCAAGTGATGGAGAACAGAGGATCAAGCAAGGGCTAACATATGAAAATGAAAAACATGTAACAAGTGAATGTAAAAAATGTATATGCAGAGCATCTATTTATCTATCTATCGATCGAAATACACCCATCACCTAGAAGGAGTTGTCGGAATTGGATGAAACTTTCTATGCGTGACTGTAACATTGATATAAGTAATCACAATATCAGAGCAAAAGGATAATTTATTGTGAAAAACTGACCTCTTGAAGGGAGGCTTTAGTACTCTGTTGTACTGCCTCTAGCTTCGATACAAGATGTGATACAGGCGACTGTGTTCATTCGGTCCCCTATGCCATATCGGTCCACATGTGCTATAACTGAGCCTCTAGATCATGGAAACTCGTAAGCTGTCGAAGTTAGCATCCCAGATGATCCCATACATGTTCTATTGGTGATATATCTGGTGACCAGGCAGCCACGGAAGTGTGACAACCTTGCGTGTGCATCTGAGCATTATCTTGCTTGAAAATTCCTCTTGGAAGCCGCCATGAAAGGAACACATATGGCTGCAGGATGTTCTGAAGATATTGCTGAGCTGTCTTTATCCCTCGTACCACCACTAGGGGTGACCGACTGTTGTATGCGATGGCTCCCCCAGACCATCACACCAGCAGTGGAAGCAGTGTGCCGCTTCACACCAAAGCCAGGATTGAGACACTCACCCCTTCCGACATGAATACAGCTGTTGTCAATGCCCAAACTAAACTTGGATTCATTGCTGAAGACAACCCAGTTTAACTCCATAGCAATCTAGTTTCATTGTTCATGAAACCATTGAAAACAGAGGCAATGGGGGTGGGTGTTAGAGGCATTACACATAATGGACCAAATGTCCTTAAGCCAGACACCTGGAAATGGTTCTAACAGACACAGAGGCATTAACAATGATGCTATCTGTCGCGGGAAGATAGAAACCAAAATAGTTAGAGCTGCTCGTGCTTGACAGACGATCCTCTCTGCTGGTGGTCTGTCAATTGCATCTTAAGTCAGGTCACTGTGTGTGTCTGTGTGTGAGGGTCACGCATCCACTGATCCCAACACTTCCTAACAGTCCGGTCAGAACGGCCCAGGTGGAGGGCAATTCATCGATACGACAATCCATCTTTTCGCATTCAAATAATGCTCCTCCCTCTCAAACTATGCTATCTGGGTAAAATCTTTTTGATTACATCATAGAGGTGATGAGTGGTCAACAAGCTTTACACAAGCGGAAAAAGAGGTCCATTACACACAAGTAGCCTCTAAGGGCTCCTGTCCATGGACGATCTTGCATTGCATTATTCGTGGTGATCATCTGGCCGCGAGTAACACAGTGCATGCTTTCTATAGCGTTGCTATGGAAAGCGCAGCCCCCTGTCCACAAGCGGAGAATCATAGCTATTCTCTGCTCACGGGACTCAAATTGCAGTATGCTGTGAATTGCCGCGATTCTCGACGGTGAGCCTGTCAGATAGGCTCACCACAGAGAACTGTCAGTTCTCCCCCCTGCTCCCCGGCAGTGGAATATTGCTAGCAATATTCCCCCGCGCCCGAGGACAGGGGCCCTAGGAGTCTTTTTACAGGCCAAGGGTGGAACTAATTTGAAGACCTCAGGGTACAAAACAGTTCATCTACAACTTAACACCACGCACCGCATTTCAAGTCCACAAGTCGTGAATGATGCAAGAACAAGCTTCAACACCAATGCATAAAAGTTAAAGGAACTCTGCAATCAAAAATTGCTCAATGTGATTTTTTTTTTTTTAAATAATGTTTATTTGAGTTTTTCACAAGTTAATCTTTACATCCATATAATGCATAAACTTCAATATACATCTATGTCAAGGAAAAAGCATTGAACACTTTCACTTACAGGTATCGTAAATGAATTAATTCAATACTTACAGTAATTCTCAATCACGCTAATATAGAATTAGCTGTTTCAAAATATTTTGCATTAATATATTAACATTAATTATGGAAATGTACTGTTAAATAATAAAATATTAACTCATTAATATAAAGCGCCTCCAGGGATTCCAAACAGAGTTGAATTTATTAAGGTTGTTGTTGTTGGACTTAGCATAAATTTTTTTCATATGTGCAATACTCAGCTGTCAGGCTGAGCAAATCCTCAATAACATGGGGTGGAGAGGGGGGGGGGGGGGTGAATGGACGCATCCTTCACCTGCTAGCTATGGTGAGTTTCGAAGCTAATAGGAAATAACACGTCCACTTTCGGTATGGTCAGGGTATCAAATCACATTCCAGAAGAAGGAGGACTAGGTTTGGGCTGCATACTAGGGTAATACCCATTATATCTTGGATGCACCTGAACACATCCCTCCAGAATGACTGCAATTGAGGGCACTTCCAAAAGATATGGTATAATGTGCCCTCATGCCCACAACCCTTCCAACATTCTGCACTTGTCCGGAGACAGCTCCTCGCTAATTTTGAGAGTGTGTAGTACCACCTGGTTAGGACCTTGTAATGGGTCTGTAGGAGATTGGCTGACAAAATTACCCTGTTAGCCCACTCAAAAGCTGCTACTCATTGTGGGAGAGAAAACCTTTTCTTTAAGACCTTTTACCAATTTTTCAAGTGTATCTTTTTTGATTGTCTAATATCCCCAGAAAGGGCATTATAGAATGTCCTAGTAAGGGATTTTTGTGAACCGAGACCCTTAGAGAGTAGAGATACCACTTCCCATGGAGCAGTGCATTCCTGCAGCTGAGAACTAAGTAGGAAGGATTTTATAAGGCAATAAGGATAGACGTCATTGACCTCTAAATTGAGCTTTCTTCTTAAATTAACTGAGCGGACTTGTATTTTTTCCTTCCCAGAGATCTGAAACAAGTTTAATACCCCACTTGCCCCATCCTCCAATATTCAAGTTTGGGGCAAAACATGTGAGAATCTCAATGGGCAGTTCAAGATGTTGTTTCCCAGGGAGATTTTTAAATTTGCCACCACACAGGTTCCAGGCTTGGAGTGTTGAGTGCATAGGGGGAGACAAATTCTGTTTATTTAAAGATGGAGATAACTTTGGGTGGAGAAAACTAATCACTGAGGCTTTGAGAAGGGAGTCTAGTGGTCTATTCTTGTTTAGAAATTTCTCCATAATATTCCAGGACGCTTTTGGAGAGTCAATCAACTATGGAGTAGACTGATTCATAATAATTGCTTGGTAATATGAGTGCAGATTTGGGGCTCCCAGTCCTTCTTGTTTCTTGTGTAAATATAAATGGCAGCTGCTATCTCTGGGCCTTTTGGTATTCCAGATAAAACCCATTAATTGCTATCATCTTGTATAGTACTATTCTGCCAAACCAGGACGGTTCTCTTCTTTCCAATCTATCCAATTCTTTTTTAAGTAGAGGCAAGCAGGGGACCCAATTTAATATGTATAATATTAGCCAGCGGGCAGCATAGATTCATACCTAGATATGGGATTTCAGTTTGCCATTGAAAGGAGAATTCACTCTGGATATCTGCCTTCAGAGATGCATCTACATAAATACCCAATATTTGTGATTTATGTATGTTTAAACTGTAGTATGAAGCCGGGTTGAATAGGGAGATCATTTTTCTCACCTTCCTTAAGGTGTTTAGGGGATCAGTTAGTGAAAGGAGCACATCGTCCACAAAAAGACTAATCTTATGCTGTCTAAATTCAAGTGAGAACCCTTAACCTTGGGAGTAGTTCTAAGTAGTTCTGCCATCAGTTCCATAATCAGGGCATAATAGAGGGCATCCTTGACATGCTCCATTAGTTATATGAAAAGTAGTGGATAAGGCCCCATCAACAAGAACCCTGGCTGATGGAGACGAGTAAAGGGCCACAACTGCTTGTAGGAAATGTTCTTCAATTCCAAATCTCTACAGGGTGGACAATGCAAACACCCAATGGAGTCTATTGAATGCCTTCTCCACATCCAGGGCAAGGAGGAGAGAAGGCACCCAAGTCGACCACATAGCTGCAATCAAATTCAATATCCTTCTCATGCCATAAGCCACTTGTCTACCTCTGGTAAATCCAGCCTGGTCGCTATGTATTATATCTGGCAGTATTCTGAGAAGTCTTGTGGCTAAATTTTTTGAGTAAATTTTAGTATCCGAATTGAGAATGGATATCAGTCTATAGTTGGCAGGATTATCAAAGAGTTTCCCCGGTTTAGGAATAGTTATAATAGTAACTTGCAACATTTCTTCTGTGAGACTGCCCTAGATCATGGCATCATTGAAAATAGATGTAAAACGAGGGGCCTCATCTTCCATCATCAGATCATCAATATGCAACTGTTTATTATTTTGTGCTAGGAGCTTAATTTTATCAATACTCCTCTTTTACCGCCTTGTTGCCTATTTCTGGGCTAGGGTTTATTTTGAAATATTCTCTCGGGCTTCATTAATTACATTCTGATAATTTGGGGTCTGGAGTATAGTTACGTTGTTACACCAAATCTTAGTAAATCCTTGGGGAAGCCCTAACTCAAGTTTCAAATATACGGGTGAATGGCCTGACCAGGTTGTTGTGCCTATTTCTGATGCTAGGATTATTGGAAGGGTCCATCTGTAAACTAGAAAGAGGTTGATTCGGGAGAATGTTTTGTGGTGTGGGGAATAAAAGGTATATTCTTTATATGAGGAGTTAAGACACCTAAAAGTGTCATACAAAGCCTCTTTGTGGAGCCAAGGAAGGAGGTCAGGGGGGGTTCTATTACTGGCAGTAGAGTTGACTATTTTATCTGGTATGATATTGAAATCTCCACAAATTTCTAATTTCCCTGTTTGGATTTTTCTGATCTTTTTTATGACTTTATTTAGGAGAGAGATTTGGGCGTTAATCGGAGCATATAACTGTACTAATGTTATTGGGTTCCCATTCAGAGTTCCCACTAAAATAACGTATCTCCCTTTTAAGGTCAAATACTTGTTCTGACATCACAAAATTAAGATTCTCCCTAATTGCTATTAGAACTC
Source organism: Eleutherodactylus coqui (assembly GCF_035609145.1). Lineage (NCBI taxonomy): Eukaryota > Metazoa > Chordata > Amphibia > Anura > Eleutherodactylidae > Eleutherodactylus > Eleutherodactylus coqui. The sequence goes on along the minus strand of NC_089839.1, from coordinate 112,324,574 downwards.
CTGCTTTTTCTTTGAGCACATGACATAAAAATTTGACGGTATTTTTTATTATTACATTTCGGGCATGTTGATGCTGCGAAGTGGGCCTCCTGCAGACAAATCACGTCCCCTTTAGTCATGTATGCGTCTTTCTAGATCATTGCTCTTTTAAACGGGGCATTCAGCCCCTTGTGTTTTGCGATAAGATTTTAATCAACATGTTTAGTGTGGACAGAATAAATTGAAGTAGGAATCAAATACCTGGCAACACATAAGGAACACAGACTAACAATATAAACAATCACAGAACAAACAAATAGGCAATTATCTACCATTAATGTTGCTAGAGATGGTTGGTAAATATGCATAGAAGCCTGAAGATAGAACACATAAAACTGACAGTTAAGACATCGGGTATTAGGACCCCCATATTTTTGGGGAATCAAAAAGAGTTCGCCTGGCAGTTGTCAGCCTCTTGTTCAGTCACTTACACTTTAAATCAGCGGCTGCAAGTTATCTAAAGAAAAATGACCAAATACTTCATTTGGAAACTTTATGAGGTAACATTACGTGACCAGCTCTGGAGTGTTTTTTTTAGCGCATCGGGATTACATCCTGTGCTTTATCTGACATAGGGATGTTCCATGATTTCAAATTTTTTGCACCCTCTTCAGGAGTTGTAATGATATGGAGTGCATTGTCCCTTTGAATAAGAAGCTGTGTGCAGAAGCTCCATCTATATGGGATTCTGACTTATCTTAGGGCTTGAGTAGAGAGTGAGAAGGTTTTGCTGGCTTGGATAGTGGTTGGAGATAGGTCAACATATAGGTGAATGGTGGAAAATGGACTAGGCAAATTGGTAAGCTTGTGGGCAATATACGTTAAGGCTTCTTTTATATGGAAGAAATTAATTATTGCAATAACATCTCGTGGAATAGCTTCTGAGAGAAATCGGGATTTTGGGCAGTCTATGAGCTCTATCAATTGTATGTTTCTGATCTGAGCTATTTGGTAAAATAGTAGCTATAAGTTTCGTTAGAAAGTCCATTAGACTGAATTGGACAATATTTTCGGGATTTCCTCTGAACTTTACCTTGTTCCTCCTGCTCCTATCTTCAAGATCTGCCATCTTGATTTCATGGAGGACACTTCTTTTTCCAGCGTGTAATGCACATCAATTAGACTATTATGTGAGGTGGTGAGTTCCTCCTTTTTATCATCTATATGGTTGGTGTGTTATCCTAATTCATGTAACAAGGATTTGAATATGGAGGAAAAATGGTTCAAATCATTCTGCAAGGAACCTCTTAGTGCCACTATCATGTTCTTAATGAATTCCCCTATAGCTTGGAGACTGAAGACATGGACACTTGTTATGGAATCTTCCTCAACAGGGATGCTCTTTTGTGGGGAGCGAGATAGTGATAACCTGGGCCTCTGTTTCTCTGGGCTTGTGGAAGGGATGAAGGAGAGGATATGGAGGTAGGAGATGCAGATGCCACATGATGAAGTAGTGCTGATTTGGGGTGGGACCGTTTGCCTGTCATACTACCCTCATCTCCAGAAGCACTCTCTGGCTGGTCTTTATAAAGCAAATCAGCATGTGCTGCTATGCTGGCTGCCACAACAGCAGGTTTCTCTGAAGTGCTTGAGGTAGAGGGGAAGAAGGGTGAGCACTCAGCTGCAATCTTTTTGCTTCTTACAGTGTGGGTCCATTCTTCTCCCTCCCCTTAACTCACCACCATCACAGCTGATGTTCCCGCTTGCTTCTCTCAGATCTGTTCAGTGCCGACACCGGAGCTCACCGAGGCACCAGCCGGAACAGAGGGACACTGCTCTGTCTCTTCACTTGCGTCCGAGCAGGCGAGGAAAGGGGGCCTGCAGGAGTCTGCAGCATGACTGTGTCCGGCACCTTGTGTTATGAAGAAGTCCAAAACTTTCTGTAGCGGCTCCTTCACGGATCTTCTCTTCGGCATGGTTACAGGATGAGCAGGAAATGAAGTAATGCTATCTTCTTTGTAAATTTTACCGCTGAAGTCTCTATTAAAGTCGCTTTAGGCTGAATTCCAAGCGGAGCTCAGCGTGAGACATCTGTTTTGGTCTGCAGTCAGGTTTCCCCTCCGAATGTGATTATTTTTAACCCCTTAATGACCAGGTTGTTTTGTACCTAGAAGACGAGACACTTTTTGGGGCTCAGTCACACAGGCGTTTTTTTGCATGTTTATTCATGCATAAAAACGTTCGCACTGCGTGGGTCAAAAAGAGTGCGTGACCACATCTATTGGCACCCATATGTTCTATCTTTGGTGGACACGTGTTTTTTTTAAATGCAAACCTTTTTACTCATGAATAGATGTGCGAAAAAATGCCTGTGTGACTGAGCCCTGAGGGATTTTACCCATTTGGTGGTTTTACTGCCCTATTTTTTTTTTTCCTTCAGTTACCAAATTATTTTTGCTGCCTTTTTTTCTGTAACATATAGGGATATGTTTTTATAATATTTTTCATTGACTTTTTTTTTGTTTTTTTAGCTTTATTGGGGGTAAAAAGCTAAAAAAAAAGATTTTTTTAACATTTAGGGCTCAGTCACACAGGTGTTTTTAACGTGCGTGGCAGAGGAGCGCGATGTTCTCCCATTGAATTCAATGGAGCCGGCAATACAGCCAGCTCCATTGAAAGCAATGGGATGCCGGCACGCGGCTTCATGATTTTCGGGGAAGGGCTTTAAATATAAGACCTTCCCTGAAAATTAATCCAAAAATAGGTAAAAGAAAAAAATCTATACTCACTAGAGATGAGCGAACACCAAAATGTTCGGGTGTTCGTTATTCGGAACGAACTTCCCGTGATGCTCGAGGGTTCGTTTCGAACAACGAACCCCATTGAAGTCAATGGGCGACCAGAACATTTTTGTATTTCGCCGATGCTCGCTAAGGTTTTCATGTGTGAAAATCTGGGCAATTCAGGAAAGTGATGGGAATGACACAGTGACGGATAGGGCAGGCGAGGGGCTACGTGTTGGGCTGCATCTCAAGTTCACAGGTCCCACTATTAAGCCACAATACCGGCAAGAGTGGGCCCCCCCCCCCTCCCAACAACTTTTACTTCTGAAAAGCCCTCATTAGCATGGCATACCTTTGCTAAGCACCACACTACCTCCAACAAAGCACAATCACTGCCTGCATGACACTCCACTGACACTTCTCCTGGGTTACATGCTGCCCAACCGCCCCCCCTCCCCCCCCCACAGCGCACACCAAAGTGTCCCTGGGCAGCCTTCAGCTGCCCTCATGCCACACCACGCTCATGTCTATTTAGAATTGCGTCTGCCATGACGAGGGACCGCAGGCACACACTGCAGAGGTTGGCACGGCTAGGCAGCGACCCTCTTTAAAAGTGGCGGAGCGATAGCCCACAATGCTGTACAGAAGCAATGAGAAATAGAATCCTGTGCCACCGCCATCAGGAGCTGCACACGTGGGCATAGCAATGGGGAACCTATGTGCCACACACTATTCATTCTGTCAAGGTGTCTGCATGCCCCAGTCAGACCGGGCTTTTTAATTCATAGACACAGGCAGGTACAACTCCCTATTGTGAAGTCCCTGTCGACCCACAGCATGGGTGGCTCCCTGGAACCCACCGGCGGTACACAGAAATATCCCATTGCATTGCCCAACACAGCTGAGGTAGTAATGTCGTGCTTAATGCAGGTGGGCTTCGGCCCACACTGCATGCCCCAGTCTGACTGGGGTTCTTTATAAGTGTACAGATGTAGTAAAAACTCTGTGTGCACCTACAGCATGGGTGGGTGCCAGGAAGCCACCGGCGGTACATAGAAATATCCCATTGCATTGCCCAACACAGCTGAGGTAGTAATGTTGTGCTTAACCCTTTCCAATCCAATTTGTATATGGTTTTCCTAGGGGGCTTACTCTTTTTCTGCTGTTATACAACGGCGCTATATGCTGGCTAAAGCCAGTACTGCATGAGCTGACACGTAGGATAGGCTCCGACAGCAGAGAGGCTGGCAATATACAGTAAGAGAACCCCGACGGACGTCTACCAACAACGGAGCTGTACAGCCTTAAACCCTAATGTCTTCACAGGTCACACAGTGGACTGGAAAGGGTTAATGCAGGTGGGTTTCGGCCCACACTGCATGCCCCAGTCAGACTGGGGTTCTTTACAAGTGGACACATGTAGGTTAAACTCCCTGTGGACCCACTGCCTGGGTGGGTGCCAGGAAGCCACCGGCGGTACATAGAAATATCCCATTGCATTGCCCAACACAGCTGAGGTAGTAATGTCGTGCGTAATACAGGTGGGCTTCGGCCCACACTGCATGCCCCAGTCAGACGGGTTCTTTAGAAGTGTACAGATGTATTAAAAACTCAGTGTGCACCTACAGCATGGGTGGCTCCCTGGAACCCACCGGCGGTACACAAAAATATCCCATTGCATTGCCCAACACAGCTGAGGTAACGTCAGCTGTAATGCAGGTGGCCTAAAAATTAATTTGATTACACTGTAGGCGAGGGCCCACAAAAATTGCTGTATCAACAGTACTAATGTACATCCCAAAAATTGGCCATGGCCAGCCAAGAGGGCAGGTGAAACCCATTAATCGCTTTGGTTAATGTGGCTTAAGTGGTAACTAGGCCTGGAGGCAGCCCAGTGTAACGAAAAATTGGTTCAAGTTAAAGTTCCAATGCTTTTAAGCGCATTGAAACTTATAAAAATTGTTCTGAAAAATTATTTGAGTGAGCCTTGTGGCCCTAAGAAAAATTGCCCGTTCAGCGTGATTACGTGAGGTTTCAGGAGGAGGAGCAGGAGGAGGAGGAGGAGGAATATTAGACACAGATTGATGAAGCAGAAATGTCCCCGTTTTGGATGGTGAGAGAGAACGTAGCTTCCATCCGCGGGTGCAGCCTACGTATTGCTTACGTATCGCTGCTGTCCGCTGGTGCAGAACAGAAGTCTGGGGAAATCCAGCCTTTGTTCATCTTGATGAGTGTTAGCCTGTCGGCACTGTCGGTTGACAAGCGGCTACGCTTATCTGTGATGATTCCCCCAGCCGCACTAAACACCCTCTCCGACAACACGCTAGCCGCAGGACAAGCAAGCACCTCCAGGGCATACAGCGCTAGTTCAGGCCACATGTCCAGCTTCGACACCCAGTAGTTGTAGGGGGCAGAGGCGTCACCAAGGATGGTCGTGCGATCCGCTACGTACTCCTTCACCATCCTTTTACAGTGCTCCCGCCGACTCAGCCGTGACTGGGGAGCGGTGACACAGTCTTGGTGGGGAGCCATAAAGCTGGCCAGGCCCTTAAAGACTGTTGCACTGCCTGGGATGTACATGCTGCTCGATCTACGCACATCCCCTGCTACCTTGCCCTCGGTACTGCGCCTTCTGCCACTAGCGCTGTCGGCTGGGAATTTTACCATCAGCTTGTCCGCAAGGGTCCTGTGGTATAGCAACACTCTCGAACCCCTTTCCTCTTCGGGAATCAGAGTGGGCAGGTTCTCCTTATACCGTGGATCGAGCAGTGTGTACACCCAGTAATCCGTAGTGGCCAGAATGCGTGCAACGCGAGGGTCACGAGAAAGGCATCCTAACATGAAGTCAGCCATGTGTGCCAGGGTACCTGTACGCAACACATGGCTGTCTTCACTAGGAAGATCACTTTCAGGATCCTCCTCCTCCTCCTCCTCAGGCCATACACGCTGAAAGGATGACAGGCAATCAGCCGGTGTACCGTCAGCAGCGGCCCAAGCTGTCTCTTCCCCCTCCTCCTCATCCTCCTCATGCTCCTCCTCCTCCTCCTGTACGCGCTGAGAAATAGACAGGAGGGTGCCCTGACTATCCAGCGGCATACTGTCTTCCCCCGCCCCCGTTTCCGAGCGCAAAGCAGCTGCCTTTATGGTTTGCAGGGAATTTCTCAAGATGCATAGCAGAGGAATGGTGACGCTAATGATTGTAGCATCGCCGCTCACCACCTGGGTAGACTCCTCAAAATTACCAAGGACATGGCAGATGTCTGCCAACCAGGCCCACTCTTCTGAAAGGAATTGAGGAGGCTGACTCCCACTGCGCCGCCCATGTTGGAGTTGGTATTCGACTATAGCTCTACGTTGTTCATAGAGCCTGGCCAACATGTGGAGCGTAGAGTTCCACCGTGTGGGCACGTCGCACAGCAGTCGGTGCACTGGCAGCTTAAAGTGATGTTGCAGGGTGCGCAGGGTGGCAGCGTCCGTGTGGGACTTGCGGAAATGTGCGCAGAGCCGGCGCGCCTTTACGAGCAGGTCTGACAAGCGTGGGTAGCTTTTCAGAAAGCACTGAACCACCAAATTAAAGACGTGGGCCAGGCATGGCACGTGCGTGAGGCTGCCGAGCTGCAGAGCCGCCACCAGGTTACGGCCGTTGTCACACACGACCATGCCCGGTTGGAGGCTCAGCGGCGCAAGCCAGCGGTCGGTCTGCTGTGTCAGACCCTGCAGCAGTTCGTGGGCCGTGTGCCTCTTATCGCCTAAGCTGAGTAGTTTCAGCACGGCCTGCTGACGCTTGCCCACCGCTGTGCTGCCACACCGCGCGACACCGACTGCTGGCGACATGCTGCTGCTAACACATCTTGATTGCGAGACAGAGGAGGAGGAGGAGGAGGAGGGTGCTTTAGTGGAGGAAGCATACACCTCCGCAGATACCACCACCGAGCTGGGGCCCGCAATTCTGGGGGTGGGTAGGACGTGAGCGGTCCCGGGCTCTGACTCTGTCCCAGCCTCCACTAAATTCACCCAATGTGCCGTCAGGGAGATGTAGTGGCCCTGCCCGCCTGTGCTTGTCCACGTGTCCGTAGTTAAGTGGACCGTGGCAGTAACCGCGTTGGTGAGGGCGCGCACAATGTTGCGGGAGACGTGGTCGTGCAGGGCTGGGACGGCACATCGGGAAAAGTAGTGGCGACTGGGAACTGAGTAGCGCGGGGCCGCCGCCTCCATGATACTTTTGAAGGACTCAGTTTCCACAACCCTATACGGCAGCATCTCAAGGCTGATGAATTTTGCTATGCGGACGGTTAACGTTTGAGCGTGCGGGTGCGTGGCGGCGTACTTGCGCTCGAACACTTGCGCAAGCGACGGCTGAACGGTGCGCTGAACTACACTGCTGGATGGGGCCGAGGACAGCGGAGATGAGGGTGTGGGTGCAGGCCATGAGGCGGTAGTGCCTGTGTCCTGAGAGGGGGGTTGCATCTCAGTGGCAGGTTGGGGCACAGGGGGAGAGGCAGGGGTGCAAACCGGAGGCGGTGAACGGCCTTCGTCCCACCTTGTGGGGTGCTTGGCCATCATATGTCTGCGCATGGTGGTGGTGGTGAGGCTGTTGGTGTTGGCTCCCCGGCTGAGCTATGCGCAACAAAGGTTGCACACCACTGTTCGTCGGTCGTCAGGCGTCTCTGTGAAAAACTGCCAGACCTTAGAGCACCTCGGCCTCTGCAGGGTGGCATGGCGCGAGGGGGCGCTTTGGGAAACACTTGGTGGATTATTCTGTCTGGCCCTGCCTCTACCCCTGGCCCTGGCCACCGCACTGCCTCTTGCAACCTGCCCTGCTGATGCCCTTGACTCCCCCTCTGAAGACCTGTCCTCCTGAGTAAGCGTTGCACACCAGGTGGGGTCAGTCACCTCATCGTCCTGCTGCTCTTCCTCCGAATCCTCTGTGCGCTGCTCCCTTGGACTTACTGCCCTTACTACTACCTCACTGCAAGACAACTGTGTCTGATCGTCATCGTCCTCCTCACCCACAAAAAGTTGTTGAGACAGTTGGTGGAAGTCCCCAGCCTCTTCCCTCGGACCCCGGGAACTTTCGAATGGTTGGGCATCAGTGACGATAAACTCCTCTGGTGGGAGAGGAACCGCTGCTGCCCAATCTAAGCAGGGGCCCGAGAACAGTTCCTGGGAGTGTTCCCGCTCCTGAGCAGGTGTCATTGTAGTGGAGTGAGGAGGCTGGGAGGAAGGAGGAGCAGCAGACAGAGGATTCGGATTTGCAGCAGTGGACGGCGCAGAACTGCGTGTTGACGATAGGTTGCTCGAAGCACTTTCTGCCATCCAGGACAGGACCTGCTCACACTGCTCATTTTCTAATAACCGTCTCCCGCGTGGACCCATTAATTGGGCGATGAATGTGGGGACGCCAGAAACGTGCCTCTCTCCTAATCGCGCAGCAGTCGGCTGCGACACACCGGGATCAGGAGCTCGGCCTGTGCCCACACCCTGACTTGGCCCTCCGCGTCCTCGGCCGCGTCCACGTCCTCTAGGCCTACCCCTACCCCTCAGCATGCTGTATTACCAGTGATTTGATTTCACAGGCAGGAAATAAATTGGCGCAAGACTGCAGGCCAAATATAATTTTTTCCCTTTTTGGAAAACGAAAGGCCCCACTGCCTCTAGTGAATGAATAATCTAAGTTTAATAACTGTGCTGTGTCCCTGCTAATGTGTCACAGAACGTGAGGGTAGCAGAGTTATTATAACTCTGGCAGAGTAGGTATTTTTTTTCCCAATTAAGGAAAGCAAATGGCGAAGCCAGCAGTAAAGCGTAGCTGGGTGCGTATGATTTAGCAATGTTTTTCACGCAGCTCACACGTGTCCACCGCCCGTAAGGACGGACAGAGGCTGGACAAATAGATTTGTTTTCACTTGTTTTTCCACCAAAAGGCAGCACTGCGTATATTCAATGAACATGAGAAGTTTAATAACTGTGCTGTGTCCCTGCTAATGTGTCACAGAACGTGAGGGTAGCAGAGTTATTATAACTCTGGCAGAGCAGGTATTTTTTTTCCCAATTAAGGAAAGCAAATGGCGAAGCCAGCAGTAAAGCGTAGCTGGGTGCGTATGATTTAGCAATGTTTTTCACGCAGCTCACACGTGTCCACCGCCCGTAAGGACGGACAGAGGCAGGACAAATAGATTTGTTTTCACTTGTTTTTCCACCAAAAGGCAGCACTGCGTATATTCAATGAACATGAGAAGTTTAATAACTGTGCTGTGTCCCTGCTAATGTGTCACAGAACGTGAGGGTAGCAGAGTTATTATAACTCTGGCAGAGCAGGTATTTTTTTTCCCAATTAAGGAAAGCAAATGGCGAAGCCAGCAGTAAAGCGTAGCTGGGTGCGTATGATTTAGCAATGTTTTTCACGCAGCTCACACGTGTCCACCGCCCGTAAGGACGGACAGAGGCTGGACAAATAGATTTGTTTTCACTTGTTTTTCCACCAAAAGGCAGCACTGCGTATATTCAATGAACATGAGAAGTTTAATAACTGTGCTGTGTCCCTGCTAATGTGTCACAGAACATGAGGGTAGCAGAGTTATTATAACTCTGGCAGAGCAGGTATTTTTTTTCCCAATTAAGGAAAGCAAATGGCGAAGCCAGCAGTAAAGCGTAGCTGGGTGCGTATGATTTAGCAATGCTTTTCACGCAGCTCACACGTGTCCACCGCCCGTAAGGACGGACAGAGGCTGGACAAATAGATTTGTTTCCACTTGTTTTTCCACCAAAAGGCAGCACTGCGTATATTCAATGAACATGAGAAGTTTAATAACTGTGCTGTGTCCCTGCTAATGTGTCACAGAACGTGAGGGTAGCAGAGTTATTATAACTCTGGCAGAGCAGGTATTTTTTTTCCCAATTAAGGAAAGCAAATGGCGAAGCCAGCAGTAAAGCGTAGCTGGGTGTGTATGATTTAGCAATGTTTTTCACGCAGCTCACACGTGTCCACCGCCCGTAAGGACGGACAGAGGCTGGACAAATAGATTTGTTTTCACTTGTTTTTCCACCAAAAGGCAGCACTGCGTATATTCAATGAACATGAGAAGTTTAATAACTGTGCTGTGTCCCTGCTAATGTGTCACAGAACGTGAGGGTAGCAGAGTTATTATAACTCTGGCAGAGCAGGTATTTTTTTTCCCAATTAAGGAAAGCAAATGGCGAAGCCAGCAGTAAAGCGTAGCTGGGTGCGTATGATTTAGCAATGTTTTTCACACAGCTCACACGTGTCCACCGCCCGTAAGGACGGACAGAGGCTGGACAAATAGATTTGTTTTCACTTGTTTTTCCACCAAAAGGCAGCACTGCGTATATTCTATGAATAATAACTGTGTTGTGGCCCTGCCTATACAATTCTTTCCCTGCAGTATCAATGGAGGGTGGAATGCTCTGCAGAGGCGATTTTGAGAAGCCCAAAAAAAATGCAGCACAGCTAACAGCAGCCTGGACAGTACTGCACACGGATAAATATGGCCCTAGAAAGGACCGTTGAGGTTCTTGAAGGCTACACTCACTCCTAACACTCTCCCTGCCTATGCAGCACTTCTGTCCCTAATGCCAGGTGCAACGCTCTGCAGAGCCGATTTTGAGAAAAAAAAATGCCACTGCTAACAGCAGCCAACACACAGCTATCAGTGGCCCTAATAAGGACCTTTGGGGGGTCTTGAAGCCTACACTAACTACCAATTCTTTCCCTACAGCAGCTCCGGTATAAACAGCACTGTCCCTCATCTAACTCACCAGGCATCTGAGGCGAGCCGCGGGAGGGGCCGACTTTTATATTAGGCGAACACCTGATCTCGCCAGCCACTCACAGCAGGGGGGTGGTATAGGGCTTAAACGTTGCAGGGGGAAGTTGTAATGCCTTCCCTGTCTTTCAATTGGCCAGAAAAGCGCGCTAACGTCTCAGGGAAGGAAGTGAAAGTAACCAGAACACCGCATGGTGTTCGTTACGAATAACGAACATCCCGAACACCCTAATATTCGCACGAATATCAAGCTCGGACGAACGCGTTCGCTCATCTCTAATACTCAGCTCTCTGCAGCTGCCGGGGCTCAGCCACGTACAGCTGGCTCTTCTCCTGCACTGCTCGGAGTAGTATTCAGAATTTAAATCCCTGCCTGCGGAATGGGCTGCCTCTGATTGGCTGAGCACTGTGACTAATCAGAGGCAGCTCTCAACTATTGAATGACAGCTGAGAGCTGCCTCTGATTGGTCCCTACACTCAGCCAATCAGAGACAGCACTCACCCATTCATGAATTCATGACAATGCTGTCACAGTGTCCAGTGACAATGGGACTCCCCGCGGAGATGAAGAAATCCTCTGCCACAGCTGTCACAGCCGCAGCAGGGGATAGCGGGAAACACCCATCTGACCCACCCCTTTTGAGTGGATAAACGCTGCTTACACTCAATGAGCGCTATGTACCCAGGAAAAGAGAAGGCAGAAGCGGTTAAAGACTTCTTCTCCCTTCTCCTCTGAGTTCTCAGTTGTAACTTTGAGCTGACAACCCAACCTGCGCTTGCTTGATTGCAAGAGCATAGGCTTTAATCTCACGCCATATTTTTGCTATCAGTAAAGACTAAAGCCCAGGACCAATCGCCATATATTTACTGCACTTGGTCCTTAACGGGTTAAGTAAGTCAATCTAATATTTGCGTGACGTTTTTCTCTAAAAGTAACGGACCTTGCTCAGACACAGACTGCAGTAGAAAAGAAGATTGGAACACTGGTAATCTGTGCAAGGGCTCAATCAGACGGGCGTTTTTTCGCGCGATTTGCGCATGCGCATGTGTCCGGCGATTTTATAAAACCATTGCTTTGCAATGGTATTGGACACATCAGCGCTTTTTATGCGCTCGTCCGATAAATTATAGAACTGAAATCGCAGATCGCACCTATCTGCGATTCCTGTTTTCTTCTCTATATGCGCTCAATGGGGCCGGCGGCAGCAGCGCCGACCCCATTGAGAACATATAGTAGAAAAATCATTCTCCTCTGCCACAGCTGTAACAGCTGTGGCAGAGAAGAATGATGTTTGCCCATTGAATTCAATGGAGCCGGCAATACAGCCGGCTCCATTGAAAGCAATGTGCTGCCGGCGATCGCGGGATGAATTTTCGGGAAGGGCTTAAAAATATAAGCCCTTCCCTGCAATTCATCCAGAAATGTGTAAAAAAAAGAATATATATATATACTCACCTGGTCCCGGCAGACGGAGTTCAGCCGCGGCCGGCGGTAGTTCTCCTGAACTGCTCTCTGTAGTATTTAAAATCCCCGCCTGCTGAATGAGCTGCCTCTGATTGGTCACAGCCTGACCAATCAGAGGCAGATCTCACTCACACCCATTCATGAATTCCCTGAATGACAGCTGAGAGCTGCCCCTGATTGGTCCCTGCGCTGAGCCAATCAGAGGCAGCACTCACTCACCCATTCATGAATCGTGACCGCGTACAGTTTACTGCTTGTCTGCTGGGGGTAGTAGTCGCTCATTATTACCCAGCTAAGCGTTACAGCAGGCCTGCGCATAATTGTTTCCTGGCTCTGCTGTGTCCGTTACATGATCGCCGTCATCCCGCCAGAGGGAAAGAGTATACATATATACGCTGCATACGGTGTCTGTCTGGTTTTTCACCTCACCATTTTAAAAAATTGAAGCAAAATACTTAAGGCCTACCACTGGCCTTTGGCCTCTTGACTGGTTCTGCCCTGTGAATTCCAGTAGCTCAGTCATACGCACCTAGGTCTGACTACAGGCTTGCGCTACATGTCGTTACATGATCCCCCTATACTGTGCTCCCCCTATACTGCTGCTAATGATATGTTACTGGGGCCTGTCTAGACTGCTACTACTACTGAAATGGAGCTAATACTGTGCTCCCCCTATACTGCTGCTAGTGATATGTTACTGGGGCCTGTCCAAACTGCTACTACTACTCAAATGGAGCTAATACTGTGCTCCCCCTATACTGCTGCTTCGGAATTGTTACCGGGGCCTGTCTTGACTGCTACTATTACTGAAATGGGCGGTTGGGCAGCATGTTACCCAGGAGAAGTGGCAGCAGAGTGTCATGCAGGCAGTGATTGTGCTTTGTTGGAGGTAGTGTGCTGCTTAGCTAAGGTATGCCTTGCTAATGAGGGTTTTTCAGAAGTAAAAATTGTTTGGGGGGGGGCCCACTCTTGCCTCTATTGTGGCTTAATAGTGGGACCTGGGAACTTGAAATGCAGCCCAACATGTAGCCCCTCGCCTGCCCTATCTGTTTCTGTGTCGTTCCCATCACTTTCTTGAATTTCCCAGATTTTCACAAATGAAAACCTTAGCAGAGCATAGGTCCCATACAAAAATGCTCGGGTCGCCCATTGACTTCAATGGGGTTTGTTACTCGAAACGAACCCTCGAGCATCGCGGGAAGTTCGACTCGAGTAATGAGCACCCGAGCATTTTGGTGCTCGCTCATCTCTATTTATTACCGAAATAATACATCTGTGCAGATTTTTAGCAACATGTGAATGGGGTTTGTAAAATGCCTTTCACTAGCATCAAACTAAACTTACCAATATTGGGTGCAGAATCAACTGAACTGTTAGGGTGGCTTCAGACAACCATATGCTTAAATGTGCATTGTTCAGCGCAAAGTATGTGTGCAGAGAACAAGGTTTTATTAGGTAGATTTGCACACATATCGGCACATAGTTCTGCACTTTTTGCACACACAGGGCCAGTTCACACGCGGTGACACCTCCTGCAGTGATTTAAAATGCCATTTAGTCTAATGAGGTACAAATGTGTTCTTATTTTCACAGAATTGTGCAGTGTATTGTGCATTTGCGTACATATTGAGTGTTTATCTGTTTACCTCCCATAGACTTCTATGGGGCCCTTGGTGCGCAAATACACAGAAACAAAGAGCAGGCCCTATTTTTTTTCTGCGAGCCATCGATATGCATGCGCAAAACAGGGTCACGAGAACTAACCAGTTCTGTTCTCGGTACATTCCGGTGTATATTTTACTAGCGCAAAAATGCCTGCAAATATGGTTGTCTGAGCAAGCTCTTACTGCACCAAAAAGCCTCTTCCCAAAAAACCAAAAGTGCGAAAACTGCAAACTTTAATATTGTTTGTAGAGACGAGCAAGCACCAAAATGCTCGGGTGCTCGTTACTCAGGGCAAGCTTTTCATAATGCTTGAGAGCTTGTTTCGAGTAGCGAACTCTATTAAAATTAATGGAAGACTCGAGCATTTTTCAAGGTGACCCATGCTCCGCATAGGGAAGGGTGTGTGATTCATCTGAAAACATCAGAAAGTGATAAAAACACAACAGAAATCGATAGGGAACAGCAGGGGCAGCATGCATGGATGCATCTGAGGCTCCCAGGTTGCACTATTAAGCCAAATTGTGGGCAAGAGCCTGAGGGTCACCCTCCTAACAATTTAGTTGGCCCAGACCATAATCAGCTAGGCACACGCGCTGGCACATCTTAGCTAAGCACCACACTAGGTGGGACGAAGGCCAATCACCACCTGCGGGTGACATCACTGCCGCTTCTCCTTGTTACATGCTGGCATTGCTGTCCTATCCCCCCCAGGTGTCCACAGCGTACTGTAATTTTTTCCCAGAGCAGCGTCCAGCTGTCCCCATCCCTGATGGGGTAAGGCACACCCCTTCGCCTACTCAGTAGGCCACAGTATACTGAATTTTTTCCCAGCGCAGCATTCAGCTGTTCTCATGCCACACGGTCACTTGATAGCCACACCAACCTCATGTCTATTTATAGGTGTGTATTGGATGAGGAGCAACAGGAGACACACACTGCAGAGGGTTGGCAGGGCCTGGCAGCAACCCTCTTTGAAATTGTAGGCGATAGCCCACAATGCTGATGAGAATTGCTGATAAATTAACGTATGATCATAATTCCAATCCCATGCCACCTCCGTCACAAAATTTTATGAGCCACAAACGTGGGCATAAAGAGGACTCAGATGCCAGTACTTTTACACATCTCCACAATTCAACAACTCATTCTAAAACAAAAGATTTTTTTTACCCAGAGTGCAGGTGAACCCCTAAAAGGATTTGTTTACCAAGAGTATAGGTGCACCTTTGAAAGATTTGTTTACCAAGAGTGCAGGTAAAAACCTGAAAGTTTTTTTGAGTGACAGCTCGTACTTGCTTAATGGAATTTAGGTGGCGGTCCACCGACAGGCAAGCTACTGCCTGTCCCAGCCCCTGCCTTTCCCTGAGGGGCTTGTTAACCAGTGCACCAGGAAAAGACTGCATGAACTCTAATGAAATTAGTGGCCAAAGATGGTTACCGTGCTGGGATATATTTCCGTACGCCATGTGACCCTTTTCAAATTGTGCTTCGTAGCTGACAAATCGCAGACAAATTTATGTATGCTTGTAAGTGCCATCCCATGCCACCTCCGTTGCTGCATTTCATTAGCCACAAACACCAGCATAGGGGGGAATTAGAGGCCAGTACTTCTACATTTTTAATGAAGAAAACAACCCATTTTAAAAAGAAGAATTTTTTTTTCTTCCAAGATTGCAGGTGGCACCCTGAAAGAGTCTTTGAGCCAGAGTGCAGGGTATTTATTTACCAAGAGTATAGGTGAACCCCTGAAAGATTTGTTTACGAAGAGTATAGGCGAAGCCCTGAAACAATTGCTTTACCAAGAATATAGGCGAAACCCTGAAACATTTTTGTACCAAGAGTATAGGCGAACCTCTGAAAGATTTGTTTACCCAGAGTGCAGGTGAACCCCTGAAAGATTTGTTTACCCAGAGTGCAGGTGAACCCCTGAAATCCTTTATTTAACATAGAGCTCGTACTTGCTTAATTAGATCCAGGTGGCGGTCCACCGACAGGCAAGCTACTGCCTGTCCCAGCCCCTGCCTCTCCCTGAGGGCCTTGTTAACCAGTGCCCCAGGGAAAGACAGCGTGTACTGTGAAGAAATTAGAGTGTCCAAACCAGGACAATTCATTCTGTCTCGGTATCAGATAGCTGGACACTGTGCTGGGATACATTTGTGGACTCGGTGGGCATATGAAGCTGGAACCAGCACGTTTGCTGAACTCTAGTGGGGAATCTCTTCAAAATTGGGGGTGAGAACCTGGAGGCGGCCCTCAGAAAAAATTGTTTTGACAAAGCCTGGAGGCAGCCCTCCGAAAAAATTAGTTTTTACAGAGTCTTTTGGCCCTCTGAAGAATTGGCTGTTCAGCGTGCTGACATGCTGGTTTAGGAGGAGGAGGAGGAAGATCAGACATGGGTAGACCAAGCTACTTCTACCCTTTTTTGGGGTGATAGAGGGTGCATGGCTCTCCAGTTCCAGCTTAAAGATACTTTATGTTAAGCTCCTTTCCAACGGTGGAGAAGAGAAGTCTGGGGAAATCCAGGCTTTGTTCATCTGAACAAGTGTAAGCCTGTCGGCGCTGTCAGTTGACAGGTGGATACACTTATCCGTGATAATCCCCCCAGCAGCACTAAACCCCTCTCTGATAACATGCTAGCGGCAGGGCAGGCAAGCACCTCCAAGGCATACAGAGCAAGTACGTGCCAAGTGTCCTTCTTTGACAAACAATAGTTGTATGGAGCAGAGGGATCACAGAGGATGTTGGTACAGTCGGCTATGTACTCACTCATTATCTTTTTACACTGTTCCCTCCTACTCAGCTTTGACTGGGGAGTGGTGGCACAGCCTGGCTAGGGTGCCATAAAACTGGCAAAGGCCTTGGAGAGTGTTCCCCTGCCTGCGCTGGACATGCTGCCTGTTTCCCTAGTTTTTCCAGCTAGTTGGTCCACTGAACTACGTCCTCTACTGCTAGCGTTGTCAGATAGGAACTTTAGTATCATCTTTTCCACCAGCGCCTTGTGGTATTGCATCACTCTCGTACTCCTTTCCTCTTCAGGAATGAGAGTGGAAAGGTTTTCCTTATACCATGGGTTGAGAAGGGTGAGCACCCAGAAATCTGTGTTGGCCAGACTGGTCTAACGCGAGGGTCACGGGAAAGGCAGCTTAACATGAAGTCAGCCATGTGTGCCAGGGTCCCAGTACGCAACACATCGCTGTCCTCACTAGGAGTCTCAGTCTCCTCCTCCTCCTCTTCATCCCATATACACTGAACAGATGTGATGGAAGTAGCATGGGTACCCTCTGCAGTGTGGGCAGCAGTCTCTTCCCCCTCCTCCTCCTCCTCCAATACGCGCTGAGAATCATACGTGAAGGTTGTCTGGCTATCAAGCGACATATTGTCATCCCCCATCACCTGTTCTATCCACAAAGCGTCGGCCTTAATGCTTAGCAGTGACCTTCTCAGCAGGCAAAGCAGCAGGATGGTTGCTCTGATAATGGCCGCATCACCGCTCACCATTTGTGTTGACTTTTCAAAGTTTCCTAAGCCCTGACAGATGTCAGACATCCATGCCCACTCCTCTGTGAAGAGCTGCGGAGGCTGACTACCACTTTGATGGCAATGTTGTAGCTGGTATTTAACAATGGCTCTACGCTGCTCGTAAACCCTGGCCAACATGTGCAAAATTGAATTCCAGTGCGTGGGCACGTCACATAACAGTCGGTGCACTGGCAGCTAGAAGCGATGTTTCAGTGTCCTGAGGGTGGCAGCATCTGTGGTGGACTTTCTGAAATGTGCGCAACGCACCTTGCTGAGCAGCTCAGACAAATTTGGGTAGTTTTTTAGAAAGCACTGAACCACCAGATTAAACATGTGGACCAGGCATAGCACGTATGTTAGTCTGCCAAGCTGCAGAGCTGCCACCAGGTTACGCCCATTGTCACACACGACCATGCCTGGTTGGAGGTTCAGCGGCGAAAGCCACAGATCTGTCTGCTCCATCAAACCCTGCTACAGCTCTTGGGTGGTGTGCCTCTTGTCACCTAAGCTCAGGAGTTTCAGCACGGCCTGCTGATGCCTTCCCACGTTAGTGCTGCAGCGCCTCGAGTTACCGACTGAAGACGACGTGCTCACAGATGGAGGAGGAGGAGGAGGGGGGGGGATTTGGAAGAGGTGGCATAATAAGCCGGAGAAACCATGACCAAGGAAGGACCTGCAATCCTCGGTGTGGGTAGCGCATGAGTTGACCCAGGGTCAGATTCGGTCCCAGCCTCCACCAGGTTAACCCAATGTGCCGTCAGGGAGATGTAGTGATCCTGCCCGCCAGCACTTGTCCACGTATCAATGGTTAAGTGGACCTTCCCAGTAACCGTGTTGGGGAGGGCACGGTTAATATTCCGTGACACGTGCTGGTGTAGGGCTGGGATGGCACAGCGTGAAAAATAGAGGCGACTGGGGACCGAGTAGCAAGGGATGGCCGCCACCATGAGGTTGCAGAAAGCCTCAGTTTCTACTAGCCCATATGGCAGCATCTCCAGGCTCAGCAGTTTGGAGATATGCACGTTTAGCAATTGTGAATGCGGGTGAGTGGCTGCATATTTGCGCTTTCACTCTAATGCTTGTGTTATGGACAGCTGAACGCTGCACTGGGACACATTGGTGGAGGCAGTGGAGGACCGTGGAGGTGAAGGTGTGGGTGCAGGCCGTGAGACGCTTGTGCCTGCGTCCTGCGAGGGGGATTGCATCTCAGTGCGAGCATGTGACACAGGGGAAGAGGCAGTGGTGTGACCCACAGGCGGTGAATGGCCTTCGTTCCACCTCGTCAGGTGCTTAGTAGAGATGAGCGAGCACCAAAATGCTCGAGTGCTCGTTACTTGAGTCGAACTTTCAGTGATGCTCAAGAGTTTGTTTCGAGTAACGAACCCCATTGAAGTCGATGGGCGACTCGAGCATTTTTGTATATCGCCGATGCTCGCTAAGGTTTTCATTTGTGAAAACCTGGGAAATTCAAGAAAGTGATGGGAACGACACAGAAACGGATAGGGCAGGCGAGGGGCTACATGCTGGGCTGCATCTCAAGTTCCCAGGTCCAACTATTAAGCCACAATAGTGGCAGGAGTGAGACCACCCCCTCGCACTGTCAGCGTAAAGATCGTTCTTCTCTGCCACAGCTGTAACAGCTGTGGCAGACAAGAACGATGTTAGCCCATTGAATTCAATGGAGCCGGCAATACAGCCAGCTCCATAGAAAGCAATGGGCTGCCGGTGATCGCGGGATGAATTGTCGGGAAGGGCTTAAATATATAAGCCCTTCCCTGCAATTCATCCAGAAATGTGTAAAATAAAATATATATACATATACTCACCTGGTCCCGGCAGACGGAGTTCAGCGCGGCCGGCTGCAGTCCTCCTGAACTGCTCTGAACAGCTGTGAGTAGTATTCAGCAGCTGGGGATTTAAAATCCCCGCCTGCTGAATGAGCTGCCTCTGATTGGTCACAGCCTGACCAATCAGAGGCAGATCTCACTCACACCCATTCATGAATTCATGAATGGGTGAGTGAGTGCTGCCTCTGATTGGCTCAGGGGAAGCTCTCAGCTGAATGTCATTCAGCTGAATGTCATTCAGCTGAGAGCTGCCCCTGAGCCAATTAGAGGCAGCACTCACTCACCCATTCATGAATTCATGAATGGGTGTGAGTGAGACCTGCCTCTGATTGGTTCAGCGCTGAGCCAATCAGGGGCAGGTCTGACTCACACCCCCTTCACACCCACTGCAGGCCGGCCGCACTGAACTCCGTCTGCCGGGACAAGGTGAGTATATATATATATATTTTTTTTTACACATTTCTGGATGAATTGCAGGGAAGGGCTTATATATTTAAGCCCTTCCCGACAATTCATCCTGCGATCGCCGGCAGCCCATTGCTTTCAAAGGAGCCGGCTGTATTGCCGGCTCCATTGAATTCAATGGGCTAACATCGTTCTGCCGAGACAAGGTGAGTATATATATATATATATTTTTACACATTTCTGGATGAATTGCAGGGAAGGGCTTATATATTTAAGCCCTTCCCGACAATTCATCACGCGATCGCCGGCAGCCCATTGCTTTCTATGGAGCCGGCTGTATTGCCGGCTCCACTGAATTCAATGGTCAGTGCTAGTTTAATCGAGACGAGTACCGCGTGGTGCTCGTCTCGAGTAACGAGCATCTCGAGCACCCTAATACTCAAACGAGCATCAAGCTCGGACCAGTATGCTCGCTCATCTCTAGTGCTTAGTAGAGATGAGCGAGCACCAAAATGCTCGAGTGCTCGTTACTTGAGTCGAACTTTCAGTGATGCTCGAGAGTTCGTTTCGAGTAACGAGCGAAATTGAAGTCAATGGGCGACTCGAGCATTTTTGTATATGACAGGTGCTCCGCTAAGGTTTTCATTTGTGAAAATCTTAGCAAATCACCAAAGTCATGTAAAAAACACAGAAATGGATAGGGCAGGGGGCGTGGCCTGACCGCGGAACGAGATGGCTGCATAGAGCTTGTGCTCCATCCCCACGGCACACTTTCAGGCACCTAACAGCCGCTATTTTCCCGGAAAATGGGGAAATTAACTAAGGAAAAGACCAGAGAACACTCAGGGACCCCTCGTCCTGCCCGAGGTCAGTCTGATATGCAGCGGTACCTTAAGGAGAGGAGCGCCCGTTCTCCACACGCTGCAGGCAAGATGGAGCCGGCAGCTGCAGCAGCTCTGTGCACAACGCGGGAGGGAGAGATCTGATCAGAGGGAGAAGAGGATGAGCCCCCATCAAAGGGCTTCATGAGAGAGCTGCTTGCTACAACCATGGGGCCACTGTTAACTGAGCTAACAGCTATAAAAGAAGAAGTGAGAAGTATGGGGAGGAGGGTGGAGGACCTGGAGGGCTCCACTGCTAATATCACTAACCACACAGGAGACCTGGCTGCAGTGGTGAAAGAGCAACACACTCACCTTAATAGAATGCTCCTCATGCAAGAAGATTTGGAGAACAGGAGCCAGCGTAACAACTTGCGTATAAAGGGTCTGCCGGAGTCCTGGGCTTCTGAGGCGTTGCATAAAGTCACCATGGAGAGATTTGTGGGTCTGCTGGGAGAGGATAGAGCTTCGGAGATCTCGATTGAGCGGGTGCACAGAGCCCTAAGAC
The DNA here is from genome assembly GCF_035609145.1 of Eleutherodactylus coqui. Taxonomy (NCBI): domain Eukaryota; kingdom Metazoa; phylum Chordata; class Amphibia; order Anura; family Eleutherodactylidae; genus Eleutherodactylus; species Eleutherodactylus coqui. The sequence goes on along the minus strand of NC_089839.1, from coordinate 112,303,738 downwards.
CGCAGCCGGCCCCGACAGACCCCCCAAGGGACATACTGTGCAAACTTCTGTCCTTCCCTGATGCGGTCGCAGTTCTGAACGCGGCCCGCAGCATCAGAAACCTCCAATACGAGGGCACAGATATCTAGATTTTTCAAGATCTCTCACCAACAACTCTGGCCAAGCGCAGGCTCTTATGCCCTTTATTGGAAGCGCTAAAATCCAAGAACATTAAATATGCCTGGTTATTTCCTTTCGGAATAGGAGTGACCCACAAGGGAAAGAGAATAAATATACGATCCCCGGAGGATCTCCAGGGGAGCTGGCACCATTTGGGTTTGGAACCCATAGACCTCCCCAACTGGCTTCCCTTACCAGAATTCCCAACTCTCCCCCATCTGCCCACTCAGGAAGCCTGGCGCATGGCTACGTCCTCAAAGTCTCTGCGTGGCAAGCAGAGAAAGAAGCAAAGAGAAGAGAACGCCACCTGCGACACCTGAAATTCTCCAGACAACCGCCCTCTTTTGACACAGGAACAGTGCAACATAACTGAGTCCACACGGGCGACCCAACTCCGTCGACTTCCATGGGGACGAGTACCTGGAGGATCCAAGGGTGCCTATATGCTGGACTCTGCTGGTTTGACCTCTGACCCTTACTTTCCAGTTGGTATTTTCAGTCCACAATTTTTAGAAGCGGGACTTTTCCTCCCCTTTTTTCACTCATTTGCAAGTGCCTTTTTTGTGCCTCCCCCGATCAGGCAATAGTTAATATTCTTAGTTAATACTACTAATTCTTTTTTTTTTTGTCACCCCACGTTTACGGTTGAGCTCCAGAATTTTTGTGGAACTCACCCGTAACATCTAAACATCAGAAACCACTGACGTTAATCTATTGATACAGTTACTAATATTGTTCGTACCCCTCTTTCCACCCCCCACCTTTCCTAACCTTTCCCTTTCCTATCTTCTGACTGTACCGTTTCATATTATACTTACACGCGCAGTGCTGATATTTGGTTACCTAATTTATATACTTTTCTCAGTTTCAAGGCTGCTCCTAATGGTCCGGATCAACAATGAATATCCTGAGGGTCGCGGAGCCACTGAGAGTCACGTCCTTCAACGTCGGGGCCTGAACACTCCTCAAAAAAGGTATAGTGTCTCCCACATGGTCAGAAAATTCAACACAAAAATACTCCTCCTACAAGAAACGCACCTTAAAGCTGATAATAACTATCACCTCCCAGGGAGAGCTTTCTCCCAGAGTTTCCATAGCACACATCCCACTTCTGCCTCAAAGGGGGTGTCCATTATGTTTCATAGATCTATTGTGTTCTCCCTGAAGGCTAAATACTCAGATGAGATGGGCAGAGTACTATTCCTAAAGGGGTCCATAGAAAACAAGAAGCTAACAATAGCGAATTTATATGCCCCTAATTCCAATCAAGTAGGTTGGTTGATTGAGCAACCCAACATTCTAAAAGAATTCGCCGAGGGTTCAATTGTGCTAGGAGGGGACTTTAATGTCTTCCTTAACCCCCTGATAGACTCATCAAAAGGCAGATCGTGGATGGCTCAGAGACAAATTAGTAAACTTAACAAAACACTTCTAGAGATGGGAGTCATGGACGCATGGCGAACAATCAACCCCTCGACAAAAGATTTAACATTTTTCTCCCAAGTCCACTCCTCTTTTCAGAGACTGGACCATATATTTGTTTCTCAGGACATCCCGACAAAGGTAAAGGGGGCTAGAATAGAATCTATCACCATCTCTGATCATGCCCCAATGCATATAGATCTTGGCCTTACTGCAGAAAGACACAGGGAATGGATCTGGAGACTAAACACCTCCCTACTAGATTCGGAGCTGGAGAGGGACCGCATCTCGCGGGCGCTAGATGAATTCTTTCAATTAAATGACACCGGTGACCTAGATTTCCCGGTCGTGTGGGAGACTCACAAGGCGTACGTGAGAGGCCTGTTCATCTCCTTAGGCTCAAAAATTAAAAAGCAACAACAGCTCGAGATAGACAACCTCCTAACCAGGATAGCGAAAGCCAAGCGACTTTCCAAACTATCCCAAGTAATAAATAACCTGGAGGAACTAACGGATTTAAGACGAGAACTTAAGTCCAAGTTAGACTCTAGATACAACAAAAAGCACTTGTACCTTAAATATAAGTTCTATGCCCACGGCAACAAAGGGAGCAAGTTACTCTCATCCATGATCAAAAAGGCCAAAACCAAAAACCATATCTCTTCCATTAAAGACCACACAGGGAATTCCATATCTTTATCAAAAGAAATAGCAGAGGCCTTCCAAAGATTCTACACGGAACTTTATAATCTAAAAGACCCGGACCCCAACATAAACCCCGTTTGCAACAAGGAACAAATTGATCACTTCTTAAACTCTGTAGATTTACCCAAGGTGGAGGACTCTGAGGCCCGAGCCTTGGTGCTCCCCATCACCTTACAGGAGGTAGAGAAAATAATAAAAGATAGCCCCACCGGTAAGAGCCCAGGCCCGGACGGCCTTCCAGTTCAATATTATAAGACCTTCAAAGAGACAGTGGCCCCCAAGCTAAAAGATCTGATGAACGCCCTCATGTTGGGTAAACCATTACCCAAACAAGCACAGGAGGCGCATATAGCGCTTATCCACAAAGAGAATAAAAACCCGGAGCTCTGTGGCAGCTACAGGCCCATCTCTCTAATTAATGTAGACGTCAAGTTTTGGGCTAAGTTATTGGCCAAAAGATTCGAAAACCTAATTCCCTCTTTGATCGACAGAGAGCAAGCAGGTTTTGTCAAAAACAGAGAGGGCAGAGATAACTGCTACAGACTGCTCCACGCTATCAGATATGCACAAACCCACAATATAGAGTTAGCACTCGTTGGAACAGACGCCGAGAAGGCATTCGATAGGGTGAGCTGGACTTAAATGGAGAGAGTATTGACCCACTTTAACTTTCCATCCCCCTTCCTGGCTGCAATCTTTTCCCTATACAAGGAACCATACGCCAGACTGAAGGTCAATAACCTACTTTCTCCTCCATTTGACATCACGAACGGCACCCGTCAGGGTTGCCCGCTCTCCCCGACCCTCTTTATTCTCTCGCTGGAACCCCTGTTGAGGAGCATTAGGTTAGCCCCGGGTATCAAGGGACTGAGAGTTGGTTCAACTAACCTACACACGGCTGCATTTGCAGACGATATTATGTTTGTAATATCTGAGCCAGAAACAGGAATCCCTAACCTAAATACCCTCCTAAACTCCTTTGGAAACATATCAAATTTCAAGATAAATTACCACCATTCTAAACGTCTCTATCTCCCCAGACCGCTGCCGCCATCTTAAGTCCAGCTCACCCTTCGAATGGTCTGACACCTTAATAGACTATCTCGGCATAAAAATTACAAAAAAAACGGAAGATCTATATAGCGCTAACTTTACACCCTTGCTGTCCCAGGTCAAATCCTTATTACAGAGGTATGATGTGCCGTATGCCTCATGGTTCGGCAGGAAAAATATTTTAAAAACATATGTACTACCACAAATACTTTATAAACTAAGAATGCTCCCTATCCATCTCCCCCAGTCCTTCTTCAAAGCCTTACGTTCGGCCTTCACAGGCTATACCTGGAGGCAGAAAAGACTGATACTGGCCTTCAGCCTTATGGTCAAAAGGAAAACCGAGGGGGGGGGGGGATTGGTTTGCCTGGCGTCCACGACTTTTATCAAGCAGTCCAAATTAGATACTGGATAGACTTAACGTCTCCCTCGGGAGACAAACTACTACACTCTCTAGCCATAGGCAGGGAGGGGAGACACTTTGCTTGAGGATCTATGGTACCCCGCAAAAAAAGTCTACAGAGCCAAAAACTTCAATCCATTGTTACGAGCCCCTTGTGAGGTTTGGGATAAGCTTAGGCAGATCCTGGCGCCCGACACCTCTCCCGCAGCCCCACTGAGTATTTTATGTAAACATTTAGGTCGGTCAACCGATAGAGATGTCAGAGCCCTCTGGAGGAAGTTTGCCCCTCTGAGAGTAAAGGAGTTACAGTCACTTGCCCATAAACAACCTGATGAGATCCTAAATACCTAAGCGCCACAGCTCTCCCTCTCCTTCTTACAAAGAGCACATATACTCCAAGCTTTTGGGGAGTTCCAGAAATCCTCCAAGTCCACCAGACCAGAAACCCCATTCGAAAAAATACTAGTTAGCGACCAGCCAAGAAATAAATCTATCTCTATTATTCGCAATAAGATCCTTATTCTGGAGGTACCCTATAAACCAGCCTTCCTATTTTCTTGGGAAAGGGAACTCAATATCTCCCTCACTTCATCAGATATCAAACTGATTCTGCAAACCGCTTTTGGACTTTCACCCTGTATATTACTTCAGGAAAGTCACTACAAAATCATGGTCAGATGGTACAAGACCCCACAGTGGCTCTATACACATAAGCTAGCTGACCACGACAAATGCTGGAGATGTAATGCGGAGACGGGATCATACTGCCATATCTGGTGGGAGTGTAGGGAGCTGACCACGTTCTGGAGAGAGCTGGGAGACGTACTGCGACTCCTTAAACCCAACTTCCATATCACAGCGGAAGCACTGTTCCTTTGGAGACCCTTGGCGAACTTTCACCCTTTAAAAGATAAATTGTTGGCCTTCCTCCTCGACGCCGCAAAAGCCCTAATCTCCTCCCTTTGGCTCCAAAGGGAGCCCCCCACTCTGGCAACCTGGAAATTAAGAGTAGACTCCATATACAATATGGAGGAATTACATAGCTGGAATACCGGAACGCATGAGGGATTCATAAACACTTGGCACCCCTGGAGGCAAATCAATTCCGTTTAAATCTTACCTACCATCTGACCGTTAGAGCGAGTAGGTGGCAGAGAATCCCCCCTTGAACCACAACTCTGATCACCTTAACCCAATCCACTAACCTTTGTGACGCGGACCCGGGTCGTTGAAGGACCACCTCGGCTCGGATTACCATCATCAAAGTGGCGAAACGACCCTCGGGATACGTATTCCAGAGAAAGATCGAGAGACGGAACTGTGAGACGGAACTGTCTCGCTGGAGGAGCAGCCAGGTAACCACTTTCTAGGACAGTCTGCCTTCTCCGATTCCTATGTCCCCCCCCCAACCCCACCTTCCCCTCCATACCTATCCCTTTTACCCCTGTACACCCACTTTTGCTTATTACTAAGGTTGATAATTTCATGTTTCTCTCACACGCAAGAAATATGGGGATCAATCTGATGTAAAATACCACTTACTGGGGGCCTTCTCTGAGCCAGTGAAGGCCTCATGCCATTTAATACCATACATCAGCCTTATTACCAACAGATGCATACCCCACTCTGTTATGTATAATGATGACTTGTGATGTGAGATTTTTGTATTTTATGTATTATGGAAAATTTCAATAAAACTTCATTTAAAAAAAAAAAAAAGAAATGGATAGGGCAGGCGAGGAGCAACATGCAGGGCTGCATTTCGGGCTCCGAGGTCTCACTATTAAGCCACAATAGTGGCAAGAGTAAGACCCCCCCCCCCCACACTGTCAGCATAAAGATCATTCTCCTCTGCCACAGCTGAGAAGAACGATGTTAGCCCATTGAATTCAATGGAGCCGGCAATTCAGCCGGCTCCATTGAAAGCAATGGGCTGCCGGCGAGCGAGGGATGAATTTTCGGGAAGGGCTTAAAAATATAAGCCCTTACCTGAAAATCATCCTAAAATGTGTAAAAATAAAAAAAAAATGTATACTCACCTTTCCGCTGCAGCCGGAGTTCAGCCGCGTCTGGCCGGCAGTTCTCCTGAACTGCTCTGAGTAGTATTCAGCAGCTGGGGTCCCTGCGCTGAGCCAATCAGAGGCAGCACTCACCCATTCATGAATTCATGAATGGGTGTGAGTGAGAGCTGCCTCTGATTGGTGAGGCTGTGACCAATCAGAGGCAGCTCATTCAGCAGGCGGGGACTTTCACCCCGCCCAGGACCTCGGCCTCTGCCCACACCCTCATTTGAACACCCAAGTCGACGTCCTTGACCTCGACCCTTACCCCTAGCCTTCATCATGTTGTATAATGCACTTGGTCAAAATGCGAGGTATTTTGCGTATGCTTTAAGCCCAAAATAGATACTGTAAACTGCATCTAGGGTTGTTAGATAGTGTAGATTGACAGGACACACCGAGGGGTATATTGCGTACACTTTAAGCCCAAATTAGACACTGGAAACTGTGTACAGTCTTGTTAGATAGTATGCATCGACAGGACACATACAGGGGTATATAGCGTACGCTTTAAGCCCAAAATATACACTGTAAACAGCGTATAATCTTGTTAGATAGTGTGGCTTGACAGGACACACCCAGGGGTTAATTTGGCATACGCTATAAACCCAAAATATACACTGTAACAGCGTAAGTCTTGTTAGATAGTGTGACAGGACGCACACAGGGGTACATAGCGTACGCTTTAAGCCCCCCCCCCCAAAAAAAAAAAAAAAAATTAAACAGCGTATAGTCTTGTTAGATAGTGTGGATTGACAAGATACACCCAGGTGTTAATTTGGCATACGCTTTAAGCCCAAAATATACACTGTAAACGGCGTATAGTCTTGTTTGATAGAGTGGATTGACAGGACCCACACAGGGGTATATATGACGTCATTATGCGTTATAATATAATAAGTGATGCATAATGACGTCAATTCCGGTGACGCGAGTTCCAGCCGGTCCAATCAAGTGACCACGCAGCACACTGGCATCTCGGCGCCATCTTACTGCCCTCACATAAAAGAGACTCCCCTGTACAGGTACAGCACACAAGCTCACTACTTCACAGGGTAAGTGCCACCCACATTCTCATGTGGTTCTTTTACCAGCAGCAGATCCTGTATTGCACAAGTCTATGTAGCTCACCTCCCATAGGTATTGTTCATATTTATGATAAAACTTTATATTTTATATGCCACATTCCCTTAATAAAACCACAATATGGACCCCTGTATTATATAGCTGTGGTTTCCTTATCCTTGTCTACCACTATGGTACTCCCATAATAATAAGATTCCTAGTGTGATTTTATACAACGCCACAAATGTTCTTATCCCTAGATTTTAATAGCCGTGTACATACTTGTATGTCGCTGTGTACGTCTTATATACATTTTATATATTCTCTATATACATTTTTTGCTGTGTATTTTATATATATTTACTGTCTAATGAAATGCCATTATTTTTCCTTTTTACTTATATGTCCTATATGTTTTCTCTATTCATTTTATCTAAAACTTTTTATTTCACATGCTACATTTACTCATGTTCAGACTATTGTGCTTGAGAAAGAAACCCCTTGAGCTCCAAAGCGCATTGAACCCTCCTGTTTTTTTGAACAATAAACATCTTTATGTGCTATCATTTTGGGCTGCATTCTTCCAGTCAGTTGCACAAGGTTCCTTGGAGGTCACCCTGAGCATAGGATCTTTTCCTTCTTGTACAACACCCACCCTCTCTGGGGTTTTTCCAGCCGCCCAGTCACTCATCCTCTGTGTTCTCTCCTTTGGATGTCCCTACAGCGGGACAGGGTTTCCTCCACATAACACATTTACTATTTTACATTGCCACACCAGCATTTGTCCTTAGCACGTACTACTTGTGCGGCCTCCTAGAGGCGCTGTCCACACCCTTCTTGTTTCGTTGTACAGTCAAGTTAAATAGTATGCATCGACAGGACTCACACAGGGGTATATAGTGTACGCGTTAAGCCTCCCCCCCCAAAAAAATGTAAACAGCGTATAGTCTTGTTAGATAGTGTGGATTAAAAGGACGCACACAGGGGTATATAGCGTACGCTTAAAGCCCCCCAAAAAATAAAAAAATGAAAAATGATAGGAGATGGTAACTTCTTATCTACTCTCTGTACACCACTAGCAGTATACTGCATAAAACAGGTAACAGTATGCAGTATACAGCTGGGATGCTTGAGAATACTTTAAGCGCACTACTACTCCTAGCCAGCCAAACTGCTGATGCACAAAAGTACAGTTGTAGTCCTAAAAAGAACTGTTGGGTTGTTGGAACATGGATCCCTGCCTAAACGCAACCTCTAACCTATACTACCACTCTCCCTGATTAGCAGCAGCTCTGTCACTCACCTAATCCAGCCTGCGGGTGAGGCGAGCATCAGATGACTTGAGTTTTTATGCTCGTAGGTCACCTGATTCGGCCAGCCAATCACTGCTATAGAAGTGCATAGGGTTGGCACGTCATAGCAAGAGGTGCCAAAGCCTTCACTGCATGTTTATTGGCTAAAGAAAGGCGCTAAACATGTGGGGAGGAGAGGGTGAAATTTTCTCGAGCACCGTGTGGTGCTCGCTCGAGTAATGAGTACCTTCGAGTATGCTAATGCTCGAACGAGCATCAAGCTCAGACGAGCATGCTTGCTCAGCTCTAATTGTTTGTATTGTTTTTTTCTGCAGTTCTGGTTCTGAATTTTGAATAGAAGCAGTTCTAGTAATTTTTTTTTCAAGGACTTCATAACTGTAATTGAACAAAACCACAACAAAAACATTACAAATGTTTGCAATTTTCCCTGTGTGCATGAATATACCTAAGGTGTCATGTACACATACTATACAAAGTTCTGGACCTATAAATTACTTGAGATGCTTTCATTGATGCCATATTATGGATATATTTTTTCCTATAACCATTTCTTCTAGAGCAGAATAAGTCTGTAATATGTTACTGAATAGAAGCACCAGGTGACGGCTTATTATTACAAGCTCTGTGCACAAAGTTCAGCAGCGTGCAGTTGCCCTAAGGGCTCATTTACACCTGCGTTCACATTGCATTCAAGCCTTCCGCCGCTATTCTATTTTAGGAGTAGAGCAACGGAAATAGACTGGAATTAAACGTTTTAAATTTTTTCTAATGATTTCTGTTTTGTTTTTTTTAAATAGAGCATGTCACTGTTTGTTTGCGCATTCAAATGGGAAAGTGTGAATGAACCCATTGAGAACAATAGGTTCTATTCTTTGTGCAATGTGTGTACATATTTTGTGTGTGCAAATGCAGACACAAACACGCTTGTGAGAGGCTGCCCATACACACATAAGAGCCCTATTGTTCTCTATGGGTCCGTTCTGAATGCAATGCATACCCAATTACTTTGCGTATTTGTGACATTTTTTATGCATCTTGCTAGGAGAGATGAAAAGGAAGTTAAAATTGAACCCAGGAAGTTGTAGTCAGACAGTACAGGAGCCTCTAGGGACCACCACACCCATCCAAGCTGTTGTCTGTGGATATTGGACGCCATCATAATAATAATACCATGGCGAGTTTTGTTATATGCAAACTAATTGCTCTGATGCATCAGATGTGACTGTGCAAAAGTGGAAAAAATAGCCTAGCCAAGAGAGCCTCATCCTCTAGTGAAGAAGCCTATATGGAGAAGATAGGCCTTTTGGTCCCTTAAGGGCAACCACATCCCCTGCATCACCTATAGTAACACCCCTGGATCTCAGAGCGCCACTAACAACTCTCACAACACAGGAAAGCACAAGAAAATGGTGCCTGTGTGATCATGTGAGCGCTAAAAGGGGGTTGGTCAACTTATTACATCATACCCTGCCTGCGTTTTGAGCTTGTAATATATGCTGTACATATAACATACACGTGCAAAAATGCACGCATAAACAGGTAAAACTCTATGAATATTACTCTGCATATTACAATACGGTTGTGTGAGCCCGGCCTAAGAGGCACTATTACTAAAGTGTAATAATGTTTTTCTCTTGTTTCTTTCGGAGTATTAGTAGACAACATATATATATATATATATATATATATATATATATATATATATATATATATATATATATATATTGCCTATTTTCATTGAGCTGTAAAAAATATGAATGTGGGATTTTGATTTAAGACTTTTCTTATTTTGCATGGTTGAATTATTCTTCAACATAATAAAGGTAGTTTAGATTATCATATCAGATCATATAGTATACGGTTTGCAATTAAATAAAATGTCTATTCATCTACATAGACCCTCTATATCCTTTGGGTTTTTTTTCAAAAATTTACTGCTAGGAATAGTTTAGGTCATTTCACATTCCTGCAAAATATATGCTTTTGAAAACAGAATGTTTCAAGGAACAAGACTTCATAATCATTTAAAAAGCTGTCCTGGTATCTTAATATTAAAATATTCTCAAGGAAAACCAGAATCCTTTTCACAATTACATTTCTTGCTCTGCTCCTTTTTCTCCGGGGGATGTATGATATGATGATATGAAGTCTTGACCTTTCTGATATATTCAAGATGCACACAAAATGTTACAGGACATAATCTCAGTTCTACATAAAGACTACTTTAGCTTTGTTATATACATGCATAATTTTGCATAGTTTCAAATGTCTTTGAATTAACATCATCTGCTTAGATGTACTTAGTGCTCTGTGTCTGTCCATAATTAATTCTGGCGTAGACATGATTAACAAAGCAAATTTCTAAATTAAAACTAATTAAATTGTATATAATTTAAATAATGTGGTAGATAATTATATTCCAAATGAAGGAACATTTAAGTAGTTTTTTTTTTTCTTTAATGATAAAATATCATTCAGAATAAACCATTAGCTTTTACTGTCATTCAGCAAACATATTGTTAGGTTGTGCTGCTGGGACCTGTTGTTCTATGGGTTTCCAGGAGCACATCACCAGAGGTGTGGTATAATTAAGCTGGCTAGGTGTGGAGTTTCTTAAGCAAGCCAATCCCCACTGGTCTGCTGCACATTTAAATCAGCCCCTCTGGCTTGGGTGCAGTTTATTTCAAGTCATCCACTGGCGGTGGAGCAAGCAAGAATCTTAGAGGTGGTTCCCCTGTTTACCTGTGACTACGCAAGCTAACTATAACAGTTTATATTTATTTCATCTTGTTTTCCATGTAATTTCCCAATCCCTCATAGGGTTAACTAGTGGCCAAATCTGTGGTCAGGATGGGTTATCTGCAGTTATGCAGGTCCCTTACGGGTTTCAGAATATGGCAATGGAAAACAATTTTATGTTTAAGGAAACAGTTTATTTACACTTTAAATGTAGAAAAACATTAAAAAATAATTGAAACTTTTGTTACTGCCCTAATCATACTGATCTGTAGCACAATGTTCTATCATTTTTACTGCACTGTGAATGCTGTAAAAACTAAACCCAACCAAAAATTGCGCAATTACACTTTTTTTTTCATTTTTCCCCATTCACATTTCTATATAAGTTTTTTCATACATCACATGGCACAGTAAATGGTACCACTAAAATACAACTTGTCCCACAAAAAGACAAACCCTAATATAGCTATGCCAATGGAAAAATAAAAAAAGTTATAGCTCTTGAAGAAAGGGGATGAAAAAGCAAAAATAATATAATGAAAAATCTCTAATGCCACTATGTCAACGCTCCCCAGTCAAGGCTGAGTCGGCGGGAGCACTGTAAAAGGATGGTGAGGGAGTACGTAGCTGATCGCACGACCGTCCCCCGTGACGCCTCTGCTCCGTACAACTACTGGGTGTCGAAGCTGGACACGTGGCCTGAACTCGCGCTGTATGCCCTGGAGGTGCTTGCTTGCCCTGCGGCTAGCGTCTTGTCAGAGAGGGTGTTTAGTGCGGCTGGGGGAATAATCACGGATAAGCATACCCGCCTGTCAACCGACAGTGCCGACAGGCTTACACTCAAAGATGAACAAAGCCTGGATTTCCCCAGACTTCTCTTCTCCACCAGCGGACAGCGGCGGTACCTAAACAATACGTAGGCTGCACCCGCGGATGGAAGCATCGTTCTCTATCACCATAAAAAACGGGAACCTTTTAGCTTCATTAATCTGTGTATTATATTCATCCTCCTCCTCCTGAAACCTCACGTAATCACGCCGAATGGGCAATTTTTCTTAGGCCCACAAGGCTCAGTCATATTACTTTTGTAAACAATGTTTATACGTTTCAATTCTCATTAAAGCGTTGAAACTTGCACCTGAACCAATTTATATTTTAACTGGGCTGCCTCCAGGCCTAGTTACAAATTAAGCCACAGTAACCAAAGCGATTAATGGGTTTCACCTGCCCTCTTCGTTGGGCATGGGCAATTTTTCTGAGGTACATTAGTACTGTTGGTACACCAATTTTTTTGGGCCCTCGCCTACAGTGTAATCCTAGTAATTTTTATGGGCTTCGCCTGCACTCATGGTACAGCAAGGTGTGTGGGGTTGGCCTACACTTTTTCTACATGAATGTAACTGGGGCCTTGTCTATACTGCAGCTACTGAAATGGGAAAGAGACTGTTATCTCCCTAAACTGCTGCAACGGGAATGTTACTGTGGCCTGTCTTGACTGCTACTACTACTGAAATGGAACTAATACTGTGCTCCCCCAATACTGCTGCTTCGGAATTGTTACTGGGGCCTGTCTTGACTGCTACTATTACTGAAATGGAACTAATACTGTGCTCCCCCTATACTGCTGCTTTGGAATTATTACTGGGGTCTGTCTTGACTGCTACTATTACTGAAATGGGCGGTTGGGCAGCATGTTACCCAGGAGAAGTGGCAGCGGAGTGTCATGCAGGCAGTGATTGTGCTTTGTTGGAGGTAGTGTGGTGCTTAGCTAAGGTATGCCTTGCTAATGAGGGTTTTTCAGAAGTAAAAATTGTTGGGGGGGCACTCTTGCCTCTATTGTGGCTTAATAGTGGGACCTGGGAACTTGAGATGCAGCCCAACATGTAGCCCCTCGCCTGCCCTATCTGTTTCTGTGTCGTTCCCATCACTTTCTTGAATTTCCCAGATTTTCACAAATGAAAACCTTAGCGAGCATCGGCGATATACAAAAATGCTCGAGTCGCCCATTGACTTCAATGGGGTTCATTACTCGAAACGAACCCTCGAGCATAGCGGGAAGTTCGACTCGAGTAACGAGCACCCGAGCATTTTGGTGCTCGCTCATCTCTAGTATGAAATCTTATGTAAATCTGTACACTATTAACAGACATGCAGACAATTCATGTTAATTACCATGATGCTATTTGATTAATTTCATCTTTCTGCTCTCGACAATGATTAGGTAGGACTTCTTTTTTCTGAAAATGTAATTGTACTGTTGATTTTAAAAAAAGGCATCAATATTGAATACTTGTCAAAACATGTTAGTATTTGCATTGCAGTGCAATGCTATCTGTAATCCAAAATGATCTGAATCTGCTTTCATGTATTTATTTATAGCTTACATGGAAAGACTGACAGCTGCATAAGATTCTTGACAAAGTCACAAACTGCATATTCCTTCCCTTCTCTTGACATGTCTTTGTTTGCCTTACATCAGGATTATTCTTGTATACAGAAAAATCTCTGATTTATAGCCACCATTGTAACAGCTGCCGTATTTTTCGAACTACTTATAAAAAACTGAATATGGATCAATAAAATACAACTTGCAAACAAGAATGGTCTTACCAGCCAAAGATCTGACTTATAATATTCTTTTGTCCAATTAGACGTACCATGGAAGCAAACCTGTGCAATTTTGATCCCATCTGAGGAACATCTGACATGAAATAGGAAGGAGAAAGGATCATTTGCTAACTTATAAGTTTTATAATATCAAATGTGAGTTTAATACATTCAGGGACCTATCAGGTGGGTTGAAATTTACAATGTTAAGTCTATGGCGTGAGCTGCTGTGCTTCAGGCATGCGCTGCAATGAGTAAAGCGTTGCTAAGCAATGCAACATACACTGCTAAGCTGCCCCATACACTGTCCAACCAAGAGCTATAGAGAGACAGACAGAGAGACAAAAAGAGAGAGAGAGCAATAGAGAGACAGAGTGAGAGAGCGATAGAGAGAGAGACAGTGAGAGAAAGCAATAGAGAGACAAAGAGTGATAGAGAGAGACAGACAACAATAGAGAGCAGAGCAATAGAGATACAGAGTGAAAGAGTGATGGAGACAGAGAGCGCGATAGAGAGACAGTGAGAAAAAGCAATAGAGAGACAGAGTGAGAGAGCGATAAAGACAGGGAGCATGATAGAAAGACAGTGAGAGAAAGACCGATAGAGAGACAGTGAGAAAAAGCAATAGAGAGACAAAATGAGAGCGCGATAAAGGCAGGGACATGATAGAAAGACAGTGAGAGAAAGAGCGATAGAGAGACAGTGATAGAGAGATAAACATTGATAGAGAGAGAGCAATAGAGAGACAGAGTGAGAAAGTAATAAAGACAGAGCGTGGTAGAGAGACAGTGAGAGAAAGAGCAATAGAGAGAGGCATTGATAGAAAGACAGACAGAGTGAGAGAGCAATAGAAGGACAGAGTGAGAAAGTGATAGAGACAGAAGGAGCAATTGAGAGACGGTGAGAGAAAGAGCGATAGAAACACAGAGAGAAAGCAATAGAGAGACAAAGAGAGATAGCTAGTGAGACAGACAGAGAAAGAGCAATAAATAGTCAGAGTGATAGAGAGACAGACAGATAGAGAGCAAGAGAGAGACAGACGGAGAGAGCGATAGAGAAACGGACAGAGGGAGAGTGATAGAGAAACAGAGAGAGCAATAGAGAGACAGACAGAAAGAGAGAGCAATAGAGAGACAGAGATAGTGATAGAGAGACAGAGATAAACAGACAGAGAGAGAGCACAGAGAGACAGAGAGAGTGATAGAGAGACAGAGAAGAGTAATAGAAAGACAGAACAAGAGCGATAGACAGACAGAACAAGAGCAGTAGACAAACAGGGAGAGCAATAGAAAGACAGAAAGAATGATAGAGACCCAAAGAAAGTGATAGAGAGACAGAGAGAGAGAGAGAGCAATAGAGACAGAAAGAGAGAGCAATAGAGAGAGAGACAGACAGAGACAGAAAGAGAACAAAAGAAACTGACAGAGAGACAGAGCGATACCGAGACAGAAAGAGAGAGAGAGAGATAGACAGAAACGGACAGAGAGAGAGAGAGAGACAGATAAGAGAGGCAGACAAAGAGAGAGAGACAAATATAGAGATAGACAGACGGAGAGACAGACGGAGAGAAGGACAGCCAAGCAAGCCTGTAGGCTTTTTTATATTAGATATCTGCTCCAAATACAAAGTGACACTTTAAATAATCACCTAACGCAGTAGATTTAGACGTTCACGTCACCACTTTTGAAACATTTTATGTTCACGTAGTGAACATCGGGTCAATCTATTAATTCAAAATAGCAATAATATGCTAAGTAAGATGTATACCAAAATGCCCAAGCATACATACAGTAGAACACTAATATGGAATGTTAACAGAAGACCCATATATGGCAACTGTAGTATAAGCCACGTATGGCAGTTGATGAAAGCCTGTGTGTATGGCATCTAGGGATAATATTGTGTACGGCAGCTACACTATAGCCCTACTTAGTGTAGCTGCTATATGTAGTACTATCCCTAGATGCTGTATAGGCAGGCTTTGATCAGCTGCCATTTTTTTTTTTGAGTGATTCATTTAATAATTCATATCGGCGATAGTGTGGTATGTTTTCTAACAATTTGGCATGGTTTACATATATGCATACCTATTCATGAACCATTTGGCATTGGCCTGTTACATTTATATTTTTCATAGTTATTGTGGAATTACAGAACTACCCATATTTTAATATATTTGGAATAAACAATGAATTTGGATATTATAACATATCACCCATTTTTGTTATTATGTACCTTGTTGGTGATTACATTTCAGTGACACACTATTCAGCTCCCTACTTTGCATTTATACCTGTTTACAAGAAATTGGTTGTTTATAGTTTATCCCAAAGAGATACATCATATATATCACATATTATCATCGTTATCTTTGACTCTGACTAATATTTTGCTTAGTGATTAATGTCTGCAATAAAGGTTAAATATTGGTTACTTTTTCATGCTAACATGAAGAAACTAGTCTTCACAGGAACTTGTTATAGAGTTTCTATAATTTTACAGAAAAAAGACAATTGTCTATCATATTTAACTGGCTTAGCCAAATGCGGCATGGATAACGGAAAAAAGGAAACATCTTAGTGTTCTTGTAATGATCCACTGGAAGGCAAAAAATAAGCCTGTAAGTAAATGTTTCTCAGACAATACCACAGGTGTTCTTACTATAGGATATCCAACCAGGGTAGCATGACCTGTTAGGGTGCTTAAAGGACTGGAGTTGGAAAACACTGCTGTAAGGCATAAGCCAAATATAACCTCTCTTAGCTTTTCTTGACAGATTGGATCAGCGTTCATATATGCTTACATAAAGCTTTTTTGTTTCATCTTAGTCTTTCTTAAAACAATCAACTATTTCTGATAAAATCAGCTTCAGCTCTAAGGCTGTCTTCACACAGGCATTAAATGCTGCAGAATTTGCATGGGTGGAATCACGCAGAAAATTCTGCATCTTTTAGAGTGGCTTCAGACGACCGTATTTATGCAGGTTTTTGCGCACTCATTTCACGCATGTGCAAAAAAATACAACAAGCTCTATATTTGTGCGCATTTGCACACATAAGGCATCATAGGTCTTTATGGGGGTGTGCAAATGCGTACTTGATCCCTACAAAATTGTGCAATGAACTGTGCAATTTTGTGGGAAAATTAATGACACCAGGGACTAATGAGGCTTCACAACCTTTTCAATCACGGTTGTGTCCCGCACTGATATGAACGGTCCCCGGCAGTGCAGAAGGTACAGTAAAATTCAGAAAAATGCGCGCAATAGGGTTAACTTCACAACGCAAAAAGTCATGCTCTTGTGAGCGTTTTTGCACATACAATCGTCTGAACCTGCCCTTATAGTACAAGCCGTGTGGAGATTTCAAAAAATCTCCTTCACATGGTGTGAACATTTCCCACAACAAATCCACATCGTTTTTTGTTTTTTTTAAATGATGCAGATTTTTTATTTGCGGCATCTCTATTTATGCTGAAGATTTATGCTGTGAAATTCAACCCTTGAAATAAAAAAGGTTAAATTCCACAGCTGCTCCACAATTTAAAACATGGCAAAATCTTCACAATTTAGGTGCAGATTTGGCCATCATGGAATTGTCTGAGTGTGTACCAAGTTTGTCGTTGTTTACTGGCCCTGTTGATGCACCCCCTGGTCTTCTCCCTCATTTAAGGGGGCCTCCTAGGGTCTGTCTGTGCCCTTATGTGTGTGTGTCCTTTTAACCAAATTTAATAAAGCAATAATTTGGGCAATAATCTTCTCTGTGAAGGGCTAATATTAATGAGAAACTGTTCTTAAAAACATAGAGAGGTAGTTTAGTTGTAGCCATTTAGCAGAGCTGGAACTAAACCTGGATTTGTCTCCAAAGACAATCCGGTTCCACTTCTTAACAGTCCAGTTTTGTTGTCCGTGACACCACAGCAAATTGGAGTGTCGTCTGGTGGGTGGGTGTCAAAGGCAGCACACGTAATGGGCACTACGAGACCAAATGTCCTTCAACATAGTGCTTGGAAATGGTTCAGACAGGCATAAGGGTCTGTAATGATAGCACCACCTGTCTCTGGATGGTGGACAATGAAACAGTTGGACAAACAGACAATCCTCTCTACTGGTGGTCTGTTGGGGGTGTCTTAGGTCCGGTCACCTTGTGTGCCATCACACATCCACTGGTTCCAATACCTCCCAACAGTCTAGTCAGAACGGCCCAGGTGGGAAGAAATTCATTGATACGGCCATCCAGCTTTTTGCATTACAATAATTCACACTGCCTCAAACTGGGCAAAATCCCTTTGATTGTGTCGTAGAGGCATCTAGTAACATAGTGATCAAAAAGCTCTACATAAGCAGAAAAAGAGGTCACAACACACAAGGAGCCTCTGAAAATCTTTTTATAGGCCAAGGTTGAAACTACTTTTAGGGCCTTAGGTGGCAACACTGTTTATTTAATCACATGACATTTCTAATCATTTGCATATCTGCCGTAAATTTAACAGCATGCTGAGTTTTGTAGCAAAGTGACAACTCCTTCTAAGTGCTTGATTTTTTGAACAATGAGTGTACATATGTGTTAGGCTGGGTTCACATGGGACGGATTTGCCGCAGAATTTCTGGGCAGCTCCTAATCCCAGCATTAGCTAGCCTCGTGGAACCCGCTCTGCGGTGCAGAATTGACAGCTGCAGCGTGTCAATTTTTTTTTTTTCAGTTGCGGCCTCACTTCTGAATGCCTGCAGCGAAATGCTGCGGGTTTTGAAGCTGTGCCTCTCCCACGGAAATCTCCCATCTTTTTGGTCTGACCAAGCAGAGATTTTTACAGGATTTCCATCCCATGGAAACCCAGCCTTAGTGTGTTTGTGGGTAAGTGTGTATGTGTGTGTGTGTGTGCGAGTACATTGAAAAATATTGTGACCAAGGTGTGCACCACACTTACGATGCTATATGTTTCATCACATACAACTGTGTTGGAGTAAGTGGATGGGACCATAGGTTATGTTCACATTTTCCAATAAAAGCATACACATAAGTTTTCTTCAAAGCTCCTTTCTATAATTTTCTTCATGGCATAATAAGAATTTTCACCCAAATGTGGTGAAGTAATATAATTCAATCCAATATTCACAAGCCAGGAATAAATAGAGGCTGAAGAGATAGCATGTAGGCATGCCAACTGCAGTAGCAGTGATATTTCGCAGGCTTTTTCCCCTTCATTCCAAAATGCCACTGTTGATGCAGTTGACATGCCTCCACGCTATCTCTCCAGCCTACATTTATTCTTGGCTTGCAGATATTGGACTGAGTTATTTTAGTTTACAACATTTGGTTAATATCATGAAGAAAATAATATAAAACACATTGAAAAAAAAATTTATGTGCATGCATTTTTTGGAATATATAAACTCATCATAGTGTAGGAAACGGGGGTAACACTTATATTATGGTATTATTGTATTTGCTTTAGGTATGCTCACACAAGGCAAATTTTCAGCAGATTTTCTGTGTGAAAATCAGAAGTATTTATCATAGTCAAAAAAATACTCTCCCAAATCCATGCAGAAGTTTACATGTGGTGCAAATCATAAATCTGCAGCATCTAAATTGTTTGCTATGTGTTTCTACTGTGGCTTTCATATTTTGCTATGCAAAGGGTAAAAATCTGTAGCAAATCAGCAGTTTTTTTACACCATTTCTTGTCGCTTTTTTACTCTTGCAGATTTTCTGTGGATTCGCTGCAAATTTTTCACTACAGAAAATCTGTAGCAGATACGTCAGTAACCTTAGAATTGCATCACGCTTGCATCAATGTTTTAGTTTTTTTAAATTCTTTTTTTATTATGATTGGGGGATGCGCCAAATGTAAGTTGAGTACAGAGTGCTATGCCTGCTAAGGTCAGCCCTGTTTCCAACATTATTAGGTGAAAAGCAGTTCGAAAAATGTGGGAAATTTGTCTCCTATTGTATGGTAGGATGATCGCTATAGAGAACCAAAGGCAGATTAGATCATAGAAAAAAACAGTAACTCTACGAATCAAACTTAAAATTTCTCAATACCATCTCATAGGATTTTTTGGGGACAATCCCAAAAAATGTGAAATAATGAACAGGCCTGGATGCATAACCTTCAATAGGCACAAAGTTGAGTTATTCTAGTAGGGTAATAGTACCATATTAGTAGCAGTTTGATGTAGCCGTTCATAAGGCTAGCACAAAAAGTAGCTCTAAGGCACCAACTAATAGCTCTGCAGCATTGTTCTAGTGAAAAAGATCTACAGAGCTCTTTTTTCAAGATAATTAAGTGGCCTTTTTGAAACTTTTCACATCACCATTTACAAAGTCATATAGTTGTCTGGTATTTATACATACAGGTGTGAGAGATTCCAAACTTAAATCATACATTAGTTGTGGAACAGGGAGTTCCTTATAAGAAATGTTCCTAAAATAATGTTTAATTTACAAATACTAGCACCTATCCCTTTCAGGAAGATTAAAGTGGGCTGCCAGGTTAGAGAAGGGCCTAATATCTGAATCAGAAAACATGTCTGCCATATGATAAATGACTGTCTGAACCCATCTTTTAAATTAATATTAGGGATAAGGAGTTCCAACAAGTGCAAAGGAAGAGGAAAGTGCACCCTAGAAGAGTGAGTTTTATAACAATCTGATCTGACAGCCTAAGCCAGGCCTGAATTGAGGCTTGTAGAGTGGAAACATTGGGCAAAGGAAGATAAGGCTAAAGTAGAAAGCTGAGAAGTAGCAAGGGAACGGGGACATTGCCAGCTAACTGTGCTTCCATGAGCGACCAGGGGGAGCCCTGAAACGACGATTTCCGTCTTCGAAGCTGGGTCAATAAAGTTGAGTTAGAATAGGCTAGGAGATTTAGGACCTCCCTTTCTGTTCTTCTATTTCTCATTAAGATAAAAGAAGCAATTCTTGGCTTCCTACCATTCCAGATAGGAATAAGCAAATAGGAAATAAGTGTAATAAAATGACATGAAATAAGTTAATGCTAAACTTCTCTATTTATCACATAAAAGCAGCATGTATATGCATTAGAAGGTAAAAGAACCCATTCCTCAGTACTTGCTGGGGTTACACTTGGACAACCAGATAAACCTGAGTTGTCTTAGTTAATGCAGACACAACATCCCACCAAGTAAGTCTGTACTCAAGGTGACTGCTCTTGTCCAGTTCTACTTGGGGATGAAGAGACTATTTGTGTTGTCCGGCAAAACTAATGCCTGAGAGGTTCAACCATGCTACTTTGGAGCTCTTGTCTTCTATGAAACATCACCCATAAAGCAGATCTGAGATCACACTTAGATAAAAAAAAATAAACATCCAAATTTAAAATTTAGATATTAATGCTTTTGGAAAAGGAATTGGAAGGATTTAATATTTTGGGCAACATTTTATAAAGAATAGTGTGGCCCATCCAGGAAGGGTCACTTTTAGCCAGAGTACTTAATTTAGACTGCAAGAGCTCCAGAAAAAGAACAATATTGAAGTGGACTAGTTATAATACTGAGGAGAAAATTTGAATACCTAGATAGCGCATCGAAGTTTCTATCCACTGATATGGAAATTCCCACGGTATATAAAAGCTTTTAGTTGTTCACTAATAGTGTCAGAAAACCAGGGAAAGGAGGAGTCGGGGGTCCCTGCAACGTAGCCCACAACCCCTGTCCCTGCCTACTTGCCTCCACTCCTGGCTAACCCCAGGCGGGCAACTGGGCGACGGTCCCTACACTGGCTAGGGGAATGCTGGGGAAATCCACAATCCCTGGAATCAGGAAACAAACGGACAGACAAACAGACAACCACAGCAAAGCACAAAGGAAAAACCGCAAGCCAGTCCAGGAGCAAGCCAAGGTCAAGCACTAAAAGTCAGTCCAGAGAAACACAGTACAGAAGGAGGAGACAAAGTCAGGTCAGGGGAAAAGCCGAGGTCAATACACCAGTAAACAGGAATACAAGGTAACGCTGGTGAGTGCAAGGAAGCCTATAGAAACACTGGCAGTGTCAGGAAGCAACTGAGGGGTTTAAAAGCTGTCAGAGCTCCCGCCCCAGCTGCTGATTGGGGCGGAGCACCTGACAGCAGCAGGATGATCAGAAAGTGCTGGGAGAACCTCCCTCAGCACTAGCAGACCAGACTAGATCAGTGGTGATGCAGCAGGCTGCCATGGAAACAGGGACACGGTGCCGGGCAGCAGCCGCCATGCTCCTAGCACCTGTGCGCCGTGTAGGAGTCGGGTGGCCAAGAGTGATGACCAGCGTAGGAGTCCCCCTGTGACGTGCACTCGCAGCAGGGGCGACAGCGGGCACGGCGGCCCCGATAGCCACCCATCCTGACAAATAGGTAACGTAGCAGCTTGGATTTAGTTGGGTTAACTTGATAGTAGAAAGCAAATCTAAACTGATACAGGATCTAAGTGGTAGCTTTCAAAGAGGTCAATGGGGCAGTTAGGATGACAGTCACGTTGTTGGTAAAAGGTCCAATTTTATGCAGCAGCAAAAAGTCCAATTTTTTGCTGTCTAGCACCCATCGAAATGCCTGAATTCTCTCAGCAAGGGGCTCTATTACCAAAGTGAAAAGTAAGGGTGATAAATGTCTAGTACCATTTGTAATTCAAAAAGGTCTAAGCTCATGCAAAAGGCAATGTGAAGAGGGTCTGAATAGCATTAAAAATATTTTTCAAAACCAAATTTATCTAAAGTAGCAAATGTAAACCCCCAATGAATTCTGTGGAACACCTTTTCTGTTTCCAATGTCAGAAGTAGAGAAGGCATTCAATCTCCCTCTACCACCGTCAAAAAGTCATTAATTGTCTTGGTCCACCTGATTCCTGTCTACCCTTGGTAAAGCCTACTTAGTAGTTGTCTACTATTAAAGGCAAGACTTCGAGGAAGCATTGAGCTAAAATCTTTGCATAGAGTTTGATATCACAGTTTAACAATGATATTGGCAAAAAATGTGCAGATAAAGTAGCAGGTTTTTCAGCCCTTTGGATTGTGACTATTGTAGCATGAAGTGTTTCTTGAA
Organism: Eleutherodactylus coqui; assembly: GCF_035609145.1. Classification (NCBI taxonomy): domain Eukaryota; kingdom Metazoa; phylum Chordata; class Amphibia; order Anura; family Eleutherodactylidae; genus Eleutherodactylus; species Eleutherodactylus coqui. Next base: position 112,281,179 of record NC_089839.1, on the reverse strand, counting down.
GTAGACTTCCTAACAAAATAGTGGTATTAAAGTGCTTAGTTAGATATGCAGAAAAAAGCGTGTTAAAAAGTTGGTAGCACTCATTAGTGAACCTGTTAGGGCCAGGAGACTAATTGAGTTTAGGGAGTTTTTAATTGCTGTTTGAACTTTTGAGAATGAGATTTGAATATGTAAGTAAGCAATTTGTTCACTAGACAAAGTCGGAAGGTGTATATGTTAGAGAAAGCTATTGATAGAATCCTGGATGTATTGAATAGTTGGAGTATTATCCTTAAAATTATATAAATCAGAATAAAAATAACTAAAAACATTCACAATATCCTAAGTGTTGGTTATCTTGTTGTTATCAGGAGAGAGACTATATGGTATTATTGATTTGATGTATCGTTTAAACCTGTGAGCTATACGTTTACTGGCTTTATTATACAATGTATAATACGTTATATGCAGGAAATTGAGTTTCCGATCAAAATCTGCTAGTAAGTTACTTCTAAGTTGTCAAAGCTTAGAAAGAGAATCATGCTAGGAATATGAAGATTTGCTTCCTTGTAGTTATTTTTCCGTTACCTTAATTTTGTCCAGGATTTTAGTGATTTTAGCCTTTTTTTGTTTGTTATATTTGGAACCTTGCTCAATCATTAACCCCCTTCCAAGGGCTTTGTGTGCATTCCACAATGTAAAAAAGTTCATGTCAGACAAAGCATTTAAGGAGAAAAACTCCTCCAAGGACGAGATGAGCTTCTCTTCATATGCTAGCAGCCTCATAAAAAGGTATTATTCCTCCAGGAGCTAGTAACATTGCTTGAATATGTTAGCATTAGGCCTCGTTCACACGAGTGTTGTTTTGCACACACCTATATGCGCACAAAACAGCGCATCTATCAGAACCATTGGTTCCCTATGGTGTGTTCACATGTCCGTCTTTTGCAGGCATACAAATTTGTGCACCTGCAAAATATAACACATCCGCGCACCAGGAAGGTCCATCCTGCGCCTAAATAATCCCTGTGGGGAGTCCCTTCAACATTGAACACTATGACAGCACTGTCACAGTGTTCAGTGATAATGGTACTCCCTGTGGGGAGTAAAGAACCCCCAGCCACAGCTGCCACAGAGGACCACAATGTTCTCCCATTGCTTTCAGCAGGCGAGGATTTAAAAATCCCTGCATCCTTCAAGGGCTGTATCCGATTGGCTGAGCACCAAGAAGTAGGCCTCCTTCTGCAGCTGGGTTGATCAATGCAGGGCAATCTCCATACAGTCTGGCCCCCTGTTTCTCAGGACTGTTGGATGTGGAGATCAGTTCAGCCAGCAGTAAAGCAATTAATGGTCTCACTGATCAAGAGTGGACCAAGTTACTGAGGATGGTTGAAGAATCATGACTAGTAAATGAATGATGGAAACTTCATGAACGTAAAAATAGTGGTTTATTAGATATATACAGAGACAGAGTGCAATTGGTTATGTAGCCTATGTGGTCCTTTCTCAAGCACAAATCCACATAATGGTGAAATGGTAAATGACACATTTATGAAGAAAGGTTGAAACAAAAAGGGACAGTGATAAGAGGCAGGGAGACAATAGAAAATATGTAAAATTAGGAAATAGGTATGTAATATAAAGGTAACAATTCAATTACATATATGTAAAGGGAAAGAGAGGCATAAAAAAGAATTAACTTTGGGGACGTGTGGACTGGGGGTTGCATCAAGGATAGGCAAACAAATAAATGGAAAATTAATATTCATAGAAAATGAAGAATAGTTTTCAAATTCATGTGAAGTCCTGAAGAACAGAATAGATAACTGGATTGTTTGATAAAGTACCAGTGGATGTACTAAAAAAATTTGTTATTTATTTGATGGAAAGGGAACGGGAATACAAACTGGGAGGTCTGGGGTTCATGAAGTTTCCACCATTCATTTACTAGTCCTGGTTCTTCAACCATTCTCAGTAACTTGGTGCACTCTTGATCTTATCTTGGTGCTGGTTCACATCTGGGGCACTCTAAGCGCAGGAGTTATTTTATTTTTCACTTAGAGTTTTTACCTCTTCCTGGGGCTATTACCATCCCCAGGGATTTCTCCTTGTTTTAGCTCCCCTTTGGATGTCCCTTGGGACAGGGTGTCTCCCTATTGTACAGCACTCTTTCTATATACAGTTGTAGCAGGCATTCCCCACCCAAGGTTTTGACTGCAATCAACTGGATACACACCCAGAGACGCTGTCCTACCAAGCTTGCTTCGCGGATGTGAGACCAGTAAGCTTGCTATAGGCCACTCTGTATCTCTGAGGTTGCTCGAGCCAGATACTAGGGTAAAGGAGCAACTTGCTTGCAGGGAAGACTGCACAGGTGACTCACCTACCATCTCTTGGGAGGATTTATTTGAGCTGCAGCTGCTGCTTGCAGAGTTGCATAGAGAGGTGTTGCGGGCACCATCTTCCCCAGTCTGATGTTGGAGCCCCGGGGATGGGAAGAAGTCTGTCAGGTGCTTCCGAGCTTTTTTGGTAATCCTTTTATCACAATAAGCAAAAGATCACGAGTTGCTCAATGGGTCCACTGAATGGAGCGCAGGAACAGGCATCTGTCCTGTTCTCACTCAGGCCATACCCCTGATGCAAGAAATTTAAGAAATCAATGTAATGTGAAGGTAAGACAGCAAGTGTATTAGTAAAATGTATATCTATTTGGTTAATAAATGTTAAACTTGTTGAAAGCTGAAAGAAGATATAATGTCCAGGAAAACATTCAGCCCAGACATTTTATTCTAAAAGTAAAAGAGATCAAAGTTCTGCCTCTCTGGTATAGTAGGCCGGCTGCACACAGCTGGATTTGAATTGCGGAATCCAGGGCAGGCATTTATTCACGGGTTCCACAGCAAATACCGTCCATAACATATTATGGAAAAGTGCTTTTTTCTGCATACGAGCGGAAATCAATTGTGGCTTTCAGCTCACGGAGGAAAAATCACAGCATGCTCTATTTTTGTGCGGGCTCCACACGGATGACTACCCTTGAGGTCAATGGAAGCCATCTGATGCACGGCCCTTCCACAATTAGCATTGCGACCTGCGTCATCACCTAGCGACAGTGCAGGAAAATCTTTACTGCGCATGTCCGATGGTACAGAAGGCCACTTGCACACAACAAGAATTGACAGGTACACGGCGTCACTGGCCAGCCACAGGGTTGGATTCCGGTGCGGGATCCCCCATCCACAATCCGACCCAGTCGTGTGTAGCTGGCCTTAGCAAAATGTATTTTATTATTTATTACATGTATTTTTTAGGTCTCAGGCTGGTTTCAAATTATGTTTTGTGAAACCGACGCTGGTTCGGTCCTGGGTTCCATCCTACATGCAGGAAACTGTGTGGGAAAGGAAACCAAGATGGAGTATGGACTGTACCATACGGAAGAATATGTGACATGGAGACCTCTTTGGTGTTCCCCTCACATAGCTTCCATATCTATCAGTCTTTATACTGGATAGAAAAACGTAGAGCATGGTTACTCCATAAAAACAAGCTTTTCACTATCCACAGAGAGCTGAGAGCTTGTATTTGGCTATCTCCGGCAGCCCCATAGAAATGAAAGGAGTGGCAGTTCACGCACATGACCAACGCTCCATTCATATGTGGCAACTTGCGACCCTGGGGATAGGTGATAAATTATTAAGGGGAAAACTGTGCTTTAGGGTGGTAATTTAGGCAGGTCTATTCATTAGGGAGAGGCTCCAGTCTATAGTGATGCTTCTCTAAAAGTTTAATTGGTGAGGCTAAGATATAAATGAGACCAGTTAAAGAAGTATGACATAGTGCATAACTTAAAGGGGTTTCCAAGCAGTGCCAGGATACACTGGGGTTGAAGTGGAAGAAGCTCCAATTAATTTTAATGAGACCTGCTTCTGCAATTAAGAACACTGGTCACTACACGGAGGTCGGAGCAGCAGCTTCCGCTTTGATCCTTGGTGTAGCCCAGCGCTGACAGACGGCGCTGCCTGGAAAACCCCTTTAAAGAATTTCCCTCTGGCAGTGATCCCTCAGGACTTCACAGGTTTGGCAGACTTGTACTTAATAAATCTAAGTCTAACAGTGGACAAGCTCACTCACACATATATTTCTACTGCTCTGCCAAGAAAGATGACTCACAAACTTCTTGTTCTCTAAATATCTGGAGGAAACATTGAAATGGCACTAATTGCTTGTTTGGCAATATTCTTCTTTCATGCTATTGATGAAAAACTCTACTGCTGTTGATAAAGTGCACTGCTAATACACTGATTTATTTAGCAGTGTCATCTGTATATGTCACAGATAAAAATACTAAAATTTGCCATTCAAAAGTGGAGCACTTGCTCTTAATAACTAGACCTGTAACTTTTTAGTAGGGTCTTATGGAAAATACAATAGTAATAGTTGCTGCAACAACTGCTTCACTTTCCATCTGCACCAGTTCTGTTTTGCATTACTTTGCCCCATTGCAACTAACTTACTAATTAAAGAAAAAAAATATTGAAATATTTCTGCACAGACAAGCAACATTACACTAAATGTTTTAACAAGCAAACTGAGCTGCTACTATTTGAAAGATAAAGCAATCACTTTATGGAAATCATAATTTGTTCTGTTGCTTAAAGGGGTTGTCTAAGTTATGTTCTCTTTACATTTCTGTTGCCCGTGGTCAAACATAATAAAATAACTGCAGTATACTCACCTCTATTGGCCTCTGCATGTTGCACCTCTATTTTCCATGCTGGGTCTGTGTTCACAGGCTGCAGTCAGCCTATTGATGGGACGCCACAGGCTACTACAGCCAATTACAGACTTCAGTGTTTGAAGTCTAACACACACCAGTAGAAGGACAATACAGATCCAAGTAGGAGCAAGGAAAGGCTATGATACTCTCCCACTAGGTGGCCAATTTGAATTCTTCACAGCAGAACAAAGGTGCTCTGACACTGTTCATTAGCTGTTTGCTGTTTATCACAGGCAAATATAAAAACGTTCTACTTCTGTCAAACTTTTTGAAAATCCTGAATTTGCCTCCAGTGTTGAACACGATTCATCTTTTTTTCTCATGTCTTATTAGTCAAAAATACAGTTATGTCATAGGACAAGTACTTTGACGAGTTAAAATCACGTCTTTGGCTAAATTTAAAAGGCAGAGAGGAGTAGTTGCTTTCTATTTGTGACAATAATAAAGAGCACTTTTTTTTGAAAATTCGTATAATAGTTATGGCTGGTATTGATTATTGAAAAAATGTCTTCCGAAGTGTACGGTAAATGTTTTTAACACGGTTTATGTCTATTTACAGTGCCTGATATATTTTTTATGCCTAATAAACTTTTCCTTCTCCAGTGCAAAATGTACCAAATGTATCATAATGTCAAATGATGGTCAGAAATTGGTTGCTTCCTTAAATATGTCTAGAAATATTCCTATATTTTTACTCCACCGACCTACTGCAGTGAGCTTGCTCAAAAATTTTGATACTTTTAAAAATATCTCAGTTTAGAATTCTGTATTAAAACCTCAGTCGACTCAAACTGTGACACTTTGAAAAGTGTATGAGGCTTGAATCTGTGCTTTTTGGCACAAACTAATAGTAAATTGCCTAAATTGATTTGTACAAAGAAGGGGCAATTTACGCCAACTTTTCTCTAAGCTCAAAATATTCCTACGTATGTCATGAAAAATGATAAAAAGTATATACAGGGTTATTACAAATGATCCTCAAGGGTGATCAATGAGTGGAACAGGTTACAACGGGAGGTGGTGAGTTCTGCTTCAATGGAAGTTTCAAACAAAGGCTGGAAAATATCTGTCTGAGATGATTTAGTGAATCTAGCACTGAGCAAGGGGTTGGACCAGATGACCCTGGAGGTCCTTTCCAACTCTACCATTCTATGATTCTATGACACAGTTGCCTGTAATGATGGAGCTACCTGTCTCTGCATGGTAGACAATAAAACCGTTGGTGCTAATCATGCTTGTTGGACAAACAGACAATCCCATCCCCTGGTGGTCTGTCAGGAATGTCTTATGCCCGGTCATCTTGTGTGCCCTCACATATCCACTGGTTCCAACAGCTCCCAACAGTCTAGTCAGAACGGCCCAGGTGGGGAGCAATTCATTGATACGACTATCCAGCTTTTTGAATTACAATAATTCACACCCCCTCAAACTGGGTGAAACCCTTTTAATTGCATCACAGAGGCGTCTAGTGGTCAACAAGATCTACAGAGTCAGAAAAAGAGGTCATAACACACAAGGAGCCTCTGAAAATCTTTTTATAGACCAAAGTTGGAACTACTTTTAGGGCCTTGGGTGGCAACATCATTCATTTAAGCATACCACATTTCTAATCCTTTGCATATCTGCTTGAGATTTAGCTACATGCTAAGTTTTGTAGCTAAATGACAACTTCTAAGTGCTTGATTTTTTGGACAATGAGTGTACATGTGTGTTAGTGTGTTTGTGGGTGAGTGTGCATGTGTGTGCAAGTATATTGAAAAATATTGTGACCAGGCTGTGCACCACACTTACAAGACCCCTGTACCATATTTTTCATCACATACAACTGTGTTGGAGCAAGTGGATGAGACCATAGGATATGTTCACATATGCGAATAAATGCATACACATAAGTTTTCTTCAAAGCCCTTTTCTATAATTTTCTTAATGGCATTACAGGTATTTTTATCCAAATGTGGTGAAGTAATATAATTTAATCCAATATTCGCAAGCCAGAAATAAATAGAGGCTGAAGAGATAGCATGTAGGAATGCCAACTGCAGCAGCAGTGATGTTTCAGGGGCTCTACCCCGTCGTTCCAAAACGCCACCATGCTATCTCTCCAGCCTATGTTTATTCTTGGCTTGCAGATAAAAGGGAGGAGTGCTAATGGCTGTAATTCACTCTGTAGCATTTTCGCAATGGAGTTTATACTTCATCATATTAGTGTGCAAGATAAATACTAACATCCACACATTGGTAAATGTTTACTTTCCACCTAAACGACAAGCCAGATTCTTCACAATCATTTTGAAAGAAATAGCTGAAATCCAGGGGGAGCACTTATATTTGGAGGAAGCTTTAACTCAGTCATGGACTCTCTACTAGAGTGCCTTCATTGTTCGGAAAGGGACTTCACTTTTCTTTCCCTATTCCACTATTCCTACTCCAGATTCGATATGTTTCTGCTTCCGAGGCGAGGGTTGGTGGGGGTCACATGGGCCAAGATCGGAACGATCACGTGGTCAGACCATGCCCCTATATCCTTTTTTCTACAGGAGAAGCTCAATCACACTCCATCCTTCCCATGGAGACTCAACAAATACAACCTTAGCCACCCCAAATATGAACAAGTCCTTAAAGAGGAGTTAGAGCTATTCTTCTCGGTCCACGCAGACTCAGTCCCAATGTCTTTTCAGTGTGGAATGCGCACAATGCCTACATGAGAGGCTTTTTCACAAAATATAGTTCAAGAGCCAAAAAGAAGAGAAAGAATTTAATTTTTTGACAGGCCAAATTAAAGCATTAGATTCCTTAAAAAAACCTAAAATGACTCCACATAGAACAGAGGAATTATTCAAATTGCGAGCCAAACCTTTTGGTCGATAAACACGATTATTTCCTCCAGAAGCTAAAAATGAAATTCTATGCCCATAACAATTGAACTGGAGCAATATTGGCAAAACAACTTAAGGGGCTTAGCGCCAAAGAGAAGATTAGATTCCTGCTAGATTGAGACTGTCCAAAAATTATACATTCCCAAAAAATTGTTAACGTGTTTGCAACATATTATTCTTTTCTCTATAACCTATAGAACGATACAAGCACACATCATTCCCAAGAGGTAGAAATCTTAAGTTCCTGCATAACATTAATCTCCCTTGTCTATCTCCCAACCAGGTAGCTGCCCTCTCAACACCAATTACTCCTCCAGTAGTTTTGGTACAACCAAAATGCTGAAACTACACAAATCCCTGGGCCCAGATGGCTTTTCCAATGGCTATTATAAGAGGTAAGATTCCCTTCTGGCCCCCCACCTGGCGTTGGTGTTTAACGGGGCGTTGGATAATGGTTCTTTCCCATCCGAGATGCTGGAAGCACTGATTGTCACCATACCTAAACCTGGAAAGGAGAATACCTCTCCGGCTAACTTTTGTCCCATCTCCCTGTTGAATACCGACGTCAAAATCTATGTGAAGCTTCTGAGCAAAAGACTTTTCTCCGTCCTCCCTACACTGGTTGCAACAGACCAGGTGGGATTTATCCCGCATAGGCAGGCCCCTGACGGTACCCAGAGGTTCCTTGACCTGGTCGGGATGGCTGAAAGGTGTAGGATCCCCCACTCTGCTCCTGGCATTTGATGCAGAAAAAGATTTTGATCGGATGCAATGGGGATATATGGAGGCTACCCTGGAGAAGTTTGGTTTCTCAGGGACCATTAAATCGGTTAATCTTTCCCAGTACTTATCATCATCTGCAAGAGTATTTTCCTCAGGTTGCATATACCCCTCATTTGCCATCTCTAACGGCACAAGACAGGGCTGTCCCCTTTTGTCCCTAATATTCACTCTTCTCATGGAGCTGTTAGCAAAACAGATCAGATGTAACAAGGACATACAAGGAATTAAATAAGCTTCTCATGTACACAAGATAGGCCTGCACACAGATGACGTTATTCTGGCAATCACAAACCATATCACTTCTCTTGCACAGGGCCAATTCACTCTAGCTCATTTTCATAAAGTTTCATGCAATAAAATGAATAATACAAAGTCACAGCTGCTAAATGTTGGAATACTTACAAAAACTTAGCAAATTATAACAGACTCATTCCCATTTGTATGGAACACATCTTCCATATCCTATTTAGGGATCAACATAACATTTCCTAGCTCTCACACCTTTGCAAAAATTACCTGCCACTTCTTTAAAATATCACGCATTTCTTAACTAATTTCTGAAAACCCTTTATATCTTGGGCTGGTAGAATAGCAGCAGCTGATGATTTTGCCACAAATCCTTTATATCTTTAGAACAGTAGTGATCATCGTTCCAGCAACCTTCCTTACTAAACTCCAATTTATGATCAATAGATTCATTTAGGGGGAGCTCATGCTAGAAATAAATTCTTTACCCTAGCGAAGCCATACAAATTAGGAGAAAGGAAGGATTCCGACATCAAACGATGTTATGCTGCTGTATTAGATCAAACCAAACAGTGATAGGTTGCTACATCGCATAAATAGGTCTCTATAGAGGCCGTGTCTCAAGGCACCCCCTCGATTTCCCTTCTTGGGGATAGACCCCCCCCCTCCTTGCCATCACACGTGCTTACGAGCCTTCAAGTTTCAGTATATACCTGTGAGCAATTGGTCTCTACATCACCTGCAATGGTTCCGGCCTCGGTCCTCCCCTGCGTTTCCTTTCTTCCATGCTGTCGGATGTAGCTTTTAGGGTGTGGGAGTCCTCAGGTATTAAAAGAATTGGAGATCTCTATAAGGATAATGCTGTGATGGATTTCCCCATGTTTAGCCAGACATTTTAACTTCCTAGTAAGTTAGGTTTTGCCCATCTCAGATTATATCATGTTTTACAGTCCCTAGACATGCAGATACCGGTGTTTCCTACGGTGGCCTTCACCCTCCTCTCACTTCTGGAAAACCCAAGAAAGTGATGGAAACGACACAGATACGGATAGGGCAGGCGAGGGGCAACATGCTGGGCTGCATCTCAGGTTCCCAGGTCCCACTATTAAGCCACAATAGCGGCAAGACTGCCCCCCCCCCCCTAACAATTTTTACTTAGGACAAACCCTGATTAGCAAGGCACATCTTAACTAAGCACAACACTACCTCCAACTAAGCACAATCACTGCCTGCGGAACACACCGCTGCCTCTTCTCCTGGGTTAAATGCTGCCCCCCCACACACACACACGACCGTGCGTCCGCAGCGCACGTAAAAGTGTTTCTGCGCAGCCATCAGCTGCCCTAATGCCACATGCTGGCTGCATAGCCACACCACCCTCATGTCTATTTATAAGTGCATCTGCCATGAGGAGGAACCAGAGGCACACACTGCAAAGGTTTGGCAGGGCCAGGCAGCGCCACTCTTTAAATAGCCCACAATGCTGTACAGAAGCAATGAGAAATCCAATCCTGTGCCACCTCTGTCAGAACGTGGGCATAGCAATGGGGAATCCATGTGCCCACACAGTATTCATTCTGTCAAGGTGTCGCATAGCTCAATCAACACTGCAATGGGAAAGCCATCTGCACTCTGCCCCCTACCCAAGTCAGTCAGTGTCTTTGTGCCAGACAGGTCAAACACCGCGATGGGAACTAAGTGGGCACCAACAGCATAGGTGGGTCCTAGGCAACCCAAGACATGAAAAATCAATAAATCTGAGCGGCCAAACATGGCAGACTTGCACCGCGCCCACGACATAGGCCTCGGCCCACAGCTTCAGCAATCATAGCAGGAAGCGGACTTTCACTGCACCCAGGACATAGGCCTCTGCACAAACCCTCAGCAATCGTGGGCCTAGAGCGGACTCCTATGCTAGCGTAGCTGTGCACATCTCATTAGCGCTGTATTGTTCCTGTAGTTTGTCCCAATGCAGTGCCCCGGATAGTTGGGCTAACGTCACATAAAATACAGGTGGGCTTCAGCCCACACTGCATGCCTTAGTCAGGCTGTTTTTTCTTTAAAAATAAACACAGGCAGGTCCAACTCCCCTATGTGAATTGCGTGTGCACCCACAGCATGGGTGGCTCCCTGGAACCCACCGGCGGTACATAAATAAATCCCATTGCAGTGCCCTGGACAGCAGAGCTAAAGTCAGATAAAATACAGGTGGGCTTCGGCCCACACTGCATGCCCCAGTCAGACTGGGGTTTTTTATAAGTAGACACAGGCAGGTACAACTCCCCTATGTGAATTGCATGTGCACCCGCAGCATGGGTGGGTCCCAGGAAGCCACCGGCGGTACATAAATAAATCCTATTACAGTGCCCTGCACAGCTGAGCTAACGTCAGATAAAATACAGATGGGCTTCGGCCCACACTGCATGCCCCAGTCAGACTGTGTTTTTTATAAATAGTCACAGGCAGGTACAACTCCCCTATGCGAATTGTGTGTGCACCCACAGCATGGTGGGTCCCAGGAAGCCACCAGCGGTACATAAATAAATCCCATTGCAGTGCCCTGCACAGCTGAGCTAACGTCACATTAAATACTGGTGGGCTCGGTCCACACTGTATGCCCCAGTCAGACTGGGTTTTTTTATAAGTAGACACAGGCAGGTACAACTCCCCTATGTGAAGTCCGTGTGGACCCACAGCAGGGGTGGGTCCCTGGAACCCACCGGCGGTACATAAATAAATCCCATTGCAGTGCCCTGCACAGGTGAGCTAACGTCAGATTAAATACAGGGGGGCTACGGCCCACACTGCATGCCCCAGTCAGACTGGGTTTTTTTATAAGTAGACACAGGCAGGTACAACTCCCCTATGTGAAGTCCATGTGGGTTTCTTATTGTGTCGTTTAAGGTGAAATTCTTGGACTGCCGCCAGACGGACCACTGTGAAAGCATTTGCCAAGAATGTCTTCGTTGTTGGAGGAGGAGGAGGGGGATGTTTTTGAGGCAGTACGTGTCCTGTCCACGTGTCCGTGGTTATATGCACCTTACCAGTAACCACATCGCTGAAAAATTGTCGCGCCTGGGGACCTAGTAGCGCGGCCTCGCCACTATCATGTCTTTGGGAAGCCTCCGTTTCCACAACCCTGTAACATAGCAGTAGCAGCAGTATAGGCAGAGCCCAGAATTAGAAACATTTCAGTGGTAAGACTATGGACAGACCCCAGTAACATTTCCGTAGCAGCAGTATAGGGAGAGCCCAGTATTAGTAACGTTTCAGTTGTAGCAGTATAGACAGGCCCCAGCAACATTTCAGTTCCAGCAGTGCAGACAGACCCCAGTAACATTTCAGTAGTATCAGTAGGGACTGGCCCCAGTAACATTTCAGTTCCAGCAGTGCAGACAGACCCCAGTAACAGTTCAGTAGTAACAGTAGGGAGAGATCCCAGTAACATATCATTGGCAGCAGTAGGGACAGACCCCAGTAACATTTCAGTAGTATCAGTAGGGACAGGCCCCAGTCACATTTCAGTAGCAGCAGTCTAGGCAGAGCCCAGTAACATTTCAATAGTAACAGTATAGACAGACCCCAGTAACATTTCAGTAGTAACAGTATAGACAGACCCCAGTAACATTTCAGTAGCAGCGGTGTAGTCAAAGCCCAGTAACATTTCAGTAGTAACAGTATAGACAGACCCGAGTAACATTTCATTTGCAGCAGTATTGACAGACTCCAGTAGCTTTTCAGTTGTAGTAACAGTATAGACAGACCCCAGTAACATATCCGTTGCAGCAGTATAGGCAGAGCAGCACATTAACATTTACGTTGCAGCAGTGTAGGGAGAGCACAGTGTTTGTAACATTTCAGTAGTAGCAGTGCAGACAGACCCAAGTAACATTTCCGTAGCAGCAGTATAGGCAGAGCAGCAGATTAACATTTCAGTTGCAGCAGTATAGGGAGAGCCCAGTATTTGTAACATTTCAGTAGTAGCAGTATAGACAGGCCCCAGTAACATTTCCGTAGAAGCAGTATGGGGAGAGCACAGTATTTGTAACATTTGAGTACTTGCAGTATACACAGACCCCAGTAACATTTACGTAGAAGCAGTATAGGGAGAGCTCAGTATTTGTAACATTTCAGTAGCAGCAGTATAGACAGGCCCCAGTAACATTTCCGTAGAAGCAGTATGGGCAGAGCCCAGTATTAGTAACATTACAGTAGTAACAGTATACACAAACCAAGGTAACATTTCAGGAGCAGAAGTATTGGCAGATCGAAGTTACATTTCTGTTGCAGTAGTATAGTCAGACCCCTCTAGCATTACTGTGGCAGAAGTATAGGTAGGCAGAACAGAGTTACATTTCAGTAGCAAAAGTGTAGGCCAACCCCAGACACATTGGTGTACCGTGAGTGCAGACGAAGCCCATAAAAATTACTTGGATTACATTCTAGGCGAGGGCCCAATAATTGGTGTACCGACAGTACAAATGTATCCCATAAAAATTGCCCATGCCCAACCCAGAGGGCAGGTGAAACCCATTAATCGCTTAGCTTACTGTGGCTTAATTTGTAACTAGGCCTGGAGGCAGCCCAGTCAAAATAAAAATTGGTTCAGGTGGAAGTTTCAATGCTTTAATGAGAATTGAAAAGTAGAAATATTGTTTACAAAAGTTATATGAGCCTTTTGGGCCACAGTGAAATGCAGAGAGTGACAGCTAGCCGTAAGGATTTTCTTTTTTTTTTGGGGGGGGGGTAATTTTTGTGCAATTCAATGCAGGCTATATTGCGCCAATGTGAGTTTCCCTTTATGGGGGTCTGTCACCGTGCGTGCAATTTACAGCAGACACACAGCGGTGTAAAAAATTTTTGAATTCTTTTTGGCCTGCAGTTGGAGTGAGACAGCGCAAACTGTACCCAGGAACAAAATTATTCGGAAGACTGCAAGCACGCCTAGCTGTGCAATAATGAGGTACTACAACTACCAGCAGCCACGGAGTTAAATGCAGACGGTCACAGATATCCCTAAACAGGTGCTTTTTTGGGGTACTTGTTGACAGGATTCTACAGTAGCACTGTCCCTGCCTCACCAATACTGCCCCTATACTCTGTAGAATTGGCTGCAGACTGAGAGTGCAATAGCCTGCAGAGCCCAAGATGAAAGAAAAAATTTAGTGCAAAGGTGCTCCTAGCAGCAACAACTGTAATTCACACGGTAAGATGTGGCCCTAAGAAGCACCGTTGGGTTTCTTGTACACTACCCACTGTCCCTGCCTGACCAATATTGCCCCTATACTACATAGTACAGACTGCAGCCTGAGAACGCTATAATAGCCTGCACGTCCGATATAAAAAAAATATATATATAGTGCAAAACTGCTCCCAGCACCCACAACAGTAGTGCACTAGGTGAGCTGTGGCCCTAAGAAGGACCGTTGGGGTTCTTGCAGACGCTAACACTCTCCCTATAGCAGCAGCACCACTGTCCCTAATCTCTGCCAGCGTGCGTCTGTGGCGAGCCGCGGGCGGCGCCACTTTATATACTCGGCGGTCATTTGCTCTCGCCAGCCACTCACTGCAGGGGAGTGGGATAGGGCTGGAACGTCACAGGAGGAAGTTGTAATGCCTTCCCGGCATGTCTATTGGCCAGAAAATGGCGCAAATCTTTCAGGGAAGGAAATGGAATTAACTTGAACACTGCGTGGTGCTCGCCTCCAGTAACGAGCATCTCGAACAGCCTAATACTCGAACGAGCATCAAGCTCAGACGAGTGCGCTCACTCATCTCTAGTGTATATTTATTAAAAGCACCAAAATTGTGAACATTGTGAAAAAATTGTGATTTTTCACAATTTCAACTGCAATATGTCAAATATGTGCAAATATACTGTACAAATTTTTGATGATATTTATATATTTCCATCTATTTACTTTGTGCTGGAAGCACATTGGAAAAACTTTTGCTTTTTTTTAACCATTTAGGAGACGTACAAATTTAACATTGTTTAATAACATTTTGAGGAACATTTTGTTTCCTTACGCCAAGCCAAAATTGCAAAGGCTCATATGTGTCAAAATGATAGATACCCCCACAAATGACCCCATTTTAAAAACTATACCCCTTAATATAACTGAGGGGTGACATGAGTATTTTGACTCCAGTTTTTTTCAGGAGTTAATGCAATTTAGAGGAGAAAAAAATAATAATATTTTTGCAAATATGTCATTTTAAAGACAGGATTTTTTTCTATGGAGTACATGAAAATGAGAATTTGCACCACAAAATAGATACCCGCGCTTGTCCCGTGTTCAGAAACATACCCATTGTGGCCCTAATATGTCTGTATACACAACAGGGCCCAAACCGAAAGGAGAAGCAGGTGGCTTTCAGAACAGAAATTTTGCTTGAAGGCCCTTTGGCCCCCATAGCACGTATGTAGAGCCCTTGAGCGACCAAAATGATAGAGAACCCTCACAAATGACCCCATTTTGAAAACTAGACCCATTAACAAATTCATCTAGGGGTGTATTGTGTATTTTGACCCCATAGTTTTTAAATGAATCTAAGCAAAGCAATAGAAAAAAAATATGCATTTCATTTTTTTGGCAATTGTGTCATTTTAAAAACTGTTTTTTTTATACAGTACATATATCAATGAAGACTTGCACCCCACAATGGATACTCCTGTTTGTCCTATGTTCAGAAACATACACATTCTTGCCTTAATATGTCTATATGCACAACAAGGTCAAAAATGAAAGGAGCAGCAGGTTGCTTTCAGAACAGAAATTTAGCTTGAAGGTGATTTAGGCCCTATAGCACATTTGTAGAATCCTTGCGCAGCCAAAACTATAAAGAACTTCCACAATTGACCCTATTTTCAAAACTAGACCCCTTAACAAACTTATTTAGGGGTGTATTGTTTATTTTGACTTCACAGTTTTTGAATGAGTCTAAGCAAAGCAGAAGGTAGAAATTACGATTTTCATTTTTTTGGCAATTGTGTCATTTTGAAAACAGTTTTTTTTGGCACACATATGAATGAAGACTTGCACCTTAAAATGGCTACCCCTGTTTGTCTTGTATTCAGAAGCATACCCATTGTAACCCCAATCTGCTTACTGGACACATGGCTAGGCTTAGATTGGAGGGAACACCCATTGTCTTTCAGGGCACAACTGAATAAATTGTAGGTCACATTGCTTACCATTAAACTACCAAAATAATAGAATGCCCCCCACAAGTGACCCAATTTTGAAATCAAGACTCCTTGGGCCATTTATCTAGGTGTGTATTGAGTGTTCTGACCCACATTTTTATGTTTTTTAATTATTATAAAGCAAGTGAAAAATAAATACAATTTCATTTGTTTCACAAATTTGTCACTTTCATGAAGTTTTCTTTGTGTCCAGCAAGGAAAACTGGGGAGAAGCACCCCAAATTCTATAGCACTTGCTCTTCTGTGTTCAGCGATACCCGCATTGTAGCCCCAATCTTTTTATAGGGCACCGATTAGGAATAACCCGAGGCCATAGCATGCCTATACCCAAACACCGATCAGGAACACCCCCAGTCTGGCAGGATGGAACAGAACCTCCAACAAAACATGGACAAAGGCAAAATCAGCTGTGTTATCAATCTGTCATCTCACAACCCACGTAATGGGGAGCTCAGTGTCCTCTCTATGGGACTTTCATTCTATCCCACTAAAACGCTTGACAAAACAGAACTCTTTAGCGACATGGAAGAATAATCCAAGAGACGAAGACTGAAAGAGTTCTTTAATGACAAAGAGCACACAGGACTTTCAAGCACACAAACACAGGAGGAACTTGGGGCTAAAAAGAAGTCTGATTGAACACCCCCTCCTGGCCGCAACCCCATTTTGGACAAATATATAGACTCCTTTAGAAATATGGTGTAATCTACTATACTGGGCAAGCATGGAAGGGAAACATTTAATATCAATATGCAGGAAAGAAGGGCCATCTAGGCACTTAAGAGCAACAAGGAGATCACCATTAAGCCTGCAGATAAAGGTGGTGCTGTAGTCCTCATGAGTATATTGGACTACAAGAAAGAAACAGACAGACAGCTGACAGACACCAGATACTATACCAGACTGGATCAAGACCCAACTCAAAAATATGTGAGGGAATTGAGAAGAGTCATCAGAAGTCTGTCTGTGGGCTCTACAAAACTTCTGGCCTTGATACCAGAGAACCCCAGGGTTGGAACATTCTACATGCTTCCAAAACTACACAAAGCGGGCAACATATGGAGGTCAATTATCTCAGTTGAGAAACGCTCACTGAAGGAATCTCAGGATGGCTGGAAGGCATCCTCAAACCACTGGTGAGAAACACAACCAGCTACTTGCAAGACACCACAGACCTACTGAACAAACTATCAACCATAGGCCCCCTCCCCGATGGCACCATCCTGGCCACTATGGATGTGGAATCCTTGTATTTCAACATCCCACATGAAGATGGACTGACCGCCTGCCAGGCACACCTTGAGGACAATAGGGTTGCCTCTGAATTCGGTGTTACAACTCACAAGATTCATCCTTACTCACAATTATTTCTCCTTTAGCAAAGAAATATTCCTCCAACTCACTGGTACCATCATGGGCAGTAAAATGGCACTTCAATATGCCAACCAATTCATCACAAAACTGGAGAGTGACTCTCTGGCTTCCTGCTCCAGCAAACCACTGGCACACTTCTGTTACATTGATGACATTATAATTATCTGGACCGACACTGAACAAAATTAATAAAATTCAATTAGAGATTCAATGCATTCAACCCCACCATAAAACAGACATTAAGCTACTTGTATATATCAAAATCAACATTTTGGACTCCACCATAAAAATTTCAAACAACCAAAATACAGACATCCCTATACCAAAAACGAATTGATGAGCCCACATACCTCAGATGGGACAGTTCCCATCCTAAGCACAACAAAAAGTCCATCGTATACAGCCAGGCCATCAGATACAACCAAATCTGCTCAAGCCCAACAGACAGAGAGCAACATCTATACCATCTTAAAAGGACATTTTTAAATCACGGCTACCATCCCACCTCAATTGATGACCTAATCACCAGAGTCACCAGGATACCCAGAAATTAACTACTCCAATACACAGAGAAGGAAAGAAAAATCAGGTATTTCTAGTAGTGACCTACAATCCGCAACTAGAGATACTAAGGAAAATCGCAAAGAAACTCCATCATATCCTACACAAGGATGACCATCTGAAAACCATATTCTCGGACTCTCCGCTTCT
Organism: Eleutherodactylus coqui; assembly: GCF_035609145.1. NCBI lineage: Eukaryota > Metazoa > Chordata > Amphibia > Anura > Eleutherodactylidae > Eleutherodactylus > Eleutherodactylus coqui. The sequence goes on along the minus strand of NC_089839.1, from coordinate 112,263,223 downwards.
GCGTTACAGGCAACCTCCAAATTTGAGGAACCTTATAATCAGGAGTACATTGCCCCCCGACACACAAAAAGAAATGTATCCCTGTAATGTAAGGAGTTGCAAGACCTGCTCACATTTACTGACCGCGGACAGGATACAAATCCCCAACACACAGCAGGACTATAAGATCCCAGGGACATTCACATGTTCCGTGTCTGCTGGTGTGTATCTGATCATGTGCAGTAAATGTCCTGTTGGGGGCCTTTATGCTGGAGAAACAGGTCAAAAACGGAGAGCCAGGATGAGATCACATCGACACACGATTAAACAGAAAAAGACAGAATTACCTGTGGCTGAGTACTTTTCTAATAATAGACATGACATAGGAAATATGAGAGTTATGATAATGAAGGATGGTTTCAAGTCATAAAACCATAGAAGAATTTGGGAATATAAATTTATAACAACTTTTGACACTTTCAATAGAGGGCTAAATTATTCATGAGGATCTATGGGTGAGTGGGAGGTATGCGAATTGTATAGCACAGATACCACTTCTGGCCTGGTGACCCCCCCCCCCCCCCCCACCCCACCATCAGTGATTCAGGGACCATGAACTTTCACTCCCTTATCAGTGTCTAGTTAAGAATGTTTGCGTACCTGTTGCAGTATTCCTGGCTTGGCTACCTCCCAACAGTAATTCAGAGACCATAAAACTCTCACCCCCTTTTCATTGTCTAGTTAAAAATGTTTCTGTTTCTGTTGCAATATTCCTTTTAAGTGCAAACCATTCACATCCATGTCTGTGCCTTGTCATAAGTATGTGTGTCATAAGTGTGTATAAATATTCATGCCTCTTCGAATCTATTCCATTTAAGCCTGAAGAAGAACCCCCAGAGGTTTGAAAGCTTGCTATAACATCATTTGTTTTTGTTAGCCATTAAAAGGTATCATATCTACAAGATTACTTGATTTCTCTTATTGGGATCAAACACATTCCATTGATGGAAATACATGGAGGGAAAAACAACAATAACATCCTCATGGACCAGTAAATCCTATAGACCAGTAAATATAACAGAAGTTACTAAGTCTATTATTGATACAAATAGATAAAGCAGCAAATCACAATGAGGTGATTATAATCTGGATATAAACCGGGAAACCGAAACCTGTGGATCTCATAATGGCAACAATTTCCTATAATTTACTAAAGATAATTACCTCACCCAACTAGTACAGGATCCAACAAAAGGGATGGACATTTTGGACTTAATATTAACCAACAGACCTGACAGAATAACAGGGGTGCAGATTGGAGGGCACTTGGGAAATAGTGGCCATTTCAACTTGTCCTTCAAGAGAGAGTTTTATAGGAGAGCTATGAAAATATTAAACTTTTGAAAGACCAAGTTTGATCAGCTTATGGATGCCGTTAATCTTATTGACTGGGATAATGTCCGCAAAAATAAGAGTACAAACAATAAATGGGAAACTTTTAACCCCTTAGTAACCAAGCCTGTTTGCGCCTTAATGACCAAGCCAAATTTTGGAAATCTGACATTTGTCACTTTAAGGCCTTAGTCAGACGGGCGATTTTTCGCGCGATTTGCGCATGAGCATGCGTCCGGCGATTTTATAAAACCATTGCTTTGCAATGGTATCGGACACATGAGCGCTTTTTATGCGCTCGTCCGATAAATTATAGAAAAAAAAAATCGCAGATCGCACCTCTCTGCGATCTGCGATTCCTGTTCTCTTCTCTATATGCGCTCAATGGGGCCGGCGGCAGCAGCGCTGACCCCATTGAGAACATATAGAAGACAAATCATTCTTCTCTGCCACAGCTGTAACAGCTGTGACAGAGAAGAACGATGTTTGCCCATTGAATTCAATGGAGCGGCAATACAGCCGCTCCATTGAAAGCAATGGGCTGCCGGCGTGCGCGGGGTGAATTGTCGGGAAGGGGTTAAATATATAAACCCTTCCCTGCAATTCATTCTAAAATATGTTAAAATAAAAAAAAATTGTATACTCACCTTTCCGCTGCAGCCGGAGTCCTGCCGCGGCCGCTGTCAGTTCTCCTGAACTGCTTCTTGGCACTATTCAGCCGGCGGGGCTTTAAAATCCCCACCTGCTGAATGATCTGCCTCTGATTGGTCACAACCCTGACCAATCAGAGGCTGAAAACACTCACACACCCATTCATGAATTCATGAATGGGTGAGTGACTGCTGCCTCTCAGCGCTGAGCCAATCAGGGGCAGGTCTGACTCACATCCATTCATGAATTCATGAATGGGTGTGTGAGGCATGCCTCTGATTGGCTCAGCGCTGAGCCAATCAGGGGGCAGGTCTGACTCACACCCCCTTCACACCCACTGCAGGACGGCCGCACGGAGCTCCGGCTGCCTGCAGAAGGTGAGTATACAATTTTTTTTTATTTTAACACATTTTAGGATGGATTGCAGGGAAGGGCTTATATATTTAAGCCCTTACCGACAATTCATCCCAGGCTCGCCCGCAGCGCATTGCTTTCAATGGAGACGGCTGTATTGCCGTCTCCATTGAATGCAATGCGCTGGACAGCTCCGGCCCGTTTCTAATGAAACGCGGCTAGGAGCAGATTTTCGGGCGATTTGCGGGCGACTTGCGCGCACCGGTCACGCGATTTGCGGATGCGCATCCGTCATGCGATCCGCAAATTGCGCGAAAAATCGCCCGTCTGACTAAGGCCTAACATATAATAGCTCCGTAAAGGTTTTACCTATCCAAGTAATTCTGATATTGTTTTTTTGCCATATGTTGTACTTTATTTAAGTGGTAAAAATAGGCCGATAAAATTCGTGTATATTTATTAAAAACACCAAAATTGGGAAAATTTTGAAGAAAATTTCATTTTTTCACATTTTCAATTGCAGTATCTCAAATATGTGCAAGCATACTGTACAAATGTTTGCTAAGATATATATTTTCATTTGTTTTCTTTATTCTGGATGCACATTTAAAAAACCTTCGCTTTTTTTAAACTATTTAGGAGACGTACAGTTTTAACATTGATTATCAACATTTTGAGGAACACTTTGTTTTCCTATGCCAAGCCAAGATTGCGAAGGCTCGGAGTCAGAAAGATAGATACCCCCATAAATGACCCCATTTTAAAAACTAAACCCTTTAACGTATTCACTGAGGGGTCTCATGAGTATTGTAACCTGACAGTTTTTTTCAGGAGTCAATGCAATTTAGAAGAGAAAAACTAAAATTTCATATTTTTGCAAATATGTCATTTTAAAGACAGGGCTTTTTTATATAGTACACATGAAAATGAGGATTTGCACCCCAAAATGGATACCCCTGTTTGTCTTGTGTTCAGAAACATACCCATTGTGGCCCTAATAGTATGTCTGTATGCACAATGGGGCCCAAAATGAAAGGAGCAACAGTGGCTTTCAGAAGAGAAATTTTACTTGAAGGAGATTTAGGCCCTATAGCACACTTGTAAAGCCCTTGAGCAACCAAAATGATAGAGAACCCTCACAAATGACCCCATTTTGAAAACTAGACCCATTAACGAATGTATCTAGGGGTACGGTGCCTTTTTTGACTTCACAGTCTTTGAATCAATCTAAGCAAAGTAGAAGGAAAAAATTACGATTTTCATTTTTTTGGTAATTCTGTCATTTTAAAAGTAGTTTTTTTTGTACAGCACATATATCAATGAAGACTTGCACCCCAAAATGGATACCCCTGTTTGTCCTGTGTTCAGAAACATACCCATTGTGACCCTAATATTATTTACGTAAGCACAATGGGGCCCAAAATGAAAGGAGTAACCGGTGACTTTCAGAACAGAAGTTTGCTTGAAGATTCAGGCCCTATGGCACACTTGCATAGCCCTTGAGCGACTAAAACGATGGGGAACCCCCACAAATGACCCCGTTTTAAAAACTAAACCCCTTAACGAATTTATCTAAGTGTACGATGCCTTTTTTGACTTCACAGTTTTTGAATGAATCTAAGCAAAGCAGAAGGTAAAAATTATGATTTTCAGTTTTTTGGTAATTCTGTCATTTTAAAAACAGTTTTTTTTGTACAGCACATAAATGAATGAAGACATGCATCCCAAAATAGATACCGCAGTTTGTTCTCTGTTCAAAAACATATCCATTGTAGCCCCAATCTTCTTATACGACGCATGGCTAGGCCTATAATGGAGGGAGCACCCGTTTGATTTCAGGGTGCAACTGAATAAATTCCAGGCCCCATTGAACACTTGTAGAGAAAATAAACTGCCAAAATAATAGAAGGCCCCCACAAGTGACACAATTTTGAAATCAGGACACCTTAGCTCATTTATCTAGGGGTGTACTGAGCATTCTGACGCCACATTTTTATTTTTTTATAATTATAAAGCAAGTGAAAAATAAATGCGATTTCATTTTTTTCACCAAATTTTTCACTTTTATGACCGCTCTCTTTATTTCAAGCAGAAAAAACTGGGGAAACGCACCCTAAATATTATAGCACTAGTTCTTCTGTGTTCAGCAATACCCCCATTGTAGCCTTAATCTACTTATAGGACGCATGGCTAGGCCTATAATGGAGGGAGCACCCGTTTGATTTCAGGGCACAACTTAATAAATTCCAGGCCCCATTGCACGCTTGTAGAGACAATAAACTGCCAAAATAATAGAAGGCCCCCACAAGTGACACAATTTTGAAATCAAGACCCCTTAGCTCATTTATCTAGGGGTGTACTGAGCATCTTGACACCACATTTTCTTTGTTTCAAGCAGAAAAAAAGATGCACCCCAAATATTATAGCACAAATTTTTCTGTGCTCAGCAATACCCCCATTGTAGCCCCAATCTTCTTATAGCACGCATGGCTAGGCCTATGATGGAGGGAGCACCCATTTGATTTCAGGGCGCAACTGAATAAATACCAGGCCCCATTGCACGCTTGTAGAGACAGTAAACTGTCAAAACAATAGAATGCCACCAATAGACGACACCCCCCATAAATTTATTGTAGTCTGTAGTGCAGACCGGTTTAATTTTCTCCACTGCAGCCCCCCTCTCCCTTACTGCAATTGAAGTGTCTGCGTGTACAGTGGAGAGCACAAAAACGTCTTTTCTGTCACACTATTTTACAGCAAGCAAGGGGTTATTTGCCAGTGCGCAAGACACTTCCCTGTCTACGCGCCTGGAAACCAGGGGTTGTGGGAACCCTACCCTATTTTTGCGGACAGTTCTGCAGGCCCGTGTATCTGCATCATGTAACGCGTTATAAAGTGGGATACTGGTGTAGTAATTATCCGTATAAATGTGGTACCCTTTATTTAAAAATGGGCCCACCAGCTCCCACACGATCTTTTCATTAACGCCAATATTTTCAGGACAGTTAGGGAGATTTAGTTGTCGGTCCCTGCCCTCATAAATGAAAAAATTGCACGAATACCCTGTCGCGCTCTCACAAATTTTATATAGCTTAACGCCTTATTTAGTGCGTTTCGAGGGTATAAATTGACGAAAGGATAGACGGCCCTTCAAACTCATGAGTGACTCGTCCATGGCCCGATTTTTTTGGGGGGTATAAATGTTTTTAAAGGCATCTTTTGGTAGCAATATAAGGGGCCTCGATTTGCACAGTCTATCATACGCCAAGTCATTTCTGGGGGGATTTGGGCATTATTAGTGAAATGAAAAAAAACGCATAATATTTTCATATCTGCGTCAGGGCATTGCGTCAAATATGGGCGTCACGTGAACGGCGCTTGTGGATCGATAGGACCATATTGAGGATTTTTTACCGTATTGAGTGCCATTAGCAGGACAATTCCCCCCCAATTTTTTAACTCTAGGACATTTCTGGCAGTCCGTGTTGATGAATCTACCAACGCGGTAATCTATTGTCCAGCGTAGGTGTTAGTTTGCTGGACAATAATCTCCAATCTCGGTAATGAACAAATGTAAAAAATTTAAGGGGTTAAAATTTGCTACGTCCATATTGATGCCTGGAGTCACTGTAAATTCAAGGATGTGGGGTGAAAATAAATTTGCGGAACTCCACGCAGTGGCAGGCGCCGCATTACTTGGCCCTGCTGCCCCAACCCCTTCCTCAATCTCCATAGCGCTAGAGGCAGAGTCGTCACTCTCAAAAAAAACCTCCTCCTCAGACGTGGTATCGCTACCAGAACTAGTGGTGAAGAGTAGTGCGTACGCTTGCTCAGCGCTGTAGCGCCTACGCTCCATTTTAGAAAAAAAATGTTAATGGAGGTAGAGAAAAAAAAATAACCCCCAAAAAAGCAGACAGGGATATAATGGGGTGATTAGGGTATGAGAGACGGTGATGGTGCGGTGATGATGGGTAATGACAGGGTTTTTTTTTCCTTTCTTTCACTCTCTATATGGCATACGTTTTTTCTCTGCTATCTTTCTCCTGTCACAAATCTCTCAGTGACAGGAGAGAGATACGCAGGACTAGACGTGTGCCATATTTATTAAACAAATGACATGGATGGCTGTGATAGGCATATCACAGCCACCCATGTCAGCCGGGACCAATCACTTTGGTCCCTACAGGTTACTATGCCAAATGCCACTTTGGCATTGGCTTCTACTGCGCATGTGCCGCCATTTTGCCGGCGCACGCGCAGATCAGAGTGTTGCCCTGCACTTTGGGGGGCTTTGGGGACGTTAGGGGAGCATTTTCATCTCCCCTCATGGATCCATGAGGGGAGATCAAACTTTTACTTTTTAAATTTCTTTTTTAACTTTCCTGGGATCACCGGTATCTGTTGGATACCGGCAATCACGGGCCCAGGGACCGCACTCCGGTCAACTACTACTCAAGGTAGCCGGAAGACAGGAGATTTTAAATTTCCCTGTCGATCTGGGCTTCTGCGCAAGCCCCGCCATTTTCTCTTTGGCGCACATGCGCAGAAGCCCATGGCAGTTCCAGATCGCCACAGGACGTCGCGGAGGATGTGGGTGAGTATTTTCAGCTGCCCTCATGGATCCGATCCATGAGGGCAGCTGAAACATTTACTTTTTTTAACTTTTTTTTAACTTTTCTGTGATCGCCGGTATCCATTGGATACCCTTCAGTAGCCGTGAGCCAGAAAATTTAAAATCTGCCGCGCTAATCCCCTCTTCTGCGCCTACGCCATTCTTCCTTTGGCGCACATGCACAGAAGATGGCGAAAGGTCCGCTCCGGACCGAATCAGCGAGGAGCAATGAGGAGGACGTTGGCTGAGCATTTTCAGCCCCCCTCTGGAAGCCATCCGTGAGGGGAGCGGAAAGTCTAACTTTTTAAAAAAACTTTTATTTGCTTTAATGCGATCGCCGGTATCCGGTGGATACCGGCGATCGCGTTACCGGGGGTGTGGGGGGTGGGGTCAGGATGACAGCTCCATGCTGTCGGCTACCTGCGGGCACCGACAGCATGGAGCTGTCACGACCAGAGCCCACGTGGCGTTAATCCCTGCAGAACACATGTTTTTATAAATAAAGCCCACTTGGGCAGGACGTAAAAAGGCTATGGGCTCGTCACTAAGGGATTAAAAGCATCCTACTTACTGTGAGTCATACCTTTCAGAAATAAAAGACTAAGTAATAGGAGAAAACCAATGTGGCATAATAAATATGTAAAGAGGGCAATAAGCAGCAAATATAAAGCATTTAAACTAAAAAAGGGTATAACTAAACAAAAAGTTTCTTGCCTTGTCAGGTGAGTAACTATACATTTTTTCCATTTGGAAAAGAAGCATTTGGTCCCCTTCAACTTGTAACACAAATTTATCTAGGGCCAGAAGTGCCTTATGTTGGGTCATTATATCTGAAATATCTGTCTGTAACCATTTTCCCAGTGAATTATTGTAGAAGCCTCCTTACATCTAACATTTGCCTCTTCTCACTCATGACTACTATCCAGGGGTCTTATTTGGAGAAAAAGCAAAGCCTGGGGCGAAAATGGGAGACTTTCTCCAGAACTCCTGCATATGCGTGCACAGCCATATGCTATGCCATATATCTGTCAGTGGGGTCTGGTACTTAGGTTGCATGCACACAACTGGGTCACATTCCGCATTCGGAATCTTGCAGCGGAATCCGACCTGGCAACCAGCCTGGGACCCCCAAGTACGTGTCCGGATTCTTTTCTTCTGTGCTGCGGATGTTCCAGCCGCCCCACATACGCAGTACAGATTTGACCACGCCATTGCTAAGCGATGACGTTGATCCCGCAGCCTTTCTGAAATGATAATTGCAGAAGGGCTGCTGGACGTCAATGTAAGCTGTCCGTGTGTAGCCCACACTAAAATACAGCATGCTGCGATCTTTCCCCTGCAAGCGGAAAAATGCAATTGATTTTCACTCGTGGGCAGGAAAAAGCGTTTTCCATAGCATGCTATGGCAGGTATTTGCTGCAGAATCTGGAGGCAGATGCTGCTGCGGATTCTGCAATGCAAATCCGGCCGTGTGCATTCGGCCTTAGGCTTTAAGGAGACAGAGTTCAGTGGATGAATTAGAAATTCACATTCTAGTAGCTTAGAAAAGCAGTGTTCTTCAACTATTCAACTATTATAAACTTCAATTCAATTGCTTCCTAACTGCATGATTTATCAGGAGCCAAGTCTGCTCCATACCCAGTGGCTATCAGCTGGTTTTGACTGCTGATAGATCCCAGGAACTGTCATGATCTCAGTTGGCTCCAATCGTGGCCAATTATTAAGATGCTATAGTCAAAGCTGACCGAAAAGAGAAGACCTGTAAGTCACCTCTCAGTCACTATATTTAGTTGTTTATTAAAAAGTAACGTGAGCAACACCTTGTAGTCTATATGAGTAATGGTCTCTTTCATTAGAGCCAAAAGGATTACCAATGAAAAAGTAAGCTAATATACACACAGAAGCTACAAATAGAAATTGAGGATAAGAGATTTCTTCAACAAAGTGTCATTATAAATCAAAGCTAGGCGCTCCCTATAATAACTGCAGTATGAATGATAGTGTTGAATCATATAAACATAAACACTTAGAATCATCATTATCTTTTACATGTGATCTTTATGATGTAAATAATATGTCTTGGAGAAATAAATAACTATAAAGTGAAAGCAAAACTCGTGCTCTTATTTATTAGGGTACTGTTTGATCACATATTTGTTGCATACAAAAATCATTCTATGCATCTGAATAGGGCTGCAGCGTAAATGTGGATGTCTGAAAAACCTATTTAGGTGAGTGCAGTTTCAGATGAACATAATTGCAGAGGCATATCTGCACGTGAAAATCTCTGCCCTTATTACGCGATAAAGCAATGCCTTTCAATAGATTAGTTCAGACATACATAATAACATAGTATGTAAGGCCAAAAAAAGACATATGTCCATCCAGTTCAGCCTACTACTCCGCAATGTTGATCCAGAGGAAGGCAAAAAAAACAATGACGTAGAAGCCAGTTTTTCAGCCAGCAATAATTTCCGGATCACTGACCCTGAAATTTGCCATCACCAAGTGCAAGACCTCGAGGAGGCTCAATAAGACTTTGAGAAGTTGCCAGTTCATTACCAAATGTTCAGCTCTATAATTTCACTGCCCTTATAGTAAAGAACCCCCCTCCTCCCAGAAACCTTCTTTCCCTTGTTACTATTACAGTCCTGGGTATAAATAGATCATGGGAGAAATTTCTGTATTGACCCCTGATATACTTATACATACTTATTAGGTCGCTGTCTTTTTTCTAAACTAAATAATCCAAATTTTGATAATTTCTCTGGGTTGTAATCTGACTATTTCATTTATTTCTTTAGTTGGTCGCCTTTGTACCTACTCAGGCTCTGACATATCTGTCAGGGATCAAACCTGGGACCTCCTGCTCTTTAGTCGTTGGCTTTCCCTATTGAGACATTGCCTTCCCTTCGGAGTATTGTACAGAAAACTGCAAGATGGCATCATCTATCCCATAACCAGTGCAATACCCCAAGGAGGGTCAACAGGACTTTGAGAAGTTACCGGTTGATTAGTAGATGTTGAGGGAAGTCTGCAGCAAGAAGAAAGCTGAACAGATACCACCTCATCAGCCCTATGATTGCCCAGTGGATTTGTTTCCTAGTCCTTTTATTCTGCTCAGGCAGATCTACAATCTTTCAAAACCGGAATTGAAGGTACTCCAAGAATACCTGAACGGAAAATTAAAAAAAGGGTTCGTTCGACCTTCTTCTTCCCCAGTGGGGGCACCCATATTTTTCGTGGAACAGAGTGACTCTACCCTTCAACCATGTATCGATTACTGTGAGTTAAATAAGATTACGGTCAAGAAACTCTATCCCCTTCCCCTGATTCCAGAATTATTAGAGAGACTCTGCTCTGCCAAGATCTTCACTAAACTAGATATAAGAGGGTCTTATAACCATATACGGATTTGCCCTGGGGATGAATGAAAGACTGCCTCTAGGACAAGATATGGTCATTTTGAATACTTAGTGATGCCATTTGGCCTTTGCAATGCTCCCGCCACCTTCCAGCACTTTATCAATGACGTATTTTGAGACTCGTTGGACTAATTCATAGTGGCGTATCTAATTCACAGAGGCAGAGGGATATAGAAGAAAGGCTTTCTCAAAATATTCACTGGGTATATCCCTTAAAATATAACTTTTATTAATCAATAAATATAAAATGATTGGGCCTCACAAAAAACAGACAAACTGGAACTAACAAACACAGAGCAAGAATTTTAAACCCTGGAAAAGGACCAGAGAAAATACATGCAATTGACACCTCTATTACAATGCAGAAGTATCCTGCATCGTGAGACACTCTAATGCACTCTTTTTCAGTCACCATTGGGGATGGATGTCACCCAATAAAGATTAGAGGACCATATTAGGATGCGTCCTTAACAAAAAGATGAAAGGAGGATGATCATTCCATCAAGGTAAGTGGTTTACGGAACACCTCCAATGGTGACGTACATTCGGGCTCCTATTGTGTCTCATCAACAAGGATCAAAATTATTAGAGGTGAAATGACAAGAGGCCACCAGGCCTATGTCTTCTTGGTACACAAACCCTCTTAAATAAGAGATAAAATCTGGTTCTTGACCAGGTAACTGCCCTATCTGGATAATAGCACCGGGCTAAAGATGCTGAAACAGTAGGACACCAGCAGCAGCCTATGATAGGTCCTTGTCCGTGATGAAAAAAGAACTGTATATAGTTTCGTTTAGAATGGACAAACCACAAGCAAAGCTTCTGCTGATGCCCCCCGAGAAAAAATACACAAGTGGCTGATAGATTATCAACCACAGGTTATCAATCAATGAAGAATCAAATTCTGCTAGAAATAACCAGAGAACCACCATTAAGGTACTGATGCGTTCTCATGCAGAATATAGCTTCAATAACCATTCAGGACGAGATTCAGAAAAACCTTCTGAGAGAATTATTAATGCAGAAATGGTTCGTACTGGTTCAACGCGTTTCTGTCATACACAGACTCAACAGGAACCGTAATCTATGATGGTGTCATCAAACACGAAATTGTCCTTGGTAGTTATAACGTTTCTCTAATCTATGATACAAAGGTGCCATACACTGAAAATAATGCTGTTATCAGGCAATGAATATGAAACCCTGAACTTCCCTAAGTAGTTAAGTCCTCTACTTGGATAAAGTATTGCGCCCATTCGTCCAAGCGTTACCCTCTTTTGTTCAGGACACTCCCGATGTCCTTCGTCATATCGAAGGCATCCAAATTGAAGAAGGGGTCTACCTCGCTTCCTTGGACATAGAGTCGCTATATAGTTCCATCTTGCATGAATTTGGTCTTAAGGCGGTCTTTCATTTCCTCCAGCAAAGGGGGTGTGACTTCATCAGACATAATCAATTTATTCTGGACCTCCTCAACTATGTTCTGACCCATAATTTCTTTTTGTTTAAGGTTTTTCTTGTTTAAGGTGCTATTATCCAGATAGGGCAGTTACCTGGTCAAGAACCAGATTTTATCTCTTATTTAAGAGGGTTTGTGTACCAAGAAGACATAGGCCTGGTGGCCTCTTGTCATTTCACCTCTAATAATTTTGATCCTTGTTGATGAGACACAATAGGAGCCCGAATGTACGTCACCATTGGAGGTGTTCCGTAAACCACTTACCTTGATGGAATGATCATCCTCCTTTCATCTTTTTGTTAAGGACGCATCCTAATATGGTCCTCTAATCTTTATTGGGTGACATCCATCCCCAATGGTGACTGAAAAAGAGTGCATTAGAGTGTCTCACGATGCAGGATACTTCTGCATTGTAATAGAGGTGTCAATTGCATGTATTTTCTCTGGTCCTTTTCCAGGGTTTAAAATTCTTGCTCTGTGTTTGTTAGTTCCAGTTTGTCTGTTTTTTGTGAGGCCCAATCATTTTATATTTATTGATTAATAAAAGTTATATTTTAAGGGATATACCCAGTGAATATAGTGGCGTATCTCGATGACATCCTTATCTTCTCTGATAACTTGGGGGAACATTGGAGGCACATTCTGATGGTCTTGGAATGACTCCAAAAGAATAATCTCTACATGAAACTAGAGAAATGTGAGTCTGAACAGACCCAAATGCAATTCCTAGCATAAATTATCTCCCCAAACACCCTAAATATGGACTCCAGCAAGATTAAAGCCATCCTGGATTGGCCTATTCCAAGAAATTTCAAGGAAATACAGTGCCTGATCGGTTTTGCAAACTTTTACAGAAGATTTATAAGGGACTTCTCAAAGGCCATTGTTACATCTGCAAAGGACGTGCTGGACCAGCACCTGCATACATGCACAATAATTGCTCACAGTGCGGCGGCCGAAACAAACCAACAAATAATAAATGGGAAGTCTTTCCATAAATACGTAATAAACGAGGGAGAGTGCCTTGCCTAACAGAGCAGACTGATCGCGTCGATAGATGCGGGCCTGCACTTGTTCCTGGGACCTAAGTAACCCTACTTGGCCAAACTGATAAAGGACAAAACAAAGTAAAACACAGCACTTAGCTTCGGTAGAGTAAGCCTCAGCACAGGGAGCCGTCCAAAGTAACGAACAGGTATCCAAGGAGGCGGCAGCATCAACGGTGTAGAAATGGTAAAAAAATGTTTTATTGCTCCATAAAATGGCGACATTTCGACTTAATCTAAGTCTTTTTGAAGCTTGAAAAAGACTTAGATTAAGTCGAAACGTCGCCATTTTATGGAGCAATGAAACATTTTTTTTACCATTTCTACACCGTTGATGCTGCCGCCTCCTTGGATACCATTGCATTTACTTGGGGTTGGGTTCATGACCCCACATGTGGCTTGGCATACACAAATTGGAACCTCTGCACTTAAGTGCATGTGTTAGGTGTGCTGCGGGACTTTCCTACTATTTCTACAAAGTAACGAACAGAGGACACCATGCTGTCCACGGGAGCCACTAATTGCCAGCTCAGACAGCGAGCAACTGACAATTTACAGCACCTTAGCTTCCTATCCATTCTAGGTAAATAGCCAGCTAATCACCCACAGGTGTGAGCACATTGCGTCACACCTACTAAGCTAGAAGGTGCAGAACCATGTCTAAATGGTTACATTTGGTTGCACCGCTGCAACCGTCATCTCTCACCTCCCTCACAAAGAAAGCACAAATGTTTTCTCGGTGCATGGAGGCACAAATCGCTAAAGACTCTGTTTACTTCAGCACCAGTACTGATACACCCAAGAACATAATTGCCTTTTGTTCTTGAGGTGGACACCGCGGACTATGCAGTGGGAGCTATCCTGTCACAATGAGTCGGAGATATGATGCAACTACACCCTTGTGCATTTTTGTCCCACACTTTATCACCTGGAGAGAAAAACTATGACATTGAGAACAAGGAGCTTCTGGATATTATCAAGTAACGGATCTTACGGACCATAAGAATTTAGAGTTTCTCCATACTGCCAAGATGTTATCTATGAGACAGGTATGATGGGCCCTGTTCTTCTCCAGGTTTAATTTTATTGTGTCCTACAGCTGTGGTTCCAGAAACAACAAGCTGGATGCATTGTCTAGGATATTTTTGGAGCCTGAAGAGGGGTCAAACACAGACTACACAATTCTGTCCCCACAAAATTTTTGGGGTATTCTGCACTATATAGACCTTCTAACAAAGCTTAAGTGTATATATGAAAATGACCCTTTCCTATGTCGTCCTTCCAAGGATGTGAAACTTTCTTTCAAAGATGGACTTTGGAGGTGGGAACACCAAATATTTGTTCCCGAGGTTGGTTGACTCAAAGTCCTTAAACTAGTCCATGATTCCAAGCTTGCCAGTCACCTTGGGGGTCACAAAGACTTTGGAACTCCTTCTTCACTCCTTCTGGTGGCCCGACTTCAGGAGGGATGTGAAGAAGTATATAACCTCTTGCAATGAATGAGCTTGGAGCAAGATGCCATGAGCTTGCCCTCTGGGTTTTCTACAACCATCCAGGGCATGGGGATCTATATCTATGAACTTTATAGTGGACCTGCCCCCTCGAAAGGGATGACTACAATCCTTGTCGTCGTGGACGACTCACGAGGATGGCTCACTTCATCCCCATGAAGAAGATTCTCACCACCGAGCACACCGTGGAGTTGATGATCAGGGAAGTTTTCTGACTACATAGAATTCCTGATGATGTGGTCTTGGACAGGAGGGATTCAGCTCACCTCAAAGTTCCTGGAAACACTTCTGCATGGCCATGGGAACTACCACAAATCTCTTCTCTGCCTTTTGTCCTCAGTCTAATGGCCAGACCGAGAGAACAAATCAGATTCTGGAGCAGTATCTCTGCTGCTTCATCTCCTATCTCCAGGTTACGTGAGTGGCTTATTTATCAACATTGGAGTTCACCTACAACAATGCCCAACACACTCAACTGCCCAGAGCCCACTCTATGCTAACTACGGGATACATTCTGTCTTTGTTCCAGGCCTTCTTATCAACACTCTTTTCCCGAAGGTCAATCACAGACTTATGGCATTGGCTGAAACCCAGAGGATATTGAAGAAGACCTTGCAAGACGCCCAGGATGCCTACAAAAAAAACAGCAGACCGACACCGCCAAGCGGATCCTTCTTTTCAGGTTGGAGAGAAGGTGTGGTTATCCACCAGAAATCTGAAAACCCACATATTATCTCCCAAACTGGGGCAGAGGTTTAGTTTGATTTCAGCGAGCGTCAGCCAGGGTGGCAGGGATACAGGCCATAGGAGAGCTCCTGGGAGCCAGACGAGAATGTACACACTCCAAGGCTCACAAGGGAGTTCCACAAGAGGTACCCCGGTAAACCAGGCCCTGGGATGTTCAGATGCCATCCTCAAAGAAGAGGCCTATTGTTGGAGATCGAACCTGGGACCCCCTGTGCTCTAGTCAGTGGCTCTCCCTATTTAGCCATCTAGCCTTCAACAGTTCCCCTTAATGACTCTAGCCTTGTACTAGATTTCCTGCTAGTCCCTGCCTCCCTGCCCTGGCCCCAACCCAGCCATTAATTGGGATTTCCTATAAAAGTATGACCCTGGCTTAGATCCATTGCCTATTGCGCTCCAAGCCTTGATCAAGCTTCAGTTCTACCTGCTATCAAACTGAGACTTCCTATTACTGACTTCTGGCTTTCATTCTGACAACACTACCTACCTCCTTCATTTGTCCGCAACCACAAGACCTCCTAATATGACTTCTGGCTTCCCTTCTGACGCTACCTGCCTTCTCAATTTGTACCATGATACCGGACCTCCCATTGCTGACCCTTGGCTCTTCCCTGACTACTCTCTGTACCTGCAGCTGCTACACCTGAGGCTCCAACCTAGTGCTTGAAACCACTACAATGTCCTTTTTGAGAACCAATGCCCCAAACTGCACACGATATTCCATGTGTGATCTGATCAGTGACTTGTAAAGAGGAAAAACAATGTTCTCATCATGCGCCACTAGACCTCTTTTGATGCACCCCATGATCCCATTTGCCTTGGCAGCAGCTGCCTGACACTGGTTGCTCCATGTAAGCTTACCAGTTAACTAAAATCCCCAAGTCCTTTTCCATGTCAGTGCTACCCATTTTCCATTTAGTGTGTATGGTGACATGTATTTCCTATTCCTATGTGCATAACTTTACATTTATCAGTGTTAAATCTCATTTTCCACTTTTCTGCCCAAGGCCACAACTTATCCAGATGCTCTTGCAATCTCCTTGCCTCCTCTATTGTGTTAATATCTTTACATAGTTGTGTATCATCTGCAAATATTGATATTTTACTGCCCAATCAATATACCGGGTCATTAATAAATATATTAAAAAGAATAGGGCCCAATGACCACTATGATATCCCAATAGTGACCCAATCATGGTATGCACCATTTATAACGACCCTCTGCTTTCTATCACTGAGCCAGTTACTTATCCACTTACACACATTCTCACCCAGACCAAGCATTCCCATTTTACATATTAACCTTTTATGCGGCTCAGTATTAAATACTTTGGAAAAGTCCAGACACACAAGATCCAGTGAATCTCCCTGGTCCAGTCTAGAACTTACCTCCTTGTATAAGCTGCTCAGGGTGGCTTAACAGGAGCGATCTCTGTATCAGCATGGGTTTGTTAGAGTTATACAGCTGTATTTCTTGATACTCCAGGATAGGATCTCTTAGAAACCCTTCACACATTTTACCCACAATAGAAGTAAGACTTACTGGCCTGCAATTTCCAGGTTCACTTTTTGACCCCTTTTTAAATATCAGCACCACATTGGCTACGTGCCAATCCAGTGGAACAGACCCTGTATCTATAAAGTCTTTAAATATAAGAAACAAGCCTCTGTTTATCACACTACTTAGTTCCCTTAAAACCAGTCTGTGTATGCCATTGGTACCTGTCAATTTGTCTATTTTAGTCTTTCTAAAACGGCCCTGCACTTTTTCCTGGGTTAGAAAGGAACATTTAGTGGAAAGTTTACATTATCACTCTGCATTTTATTTAACACTTTATTTTTTTTCTCTGTGAAAACAGTGGATAAAAAGCTATTTAATAAATTTGCCTTCTCCTCATCAGCCTCTACAATTTCTGCTACATTATTTATTAAAAGTCCAACACTTTTAGTATGTTATTTTACTATTTATACGTATAATTGAAGTTTAGGGTTAGTTTTATTTTCTTTGGCAATAATTCTCTCTGTCTCCATCTTTGCTGCTTTTATCTGCTTTTAACATAATGTATTTTTTCCTTATAGGTTTTAAGTGCTTTTCACTGCCTTTGGTTTTAGTAGTTTAAACGCTTTGTTTTTGTTGTTTATTGCCCCCTTTACATCTTTATTAAGCCACATTGGTTTTCTCCTATCACTAAGTCTTTATTTTTAGTAAGTGACAGAAAGTTGTTACCTTTATGATAATACGCAGGTTTCTGCTTCCCAGTTTATTATGGGGGGACGTTAACTATCCAGATATAATTACCTCATTGTGATTCACTGCTTCATCTATTTGTCTCAGTAATAGATTTTCAGTAGCTTTTACATTTGATGGTCTATAGAAAACCCTTATGGGGATTTTATTGTTTTTTCCTCTGTGTATTTCCATCCATAGAGACTCCACATGTTCATCTACCTTACATATATCTTTCTGTAATGTGGGGTTTAAACAGAATTTTACATAAAGACAAACCCCTCCATCTTTCTGGTTTTTACGATCCCTTCTGAATAGAGATGAGCGAACATGTTCTTCCGAGCTTGATATTCGTGCGAATATTAGGGTGTTCGGGATGTTCGTTATTCGTAACGAACACCATGCGGTGTTCTGGTTACTTTCACTTCCTTCCCTGAGACGTTAGCGCGCTTTTCTGGCCAATTGAAAGACAGGGAAGGCATTACAACTTCCCCCTGTGACATTCAAGCCCTATACCACCCCCCTGCTGTGAGTGGCTGGGAAGATCAGGTGTCACCCGAACATAAAAGTCAGCCCCTCCCGCGGTTCGCCTCAGATGCCGTGTGAGTTAGATGAGGGACATAGCTGTTTGTACCGGAGCTGCTGTAGGGAAAGAGTTGGTAGTTAGTGTAGGCTTCAAGACCCCCCAAAGGTCCTTATTAGGGACACTGATAGCTGTGTGTTGGCTGCTGTTAGCAGTGGCAATTTTTTTTCTTCTCAAAATCGGCTCTGCAGAGCGTTGCACCTGGCATTAGGGACAGAAGTGCTGCATAGGCAGGGAGAGTGTTAGGAGTGAGTGTAGCCTTCAAGAACCTCAACGGTCCTTTCTAGGGCCATATTTAACCGTGTGCAGTACTGTCCAGGCTGCTGTTAGCTGTGCTGCATTTTTTTTTGCTTCTCAAAATCGCCTCTGCAGAGCATTGCACCCTCCATTGATACTGCAGGGAAAGAATTGTATAGGCAGGGCCACAACACAGTTATTATTCATTGAATATACGCAGTGCTGCCTTTTGCTTGTAAAACAAGTGAAAATAATTCTATTTGTCCTGCCTCTGTCCGTCCTAAGGGCGGTGGACACGTGTCGGCTGCGTGTGCAACCTCTAAAAATCAGACGCACCCAGCTACGTTTTACTCCTGGCTTCGCCATTTGCTTTCCTTAATTGGGAAAAAAAATACCTGCTCTGCCACAGTTAATAACTCTGCTACCCTCACGTTCTGTGACACATTAGCAGGAAAACAGCACAGTTATTAAACTTCTCATGTTCATAGAATATACGCAGTGCTGCCTTTTGGTGCAAAAAAACGGAAAATAATTCTATTTGTCCTGCCTCTGTCCGTCCTAAGGGCGGTGGACACGTGTCGGCTGCGTGTGCAACCTGTAAAAATCAGACGCACCCAGCTACGTTTTACTCCTGGCTTCGCCATTTGCTTTCCTTAATTGGGAAAAAAAATACCTGCTCTGCCACAGTTAATAACTCTGCTACCCTCACGTTCTGTGACACATTAGCAGGAAAACAGCACAGTTATTAAACTTCTCATGTTCATAGAATATACGCAGTGCTGCCTTTTGGTGCAAAAAAACGGAAAATAATTCTATTTGTCCTGCCTCTGTCCGTCCTAAGGGCGGTGGACACGTGTCGGCTGCGTGTGCAACCTCTAAAAATCAGACGCACCCAGCTACGTTTTACTCCTGGCTTCGCCATTTGCTTTACTTAATTGGGAAAAAAAATACCTGCTCTGCCACAGTTAATAACTCTGCTACCCTCACGTTCTGTGACACATTAGCAGGAAAACAGCACAGTTATTAAACTTAGATTATACATTCACTAGAGGCAGTGGGGCCTTTCGTTTTCAAAAAAGGGAAAAAATTATATTTGGCCTGCAGTCTTGCGCCAATTTATTAGCTGCGTGTGAAATCAAATCACTGGTAATACAGCATGCTGAGGGGTAGGGGTAGGCCTAGAGGACGTGGACGCGGCCAAGGACGCGGAGGGCCAAGTCAGGGTGTGGGCACAGGCCGAGCTCCTGATCCAGGTGTGTCGCAGCCGACTGCTGCGCGATTAGGAGAGAGGCACGTTTCTGGTGTCCCCACATTCATCGCCCAATTAATGGGTCCACGCGGGAGACGGTTATTAGAAAATGAGCAGTGTGAGCAGGTCCTGTCCTGGATGGCAGAAAGTGCTTCGAGCAACCTATCGTCTACCCGCAGTTCTGCGCCGTCCACTGCTGCAAATCCAAATCCTCTGTCTGCTGCTCCTCCTTCCTCCCAGCCTCCTCACTCCACTACAATAACACCTGCTCAGGAGCGGGAACACTCCCAGGAACTGTTCTCGGGCCCCTGCTTAGATTGGGCAGCAGCGGAGAGGGTGTTTAGTGCGGCTGGGGGAATCATCACAGATAAGCGTAGCCGCTTGTCAACCGACAGTGCCGACAGGCTAACACTCATCAAGATGAACAAAGGCTGGATTTCGCCAGACTTCTGTTCTCCACCAGCGGACAGCAGCGATACGTAAGCAATACGTAGGCTGCACCCGCGGATGGAAGCTACGTTCTCTCTCACCATCCAAAACGGGGACATTTCTGCTTCATCAATCTGTGTCTAATATTCCTCCTCCTCCTCCTGCTCCTCCTCCTGAAACCTCACGTAATCACGCTGAACGGGCAATTTTTCTTAGGGCCACAAGGCTCACTCAAATAATTTTTCTGAACAATTTTTATACGTTTCAATGCGCTTAAAAGCGTTGGAACTTTAACTTGAACCAATTTTTCGTTACACTGGGCTGCCTCCAGGCCTAGTTACCACTTAAGCCACATTAACCAAAGCGATTAATGGGTTTCACCTGCCCTCTTGGCTGGCCATGGCCAATTTTTGGGATGTACATTAGTACTGTTGATACAGCAATTTTTGTGGGCCCTCGCCTACAGTGTAATCAAATTAATTTTTAGCCCACCTGCATTACAGCTGACGTTACCTCAGCTGTGTTGGGCAATGCAATGGGATATTTTTATGTACCGCCGGTGGGTTCCAGGGAGCCACCCATGCTGTAGGTGCACACGGAGTTTTTAATACATGTGTCCACTTCTAAAGAACCCCAGTCTGACTGGGGCATGCAGTGTGGGCCGAAGCCCACCTGTATTACGCACGACATTACTACCTCAGCTGTGTTGGGCAATGCAATGGGATATTTCTATGTACCGCCGGTGGCTTCCTGGCACCCACCCAGGCAGTAGGTCCACAGGGAGTTTAACCTACATTTGTCCACTTCTAAAGAACCCCAGTCTGACTGGGGCATGCAGTGTGGGCCGAAGCCCACCTGTATTACGCATGACATTACTACCTCAGCTGTGTTGGGCAATGCAATGGGATATTTCTATGTACCGCCGGTGGCTTCCTGGCACCCACCCAGGCAGTGGGTCCACAGGGAGTTTAACCTACATGTGTCCACTTCTAAAGAACCCCAGTCTGACTGGGGCATGCAGTGTGGGCCGAAGCCCACCTGCATTAAGCACGACATTACTACCTCAGCTGTGTTGGGCAATGCAATGGGATATTTTTATGTACCGCCGGTGGGTTCCAGGGAGCCACCCATGCTGTAGGTGCACACGGAGTTTTTAATACATCTGTACACTTCTAAAGAACCCCAGTCTGACTGGGGCATGCAGTGTGGGCCGAAGCCCACCTGTATTACGCACGACATTACTACCTCAGCTGTGTTGGGCAATGGAATGGGATATTTCTATGTACCGCCGGTGGCTTCCTGGCACCCACCCAGGCAGTGGGTCCACAGGGAGTTTAACCTACATGTGTCCACTTCTAAAGAACCCCAGTCTGACTGGGGCATGCAGTGTGGGCCGAAGCCCACCTGCATTAAGCACGACATTACTACCTCAGCTGTGTTGGGCAATGCAATGGGATATTTTTATGTACCGCCGGTGGGTTCCAGGGAGCCACCCATGCTGTAGGTGCACACGGAGTTTTTAATACATCTGTACACTTCTAAAGAACCCCAGTCTGACTGGGGCATGCAGTGTGGGCCGAAGCCCACCTGTATTACGCACGACATTACTACCTCAGCTGTGTTGGGCAATGCAATGTGATATTTCTATGTACCGCCGGTGGCTTCCTGGCACCCACCCAGGCAGTGGGTCCACAGGGAGTTTAACCTACATGTGTCCACTTGTAAAGAACCCCGGTCAGACTGGGGCATGCAGTGTGGGCCGAAGCCCACCTGTATTACGCACGACATTACTACCTCAGCTGTGTTGGGCAATGCAATGGGATATTTCTATGTACCGCCGGTGGCTTCCTGGCACCCACCCATGCTGTGGGTCGACAGGGACTTCACAATAGGGAGTTGTACCTGCCTGTGTCTATGAATTAAAAAGCCCGGTCTAACTGGGGCATGCAGACACCTTGACAGAATGAATAGTGTGTGGCACATAGGTTCCCCATTGCTATGCCTACGTGTGCAGCTCCTGATGGCGGTGGCACAGGATTCTATTTCTCATTGCTTCTGTACAGCATTGTGGGCTATCGCCCCGCCCCTTTTAAAGAGGGCCGCTGCCTAGCCATGCCAACCCTCTGCAGTGTGTGCCTGCGGTTCCTCCTCATGGCAGACGCACTTCTAAATAGACATGAGTGTGGCGTGGCATGAGGGCAGCTGAAGGCTGCGCAGGGACACTTTGGTGTGCGCTGTGGGGGGGAGGGGGGGGCGGTTGGTCAGCATGTAACCCAGGAGAAGTGGCAGCGGAGTGTCATCCAGGCAGTGATTGTGCTTTGTTGTAGCTAGTGTGGTGCTTAGCAAAGGTATGCCATGCTAATGAGGGCTTTTCAGAAGTAAAAGTTGTTGGGAGGGGGGGGGCCACTCTTGCCGGTATTGTGGCTTAATAGTGGGACCTGTGAACTTGAGATGCAGCCCAACATGTAGCCCCTCGCCTGCCCTATCCGTTTCTGTGTCATTCCCATCACTTTCTTGAATTGCCCAGATTTTCACACATGAAAACCTTAGCGAGCATCGGCGAAATACAAAAATGCTCTGGTCGCCCATTGACTTCAATGGGGTTCGTTGTTCGAAACGAACCCTCGAACATCGCGGGAAGTTCGTTCCGAATAACGAACACCCGAACATTTTGGTGTTCGCTCATCTCTACTTCTGAACAGACCGTAACCGTGTAAGTTCACCGCCCAGTCACAGCTTTCATTCAACCAGGTCTCAGTTATTCCCACTATGTCGTAGTTTTCCTCAGACATTATTAATTCTAGTTCATCTATTTAGCTAAAAAAGGGGAGCCGGAGAGAGTTACCCTGCGTACCATGCAGGGAAAATAAGACAGCTGGCCCTAATTAGGTATTCAATTGCCATTGTATTCCATGGGAAGTTCATAACACAAGCGTGTGAACTGGCATTTCGATCACAAAAAAAAAAAAAGATCGATCTGCTAGCAGAGATGTATCAGCCTGCTTCTTGCCATCTCCTAACCTCTTTCATGTGAAAATACGTTCTGTACCAGCGAACGTATTTACACATACACTCATCTGAATAAGCCCTAAATAGTACAGTCAACAAATCTGTCTCATGTGAATATAACTGTAAGCTTAATGTTCCAAAAACTACTCTTAGGTCTTCTTAACACAACCATGTTTGTGTGGGAATTTGCGCGTATAGGACCTGCTGTATTTTTCACAGCAAAGGGCCCATAAAAGTCTATGGGAGGTGTGCAAATATGCATGGGGATGCATGAAACACTGCACAAGACGTGGGAAAAGAACACCTCTGCACCTCATTAGGCTATTTAACCTTTTAATCTAAGAAAATGCTGTGTGAACTGTCCCTGCGTGTGCAAAAAGTGCAGTAATATACACAGACATGTTTGCAAATCTACCTCAAAACCCTTGTTTATGCATAAATGGCGAGCATATTTGCGCATACGGTCAACTGCTTAAGCTCTTATGGAAACATTTATACAGGCACAGGGATTTGAAATTCTAATCTCTATCTGTAAATTGTTTTATTTCATGAAAGCAAAACTCCTTGGCTCCCTTAAAATTCAGGAATCGTGCTCACTTCCATTTGTCCTCTTCCCCACTTCACAAATTACAATCATATAGCTCAAGAAAAATGAAAAACATAAATTTATTTTTGGTGTGTTTAGCTGTTCCCTTGCCTGCTTGTAACATGGAGGTAAAACTGTGGTAACTGCTGAGTTTCCTTCCCCGGCTTACAAAATAGTGGTGCTGTTGGGTCAGAGTCAAAATATTCTTTTTTTCTCCCAAATTTAATGGAGCCCCAGATCTGCTGTAAACCAAATCTGCAATGAGAAAAGACATGAGTAGAAGAGGAGTACATTGGAGTTAGCTGCAGTCACATACAGATAGTTAGCCTTTGAGTTGCAGGGGTTGTACAGGATTAAAGAAGACATGGCTGCGGAGACTGTGGAAAAATTTGTGACTTTTTAAAAAGTCAGATGTCATAAATGTCTCTAAATTTGGGGGCAGAGCCTCATCTCTGAATGTGGTGGAGGTATAAGCCTGCTGCTCCTTCACTATTGCGCCCATTAGAGCACTCAAATAAGCTTCTTCCCTGGGGGGCGTGGCTTGGAGAGGCACCGGGACGGCAGCTGCAGCTTAGGCTCTGCTCGGTGAAGGCACTCTGTAGCGGCGCACAGCATTAACAGAGAGGAGAAACTTACCTTTTCAGCTGTGGGAACACTTCAAGAGCCCAGCGATGTCCAGTAGGAGGTCTGTAAAAAACAATCCTGTGAGACTGGAGGAGTTCCTCGGGGCGCACGGCTCCCGCTCTGCAATGGCCGCGGAGGACATGCCCAGCCCTGGATTTCCAGCAAAACAACAAAAGGAAGAGGTAACAGTGAAGAGACTGCAGGAGCAAGCAGCATCAGCCAGCAAGCGGAGATCTCCTCAGAAACTGTAAGGTTAGTGGCATCAGGAGACTCTGTAGAAGGCTCCCTGAAATACAAGATGGCGCCAACCATGTTGCTGCAGGGCAGCTCCTCACCTACTAGCAGCCCTGAAAAGCAGAGGCAATGCCTATCTATTACAGAAAACACAGAGAACTCTGCTGCATATAAAGGGGGGAGAGAGGGAGAATGCAATTTGCAGAACCTTTATGCCACAAATAAGCCAGCATCAGAGCTCTATATCAAGGAAGCTATACTAGCTCTCAGAGACACTATCCACACAGATCTTAAAGAGCTTTCATCTAAAGTCAACACATCTGTAATGGAAGTTAATGATAGAATGGATAAGACAGAAAACAAAATGGAGGAGTTGGTTAAATCACATAACGAGCTAATCTATGCACATTACGAATTGGAAGGGACAGTTCCAAACTACAAAACAAGTTAACTGACCTGGAAGACAGGAACAGGCGCAATAATGTCAAGATTCGCGGGGTCCCAATAAAAATATCTAGTACGGAAATTTACGATTTCAGTATGCGCTTTATGCGTAAAATCCTTCCTAACGTACTTGAACATGAGCTGAAAATCGAGAGGGCGCGTAGACTTTCTCGCCCTAAGTTTCTCGATGAGAACAGTCCTAGAGATATCATTGTGCGCATTCACTACTTTCACACTAAAGAAGTTCTAATGAACACTGCAAGGAAACTAAAATCACTTCCCAGGCCATACGAGGATATTCGTCTCTTTATTGACCTTTCACAAGCCACTATGGAAGCAAGGCGAGGTTTCGCAGGTGTGAATGCGGCACTGAGGAAGGCAAACATTCCGTATAGATGGGGTTTCCCCACAAAAGTGATTGTTACCAAGGATAATGCAAACCAGATTTTCCACGATCCTAAATTAGCGGAAGATGTCCTAAAGTCGTGGGGCATACAGGTACCAGCCCTGTCTCCAACCCATGCTAATGCTGGCCCTAAACGACAACAAATACAAGATTCCCGCAAAACCTAGACTTTGCAGTGATTTCATTATATTCCACTCTTTTCTGTTACCACATTGTCATTACAAGAAGGAGTACCTTGCCCGTGGAACTGAACATTTCACCCCTAAATGATTATACAAGTGTATACTTGTCATGTCTTTTTCCTATTCTATGTTGATTTGCTCCTCCGTAGATCAGCATCTACATCTGACTTAAAGGGGTTGTCTCGAGGAAGCAGTGAATTTTTTTTTTGCCCAGTCCCCCTAATTAAGCATACATTACTAAGCCCCCCCTGTAAATGACTTTTCTAGCTGGTTTGTACTTACAGTTCCAGCGTTTCAGCAACTTATAAAAATTTTCCCAAGATGGCCGCCAGCTCTTTTCCCATCGCTTGCTGTAGCCCGACGTGCGCGCTCCCGAGACGCTACCAGCTGTGTCTCCCTGACAACCAGACGCCCCGCAGCCGCCGACTGGACCCCTGGATTGAACACGGCCGACCAGTCACCCACCGCCAGGCAGCAGGTAACCGGCGCAGCCCGCCCCCCCATCGCAGTGACAGCCCCCCCCCCGACACAGCGACAGCCCCCCCATCGCAGCGACAGCCCCCCCCCCCGGCACAGCGGCAGCCCCCCCATCACAGCGGCAGCCCCCCCATCGCAGCGACAGCCCCCCATCACAGCGGCAGCCCCCCCCCGGCGCAGCGGCAGCCCCCCCCCCTGGCACAGCCCGCCCCCGGCGCAGTGGCAGTCCCCCCGGCCCATCACTTACCTGGGCGGCAGGACGGCGGGACAGCTGGGCGGCTTCTTGGGACAGCTGGGCGGCTCTGCACCTTCCTCTAACTGAGGATGGAACAGAATGGCCGCTCCAGCGCGCTCCCGAGCAGTGACAGCTCGTCTGCGCATGCGCAGAAGAGCGGTAGCGGGGAGCACACTGAAGCGGCTCGTGCTGAAAGGAGAAGAACGGACTGCACAAGCGCGTCTAAAAAAGCAAGCTGCCAGCGAATTTAGACGAACCATGGAGACGAGGACGCTAGCAACGGAGCAGGTAAGTGAATAACTTCTGTATGGCTCATAATTAATGCACGATGTATATTACAAAGTGCATTAATATGGCCATACAGAAGTGTATAACCCCACTTGATTTCGCGAGACAACCCCTTTAATGCAGCCTTGGAAAAATCTCTCAAGGGAGGATTTTGTTCGTTTCTCTGGTTGTTTTGTTTTTACAGGCATCGTCGTTTTCTGTATTCATCTGGGCTCCTGGAATCATCTCTCGCTGTTATTAGGCTGGGGTCACACAGGGCGGATTTGCCGCGGTTTTGCCGCGGATTGCTGTTGCATATCAGCACTGCGGCAAAACCGCTGTGTTTGCAGTGCAATGCAGCACAAATGAGATTTGCCAAAAAGCTGTTCTCACAGGACGGATTTTTTCCGCACAGCCGCAGTGCGAAAATGCAACTGCGTTGCGGTTTTAAAAGATGCAGCATGTTCATTCTTTGGTATTTTCCGCAGCGCTTTTTTGTCCATAGACCTCTATGGACGCAGCCAAAACCGCACCAAATACGCGACAAAAGTAAAAAAGCGCTGTGGAAAAAACGCCTGCAGATTTTTCCGCACGAAAATCCGCAGCAAAATCCGCAAGCCCAAATTAACCTTTGAAGCGGTTTTGCCGCAGAAGCAGTTCTTCTGCGTCAAAACCGCAACGGAAAAACCGCAGCAAAACCGCGACAAATCAGCCCTGTGTGAACCCAGCCTATATGTTTTTTGTTTTTTTTCATGCGGATATCTGCACCTGTTGATAGCAAAGTGATAGCAATGTGGCAGATCTGCGCGGAATCCGCACTAAAATGGAGCATGCTGCATTTTTTTTTTCTGCGCGTGAAAAACGCAAATCAATTAAAATGCCATTTGCAGGTGCAAAATTCAATTTAATTGACTGCAGATGGCCAATGATATTCCTATGGACAAAATTTCACCCGCGGAATCCGCATGCAGAATCTGCAATTCAATTTTGCTAGTGGACATGAGGCCTAAGCATAGGGTAAATGAAAAATATATAGAAAGAAAATTCTTTTGATTCACCTGTGGATACCACATGGGTTTGCCATCTGGCCTTGGTCTATTATCCACTACCCTCTTAAAGAGTGGTGTGCTTAAGTGTGCTCATGTATGAGAAATCATCATATGGAAGTATGAATGTGACATAATCTTGTATTCAGTGCCAGCCATTTGTTTTCCTATATCTCCACGCACAATGTAAATATCTGGATGTACAGCTACAATGGTATTATTCAAGATGCGCATCACCCAATTACTTTGAGCTCCTATTCTTCTGGAATAGTCTATACTTCTCTAAAATGAATTTTATATACCATTCCAAAAATGTCCAATAATCCAGATTTCACAGACCTCCCAGTGATCTGTGTAAGTGGATCACAAGCTCCATAGGCACTGCAATGGCTTCCATTAAACTTGTCACATACTTCTATTACCAATGTGATCAAGACAACCTGGAAATAGAATAGAATATTAGCAGATCCTTTTATATATATTTTCTATTATCATATTTGAAGTTCCCGTGATGCATCCTCATATCCGCCCACAATATCATCCTATATGGGCCATACCCACTTCTAACAAGCATATTAACTGTTCAGCCACCTCAGAACCGAGGGTTACAGTACAGTTAGGGGAGAAGTGGAAATTCTGTAGCGCATCCGCAGTGCTGTTAACTAGGAAAGCGTCAGAATCCTATGCATGAGGGAGACAGTTTTGCATTCGTAGTCAATATCTGTCTTAGGAATGGGAGGTTAAACAATATTATTTCCAAAATCCCCTTTCACTTCCATTTATTCCCAATTGCTCCTGATACCTGTTGAATTTCTTCTAGAAGAGAGTAACCCTACAATACTGCACCGCATGACAGCACAAGTGCCTCCAGCTATGAGCTGTAAATTGGGTTCATTGATAAGATTATGTAATCAGCAAGGATATATACACACAAATATATAATGGCAAAGGATGGAAAATCTTATTTGCCTTAAGGGGTTGTCCCGCGACAGCAAGTGGGGTTATGCACTTCTGTATGGCCATATTAATGCACTTTGTAATATACATCGTGCATTAAATATTGGCCATACAGAAGTTATACACTTACCCCCTCCGGTGCTGGCGTCCCCGTCTCCATGGCGACGATGAAGCCTCTTCTCTGGTCGCACGAACAGTCGCGCTTGCTCAGAGTGAAATCCTCCGCTGGATGTGTCCGGGCTCACGAGCTGCGTCCTGGCTCCTCCCTCTTCTCCGCATCATCGTAGCTCCACCTCCATCACGTGGTGCCGATCAGCCAATGAGGTGGCTGTAATCGGCAGTGGAACGCAAGACTGGAGAAGAACATCCACGGTGCACCATGGGAGAAGACCCGCGATGCACCGTGGGAGAAGACCAGCGGCGCCATCTTTGAAAGAAGAATCTTCAAAGCTGCAGAACGGGGATCCAGGTAAGCGAATTTTTTTTTTTTTAAATAACAAATGGATTTGTTTTTACTGTGCACAATGTGGGGGTCTGTTTTAGAAAAAAAAATTTAGGTTTTGGCGCGGGACAACCCCTTTAAATCTGTCTTCTTTCTCCCCTTTCTAAATTCAGCAAAAAAGAAGGAAAGCTACTACTTTATTTTTTTAATTTGTCATATGAGGGTCCTATCAGTAATCCCCTATAAGTCCCGCAACACCTCTGTAAACTGCATAAAAACTATAATATGGTAGGTTTCTGACACCATAAATCTTCTCCCATTGCAAATACATTTACCCTTTAGGCAAATTTGTTATTAATCTGGTTCTGTTTGCAATGCAGTCATCAGACTTGTCAAACGTATAATAAAGAAATTTCTTTATCCACCCAGCTTTTCTGAAAGCTGGCACTTCCACCCAGCTTTCAAAACAGCACAAGATTTTTCTCTTAGCGTTCTCTCACAGTCTTATCATGACATTAAAGGGGTTGTCTCACGAAAGCAAGTGGGGTTATACACTTCTGTATGGCCATATTAATGCACTTTGTAATATACATCGTGCATTAAACATGAGCCATACAGAAGTTATTCACTTACCTGCTCTGTTGCTAGCGTCCACGTCTCCATGGATCCGTCTAATTCTGATGTCTTCTTGCTTTTTTAGACGCGCTTGCGCTGTGCGGTCTTCTGCCTGGTGAATGGGGCCGCTCGTGCCGGAGAGCTGGTCACCGCGTCGTCATCGTAGCTCCGCCCCGTCACGTGTGCCGATTCCAGCCAATCAGGAGGCTGGAATCGGCAATGGAACGCACAGAGCCCATGGTGCACCATGGGAGAAGACCGCAGTGCATCCCTGGGAAAGGACCGGCGGCCATCTTTGGGAGAAGATTTTTTAAAGTCCTTATTTCATCGGATCGGTGAGTAGCACTACATCAAACACTACATAGTTCTACTGCCACAAGTAATTCAAAACCTGCAATTCACGCTTAACATGCTGCACAGGTCTATTCAATTCAAGCAAGTAATGGTTAGTTTTACAGCAAGACAAGATTGTTGCCATCCCTTCTCTGTGTCCCTGAGCACAGGAGTTTATCATAAAGTTGTAGCAACCCCCAACTTTGGCTGCTTGACATGAAGGTCTCTTATATCTGAAGCTAAGGAAATAAAAGAAAGGTGAAAAGCAACTATTCTGTACATATTCACTAGTTAAGGATTTTTTTTTCTATACACATAACAGCCTTTTCAACCCTGCTATATATTAGTTAAAATATTAATTATTAATTAATAGCTTTTTACACAGTGTAAATGTACAGACACACCACAGACTCATGCCAGCTCTTTTTAACATTGTTTGACATTCTTTTAATTACATTTTTCTCCCCTCTCACTGGAGAGAAAGAGCATCCCACAAGCAGGAGAACTCGACAGGTCCTTCTAATATGCACCCCTACTTCGCAATTTTAACAAATCAAAATCCTATTGCATCCGCCTCTGTGTTTTCCTGCTTTAGCCACATGTAACAATTGAGTGGGAATTCTCATATGACAACTTGTAATTGATTGAAACCTCTGCTCATTCTTGGCTTAGGAGTCTAGTGGGTGGTCATGTCAATGATTGTCAGACTTCCTTGTTTAAGTGTACATACAGAGATAGTTGTCAGTCATTGATTAGGACCACTCACTGGACTTTTAAGCATTGAATGACCAAGAATTCCAGTCTAATAAATATGTTATACTGAATCTTTTCAAACAAAACTATATACTGTAATTATCTTCTCAGCTCCTTCTGCCTTATGATGCTGACAGGTCAAACTTCATGTTTAGATGACAGGTTCTCCACGTGGATGGCTTCCATTGAAGTCAATGGAAGCCATCGGACCCGCAGCCCGTCCACAATTAACATTTTGGACAGGTTGGCGATTCCACATCATCACCTAAGCATTTGAAAAAAAAAATCTGTACTGCACATGTCTGACGATGAAGAGGAAAAGAGACAAGTATGCACGGATGTGGCTCCTGTCAGATTCATTGTGGGCACCCAAATGTGGAATCCCACCCCTTTGTGTGCAGGCGGCCCAAGGCTGGTTTTAAATTTGCCATTACTCAAAAGTTTTCCTGTGATTTTTGTTATTTCTTTTTATGACACTAAAGGATTTTTCAGAAATCTTTAGAAGAAAATGCAATAAAATCCGCTGTCAAAGCATGGCAAAAAGGTATTTTTTAACTGGTTATTTAATAACTAGAGATGAGCGAGCACCAAAATGCTCAGGGTCCTCGTTGCTCGAGTCGAACTTTCCGCGATGCTCGAGACCTCGTTTCGAGTAACGAACCCCATTGAAGTCAATGGGCGACTCGAGCATTCTTGTATATGACCGATGCTCCGCATAGGTCTTCACTTGTGAAACTCTGGAAAACACCCGAAAGTCATGGAAACACCACAGAAACGGATAGGGAAGGGCAGGGACAGCATGCATGGCTGCATCTGAGGCTCCCAGGTCCCACTATTAAGCCACAATGGAGGCAAGAGTCTGCCCCCCCCCCCCCCCCCCCCCACTCCCCAACAATTTTTACTTTGGACAAACCCTCATTAGCAAGGAACACCTTAGCTAAGCACCACACTACCTGCAACCAAGGACAATCACTGCCTGCGGGTCACACTGCTGCCTCTTCTCCTGGGTTACATGCTGGCATTGCTGTCCAACCCCCCCGCACGATCCTGCGTCCACAGCGCACACAAAAGTATCCCTGCACAGCGTTCAGCTGCCCTCATGCCACACGCTCGCTTCATAGCTACACCACCCTCATGTCTGCGATGAGGAGGAACCGGAGGCACACACTGCAGAGGGTTGGCAGGGCCAGGCAGCGACCCTCTTTGAAATGGGGGGGGGGGGGGGGTGATAGCCCACAATGCTATTGAGAATCGATGATAAATTAACGTACGATTATCATTCCAATCCCGTGCCACCTCCATCGCAAAATTGTCAGGAGCCGCAAACGTGGGCGTAAAGGGGACTCAGGTGCCAGCCCAGCACTTCTACAAATCTCCACAATGCAGCAATACTCTGTGTGGGAAGTATGTGAGCGGGCCCTGGGTCAGGCTCGGTCCCAGCCTCCATCTTGTGTGACCTAAGGTGCCGCGAGTGACATAGCAATGGGGAATCCATGTGTCCACACACTACTCATTCTGTTTGAGTGCTGGATACCTCATTAACAATGCAAGGGGAAAGACAACTGCACTCTGCACCCTACCAAAGTCAGTCAGTGTCTTTGTGCCAGACAGGTAAAACACCGCGATGGGAAGTCGGTGTGCACCCACAGCATAGGTGAGTCCAAGGAACCCCAAGACATGAACCATGAAGAAATCAGAGTGCCCAAACATGGCAAACTTTCACTGTGCCAAGGACATAGGTCTCTGCACAAACTCTAAGCAATCGCGGGCATGAATTGGACTCCGATGCTAGTGCAGCTGTGAACGTCTCATTTGTGCAGTATGGCTCCTCTTGTTTGGCCCAAACCAGTGCCGCGGATAACTGTGGTAACTCGAGAGAAAATACATGTTGCCCAGTGCTGATCCCATGACCCCAAGCTGGAGGAGGAGGTGGCATTACAAGGCCAAGAAACCATGACCAAGACCTGCTATAGTCTGTGTGGGAAGTATGTGAGCTGGCCCTGAGTCAGGCTAGGTCCCAGCAAACACCTTGTGTGGCCCAAGGTGCCGCGAGTGACATAGCAATGGGGAATCCATGTGTCCACACACTACTCATTCTGTTTGGGTGCCGGATACCTCATCGACAATGCAAGGGAAAAGCCATCTGCACTCTGCCCCCTACCCAAGTCAGTCAGTGCCTTTGTGCCAGACAGGTAAAACACCGCGATGGGAAGTCTGTGTGCACCCACAGCATAGGTGGGTCCTAGGAAACCCAAGAAATGAACCATAAAGAAATCAGAGTGCCCAAACAGACTTTCACTGCCCCAAGGACATAGGCCTCTGCACAAACGCTCAGCAATCGCGGGCATAGAGCGGACTCCAATGCTAGTGCAGCTGTGAACGTCTCATTTGTGCAGTATCGCTCCTCTTGTTTGGCCCAAACCAGTGCTGCGGATAACTGTGGTAACGCAAGAGAAAATACATTTGGCCTCGGCCCACAATGCATGCCCTAGTCAGTCAGTGTTTTGGGGCCAGATAGGTAAAACACCATGATGGGAAGACTTTGTGCACCCATAGTATAGACAGACCCCTGTAACATTCCAGTAGCAAAGGTATAAGCAGATCCCAGGAACATTTCCGTAGCAGAAGTATAGGCAGACCCCTGTAACATTTCTGTAGCAAAGGTATAGGCATACCCCTGTAACATTTCTGTAGCACATGTATAGGCAGATCCCAGTAACATTTCTGTAGTAACAGTATAGGCAGACCCCAGTAACATTTCTGTAGCAGAAGTATAGGCAGACCCAAGTAACATTTCTGTAGCACAAGTATAGGCAGACCCCAGTAACATTTCTGTAGTAACAGTATAGGCAGACCCCTGTAACATTTCTGTACCACAAGTATAGGCAGACTCCAGTAACATTTCTGTAGTAACAGTATAGGCAGACCACAGTAACATTTCTGTAGTAACAGTATAGGCAGACCCTAGTAACATTTCTGTGCCTCTTGTCACCTAAGCTGAGTAGTTTCAGCACAGCCTGCTGACGCTTGCCCACCGCTGTGCTGCCGCGCCACACCGACTGCTGGCGACGTCCTGCTCATACTTTTTAATTGAGAGGTAGAGGTTGCGTAGGAGGAGGGGGAGGGTTTAGAGGAGGTGGCATAAACCACCGCAGATACCAGCACTGAGGTAGGATCCGCTACTCTGGGTGTTGATAGGACGTGAGCGGTCCCAGGCTCTGACTTGGTCCCAGCCTCCATCAAATTCACCCAATGTGGACCTTCCCAGTAACCGCGTTGGTGAGGGCACAATTTATGTTGCGGGAGACGTGCTGGTGTAGGGCTGGGACAGCACACCGGGAAAAATAGTGGCGACTGGGGACCGAGTTACGCGGGACAGCCGCAGCCATCATGTCTTTGAAAGCCTCCGTTTCCACAAGCCTGTACAGCAGCATCTCCAGGCTGATTAATTTGGCAATGTGTACATTTAAAGCTTGTGCGTGGTGGCGTATTTGCGCTTTCGCTCCAACACTTGTGCTAGCGACAGCTGAACGCTGCGCTGAGATGGGGTGGAGGACAGTGGAGGGGAGGGTGTGGGTGCAGGCTGGGAGGTGCTCGTGCCTGCGTCCTGAGAGGGGAGTTGGATCTGAGTGGCAGGTTGGGGCACCTGGGAAGAGGCAGTGGTGTGACCCGAAGGCGGTGAACGGCCTTCGTCCCACCTTGTGGGGTGCATGGCCATCATCTGCCTGTGCATGCTGGTGGTGGTGAGGCTGGTAGTGGTGGCTCCCCGGCTGATCTTGGTGCGACACAGATTGCACACCACTGTTCGTCGGTCGTCCGCGCTCTCACTGAAAAACATCCACACCTTTGAACACCTAGCCCTCTGCATGGAGGCTTGGCGCGAGGGGGTGCTTTGGGAAACAGTTGGGGGATTCTTCACTCTGGCCCTGCCTCTACCCCTGGCCACTCCACTGTCTCTTCCAACCTGTCCTCATTAGGCTTAACAAACCAGGTGGGGTCAGTCACCTCATCGTCCAGCTGCTCTTCCTCCGAATACTCTGTGCGCTCCTCCCTCGGACTTACTGCCCTTACTACTACCTCACTGATAGACAACTGTGTCTCATCATCATCCTCCTCACCCACTGAAAGCTCTTGAGACAGTTGCCGGAAGTCCCCAGCCTCATCACCCGGACCCCGGGAACTTTCCAAAGGTTGGGCATCGGTCACAACAAACTCCTCAGGTGAGAGAGGAACCATTTTTTCCCACTCATGGCAAGGACCCGAGAACAGTTCCTGGGAGTCTGCCTGCTCATCGGAATATGTCATTTTCATGGAGTGAGGAGGCTGGGAGGAAGGAGGAGCAGCAGCCAGAGGATTCGGAGTTGCAGTCCCTAAGCCGGGAGTAGTGAACTGCGTAGAAGACTGGGTGGTCGATACATTGCTGGATGCATTTTCTGCCATCCACAACAGGACCTGCTCACACTGCTGTGTTTGTAATAAAGGTCTACCATGTGGACCCATAAATTGTGATATGAAGCTGGGGACCCCAGAAACTTGCCTCTCTCCTAATCCCACAGCAGCCGGCTGCAATTCACCTGGACCAGGAACTCGGCCTGTGCCCACACCCTCACTTGGACCTCTGCATCCGCGTCCATGTCCACGTCCTCGACCCATACCCCTACTCCTCATCACGGCGGATTACGAATAGAGCAGGGGCCAAATAAATTACCCCACTGTACAGCACTGACAACTGGGCCTTAATTCACCGCACACAGAGACTTGTAGATTGCGGAGGCTCTATGCTGTGACTAGAAAAAAGTAACCCGCTGTCTTGCGCTGATACCTAGGGGTAATTTACTACTCGCAGAGACTTGTAGATTATAGAGGCTGTGTGGAGTGGGAGAAGACTCTAAAGCCAGTGGATAGTACTGGTAACTGCGGCAATCTCAACCCCACCAACAGAAATGGTATTGTGAGACGCTCTGCACAGCGGCTGAGCTGAAATACTTTGCAGTGGCCCCGGTAATATTACAGTACTATTTATCGGTGAGAGCGGTATTTTACTGCACACTCCAGCCAGAAAAAAATAATACGGAAGGCTGCAAACAGGCCTAGCTGCGTAATACTAAAATGGAAGCACTACAACTCCCAGCAGCCACCCAGTAAAATGCACACGGTCAGATGTAGCCCAACGAAGGAGCTTTTGGTTTGTTTTTTTTGCACAGAGGATACAGGCTGTATAGTGTATATCACTTTCCCTCTAGAAGTGGCTGTGGCCCTACGCTATGCGTCTAATTCACTGCAGACACAGAACGGTATAAATGAGTATGGAATTATTTGCATGCACTTTCACGCTGAGAGCGGTATTTTAACGCACGCTCCAGCCAGAAAAAAATATTATGGAAGGCTGCAAACAGGCCTAGCTGCGTAATACTAAAATGGAAGCACTACAACTCCCAGCAGCCAGCCAGTAAAATGCACACGGTCAGATGTAGCCCTAAGAAGGACCGTTGGGGTTCTTGAAGACAGGATCATACACTACCACTTTCCCTATCTCAGCAGCACTTTCCCTATACTCTGTATAATAGACTGCAGACTGAGAACGCTATAGCTGTAATGGCCTGCACAGCCCGAGATAAAAAAAAAAAAATGTGCAAAACTGCTCCCAGCCAGTCACAACAGTAATGCACACGGTCAGATGTGGCCCTAAGAAGGACCGTTGGGGTTCTTGAAGACAGGATCCTACACTTACACTTTCCCTATAGTAGCAGCAGCACTTTCCCTATACTCTCCCAGTGTGTGTCTTAGGCGAGCCGCGGGCGGGACCGCTTTAAATACTTGGGGGTCACTTGATCTCGCCAGCCACTCACTGTAGGGGGTGGGATAGGACTGGGACGTCACAGGAGGAAGTGGTAATGCCTTCCCTGCATGTCTATTGGCTAGAAAATGGCGCTAAACATGCAGGGAAGGAAATGGAATTGACTCGAGTACCGCGTGGTGCTCGTCTCGAGTAACGAGCATCTCGAGTACCCTAATGCTCAAATGAGCATCAAGTTCGGACGAGTACGCTCGCTCATCTCTATTAATAACCAGTTGGAAATTATATTTACCTTGTGAAGGCAAATAAAGAGATAATTTTGATGTATGTACAATTTTTTTTAAGCACATACATTTCTGCAGCACAAGGCTATTACTCAGGGAGCAAATTCAAGAGAAGCTTATGCAGTTAATAGCTTTATTGAGTTTTCTACCTAGTGGAAGCCTTGTCCTTTGGAAATTTATTTATGCAGCAAAATTGTACTTTAATTATTTAAGAAAATAAGCTGAGAACTCTACTATAGCAATCGTATTCCGTTATTCAGTGTAAACTAGGCCATTAATTTATGTAAGAGAAATGTAACAATTGTGACATGTTAAATAAATTGCCTTGCCACATTTTTTAACCTAAATAGATCCAAAAATGTGTGCTGATTATTTTTTTTTAATAATATAGTGCTTACTAATAAAGTGCTTAATTTTTATACAGGGCTTCAAATATTGTGCATAATTGTCTAAAGAGTCTAACATTGATGTGCAGGAATGCTGCCTTCCAATAGGGCAGGGGTCCCAACTCCAGTCCTCAGGGACCACCAACAGATCATGTTTTCAGGATATCCTATGGTAAGAACACCTGTGGCCATGTCTGAGGTGCTGACAATAATTACATCACCTGAGCAACACTGAGGAAATCCTGAAAACATTACCTGTTGGCGGTCCCTGAGGACTGGAGTTGGGGAGCACTGCAATAGGGGATGATGTAGAGGTATTGTTCCATCTTCCTTATTTGCATATTTCCCAGAGAAGCATGGATGGCCTTCAAGTCTCCTCACACACCTTCTAGATACTCTCCTTAAGGAAAAAAGATGCCCTTCCCAATTCTAGATACAATCAACTGATGAAAGTTTTGATGTTTGTAGCCAGCACTAGAGGGAGCTTAGGAGCTAACTAGAGATGATTTATAAAATTAACGAGTAACTTTTCAGGGGGATTACATGGGCTGTGTCATTATATTGAATTTTGTAATTTATTTTTATTAATGAATAGAGATGAGCGAGCATTGCCCTTAGCAAGTACCTGCCCGCTCGAGAGAAAAGGTTCGGGTGCCGGCGCGGGGGAGCCGTGAGTTGCGGCAGTCAGTAGGGGGTAGCGGGGGGGGGGAGAGAGAGCAAGATTTCCCCTCCGTTCCTCCCCGCTCTCCCCCGCAGCTCCCTGCCCGCTGCCGGCACCCGAACCTTTTCTCTCGAGCGGGCAGGTACTCGCTAAGGGCAATGCTCGCTCGAGCAATTGCCCTTAGCGAGTATGCTCGCTCATCACTATTAATGAACTATGTTTGTGAATTGCTTCTGCATGCACCTCTATTGGTCTACAGGTCAGCCTGTTCCAATGTGAAATCCATACACTGCTTGCTTAGAAGTACACCACTTTCTTAGGACTGCACTGTCTGTATTCAGAGGACCAGGCTTCCCAGCCTGTCTGACTTAGGCTACATGAACAATTTTTTTGCATTAAGGTCTTTTTTACACGGGCAACAGCAAGTTTGACTTGAGAAAATCATGGCAAAATCGCCTACTTGCTTCCGTGATTTTTCAGCATTATTGCTGCTTTTTTTGTGGGAATAATTTCACATCGCAGCCGCTTTTGATACAATCATGTGTTAAAATCGCTTGATTTTTTATTGCGAAAATCAATGCGACTTTCTAATATTAAAAACACATTGCATCGCGCAAAAATCACAAGCTTGTGCGATGTAATGCGATAAACAAGAAGGCTTCATAGCGAAACATTTGCTACAAAAAAAGTGCACGATAGAGCATGCCGCAATTTTTTTTCTCGCAAGATAGTATCAGAGAAAACATCACTAATGTGAAAGAACCTATTGAAAAGCATGGGCTTCACATACATGCATTTACCCGCACTATCACATCGCTGCAAAATTGCACGATTTTGTCACCCATGTGGAAAGGGGCCTTAGCCATGTGTATGCTGGCTGTTCCTGCTCCTCTATCTCTGGAGTGTGGTAGGATAAGCAGATGTATGGATCCTCCCTACACAGATAGGGCAGTCCATACATCACTTACTTAAAAGCGATGTATAGATTTCACATAGTAGCAGCCAGTAGAGGAGCTTCCAGAAGCCATTTACAAGTATAATATACTAATAAAAGGTTCAATACTATTACATACGGCACTGAAATCCCCTTTCCGTCTCCCCCCCAAAAGTATAGCTACTCTTTAAACAAAATCATAAAGAAGTACATGATAAGGTCAAGAGGTGGACTACTGTAAAGTTGGTTCAGAAGGTCTCCCCCTGACACTCTGAAGAGTGAGATGACGTCACACGCAGCCCGCTCAGTACATACAGACTCTACCAGCCAAGCCTACCTGTGTGGAGTGTTGGGACAGCGGATGACAGCAGAGGAAAGGAGGCTCTAGAGAAAAATCTTGGTCCCACAGGCACCAAAAAAGGAGACAGTACAGCAAGAAAATCGATCAGCAACAACAGCTTCTTCTTCTTCATCTAAGTGCTGCTGACTGTGCTTCGGCTCATCTCCCATTCCCCAGCCCACCTTTAGCAGTGTTGACTGCAGACTTAGGCCTCGGTCAGACGAGCGTTTTTTCGCGCGATTTGCGCATGCGATCTGCGCATATATAGAACCATTGCTTCGCAATGGGATCAGTCACATGTCCGCTTTTTATGCAGATATGCGATAAATTATAGGACACGACGAATCGCAGATCGCGCCTATCTGCGTTCTGCGATTCCTTGTGTTCTATATATGCACTCAATGGGGCCGGCGGCAGCAGCGCCGACCCCATTGAGAACATATACTATAAAGATCATTCTCCTCTGCCACAGCTGTAACGGCTGTGGCAGAGAAGAACGATGTTCGCCCATTGAATTCAATGGAGCCGGCAATACAGCCGGCTCCATTGAAAGCAATGGGCTGCCGGCGAGCGCGGCATGAATTTTCGGGAAGGGCTTAAAAATATAAATCCTTGCCTGTGTGAGGGGTTAATTCTGGTTTATGCTTTTAAATAGAGAAAGATAAGTGTATTTCACAGAATAATTATGTGTTTATAATCTGCATCTTCTTCTACTAAGGGTTTAAGCTTAACCACAAATATGTGTAAGGGCTGACGCTTTAAGAATGGACTACAAAGACTCGATTTTGTTTCTCTGCTTGTCTGCTATAATACATATATATATATATATATTTATGTTTTTCAACTTTCACTTAAGAAATATGTTAGATTTCAGTTAGAATAATCCACCTGGAAATATTAATTGGATTACAGCTAGGTTTCTGTCCTGTTCTTATCTTTAGATAATTCTTGTTGAAACTTACTAACAAGCTTACAGGAACGTACCTCCTGATTAACACCTACACAGAGGAGGACATACTGATAAGAGGCTGAGATGTTTTAAATCAATATATGTGCTTATTAATTTTAATTGTATATGGCATAAAGCCACTCACTTCGTAGAACCTTATAAAAATTGAATGCATTGTACAATAAAGGGGCATTCTTTGGAAAACCCATATGGTGTGGTGTCCATTGAACTCCAAGTATACTCTCATGATTCAAACTGATTGGGAAGCAGACAGCATCAGCTGACGGGTCCCCTTGAGACCCCCCTAACATTACTTGGCTGCCTAAACGTGGGGCAGAAGCTAAATCCTTACCTGCAGCCGATGCCTGCCGACCCTACCTGCCGACCAGCCGGTTCAGAGGCCACGGGACCACAGATCTACAAAACACCGGTGTAAGGTAAGCCCTTGACTTGCCACTCCAGCTCTGGGCTCCCCTGACTTCAGTCCCGTGTTGACAGGAGGTGAGTCGCTGCATGTTTTATAGGATGCTTCTGCCTGTTAACCGTGCTAGACGGAAGAACCCTTGTGTGTACATTGCCATGCTGTCTGCTGTGTGCTGTAGAAATTATTGCTTTTATTCTTGCTTTAACTGCCGGACTCATAATGTTAGCTGTAATTTGTAAAAGACAAAATTACTAAAGCCACCCAGCAAGGCAAGCCGTGGTCCCCCTATCCCCGTAAGATGTAGAGAGATTGCAAATAGAATTCCTGCCAGCTGCGGACCTGGCAGAAGGGACTAGCTTGATTTACTCGAAGGAAGCTGTGGGCCTCTTTATACTGCGTGATTGAGGTAAAAACAGAGGAACAAGTCCATAGTGCAAATAAGTGTCCTGCCAGCCGCGGACCTGGCAGAAGGGACTAAAAGATCTGTGGGACTGCCAGATTTACCAGAGGAAGCTGTGGGCATCCTTACACTGTGTGATAGTGGTAAATCAAGAGGTAAGTCCAATAGTCAAAATGGGGTCCGACCAGTCTAAGACTTATCTGACACCCATCGAGATAATACGAGACAGGGAAGGGAAAGACATCTGTAGGCAAGCCTGTAAAATATATAAACAGATAGGACTTAGGAAGGCGGGAACCTTTAACTATGAGTTGTGGCAATAGTACGGGAAAAAGCATGAAAGATATTAGAGACACCGGTTTAGAAAAAGGAACAGACAATATGGGAAACGTACAGGGCAAGGGGTATGCCTATATGGAAAACAGCTAGAGAAATAGCAAAGGACAGAGAAAGCAAGTTAGCTGTGGGGAGAGAATGTAGTAAGTTGTTGAGAAAAGCAGGTGTTTAGAATTTTGGGAGAAGGGAGTCTTAGACCAGCAAGTTTGGGAAAGATTCAGAGATAGTCAAAGGTTGGATAAAAGTGTGTTAGACAGATGGATTGAGGCAAGTGTAGATACGGCGGTAATGGGTTATCAGAGAAAGGGAATCCTTTTAGTCTGTGTTCCTTTGGGACATAAAGCAAGTTCATGCAGAATCTGTGGACAATTGTGTGACAAATAACCATCATTTTTTGTCTTATATGTCTTGATGTTATGTAATCTAATCTTTGTTGTACGTTTTTGTCTCCGTCATACAAGTGTAAGAAAGTTATACCCCACTCACGTCTGTGGGGGCTTTTAAGAATACAGGGGTTAAAAAAAATGTGGAAAAATGTTGCGCTGTTAGAAGCGCTTAGCATGTTGTCTTTTCTATGTGTTTAACTATTCCCTGCCGCTTTCTAATATCTTAGCTATTATTCTGTTTCATAGAGAGATAAAATTCAGGGTCATAGAAAGGAACACAGACGTTGATGAAATAAGAAACTTGTAATGAATTACGTGAATTATACGGTTTTAAAAATAGAGAACATAGGGATTTTAAGGTATATTTTTGCTTTTTGTGTAAATGTCAGTTCTGTGATTGGTTGGATGTCTGTATCACTGCTAAATGCTG
This sequence comes from Eleutherodactylus coqui, assembly GCF_035609145.1. NCBI lineage: Eukaryota > Metazoa > Chordata > Amphibia > Anura > Eleutherodactylidae > Eleutherodactylus > Eleutherodactylus coqui. The sequence goes on along the minus strand of NC_089839.1, from coordinate 112,221,388 downwards.
TTAGTACTGTACTGTCTCTGAGAGAATGTTCTGTAGGAGAGATACGCAAACGGCCAGTATCGAAGGGGTGGAGCTAGATGATGTAAAAGTACGCAATGTTTCATCCCTCTCTTCTTCGAAAGGAGGGGGTGAGAAGCTTGGGCAGTTAGGAAAAGTTTTTTTTTTTTTTTTGCAAATTTGATGAGACATTGCAGGCAGGATCAGATTAATAATGAATTCGCTTAAAGAATATCATATTCCAATGTGTATGGATGTTTGTGGATTATTCTGCCTTGTTGTAATTCATGTCTCTGTTATTTGTACTAATATCTTACAAGCCTTATCTGCATCCATCAAATTCTCACCAGATGGATCGGTACAGGTTGAGACCTCAGGTGACAGTTCAGAAGAGTTTTGTAAAAGAACTGCTCTCTTGGTGGATCCGGCTCCTGTGTTTGTCTTGATAGCTACTGCAGAAACTCAGCTTTCTGCAGGTCCTGACGAATAGTAAGCCACCTCCAAGACAGACATAGGGAAATTGAATATACCCCCTATGATGGTAAATCTGAAGCCAGGATACACACCCCTGGGTCAAACAGTATCCCTTTAGTTTCCCACAAGAAAAATGCAGATTGGGGAACAAGTGGGAGACTTGGTTCGGATGGGGGATTTGCGTGAGATACGTTCTCCAGCAAACACCCCTCTTTTTCCAGTAAAGAAAAGACGCTAAAGGGTCGCGATGCCTCATGCACTTCCTTGTGCTGGAAGGTCCTGAAAGCATATTGGGAACCGATGTGATGGGACCCTTGGGATGTTGTATCAAACTTCACCCGTCCGGTGAGGCTCGTATACACCCCGGGTCTGAAAGTCACCCGACCTTCTGTCGGATGGCAGCAGACCTGGCGACACCTCTCCCTGTCCTCACTCTTATGCACGCAGAGGAACAAACTCTTAGTGTCGTTCCTTCGAGCCTTTGGGCTACCAGTCAGACGAACCTCGGCAGACTGTCAGTCCCACCGGTAATGGTTTACCTAAAAGAAGGGGAAAAAGCCCCCATGGTCCGTCAGTACCCCCTGGCACATGCCCAGGAAGATGCAATTGCAGACACTGTTTCTTCTTTATGTCAACTTAAAACCCTTAAGCAATGTGTCTCCCCAGCCAATACCCCTTTTGTTCCCCGTTAAGAAAAAGAGTATAAAGGGCCAGCCAGACTGTCAGTATTTGTGTGTTCAGAGGAAAGCAGTACTGTTGGACAGTGTTGCCGCAAGGGGCACAAAATAGCCCAAACCCAGTTCACCAGATGCATGAAGCTGGTATTAGACGCCTGGCCAATTCCCGAGGGCACCGCCCTCTTGTAATATGTTGATGACTTACTTTTGTGTGCTCCTGACCCAAATAGTTGCCTCAATGCATCACTAAGCCTTTTGTCTTTCCCCCATCAGAGTAGAATGGCTGCAAAGCCAGCAAAGAGAAACCTCAGTTCTACAAGTCTCATGTAGTGTTCGTGGGCCACTGCCTAGGTCCAGGTACCAAACACCTGACGCCGGAACGCAGGAAGGTGGTAAGTGACATGCAACTTCCCACCTCCCATGCTCAGTTGCGTAGCTTTTTGGGACTGGACTCATACTGGCGGTCGTGGACACGCTCTGCCTCCATGACCATGCAGCCTCTGTACGACTGTTTGGGTTCACGGCTATTTGCCCTGACCCCGCAGGCCGAGTCAGCCTTCCACCACCTGAAAGTACAGATAACCAGTGCACCCGCACTGGGGCTGCCAGACTATGACAAACCTTTCCAAATGTACATCACTGAGATGGCGGGACACGCCACCGCTGTACTGACACAAATGCATGGTGACAAAAAGCGACCTGTATCATACTACAGTGCCCATCTTGACGCGGTGGCTAGAGGGTCTCCATCATGCGTCCGAGCAGTTCTAGCAGTCCAGGCACTACTGGACAAAAGTTCTGACGTTGTCCTAGATCACACCATGGTGATCTATACCCCACATGACATACATGGTATCCTGACTCAGGTAAGCCATCGTCATCTGTCTCTTGCCAGACCGATAAAAATGGAACTCGCAGTGCATTCCTCCTCGAACATCTCATTCCAAAAGGTGCACTACCTTGAATCCAGCCACCTTACTTCCATTAGGTGACGTGGATTAAAATGGGGGAGTAAGTACAGGGGATCAGTTGTTTTACAACTCCCTGACTGACAAGCAGGAGGCATTTGACACCGGAAACCAGCATGACTGTGTGGCCCTCATGGCCCAGGAAACGGCTGGGTTTGCGCATGTCACAGACAAGCCCCTGCAGAACCCCCAGTTCGAGCTGTTTGTGGATGGATCCAGATACCTGAATGACAAAGGAAGGTTTGTAACAGGTTTTGAAGTAGTCACACTGAATGAGATTCTTGTACAAAAACCACTGCCGCCACACATGTCAGCGCAGGAGGCTGAGCTCCGTGCTCTAACTGAGGCCTGTACGATTGCAGAAGTTACCACTACTAACATCTACACTGACTCCAGGTACGCCTTTGGTATTGCACACGATTATGGACCCATCTGGCGGTCCAGGAGCTTTCTCATAGCACAAGGCAAGCCCATTAAGAATGCTGTATCAGTAGGTAGATTAATGCAAGCCATCATGTTGCCAGAACAGGTGGCCATAATAAAGGTTAAAGCACACATGCAGGGGCAGTCACCAGAGAGCAAGGGGAATGATAGAGTGGATAGGGCAGCCAAGGCTGCAGCTCTCCTGGACAGGACTCGGGACCCGCCAAGCCCTGTGTGCTGTAAGTTGGATCTTGGTCCCACCACCCTTGTTGATGTGGGGTTTGGCGCCACACAGGATGAAGTGGAGTGGTGGACCAAGGCAGGAGCTAGGTACGTAGATGATGTATGGAGAATGGGAGACAGAGTGTGTTTACCAGCGGCTGCCTACCCCCACCTCGCCGTCCTAGCTCACGGGAAAGTGCACGCCTCTAGGAATGCCATGGTTTCTGTTGTGGACAAGGTATGGTATGCTCCAGGATTCGACAGGATGGCGAAGGCATATGTGAAGGCATGTGAAGTGTGCACCCTGCACAACAAGTGGTGAGGACTCCCCCCCCCCCCCCCCCCCGGAAGTGCACACCCAGACCACTGTATCCTTTTCAGAGATTACAAATCGATTACATCCAGCTTCCCAATTCAGGCAGGTATGAGTACGTCCTTGTGTGCGTGGACCTGTCCAAAGCCACCGCACAATGCACAGCGACTAAACTTGTGTCAGAACTTGTATGTAAATTTTGGGGTAATAGAGACAATTGAGAGTGACAGAGGTACACATTTTACAGGTGAAGTGATGCAAGAAGTGATGTCAGCCCTTGGAGTGGCACAAGGGTTTCACACTCCATACCACCCGCAGAGTTCAGGCAAAGTGAAAAGACTAAATGGTACGCTTAAAGGAGATGTCCCGCGCCGAAACGGGTTGTTTTTTTTTTAAACCCCCCCCCCGTTCGGCGCGAGACAACCCCGATGCAGGGGTTAAAAAAACCACCCGCACAGCGCTTACCTGAATCCCGGCGGTCCGGCGTCTTCATACTCACCTGCTGAAGATGGCCGCCGGGATCCTCTGCCTTCGTGGACCGCAGCTCTTCTGTGCGGTCCACTGCCGATTCCAGCCTCCTGATTGGCTGGAATCGGCACGTGACGGGGCGGAGCTACACGGAGCCGCTCTCTGGCACGAGCGGCTCCATAGAAGACTACAGAAGACCCGGACTGCGCAAGCGCGGCTAATTTGGCCATCGGAGGCCGAAAATTAGTCGGCACCATGGAGACGAGGACGCTAGCAACGGAGCAGGTAAGTATAAAACTTTTTATAACTTCTGTATGGCTCATAATTAATGCACAATGTATATTACAAAGTGCATTATTATGGCCATACAGAAGTGTATAACCCCACTTGCTGCCTCGGGACATCTCCTTTAAGTTAAAAGAAGTTTTGTTTGGCTCTGTGCCAAGATTGGGGCTGTATCACCCACAGGCCCTACAGCAGGGCTATGACACAGTAGCCGGATATGTAAAGCACCTGTGTGACCAACTAAAAGTAACACAGAATCTAGTATTTTCTTCCATTCCAGACCCAGACAACTTAGAGGGATCACACTCTCTACAACGTGTCCGGAAATCCGTAGGGCCCAGATTCGAGGGGCCCTATCAAGTCCTGCTGACCACACCTACTTCGGTGAAAGTTGAAGGAACTGTTGCTTGTTTTGGGACTAATGGGACTTTTCACGCCCTGCTTTGCCCCCCCTATGAGAAGGAAAATGAAGGACATTTTGTTTATTGTTCAACTTTTTGGACTATTCACTCCATGCTTCGCCCCTATGAGAGGGTGCAAAATGACAATGCCCAGAACCACTTTGTTAGACACCACCAAATACTGATAGATGGACTAAACACCTCACAGGTGAAGGACTGTTGGACCTGCACACACGCACCTGGTGCCACTAGTCTTCTTTTCCTGGCTGTTCCTGTTCCACCGAAAGAATTGTTTACATGGACAAATGAAAACTCAGAAACCCGGGATAGCTGGTGGGGTAACACATTTAGTTCTTTGAACCCTGCCAATTGGTTCTTTGGTCCAGGAGGGTGGTTTATAGGAATCCTACAAAGTATACTTCAAATGGTAATGATTTTGCTCATCATATATGTTGCTTTAAAGTTAATCATGTCTTGTATCACATGTTGTAGTGAAAAGGTTTTTGCTAAACTTTAACCCAGATGGACTTCAGGACCACCACATGACTCTAGGGAATCTGGCAGGAGCTGGCACCACTCGGGTGAACGTACCTAGCATGATGGTGGACCCGATGTCCAAATGGGGGAATGTGAGGGGTTAATTCTGGTTTATGCTTTTAAATAGAGAAAGATAAGTGTATTTCACAGAATAATTATGTGTTTATAATCTGCATCTTCTTCTACTAAGGGTTTAAGCTTAACCACAAATATGTGTAAGGGCTGACGCTTTAAGAATGGACTACAAAGACTCCATTTTGTTTCTCTGCTTATCTGCTATAATACATATATATATATATTTATGTTTTTCAACTTTCACTTAAGAAATATGCTAGATTTCAGTTAGAATAATCCACCTGGAAATATTAATTGGATTACAGCTAGGTTTCTGTCCTGTTCTTATCTTTAGATAATTCTTGTTGAAACTTACTAACAAGCTTACAGGAACGTACCTTGTACAAGAAAGGGGCATTCTTTGGAAAACCCATATGGTGTTGTGTCCATTGAACTCCGAGTATACTCTCATGATTCAAACTGATTGGGAAGCAGACAGCATCAGCTGACGAGTCCCCTTGAGACCCCCCCTAACACCTGAAAACCATCCAAAAATGCGTAAAAAAAAAAAAAAGTTATACTCACCTTGTCCCTGCAGACGGCGTTCAGCCACGGCCGGCCGGCAGTTCTCCTGAACTGCTCTGTGTAGTATTCAGCAGGCGGGGATTTAAAATCCCCGCCTGCTGAATGGGCTGCCTCTGATCACAGCCCTCACCAATCAGAGGCAGCTCTCACTCACCCATTTATGAATTCATGAATGGGTGCGTGTGTGCTGCCTCTGATTGGCTCAGCGCAAGGACCAATCAGGGGCAGCTCTCAGCTATTGAATAACATGTCACGCGATCCGCAAATCGTGGCAAAAAACGCTCGTCTGACCGAGGCCTTAAGGCCCATTTACACAGGCAAATTTTTCAGCCATGTACTGTCCATCTTTTTCATGATCAGAGCCGTAAGTGAAGATAGACCTGTTTTTAAAATTTTGCATAGGTAGGCTCCCCCTGTTTGCTAACCCTCCAAAAAAGTGTAAGAGGCAATCAGATTGGGACTGTTATGACAATATTTTCACATGACAGATTTGCTGTGGGTTTTCTGCAGTGCAAAAATCTGCAACAAATTTGCATTAAAATCCAAAAAAGATTTTGGTGCGGATTTGCTGCAGATTTTGACACTGTAAATCCACTATGTGTGTGAGATAATGCTTTAGGATGCGTTCACACATAGCTGATTTTTGTGCAGATCTGCAGCAGATTTCATCCTTTCAATTGAATTTAAGTTAAGGGTGACTACCCACTAGCGTTTTTTTTTCTGCTGCAAATTTGCTCCTATTTTTTCCTCCAATTGTCAATGGGACTTTCTAATGTTAAAAACGCAAAGTTGCGCTGCGTTGCGGTTTTAACATTAGGAAGTCCCATTGACAATTGGAAGAAAAAATAGGAGCGAATTCGTAGCAGAAAAAAAAACTCTAGTGGGTAGTCACCCTGAAGGGGTGAAATCTGCTGTGAATCCACACCAAAATACATGCCACATTCTGCAGAACCAGAAACAGAGTTTCTGAAACAATCCAGTGCAAAGTTGTTGTGTGATTGCAGAAAACCTGTTTCTCAAGTGCATGTTATTGTATGTTTTTTGCACCTTGCATTGCATTGCATCACACTTGCAAATCTTGCATAAACGTAAAAAAACAAAGGTATAAGAATTAACTGTGCAAGATGAGTGAGGCCTTGGTCACCTGGTATGTCTTTAGCATTGCTAGAGAGCAGTCCCTAGCCCAACCTCCTTTGCCTGGTTGCTATGAACAAAGAAAGATAAGCAGAGCAGAGTAAGCTTATACTTAAAGGGGTTGTCTGGCCACATGGGGTAAATTTTTTTTATAAAAATGCTGCTTCCCTTTCAGTAAGCATCCTAACACACAGCATACAGGGGCTCAAACCAGCAGGCAGATCAGCTGGAATGTCAGTTTCTTACTTTAGAATCTGATGTTCAATGCAGCTTTCAAAGATGGAGCCTCTGTGCTGCCTTCCCACAATGCTCTGCGTTCTCCCTCTTGAGGCATGAAAAGGCAGGATTTCATGGCCTCGCTCAGCTCCCGTCCTAGCCCCGCCCATGACATGCCCACCTCTATTGAGCTGACCTACAGCCTCTCCCCGCCCAGGCCCTGCCCCCTGCTGCACACTATATTTAGAGGGGGCGTGGCCAGGGGAGACTGTTATACACTCATGGTTCTGGATAAAATCCTACCATGAGAGTAAACAGCAGTGCTGTGTATAGTGAATGGAGAAGGGCGGGGGAGAGCCGAGAGAGAACTCTCATGCAGCCCCCCACTGCAAAGCTACCTACTCCACAGGTGACCCCCCCCCCACCACCACCACGAGTAACACTGACAGACACCCTTCCCCCTCCACAAGTAACACAAAAAGCCCCCCGACCCAGACACCCCCCCTGACAGCGACAAGTTGTCAGCACCCCGACCAGTTGTCAGGACCTCGACCAGTTGTCAGGACCCCGACCTGTTGTCAGCGCCCCGATCCCGACCTGTTGTCAGCACCCCTCCCCCGGCGGTGACAGGTTGTCAGCACCTCTCCCTGACTGGTTGTCAGCACCCTGACCCCAGCAGCAACTGGTTGCCAGCACCCCGACCCCCGGCGGCGACTAGTTGTCAGCACCCCCACCCCGGCAGCGACTGGTTGTCAGCACCCCGACTAGTTGTCAGCACCCCGACCCCCGACTAGTTGTCAGCACCCCTCGCCGGCAGCGAATACTTGTCAGCACCCCTCCCCCGGCGGCAACTAGTTGTCAGCACCACTCCCCCTGGCCGCGACTAGTTGTCAGCACCCCGACCCCCGACTAGTTGTCAGCACCCCTACCCCCGACTAGTTGTCAGCACCCCTCGCCGGCAGCGAATACTTGTCAGCACCCCTCCCCCGGCGGCAACTAGTTGTCAGCACCACTCCCCCTGTCCGCGACTAGTTGTCAGCACCCCGACCCCTGGCGGCGACTAGTTGTCAGCACCCCGACCCTGACTGGTTGTCAGCACCCCAACCCCGACTAGTTGTCAGCACCCCGACCCTGACTGGTTGTCAGCACCCCAACCCCGACTAGTTGTCAGCACCCCGACCCCGACTAGTTGTCAGCACCCCGACCCCGGCGGCGACTAGTTGTTAGCACCCGACCCTGATTAGTTGTCAGCACCCCTCCCCCAGCGGCGACTAATAGTCAGCACCCCGACCCCCGGCGGCGACTAGTAGTCAGCACCCTGATCCCCGATGGTGACTAGTAGTCAGCACCCCGACCCCGACCTGTTGTCAGCACCCGTCCCCCGGCGGCGACAGGTTGTAAGCACCCCTCCCCGACTGGATGTCAGCACCCCTCCCCTGACTGGTGGTCAGCACCCGGACCCCAGCGGCATCTGGTTGCCAGCACCCCGACCCCAGCGGCGACTGGTAGTCAGCACCCCGACCCCTGACTAGTTGTCAGCACCCCTCCCCGGGCGGCGACTAGTTATCAGCACCCCTCCCCCGGTGGCAACTAGTTGTCAGCACCGCTCCCCCTGGCGGCGACTAGTTGTCAGCACCCCGACCCCGACTGGTTGTCAGCACCCCGACCCTGACTAGTTGTCAGCACCCCGACCCCGGCGGCGACTAGTTGTCAGCACCCAACCCAACTAGTTGTCAGCACCCCTCCCCCGGCGACGACTAGTTGTCAGCACCCAACCCCGACTAGTTGTCAGCACCCCTCCCACGGCGACGAGTAGTTGTCAGCACCCCGACTCCTGGCGGCGACTAGTAGTTAGCCCCCCGACCCCCGGCGGCGACTAGTAGTCAGCACCCCGACCCCCGGCGGCGACTAGTAGTCAGCTCCCTGACCCCAGTGGCAACTAGTTGTCAGCACCCCTCCCCCCGGCGGTGACTGGTTGTCAGCACCCGACCCGGGCAGCGACTAGTTGTCAGCACCCCGACCCTGACGGCGACTAGTTGTCAGCATCCCAACCCCTGGCGGCGACTAGTTGTCAGCACCCCGACCCCGACTGGTTGTCAGCACCCCGACCCTGACTAGTTGTCAGCACCCCGACCCCGGCGGCGAATAGTTGTCAGCACCCGACCCCACTAGTTGTCAGCACCCCTCCCCCGGCGGCGACTAGTTGTCAGCACCCGACCCCGTTTAGTTGTCAGCACCCCTCCCCCGGCGGTGACTAGTAGTCAGCACCCCGACCCCTGGCAGCAACTAGTAGTCAGCTCCCTGACCCCAGCGGCGACTGGTAGTCAGCACCCCGACCTCTGACGGCGACTAGTTGTCAGCACCCCGGCAGCGACTAGTTGTCAGCAACCCCCACGGCGACTAGTTGTCAGCAACCCCCGCGGTGACTAGTTGTCAACAAACCCTGCGGCGACCAGTTGTCAGCAACCCCCACGGCGACTAGTTGTCAGCAACCCCAGCGGCGACTAGTTGTCAGCAACCCCGGCGGCGACTAGTTGTCAGCAACCCCCGTGGCGACTAGTTGTCAGCAACCCCGGCGGCGACTAGTTTTCAGCAACCCCCGCGGCGACTTGTTGTCAGCACCCTGGTGGTGACTAGTTGTGAGCAGGTTGTGAGCGTGCCCCCACGCCCCCAGTACTAATTTGACAGCACCCCAAACTCCCCCTCCTCCTCCCCCCCGCGCTACTGTAATGTTACAGCACCCCCTGCCCCCCCCCACTACTATGTGACAGCACCCCCTTGTGTAAAATGACTGCATCCCACAGCGCCCCCCCCCCCCCCGCTTGTAAAATGTGACAGCACCCCCGCTAGTGTAATGTTACAGCACGCCCCTCGCTAGTATAATGTTACAGCACCCCTTGCTCTAGTATATTGTGACAGCAACCCCCCCTCCTTCCTACCCCCAGGCTGGTGTAATGTTACAGCACCCCCACCCCCACCCCCTGCTAGTGTAATGTGACAGCCCCCCCCTCTCCGCGCTAGTGTAATGTTACAGCAGCCCCCGCTCTAGTATATTGTGACAGCCCCCGCTGGTGTAATGTCAAAGCCCTCCCGCCTGCTACTATAATGTAACAGCCCCCCCCCTCCAGCTACTATAATCTGACAACCCCCCAGGTACTATAATGCGACAGCACCCCCACCACTAGTGTAATGTTACAGCCCCCCCAGCTACAATAATGTGAAAGCCCCCCAGCTACTATAATGTGACAGCACCCCACCCACCCCCACCGCTAGTGTAATGTCACAGCCGCACCCCAGCTACTATAATGTGACTGCACCCCCTGCCCCCACACTACTATGTGACTGCACCCCCTGCCACCCCTGCACTACTATAATGTGACAGCCCCCCCTCAGCTACTATTATGTGACAGCAAGGCCCCCTCCACCCACCGCTAGTATAATGTTACAGCCCCCACAGCTACTATAATGTGACAGCCCCCCCCCCCAGTTACTATAATGTGTCAGCCCCCCCCACTCCAGCTACTATATTGTGACAGCCTCCCCCCAGCTACTATTACGTGACAGCAAGGCCCCCTCCCCCCACTGCTAGTATAATGTTACAGCCCCCCCAGCTACTATAATGTGACTGCAACGCCTGCCCCACCAGGTACTATAATGTGACAGCCCCCTCTCCAGCTACTATAATGTGACTACATCCTCTGCCCCCCCACTACTATAATGTGACTGCCCCCCCTGACCCGCACTACCATAATGTGACAGCCCCCCCCAGCTACTATTATGTGACACCAAGGCCCCCTCCCCCCACTGCTAGTGTAATGCTACAGCCCCCCCAGCGACTATAATGTGACAGACGCCCCTCCATCTACTATAATGTGACTGCCCCTCCTGCCCGCGCAGTAATATAATGTGACAGCCCCCCCCTTCAGCTACTATAATGTGACTGCACCCCCTGCCCCCCCACTACTATAATGTGACAGCCCCCCCCAGCTACTATTATGTGACAGACCCTCCCTTCCATCTAGGGACAGCAAGGCCCCCACCCCCACCGCTAGTGTAATGTCACAGCCGCCCCCCCAGCTACTATAATGTGACTGCACCCCCTGCCCCCACACTACTATGTGACTGCACCCCCTGCCACCCCTGCACTACTATAATGTGACAGCCCCCCCTCAGCTACTATTATGTGACAGCAAGGCCCCCTCCCCCCACTGCTAGTATAATGTTACAGCCCCCCCAGCTACTATAATGTGACTGCAACGCCTGCCCCACCAGGTACTATAATGTGACAGCCCCCTCTCCAGCTACTATAATGTGACTGCATCCTCTGCCCCCCCCCCCCCACTACTATAATGTGACTGCCCCCCCTGACCCGCACTACCATAATGTGACAGCCCCCCCAGCTACTATTATGTGACACCAAGGCCCCCTCCCCCCACTGCTAGTGTAATGCTACAGCCCCCCCCCAGCGACTATAATGTGACAGACGCCCCTCCATCTACTATAATGTGACTGCCCCCCCTGCCCGCGCAGTAATATAGTGTGACAGCCCCCCCTCCAGCTACTATAATGTGACTGCACCCCCTGCCCCCCCACTACTATAATGTGACAGAGCCCCCCCAGCTACTATTATGTGACAGCAACGTGACAGTGCCCCCCCCAGCTACTATAACGTGACAGCCCTCCTCCAGCTACTATAATGTGACTGTACCCCCTGCCCCCCCAGCTACTATAATGTGACAGCCCTCCCTCCAGCTACTATAATGTGACTGCACCCCCTGCCCCCCACTACTATAATGTGACTGCACCCCCTGCCCCCCCCCCACTACTATAATGTGACAGCCCCCCCCCCCCCAGCTACTATTATGTGACAGACCCTCCCTTCCATCTAGGGACAGCAAGGCCCCCTCCCCCACCACTAGTGTAATGTCACAGCCCCCCCCCCCCCCAGCTACTATAATGTGACAGACCCTCCCTTCCATCTACTATAATGTGACTGCACCCTCTGCCCCCCCCCCACTAATATAATGTGACAGAGCCCCCGCCAGCTACTATTATGTGACAGCAACGTGACAGCCCCCCCCTATCCTTGATAAGACTCATTGTTGTCTTTCAGCACGCTTAACGACAACAATAAGCGATGGTTTAACGAAAATTGCACGATGTCAGTGAAGTTACACACAACGATTATTGCTCAAGAGATGGCTTTAAGTGATTTTTGAGCAATAATCATTGTGTCTAAATAGGGTTTAAGTCCTGCACTAGAATAAAGCTACCTAAGGGAAAAGATTGCACCCCCAGCCTCTGAATTCTCAGGAAAACTTCTGGTGATCGAGGATCAAGCCCTTAAGAACAGGCCCCTGAATCTTCTTTCCCTCTGCTAATTGTGTAATCCTGCCTAGTCCACGCTACGGGATGACTTCTTATGTTTTGAGCTCTAGAAAACCCAAAGAGTATGAGCTAGTCAGAGAGGGTAAACTTGAGAAAAGACCTCCTTGCATTCACTGATATCAGACCTAAGGTAGAGACAGTGGTTGTTGACTGTCATGCAGATGAACCTTCCCTGCATGCGTTATTCCAGGTACCACGTGACAGATCTGAACTGTGAGTAACAGGTGTGAATATCGCATACAGTCTGCCAATCTGTGTAGACCCATCATAGCAGAGATTAACCTAAAAAGGCCTGAGCACCCCTAAGACTAAATTCGTAATTATTAGTAACCATATTCCCATTACCAAGCAAGATATATTTTCAGAAGCATCATAGACTTTATTTCCAGTAAATCTGCTAAAGCAGCAACATTTAGGCCTCATGTCCACGGGGAAAATCAGGCCCGCCACGGATTCTCCATGCAGAATCCCGCAGCGGGTCCCTCCTTTCCCACGGACATGAGGCTAAAAAAAAGATTAAACTTACCTAGCCGGACGCTGCGGATCTTCCCTCCGTTGCGGCCAGATCTTCTTTCTTCGGCCCAGCGGATGTGCTCGGCATGCCGGCAGCGTGCCGCGCGCATGCACCGGGCACTCGATTTTTTTTAAACTCCTGCTCTCCCGCGCCGGAGAGTAGAAATTCAGGTGTGGGTGTTACGCGGATCCGGACGGCTTCCATAGGCTTCAATAGAAGCCTGCGGGAGCCGTCCCCGCGGGAGACCCGCACTAAAAATGGAGCATGCCGCGGGTGTTTTCCTGCAGACACACTCCGTGCCTGAAGGGAAAATGACATCCGCAGGTATTTAACTACCTGCGGGTGTCCAATGCATCCCTATGGGGCACGGATCACGCTGCGGGAAAAGCGCTGCGGATTTTAAATCTTATTTTACCAGTGAACATGAGGCCTTAAAGGAAAGGTAATCATAACTATAATTGACTGTGTTACTCTGGAATTGCATCAGAAGTGTACATAAAGCTTTAAAGTTGTTTCACGGACTTGTAGAGTCAGAAGTCTTATTCCTGCACTCTGCATCACTGAAGCAGGTACACAGAGAAAAGGGTAGAGTGGGACACAAGTTAGCAACACCACCCTGCCATGTGACTCAGAACTAATAATAATAATAATCTTTATTTGTATAGCGCCAACAAATTTCACAGCACTTCAACACCCAGCTAGCCTATGGTATCATCCTAGTGGTTATCACACATGTGTGAATGCCTACATATGATCATACCCTGGGTCTTTATTCCTATGAGTGCATATACGCCGCATTTTCACGCTCGAGTGCATACATGGTACCCATGTGAAGCATTGGTTTCCAATGCAGTCTTTCACACGGGCGAATATACGGCACGTAAATACGCCGGTGGCACAAAAAGTAGAACATATATACGTGGCCAGCGCATATACGCTCAGCCAAAACATAGTTCTGGAACTATTTTGGCCAATCTATCCCAGCGGGTCCTATAGACTCCTATGGGAGCAGGAAAAGAGAAGGGAACAGGAGGCATATTTGCAGCGTCCAACACTGCGAAAAGCTTACAGGTGCCTCTATATAGGCATTGGACGGTATCCCGAGATTTTTGGTAGAGCGAGGGTTTTCCAGGCTGCGGTTTCTGAAACTGAGAATATCCTATGAGGAGGACATGTTCTGGAGGAGGTGGGGGCCAAAGTTGTGAGAACAGCCCATTAATCTGCCATTGGCTGCAGGTATCTATACCTCTGTCATATTGTGCTGTTGTGGTGCAGCAGATTTGGAGCACTATACAAGAAAAAAAAATATCTCTGGCTACTTTAAGAGTACATTAGGAAATTAATCCGGACAGAAAACGTTATGCATAAAAAGATGGACATTTATTTAACCCTTTAAGGACATGGCCTATTTTGGGTTTAAGGACGCAACAATTTTTGGCGGATTTTAATCTCCATTTTTGAAAGCCATAACTTTTTTATTTTTCCGTCAACGCGGCCATATAAGGGCTTGTTTTTTGCGTTGCGAACTGTAGTTTTTATTGGGTAAAAACGTAGACTATATTGTAAAACTTTTCTTATTTTTTTTATGATCGCAGGGAGAGAAACCCATCAATTCTGCCATAGATTTTTTTTTTTTAAAGCGTTAATTATGCAGCATAAATGACAGAATACATTTATTTCTGCGGGTCGGTATGATTACAACAACACCAAAATTCTTTTTTTTTTAGTTAATTCCACTTTTCTGCAATAAAAACCGTTTTTTGGAAATCTTTTTTAAAATCTAAATCGCTGCGTTCAAAGTTCTATAACTTTTTTAATTTTCCATCAGCGGAGCTCTGTGAGAGCTCATTTTTTGTAAGACAAGCTGCAGTTTTTATAGGTACCATTTAGGAGTACATACAACTTTTTTCATCACTTTTATTGCATTTTTTGGGAGGCAAAATGCAAAATAATTTGCATTTTGCCTCAGTTTTTTAGCATTTTTTTACGCTTTTTGCTGTGCAGGATAAAAAGCATGTTCAACTTATTGTACGTGTCGTTACGGACACGACGATACCAAATATGTGGGATTTTTATTTTTCTTATGCTTTTATGAGAAAAAGCCCCCCAAAAGGGTTATTTTAACAATTTTTTTTACATTTTGTTTTGTACATTTTTATTATCTTTTTTACACCATTTGTGTCCCTGTGGGAGACTTACATCATACCACTTATGATCGCTATGATAAGGCATTGCAGGACTTCTCTCCTGCAATGCCTTACCGTTTATTACAGTGATCATAGGCAATGGTAATACAGGACGCCTATAGGTGGCATCAGGTTACCATGGCAACCTGCTGAGCTGTCTGAGATTATATCGTGAGAGCCTGATAACACCACAGAGGGCGTGTGCTCCCTCTGTGAACCCTTCCCATGCCGCAATCTACATTCGCGGCAGGGAGGGGGTCAACAGCAGATGGCACATCTCCAATGCACCCTCCTTTTGCAGCAGGAGGCCGGCTATCACTGACAGCCGGCTCCCGCTGCCTGATAGCGCGAGATCTCTTATGATCTCGCGCTATCCACATGACGTAAGAGTACGTTTAGTTGCGGGAAGTACCCCGCTGCTATGACGTACCCTTACGTCATATGGAAGGAAGGGGTTAAAGATTGCAGGGAAAAAATGTTCTATCTGTGCAATATGGTGATATAATGTTCTTTCACAGAGGATGGTATACATGACATTGAGAGACAAGTTTATATGATATTATTTTCTAAAACTTGTATCAAGCATATCATTCTCAAAAAAAGCTAATGAAGTACGTAGGCACAGGAAAAGTTCAGAATGTCCATTATTTGAGAGAACTGGAATGTATTGTGAATGATAAAATCTCTACTTCAATTGATTGGATTTATAAAAATTGTAGATGTTCCTGTCTACCTTTACAGATCTTCAATTTTTATGAGGGTAAAGTTTTCCGCATTGAAAACTCTTTCTCATTCAAAGCACAGCCCTCTATGTACTTGAAAAATATTAACACCCACCACTTTCCCTTCTCGAAAGAAGACACAAGTAAATACAGGAAAAGAATATAATAGGGAGAAACCTCAACCAGAACACTTTTCATTTCTGAAAATATATGACGTCACTTCAAAGACTAATTGAAGCATAGTATCTCCTCAAAAAACATTTTGTGATAAATAGAAGTATTCAGTTATTAAACTATGAATTATTGCTGCATCAAATGAGAAGAAATTGCGTGATTTCATTAAGGCTGGCTTCGCTTGGGCATCAAATTTGTGCGAGATATGTGCTTTGTGATATACACAAACATCAACCCCATGGCACTGCGATGCGTCGCAGGAAACAAATCATGCCATGTTCTATCTTGCTGGGTGCTCTTGCACGCAATGCGATATCCCCCATTGAAAACAATGGAAGTGATACTCTACCGCTGGGGACAGCCGCAGTGGATCACTACATTCCCAAAGTGATGTGAGGCTCTTTTGACTTGAAAACGCCTCACATCCATGGGGATTTCACATGGATGGCGAGCGCTATATGGAGCCGTGAGTCACAGCATGATATCGTGCTTGCCCCTGTGAAGTTAGCCTTAGTGTTAGAATACTCTATTTATACTTTTAGATGAAATCTTTAAATATTTTTCTTTATCCAATTACATGTCCCATGTTGCACTGCATTAGTTAATATGATATTTGATTTATCATACCAAAATGTTGTATGAAATCAGAGGCATCTGTAGGTAGTTTTAGGTTTGACAAGGAATGCGACTGACAGTGAGAAGCTGGTGCAGCTTAGGCCCTGTCACAGTGCTGGCTGATATTCTCCTCCATGGTGGCCAACTATAGTGATGTGCCACACCCAAAACTGGTCAGTCACATAGTGAAAGGTGTGGTGATGTTTTGGTGCACTGAGTTGGTTGTTGCTCCATGGGTGTAGATGGTATGTGGCAATACATAAAACCAAGTAAAATCCAATAAGTCAAAAGATGCAAGTGATCTCATATTTACTTGTCCAATAATCATAATGGTATAGCATAGAGCATCCAAAGATGAAGTTACAGTTCTTGAATAACAGCAACTAAAACAGACTTTTGGCTGGTAGTGGCTGTAGTCCCTCTCTGAGCTGTCATTGACCTCCATAATGTAGAGGAGTCTTCATGGCTGTGACATCATCAGCCTCTTAGGGAGCTCTCATCTCAGAGGCACTAATTCCTGAGGTCATCTGTATCTATAACATAAACATGTCAGGTAACAGGATGTAGCATAGCCTGGGCTTTGTTTTCCTCTATTTCAAAGTGGGCTTCACATCGACCTCTCTTAGGCCTTGGAGAACAGCAGAATGCTACTTGACTAACTTAACTTAGCCTCTAACAACCCCTTGAACTAGGTGTGTAACTGGGTTATATAGCTTTAGCTCCTCCCACTTGTCCAACTCTGATTGTCAATTATGTGTATGCAGACTGGCTGATTTCCCTTAATAATGCAATTACTTTGAGTAGATTACACTTTTAGGGTATGATCAATGTGACTGATTTGTTGTATAAATGTAAGAGTGTCCTATTCATATAAATGGGTTTTGCAGAAATCCTTGGACATGTTGGAGAAACAACCCCTATCCAGATCTGTAGAACTTATTTTCAGCTACAGAAATGTTTGCGAGAAATCTTCCCATGTGTTTATACTTTTAATGCATGCAGTGCCATCGGAATTTGTTTTATTGAACTTGGCTATTTTTCGACCTATGTAATTGCTAAAATCTGCACAAATACGATAAATGGCTAATTCAACTACATTTACAGAAAAGTGATTGAAATATAGATTGAAACATCATTCCAATTAATTTGTAATGATTATTTTTAATTACTTTAGTAGATGTAGCTCTCATCTATCTCGCATTAGCTATATCTGTAAATGCAGCAAACACACGGCTAGGGCATGCTGCATTTCAGAATCCTGCTAAGCTTTACCTCCGTATACTTCTGATTTCACATACTTCGCATGAGTTTGACAAAAAAAAAAGATACCTTTCCCCATTTTTTCCTAGGAAAATTGTTTTTTAAGAAATCACCACTTCTTAATACTGTGCTGTACGATGGCACTATATGGTAGCATATGGAATGTCTACCTGTAAAACCTCCGACACACTTTCTGTGTGCCCGAGTTACACCCAAGAGGCTTGGACGCAACTCACATCGGACACCACATAAACACATGTCCGTTTGCTGTTTGATACACAGAAAGCCCGCACTTTGACATGCATTTGCATGTCCTAATTCTCATCCGTGATACGTACAAGAATAGGACATGGAATGAGTTTTTGTCCATGCAGTCCGTGTCTGTGTGAAAAAATTTTGTAGTGTGTGCTGCCTCATTAAATATTATGCTTCTGTATACTGTCCATGTGTTGTCCGTTATTTTCACAATCGACACATGGATAAAAAAAACGATAGTGTGTTAAAGGCCTAAAAATCAGACCCATTCACTAAATCCTACAATGGTAAAGTTTCAAGGGTCCCTCCAGGGTCATCGGGTTCAACCCCCTGCTCAATACAAGATTTACTAAATAAACGCAGACAGATATTTGTCAAGCCTCTGAAGACTTCAATTGAAGGAGAACTCACCACCTCCCATAGCAACCTGTTCCACTCATTGATTATCCTCACTGTCAAAAGTTTTTTCTAATATCTAATCTGTGTCTCCTCTCTTTCAGTTCCATCCCGTTGCTTCTAGCCTTTCCTTGTGCAAATGAGAATAGGGCTGATCCCTCTGCACTGTGACAGCCCTTCAAATATTTGCACCTTCTAGCTCAGTAGGTTTGACGTAATGTAGTCACATCTATGGGTAATTAGCTCAGTATCCAGTCCAGGTAAATACCCAGTTAAAGTGCTGTGAATTGCCAGTTGCTCACTGTCTGAGCTGGTAGTAAGTGGCTCCCGTGGACAGCATGGTCTCCGCTGTGACGTGAACAGAGGCCGGCTCCATGTGCTGCGGCTTCACCACCAGCTAAGAGTGGTGTTTCATTTGTGCTTTCTTTTGGGGTTTGCTTTGTCCTTTTATTTTATTGGCCAAGCAGGGTTACTTAGGTCCCAGGAACGAGTGTAGGCCCGCATCTATCAAAACGATCAGTCTGCCGTGCTAGACAAGGCCCTTTCCGTTGTCATCATGTATTTAGGAAAAGACTTACCATTTATTTTGTGTTTATTTTAGTTGCTGCACTTTGGGCTATAATCATGCATAATTTCAG
Source organism: Eleutherodactylus coqui (assembly GCF_035609145.1). Classification (NCBI taxonomy): domain Eukaryota; kingdom Metazoa; phylum Chordata; class Amphibia; order Anura; family Eleutherodactylidae; genus Eleutherodactylus; species Eleutherodactylus coqui. The sequence continues at coordinate 112,202,486 of NC_089839.1, read as the reverse complement.
GTGCTGCTCCAGCACGTTATTTGCAGACGTAACACCTCTTTTTTAATCATCTGCAAATTGGAACAGTTTACTCTCAATTCCCTTCTCCACCACTGGCCCCAGGACAGAGCCTTGTGGTACCCACTTGATGATTTCTTTCAATTGGATGTGTGTAGCCATTTATGACCACTCCTTGAGTATGATTACTTAGTCAGTTGTGAATCCACCCAACAGTTGCTTTGTCAATCCCATATTTGATCATTTTTTTCAACGAGTATTTTATGGGATACTTTGTCAAAAGCTTTAATAGAGTCAAGATATACTATATCTACCACATTTTCCTGATCAACCCAGTCGGTGATTCTGTCATAGAAATAATAAAGAGTTGTCTGGCTTGACTTGTTTGTTTTAAACCCATGCTGGCTCTGGTTAATTACTCCATTATCATCCAAGTGCTTACATATATGCTGTACGTGAATGAGAATAGAGTAATCAATCAGAAAAAGGTTAATTACACCATTCTCATCCAAGTACAGTATGTATCCACCCCATGGATCATATGTCTGTATCATATGATAGAGCAACGTACACATTCAGGCCTCATTCACACAGGAGTATTTTGGTTAGCAATTTGCATCAGTATTTGTTTGTCAAATCCAGAATTGAATCCAAAACAACGAAGAGGTACGAACTTTCCATTTAAGTTTTTGTCTCTGCAGGGTACACTCTTGGTTTTGGCATACAAATAGTGAATCAAAATATGGACTAAAATACAACCATAGGGTGCATTCAGACGAGCGTGTTTTGGTGCGTACTTAGGTGCGTACATACGTCCGCACCTAGGTACGAGCAAAACCACGCGTGAACACAGCTGCGTGCTTGTTGTCAATGGAGCCGCGGCTGCTGCTGGCGGCTCCATTGAAAACAATGCTCTGCCGGTCCCCTGCATTCTTTTCCAGGGAAGGGTTTTACATATAAGCCCTTCCCTGAAAAAGAAACATTTTAGTGCAAAACAAAAAAGAATAAAAAAAAAAACTTACCTGTACGCCGCTGCTGTGACCCCCGCGGGCATGAAGAACACATCAGCCGCATGCGGCCGATGTATCCTTCACCCCCGCTAGTTAAGAGAATTCCCTGCTGCTACATCTGCCACATCTGTGGCAGATGCAGCAAAAGGAATTCTTCAATTCTCAACTGCAGCTGTCACACATGACAGCTGCGGTAGAGAATCCTGCTGCCGGCATCCTGTCAATGGCTTTTCAGGGAAGGGCTTCATAAGCCCTTCCCTGAAAAGCCATTTAAAATAGTGCAAAAAATAAAAAAAAAACAATTCTCACCTCCCTTCAGCTGCCGGGGCTCCGCCGCGACATCTAGCTCTGTCCCCGGCTCTGTATTTCTGAGCTATCAGCAGCCGGAGACTTAAAATCCCCGCCTGCTGGTAGCTCTGATTGTGGTTGGCTGAATTGCTTCAGCCAATCACAATCAGAGCTACCAGCAGGAGGGGATTTTAAATCCTTGGTGCTGATAGCTCAGCAGCGCTACAGAGCCGGGGACAGCAGAAGAAGTCCCCGCTGAGCCCCGGCAGCTGTCAGTGGCTTTGCAGGGAAGGGCTTATAAAGCCTTTTAAAATAGTAAAAAAAAATTTAAAAAAAGGTACTCACCTCCCTTGAGCTGCTGGGGCACAGCCGCGTCTTCGCCTGCTGTCCCCTGCACTGTGGTGCTGAACTGCTGATCTATCAGCAGGCGGGGATTTAAAATCCCCGCCTGCTGAAAGAGATGTATGTAATTGGCTGAGGTCAGCCAATCACAGGCAACTCTCACCTGTCATTCATTCAGGGAGAGTTGCCTGTGATTGGCTGAGCACTAGATCAGCACCACAGTGCAGGGGACAGCAGGAGAAGATGCGGCTGTGCCCCGGCAGCTGAAGGGAGGTGAGTATCTATTTTTTTTGTTTTTTAAATCACTTTTAATTGATTTCCAGGGAAGGGCTTATATGTAAAGCCCTTGCCTGAAAAACAATTCAGGTGTGCCACAGACCATTGTCTTCAATGGAGCCGCCGGCAGCAGAAGCGGCTCTATTGAAGAGAATGCCAGCATTTTTTTTTTTTTAGACTAAAACCTTTCTTTTTCAGGGAAGGGCTTATATGTATAGTCCTTCCCTGAAAAGGAATGCAGGAAGCCAGCAGGTCATTGTTTTCAATGGAGCTGCCGGCAGCAGCCGCGGATCCATTGAAAACAATGCGTGCATTCCCTATGGTGCACGCATGTCCTATCTTTGCAGGCACGCACCTGCAAAGTATGGACATGTGCACACACCATAGGGAATGCAGTGTTGTAAATACAAGCGTGTTTTTGTGCGTGCGTATGCACGCACCAAAACACGCTCGTCTGAACGCACCCATATACATGAAGTCTCAACCTGTTTTCTCCTTTTTGCTCCATTTCTCTGACAGCCAAATATTTGGAAACCCACCATCATGCATATTGCATAAATGGATTTGCCCACCATACCCCTTTAAATAAATGTGGATATTGAAAATTATAAATTTGTAGTGCTTTTATTCATTCAAAAGACACGATTATAGTGAATTTGGTTTGCAGTCAATTTTTTTAGCATTTTTTAAGTTTTTAGGAATTGAACAGAAATTATCCAATCTATTTTATATTTTGTACATTGCAAATGGATATCACATTGATTATGCAAATATGATTTTTTATAATTACATTACTTTTTATTTCATCATGCCTATCATTTTTATTATTGCAATTTTATTATTCATATGCTTTATTAAACAATCATAATCAGACAATATAAGTGCAGTTCATCTTAGCAACAGAAAAAGCTGAAAAGTTTAACTTTAACCTTTTCCAATCCAATGTCGGGCCTGCCCCGACATCATAATTTCCCTTCACAGCTCCGATGTCGGGGCAGGCCCGACACTGCAGTGCAGGAGTGCATCTGCACCCGATCATCAGACACATCGGGTGCTGATACACTTCTGCACTGGTCCTGATCGAGGACCCCTAAGGAGAAGGCAGAAAGGGTTTTTAACCCTTTCTCCCTTCTCCTTTACACATTACATAGCGCTCAATTAGCGCTATGTAATGCACGGAGATTCCGGCCGGCGATCATGTGACCACTGGTGTCACCTGACCCCCAGCGGTCACATGAACGCTGAGCTGGGAGCCTGTACCGTGGGGGGACCTGCTTACCTGTCCGGCATCTTCCTCATTCTCCCTTCTGTCTCCCGGCTCGGCGATCATGTGACCGCTGGGTGCCACCTGACCCTAGCGGTCACATGATCGCCGAGCCAGGAGGCAGAGGGAGAATGCGGAAGACGCCGGACAGGTAAGCAGGCCCCCATGGTGCAGTGAGCATCTGCACTCTCCTGAACTCTGTCAGTTCAGGAGGGTGCAGGGAAATGTATTTTTTCTCATCCATTCTCACCAACTCCAATTTATTTGGAGCTGGGGAGAATGAATGAGAAAAAATAATAGGATTTGAAAGGGTTAAAGTGGAAAAAAAGTTTGCAGTTTTGTATTTCAGATGACAAAACATTTTGCCTAGCAATATTCTGACACATTTAAGTATTCAAGGATTCTTATTGGTAGTTATTCTTATTCTGGTCATCCATTGCGATGTGCTTGCCGCATTCAGGTAGTTAAGCGGGGTTTGCGTCTCTGCGTCAGCCTGGTCCACGTGACTGCGCATTGGATGACTGCTCCCCTCTGACATTCCGACTCCCTTTTTATGCAATCATTTGTTTTTAATATATTCTTATCTCTATCCACAGGGCTTTTTTGACTGTTTGAACTACTTTTGGATATTAGTAGAGATGAGCGAGCACCAAAATGCTCGGGTGCTCGTTGCTCGAGTCGAACTTTCCGCGATTACTCGAGAGCTCGTTTCAAATAACAAACCCCATTGAAGTCAATGGGCGACTCGAGCATTTTTGTATATCACCCATGCTCTGCTAAGGTTTTCATTTGTGAAAATCTGGAAAACCCAAGAAAGTGATGGAAACGACACAGAAAAGGATAGGGCAGGCGAGGGGCAACATACTGGGCTGCATCTCAGGTTCCCAGGTCCCACTATTAACCCACAATAGCGGCAAGAGTGGGCCGCCCCCCTAACAATTTTTACTTCTGAAAAACCCTCATTAGCAAGGCATACCTTAGCTAAGCACCACACTACCTCCAACTAAGCACAATCACTGCCTGTGGGACACAGCGCTGCCTCTTCTCCTGGGTTACATGCTGCCTAACCCCCCCACACACGACCCTGCGTCCGCAGCGCACACAAAAGTGTCCCTGCGCACCCTTCAGCTACCCTAATGCCACACGCTGGCTGCATAGCCACACCACCCTCATGTCTATTTCTCAGTACATCTGCGATGAGGAGGAACCGGAGGCACACACTGCAGAGGGTTGGCAGGGCCAGGCAGCGACCCTCTTTAAAAGGGGCGGGGCGATAGCCCACAATGCTGTACAGAAGCAATGAGAAATCCAATCCTGTGTCACCTCCGTCAGGAGTTGCAAACGTGGGCATAGCAATGGGAAATCCATGTGCCCACACAGTATTCATTCTGTCAAGGTGTCCCATAGCTCAGTCAACACTCTGTCCCCTACCCAAGTCAGTCAGTGTCTTTGTGCCAGACAGGTCAAACACAGCGTAATGACAACTAAGTGGGCACCAACAGCATAGGTGGGTCCTAGGCAACCCAAGACATGAAAAATTAATAAATCTGAGCAGCCAAACATGGCAGACTTGCACTGCGCCCACGACATAGGCCTCGGCCCACAGCTTCAGCAATCGTAGGCAGGAAGCGGACTTTCACTGCACCCAGGACATAGGCCTCTGCACAAACCCTCAACAATCGTGGGCCTAGAGCAGACTCCAATGCTAGGTAGCTGTGAACGTCTCATTAGCGCTGTATTGCTCCTGTAGTTTGTCCCAATGCAGTGCCCCGGGCAGCAGAGCTAAAGTCAGATTAAATACAGGTGGCCTTTGACCCACACTGCATGCCCCAGTCAGACTGGGGTTTTTTATAAATAGTCACAGGCAGGTACAACTCCGCAATGGGAATTCCATGTGCACCCACAGCACGGGTGGCTCCCTGGAACCCACCGGCGGTACATAAATAAATCCCATTGCAGTGCCCCGGACAGCAGAGCTAACGTCAGATAAAATACAGGTGGCCTTTGGCCCACACTGCATGCCCCAGTCAGACTGGGGTTTTTTATAAATACACACAGGCAGGTACAACTCCCCTATGGGAAGTCCCTGTGGACGCACAGCATGGGTGGGTCCCAGGAAGCCACAGGCGGTACATAAATAAATCCCATTGCAGTGCCCTGGACAGCAGAGCTAACGTCAGATAAAATACAGGTGGGCTTCGGCCCACACTGCATGCCCCAGTCAGACAGGGGTTTTTATAAGTATACACAGGCAGGTACAACTCTCTGATGTGAAGTCCGTGTGCACGCACAGCATGGGTGGGTCCCAGGAACCCACCGGGGGTACACAAATAAATCCCATTGCAGTGCCCCGGACAGCAGAGCTAACGTCAGATAAAGTACAGGTGGCCTTTGGCCCACACTGCATGCCCCAGTCAGACTGGGTTTTTTTATAAATACACACAGGCAGGTACAACTCCCCTATGGGAAGTCCCTGTGGACCCACAGCATGGGTGGGTCGCAGGAAGCCACCGGCGGTACATAAATAAATCCCATTGCAGTGCCCTGGACAGCAGAGCTAACGTCAGATAAAATACAGGTGGGCTTCGGCCCACATTGCATGCCCCAGTCAGACTGGGGTTTTTAATAAGTAGACACAGGCAGGTACAACTCCCCTATATGAAGTCCCTGTGGACCGACAGCATGGCTCGCTCCCTGGAACCCACCGGTGGTACATAAATAAATCCCATTGCACTGCCCTGCACAGCCGAGGTAACATTAGATTAAATACAGGTGGGCTTCGGCCCACACTGCATGCCCCAGTCAGACTGGGGTTTTTATAAGCAGACACAGGCAGGTACAACTCCCCTATGTGAAGTACCTGTGGACCCACAGCATGGGTGGGTCCCAGGAAGCCACCGGGGTCCACGCGGTAGACCTTTATTAGAAAATGAGCAGTGTGAGCAGGTCCTGTCGTGGATGGCAGAAAGTGCATCCAGCAATCTATCGACCACCAAGACTTCTACGCCGTCCACTGCTGCAACTGTGAATCCTCTGGCTGCTGCTCCTCCTTCCTCCCAGCCTCCTCACTCCATTACAATGACACATTCTGAGGAGCAGGCAGACTCCCAGGAACTGTTCTCGGGCCCCTGCCCAGAATGGGCAGCAATGGTTCCTCTCCCACCGGAGGAGTTTGTCGTGACCGATGCCGAACCTTTGGAAAGTTCCCGGGGGCCGGGGGATGAGGCTGGGGACTTCCGGCAACTGTCTCAAGAGCTTTCAGTGGGTGAGGGGGACGATGAGACACAGCTGTCTATCAGTGATGTAGTAGTAAGGGCAGTAAGTCCGAGGGAGGAGCGCACAAAGGATTCGGAGGAAGAGCAGCTGGATGATGAGGTGACTGACCCCACCTGGTTTGCTAAGCCTACTGAGGACAGGTCTTCAGAGGGGGAGGCAAGTGCAGCAGCAGGGCAGGTTGGAAGAGGCAGTGCGGTGGCCAGGGGTAGAGGCAGGGCCAGACCGAATAATCCACCAACTGTTTCCCAAAGCGCCCCCTCGCGCCATGCCACCCTGCAGAGGCCGAGGTGCTCAAAAGTCTGGCAGTTTTTCACTGAGAGTGCAGACAACCGACGAACTGTGGTGTGCAAGGTTTGTCGTGCCAAGATCAGCCGGGGAGCCACCACCAACAGCATGCGCAGGCATATGATGGCCAAGCACCCCACAAGGTGGGACGAAGGCCGTTCACCGCCTCCGGTTTGCACCACTGCCTCTCCCCCTGTGCCCCAACCTGCCACTGAGATCCAACCCCTCTCTCAGGACACAGGCACGACCGTCTCCCAGCCTGCACCCACACTCTCACCTCCACTGTCCTCGGCCCCATCCAGCAATGTCTCTCAGCGCAGCGTCCATCCATCGCTAGCGCAACTGTTTGAGCGCAAGCGCAAGTACGCCGCCACGCACTCACACGCTCAAGCGTTAAACATGCACATAGCCAAATTGATCAGCCTGGAGATGCTGCCGTATAGGCTTGTGGAAACGGAGGCTATCAAAAACATGATGTCGGCGGCGGCCCCGCGCTACTCGGTTCCCAGTCGCCACTACTTTTCCAGATGTGCCGTCCCAGCCCTGCACGACCACGTCTCCCGCAACATTGAACGCGCCCTCACCAACGCGGTTACTTCCAAGGTCCACTTAACAACGGACACGTGGACAAGATGTGTCAGCAGCAGCACGTCGCCACCAGTGGTGTCGCGCGGGGTGGCATCACAGTGGTGGGCAAGCGCCAGCAGGCCGTGCTGAAAGTACTCAGCTTAGGAGAGAAGAGGCACACGGCCCACTAACTGCTGCAGGGTCTGACAGAGCAGACCGACCGCTGGCTTTTGCCGCTGAGCCTCCAACCGGGCATGGTCGTGTGTGACAACGGCCGTAACCTGGTGGCGGCTCTGCAGCTCGGCAGCCTCACGCACGTGCCATGCCTTGCCCACATCTTTAATTTGGTGGTTCAGCGCTTTCTGAAAAGCTACCCATGCTTGTCAGACCTGCTCGGAAAGGTGTGCCGACTCAGCGCACATTTCCACAAGTCCAAGACGGACGCTGCCACCCTGCGGACCCTGCAACATCGGTTTAATCTGCCAGTGCACCGACTGCTGTGCGACGTGCCCACTCAGTGGAACTCTACGCTCCACATGTTGGCCAGGCTCTATGAGCAGCGTAGAGCTATAGTGGAATACCAACTCCAACATGGGCGGCATAGTGGGAGTCAGCCTCCTCAATTCTTTATAGAAGAGTGGGCTGGTTGGCAGACATCTGCCAGGTCCTTGGAAACTTTGAGGAGTCTACCCAGATGGTGAGCGGTGATGCTGCAATCATTAGCATCACCATTCCTCTGCTATGCCTCTTGAGAAGTTCCCTGCAAAGCATAAAGGCATATGCTTTGCGCTCAGAAACGGAGGCGGGGGAAGACAGTATGTCGCTGGATAGTCAGAGCACCCTCATGTCTATATCTCAGCGCGTTGAGGAAGAGGAGTATGAGGGGGAGGAGCATGAGGAGGAGGGGGAAGAGACAGCTTGGCCCACTGCTGAGGGTACCCTTGCTGCTTGCCTGTCATCCTTTCAGCGTGTATGGCCTGAGGAGGAGGAGGAGGATCCTGAAAGTGATCTTCCTAGTGAGGACAGCCATGTGTTGCGTACAGGTACCCTGGCACACATGGCTGACTTCATGTTAGGATGCCTTTCTCGTGACCCTCGCGTTACACGCATTCTGGCCACTACGGATTACTGGGTGTATACACTGCTCGACCCACGGTATAAGGAGAACCTTTCCACTCTCATACCCGAAGAGGAAAGGGGTTCGAGAGTGATGCTATACCACAGGACCCTGGTGGACAAACTGATGGTAAAATTCCCATCCGACAGCGCTAGTGGCAGAAGGCGCAGTTCCCAAGGCCAGGTAGCAGGTCGGCGCGGAGATCAGGCAGCATGTACAGCGCTGGCAGGGGAACACTCTCCAAGGCCTTTGCCAGCTTTGTGGCTCCCCAGCAAGACTGTCACCGCTCCCCAGTCAAGGCTGAGTCGGCGGGAGCACTGTAAAAGGATGGTGAGGGAGTACGTAGCCGATCGCACGACCGTCCTCCGTGACGCCTCTGCCCCCTACAACTACTGGGTGTCGAAGCTGGACACATGGCCTGAACTCGCGCTGTATGCCCTGGAGGTGCTTGCTTGTCCTGCGGCTAGCGTCTTGTCAGAGAGGGTGTTTAGTGCGGCTGGGGGAATCATCACGGATAAGCGTACCCGCCTGTCAACTGACAGTGCCGACAGGCTTACACTCATAAAGATGAACAAAGCCTGGATTTCCCCAGACTTCTCTTCTCCACCAGCGGACAGCAGCGGTACCTAAACAATACTTAGGCTGCACCCGCGGATGGAAGCATCGTTCTCTATCACCATCCAAAACGGGGACCTTTTAGCTTCATCAATCTGTGTATTATATTCATCCTCCTCCTCCTGCTCCTCCTCCTGAAACCTGACGTAATCACGCCGAACGGGCAATTTTTCTTAGGCCCACAAGGCTCAGTCATATGACTTTAGTAAACAATGTTTATACGTTTCAATTCTCATTAAAGCGTTGAAACTTGCACCTGAACCAATTTTTATTTTAACTGGGCTGCCTACAGGCCTAGGTACAAATTAAGCCACATTACCCAAAGCGATTAATGGGTTTCACCTGCCCTCTTGCTTGGGCATGGGCAATTTTTCTAAGGTACATTAGTAAAGTTGCTACACCAATTTTTTTGGGCCCTCGCCTACAGTGTAATCCTAGTAATTTTTATGGTCTTCGCCTGCACTCATGGTACAGCAAGGTGTGTGGGGTTGGCCTACACTTTTGCTACATAAATGTAACTGGGGCCTTGTCTATACTGCAACTACTGAAATGTGCAAGAGACTGTTATCTCCCTAAACTGCTGCAACGGGAATGTTACTGTGGCCTGTCTTGACTGCTACTACTACTGAAATGGAACTAATACTGTGCTCCCCCTATACTGCTGCTTCAGAATTGTTACTGGGGCCTGTCTAGACTGCTACTACTACTGAAATGGAACTAATACTGTGCTCCCCCTATACTGCTGCTAGTGATATGTTACTGGGGCCTGTCTTGACTGCTACTACTACTGAAATAGAACTAAGACTGCGCTCCCCCTATACTGCTGCTTCAGAATTGTTACCAGGGCCTTTCTTGAGTGCTACTATTACTGAAGTGGAACTAAGACTGTGCTCCCCCTATACTGCTACTTCGGAATTGTTACTGGGGCCTGTCTGGACTGCTACTACTACTGAAATGGAACTAAGACTGTGCTCCCCCTATACTGCTGCTTCGGAATTGTTACCAGGGCCTGTCTTGAGTGCTACTATTACTGAAATGGAACTAAGACTGTGCTCCCCCTATACTGCTGCTTCGGAATTGTTACTGGGGCCTGTCTGGACTGCTACTACTACTGAAATGGAACTAATACTGTGCTCCCCCTATAATGCTGCTAGTGATATGTTACTGGGGCCTGTCCCTAATGTTACTGCTGAAATGTTACTAATTCTGGGCTCTACCTATACCGCTGCTAATGCTATGTCACTGGGGTGTGGAAACAGAGGCTTCCCAAAGACATGATGGTCGCGAGGCCATTTCCCACCAACGCGGTTACTGTTAAGGTGCATATAACCACAGACACGTGGAGAGGACACGTAGTGCCTCAAAAACATCCCCCTCCTCCTCCAACAATGAAAACATTCTCGGCAAATACCTTTGCATAGGTCCGTCTGGTGGCAGTCCAAGAATTTCACCTTTACCCACACAACAAGAGAGCCCCCCCACCATCCCCCCGCCACGGCCCACTTAATCCTGGCCACATTCCGAAAACCAACTAAATAAAAACGCACTACTAGGTCCGCAGTCGCCACCACATTCCCGCCAACGCGGTTACTGTTAAGGTACATATTACCACTCTGACTGGGGCATGCACTGTGGGCCGAAGCACACCTGTATTGTATGTGACGTTAGCTCTGCTGAGCAGGGCACTGCAATGGGATACATTAATGTACCGCCGAAGCCCACCTGCATTTAATCTAACGTTAGCTTTGCTGTCCAGGGCACTGCAATGGGATATATTTATGTACCGCCGGTGGCTTCCTGGGACTCACCCATGCTGTCGGTCCACACGGACTTCACAATAGGTTGTTGTACCTGCCTGTGTCTACTTATAAAAAAAACCAGTCTGACTGGGGCATGCAGTGTGGGCCGAAGCCCACCTGCATTTAATCTGACGTTAGCTTTGCTGTCCAGGGCACTGCAAAGGGATATATTTATGTACCGCCGGTGGCTTCCTGGGACCCACCTATGCTGTCGGTCCACACAGAGTTGTAACTGCATGTGTCTACTTATAAAGAACCCCAGTCTGACTGGGGTATGCAGTGTGGGCCGAAGCCCACCTGCATTAAACCTGACGTTACCTCAGCTGTGATGGGCAATGCAATGGGATATATTTATGTACCGCCGGTGGGTTCCAGGGAGCCACCCATGCCGTGGTTCACAGGGACTTCACATTAAGGAGTTGTACCTGCCAGTGTCTATGTATTAAAAACCCCGGTCAGACTGGGACATGCAGTGGGGGCCGAAGCCCACCTGCATTAAACCTGACATTACCTCAGCTGTGCTGGGCAATGCAATGGGATATATTTATGTACCGCCGGTGGCTTCCTGGGACCCACCCATGCTGTCGGTCCACACGGAGTTGTAACTGCATGTGTCTACTTATAAAGAACCCCAGTCTGACTGGGGTATGCAGTGTGGGCCGAAGCCCACCTGCATTAAACCTGACGTTACCTCAGCTGTGATGGGCAATGCAATGGGATGAATTTATGTACCGCCGGTGGGTTCCAGGGAGCCACCCATGCCGTGGGTCCACAGGGACTTCACATTAGGGAGTTGTACCTGCCAGTGTCTATGTATTAAAAACCCCGATCAGACTGGGGCATGCAGAGTGGGCCGAAGCCCACCTGCATTTAATCGGACGTTACCTCAGCTGTGATGGGCACTGCAATGGGATATATTTATGTACCGCCGGTGGCTTCCTGGGACCCACCCATGCTGTCGGTCCGCACGGACTTCACAATAGGTTGTTGTACCTGCCTGTGTCTACTTATAAAAAACCCCAGTCTGACTGGGGCATGTAGTGTGGGCCGAAGCCCACCTGCATTTAATCTGACGTTAGCTTTGCTGTCCAGGGCACTGCAAAGGGATATATTTATGGACCGCCGGTGGCTTCCTGGGACCCACCCATGCTGTCGGTCCACACAGAGTTGTAACTGCATGTGTCTACTTATAAAGAACCCCAGTCTGACTGGGGCATGCAGTGTGGGCCGAAGCCCACCTGCATTAAACCTGACGTTACCTCAGCTGTGATGGGCAATGCAATGGGATATATTTATGTACCGCCGGTGGGTTCCAGGGAGCCACCCATGCTGTGGGTGCACACGGAATTCCCATTGCGGAGTTGTACCTGCCTGTGACTATTTATAAAAAACCCCGGTCTGACTGGGGCATGCAGTGTGGGCCGAAGCCCACCTGCATTTAATCTGACGTTAGCTCTGCTGTCCAGGACACTGCAATGGGATACATTTATGTACAGCCGGTGGGTTCCAGGGAGTCACCCATGCTGTGGGTGCACACAGAATTCCCATTGCGGAGTTGTACCTGCCTGTGACTATTTATAGAAAACCCTGGTCTGACTGGGGCATGCAGACACCTTGACAGAATGAATAGTGTGTGGCACATAGGTTCCCCATTGCTATGCCCACGTTTGTAGCTCCTGATGTAGGTGGCACAGGATTGGATTTCTCATTGCTTCTGTACAGCATTATGGGCTATCACCCCGCCCCTTTTAAAGAGGGTCGCTGCCTGGCCGTTCCAACCCTCTGCAGTGTGTGCCTGCGGTTCCTCCTCATGGCAGACGCACTTATAAATAGACATGAGGGTGGTGTGGCTATGAGGCCAGCGTGTGGCATGAGTGCAGCTGAAGGCTGCGCAGGGACACTTTGGTGTGCGCTGTGGACACTGGGTCGTGCAGGGGGGTTGGGCAGCATGTAACCCAGGAGAAGTGGCAGCGGAGTGTCATGCAGGCAGTGATTGTGCTTTGTTGGAGGTAGTGTGGTGCTTAGCTAAGGTATGCCTTGCTAATGAGGGTTTTTCAGAAGTAAAAATTGTTGGGAGGGGGGCGGCACTCTTGCCGCTATTGTGGCTTAATAGTGGGACCTGGGAACTTGAGATGCAGCCCAACATGTAGCCCCTCGCCTGCCCTATCCGTTGCTGTGTCGTTACCATCACTTTCTTGAATTGCCCAGATTTTCACAAATGAAAACCTTAGCGAGCATCAGCGATATACAAAAATGCTCGGGTCGCCCATTGACTTCAATGGGGTTAGTTACTCGAAACGAACCCTCGAGCATCGCGAAAATGTAATCTCGAGTAACGAGCACCCGAGCATTTTGGTGCTCGCTCATCTCTAGTAGTGACACGTTTTTTAGGAACAGGTTATCAGGAATCTTGCTGCCTCAGCCTATATCTTACAATGAAAAGTGCAACTGCAAATCTAGCATGTCAGATTACTATGAGTGTAATTAATTAAATCATTTCACAATAAAAGCAATAACAAAATGAAGTGACATACAGTTAACAATTTGTATTGTAATCTCTGTGCATTGTTTGGATGCGAAGACTAGCAGTTGATACAGTATGTTATTAGATTTTTAATTATTTATTCACCTCCTAGAATCATAGAACATGTTTTTTGCTTGCTGGAAATTTTTTTACAGCACAGTTGTTTGCAACACATAACATAATTCTGTTATTGCTAACCACTTTATAATAAACCAATAAGAATAATAAATCCATGAAGCCGCTGTATTAAATTGTCTAATATAAATTATATAGTGAAAAAACTGAGTAGTTGCAAGAAAAATATTCTAGAAGATATTTAAGATATTCTTACCTGTTCTGCATTGTTATACATTGTTTTGTTAAATACTGGATAAGAGTGAAAGATTTAAAGGGCCTGTTAAATCCAGGAAAGCTGGCATTCAGTGAAGCGTTGTGCCAAAGGATGGCGTACTGCAAAATAGGATGTCCTCTATTTGCTAATGCTAAAGCTGTATGGAGTATTTGAAATCCCTATGAAAGACACAAGCTGCCTATTAAACAATGGATGCTATTTCACTGACTGCTATGAAATGTTTAAAGGTACTCTCTACTTCTGGGGCAAAATTCAGTTCAGGGACCAGAGTGGGAGATGCAGTTATTATTCTTTTCTATTTTTTCGATCCACTACTTCTGAGCCTGTTTTTGGCCATCCAAGAAGGCTGATGCAATCTTCAGGCTACCGAACCCTCACAGTGCACTAATACTGTTAGTCTATTAATGCGCTATACCTGATCTCTGATTGGCTCACGTGATCAGCACTGACCAATCAGAGAGAAAGTGCACAGTATGCATTAGATTGTTAGAAAACTGTTTTTGCCATTCTGGACAGCTAAAAATTGGGCTCAAAACCACTAGATTGGGGGGGATGGCAGATAAGTACATCTGTAGGTAATATTCCCCTTACTCTTCCTTTTCCTGAGGCAAAAATTGTCCCGAAAACAGTTGTTTTAAAGGAGTTTTCCATTATTAAAAAATGTATGACTTATCCCTAGGGAAGGGTATCAATATCAGATCTGTGTGGGTCTTCTTCTCCACTCCTCACTAATCAGCTGTTTGAAAGGGCCATAGCCATCTGGAGAGAACTGCTGCCTTTTCACTTTTTACATTGCTCCATAGACCTGCATGTCATACATTTGCTATTGGCTATGCTGAGTATTGCAGCATTGTTCCATTTACAAAGCTGCAATACCCAGCACAACGGCTACTAAATAGAGATGAGCGAGCACCAAAATGCTCGGGTGCTCGTTACTCAAGTCGAACTTTCAGTGATGCTCGAGAGTTCGTTTCGAGTAACGAACCCCATTGAAGTCAATGGGTGACTCGAGCATTTTTGTATATCGCCGATGCTCGCTAAGGTTTTCATTTGTGAAAATCTGCAAAACACAAGAAAGTGATGGAAACGACACAGAAACGAATAGGGCAGGCGAGGAGCTACATTTTGGGCTGTATCTCAAGTTCCCAGGTCCCACTATTAAGCCTCAATAGCGGCAAGAGTGAGACCCCCCCCCCACTGTCAGCGTAAAGATCGTTCTCCTCTGCCACAGCTGTAACAGCTGTGGCAGAGAAGAACGATGTTAGCCCATTGAATTCAATGGAGCCGGCAATACAGCCGGCTCTTTTGAAAGCAATGGGCTGCCGGCGTACGCGGGATGAATTGTCGGGAAGGGCTTAAATATATAAGCCCTTCCCTACAATTCATCTAGAAATGTGTAAAAATAAAAAATATATATATACTTACCTGGTCCCGGCAGAACGATGTTAGCCCATTGAATTCAATGGAGCCGGCAATACAGCCGACTCCATTGAAAGCAATGGGCTGCCGGCGATCGCGGGATGAATTGTCGGGAAGGGGTTAAATATATAAGCCCTTCCCTGCAATTCATCCAGAAATGTGTAAAAATAAAAAATATATATATACTTACCTGGTCCCGGCAGACGGAGTTCAGCGCGGCAGGCTGCAGTTCTCCTGAACTGCTCTGAACAGCTGTGAGTAGTATTCAGGGGCAGCTGAGCCAATCAGAGGCAGCCCTCACTCACCCATTCATGAATTCATGAATGGGTGTGAGTGAGGGATGCCTCTGATTGGTCAGGCTGTGACCAATCAGAGGCCTCTCATTCAGCAGGCGGGGATTTTAAATCCCCGGCTGCTGAATACTACTCACAGCTGTTCAGAGCAGTTCAGGAGAACTGCAGCCTGCCGCGCTGAACTCCGTCTGCCGGGACCAGGTAAGTATATATATATTTTTTATTTTTACACATTTCTGGATGAATTGCAGGGAAGGGCTTATATATTTAACCCCTTCCCGACAATTCATCCCGCGATCGCCGGCAGCCCATTGCTTTCAATGGAGTCGGCTGTGTTGCCGGCTCCATTGAATTCAATGGGCTAACATCGTTCTGCCGGGACCAGGTAAGTATATATATATTTTTTATTTTTACACATTTCTGGATGAATTGCAGGGAAGGGCTTATATATTTAAGCTCTTCCCGACAATTCATCCCGCGTACGCTGGCAGCCCATTGCTTTCAATAGAGCCGGCTGTATTGCCGGCTCCATTGAATTCAATGGTCAGTGCTCGTTTAATCGAGACGAGTACCGCGTGGTGCTCGTCCCGAGTAACGAGCATCTCGAGCACCCTAAGGGCGAGCACCCACTGGCGTTTTTTTACCTGCGTTTTGCGTTTTGCGTTTTTCCTGCACAGGCATAGAGATAACATGTGTTCCTGTCCACTGGCGTTTTTTTTGCGTTGCGTTTGCGTTTTTAACATAGGAACTGTCAGTTGCATATGTGTCCTTATTTTTCTCCTAATGCACCCATGAAAGTCAATGGAAATTAATGGAAAAGCCGCGAAAACGCCGCGAAAAACGCCGCGAAAAACGCGCGGAAAAATCGCGGGAAACGCGGCGAAAACGCGGCGTTTTTTCCCCGCGGAAAACGCAAACGCCAGTGGGTGCTCGCCCTAATACTCGAACGAGCATCAAGCTCGGACGAGTATGCTCGCTCATCTCTACTACTAAACCTATAGCACACAGGTTTATAGAGCACTGAAACAGTGAAGAGGCTGCAGCGCTTGCCCAAGTGCATGGCACTTTAAAGAGTTGATCAGCAAGGGTACCGAAAGTTGGATGTGCGTGGCTTTCCTAAGGATAGATGAATAGGCCACAAATATTATAATCCCAGAAAACCTCTTTTAGTAGAAGTTTACCTGGCAATAGTAAATAATGGCAAAGGCACTAATAAATTAGGTAAATCTTTCTCTAGCATACTGCTGCTAAAAAGATCACCAGCCTTTAGTAAATTTCCATACTGACTACAAAGTTGACTTTTGCACTGCATATAATAAATGGTTATAATAGGCGTTCCAGCACTGGTCAAGGCTCTTCTTAAGGGCTCAGTCAGATGAGCGTTTTTTTTTTTTTCTATGCATGTTCAAAATGCCCGTTACCAAAGCTCCATGCCCATTGCTTTCAATTGAGCTGGCGCTACCACCTCCCCATTAAAGGCAATGGAAGTGGATGTGAAACCCTTGGGTGCTATCACATCCAAGGGTTTCACCTTGTTGTCCCCAAAAATCACTTCAGGGTTGTCTGCATCCCATTGCTTTCAATGTGGCCGGCAGCAGCCCTGGCCCCATTCAAAGCAATTGGAGAACAATGCATTCTTTTGTAACAGCTGTCACAGCTTTGGCAGGGGATTCCCTTATGCCCGCGGGGAGTCCCATCATCATTGAACACTGTGATGGGGCACAATTATAACACAAATGCAGAGATGACCCCGCTCTTGATCTAAATAAATGTTCACACACAGAAATTTGAAATGGACAAAAAGGTACTTATCCCTGTAATGTGAGGAGCTGCAAGACCTGCTCACATATACTGATCGTGGAAAGGATACAAAATCACCAACAAAGAGCAGGACTATAAGATCCCAGGCACATTTACATGTTCTACGTCCAATGTTGTGTACCTGATCCTCTACAGTGAATATCCTGTTGGGGGGCTTTATATCGGGGAAACAGGACAAAACTGAGAGCCAGGATAAGATCTCATCGCCACTCAATTAGAGAGAAAAAAATGGAATTACCTGTGGCAAAACATTTTTGTGGTCATGGACATAGCATAGAGCAGATTAGAGTTATCATACTGAAGGGCAACTTCAAGTCACAGCGTCATAGGAGAATTTAAGGCCATGTTTGATACCCTCCAGATTGAATGAACCTCAGTCTGGGATTCTTGCATAAGTGAAAAATATAAAAGGTCTGAAGGAGGTCAAGAAGGGTGTCTCTTCATTTTTCTTTAGTTTTTTTAAACTTCATAAAAATTCAGAAATTGATTTTTAAGAATGCTGCCAGCCAATAGGTGGTGCTGTAGGGCTAATGTTCCCATTTCTATGTTTGAACTTTAAAGGAGAGATGACAGACATCATAAAACTGTCACATTCCTTAGCTTAGTGGACTGATTAAGTATCTATTAGAGATGAGCGAGCATACTCGTCCGAGCTTGAGGCTCGTTCGAGTATTAGGGTGCTCGAGATGCTCGTTACTCGAGACGAGCACCACGCGGTACTCGTCTCGATTAAACGAGCACTGACCATTGAATTCAATGGAGCCGGCAATACAGCCGGCTCTATTGAAAGCAATGGGCTGCCAGCGATTGCGGGATGAATTGTCGGGAAGAGCTTAAATATATAAGCCCTTCCCTGCAATTCATCTAGAAATGTGTAAAAATAAAAAATATATATATACTCACCTGGTCCCGGCAGAACGATGTTAGCCCATTGAATTCAATGGAGCCGGCAATACAGCCGACTCCATTGAAAGCAATGGGCTGCCAGCGATCGCGGGATGAATTGTCGGGAAGGGGTTAAATATATAAGCCCTTCCCTGCAATTCATCCAGAAATGTGTAAAAATAAAAAATATATACATTCTCACCTGGTTACGGCAGACGGAATTCAGCGCGGCAGGCTGCAGTTCTCCTGAACTGCTCTGAACAGCTGTGAGTAGTATTCAGCAGCCGGGGATTTAAAATCCCCGCCTGCTGAATAGAATGCCTCTGATTGGTCACAGCCTGACCAATCAGAGGCAGCCCTCACTCACCCATTCATGAATTCATGATACAGCCGATCGCTTGGAGCCCATTGCTTTCAATGGAGTCGGCTGTATTGCCGGCTCCATTGAATTCAATGGGCTAACATCGTTCTGCCGGGACCAGGTGAGTATATATATATTTTTTATTTTTACACATTTCTAGATGAATTGCAGGTAAGGGCTTATATATTTAACCCCTTCCCGACAATTCATCCCGCGATCGCCGGCAGCCCATTGCTTTCAATGGAGTCGGCTGTATTGCCGGCTCCATTGAATTCAATGGGCTAACATCGTTCTGCCGGGACCAGGTGAGTATATATATATATTTTATTTTTACACATTTCTGGATGAATTGCAGGGAAGGGCTTATATATTTAACCCCTTCCCGACAATTCATCCCGCGATCGCTGGCAGCCCATTGCTTTCAATGGAGTCGGCTGTATTGCCGGCTCCATTGAATTCAATGGGCTAACATCGTTCTGCCGGGACCAGGTGAGTATATATATATTTTTTATTTTTACACATTTCTAGATGAATTGCAGGGAAGGGCTTATATATTTAACCCCTTCCCGACAATTCATCCCGCGATCGCCGGCAGCCCATTGCTTTCAATGGAGTCGGCTGTATTGCCGGCTCCATTGAATTCAATGGGCTAACATCGTTCTGCCGGGACCAGGTGAGTATATATATATTTTTTATTTTTACACATTTCTAGATGAATTGCAGGGAAGGGCTTATATATTTAACCCCTTCCCGACAATTCATCCCGCGATCGCCGGCAGCCCATTGCTTTCAATGGAGTCGGCTGTATTGCCGGCTCCATTGAATTCAATGGGCTAACATCGTTCCTCTCTGCCACAGCTGTTACAGCTGTGGCAGAGGAGAACGATCTTTACGCTGACAGTGGGGGGGGGAGGGGTCTCACTCTTGCCGCTATTGTGGCTTAATAGTGGGACCTGGGAACTTGAGATGCAGCCCAAAATGTAGCTCCTCGCCTGCCCTATTCGTTTCTGTGTCGTTTCCATCACTTTCTTGTGTTTTACAGATTTTTCACAAATTAAAACCTTAGCGAGCATCGGCGATATACAAAAATGCTCGAGTCACCCATTGACTTCAATGGGGTTCGTTACTCGAAACGAACTCTCGAGCATCACTGAAAGTTCGACTCGAGTAACGAGCACCCGAGCATTTTGGTGCTCGCTCATCTCTAGTATCTATCTCTTTTCTCAGGTTGTTTAGTGTTATTCCAAGTTTTGGGTGTGAGACAGTCATAAATTTCTGTGTGTGAACATTTAATTAAATCAAAAGGGGTGTCATCTCTGCAATTGTGCCCCATCCAAACCAGTTTCACTAGCCTGATGAAGGGTCGATAAGAGAACCACCCAAAAGCTTGCTGTAACATCATGTATTTTTGTTAGCCTTTAAAATGTATCATATCTACAGGATTACTTGTTTTCTCTCACTGAGAACATTCACATTTTGTAAAGTTCATAACACAGACATCTTTGGATCCTCACTTTTCCCACATCCCATTAACCGATTCTCATCCTACACAATCTCTGCTGCAAATTGTTTGCCTGTTACTGCTCTTTCTGCTTTTCTGTTGTATCCTCTGTGTGGTATGATGTCTGCAAATATTGTGCTTGAGAAATAACTAGACTTATGATAGCTTATCATAGAAAGTTATGACCATGGTAAGCAACAACAAAGAAGTTGAGTCAGTCCAAGATTTCATCTTCCTTGGATCCTAAATCAATTGCAATGGGCAATCTGGACCTGAGATCACAGATGGATTACACTTGGTAGGAATGCAATGCAAGGAATGGAAAAGATCTGGAAAAGCAAGGATATTAGCATTGCAACAAAAACTAGACTGGTCAATGCAATCGTCATTCCCATAACAACATATGGTTACGAAAGTTGGATGCTCAGGAAAACAGACAGAAGGAGAATTGATGTCTTTGAACTATGGTGATGGAGGAGAATGCTACAGATATCTTGGACTGCCATGACAACGAACAAGGTAGTGTTAGATTGCATCAAACAGAAAATATCACTAAAGGGCAAAATCATCAAAGAGCGGCTCTCTTTTTTTGAACATGTTATGCACGCCAACTCACTGGAAATAGTATTGATGCTTGGCAAAGTCAGTAGAAAGACAAGATCAGGACAACAAAGAACAAGATGGCTAGATACAATCAAGGCCACCACAAGCATGTCAATTGCCGAACTGAAAGAAGCAGTGAAAGACAGGAATGCGTGGACAACACTGATCCATCGAGTGACCAAAAGTTAGATGTGACTGAACAGATAATAATCATAATAGCTGCAATTAACTACCCAAAAATAGAGTGCCGCACAGACAGCACCCCTAAGCAGTAGTGCCAGACAGTGTCCTAAAAATAATAGTGCCAAAAAGATAGTGTTCATTATTGTGTCACAAATGACATTATTGCCTCACACAGTAATTTTTCCCCTTTTGTGCTATTACACACTAATAACTATCTTGTACCTCCATATGGTAATAATACTCACCACTGTGACCCCTATAAAGTAATAGTGCCCCCCTTAATAGTATTAATGCCCCAAAGTGCCCCTTATTAGTATTTATGCTGCCCCTTTTAACAGTATTCATAATGCCCAAGTGTCCTGTTAAAAGGGTTTTCAGAGACTGAAACCCTATAGATGCTGGAGGAGCCCAGTCTGACATGCCTGTGTGGCACACCTTTAATGCAGGGCAGTCCACTGCTTTTTTCAGTGTGAATTGTACCCCTGTATGTGTGGTGCACATATCTATGGCGGTCGTCCTAGTATCAGTTCATATGGTGCAGGCTGGGTCTGTTGGCAGTCACCACTCCCCCACCCTGGGTTGAGTTGAGTGGCTGCACATCAGTGGGCATCTGGACATTTATGCTCCTCTACATAGCAATCTGGCTTACCTCATGCCTTCAGGTCAAATGGTGATTGAGCATTTCCTGCAATATATATCTTGTATCTGGCCTCTTTTTCTGTGAGTTATGCCTAAACATGAAGGGAGCTGAGACAAGCACAGGTGTCGCGAATAAGTGACATAATTGTGCCATCGACTCTAGAATGCTGAAATTCCTGGTGACCAGGTATATGCTACTGTAGTCTGCAGGGCCTGTGGTACTGACTTGCACTATGATCGATTTCCTCACAGTGGCCACTGCACAAGTCAGCTTCTAGGTCCTGCAAATTAAGAACAATAATAGCAGAGAAAGCTGGCTAAAAGAAGATGCTGGTGCATTGCAAAAACAGGGATGGGTGGCACCAAGCAACTCATCGGGGCCTGGCTCAGGGAGCTCCTGTGGTCCTGCTCCCTAGTCCAGGCCACACCTGGCCAGAAGGAATAGTTAGAATCAAATGAAACTTTACATGTGTGATTGTAACATTGATATAAATAAGTGGTTACACTATCAGAGCAAAATAATACACATATATGCAAAGTTTTGTTCTTTTGAGATGATAAGGTGTATTGGAATGGATTTTTTTTCTGCAGACATTGATTACCTTTTTCTACTTTTCCAGTTTGTCAACCCCACATGCACATGCACGGCCCACTTTACAAAAGGTATAATATTTTGCCTCTGTTTTCCTGTCATATAACAGCCAAATATGTAGGAAAATATGTCTGGATAATTGACACAACCATGTGAAGCCATTGTGCATGCCACGGAGAAACAACCGATTGGTCACTATAAAGAAAAGAGAGGTGGCGTGAGGTATGAGTCATACTGGTGTGCCAAGATTACTTTCTCTCATGTTTAGGCTTTGTGAGTGTGGCAAATCTTGAGATAATACAGATAAATCAATTTCATTTTTGTAATCAGATATGTATTTATGTCTATCTATTCCTTGCACATTCATTCCATGTTATTTTCACATTTTCATGATTTATGGAAAAATCTGACGTGATACAAAATTTTTAAGGTCATTTTCGGAATCTGCGGAAAAAAAATCATTCTGATACACCTCTTTATTTAAAAACAACAGACAAAAGCTGCAAAATCGCAGATCAGTGTAATTTATTGCAGAAAAATGAACCCTTTAAGGGAGGCCCCAGGACCCGGTTGGGTTGCCTTTAGCTTGGATGCAAGATGCGATATGGGCAGGGATGAGGTTCTGTATGGTGTCTTGCATAATATTGGTTCAAACTGCTGTAACTGAGCCTCTAGATTGTGTAAACTCACAGGCTGTCAAAAATACTATCCCAGATAATTCCATACATGTTCTATAGGTGATAAATTTCATGACTGGGGAGGCCAAAGAAGTGTGGCAATGTTGTGGGGACATTCCTGTGACAACTTTGCTATGTGCAGCCAAGCATTATCCTGCTGGAAGATGCCTTTTGGAAGCCATTCCATTAGAGGAACACATGAGGCTGCAGAATGTCCTGAGTTGTCATTGTCTCTTGTATCACTACTACATAGTAACATAGCATGTTAGGCTGAATGAAGACAATGTCCATCTAGTTCAGCCTGTTTCAACCTCCCCTTTGTTGGTCCAGAGAAAGGCAAAAGAAAAAAAACAACGAGCCAATTTTGCTCATTTGGAAGAAACAAAATTCCTTCCTGGCTCCATAATGGCAGCCAGAGTAATCCCTGCATCAACATTTGAGATCAACAACCCCACTGGTCACCTAATGTCTATATTCTGCAATATCATAGTACTCTAGAAAGACATCTAGTCCCCTCTTAAATTCCTCTATGGATTTTGTCATCACCATGTCCTCAGGCAGAGTTCCACAGTCTCACTGCTTTTATAGTAAAGAACCCCTTTCTGTGTTGCTGATAAACTTGCTTTCTTCTAGACGTAGAGGATTCCCTCTTGTTACCGTCGCAGTCCTGGGTATAAACAGATTATTGTCTCCTAATGTATTTATACATAGTTATTTGTTTGCCCCTAAGGGCGCCTACCCACTTGCGATTTTTTTTCCTGCGATGTTTTGCGTTTTTTCTCAAGAGCAATTAGTATAGAATGTGTTCTTGTCCCTCTGGGTTTTTTTTTCCCGTTTCGTGGGTTTTTTTCACATAGGAACTGTCAGTTGCATATGTGTCCTTATTTTTCTCTTAATGCACCCATGATTGTCAATGGAGGGCTGCAAAAAACGCGCAAAAAATGCCGTGAAAAATGCGCGGAAAATGCCGCGTTTTTCAGACGCGAAAATCGGCAACGCAAGTGGGTAGGCGCCCTTAACCGTCGTTTTTCCAGGGTAAATAATCCCAATTTTGATAGCCCTTTCTGAGTATTCCAGTCCTGTCATTCCGTTTATAAATTTAGTTGCCCTTCTTTGAACTCCCTCAAGCACTGCAACATCTTTCCTGAGCAGCGGTGTCCAGAACTGTACACAGTATTCCATGTGGGGCCTGACATGTGCCTTATATAGTGAAAAAATAATGTTCTCGTCCCTATTAGAGATCAGCGAGTACCAAAATGCTCGGGTGCTCGTTACTTGAGTCAAACTTTTCGTAATGCTTGAGAGCTCGTTTCGAATAATGAATCCCATTGAAGTGAATGGTGGACTTTTTCAGGCTGACCGATGCTCCGCAGGGGGGATGTTGTGTGAAACACCTGAAAACATCAGAAAGTCATGGAAACACCACAGAAACGGATAGAGAACGGCAGGGGCAGCATGCATGGGTGCATCTGAGGCTCCCAAGTCCCGCTATTAAGCCAAATTGGGGCAAGAGCCTGGCGGTCACCTCCCCTAACAATTTACTTGGGACGGACCATAAGCAGCACGGCACATGCGCTGGCACATCTTAGCTAAGCACCACACTAGCTGCAACCAAGGACAATCACAGCCTGCGGGATACACCGCTGCCTTTTCTCCTGGGTTACATGCTGGCATTGCTGTCCAACCCCCCGCACGAGCCTGCATCCACAGCGCACAAAAAATTTGCCCTCTGCAGCCTTCAGCTGCCCTCATGCCACATGCTGGCTTGATAGCCACACCACCCTCATGTTTATTTATAAGTGCGTACTGGATGAGAAGAAACCTGAGACACACACTGCAGAGGGTTGTCAGGGCCAGGCAGCGACCCTCTTTGAAAGTGTGGGCGATAGCCCACAATGCTGATGAGAATTGATGATAAATTGACGTCCGGTCATAATTCCAATCCCGTGCCACCTCCGTTACAAAATTGACAGGAGCTGCAAATGTGGGCCTAAAGAGGACTCAGATGGCAGCACTTTTACACATCTCCACAATGCAGCAGCACATACTAACACCAAAGATTGGTTTGAAGCAGGAGTTGTCACAAAAGTAGCCACCACAGGTATGCAGTGACCCTGTGAACGTCTCATTTAATCATTTTCTCAGATAACTGTGGTAAAACCAGGGATAATACATGGCGACCAGCGCTGTTCCCCAGACCTCAAGGAGGAGGTGGCATAATAAGCTCGAGAAACCGTGACCGAGGTAGGACCCACAATACTCTGTGTGGAAAGCATGTGAGCGGGCACAGGGTCAGGCTCGGTCCCAGATAGCTGAACACCGCAATGGGAAAGCCGTCTGCACCCTACCCAAGTCATTCAGTGTATTTGTGCCAGATAGCTGAACACCGCGCTGGGAAACCTTTGTGCACCCACAGCATAGGCGAGCCCATGAAACCCAAAGACAGTATTACACATGAAGAAATGAGAGTGCCAAAAAATGGCAGAGTTTCACCCCCCCAGGACCTCGGCCTTGGCCCACACTTCTGCCCAAGTCATTCAGTCTATTTGTGCCAGACAGCTGAACACAGTTATGGGAAACCTTTGTGCACCCACAGTATAGGCAAACCCCTAAAACATTTCTGTAGCAAGAGTATAGGCGGACCCCTGAAACATTTCTGTAGCAAGTGTATAGGCGAACCCCTCAAATATTTCTGTAGCAAGTGTATAGGCGAACCCCTCAAATATTTCTGTAGCAAGTGTATAGGCGAACCCCTCAAATATTTCTGTAGCAAGAGTATAGGTGAACCCCTCAAACCTTTCTGTAGCAAGAGTATAAGCGAACCCCTGAAACATTTCTGTAGCAAGAGTATAGGCGAACCCCTCAAACCTTTCTGTAGCAAGTGAATAGGCAAATCCCTCAAACATTTCTGTAGCAAGAGTATAGGCGGACCCCTGAAACATTTCTGTAGCAAGAGTATAGGCGAACCCCTTAAATATTTCTGTAGCAAGAGTATAGGTGAAACCCTCAAACCTTTCTGTAGCAAGAGTATAAGCGAACCTCTTAAACCTTTCTGTAGCAAGTGTATAGGCGAACCCCTCAAACCTTTCAGTAGCAAGTGTATAGGCGAACCCCTGCAACATTTCCGTAGCAAGAGTATAGGCGGACCACTGAAACATTTCTGTACCAAGAGTATAGGCGAACCCCTGAAACATTTCTGTAGCAAGAGTATAGGCGAACCCCTCAAATATTTCTGTAGCAAGAGTATAAGCGAACCTCTTAAACCTTTCTGTAGCAAGAGTATAGGCAGTTGGCAGGCTTATCCGTGATGATTCCCCCAGCTGCACTAAACACCCTCTCTGGCAGGCCAGCACCTCCAGGGCGTACAGCGCAAGTTCGTGCCACATGTCCAGCTTTGACACCCAATAGTTGTATGGAGCAGAGGCATCACGGAGGACGGTGGTATGATCGGCTATGTACTCCCTCACCATCTTTTTACAGTGCTCCCTCCGACTCAGCCTTGATTGTGGAGTGGTGACACAGTCTTGCTTGGGAGCCATAAAACTCTCAAAGGCCTTGGAGAGTGTTCCCCTGCCTGCGCTGGACATGCTGCCTGATCCCCGCACCTCCCCTGCTAGTTGGCCCTCTGAACTGCATCTTCTACCACTAGCACTGCCAGATGGGAACTTTAGCATCACTTTTTCCACCAGGGCCCTGTGGTATTGCATCACTCTCGTACCCCTTTCCTCTTCAGGAATGAGAGTGGAAAGGTTCGAGAAGGGTGTACACCCAGTAATCCATGTTGGCCAGAATGCGTCCAACGCGAGGGTCACGGGAAAGGCAGCCTAACATGAAGTCAGCCATGTGTGCCAGGGTACCAGTACGCAACACATCGCTGTCCTCACTAGGAGGATGACTTTCATGATCCTCTCCTCCTATTCAGCCCATACACACTGAACAGATGAGAGGGAAGCAGCATGGGTACCCTCTGCAGTGTGGCCAGCAGTCTCTTCCTCCTCCTGCTCCCCCTCCCCCACCTCCTCCTCTTCCAAAACACGCTGAGATATAGACGTGAGGGTGGTCTGGCTATCAAGCGACATACTGTCACCCCCCGTCTCCTGTTCTAACCGCAAAGCGTCAGCCTTTATGCTTAGCAGCGAACTTCTCAGCAGGCAAAGCAGCGGGAATGTAACCCTAATAATGGCCGCATCGCCACTCACCATTTGTGTAGACTCCTCCAAGGACCTGACAGATGTCTGCCATCCATCCCCACTCCTTTGTGAAGAACTACGGAGGCTAACTACCATTCCGCCGGCCATGTTGCAGCTGGTATTCTACAATTGATCTACGCTGCTGGTAAACCATGGCCAACATCTGCAGCGTTGAATTCCAGCGTGTGGGCACATTGCACAGCAGTCGGTGCTCTGGCAGCTGAAACCGATGTTGCAGTGTCCTGAGGGTGGCAGCATCCATGGTTGACTGGCTGAGCAGGTCAGACAAGTGGGGGTAGTTTTTCAGAAATCGCTGAACCACCAGAGTGAAGACGTCGGCCAGGCATGGCATGTGTGTGAGGCTGCAAAGCTGCAGAGCCGCAACCAGGTTACGGCCATTGTCACACATGTCCATGCCCGGTTGGAGGCTCAGCGAAAGCCAGAGGTCGGTCTCTCCGTCAGACCCTGTAACAGCGTGCCATGTGCCACTTGTCACCTAAGCTGATTAGTTTCAGTATGGCTTGCTGATGCTTCCCCACCACCATACTGTCAGGGAAAATTCTCAGTACAGCACCAATCAGGCCCACCCCACTTGCCCCGCTGCCGGCGTTAAGGAAGAAAACACCACACAGAGGTCTGGTATAGTTTCTCACACGGGGACATGACTGCGCTGCCCCTTTATTACAGATTACATGAGATCTTATACCCTTTGGTCTCATCACCAGGAATGGGTGATGGGCTCATTGGCTAAAATTCACAGCATAACCATATATGGGAAGTCCGGATTTCCAGCCTAAGACAGTGAAAGTTCAGATGCATAGTTGAACAGTCGTTATCTTGCTACGGCGCCTCTGGAAAAACAGCCAAGTACACGCGGCCTTCATGTCTGGTTATTCCTTGTGTCTAAAATACATTTTGTCTTCGCCTGGCAAGGCCTTTGGAATATCTGGTATAAGGTGAAGTATTAAGTTTTTCATAGAGTTAGTACATATGAGAATAAAGTTAGTATGCATATAAAAAGAAAGGCACATAACTATATCTATATAAATGTATATATTCCAGTGTTTTCTTTTCTACCTACAAGAATATATATGTATCCTTCTCAAACCCCCCTAAAAACTTAATACGGAGATCAAGCACCAGACCTTGCACTCTCCCTCGGTCACCTCTACCTTGCGTCAGGGTTTCTCCACTTGCCCGTAAGGCCCTACTCCTAGGAGGGGGGATCCCTACCTCACCTCAGAAGGAGGCCATGGATTCCCTGGGCTTATTTCCGGGCATCCATACCCTCTATCTGTACAAGTTAACACCCCGCAGGGTGTGCCCTCGCTCGAACCTAAGGTCTTCTGCACTATCCCTAGGCAAATGGGAATTCCACTGACAGTCCATCTTAGAAGATCGGGGCGGCGCAGTACTAGTACATCTCTCCATGTTTTTGGTAACGTACGTGGTTGGCATTATCGGAACTGGCTCTTCATCTTTTTCAAACAAGGGAAATTTTGGTGTCACATTATCCAGTCCCTTACTCATACTCTTTTTGATGAAAGGGATAATACACATACAGGAAATTACATACCCCACCTCTTTCTGCTAAAATCATATCCAGGGCCACTCTATTTTGGAACGCCATGGATGCAGTGGGCCCTAACTGGTCGGCTAACCCTTGCAAAGCATCTCTGGTGTAGTTTACAAACCTCTGCTGATTGGAATAGATATAATTCATCCAATCTACATTATTATTAACAGTGACAAAAGCAAATAAGGACTCAAAACCTGCTTTCTAGAATTAAATTCATCTGGCACCCCCCTTGGCACTCCTATTACATCTATGTATACATGTGGATCAAAGTTACCACCTGGAGCGTCAACTTCTCTCTTAGCATGATGCGTTGTTGGATTCTCACCCTCAGTGTACTCTTCATATTGCACATTTGATTGTATTAATTTGTTCTGAAACAGGGTGCTAGTGTACAGTAGTCAAAGGTGTGTGTTAGAGGAATTGTACTAGATTATAGCATGTAAAGGATATGTAGGATCATGAGTTTTTTCAGTGCGAAGTGTGGATCCAAGTGGGCTTTCCTTCGAGCT
The DNA here is from genome assembly GCF_035609145.1 of Eleutherodactylus coqui. Classification (NCBI taxonomy): domain Eukaryota; kingdom Metazoa; phylum Chordata; class Amphibia; order Anura; family Eleutherodactylidae; genus Eleutherodactylus; species Eleutherodactylus coqui. The sequence continues at coordinate 112,173,522 of NC_089839.1, read as the reverse complement.
TGACTGCAGTTGGGGTGGTGAGCAACATCTGGTAGGGACATTCAAACAGGGTTTCTCTCTCAAACTTCTTTACATAGACCCTGTCACCTGGTTTCAGATTGTGACACTCATCTGTAGGACCTGGGAGAAAAGCAGAGACTACAGAATGCATTATTGACAATTCCTTGGAGAGGCCTATGACAAAATTAACAAGAACATCATTCCCCAAACTCAGCTACTGTGGCATGTACCCTCCGGAGAAAAAGAAAAACTAATAGAAGACACTCAATTCAAGATTTGCCCGTTTTCTTCATTGCCTTTTGTATCTACTTTCCCACTACTCCTCGGATGGTAGGGTGTGTGAAAAACCTGAAATATACCCAAAGCAGACATGATGTGTTGCATTATTTCACCTGTGAAGTGTGTACCTTTGTTTGACTCAATCACTTCCGGTGCCCCATATCTGCAGATTACCTCATTCATGAGCTTCTGTGCGATTACCTGCTTATTTACTTTAGTAACAGGGTAGGTCTCCAACCTGAAAAACATCAACAACAACAAGCACATATTCATGCTTCCCAACAAGTGGGAGCTGAGTGTAGCCAATTTGCAATCCCTGAAATGGGTAGAGTGGTCTAGGCAAGTGTGATGTGGCAAATTTACTTCTGCCCTGTTGCGTTCGGCAAAGATCATGCAAAATTGGACAAATGATGCAGCAGCTACAGAAACCCCAGGAGCCACCTGTCCTCGTTCAAGCGTTGACATCATTGCTGCTTTGAGAGGTGCGTCTTTCCGTGCGTCAGTTGGGCCATCATGGGGCACAGGGATCGTGGTGGGCAAGTGCTGTTGACTGTTCACCATATGCCGTCCCTTTTTAGTCCATTTTTCCTTTTCTTCCTTGCTGGCTTGTAACTGTAAAGTCTTTAGCATATCAAAGTCCAAAGTTTTTATCAAAGTCCAAATTTTTATCAAAGTCCAAAGTTTTTGTCAAATTCTTCTTTTCTTCTGTTCTTCCACGGCTTGAGGGCCGCTGCCTTTGTTGTGTGGTCTGTGATGGCGTTACCTCTTGCTTCTCCGGTGTAGGAATTGGTGTGAGCTTTCCACTTTGTCAGGTAGAAGTAGGGCCTCCATGAGACCGCTGCATCATTCTTAATTGGCTGTCCTGCTGTGGTAAAAAAACTGTCTGGCCTTCCATGTTGGGCCGTAATCATGAGCTATGCCAAATGCATACCGGGAATCAGTGTAAATGTTTGCCGTCTTACCTTCTACCACTCTACACGCCCCAGAGAGGGCCTTTAGTTCCGCTTCTTGTGCTGCGACATGCGGAGGCATTCTGCTTTTAGGACATCTTGTTGTGTGACCACTGCATATCCAGTGTGGAGTCGTCAATCACCCTGGTACCATCTATAAAAAACAACTCAAAAAATGCATTGTTAACAAGGGCTTTCAGTAACTTTTTAAAACTTAAATTTTCTTGTTGCATCACTGCTAGACAATCAGGCCGGTATTCTATTTCAAAAAGATTAGAACCTTGTTGCAAAAAATTTTAAAAATGGCTGATTTGCAATACCTAGTTAACCTATGCCTTCTCCTCCCCCCCTTTGAACCAGGGTACTCAATTGGAAGAATAGTAGCCGGGTTCAAGTTAGTACAATATTGTAAAAAGATTTGATGGATGCAGATAAGGCCTGTAAGATATTAGCACCAATAACAGAGACATGAGTTACATCGGGGCAGAATAATCTACAAACACCTATTAATATTAGAAATGTGATATTCCTTTAAGCAAATTCATTATTAATCTGATCCTGCCTGCAATGTCTTATCAAATTTGAGAGAGAAAAAAAACAAAAAACAAAAACTTTTACTAGCTGCTCAAGATCCTCACCCCCTCCCTTGTGGACAAGAGGGATGAAACACATTACGTACTATTACATCATCTAGCTCCACCCCTTCGATACTGGCTGTGTGCGTCTTTTTTCACAGCTTCATTTCAGCTTAACAGTCTAAGCATCCACATCTCAAACAAGTAAAGTCTTATGCATGGGGGGGGGAATTTTATTCCCAGTCAATATCTGCATCACACATCCCACATTCATCAAAGCCTGAGCACTGGGCATTAACTCTCATCCATCCATGCGCTCAAGTCTGCTCCGTCACCCCCTATTGAAGGTGTACCAGTACACACAGACGTACAGACAAAAAAAGTCTGACAAACAAACATACATCAGTTGAAAAACATTGAGGTGAGTGCTATAATGTTACAAAGTACATGATTCTATTGAGATGAGATTGTGAATGAGCGCTATCTTTGACAAATTATGTGAAAAAAGTTTGCTGAGTGACTGAGACATTCTCTTTCTTATTTACTGAAGCTATTATATGCTGTATTAAACGCTGAAGTATTTTAGAATGCGTGGGTATCTTTCAGCCCCCCTTGTCTTTCTTCCTCTGTCCTTCTCTGTATTTGACCCTGAACAAAAAGTGAAGTCTGAAAGCCCCCACCTTTTCAAAACAACTGTTATCTCTCTACGAATATGAAACACAGACTGAATAAGTTGTTTTAGTTTAACTATTCCCTGCATTTGAACTCATAATTAACACATATGCTGGGACCTTCTGACAATTTTAACATGTTTTGCATTTTCAACCCCTGTATTCTTAAAAGCCCCCACAGGATGTGAGTGGGATATAACTTTCTTACACCTGTATGAAAAAGAGACCAAGACGTGTCCATTTGTGATCAGAACCCAGTAAGAATATACCTTAGAAATTGCTATATTTCCTGCCTTGTAAGACAGTATAATTAATTAAATTCATTTCAATTCATTTTAAGCAAGCAAAGATATTTTCCAGGGTCAGTATTGCATTCTCTCTCGCTTTGTTATCGCTTGACCTTGAAAGCTAGACAGACTGCAGCTACATGTAAACAATCTTTCTCATCTAAAAGCAAGCTCAGTTAACTATTTGCACATACAGTATATACATATATACACACATATATATCTATATCTATTATCTATCTTGTATTATACACCTTTTCCTCTCTCTCCCTGCCAACAAATCACATGCATTGTAACTTTCTTCTCGACTTTGCTTGTTACTTCAGCACTTTCTCCCTACCTAACTGTCAATGTAACCTTTAATAGACACTCTCCCGACACCCTCTTGATCACTTACTGTACTTTCCAATATTTCACTTACAGATACTTTCTTAAACAAATAATGTGTGCATACTTAACTTTCTCTGACTGTCTCTCTCTCCTCCTCACTCCAGCACTTTCTAGCAAACCTTGGTCTTTCAAGGCACGCTTCTTGGTCCTAAAGACCTCCTCCCAGACACCATACTGTAATCTACCGTGCGGGTCGATGTCACACATTTTCATAAGTTTTCTTACATTTTACAAATTCATCCGCACGGCGGCGGCCCTTGAGGGCTCTGTCTTCTTTAATAAGGTCTTACACATATTAGAACAACAACAACAATAATAATAACACGCTCCAGAGAGTGCATCCTTCTGACCCGAATTGTCAGCCCCTTATATATGGCAAAACAACCGAAGGCATCTTCTTCTATGGAACCAGTCCCAAAGAGTGCATCCCTCTCCCCAGCTAAACCATCCACAACTTTACTAAACTAAAACCGAGGGTCTCTTCTTCTGTGGAACCTATCTCACAGAGTGTATCCCTCTCTGCTAAACCATTAACAACTAAAACAACCGAGGGTTCCTTCTTCTATGGGACCTGTCTCACAGAGTGCATCCCTCTCTGCTAAACCATTAACAACTAAAACAACCGAGGGTTCCTTCTTCTGTGAGACCAAATGAAAAAGAAAGAGAAAAAAAATTCTGCAGATACAACAAACAACCTTCACTATTGCTAAAACGCTACGGACTTCAAAGTACAAATAAACTACAGACTAGTTTCTGGGTGACCGATTGGTGCGCATATCACGGTCAGTGGTCCATGACGGCAAACCCGAAGCCCACACGAGTTACCGTGTAGAACTCTTAACCCAACCCGTCCAGTCACAAAACACAGATAGTCCCTCCTGCTGCAAGACTCGCAGTGTAAAACACAACATAAATATATGCTGGTCTTACCTGGGGTTCTGTGAGTTGCTCAGGCTCGGTTTGCAGCAGGACGGCTTCTCCGTGGCGTGGATCCGGGTGGACAGGGCTGCACGGCTCCGGTTTTGTCGCCCCAGTTGGTTGCGCCAAATTGTCAGGGAAAATTCTAAGTACAGCACCAATCAGGCCCACCCCACTTGCCCCGCTGCCGGCGGTAAGGAAGAAAACACCACACAGAGGTCTGGTATAGTTTCTCACACGGGGACATGACTGCGCTGCCCCTTTATTACAGATTACATGAGATCTTATACCCTTTGGTCTCATCACCAGGAATGGGTGATGGGCTCATTGGCTAAAATTCACAGCATAACCATATATGGGAAGTCCGGATTTCCGGCCTGAGACAGTGAAAGTTCAGATGCATAGTTGAACAGTCGTTATCTTGCTACGGCGCCTCTGGAAAAACAGCCAAGTACACGCGGCCTTCGTGTCTGGTTATTCCTTGTGTTTAAAATACATTTTGTCTTCGCCTGGCAAGGCCTTTGGAATATCTGGTATAAGGCGAAGTATTAAGTTTTTCATAGAGTTAGTACATATGAGAATAAAGTTAGTATGCATATAAAAAGAAAGGCACATAACTATATCTATATAAATGTATATATTCCAGTGTTTTCTTTTCTACCTACAAGGATATAGATGTATCCTTCTCAATACTGCCGAGCGCTACCGACTGCTGACTACGTGCTCACACTTCTTAATTGAGAGGTGGAGGTGGTGGAGGAGTGGGGGGGGGGGTTGGAGGAGGTGGCATAACACACCGCAGAAACCAGCACCGAGGTAGGACCCGCTATCCTCGGCGTGGGTGGCACGTGAGCGGTCCCAGGCTCTGACTCGGTTCCAGCCTCTACCAAATTCACCTAATGTGCCGTCAGGGAGATATAGTGTCACTGCCCGCCAGTGTCCGTCATTAAGTGGACCTTCCCAGTAACCGCGTTTGTTGAGGGCACGATTCATGTTGCGGGAGACGTGCTGTTGTAGGGCGGGGACGGCGCACCGGAAAAAATAGTGTCAACTGGGAACTGAGTAGCGCGGGACTGCCATCATGTTTTTAAAAGCCTCCGTTTCCACAAGCCTGTATGGCAGCATCTCTAGGCTGATTAATTTGGCAATGTGCACGTTTAAAGCTTGTGCAAGTGGGTGGGTGGGAGCGTATTTGCGCTTTCGCTCCAACGCTTGTGTTAGTGACAGCTGAACTCTGCACTGGGAGACATTGCTAGAGGTCGTGGAGGACGGTGGAGGTGAGGGTGTTGGTGCAGGCCGGAAGGCGCTTGTGCCTGCGTCCTGGGAGGGGGATTGGAGCTGTGTGCCAGGTTGTGGCACAGTGGAAGAGGCAGTGGTGTGACCCACCTTGTGGGGTGCTTGGCCATCATATGCCTGCGCATGCTGGTGGTGGTCAGGTTGATAGTGGTGGCTACCTGATTGATCTTGATGTGGCACAGGTTGCACACCCCTGTTCGTCGGTCGTCCGCGCTCTCACTAAAAAACATCCACACCTTTGAACACCCAGCCCTCTGCACGGAGGCTTGCTGCGAGGGGGTGCTGTGGGAAATAGTTGGGAGATTATTGCCTCTGGCCCTGCCTCCTTCCCTGGCCACTCCACTGGCTCTTCCAACCTGTCCTGCTGCTGCACTTGCCTCCCCCTCTGAAGTCCTGTCTTCAGTAGGCTTAGCAAGCCAGGTGGGGTCAATCACCTCATCATCCAGCAGCTCTTCTTCTGAATCCTCTGTGCGCTCCTAACTCAGTCTTACTGCCCTTACCACTACCTCACTGACAGACAACTGTGTCTCATCATCCTCATTCACAAAAAGCTCTTGATACTGTTGCCGGAAGTCCCCAGCCTCATCACCCAGACTCCGGGAAATTTCCAAATGTTGGGCATCGGTCACGACAAACACCTCAGGTGGTTGAGGAACCATTTTTTTCCCACTCAGGGCAGGGACCCGAGAACAGTTCCTCAGAGTCTGCCTGCTCAGAATATGTCATTTTCCTGGAGTGACGAGGCTGGGAGGAAGGAGGAGCAGCCAGAGGATTCAGAGGTGCAGTCCCTAGCCCGGTAGAAGTGGACTGCGTAGAAGACTGGGGGTTCGATACATTGCTGGACGCGTTATCTGCGATCCACAACAGGACCTGATCACACTGCTGTGCTTGTAATAAAGGTCTACCACACGGACCTGCAAATTGTGATATGAAGCTGGGGAGCAGAGAGTCGCAGCACTCTCCTAGTCCCCCTGCAGCCGGCTGTAATTTACTCCACCCTGGACCTCGGCCTGTACCCCCACCCTCACTTGGACGCCCGCGTCCTTAACCCTTACCCATATTCCTCATCATGTCGGATAAAGGATAGAGCAGGGCCCAAATAAATTAACCCACTGTGTAGCGCTGAGAACTGGGCCTAATTCACAGCACACAGAGACTAGTTGATAACGGAGGCCCTATGCTGTGACAGAAAAAATTTAACCTCTGTCTTGCACTGATAGCTGGGGGTAATTTACTGCTCACAGAGACTTGTAGATAAGAGAGGCTGTAGGGAGTGACCGAGAACTATTACCCAATGGATAGTGCAGATAACTGCGGCTACTTCACCGCACACACGGAAAGTGTATTGTGAGATGCTCTGCACAGGGGCAGAGAACTATTAACCCAGTGGATAGTGCTGATAACTGCTGCTACTTCACCCAACACAGAGAATGGTAGATGTGAAATGCTCTGCAGTACCCCAGGAAAAATTAGCGTACTGTTTAGCGATGAGAACTCTTTCTTATGCACTGCACACAGAAAATGGTATAGGTGAAATGCTCTGCAGTGCCCCAGGAAAAATTAGCGTGCTGTTTAATGATAAGAACTCTGCCCAATGCACTGCACACAGAGAGTGGTATAGGTGAAATGCTCTGTACAGGCCTACATGCTTGAAACTAAAAATTGGTGCACTACTGCTCCCAGCCAGCCACAAAAGTAATGCACACAATGAGGAGTAGCCCTAATAAGGACTGTTGGGTTCTTCATGTCAGGATCCCTGCCTAACCGCACCCTACACTAGAACTTTCCCTATCTCAGCGTCAGCAGCTCTTTCTCTAACCTCTGCTAGCATGTGTCTGAGGCGAGCTGTGGGCAGCACCAGCTTAAGTACTCGGCGGTCACCTGATCGGCCCAGCCACTCACTGGTATAGACGTGCACAGGGCTGGCACATCACAGCAGGAAGTGGTAATGCCTTCCCACATGTTTATTAGCTAAAAAATGGCGCTAAACATGCGGGAAAGGGAAATGAAAGTGACTTGAGTACTGCAAGTTGCTCGACTCGAGTACCGAGCATCTTAAGTAGCCTAATACTCGAATGAGCATCAAGCTTGGATGAGTGTGCTCACTCATCTCTAGTCCCTATGTCTCTTTTAATCCACCCCAATACTTTATTTGCTTTTGCAGCAGCTGATTAGCATTGATTGCTCCAGTTAAGTCTACGGTCCACTAGTACCCCCAGGTCTTTTTCCATATCACTTTTCCCTAGCAGTACCCCGTTTAGTGTGTATTGGTGACATCTGTTTTTCCTGCCCATGTGCATAACCTTACATTTTTCAATATTGAACTTCATTTGCCATTTTACTACCCAAGCAACCAGTTTATCTAGGTCCGTTTGTAGACGTACATTGTCCTCCATTGTATTAATTGTCTTGTATAATTTTGTATAATGTGCAAATATTTATATTTTACTGTGCAGTCCCTCTATTAGGTCATTGATAAATATATTGAACAGAATGGGGCCTAGTACTGAACCCTGTGGCACCCTACTAGCAACGATAGCACAATCAGAATACAAACTATTTATTACCACCCTTTATTTTCTATCTCCAAGCCAGTTCTTTACCCAGATACACATGTATTTGCTAAGACCAAGCTGTCTCATTTTATATATTAACCTATTATGCGACACAGTGTCAAATGCTTTGGAGAAATCCAGATATAAGAGGAGATCAATAGACCTTCCCAGGTCCAGCCTAGAGCGTACTTCATTGTAGAAGCTGATCAAATTGATCAAACTGTCATGAACCCATGCTGATGAGTTATGCCATTGTTTTCTTTGAGGTATTCTAGGATGGTGTCTCTCAGAAACCCCTTGAATATTTTTCCACTTATTGAAGTGAGACTTACAGTCCTGTAGTCAGCAGGCTCTCTTTTAGACCCTTTTTTGTATATTGGAACCACATTGGCAATGCGCCAATCCAGTGGTACAACCCTTCTCAATAGTGTCCATAAATATAAGAAATAGTGGTCTAGCTAGCACGTCACTTCGTTCCTTTAGAACCTTTGGGTGTATTCCATTTGGGCCCGGCGATTTATCGATTTAAAAGGCTCCTCACTTACTCCTGTGTTAGGCATGTGATATTTAGGAGTTCGTTTTATTCCGTTGCATCTCGTGTGACATTTCTCTTTCGTTTGTGAATACACTTGAAAAAAAAACTAATAGATTTGCTTTACCACCATCATCTTCTATGGTTTCTCCTGCTTCAAGCTCACCCACTTTACCGATCAGACTTCTTGCATTTGTTACCATACAATTTATATGGTTGTTGTCGTGCTCTATATTCATTGTGCTACTAATGGTACTATTAGCTGTCCTGTCAGTTCTAACTGTACTAACCCCACCCCCTGCTCGTCCCCCATTCCCATTACTTGGTCCCATTATCTACACTGTCTACCAGCCTGTTTCTCTTTTTGCCCTCCTCCCTAGTCCCTAGTTAAAAATACTCTTCCAGCCTTCTAGCCATCTTCTCCACCAGCACAGTTGCACCCTTCCCATTAAGATGCAGCCCATCCCTAAGGTAGAGCCTGTAGCCGACAGCAAAGTCAGCCCAGTTCTCCAGGAACCCAAACCCCTCCTTCTTACATCAACTCCAGAGCCACTTGTTTACCTCCCTAAGATCATGCTGCCTTTCTAGTGTGGCTTGTGGTGCAGGTAGTATTACCGAGAAAACTACCTTGAAGGTCCTTGCCCTAAGCTAGAATCCTAGGTCCATTGACCCCTCTATTTGTTCATTGGTGACAATGTGCACCATAACCACTGGATCCTCACCAGCCTCTTTCAGTAATCTGTCAATCCAATCACGTGATATCGTGCTGCAGTGGTGCTGGCTCTGTAATGGCACCCCTCCTCATCTGTCAGCTTTGCAAACTTGTTGGGGTGTGCCAATTCAGGACTAGCCTCCCTGGATCTCTTCCCTCTACCCCGTCTAACTGTCACCCAGCTAGCTGCCTGCTCATGCTACTCTTCCGAACTACCATCTGCCCCAGCCTCTACACCAGCGAGTGCCTTCTCAGTGAGTAGCCAACTCCTTTCTATGTTCACAATAGATCTCAGTGTTGCCAATCGCCCATCTAGATCCAGGATTTGGGCTTCCGAATGTGCGACAAGCATGCATCTGGTGCAACAATATGCACCCTTGATCGGCTGATCAAGGACCGCATACATTGCACAAGTAGCACACTGCATGGCAGTGGAGCTCATTCAAATGGGGAAATACAATTTACTTAAGGAAGTACTGAAAATTGACTAAATCACATTCCTCACGTGTCTCCCTCCGTTCGCAATTGCTCACATGCCTCCGGCCCTTTGCAGCCGCTCACCGCCCTCCACCCATTTGCATCCGCTTACACTTTTTTTTTTTTTTTTTAAACGCTCACACCCTTACTGCTTGCTCTCCCTTAGTCACACAATTCTACTCCACTTATACCTCACAGACACTTACACGCAGGCACTTACAGATAATTACGCACAGGCATTTACATGCAGGCACTTACAAGCAGGCACTTACTAACACTTACATGCAGGCACTTACATACAGGCACTTACTGACACATGCAGGTACTTACACGTAGGCACTTACTGACACTTACATGCAGGCACTTACTGACACTTACACACAAGCACTTACAGAGAATTACACACAGCCATTTACACGTAGGCACTTACTGACATTTACATGCAGGCACTTACTGACACTGACACACAAGCACTTACAGAGAATTACACAGAAGCGGTTACGTGCAGGCACTTACTGACATTTACATGCAGGCACTTACGCGCAGGCACTTACTAACACATGCAGGTACTTACATGCAGCACTTACATGCAGGCACTTAGTGACACACACAGGCACTTACACGCAGGCACTTACTGACACTTACATGCAGGCACTTACTGACTTGCAGGCACTTACACACAGGCACTTACATGCAGGCACTTACTGACACATGCAGGCACTTACACACAGGCACTTACATGCAGGCACTTAGTGGCACACGCAGGCACTTACTGACATTTACACGCAGGCACTTACAGACACTTACACACAGGCACTTACATGCAGGTACTTACTGACACTTATACGCAGGCACTTACAGACACTTACGCGCGGGCACTTACACGCAGGCACTTACTGACACTTACACGCAGGCAATTATAGACGCTTACACACAGGCACTTACAGACACTTACACGCAGGCACTTACAAACACTTAAACACATTCACTCACAGACAATTATACACAGGCACTTACAGACAATTACACACAGGTACTTACACACACAGAATATACTGAGCAGCCCTTGTCAGCAGCAGTCTTCCTCTTCAGCAGCTGATGTTCCCCTCCACCCTGCTCCCAGCTTGCATCTGACGTTACATCCGGTCGCTTCCGGAACTCAGGTATGAACAGGCTAAGGCACTTATCCAGGTTGAATAACTGCTATATGCAATGGTCCCCCAAACCATCATACCAGCAAT